>NC_058524.1:78407791-79657791 GCF_904849725.1 Hordeum vulgare subsp. vulgare | reverse complement strand
TAGACACGTGCGTCAATTTTTACGGGGATGGGCGAAGCATGAAAGTGGAATTTATAAGAAAGAGAAATAGAGGCTTCTCGAACTTATAAATACGCTAGATTTAAAAGCCGAAAATTCGTTATTAAATGACAATGAGAGGTCATTAAAAGTGGATGCTGAATTAAAGCTAAAACAACTGCTCAGACAGGATGAGTTGAAATGGGCACTGAGGGCAAAGGTTCGCTAGGTTGTGCAAGGTGATGACAATAACAATACTTCCATTTGATAGCTAATGGAAAACATAGAAAAAAATATCGGCTTGAGCAGGATGAGGGTACAATTGTTGGACACGAAAATCTGAAATTGTATATCTCTCAGTACTACAAAAAACTCTTCGGGGCTCCGGAAGACAATTTTGTATCCATGAATGAACAATCGGCCGGGGACATACCTCAGCTCGGGATGGATGAGAATGAGTTATTAACCATGCCTTTTACGGAGAAAGAGGTGTTTGAAGCCATAACACAAATGAAAAATAATAAGGCACCGGGACCGGATGGATTTCTGGCTGAGTTTTACAAGAAGTGTTGGCACATTATCAAAGGTGACTTGTTACCTATGTTCCAAGAACTTTTTGATGGAAATTTACAATTATTTCACCTGAATTTCGGAACAGTGATACTGTTGCCAAAGAAGGAGGGTGCAATTTGTATAGAACAATTTAGACCTATTTGTCTTCTAAATATCAGCTTTAAAATATTTACAAAGGTAGGAACGAATAGGTTGACCAAGATTGGGCATGAGGTAGTGCAACCGAGCCAGGCGGCTTTCATGCCGGGCCGGAACATACTAGAGGGTGTGGTGGTCTTGCATGAAACGCTGCATGAAATTCACTCGAAGAAACTAGACGGGGTTATCTTCAAGGTAGATTTTGAGAAGGCATATGATAAGGTCAAATGGCCATTCCTACAACAGGCATTACGTACGAAGGGGTTCGACGAAATTTGGAGGAAACATGTTGAATCATTCGTACAAAAAGGGAGTGTTGGAATTAAGGTCAATGATGATGTTGGCCATTTCTTCCAAACTTTCAAAGGTCTCAGACAGGGAGATCCAATGTCACCCATCCTATTTAACATAGTTGCAGACATGTTGGCAATTCTAACAGGGAGGGCTAAACTAGGAGGCCAGGTAGGTGGACTGGTGCCGCATCTTGTGGATGGCGGCGTGTCCATCCTGCAATATGCTGATGATACTATCTTGTTTATGGAACATGATATAGCAAAAGTCAGGAATATGAAGCTTATCCTCTGCCTCTTCGAACAACTGTCAGGTTTGAAGATTAATTTTCATAAGAGTGAGCTGTTTTGTTTTGGGAAAGCCAAAGAGGAACAAAACACTTACAAACAATTGTTCGACTTTGAACTGGGTAGCCTATCGTTCAGTTATTTAGGTATACCTATTCATCATCGAAAGCTTTCCAATAGTGAGTGGAAAAGCATCGAGGATCGATTTGAGAAGAAGCTAAGCTGCTGGAAGGGCAAGCTCCTCTCATATGGGGGAAGGTTAATTCTAATTAACTCGGTACTTACGAGTATGCCGATGTTCCTTCTATCCTTCTTTGAGGTACCCGTGGGGGTACGTAAAAGGCTGGATTTTTATCGATCTAGATTTTTTTGGCAGAGTGATGAAGACAGGAAGAAATATAGATTAGCTAAATGGGATATTATTTGTAGGCCCAAAGACCAAGGAGGTCTGGGAATTGAGAACTTAGAGATAAAGAATAGATGTTTGCTAAGTAAGTGGCTGTTTAGACTTTTGGTAGAGACAGAAGGTATGTGGGTACAAATTTTGCGTAATAAGTACCTACACTCTAAAACCTTATCCCAGGTAAAAGTGAGACTTAATGATTCACCATTCTGGAAGAGATAGATGAGAGTGAGATCAACCTTCTTCCATAGAACCAAATTCATTATTGGAACCGATGAGGGTACGAGATTCTGGGAGGATGCACGGTTGGGGGAGATGCCCCTGGCTATTCAATATCCAGCTCTCTATAATATTGTGCAACGAAAGGAGGCGTATGTAGCCACAGTACTTTAGTCAAATCCTCTAAATATCCAATTCAGACGGTCATTGATAGGCCATCGTTGGGCGGATTGACTACACCTTGTTAGGAGGCTCATGGATATCCAGTTATCAGAAGAACTTGACATGGTCTATTGGAAGCTTACAAATAACGGAATATTTACGGTCAAATCGATGTATCTCAATCTTATTGATACGACTACTATCCCAAAATCCATTAATATTTGGAGAGTCAAGGTTCCTTTAAGGATCAAGGTCTTCATGTGGTTTGTGCACAAGAAGGTGATTCTAACTAAGGATAATTTGGCTAAACGTAATTGGGGAGGAAGTACTCGATGTAGCTTTTGTGATAACGAAGAGAACATTACACACCTCTTTCTCCAATGCCCACTTGCGAGAGTTCTTTGGCACACAGTGTGTATAGCCTTTAACATTGTACCCCCAGATAGCATTGACACATTATTTGAAGGGTGGCTACATGGAGTTGATATGATTATTGCTAGACCCATTTGAATTGGAGTTTGTGCACTTCTTGGGGCTATATGGAACTGTAGGAATGATGTGGTTTTTGACAGACATACGAATATACATTTTTTGCAGGTACTTCACAGAGCTGCGGCATTGCTCCGTACGTGGTCATTACTCACTCCTGCGGAAACCAGGGAGCCTTTGGTTACTGGGTCTACCCGATGGAAGATGGTACCGCGAAATATCTTCCACCGGTTTGGATGGCGGTCCAGTAATAGGATAGATGGTTAGGCATCTAGGCCTGTTTTGTCGGTTGTGCCACTTTTTGATCTACTTTTGCTTCTTTACTGCTTTGTTGGAGACTAAGTTAAACCAAGATCTGTTTGTTTATTTTAATAAAAGGGCCGTATGCATCGCGCTGATGCAGAGGTCGGAGGTAACCCTTCTTTTCTAAAAAAACAAGTAACATATGAACGCAAGACTTTTGACTGACAAATGTAAAATCCACTTCCGATAACAAGTTATACCTACAGCGAACTTATTCAAATCTATACAAGAACTTAAAACTGGATCATGTTGATCCCATGGTTTTACTCCTCTTGCACAAAGGACTTTTCCACATAAATCAGTTTGTCGACTGTGCATAATAATTTAATCATTCCAGCGACTATCCTCATAATTCACTACAAGATTTGCACTTCTGATGTGCCTGCGAATTCGTGCAGCAAGCGCGTAATGGGTTTCACCAATAGAATACCAGGTGCCAGGTGGTAATTGACTTCTTGCCATTTGGCAGCAAACGGAAACAAAGGTATGCTACACTTTTGATGTGCCTGCAAATTCGCGCAGCAAGTGCATAATGGTTTTCACAAATAAGAATACCAGGTGCTAGGTGGTAATTGACTGCTTGACATTTGGCAGCAAACGGAAACACGGGTGTGCTATGCTTTTTGTTAGGAATAAAATATCTTTAGATTTAGGCTAATTAGGCAATTAGCATATTCCTTAGAATATTCCGTTTAGTAGTTAAGATACTGCGTTGTCCAGACGCTGTTCTCAAGGAACCGTCGCTGCGTCTTTTCGAAACGATGCAAACACTGTAACCGACTTGTATCCTGCGACTATTCAGGAGATATAAAACCTGTAGTCATTATCAATGAAAGCATCCGATTTCACTTTCAATCTTACTCTTTTCTCTTCACCGTTATCATGCACGTATCGCTATTACAGAGAGAATAGGCTACATGAGAGAAGAAAGGTAAGAAGATATGGATTCTCTATCAGACCTTGCTTTTGCTTTCGCTAGGTTCGTGGCTAGGGAGCATTGCCGTTTCCGTCTTCCTCGCCGGACTTCTGGTCTGGCCGCTGTTCGTCGTCGGAACTTTGGACGTCCCCATCAGCGTCACCTGAACAGGAACGGCGGCCTCCGCCGCCGCAGTGCACCATACCATGCTCCTCTTCGTCGCTACGGTCCTGGTGGTGGCCTCCTTCGCCGCCATGCTCATCGCCAGCGCCTCCACAGTTGTCACCGTTCGGTGCACCGAAGCAATCCCCATGGAGTGCCAGGACCGAGTACGAGGACGGATGCGCCCACGGAAGAGGTCCCGGTCATGCCCCAAAAGGCTGTTGTCGCACCAAACGATGTCGACGAATAGGTTGCTGCAGTGCCGAATGTCGCTGCAGGGGTTGGGATCGAGCACGAGGATGAGGCCTCTGCCTCCAACATCAACACAGATGCCGCAGAACTGCCGCCTCCTCCGTCGGTGTACGCACCTATGGAATGGATGCTTGCCGGACCAAGCGTCGGATGGCTAGTTGATGACCCAAATAGCTCCTTCAACGACGAAGAACTCGCGGCACCGCCTCCGCCACCGCTGATGTATTCTTGCCCAGCCTACGGGTACGGGTCGAGACTCCCATTCCCGAAGCCATCTGACGAGGACCCGGAGCACTTCAACCCGCTGGGCTACGATCCACTGTCGGAGTTCTCCTCGTCGCCGGCTGCAGTCCCTCTGGACGCACTCAAGCCCCGACTCGTCATCAACCTCTTGCCAAAGGTGAAGACGGAGGAGATCGAGGCTGCTGCACCGACGCTTGCTGTCGCGACGCTCCCCGACCTCAACCTCCCAGCGCCGGAAGTGGAGTGTCGGGACCCCGATCCTAAGTCATAGGAATCCAGCATGTAACACATCACATCTCTTTGCGGTCTCACGCACGGTTAACTCCACGGCTGCAGCCTTACCTTAGCCGGGACCGTTTGCGTCTTTTGACTCACGTATGCAATAGTGTTGCTAGCATTCCAATGTCAAAGAACCCGGATCGACAAGTCTAGTCACAAACCACAGTGGCACTACCGCACAAGGACAGGCATACATGACCCAACAAAGCAGGTGTCGGTCACCAGCGAGTGTAGACGAGTCGTAGCAAGCTACAGGGACTCCATTACATCGCGTGGCATTTCCCCAGAGGGGACAGACACAGCAGCTAAGAAGGACACATGCCGGTCAACCAATGTGTCCGGAGCAGTAGCGAACTACCAAGGCTCGTTGGATCACAAAGGGGCATTTCCTTGTAAGGAGTGCTACTAAAGTTCACGACTAGGTAATCGAACCCCATACATATCAAGTATGACACACGTACGCATGGCATACCGATATGTATAGATACATCGATGGCATCACAACATAACCATAAACATACAAGCTTTATTTAAGAGGCTCGGAAGAGCCACACACATAATATTACACATTAAGGGTCTCACGACCCATAATAGTAGTCATTCAGTTACAAGCCAGCGGAAGAGTTTAAAGTTGTCTGAGTACAGACAGGTGCAACTAAAAGGGCACATGGCCTGACTATACTACAGACCCAACCTAGGGCCAGATCGTAGCTGGGACACCAGCTACTCGTCGTGGTCGATGTCTACGAAGAACCCTCCATTAGGGTCATTAGCAACCTCTGCAACAATTATTAAGCAAACATAAGTACGAAGGTACTCAGCAAGACTTTAGGATAACTATCTACTCATGCAAGGTATCAATAAGGTATTGTGGGGTTTCATGCGGAAAGCCAGCATTTGACTCGTGGCTAGACAACTTGCATTTTTAAATAATTTTGACAACTTGATTTCTCGCACACGAGTCCACTAACACCACAACAATACACCATCGTGGAATCATTCCGTATCCATACGGAAATGCCGTCCACGACACTCACGCTTATCTTGACAATTTTATGAGTAGCCATTTAAGTTATCTATGAACAACATATGTCTCCAAGTAGTCCATAACCGCGGACGCGGCTATTCGAATAGATCATAACCCTGCAGGGGTGTACTTCGTCACACACGCTCTCGCCACTTATCGCCATGTGCACGTCATGCACCTCGGCAACCTTCAAGCGGAAGCCCAGCGAGGGAGTCGGCCACGACCGTTAACCACACTAGTATCTAGTCCAGGTTTATCGCCTATCTGAGAGTAACCCGTACGGAAGTCCGGCCGAGGTTTCCGCCACGGCCTCAAACGATGTGCGCAGGGTTCCCAAGCCCACCATCCGGGTGCCACTTGGTACACCGTGCCACTACCTACCGCATCACGGCCCACCTCTCAGGTCAGCACCATGCACGGCCTCCAGCATTACTATAAACACCAGAAACTACTTGCAACTCCTGGACCGAGTACTAAGCGATTAATAGGCCGAGCGGGGTCATATTTCAGGGCCCAGCATGTGGTAGTATCTAGTCTTGGATTACATACACGGAACTCAGTTCCTAAGGACAGTTCCAATGAAACAACCCGCCATGTACTCCTACACAGCCTTTCATCGGTACCTTTACCAAATCAGATTCAACACGCAACCTTTGCTTACCGAACGCATTCTCACAATTCTGTTCATCTCCCAGATGACAGACCATACACAACTCTAAGCATAGCATGCATAGCAGGATAAGGCACATCATGGCTCAAGCAACTACCAGGTATGCTAGGTTGCCAGGTTCGTCTATTTACTGTGACAAGGATAGGTCATGCAAAGGAAGTGGGTTCAACTAACGTGGCAAAAGCAGTTGAAGCATTTGATCCTAATGCAATAAACAAGTGTAGGAGCAAGAACATGGGATTTATCGGGATGATCAAAATGGTTGCTTGCCTTGTTGCTCAGAGGAGGGACAATATCCGTCAGACGGATATTCGGTGGAATCCGGGGGAGCGGAGCCTACCGAAGGAAATGACAACAATCAATATCAAGCATATGCAATCAAGATGATGCATGAGCATGGCATGAGAATGCAAGGTGATATACTATTATAATCAACATGTATTAGGTTTGAAGTTGATTTGAATTAAATTCAAATATCACCTCAAATGAGGTATTCTCGGATACCGATTTAATTGATTCGACCTGATGCTCAGATCAACTTGATGTTAACATGCATGGGATGTCATGTTAAGTTGCTGGTTTGTTATTAGAACAATGTTTGACCATGTCAAACAAAAAGAAATTTAAATACTTTCCATATTCCATTTATAAAGTATTTATAAGAATTGACTTATTCATTAATCTACATGTTTGGGTTGTGTAACTTTTTCAAACATGATTGAAAATAGCATATTCAGATTCCTTGAATTTTTCTGATACTTTTTCATATATAAATTATTTTCATTGGAGTTACAGATTAATTTCTATGAATTTTTGAAGTTTTAAACATTTCTGGAATTATTCTTATACTGGAAAATACTTTTACTGCATCAGCATGACATCAGCAGGTCCATCTAGCCGCTGAAAGTCAAACCTGACCAGTGGGACCCACTGGTCAGTCTCTCTGGTCAATTTTAGATTAGGATTAATCTTATTTAGTTAATTAAACTCACTGGACCCACATGTCAGTGTCTTATTAATTTATCTTATTTATTTTTATTATCTCTAAACTATCCAGAGGCTGGCCCCACCCGTCAGTGGCTCAGGCCAGCTGAGATCCACCGGCGGCAAGGTCATCCTCGCCGGCGGGGAGCTTCCGGCGAGCACCAGAACGTCGGGGGGGCTCGGAAACTCGTCTGCGACGGCCAAACTCACGGCAGAGACCACGGGAAGAACGGCCACTCGACGGCGCGCACGATGGGACAAGCCCCAGGGGCTGGGGTGGCCGGAATCAACGCCGGCGACGAGCTTGGCGGCGACCAAGTTCGGCCATCGTCGAAGCCATCGAATACGGGGTCAAAACGCGCGGGGCTGGGCACCTAACGCATCTACATGATGTCCTGAGGCTGTTGGTGGCCTCAGACGGACCAACCCGTCACCGGAGGGTTACCGGCGACGAGCTGCAGCGGCGGTCCTCGTCGGGCTCCGATGGAACTAAGCCTAGAGGAGGGGATCGACGGGGAGAGCTTAGGGGAAATGACCGCATGCTCACGGGGAGTGCAGTGGTGGCGCTAGCTTGCTCGGGGACGGCCTGGAGAGGGAGAACGCCGGCGACGATCTTCGGTGACCCGAGGAAGAAGACGACTGCTCCTCGTCGTTTCACTGCATCTGGGCGTCTGGCTCGTGGCTAGGGAGCTTCAGGGGGATGCGGCGGACCTACTGCGTGGCTCAGGAGGGAGAAGGGTCGGCTAGATCGACGACGAGCTTGAGCTCTGCTCGGGCTCCAATGGCGGCAGAAGGAGGGAGGAGAGATCCGAGAGGAGGGGGGAACTGGCGCTGGGAATGGATAGGGTCGGCCTCGGGGAGCTTATCCCCGTGCTTGCCAGCGCGAAGCGGCGGCCAGGCAGCCAGGGAGCTGCGTGGAGGCGCGCGGCGACGCGGCGGCCACCTCCTGCTCCTACTGGCGAGGAGGAAGACGACAGGAGGAGCTGGGCTGGGCCGGCTAGGCGACACGTAAGGTTTTTCCCATTTCTTTCTGTTTTATTTCTGTTTTAATTGCTGGCATTGATCTACCATTCCTAAAGTTTTTCAACATTTTTAAAAGTTTAAAGTTTCTGATTTCAAATTTAAAACTTGAAATCAGTAGCTTTTTGCATTTATTTAAAATGCTTAAAATGTCAAGAAAATGGTTTTCTTCATTGCTCATTTACTTTCTGATTTATCAGAAAGTTTGAACTTTTCTTGAGGCCATTTTGGGTTCATTGATTTTAACTAGTTAGAATTTTCCCTCATTCTAAGAAGTGGGTAGGGTTTTAGCATTTTCCTTCATCATTTGCTTTGTTCTTATTGAAAAAATCCTAGATGCAATGCAAAGAAAAACATGAGCACAAGCTAACTTGCTTAAGGATTCAGGAATGTGACATGAAGGAAGAGGAGCACCAGAAAGCAGCGCCGCCGTCCGCCCTCCCGACGCCCTCACCGGAAACCCGTGTGCTACTGCGCCGCTTGGCATCAGCCATGGCTGTCCGTCCCGCTGCAATCCGTATCGGCACTTGGTCGCCCGAGGCACTCGGCCTCACCAGCCGTGTTGCAGACCTCCACCTCCACCAGGCCGCCTCCAACCTCCTCTCCTCCTCTGCGAAGGGACCGCTCCGCCACTGAAGGAGCCGGCCATGGGCACGAGCATGGAGGAGAGCAAGTAGTACTCACGATCTGGGAGAGATAGCCATTTGGGAGAGAAAGTGATGTGGGGATATAATATTCACTCTTTCCCTCTCTCCTAGATTCCTTTTTGACCAGCTCAACCCTCCATGTATGCAGTGCCGACACTCCCATGTGCAATGACACAAGTCACGGGCCACAGAATACAAAACCGGCCATGTACTAATCGGTGTACTACTCTAGTGTGTTATAATCGTGATGTACTAGTGTGCTACTCCCATGTGCAATGACACAAGTCACTGGCCATGTACTAGTGTGCTATAATCGTGATGTACTAGTCTAGTAATTAGACGTACTTTTAATTTGTATGTCCCGTTAGAAATACTAAAGTGTACTATGAATTATATTTAGGACCCGGTTAGTCCTTTAGTCAGCTTATGTGTTGTAAATATATTCTAGACCTGATGTCTATTAGAATTTCAAAATTTGTAACATGACATGTTGTTAATAAATTTGTTTTAGTATATTATAACATGTTATTTGGTACAACAATTTTACTTTTGCATTTGAAATATTTTTTTCTTGCAAATTTCTCTTTTTAATAAGAGATAAAGGACAAATAAAATATGAGATTATTTTGAATTATATTTGTGCAATCACACAATAATGACATCTCTTTTACAGTTTGCCTATTACTCAGAGGTATTTTATTTATGCCTCCATAGTGTTCTTCCAAATATATCAAAATTCGATGATTTTCTCATATATGACTTACAAATTATAAATGTTCTTCTAGGACATATTTGTTGTTTACCAAAAATAAAGTTTACTATCAAGTAAAATTAATCAAATGCATGCTCATACATGTAGAAAATATGGCTGACATCAGTAAGAAAGAATTCCAAGAACTACAAATATATGGAAGTAACTATCTATCATGGGCCATGGATATGAAAATATTCTTAAGTGGAGGTAGCCTTGGTCCTTGTATTGCCACACCCCCCGAAAATGCTCCAGAAATACCTCAAATGGCAAAGTATGCAACATTGCACTAGATAAGGCACCACCTCCATCCTGATTTAAAAACTGAATATTTGATGGAGGAGGACCCATTAGCTTTGTGGGACTCCCTCAAGGAGAGATATGACCAACAAAGAGCAGTAATGTTACCAGAAGCCCAAAGAGAATGGTCTCTTATAAGGTTTTAGGACTTTAAGTCTGTTGCTATATATAATTCTGTCGTGCATAAAATTAACTCCAAACTGAGATTTTGTAATCAACAAGTTTCAGATGCGGACTTAATAGAGAAAACCTTATGCACTTTCCATCTCTCGATGAGGATATTGCAACAGCAGTATCGTCAACAAAAATACACAAAGTATTCTGAGCTCATATACACATTACTTCAGGCCGAGAAGCATGATGAACTTCTCATGAAGAATCACAATGCTCGCCCAGCGGGTGCCATGCCTATCCCTGAAGCACATGCTAATGCTCATTTTACTAGTAAATTTGGAAACCGTAAAAGGAACTTACAGAAATTCAAGGGAAAAAGGAAAAAAGAACAATGGTCACAAGACCGATGGTCAAACTAAGGGGAAAGGTCATTTCAAGAAAAATGGTCAAAATGACAACTCTCAAACTTGTCAAAGGTGTGGATGCATGAATCATCATACTAATCAATGCCGAATTCCCAAGCATCTTGTGGATCTATACATGAAGTATGGCGGAAAAGGCAAACAAGTTCAAGGAAATAAAGCTGAAGCTCACTTCAACGCTATTCAAAATAACCCTCAAGTTGGTCCTTCTCAAAGCACTATTCAAGTATACAAGCCAAAGGACGATATCATCCTCGATGAAGACATGCTTGTGGATTACACCCGAGATGTTTTTGGAGACCTCAGTTAATCTGCATAAACAAGTTGATGTCACTTAGCTATTTAATACTACAAGATGTCATATATTGTATAACAATAAGTAGAATAAAGTCTTTCAGACTATGTATATTATATTATGTGAATCAGACATAATGTTGTAATAAATTTATATTTAAGATTGTAATATATATATATTATGTATGTAATTTGATGAATATATGAATAAGAAGTAAATTTATTCTAAAATATTCTCTTTCTATCTATAGAATTTTAAAGGGAACAATCCGATGGAAGAAGAGTTATGTTTAGTGGATAGTGCTACCACTAACATGATTCTAAGGGAAGCAAAATATTTCCAAACTCTTACTAAGAGAAAGGAAAATGTTATGACCATGACAGGAAGTAACAAAGCAATTATTGGTTCAGGAAGAGCCACATTCACACTCCCTATGGGTACTACCATCGTAATTCGGAATGCACTCTTGTATCCTGAATCTACACGTACCCTTATAAGTTTCAAAGATATCCGATCTAACAATTTTCATCTAAAAACAATAGAAGTAGATAACAAAGAATTTTTGCTTTTAACAAAAAGCAACGGATATGCGGAACAAACTCTTGAAAAATTCCCTTCCTTTTCATCCGGATTATACTTTACATACATAAAACCCGTACCTTATGTTGCGTACAAAATAATTTTTCAAAATCTTGATAAATTCAAGACTTGGCATGATCGCCTTGGTCATCCCGGAATAGGTATGATGAGAAAAATTATAAGTAATTCTGTTGGTCATAATTTACCAATTAAAAGATTTCCCAAATTATCAGATTTTGTATGCACCGTGTGTGCTACCGGGAAATTGATTATTAAGCCATCTTATCTTAAAGTTAAAAATGAGTCACTTAATTTTCTTGAAAGAATTAATGGAGATATATGTGGTCCAATACAACCTCTATCCGGACCATTTAGGTACTTCATGGTGCTAATTGATGCATCTACTAGATGGTCAAATGTGTGTCTATTATCCACACGTAACCATGCCTTTGCCAAATTAATTGCTCAAGTTATCAAATTGAGAGTGAATCATCCTGAACACGGGATAAAAATAATAAGAATGGATAATGCTGCTGAATTTAGTTCACGCGTATTTAATGACTATTGTATGGCTTTAGGAATCCATCTAGAACATTTAGTACCCTATGTTCATACTCAAAATGGAATGGCTGAATCTTTAATCAAAAGAGTAAAATTAATTGCTAGACCACTATTACAGAATTGCAATTTACCAACCTCTTGTTGGGGACATGCGATTTTACACGCCGCAGATCTAATGCAAGTCAGACCAACTGCATATCATGAAACTTCCCCATTTCAAATAGTACGTGGCAATCAGCCAAGTATTTCCCATTTGCGAAAATTCGGTTGCGCTGTATACGTACCGATATCACCACCTCAGCGTACATCTATGGCCCCCCATAGAAAACTAGGAATCTATGTGGGATATAATTCTCTATCAATTAAAAAATATTTAGAACCCCTAACAGGGGACCTGTTCACAGCCCGGTACGCTGACTCAATTTTTGATGAGGACCATTTCCCAACATTAGGGGAGAAACAAACCACAAAGAATGCCAGGAAATAGATTGAAATGTTACAGACATTCAGTCCTTAGATCCACGTACAAAAGAATCTGAATCTGAAGTTCAGAAAATTATAGATTTGCAACACTTTGCAAATAATCTGCCAGACGCATTTACTGATCACAAAGGTGTCACTAAATCTTATATCCCCGCAGTTAATGCACCAGAAAGAGTAGAGGTACCAAATAAAACTGCTCAACTCTCAATTACAAATAAAAGGGGGAGAAATCTGGTCACAGGGGAAAAGGCTTCTCTAAAGCCTCCGCGGAAATATAGAAAATCAAAATCTATGACAGTAAATGCAAATCAACTTCAAGTTTATGGACACCAAATAGATGTTCAACATCTAGAACCCAACATAAATGTGCAAACAAATTATAATGTTGGGATATCGAAACAATCAGACTCCGTTGTTATGGGAAATCACACGGTGCCTGAAGAAATTAATGAAATATCCATAAATTATATTGATTCAGGAGAAACATACAATAAAAGCACTACAGTTGTCGACACAGATTTCTCCTCGAAAATTGCTGAAACCCTTCAACTGGATCCAGAGCCAAAATCTATGAAAGAGTGCCTCAAGCGCTCGGATTGGCCTAAATGGAAGGAAGCAATTGAGGCAGAATTACACTCGCTTAACAAAAGAGAGGTATTTTCTAAAATAATGCCTGCTCCTCATAAAGTCTTCCCTGTGGGAGCTAAATGGGTTTTTGTTCAATAAAGGAATGAAAACAATGAGGTGGTGAGATATAAAGCGAGACTAGTTGCTCAAGGGTCTACGCAGAGACCCGGTATCGACTACGACGATACATATTCTCCTGTAATGAGTGGAATTACATTTCGATACTTAATATCTTTGGCAGTACAAATGAATCTATCAATGCAGTTAATGGATGTGGTGACCGCTTATCTATATGGGTCACTTGATGCGGAAATTTATATGAAAGTCCCTGATGGACTTAAAATTCCGAATCCTAATATAAATCGCAACATGTATTGTGTAAAACTACAAAAGTCACTCTATGGCTTGAAGCAGTCGGAAAAAATGTGGTATAACCGACTTAGTGAGTTCCTTCTCAGTAAAGGATACTCGAATAACAATGATTGCCCATGCGTATTTATAAAGAAATCCTCAAACGGATTTTGCATAATCTCAGTATATGTTGATGATCTCAACATCATTGGCAACGCAACAGATATATCTGTAGCACGCAATCATTTAATGACGGAGTTTGAGATGAAAGATTTGGGGAAAACCAAATTCTTCTTAGGTTTACAACTTGAGCATTTTCCCTCAGGAATACTCGTTTATCAACCCGCTTATATTCAGAAAATTTTCAAAAAAATTCAACATGGATAAATCATATCCATCCAAAACACCTATGGTCGTCCGATCCCTTGATATGAATAAGGATCCTTTTAGACCTAGGGATGATAACGAGGAGGTATTGGGACCTGAGTTTCCATACCTCAGTCCCATAGGGGCACTAATGTACCTTGCAAATTGTGTTGGAATTATGCCCTAGAGGCAATAATAAATGTATAGTTATTATTATAATTCCTGTATCAAGATAATAGTTTATTATCCATGCTATAATTGTATTGAATGAAGACTCATTTACATGTGTGGATACATAGACAAAACACCGTCCCTAGCATGCCTCTAGTTGGCTAGCCAGTTGATCAATGATAGTCAGTGTCTTCTGATTATGAACAATGTGTTGTTGCTTGATAACTGGATCACGTCATTGGGAGAATCACGTGATGGACTAGACCCAAACTAATAGACGTAGCATGTTGATCGTGTCATTTTGTTGCTACTGTTTTCTGCGTGTCAAGTATTTATTCCTATGACCATGAGATCATATAACTCACTGACACCGGAGGAATGCTTTGTGTGTATCAAACGTCGCAACGTAACTGGGTGACTATAAAGATGCTCTACAGGTATCTCCGAAGGTGTTAGTTGAGTTAGTATGGATCAAAACTGGGATTTGTCACTCCGTGTGACGGAGAGGTATCTCGGGGCCCACTCGGTAATACAACATCACACACAAGCCTTGCAAGCAATGTAACTTAGTGTAAGTTGCGGGATCTTGTATTACAGAACGAGTAAAGAGACTTGCCGGTAAACGAGATTGAAATAGGTATGCGGATACTGACGATCGAATCTCGGGCAAGTAACATACCGAAGGACAAAGGGAATGACATACGGGATTATACGAATCCTTGGCACTGAGGTTCAAACGATAAGATCTTCGTAGAATATGTAGGATCCAATATGGGCATCCAGGTCCCGCTATTGGATATTGACCGAGGATTCTCTCGGGTCATGTCTACATAGTTCTCGAACCCGCAGGGTCTGCACACTTAAGGTTCGACGTTGTTTTATGCGTATTTGAGTTATATGGTTGGTTACCGAATGTTGTTCGGAGTCCCGGATGAGATCACGGACGTCACGAGGGTTTCCGGAATGGTCCGGAAACGAAGATTGATATATAGGATGACCTCATTTGATTACCGGAAGGTTTTCGGAGTTACCGGGAATGTACCGGGAATGACGAATGGGTTCCGGGAGTTCACCGGAGGGGGGCAACCCACTCCAGGGAAGCCCATAGGCATTTGGGGGGGTCACACCAGCCCTTAGTGGGCTGGTGGGACAGCCCACCAATCCCCTATGCGCCAAGAGAGAAAAATCAAAGGAAAGAAAAAAAAGAGGAAGAAGTGGGAAGGGGGAAGGACTCCCTCCCACCAAACCAAGTAGGACTCGGTTTGGGGGGGGAGAGTCCTCCCCCCTGGCTCGGCCGACCCCTTGGGGATCCCTTGGACCCCAAGGCAAGGTCCCCCTCCCTCCTCCTATATATATGGGGCTTTTAGGGCAGATTTGAGACGACTTTCTCACGGCTGCCCGACCACATACCTCCATAGTTTTTCCTCTAGATCGTGTTTCTGCGGAGCTCGGGCGGGGCCCTGCTGAGACAAGATCATCACCAACCTCCGGAGCGCCGTCACGCTGCCGGAGAACTCTTCTACCTCTCCGTCTCTCTTGCTGGATCAAGAAGGCCGAGATCATCGTCGAGCTGTACGTGTGCTGAACGCGGAGGTGCCGTCCGTTCGGTACTAGATCGTGGGACTGATCGCGGGATTGTTCGCGGGGCGGATCGAGGGACGTGAGGACGTTCCACTACATCAACCGCGTTCTCTAAACACTTCTGCTTTACGATCTACAAGGGTACGTAGATCACTCATCCCCTCTCGTAGATGGACATCACCATGATAGGTCTTCGTGCGCGTAGGAAATTTTTTGTTTCCCATGCGACGTTCCCCAACAGTGGCATCATGAGCTAGGTTCATGCGTAGATGTCTTCTCGAGTAGAACACAAAAGGTTTTGTGGGCGGTGATGTGCGTTTTGCTGCCCTCCTTAGTCTTTTCTTGATTCCGCGGTATTGTTGGATTGAAGCGGCTTGGACCGACATTACTCGTACGCTTACGAGAGACTGGTTTCATCGTTACGAGTAACCCCCTTTGCTCAAAGATGACTGGCAAGTGACGGTTTCTCCAACTTTAGTTGAATCGGATTTGACCGAGGAGGTCCTTGGATGAGGTTAAATAGCAACTCATATATCTCCGTTGTGGTGTTTGCGTAAGTAAGATGCGATCCTACTAGATACCCTTGGTCACCACGTAAAACATGCAACAACAAAATTAGAGGACGTCTAACTTGTTTTTGCAGGGTATGATTGTGATGTGATATGGCCAATGATGTGATGTGATATATTGGATGTATGAGATGATCATGTTGTAATAGAAATATCGACTTGCACGTCGATGGTACGGCAACCGGCAGGAGCCATAGGGTTGTCTTTATACTAACATATGTGCTTGCAGATGCGTTTACTATTTTGCTAGGATGTAGCTTTAGTAGTGATAGCATAAGTAGCACGACAACCCCGATGGCGACACGTTGATGGAGATCATGATGATGGAGATCATGGTGTGGCGCCGGTGACAAGAAGATCGTGCCGGTGCTTTGGTGATGGAGATCAAGAAGCACGTGATGATGGCCATATCATGTCACTTATGAATTGCATGTGATGTTAATCCTTTTATGCACCTTATTTTGCTTAGAACGACGGTAGCATTATGAGGTGATCTCTCACTAAAATTTCAAGACGAAATTGTGTTCTCCCCGACTGTGCACCGTTGCTACAGTTCGTCGTTTCGAGACACCACGTGATGATCGGGTGTGATAGACTCAACGTTCACATACAACGGGTGCAAAACAGTTGCGCACGCGGAACACTCGGGTTAAGCTTGACGAGCCTAGCATGTGCAGACATGGCCTCGGAACACATGAGACCGAAAGGTCGATCATGAATCATATAGTTGATATGATTAGCATAGGGATGCTTACCACTGAAACTACTCTCGACTCACGTGATGATCGGACTTGGGATAGTGTAAGTGGATCATGAACCACTCAAATGACTAGAGAGATGTACTTTTTGAGTGGGAGTTTAGCATATAATTTGATTAAGTTGAACTCTAATTATCTTGAACATAGTCTAAAGTCCACTTTGAATATATTTGTGTTGTAGATCATGGCTCATGCAAGTGTCATCCTGAATTTTAATACGTTCCTAGAGAAAGCTAAGTTGAAAGATGATGGAAGCAACTTTGTAGACTGGGCTCGTAATCTTAAGCTAATCTTACAAGCTGGAGAGAAGGATTATGTCCTTAATGCTGCGCTAGGAGATGAACCACCCGCCACGGCTGATCAGGATGTTAAGAACGCCTGGTTAGCGCGTAAGGAGGACTACTCAATAGTTCAATGTGCAGTCTTGTATGGCTTGGAACCGGGACTTCAACGTCGCTTTGAGCGTCATGGAGCATTTGAGATGTTCCAGGAGTTGAAGTTTATCTTTCAGAAGAACGCCCGGATCGAGAGGTATGAGACCTCCGATAAATTCTATGCTTGCAAGATGGAGGAAAACTCGTCTGTCAGTGAACATGTGCTCAAAATGTCTGGGTACTCAAACCGTCTAGCTGAACTGGGGATTGAACTCCCGCAAGAAGCTATCACTGACAGAATCCTCCAATCACTGCCGCCAAGCTATAAAGGCTTTGTGTTGAACTACAACATGCAAGGGATGAACAAGTCTCCCGGCGAGTTGTTTGCGATGCTGAAAGTCGCAGAGTTTGAACTCCGTAAAGAGCATCAAGTGTTGATGGTGAGCAAGACCACTAGTTTCAAGAGAAACGGCAAAGGCAAGAAGGGCAATTCGAAGAAGAGCGGCAAGCCTGTTGCCAATCCGCCGAAGAAACCCAAGGCTGGACCTAAGCCTGAAACAGAGTGCTTCTATTGCAAGGGTATGGGTCACTGGAAGCGCAATTGCCCCAAGTATCTGGCAGATAAGAAGGCGGGCAAAGAAAAATCAGGTATATTTGATATACATGTTATTGATGTGTACTTAACCGGCTCTCGTAGTAGTGCCTGGGTATTCGATACCGGTTCTGTTGCTCACATTTGCAACTCGAAGCAGGAACTGCGGAATAGACGAAGGCTGGCGAAAGACAAAGTGACGATGCGCGTAGGAAACGGTTCCAAGGTTGATGCAATCGTCGTCGGCACCGTGTCACTTCAACTACCATCGGGATTGGTGATGAACTTAAATCATTGTTATTTAGTGCCTGCGTTGAGCATGAACATTATATTTGGATCTTGTTTATTGCGAGACGGTTACTCTTTTAAGTCTGAGAATAATGGTTGTTCTATTTCTATGAGTAACATCTTTTATGGTCATGCACCGAATGTGAGAGGATTGTTCATATTGAATCT
The DNA here is from genome assembly GCF_904849725.1 of Hordeum vulgare subsp. vulgare. Lineage (NCBI taxonomy): Eukaryota > Viridiplantae > Streptophyta > Magnoliopsida > Poales > Poaceae > Hordeum > Hordeum vulgare. The sequence continues at coordinate 79,639,379 of NC_058524.1, read as the reverse complement.
CGATAGCGATACGCATATACATAACATTGAGACCAAAAGAGTTAGAGTAAACAATGATAGCGCCATATTTTTTGTGGCACTGCCGCTTGGGTCATATTGGTATAAAGCGCATGAAGAAACTCCATGCTGATGGACTTTTGGAGTCACTTGACTTTGATTCACTTGACACGTGCGAACCATGCCTCATGGGCAAGATGACTAAAACTCCGTTCTCCGGAACAATGGAGCGTGCAAGTGACTTGTTGGAAATCATACATACCGATGTGTGTGGTCCGATGAGCGTGGAGGCACGCGGCGGATATCGTTATTTTCTCACCTTCACTGACGATTTAAGTAGATATGGTTATGTCTACTTGATGAAGCACAAGTCTGAAACATTTGAAAAGTTCAAGCAATTTCAGAGTGAAGTAGAAAATCATCGTAACAAGAAGATCAAGTTCCTACGGTCTGATCGTGGGGGTGAATATCTGAGTTTCGAGTTTGGTGCTCACTTAAGACAATGTGGAATTGTTTCGCAGTTAACACCGCCTGGAACACCACAGCGTAATGGTGTGTCCGAACGTCGTAATCGTACTTTGTTAGAGATGGTGCGATCTATGATGTCTCTTACTGATTTGCCGTTATCATTTTGGGGTTATGCATTAGAAACAGCTGCATTCACTTTAAATAGGGCACCATCAAAATCCGTTGAGACGACACCATACGAATTGTGGTATGGCAAAAGACCAAAGTTGTCGTTCCTTAAAGTTTGGGGATGTGATGCTTATGTCAAAAAGCTTCAGCCTGAAAAGCTGGAACCCAAAGCGGAAAAGTGCGTCTTCATAGGTTACCCAAAAGAGACAGTTGGGTACACCTTCTATCTCAAATCCGAGGGCAAAGTGTTTGTTGCTAAAACCGGAACTTTTCTCGAGAAGGAGTTTCTCTCGAGAGAATTGAGTGGGAGGAAGATAGAACTTGACGAGGTTGTCGAACCTCTCATCCCTCTGGATGGTGGCGCAGGGCAAGGGGAAACCTCTGTCGTTGCGACGCCGGTTGAGGAGGAAGTTAATGATGATGATCATGAAACTCCAGTTCAAGTTTCTGTTGAACCACGCAGGTCGACGAGATCACGCGCTGCTCCAGAGTGGTATGGTAATCCCGTCTTGTCAATCATGTTGTTAGACAACAATGAACCTGCAAATTATGAAGAAGCAATGGTGGGCCCAGATTCCAACAAATGGCTAGAAGCCATGAAATCCGAGATAGGATCCATGTATGAGAACAAAGTGTGGACTTTGGAGATACTACCTGAGGGCCGCAAGGCTATTCAGAACAAATGGATCTTTAAGAAGAAGACGGACGCTGACGGTAATGTGACCGTTTATAAAGCTCGACTTGTGGCAAAGGGTTTTTCACAAGTTCCAGGAGTTGACTACGATGAGACCTTCTCACCCGTAGCGATGCTTAAGTCCGTCAGAATCATGTTAGCAATAGCTGCATTTTTCGATTATGAAATCTGGCAGATGGATGTCAAAACAGCGTTCCTTAACGGTTTCCTTAAGGAAGAGTTGTATATGATGCAACCCGAAGGTTTTGTCGATCCTAAAAATGCTGACAAGGTGTGCAAGCTCCAGCGATCCATTTATGGACTGGTGCAAGCATCTCGGAGTTGGAACAAGCGCTTTGATGAGGTGATCAAAGCATTTGGGTTTATACAAGTGGTTGGAGAATCTTGTATTTACAAGAAAGTGAGTGGGAGCTCTGTGGCGTTTCTAATATTATATGTGGATGACATATTACTGATTGGAAACAACGTAGAGCTTTTGGAGAGCATAAAAGGTTACTTGAATAAAAGTTTCTCTATGAAGGACCTAGGAGAAGCTGCTTACATTCTAGGCATTAAGATCTATAGGGATAGATCGAAACGCCTGATAGGACTTTCACAAAGCACATACCTTGATAAAGTTTTGAAGAGGTTCAAAATGGAACAGTCCAAGAAAGGGTTCTTGCCAGTGTTACAAGGTACGAGATTGAGTAAGACTCAGTGCCCAGCAACTGATGAAGATAGAGAGCATATGCGCTCCGTCCCCTATGCTTCAGCCATAGGCTCTATCATGTATGCGATGCTGTGCACTAGACCGGATGTTAGCCTGGCCATAAGTATGGCAGGTAGGTTCCAGAGTAATCCAGGAGTGGATCACTGGACGGCGGTCAAGAATATCCTGAAGTACCTGAAAAGGACTAAGGAGATGTTTCTCGTGTATGGAGGTGACGAAGAGCTCGCCGTAAAAGGTTACGTCGATGCAAGCTTTGACACAGATCCGGACGACTCTAAGTCGCAAACCGGATACGTATTTATTCTTAATGGGGGTGCAGTAAGCTGGTGCAGTTCCAAGCAAAGCGTCATAGCAGATTCTACATGTGAAGCGGAGTACATGGCTGCCTCAGAGGCGGCTAAGGAGGGTGTCTGGATGAAGCAGTTCATGACGGATCTTGGAGTGGTGCCAAGTGCACTGGATCCAATAACCTTGTTCTGTGACAACACTGGTGCCATTGCCTTAGCAAAGGAACCACGGTTTCATAAGAAGACCAGACACATCAAACGACGCTTCAACCTCATCCGCGACTACGTCGAGGAGGAGGACGTAAATATATGCAAGGTGCACACGGATCTGAATGTAGCAGACCCGCTGACTAAACCTCTTCCACGTCCAAAACATGATCGACACCAGAACTGTATGGGTGTTAGATTTATTACAATGTAATTCACATGGCGATGTGAGGGCTAGATTATTGACTCTAGTGCAAGTGGGAGACTGTTGGAATTATGCCCTAGAGGCAATAATAAATGTATAGTTATTATTATAATTCCTGTATCAAGATAATAGTTTATTATCCATGCTATAATTTTATTGAATGAAGACTCATTTACATGTGTGGATACATAGACAAAACACCGTCCCTAGCATGCCTCTAGTTGGCTAGCCAGTTGATCAATGATAGTCAGTGTCTTCTGATTATGAACAAGGTGTTGTTGCTTGATAACTGGATCACGTCATTGGAAGAATCACGTGATGGACTAGACCCAAACTAATAGACGTAGCATGTTGATCGTGTCATTTTGTTGCTACTGTTTTCTGCGTGTCAAGTATTTATTCCTATGACCATGAGATCATATAACTCACTGACACCGGAGGAATGCTTTGTGTGTATCAAACGTCGCAACGTAACTGGGTGACTATAAAGATGCTCTACAGGTATCTCCGAAGGTGTTAGTTGAGTTAGTATGGATCAAGACTGGGATTTGTCACTCCGTGTGACGGAGAGGTATCTCGGGGCCCACTCGGTAATACAACATCACACACAAGCCTTGCAAGCAATGTAACTTAGTGTAAGTTGCGGGATCTTGTATTACAGAACGAGTAAAGAGACTTGCCGGTAAACGAGATTGAAATAGGTATGCGGATACTGACGATCGAATCTCGGGCAAGTAACATACCGAAGGACAAAGGGAATGACATACGGGATTATACGAATCCTTGGCACTGAGGTTCAAACGATAAGATCTTCGTAGAATATGTAGGATCCAATATGGGCATCCAGGTCCCGCTATTGGATATTGACTGAGGAGTCTCTCGGGTCATGTCTACATAGTTCTCGAACCCGTAGGGTCTGCACACTTAAGGTTCGACGTTGTTTTATGCGTATTTGAGTTATATGGTTGGTTACCGAATGTTGTTCGGAGTCCCGGATGAGATCACGGATGTCACGAGGGTTTCCGGAATGGTCCGGAAACGAAGATTGATATATAGGATGACCTCATTTGATTACCGGAAGGTTTTCGGAGTTACCGGGAATGTACCGGGAATGACGAATGGGTTCCGGGAGTTCACCGGAGGGGGGCAACCCACTCCGGGGAAGCCCATAGGCATTTGGGGGGGTCACACCAGCCCTTAGTGGGCTGGTGGGACAGCCCACCAATCCCCTATGCGCCAAGAGAGAAAAATCAAAGGAAAGAAAAAAAAGAGGAAGAAGTGGGAAGGGGGAAGGACTCACTCCCACCAAACCAAGTAGGACTCGGTTTGGGGGGGGGGGAGAGTCCTCCCCCCTGGCTCGGCCGACCCCTTGGGGATCCCTTGGACCCCAAGGCAAGGTCCCCCTCCCTCCTCCTATATATATGGGGCTTTTAGGGCAGATTTGAGACGACTTTCTCACGGCTGCCCGACCACATACCTCCATAGTTTTTCCTCTAGATCGTGTTCCTGCGGAGCTCGGGCGGAGCCCTGCTGAGACAAGATCATCACCAACCTCCGGAGCGCCGTCACGCTGCCGGAGAACTCTTCTACCTCTCCGTCTCTCTTGCTGGATCAAGAAGGCCGAGATCATCGTCGAGCTGTACGTGTGCTGAACGCGGAGGTGCCGTCCGTTCGGTACTAGATCGTGGGACTGATCGCGGGATTGTTCGCGGGGCGGATCGAGGGACGTGAGGACGTTCCACTACATCAACCGCGTTCTCTAAACGCTTCTGCTGTACGATCTACAAGGGTACGTAGATCACTCATCCCCTCTCGTAGATGGACATCACCATGATAGGTCTTCGTGCGCGTAGGAAATTTTTTGTTTCCCATGCGACGTTCCCCAACAAATTGTACTAGACCAGACATTGCCTTTGCAGTAAATTTACTGGCTCGACATAGTGCAACTCCAACAAAACGTCATTGGACGGGAATAAAGAATATCTTCAGATATTTACAAGGTACTAAAGATCTTGGTTTATTCTATCGTAAAAATCAATACATGACCCTGATTGGTTATACTGACGCTGGATATCTTTCTGACCCCCATAATGCCAGGTCACAAACAGGGTTTGTATTTTTATACGGTGAAACTGCTATTTCATGGAAGTCAACAAAACAGACATTAGTAGTAACTTCCACTAATTATTCTGAAATAATTGCATTATTCGAAGCTTCACGAGAATGTGTATGGCTCCGCAGAATGATAAATCATATTCAGACATCATGTGGTATCGGTTCATTAGAATCACCTACTATTATCTATGAAGATAATGCTGCATGTGTTGCCCAAATGCATATGGGATATATTAAAAGTAATATCACAAAACACATCTCCCCAAAACTATTTTTCCCTCACCAGTTACAGAAAGATGAAAAATTTAATATTTTGTAAATAAAATCTTGTGACAATCTTGCAGACTTGTTCACTAAGTCTTTGCCAACAACAACATTTCAAAAATGCATTCATGGCATTGGTATGAGACGACTACGAAGTTTGCAAAATTCAGGGAGAGAAATTTCCTAGAAATAAACTTCTGAGCTTTCCAACTGATTTCTCATGTAGTGTTGAATGAGATAATTAATTATCCTAACAGTATATATCGAATTCTATTTGTTTTCCTTATATTTTTCAGGATTTTTTTTGAAAAATATAGACAATATAAGATCAAGATTCTCGAAGTTACAAGATCAAGACAATCAAGAAACTGTAAGATTTTTCTTTTCAGCACTCAAGACAATGAAGATTACTAACAGCGTTGTCCAAAGGGGAGTGTTAGGAATAAAATATCTTTAGATTTAGGCTAATTAGGCAGTTAACATATTCCTTAGAATATTCCGTTTAGCAGTTAAGATACTGCGTTGTCCAGACGCTGTTCTCAGCGAACCGTCACTGCGTCTTTCTGAAACGACACAAACACTGTAACCGACTTGTATCTTGCGACTGTTCAGGAGATCTAAAACCTGCAGTCATTATCAATGAAAGCATCCGATTTCACTTTCAATCTTACTCTTCTCTCTTCACTTTTGATGTGTGCCTGCTAATTCACGCAACAAGCGTATAATGGTTGTCACAATTACAATACCAGTTGCTAGCTGGTAATTGACTGCTTGCCATTTGGCAGCAAGCAGAAAGAACGGGACATCAATTTTTCATGCTCACATTTCTTAAGCAATACGATATGTTCTGGTAATTTCTTAGACAATATCGATGATGAATGGTGGTTCTGTAATACAGGACAGCAATTTACCTCATAAGTGACAGCCCACTTGCCAGATCTCAGTGGTCTATGGTAGTAGTTCATGCTTCCCACATAGACACTCTTGTCACTTTTAACTTTCTTTACTTGGTCCAGTATGGAATCAATTCTAACAAATGTATCATCATTACATTTCATTACATATTTCGCCGGGATGACTCGACCCTGGATAAACACAGCCACTAATGAGTACAGAAACGTCAATGGAACTGTCATGAGACAATATGGCAGAATATAAGCAGTTATCTGACATATTTCAGTTGACTTACCCCATACTCGGCAATGGCAATGGTCTTCAAAACTACAAGCTATCCATGAAAGGCACTATAACGATGTCTTGGAAGAAGTCTGCCTCCCTTTTCAACTCTGCATTGACCTCCATTTTAACCGTTCTGTGAAATTGCTTAATTTGGTCAGAGTTTGGTATGTGCGCTCGTTTCGGACGTCACTCGGATACGTACGTATGTCTCGTGTTCCGAATCCAACTACTAGTCTAGAACGCGAGGCTAGCTCTATATAGCCCCAACGCATCTGGCTTAATTCAGGGCATCCAGATTTTAGAATCGATCGACCGCCACTACGACCAATCTCGCGCTGACATGCCGAGGTTGCGTCGCGTGCGGCCGCGCAGGGCCTGCGACGAGGACTGCCTCAGCGCGCTCCCCGACGGACTGATGAGCCGGCTGGACACCCGCAGCCCGCTCTCCACCGCCGTCCACGCCAGGCGCTGGGCGCGCGTCCCCCGCAAGCTTCCGGCGTACAACTTCAGGGTCAGCGACATACTCCCGCCAGAGTACGACCGGACCGTCGCCCTCCGCCGGCGCAACCTGCCGCGCGACGCGGCTCTGGCCAGCGTGCTCGACGGCCTCATGGCCAGCTGCGAGGTCTCCACCATGCGGGCGTTCGTGGACGGCATCACCGGCTTCTTGGACGCGGACGGCGGCGCCGCGCGCCGGTGCGTCAAGACCCTCCGTCTCGAGTTCTTCCAGACACACGACGGCGGCCGCATGGCTGACCGCCTGATCGCCGACGCGGTCGACGGGTGGGGAGTGCAGGATCTTGAGGTGGTCGTGAGGCCAGCGTCGACCCAAGCGCCCGCGCCACAGTACAGCTTCCCCCACGGCCGGCTCAAGGACGGCGGCAGGTCGCGCCTACGCAGCCTCACGCTGGGCAACTGCACGGTACCGCCGAGGCTGCACCGCTACGACGCGCTCACCACGCTGGTCCTGCGAGACATGCCCGCTTCCACGCCCGTCGCCCTGTACGAGAGGGTCTTGAGCGAGTGCAAACGGCTGCAGGTGCTGCACCTCACGTCCTGCTGCTGCGCGGAAGACCGTCTGGTGGTGTGTTCGCAGATCAGGGAGCTCGTCGTGGACGCGTGTTCCTTCATGGTGATAGAGCTGCGTGACCTCCCGATGCTAGCCCGCTTGGCTTGCCTAACCAACGCTGTGGAGCTCGTGTTCGGTTCCGTCCCGTGCCTCACGCACACTAACCTTTCCTTCTCTGTGGAGGAGGATGCGTTGGTTCTGCCGCCCAAAAGGCACCACCACGATCAGCTCAACCACTTCCTGGGTACGTCGCCGACCATGGCAAACCTCGTCATCCGGTTCACCGGCCCCAAGAGATGGATTGGATCCAAGGAGCTACACAAGCCTTTGCTCCACCTGAAAAGGCTCCTTATTGCCGACCTGCCTTCCAACTGGGACGTCTCATGGACGCGCAATTTCCTCATGGACGCGCCATCGCTTGAGCTCCTGCACATCCATCTGGCTCACTCCCAAGAGGCTTCCGAGTCATTCGGGATAATATGGTCAACTACAAAATTGCACCCTCACATCAAGGAGCTAGTCTTGATTGGATTTACGCTCACGGGACGCCAAATGGAGCTTCTCAAGTACCTCGTCAGCACCTGTACATCCTTGCGACGCCTTGTTCTTCTCAAGGATGGCCATGTTCGATACAACGGGCTCTGGGATTGGGACATTGTCGGGCTTGCACAACAAGAATGTCAGTGGAGGGATCATGATAAAAGGACCGTGACAAGGATGATCAAGTCCGGGCCCAGGCCTCTCGCTCAAGTCATCTTGGCATGATCAATCTTTGTGTGATCATGTTTGTCCTTGTACTAGTTTAAATAGTTATTGTCTACTGTTTATGAATAGTGTGCCCTATGTAATACATGTTTCATTCAAGTGATCTTGTGCATTATTCCTAAAATAAAATGGATATTATATATGTCCTTGCATGCATCATGAGGTTGTTATTGTTCAAGTATTTTTCAATCATGTGTCAAGCAGCCTATTCCAAGTGTCACCAACCATGTGTCTTGACACTAGTAGAAAATTACAGGCCTTTGGACCGAAGCATTAAGTCCTGGTTGGTTTTTGGACCGTGACTAATGCTGCCACTAGTCCCGGTTCATGAGAGGCTAGGCTTTAGTCCCGGTTTAAGAGGAACCTCTAGTCCCGGTTGATGTTACCAACTGGAACTAAAGGGATGGTTACACGCTGGTGTCAGGCTAGGGCCCCTACGAGCCCCTGTAGTCCCGGTTCATGAGAGGCTAGGCTTTAGTCCCGGTTTAAGAGGAACCTCTAGTCCCGGTTGATGTTACCAACTGGAACTAAAGGGATGGTTACACGCTGGTGTCAGGCTAGGGCCCCTACGAGCCCCTGTAGTCCCGGTTTGTAACACCATACGGGACTAGAGAGGGATCTCATCTCTAGTCCCGGTTTATAGCATCAACTGGGACTAAATATATCCCTATATATAGATGTTTCTTCCAGCCCGAGCTCATCCTCTCCATTCTCTGTTTTCTCTCCCCCTTCTCGAGCTCATCCCTCCATTTTTACCAAAATTTGTCAAGATTTGAGGCACCCCATCTATTCAAGTGTTCATAAAGGTTAGCAACTTTGTCCTTTCATCTCTCATTGCTAGATTAGCTCGTTCAATGCTCTATAAGTACAGTGATTTGTGGGTTCTAGTTTGGGAGTAATTATGTGGGAGTTTATTTCATTTACATGAAATTTGAGCTCAAATTAACTTCTTAGTTTGCATCTCTGTAGGTGTGGTTTACTTATAGTACCTTCCCGTCCATATCCTAACCACTGTCGATCGCCCCGTTATTGTGTTTGTATAATTTAGATAATTTTCTTACCTCTATGATTGTTTGTTATACATAGTGCCATGGTCTTGATATCAGTCCCCGTCGGCCCTCGTCCGATTTATGATTCGAATGTGGTATATTCTCTTTTATAGCTATTTATTGTATTTCTCCTTTATGACAATTATGCCCATCAAGTTGACATAGATATTATTATATAGGGGGCATGTGAACCGGAAATGCAACCGATCCTCTTGTCGAGATGTTAAATTTAGTTGAAAAAGAAAAAGAGTATTTGAAAGAAAAATTTAAAAAGAATTGAAGAAGAGCAGATGAAATTGGAGTTGTATGTCGTCGATGTCGTTGATGATCACAAGATCAAGATGGATGCAATGCGCTTGAAGATTAGAAAGATTAGATAATATGTTGTTAATAAAGAGGCTTGGTATATATTACTATGATGTTGGATCAATTGTTACCTTAGTTGCAATCTTGATCGCATTTGTTGTTGCATTTAAGTGCTTTAGCAGCTAGGTACTATCTTGTGTGTTGTTTTATGAGAATAAATGTGTATGAACTTTATGTATGAACTTGTATTAATTTGGTTTTATCGGTCTTCTGTAATAAAGATAAACCGACAATGGATGTACGATGACCGTGTTGGGGAACGTTGCATGGGAAACAAAAAATTTCCTACGCACATGAAGACCTATCATGGTGATGTTCATCTACGAGAGGAGATTTGGATCTACGTACCCTTGTAGATCGCACAGCAGGAAGCGTTAAGAAACGCGGTTGATGTAGCGGAACGTCTTCACGTCCCTCGAACCGCCCCACGAACTGTCCCACGAACCGTCCCGCGATCCGTCCCACGGTCCGTACCGCGATCCGTCTCATGATCCGTTCCGATCTAGTGCCGAACGGACGGCACCTCCACGTTCAACACACGTACAGCTCGATGACGATCTCCACCTTCTTGATCCAGCAAGAGGGGCAGAGAGGTAGAAGAGTTCTCCGACAGCGTGACGACGCGCCGTGGTGGTGATGATCTACTCCGACAGGGCTTCACCTAAGCTCCGCAGAAATACGATCTGGAGGAAAAACTGTGTGGTATAGGGTCGAGCAACACGTGGCAAAGTTGTGTCTCAAAAACCCTCAATACCTCTAGTATATATAGGAGGGAGGGAGGGGAGGAGGCAGCCTCAAACCCTCAAGGTTTGGCCGAAATTGGAGGTGGAGGAGTCCTACTCCAATCGTACTTGGAGTAGGATTCCACCTTCCCACTTGGAAACTCTTTCCACCTTGTGTTTTTTCCTTCTAAAACCTTATGGGCCTTAGTGGGAACTTATTTCAGCCCACTAGGGGTTGGTTTATCTCTTCCCATAGCCCATGAGACCCCTTGGGGCGTGACACGCCTCCAGATGGTCTCTGGCACCCCTCCCGGCACTCCCGGTACACTACCGATGAGCCCGAAACTTTTCCGGTGACCAAAACAGGACTTCCTATATATCAATCTTTACCTCCGGACCATTCCGGAGCTCCTCGTGACATCCTGAATCTCATCCGGGACTCCGAACAACTTTCGGTTACCAACACCTATAACTCAACTATACCGAAACGTCACCGAACCTTAAGTGTGCAGACCCTGCGGGTTCGAGAACTATGCAGACATGACCCGAGACACTCCTCGGTCAATATCCAACAGCAGGACCTGGATGCCCATATTGGATCCTACATATTCTCCGAAGATCTTATCGGTTGAACCTCAGTGCCAAGGATTCATATAATCCAGTATGTCATTCCCTTTGTCCTTCGGTATGTTACTTGCCCGAGATTCGATTGCCGGTATCCGAATACCTATTTCAATGTCATTATCGGCAAGTCTCTTTACTCATTCCGTAATACAAGATCCCGTGACTTACACTTAGTCACATTGCTTGCAAGGCTTGTGTGTGATGTTGTATTACCGAGTGGGCCCCGAGATACCTCTCCATCACACGGAGTGACAAATCCCAGTCTTGATCCATACTAACTCAACGGACACCTTCGGAGATACCTGTAGAGCACCTTTATAGTCACCCAGTTACGTTGCGACGTTTGATGCACACAAGGTATTCCTCCGGTGCCAGTGAGTTATATGATCTCATGGTCATAGGAACAAATACTTGACACGCATAAAACAATAGCAATAAAACGAGATGATCAATATGCTACGTTCATAGTTTGGGTCTTGTCCATCACATGATTCTCCTAATGATGTGATCCCGTTATCAAGTGACAACACTTGCCTATGGCCAGGAAACCTTGACCATCTTTGATCAACGAACTAGTCAACTAGAGGCTCACTAGGGACAGTGTGTTGTCTATGTATCCACACATGTATTTGAGTTTCCAATCAATACAATTCTAGCATGGATAATAAACGATTATTATGAACAAGGAAATATAATAATAACTAATTTATTATTGCCTCCAGGGCATATTTCCAACAGTCTCCCACTTGCACTGGAGTCAATAATCTAGTTCACATCACCATGTGATTTTAACGTATCAAACACCCATATAGTTCTGGGGTCTGATCACGTCTTGCTCGTGGGAGAGGTTTTAGTCAACGGTTCTAAAACTTTCAGATTCGTGTGTGATTCACAAATCTTTATGTCATCTAATAGATGCTGCTACTACGTGCTATTCGGAAACACTCCAAATATCTACTCTACTATACGAATCCGTTTTACTACTCATAGTTATTCGGATTAGTGTCAAAGCTTGCATCAACGTAACCCTTTATGACGAACTCTTTAACCACCTCCATAATCGAGAAAAATTCCTTAGTCCATTAGTTACTAAGGATAACTTTGACCGTTGTTCAGTGATTCAATCCTGGAACACTCTCTGTACCTCTTAACAGACTTGTGGCAAGGCACACATCAGGTGCGGTACACAGCATGGCATACTATAGAGTCCATGGCTAAGGCATAGGGGACGGCCTTCGTCCTTTCTCTTTCTTCTGCCGTGGTCGGGCTTTTGAGTCTTACTCATATTCACACCTTACAACACAGCAAAGAACTCCTTCTTTGCTGATCTATTTTGAACTCCTTCAAAAACTTGTCAAGGCATGCATTTCATTTGAAAGCTCTATTTAGCATTTTTGATCTATCTCCATAGATCTTGATGCTCAATGTTTAAGTAGCTCTATCCAGGTATTCCTTTGAAAAACCCCTTTCAAACAACCTTTATGCTTTAGAGAAATTCTACATTACTTCCGATCAACAATATGTCAACCACATATACTTTATCAGAAATACTATAGTGCTCCCACCCACTTATTTGGAAATACAAGTTTTCTCATAAACCTTGTACAAACCCAAAAGCTTTGATCATCTCATCAAAGCGTATATTCCAACTCCGAGATGCTTGCACTAGTCCATAAAAGGATCGCTGGAGCTTGCATACTTGTTAGTATCTTTAGGATCGACAAAACCTTCTGGTTGTATCACATACAATCTTTCCTCAAGGAAAACGTCGAGGAAACAATGTTTTGACATCCTATGTGCAATATTTCATAAATAATGCAACAACTACTAACATAATTCTAATAGACTTTTAGCATCGCTACGAGTGAGAAAGTCTCATCATAGTCAACTATTTGATCTTTGTCGGAAACATCTTTGCGACAAGTCGAGCTTTTCTTAATAGTGACTTATCACCATCATCGTCTGTCTTTCTTTTAAATATCCATCTTTACTCAATAGTCCTACGACCATCAAGTAGCTCTTCCAAAGTCTACACTTTGTTTTCATACATGGATCCTCTCTCGGATTTCATGGCCTCTAGCCATTTGTCGGAATACGGGCCCACCATCGCTTCTCCATAGCTCGTAGGTTCATTGTTGTTCAACAACATGACCTCCAAGACAGGGTTACCATACCACTCTGCAGTAGTATGCGACCTTGTCGACTTACGAGGTTTTTAGTAACTTCATCCGAAGCTCACTGATCACCATCATTAGTTTCTACTTCAATCGGTGTAGGCGCCATAGGAACATCTTCCTGCGCCCTGCTACACACTGGTTGAAGTGACGGTTCACTAACCTTATCAAGTTCCACCACCCTCCCACTCAATTCTTTCGAGAGAAACCTTTCCTCGAGAAAGGACCCGTTTCTAGAAACAAACACTTTGCTTCCGGATCTGACATAGGAGATGCACCCAACTGTTTTGGATATCCTATGAAGATGCATTTATCCGCTTTGGGTTCGAGCTTATCAGACTGAAACCTTTTCACATAAGCGTCGCAGCCCCAAACTTTGAAGAAACGACAACTTAGGTTTCTCCAAACCATAGTCTACACTGTGTCATCTCAACGGAAATACGCGGTGCCCTATTCAAAGTGAATGCGGTTGTCTCTAATGCATAACCCCTAAATGATAGTGGTAATTCGATAGGAGACATCATAGTATGCACCATATAAAATAGGTCGCGGCTATGACACCATCACACCATGGTGTTCTTGGTGGCATGAATTGCGAAACAACTTCCACATTGTCTTAACTGTGTACCAAAACTCGCAACTCAGATATTCATCTCTATGATCATATCGTAGACAATTTATCCTCTTGTTACGACGAACTTCACTCTGAAACAGAATTGAACTTTTTCAATATTTTAGACTTGTGATTCATTAAGTAAATACTCCTGTATCTACTCAAATCGTCATTGAAGTAAGAACATAATGATATCCACTGCGTGCCTCAGCATCCATTGGACTGCATACATCATAATGTATTACTTCCAACAAGTTACTATCTTGTTTCATCTCAATGAAAACAAGGCCTTGCTCATGTGGTATAAAGATCCATCAGCATGGAGCCTCCTCATGCAATTTATACCAACATGACTCAAGCGGCAGTGCCACAAGTAAGTGGTACTATCATCATTACCTTGTATCTTTTGGCACCAATATCATGAACATGTGCAACACTACGATCGAGATTCAATAAACCATTGAAGGTGATTATTCAAGCAAATGGAGTAACCATTATTCTCTTTAAATGAATAATCGTATTGCAATAAACACGATCCAATCATGTTCATGCTTAACGCAAGCACCAAATAACAATTATTTAGGTTTAACACCAATCCTGATGGTAGAGGGAGCGTGCGACGTTTGATCATATCAACCTTGGAAACACTTCCAACACGTATTGTCACCTCGCCTTTAGCTAGTCTCCGTTTATTCCGTAGCTTTCATTTCGAGTTACTAATCACTTAGCAACCGAACCGGTATCCAATAACCTCGCGCTACTAGGAGTACTAGTAAAGTACACATCAACATCATGTATATCAAATATACTTCTTTTGACTTTTGCCAGCCTTCTTATCTACCAAGTATCTAGAGTTGTTGCGCCTCACTGACTGTTCCCCTCATTACAGAAGCACTTAGTCTCGGGTTTGGGTTTAATCTTGGGTCTCTTCATTAGTGCAGCAACTGTTTTGCTGTTTCACGAAGTATCCCTTCTAGCCCTTGCCTTTCTTGAAACTTAGTGGTTTTACAAACCATCAACTATTGATGCTCCTTCTTGATTTCTACTCTCGCAGTGTCAAACATCGCGAATCGCTCAAGGATCATTGTATCTATCCTTGATATGTTATAGTTCATCACGAAGCTCTCACAGCTTGGTGGCAGTGACTTTGGAGAACCATCACTATCTCATCTGGAAGATTAACTCCCACTTGATTCAAGTGATTGTCGTACTCAGACAATCTGAGCACACGCTCAACGATTGAGCTTTTCTCCTTTACTTCGTGGACAAAGAATCTTGTCGGAGGTCTCATACCTCTTAACAAGGGCACAAGCATGAAATCACAATTTCATCTCTTTAGAACATCACTTATGTTCCGTGACGTTTCAAAATGTCTTCGGTGCCTTGCTTCTAAGCCATCAAGTATTTTGTATTGAACTATCGCGTAGTCATCAGAAACGTGTATGTCGAATGCTCACAACATCCACAGACGACGCTCGAGGTGCAGCACACCGAGTGGTACATTAAGGACATAAGGCTTCTGCGCAGCAACGAGGACAATCCTCAGTTTTACAGACTCAGTCCGCAAAGTTTGCTACTATCAACTTTTAACTAAATTTTCTCTAGGAACATATAAAAACTGTAGAGCTATAGCGCAAGCCACATCGTAATTCGCAAAGACCATTAGACTATGTTCATGATAATTAGTTCAATTAATCATATTACTTAAGAACTCCCACTCAAAAAGTACATCTCTCTAGTCATTTGAGTGGTACATGATCCAAATCCACTATCTCAAGTCCGATCATCACGTGAGTCGAGAATAGTTTCAGTGGTAAGCATCTCTATGCTAATCATATCAACTATACGATTCATGCTGGACCTTTCGGTCTCATGTGTTCTGAGCCCATGTCTGCACATGCTAGGCTCGTGAAGCTTAACCCGAGTGTTCCGCGTGTGCAACTGTTTTGCACCCGCTGTATGTGAACGTTGAGTCTATCACACCCGATCATCATGTGGTGTCTCGAAACGACGAACTGTCGCAACGGTGCATAGTCGAGGAAAACACAATTTCGTCTTGAAATTTTAGCGAGAGATCACCTCATAATGCTACCGTCGTTCTAAGCAAGATAAGGTGCATAAGAGGATTAACATCACATGCAATTCATAAGTGACATGATATGGCCATCATCAAGTGCTCCTTGATCTTCATCACCAAAGCACCGGTATGATCTTTCTTGTCACCGGCTCCACACCATTGAAAGGATCGATATGGTTGACTAGAGGGGGGTGAATAGGCAACAACCACTTTTTAATTAATCTTAGCAAGTTAGGGTAAACAACATATGGGTTCACAATAATAGCAACAATGGGGTGAACCGTAATGAAGCTAACAACAAGAGCTACTAAGACAAGTAAGAGATAGACAACAACATAAGCATACACAAAGTAAAGGTTAGAGATAACCAAAAGTGGAACCAATGAAGACGAGGATGTGTTACCGAAGTTCCTTCCCTTTGACAGGAAGTACGTCTCCATTGGAGCGGTGTGGAGGCACAATGCTCCCCAATAAGCCACTAAGGCCACCGTATTCTCCTCACGCCCTCACACGATGCAAGGTATCGTGATTCCACTATAGGTGCCCTTGAAGGCGGCGACCGAACCTTTACAAACAAGGTTGGGGCAAACTCCATACAAAGCTTGGAGGCTCCCAACAAGACCATGAAGCTTCACCACAATGGAATGTGGCTCCGAGGTGACCTCAACCGTCTAGGATGCTCAAACACCCAAGAGTAACAAGATCCGCAAGGGATTGGTGGGGGAATCAACTTTTCTCTTGGTGGAAGTGTAGATTAGGCCTTCTCAACCAATCCCTAAAGAATCAACAAGTTTGATTGGCTAGGGAGAGAGATCGGGCACTTTTGAGCTTAGGGAGCAACAATGGAGCTTGGGAGGGTAAGAGATAAGGTTCCACAGCTAGAAGAACCCCTTATATAGTGGGGGGGAATCCAACCGTTTTCCCACTCACAGCCCGTGCCTAGCGGTACTACCGCTGGCTGCAGCGGTACTACCACTGGCACTCCAGCGGTACTACCGTTGGCTGCAACGGTACTACTGATGGGCCCATGGTAGTGCATAAGCACTACCGGGCCAACCACCGCCAAGAAAGTCTTCGCAAAAAGGTTCGTCGAAGTACAACCACTAGGAAGGCGGTACTAAGCTCCTGGAGTGGTACTACCGCTGACCAGGGGCGGTACTACCGCTGGCTGCAGCGGTACTACCGCTAGCACTCCAGCGGTACTACTGCTAGGGCTAGCGGTACTACCGCTAGGCACAGCGGTACTACCGCTGAGGGACCATTTGCTCAGATGAGATAAACACAAAGGCGGGAGCCACTCCAAAGTTGCAGGCAAGGGGAAAGGAGATAAAGTGTGTGCGTGCAAAATTGATTCCACCCAAATCTTTCCACTTCGGATCCCCTCTTAATAGTACAACGTTCCTATGACTCAAAGAAAGAGAATCGTAGAGTACACCGAGCTTCTGTTCCATGGAAAGAGGGGGCGAGTCGTCTTGTGCCGTTGGCATGTGTTATCTGAAATCGTAACACACACGATTAGTCCTTTGCGGTACTGTCATCAATCACCAAAATTACTTAGGCATAAACTATGCCCTAACAATCTCCCCCTTTTTGGTGGATTGATGACAATACCGGATTTGCACAGTGAATAACATGTGAACAAAAAAAGGTAGAGATATATAAAAATAAGGAGCATATGACTCACAACATATGATGGAAATAAATCTCACACTAGTTCAAGTCTCACATCACACAAAGCAAAGATAGCAAATAGAAGCAAACCAAGTTCAAAGCAAACACGAAAGATAAGCAAAGCTAAGAAAAGTTCAACTCTCAAATCCAGCTCCTAGACTCTCTCCCCCTTTGGCACAAGACACCAAAAAGGGGCACACCTAAAGTCACAGGTGGTCACTCCTCATCCTCATCATCCCCAGACCCGTGTGTGGCATCCAGATCGTCCTGCTCCGCCTCATATTGCATCAGACCACTGATAACCTTGAGCCCGCATCCAAGCAGACTCTGGAGTGATGTCGTCCTCTGAGCCGCTGGAGATCTCAACATCAAGTGTCCTCAGGACACGCTTGTGCCTCTGACGGTTCTCCTTCTGGGCCACATGAGTCTGATACTGTCCCTTAGCCTGCATACAGAAGAGAGTCTTCATTTTATCCTGCAGTTTCACTGCCCAAGATGGCATAGCAGAAGAGCGGGACTGAGAAGAGGTGCCTCTGTCAGTAGCAGTCTCTGTGTGAGTGTCCATGTGCTGAGAAGAAGTTGATGTGTTGGCTCATTTGTCCTTGATGCGGAGCCTGATAGGATCATGCACAAAGTAATCAGCCTGAAGGTGGAACTCCTCAAGCGGATAGGTGTCGTGCCACTTCTGGCAAATATAGGCAAACAAGTAGGGACCGTAGATGGGAACCTTATGCATCATGATGCAGTTCCAGAGCTCAGTGAACATCACGTCAGAAATATTGAGAGGGGCAGACTCCTTAGTCATAGCCTCCTCACAAAGCAGAAGCATCTCAGCCAGAGAACCGTGCACCTCGTCGAAGTTGCCAATGCGAGGAAAGAGGGTGTTGCGGAAGATCCAATGCATGATATACAGATGCTTGGGGAGCACACCTTTCTTCACATAAAGTTGTTGCAGCCTGTCCTTGGCGGGGGCCCTATCAGTGGAAGCTGCAGCATGAGGACGCGACCCAATCGGAGTGTCAGCTCCCTAAAAGTCGACCTTGAGAAATGCCATGAATTCACGCCAGGAACCTATCATGTTCTGAGTACCAGTCATCCAATCCAGGGTGCGCTCGTCATCAGGCGAGAAGTGAACCGTGACATAGAATTGGGCGACAACATCTGGATCAAAGTCTTTCTTGAAGGAGATGATCTCCTTAATGCCAAGCTTGTCAATCAAAGAGAGAGCATCACCAAAGTAATCCAGGTTCCGCTGAAGGTGAGCCAAGTCAATCCACTGAACTGGAACAAAACTCTTCTTGAAATGCTTGATGATGTCGCGATAGATCCTGCAGTGATCCGTTGACCAAACATGCTCGACATCCTTGATCACAGCCTTCTCTTAGAGATAGTGATTTTTGGTGCGGAACCGCAGAAAGTCCTTAGGGGGCATAGTGCGAACGTTGACTCCCTTGTCCTTGTGAGCGGCCTTCTTGAAAGACTTCTTTTTGGGTTGCAGACCGGAAGTGGCGGAGCCCTCTGGAGCCTCTGGATTGCGATAATGTTTCGACTGGGTGTCCCGTGGGGGGTTCGAGCGGCGAGCACCACCCGTGGCACACAAGACACACACCGAAAAAGAGCGACAGAAGGAGTCAAGGCAATGAACAAAAAGAGGCATAAAAGTAAACTCACATTGCCAAGCAAATGAAAAGAAGAAAAAAGAATATCCTCCTGGCGGTAGTACCGCTACCCCTGGCGGTAGTACCGCTGGGGTCCGAGCGGTAGTACCGCTACCCCTGGCGGTAGTACCGCTGGGGTCCGAGCGGTAGTACCGCTACCCCTGGCGGTAGTACCGCTGGGGTCCTAGCGGTAGTACCGCTAGGGTTGACTTTCAGATCTGAATATGAAAAAGGACCCATAGAAACGGCTAGATTGGATTTACGAGGGCCATGGGTACTGTGTATAATCACTAAAAACACCACCACAGCCCTAAACACATGAGGATCACAAGAATCATCTAAATAAAGACATGCCTAGTCAAGAGGATTCAAGTTTTAGATCTAATCCAAAATAGAAGAAGTGCTTGATCTAAAACATGAAGAACCTAGGGCACGACAATATAAAGGCAATGAATCATAGGACCTACACTCCCCTCGAATATCTCCTTCATGCCATCCAAGAACAAAGCACAATACCATAGACATGGATCCAAATCACCAATGCTCCTAACCCTAGAACAAGAAAACATCAACGAAGAGAATAGAGGGAGGAGCTTTACCGGAGTCCATGGCACTTGGTGGAGGAAGGAGAAGTGAAGCAAACCCTCCAACTCAACGGAGAGAAGAGGCTCCACGGATAGAGATCCAAATAGGGGGAGTTCGGGGTTGGGGAGGGAGGAGCCGCGAGGGAGAAGAAAGAGACAGGAAAAAAGGGCTCCCCCTCCTTTATATAGCCCAAGGGGTACGGGCCAGCGGTAATACCGCTGTGCTCCTGGCGGTAGTACCGCTGGGGTCCTGGCGGTAGTACCACTCCCCCTGGCGGTAGTACCGCTCTCCCTTGAGACAGCCCTAAAAAGTCCTAGTTAGATCATGGTAGACTGGGGTCCTGGCGGTAGTACCGCTATCCCTAGCGATAGTACCGCTGGGGTCCTGGCGGTAGTACCGCTACCCCTGGCGGTAGTACCGCTGAGGTCCTGGCGGTATTACCGCTACCCCTGGCGGTAGTACCACTGCAAATGTCACAACGAGACATAGGAGATGAGAAAGACGTGGGCAAATGACAAGTTAGTGAAAATAAGAAGATAGCACCAGCAAGATATACTGACTTGTCATTTTGTATCATTTCTTCCATATGAGAGAAAGGTGGGGGCGGTGGCCAAGGCCACCTATGTTTGAGACAAAGGTATGACACCGCGAAGAATTATCCTTGGGTTCATGACCAACGCTCATCTTTGAAGCACAAGTGCCATTTGGTAATGGCTAAAGTGAAAGACTAGATCAATTTATGCATAACAGGGGGAGGAAGAGTTCATTGAGAGAACAACACTCCCCCTATGTCCATGCCAACATCTAGAACAAGATAGAATGCATAGTAAGGTGCAATGTGCCTAGCTTCAATCCACATTACTTCAATCAATGATATTTAGCTCATGCCTTAACTCCCGGAACCTTGCTTCATCTAGGGGCTTAGTGAAAATATCTGCAAGTTGCTCTTCAGTGTGGATGAAGTGAACCTCAATATCACCTAGCTTGATATGTTCACGAATGAAGTGATGGCGAATATCAATATGCTTGGTCTTGCTATGTTGCACTGAGTTGAGAGAAATCTTGGTAGCACTTTGATTGTCGCATAGAAGAGGCACTTTGTCACAAGTGACACCGTAATCCTTTAAAGTTTGCCTCATCCATAGCAATTGTGCACAACAACTTGCAGCTGCCACATACTCAGCTTCGGTGGATGATAGTGAGACACAATTCTGCTTCTTTGAAGACCAACTTACCAGTGAGCGACCAAGGAATTGGCATCCTCCAGAAGTTGACTTCCTCTCCACACAATCTACTGCCCAAACTGAGTCAGAATAGCCTACTAGGTTGAAGTCTGCTCCTTTGGGATACCATAGGCCAAAGTTTGGGGTATGAGCCAAATATCGAAAGATTCGCTTAACAGCCATATAATGACTTTCTTTTGGTGCGGATTGAAACCGTGCACATATCCCTACACTCAACATAATATCTGGTCTAGATGCACAAAGGTAAAGGAGGGATCCAATCATGGCGCGATATACCTTTTGATCCACTGCTTTACCATTGGGATCACTGTCAAGCTTGCATCTTGTTGGCATGGGGAACTTGACCGGCTTGACATCTTCAAGCTCGAACCGTTTGAGCATGTCTTGAGTGTACTTGGCTTGTTTGATGAAGGTCCCTTCTAGGCCTTGTTTAATCTCGAAGCCGAGGAAGAACTTCAACTCTCCCATCATGGACATCTCAAATTTCTCGGTCATTAGTGCAGCAAATTCTTCATTGAAGGAAATGTTAGGAGAACCAAAGATAATATCATCAACATATAGTAGGCATATGAACAAATCCCCTTTAACCCTCTTAGTAAAAAGAGTGGGATCTATCTTCCCAATTTCAAACCCACGATCTTGTAACAACTCAGTAAGATACTCATACCACGCACGTGGGGCTTGTTTAAGGCCACAGAGTGCCTTATTAAGTTTGTACACGTGATTGGGGAGCTAGGGATGTTCGAATACCGGGGGTTGTTTGACATAGACCAACTCATTTAAAGGACCATTAAGAAAAGCACTTTTCACATCCATTTGCTGTAATTTGAAATGATGAGAAGCAAATGCAAGCAACATGCGAATAGATTCTAGACGAGCAACAGGGGCAAAGGTTTCACCGTAGTCGATACCCTCGACTCGGGAGTAGCCTTGAGCCACCAATCTTGCCTTGTTTCGAATCACTATCCCATTGGCATCTTGCTTGTTTTTGAATATCCATTTGGTCCCGATGACATTATGTTCCTCCGTTGGTCTTGGCACTAAATCCCAGACTTGGTTACGCTCAAAGTTGTTAAGTTCTTCATGCATGGCCATAAGCCAATCCTCATCATCGAGTGCTTCCTGTACCTGTTGAGGTTCACAATACGAAATAAACGCGTGATGCTCACAATAATTCCAAATCTGTTGACGGGTGGATACTCCCTTTTTAAAACTGCCAAGTACATTCTTCATAAGATGTGACTTGACTCTCAGCTTGTTCGCAATCTTGGCTGCTCGACACTCCAAGAGTTCTTCATTGGATAACTGGGGATCATCGACTTGTTTACTTTGCTTGCCCTTGCGTCTTGAGCCTCCCTTGGCACCGACTGTTGGTGCTGCAGAAGGGAATTGTGAGACAGTATCCTGATCTTCTAAACTTTCGACTTGAGCAGGTTCACTTGTTTGTCCTTGTACTTGTGGTTGCTCTTGATCTTGATCTTGTGCTTCTACTTGGTCTGGATCTTGTGGTTGCACTTGATCTTGATCATGAGCAGGTTCAGCACCTTGGGTAAGTGCTTGAATATCATGGGACACATCATCATTGTTGGGCAATTTATCTTGACCTTGAGCTTGTTCATCTTGTTGAGAGTCTTCTCTTTGTTCATCGGAAGCGTGTGGGGCTTGTGGGGGTGATGGCTCCACTTGAGTAGAGCATTGTCCTTCTCCTTCACCCACAAGGGGTTCCTCAATGGGGAGTATTTGACCAATCCCCATTCTTCTTATGGCTTGGGGAGGAATTTCATCACCTACATCACAAAGACCACTTTGCTCCACTTGAGAGCCATTATTTTCATCAAACTCCATGTTACACGTCTCCTCAATGAGTCCGGTGGACTTGTTGAGGACACGTTAAGCATGAGAGTTTGTAGCATAACCAACAAAGATGCCCTCATGTGCTCTAGAATCAAATTTAGCTAATCGTGCACCTTTCTTGAGAATGAAACACTTACAACCGAATACTCGGAAGTACTTGAGATTGGGTTTGTTTCCAGTGAGAATCTCATATGGAGTCTTGTTCAAGCCTTTGCGGATATAGAGCCGATTGGACGCATGACATGCTGTGTTGATGGCCTCTGCCCAAAAGTTATATGGAGATTTGAATTCCGCCATCATTGTTCTTGCAGCGTCCATCAAGGTCCGGTTCTTCCTTTCTGCCACGCCATTTTGTTGAGGGGTATATGGTGCTGAATATTGATGTTTTATTCCCTCATCACCTAGAAACTCATCCAAGGTGTAGTTCTTGAACTCAGTGTTGTTGTCACTTCTAATCATCAAGATCTTTGCTTCATGTTGGCGTTGAGCTTCATTAGCAAAGTTGATGACAGTTTGTTGATTCTCACTCTTCCTTTTGAAGAAATATACCCAGGTGTATCTTGAGTAGTCATCAACAATCACCAAGCAGTACTTTCTGCCACCAAGACTATCAAATGATGGAGGGCCGAAAAGATCCATATGGAGGAGCTCTAATGGCCTCTTAGTGTAAATGAGAGTTGTTGGACGATGAGCAGTTTCATGAATCTTTCCTTCAATGCAGGCACTGCAAGCACGATCTCTAGCAAAACTCACATTTGTTAGTCCACGAACATGGTCCCCTGTTAGAAGACTTTGCAAAGATCTCATATTGACATGAGCTAGTCGGCGATGCCAAAGCCAGCCCACATCAACTTTAGCCATTAAACACGGCGCGGTCTTAGTGGGTCGCTTTGAGAAGTTCACCACATAAAGACCATTTTCGACATATCCAACATAGGCTACTTTAAGAGTCTTGCTCCACAGGAGGACCACGGTATCAAGATTAAAGAATGTGGAAAAACCCATAACTGCAAGTCGATGAACCGAAAGTAAATTGTAGGCAAGAGACTCAACAAGCATGACCTTCTCAATAGATAACTCTTGAGAGATGACCACCTTTCCAAATCCCAATACCTTTGACGAGGATGCATCGGTGAATTGGACATGGGTGGGTATAGATGGAGAAGGATGCACATCCACCACTAAGTCCTTGCTTCCGGTCATATGATTTGTTGCTCCACTATCGAGCAACCATGACACCCCACCGGAAGCAAACTCCTGCAATAGATCAAGGCTTGGTTTTAGGTACCCATTTTTAATGGGTCCTTTCATGTTAGAGATAAGGGTCTTAGGAACCCAGATAGCCCATTCAATGGACTCACAGTAGGAACCAACAAATCTGGCATAAACATGCCCATCACTAGCACGACATAAGACATAAGAAGAATTGAGTTTGTCGGATGTGTTAGTAGGAATGGTTTTGCCCTTCTTGACGTTACCATCGTCCACCTTGTTCCTGTTCACCTCCTGAGTCCCTTCACCCTCTTTGACAAAGATGTCCATGAGGGTAGGAGATCGTTTGTTCCTGTTCCTCCTTTTTCCTTTTGACTTGGAGGTAAGTCCAAGTCCCTCCTTTCCTACAACACCCTTTTGAGTGCTCAAGAGGTCGTTCAGGCTCTTCTCACCTTGTATGCATGTCACAAGGCCCTTCTCAAGTTTCTCCTTTAACTTGGCATTTTCCTCGACAAGATGCACATGCTCACAACAAGGATTAGTTGTACAAGCATTATCAATTACCACAAATGGAGGACAAGTAGAGATCTCCTTGGTAAGCTTTGCTTGGAGTTGATCATGATACTCTTTCAGAAAGAAATGAACACCTTTCAAGACCTTGTGAGCCTTGTCAAGTGTGTCAAACTCCATTTTGAGTCTGTCATGGCCAACCCCAAGAGCATACTTCTCAGACTTAAGCATACGAGTAAGAACAGTATCATGATCTAGTTTCTTTTGCATTTTAGTGCAGTCATCGTTGTATGACTCCTCAAGAGCCAAACGAAGAGTGCGCTCTTTTTCTAGAGCAATAGATAACTCAGCAATTTCATCGGCATATTCACGACTGTGTCCCTGAAGCTCGGAGATGGTCTCCTCATGAGACTCGATGAGGTCATTGGCCTCACCCAGTTGTTCCAAGAGAGCAACAAAGTGCTTCTTGGATTCTCCCTTAATAGTGCACAGAAATTTGTCAAGATCATGCTCATTAAGTTCCCCAACATCACTATCATCAACACAATTTAACAATGAAGGAGCAGTAGCGATGTTGGTCTTAATGGTGGGGGTTACCTGATTGATACCTTTTGCCATGAGGCACTTGGTGATGTGGTTCTCGTTGGGGGCGTTGAAGAGAGACACCTTCTGGGAAGAGGGAGTGGCAATAGCAACAGTTGCCGTTGCCACTGTATCATCATCATCGGAAGGGTACTCTTCAAGGGCCACCATCCCCTTTGGGTGAGGTTTCTTCACAAAGTTGTTCTTGATTGGAAATGACTTGGTTTTGGCTTTGCGAATGAGCTTGCCCCCGTTGTCTTCCCTTTTCTCATAGGGACATTCGGCCACGAAGTGACTCACGTTACCATAGTTATAGCATGTCCTCACTCGTTGCTTGGGTTTGAACCCACTCGAGTTGTTCTTGGTGAAGGTAGGTCTTAAGTTCCTCTTGTTTCCCCAGAATTGCCTTCATGCAAAAGCCATGTGCTCATGATAGTCATACTTCGTGTCTTCAGGGAAGCTCTCCTCTTCCTCATCCTCCTCTTCTTCTTCAAACGTTGCTTTTGCCTTTAACTCAAGGTTGGGAGAAGTTGTCTTTGTGCGAACATGAGCAAGTGCACTGTCAGCTGTTTCGTTCATGATTGACATTGCAATGAATTCACCCAACACCTCACTGGAAGACAAGGAGTGGAAGTCTGGTCGCTGACGAATGACAGATGACATGGCTTTATTGAAAGGCATGATGGCTTTGAGAAACTTGCGCTTGACCCATGTATCATCCACGTCCTTGCTCCCATGGTCCTTGAGTGCCACAGCAATAGCAGTCACCCTCCGATAGAGATCACGAGGATCCTCGTCTTCCTTCATCACAAACTCATCAAGTATCACTTCATACTTGGACCGTTGAATGCTTGAGCTTCCCTTGTACAACACCATAATGTGCTCCCAACAATCCTTGGCCAAAGTGAAGGGACGCAAGTGAGGAAGATCTTCAGGTGGCACTGCGGACTGGAGAATAAACAAAGCAGAGTGATTGTATTGATTGTCCGCATCTTCTCTTGGAGTGAGGTTGCTTGGATCATGTTGATAATATCCTTGCTCGATGATTCTCCACAAATTTGTTGAGCTGTGATTCAAATGAGACTTAATAGAAAATACCCAGTTAGCAAAGTCACCTTTCACAAGCTTAGGAGGAGGACCAACAGGAATAAGACGCGGTGTGGGAACCGGTCCTCCATAGACTACGGGTGGTGGAACAGATGCATACGTCCCATTCCCATCATTTTCGAGAGGTTGGGAAGGTCGCATACCTTTAGCCGTTTCCCTCACGGAATTGGCCTCCGAATCCGTGGTGGTGGGTTTAACCACCAATGCCAGTTCGGGAGAGTGTTTAATTCCCTCCATTAACTCTTTAAGCATGGTCTTGACCTCGTTCGTCATGGACGTCTTGAGTGCGGCCATAGCCGTATTCAAGTCGTCCCTTGTGATCGAAGTCAATTCCATGCCCTCGGTTTGTGCACGGGGAACTCCCTCATCATCTTCCATACTCTTCGGGTGGTTAAACCCTTAATAAAGAGACGTGGCTCTGATACCAATTGAAAGGATCGATATGGTTGACTAGAGGCGGGGTGAATAGGCAACGACCACTTTTTAATTAATCTTAGCAAGTTAGGGTAAACAACATATGGGTTCACAATAATAGCAACAATGGGGTGAACCGTAATGAAGCTGACAACAAGAGCTACTAAGACAAGTAAGAGATAGACAACAACATAAGCATACACAAAGTAAAGGTTAGAGATAACCACAAGTGGAACCAATGAAGACGAGGATGTGTTATCGAAGTTCCTTCCCTTTGACAGGAAGTACGTCTCCGTTGTAGCGGTGTGGAGGCACAATGCTCCCCAATAAGCCACTAAGGCCACCGTATTCTCCTCACGCCCTCACGCGATGCAAGGTACCGTGATTCCACTATAGGTGCCCTTGAAGGCGGCGACCGAACCTTTACAAACAAGGTTGGGGCAAACTCCATACAAAGCTTGGAGGCTCCCAACAAGACCATGAAGCTTCACCACAATGGAATGTGGCTCCGAGGTGACCTCAACCGTCTAGGATGCTCAAACACCCAAGAGTAACAAGATCCGCAAGGGATTGGTGGGGGAATCAACTTTTCTCTTGGTGGAAGTGTAGATTAGGCCTTCTCAACCAATCCCTAAAGAATCAACAAGTTTGATTGGCTAGGGAGAGAGATCGGGCACTTTTGAGCTTAGGGAGCAACAATGGAGCTTGGGAGGGTAAGAGATAAGGTTCCACAGCTAGAAGAACCCCTTATATAGTGGGGGGGAATCCAACCGTTTTCCCACTCACAGCCCGTGTACTACCGCTAGCACTCCAGCAGTACTAAATCCAACCGTTTTCCCACTCACAGCCCGTGCCTAGCGGTACTACCGCTGGCACTCCAGCGGTACTACCGCTGGCTGCAGCGGTACTACTGCTAGGCCCATGGTAGTGCATAAGCACTACCGGGCCAACCACCGCCAAGAAAGTCTTCGCAAAAAGGTCCGTCGATGTACAACCGCAAGGAAGGCGGTACTAAGCTCCTCAAGCGGTACTACCGCTGACCAGGGGCGGTACTACCGCTGGCTGCAGCGGTACTACCGCTAGCACTCCAGCAGTACTACCGCTAGCACTCCAGCAGTACTACCGCTAGGCACAGCGGTACTACCGCTGAGGGACCATTTGCTCAGATGAGATAACCACAAAGGCGGGAGCCACTCCAAAGTTGCAGGCAAGGGGAAAGGAGATAAAGTGTGTGCGTGCAAAATGGATTCCACCCAAACCTTTCCACTACGGATCCCCTCTTAATAGTACGGCGTTCCTATGACTCAAAGAAAGAGAAACGTAGAGTACACCGAGCTTCTGTTCCATGGAAAGAGGGGGCGAGTCGTCTTGTGCCGTTGGCATGTGTTATGTGAAATCTTAACACACACGATTAGTCCTTTGCGGTACTATCATCAATCACCAAAATTACTTAGGCATAAAATATGCCCTAACAACCATGATCCCCATCATCATGATCTCCATCATCGTGCCGCCATCGAGGTTGTCGTGTATGCTATGCTATTACTACTAAAGCTACGTCCTAGCAATATAGTGAACGCATCTGCAAACACAAACGTTAGTTTAAAGACAACCCTATGGCTTCCGCCGGTTGCCGTAGCATCGACGTGCAAGTTGATATTAACTATTACAACATGATCATCTCATACATCCAATATATCACATCACATCGTCAGCCATATCACATCACAAGCATACCCTGCAAAAACAAGTTAGACGTCCTCTAATTGTTGTTGCATGTTTTACGTGGTGGCTATGGGTATCTAGTAGGATCGCATCTTGCTTACGCAAACACCACAACGGGGATGTATGAATTGCTATTTAACCTCTCTCCAAGGACCTCCTCGGTCAAATCCGATTCAACTAAAGTTGGAGAAACAGACACTTGCTAGTCATCTTTGAGCAACGGGGTTGCTCGTAGCGATGAAACCAGTCTCTCGTAAGCGTACGAGTAATGTCGGTCCGAGCCGCTTCGATCCAACAATACCGCGGAATCAAGAAAAGACTAAGGAGGGCAGCAAATCGCACATCACCGCCCACAAAAACTTTTGTGTTCTACTCGAGATGACATCTACGCATGAACCTATCTCTGATACCACTGTTGGGGAACGTTGCATGGGAAGCAAAAAAATTCCTACGCACACGAAGACCTATCATGGTGATGTTCATCTACGAGAGGAGATTTGGATCTACGTACCCTTGTAGATCGCACAGCAGGAAGCGTTAAGAAACGCGGTTGATGTAGTGGAACGTCTTCACGTCCCTCGAACCGCCCCACGAACTGTCCCACGAACCGTGCCGCGATACGTCCCACGGTCCGTACCTCGATCCGTCTCATGATCGGTTCCGATGTAGTGCCGAACGGACGGCACCTCCGCGTTCAGCACACATACAGCTCGATGATGATCTCCACCTTATTGATCCAGCAAGAGGGGGCGGAGATGTAGAAGAGGTCTCCAGCAGCGTGACGGCGCGCTGGTGGTGGTGATGATCTACTCCCACACGGCTTCGCCTAAGCTCCGCAGAAATACGATCTAGAAGAAAAACTGAGTGGTATAGGGTCGAGCAGCACCTGGCAAAGTTGTGTCTCAAAAACCCTCAATACCTCTAGAATATATAGGAGGGAGGGAGGGGAGGAGGCGGCCTCAAACCCTCAAGGTTTGGCTGAAATTGGAGGTGGAGGAGTCCTACTCCAATCCTACTTGGAGTAGGATTCCACCTTCCCACTTGGAAACTCTTTCCACCTTGTGTTTTTTCCTTCTCAAACCTTATGGGACTTAGTGGGAACTTATTACAGCCCACTAGGGGCTGGTTTATCTCTTCCCATAGCCCATGAGACCCCTTGGGACGTGACACCCCTCCTGATGGTCCCCGGCACCCCTCCCGGCACTCCCGGTACACTACCGATGAGCCCGAAACTTTTCCAGTGACCAAAACAGGACTTCCTATATATCAATCTTTACCTCCGGACCATTCCGGAGCTCCTTGTGACGTCCTGGATCTCATCCGGGACTCAGAACAACTTTCGGTTACCAACACCTATAACTCAACTATACCAAAACGTCACCGAACCTTAAGTGTGCACACCTTGCGGGTTCGAGAACTATGCAGACATGACCCGAGACACTCCTTGGTCAATATCCAACAGCGGGACCTGGATGCCCATATTGGATCCTACATATTCTCTGAAGATCTTATCGGTTGAACCTCAATGCCAAGGATTCATATAATCCGGTATGTCATTCCCTTTGTCCTTCGGTATGTTACTTGCCCGAGATTCGATCGTCGGTATCCGCATACCTATTTCAATCTCGTTGCCGGCAAGTCTCTTTACTCGTTCTGTAATACAAGATCCCGTGACTTACACTTAGTCACATTGCTTGCAAGGCTTGTGTGTGATGTTGTATTACCGAGTGGGCCCCGAGATACCTCTCCATCACACGGAGTGACAAATCCCAGTCTTGATCCATACTAACTCAACGGACACCTTCGGTGATACCTGTAGAGCACCTTTATAGTCACCCAGTTACGTTGCGACGTTTGATGCACACAAGGTATTCCTCCGATGCCAGTGAGTTATATGATCTCATGGTCATAGGAACAAATACTTGACACGCATAAAACAATAGCAATAAAACAACACGATCAATATGCTGCGTTCATAGTTTGGGTCTTGTCCATCACATGATTCTCCTAATGATGTGATCCCGTTATCAAGTGACAACACTTGCCTATGGCCAGGAAACCTTGACCATCTTTGATCAACGAACTAGTCAACTAGAGGCTCACTAGGGACAGTGTGTTGTCTATGTATCCACACATGTAATTGAGTTTCCAAGCAATACAATTCTAGCATGGATAATAAACGATTATTATGAACAAGGAAATATAATAATAACTAATTTATTATTGCCTCTAGGGCATATTTCCAACAGACCGACACTCTCCCCAGTTCATTGATGGCATGCAGAGTTTTCTGCAAGCGGCTGAGGCAAACCTGCGGGATGCTGGTGGGGCTAGGCTGACCGAGTCAACATTGGTTGGCCAACCAGGGGAGGGTAGTGTTAGCGGGCCGAGGTGTAAGTGATTGTTAATTAATAATTTATTTGGGGCCACTAGTCATTGTCTAGGTATTACTCTAACCTTAAATATTAGTGCAAAGTAATCTAATTAGAGCGGGGGGCACATGGCAGTGGCCATTAGGCCTAAACTAGCCGGTCGGCCACCACAGCCAGCGTGCATGCGCGCACAGAAGCACAGTACCGAGCATGGGGCTTGCCAGGAGCGGGTAGAGGAGGCGTGCGACGCGGGCAGGCATAGCGAGCGCAAGCACGGGCACCAACGACCAACCCAACAGCGGCAACAGGTTGCGATGCTAGAGGAAGGCTGCGGGGGTGCACGGACAACGGCGGGGATAGGAGCTAACGGTAGCAACATGGGTAGGTTAGAGCTCGGGCTCGATCTTAAGAAGAAGCATGGGGAGTGAAGCTCACATCAAAGCTCAAGGAGGTCGCGCATGAGGTCGAGGGTGACGGCACGTGAGGTCGAGGATGCACGGGTCAAGGTGGATGTGGTCCATGAGGGCCGGTCCTGATAGAAGACGGCGTGGGTGGGCGGAGGCATGGCGCGGGAGGTGCAGGGTGGGGCTCGCGTGCGACAGCGGCCACGGGGGTCGGGCGAGACGATCTCCTCTCCCCTAGCGAGATGTGTGAGTGCGCGTGTTCTGTGTGTGTGCGGTGGGGAAACGAGAGGGTGAGGGGGAGAGGTGGCGCAAGGGTTATGTTGGGGAGTTGGGGCGGTAAATGGTCCAAGCCCTAGAGGCTATGGAAGTGAGGGCCTTTCCCCTTTTTATTTCATTTCCTTTTTCTTTATTTATTTATTTTGTTTCATTTCTGGTTTTAGAATAATTGCTTTTGTTTATTTAAAAACAACATCAATTAACTTTTGAAAAAATATGCACTTTGGCCCTTTATTACAAAGGCAATATTAGGAAGTGCCACAAAAGTTCTATGACGATTTGAAACTCCTTTGGGATTTCTACAATTAAAAAGGAATTTAATCAATTGTTTTGGTCCTTGTTATTATTGTTTTAGGGCACTACAATACTCTATAAAACATTGGCTCTAATTATAAATACCAGGTGAATATTTGTAACCCAAGTATGATTTTTTGTTTTCAAGTGTGCCAAATTATTTAAACCACTTATGAATTGAATTTTTCCTTTCATCTCTCATTGCTAGCTTAGCTCGTTCAATGCTCTATAAGTATAGTGATTTGTGGGTTCTAGTTTGGGAGTAATTATGTGGGAGTTTATTTCATTTGAAATTTGAGCTCAAATTGACTTCTTAGTTTGCATCTTTGTAGGTGTGGTTTACTTATAGTGCCTTCCCGTCCATGTCCTAACCATTGTCGATCGCCCGCACCGTCTCGTCGCCAGCACCACCTTGGTGATCCTCTTATTCGTATCCTTTTTATAAAAGAAAAATCATATTTGTATGATTTAGATAGTTTTCTTATTTGTATGATTGTTTGTTATACATAGTGTCATGGTCTTGATATCAGTCCCCGTCGGCCCTCGTCTGATTTATGATTCGAATGTGGTATATTCTATTTTATAGCTATTTGTTGTATTTCTCGTTTATGACAATTATGCCCATCAAGTTGACATAGATATTTTTATCTAGGAGTTATATGAACCGGAAATTGCAGCCGACCCTCTTGTCGAGAAGTTAAATTAAGTTGAAAAATGAAATGAGTATTTAAAAGAAAAATTGAAAATAATTGAAGAAGAGAATATGAAATTGGAGTTTTATGTTGCCGAGGTCGTCGATGATCACAACATCAAGATGGATGCAATGCGCTTGAAGATTAGAAAGATTAGAAAATATGTCGTTAATAAAGAGGCTTGGTGTCACTATGCTGTTGGATCAATCGTTACCTTAGTTGCGATCTTGATCGCATTTGTTGTTGCATTTAAATGCTTTAGCAGCTAGGTACTCTTGTATTTTTTGAAGTATGAAGGTTTCACACGTCAGATGATCTTGTACTGAAAAGTTGAGATGGTTACGACAAAAACTAGATGCACTTCGTGTACAAACTGGACAATATTTTTCGAAGTATGAAGGTTTCACACGAATACTCATATCTTACCAAGTCATTTCATTTCTTAAAACATATTTCAACTCTAGACTTTTTGCGCATTCACTATGCACCATTCAAAGCCACGTCATCAATTTTCAACCCTTTCTCACTTCATTTGCTATTTTTCATGCATGTAATGATTTTTGAGCCAAATAACATTGTAATTAAAAAGCACTAATGAACTCCAAAAAGGATGAAACTTGGCATGGTATCATCATTTCATCCACATAGCATGTACTAAAAAGTTGAGAGGGTTACAGCAAAACCCGGATGCACTATGTGTACAAACTGGACAATCTCATTTGAAGTATGAGTGTTTCGCACCAATACTCATCTCTTACAAAGGCATTTTATTTTTAAAAACTTATTTCAACTATAGACTTTTTGTGCGTCCAATATGTACCATTCAAAGCCACGTCACCAATTTCCAACCCTTTCTCACTTGATTCGCTATTTTCATGCATTTAATGATTTTTGAGCAAAATGACCCTGAAATTGAAAAGCACTACAATTGTACTCTGAAGAGGATGAAACTTGTCATGGTATCATCATTTCACCCACATAGCATGTACTCAAAAAAAGTTGAGAGGGTTATGGGAAAAACCGGATGCACCTCGTGTGCAAACTAGACAATCTCTTTCGAAGTACCAGGGTTTCGGACAAAAACTCATGTGTTACAAAGGCTTTTCAATTTTAAAATAACATAAAAAATACCAAATTTAATATATTGATAAAGCACACTAATATTAAACATCAGGAAAAAGAATCACTCAAAAATATATTTTTAAAGTAAAGTTATTCACAAACTAATGATTCACACAAATTTCAAACAAATTCAAATTCAAACTATGTAAATTTGAAAACTACTCCCACTAATAGAAAGTTTGTTATTTTTGTGACCTAAAATATTAAATAGTCTAACAATTATTCCAAATATTAAAACACAAAGTGTCCTGTTTAGAAATATAAAACAAACCAAAAAAGAGAAAATAGACCTTTAGTCCCGGTTAGTGGCTCCAACCGGGACTAAAGGTCCCTTCAAGCGCGGAATTAGGGCCACCGAAAAGGGGGTGTCTTTAGTCCCTGTTGGAGCCATCAACCGGGACTAAAGGTCTTTGTATATAGTAGGACTTAGTCAATTCTTCCCCAAACTTCTCCCATTCCCCCGACGCCGCCAGGCTGCCGGAGCTCGGCGCCGCCCACAATCCGTCCTCGTCATCACTGATACGTCTCCAACGTATCTATTATTTTTTATGGTTTCATGCTATTATCTTGTCAAACTTTTCATGTTTTGCATGCCTTTTATATATTTTTTGGGACTAACTTATTAACTCAGTGCCAAGTGTCAGTTCCTGTTTTTTCCATGTTTTTGACCCCTTTCAGAGGAGAATTTGAATCGGAGTCCAAACGGAATAAATCCCCGAAAAGATCTTTTCCCTAATAGAAGAAGATCGGGAGACTTGAGAGCCAAGGTAGGGGTCTCCAGGGGCCCCACAAGCCCCCTCACCGCGGCCAGGGGGGAGGTCGCGGCCACCAGGCTTGTTGGCCCCCTAGACCTCCTTTGCTCTAGGTTTTGCCCTAGGCCGCAAGCTTCTGTCTCCGCAAGATCCCATCTGGGGCACGTTCGGGTGCCCTGCCGGAGGGGGGATTCGGATACGGAGGGCTTCTTCATCAATACCATGACCTCTCCGATGATGCGTGAGTAGTTCACCATAGACCTACGGGTCCATAGCTAGTAACTAGATGGCTTCTTCTCTCTCTTGGATCTTCAATACAAAGTTCTCCATGATCTTCGTGGAGGTCTATCCGATGTAATCTTCTTTTGCGGGGTTTTTGTCGAGATCCGATGAATTGTGGATTTATGATCAGATTATCTATGAATCTTATGTGAGTTTATTCTGATCTCTCTTTTGCATGATTTCATATCCTTGTAATTCTCTTCGAGTTGTGGGTTTTGTTTGGCCAACTAGATCTATGATTCTTGCAATGGGAGAAGTGCTTGGTTTTGGGTTCATACCGTGCAGTGACCTCACCCAGTGACAGAAGGGGTAGCAAGGCACGCATCGTGTTGTTGCCATCAAGGGTAAAAAGATGGGGTTTTCATCATTGGTTTGAGATTATCCCTCTACATCATGTCATCTTGCTTAAGGCTTTACTCTGTTCGTCATGAACTCAATACACTAGATGCATGCTGGATAGCGGTCGATGTGTGGAGTAATAGTAGTAGATGCAGAAAGAATCGGTCTACTTGTCTCAGACGTGATGCCTATATGTATGATCATTGCCTTAGATATCGTCATGACTTTGCGCGGTTCTATCAATTGCTCGACAGTAATTTGTTCACCCACCATGATATTTGCTATTTTGAGAGAAGCCTCTAGTGAACACTATGGCCCCCGGGTCTACTACACACCATATTTTCAGCCTTACACTTTTTTTACTCGGTTGCACTTTCCACCTTCAGATCTCACTTTGTAAACAATCTTGAAGGGATTGACAACCCCTTTGAAGCGTTGGGTGCAAGATCGTTTGTGTTTGCGCAGGTACTCTGGACTTGACGAGACTCTCCTACTGGATCGATACCTTGGTTCTCAAACTGAGGAAAATACTTACTGCTCCTTTGCTGCATCACCCTTTCCTCTTCAAGGGAAAAACCAACGCAAGCAAGTCTCTGTCAACGTGTCCATTTCTGGCGCTGTTGCTTGAGAAGTAGCAAGAAGAATTCCTGGCATTGCTGGGGAAGGACTTTTGTTGCTGTAGCACAAGAATTTCTGGCGCCGTTGCCGGGGAGGAAGATCAAGTCAAGAACTCATCCAAGTAGGTGTCGCAAACTCATCTCTTGCATTTACTTTGTTTGCCAGTTGCCTCTCGTTTTCCTCTCCCCCACTTCACCAATTTGCCTTTTTTGTTTGCCTTTTCCGTTTGCCTTTTCATTCGCCCTTTTTTTCGCTTGCTCTTTGTTCACTTGTGTGCTAGCTTGCTTGCCGGAGTCACCATGAATGAATACACCAAACTTTGTGACTTCTCGAGTACTAATAATAATGATTTTATTAGTACTCCGATTGCTCCCGCCACTAGTGCAGAGTCATACGAAATCAATGCCGCTTTGCTGAATCTTGTTATGAAAGAGCAATTCTCCGGCCTTCCTAGTGAAGATGCCGCATCCCATCTCAATACCTTCATTGAGCTTTGCGATATGCAAAATAAGAAAGATGTGGATAATGATGTGATTAAATTGAAACCTTTTCCTTTCTCTTTGCGAGATCGCGCAAAACCTTGGTTTTCTTCTTTGCCCAAAAATAGTATCGATTCTTGGGATAAGTGCAAAGATGCTTATATATCCAAGTATTTTCCGCCGGCTAAGATCATCTCTTCTGTAATGATATCATGAATTTCAAGCAACTTGATCATGAACATGTTGCACAATCTTTGGAGATAATGAAATTGATGATTCGAAATTGTCCCGCTCATGGCTTGAGTCTTTGGATGATTATTCAAATCTTTTACGCTGGCTCGAATTTTGCTTCTAGAAATATCTTGGACTCCGCCTCAGGTGGAACGTTCATGGAAATCATGTTAGGGGAAGCCACAAAGCTCCTAGACAAGATCATGACGAACTACTCTCAGTGGCACACTGAAAGGTCACCAACTAGTAAGAAGGTACACGCTATTGAAGAAATTAACTCGTTGAGTGCTAAGATGGACGAGTTAATAAATTTGGTTGCTAGTAGAAGTGATCCTTTGGATCCTAATGATATGCCCTTGTCTTCTTTGATTGAGAGTAGCAACGCTAGCTTGGACGTTAATTTTGTTGGTAGGAATAACTTTGGCAACAACAACGCTTTTAGAGGAAACTATGTTCCTAGGCCTTTTCCTAGTAACTCCTCTAATAACTTTGGCAACTCCTACAACAATACTCATGGAAATAAAAATAGAGTACCCTCTGATCTAGAGAGTAATATGAAATAGTTCATCAACTCTCAAAAGATTTTCAATGCGTCCATAGAGGAAAAGCTACTCAAAATTGACGATTTGGCTAAGAGCGTTGATAGGATGTCTAGTGATGTTGATGCTTTGAAAGTTAGATGTGCTCCTCCCAAGATCAATATGGATAAAACTTTGAAAGCCATGCGTGTTTCCATGATTGAGAGCGAAGAAAGAACCACCCAAATTCATGCTAGACATGAATGGCTTAAAAAGGTGTGTTCTCGTGATAAGAATCACGAAGATCTTAAAGTGCTTGGTGTGACTCCCATTGAATCCTTGTTTTCTTGTGTCAAACCTAATGATTATGGGGCTGAATATAAATCCACTTTGGTTGAAAAGTGCCCCAATGATTCGGAGTCCATCTATCTTGATGCTAAAAGCATTGAAAGTGGAGTAGAAGATATTAAAACTTTGAGTAGTAATGAAATTACTACTATGGATTTCAACGAATTCAATTATGATAGTAGATCCTCGATTGAATGCATTTCTTTGATGCAATCCATGTTAAACTCTCCACGCGCTTATAGCCAAAACAAGGCCTTTACCGATCATATCGTCGAAGCTATGATAAAATCTCTTGAAGAGAAACTTGAATTGGAAGTCTCTATCCCTAGAAAGATTCATGATGAGTGGGAACCTACCATCAAAATCAAAATCAAAAACTATGAATGCAATGCTTTGTGTGATTTGGGTGCTAGTATTTCTGCGATTCCAAAGTCTTTATGTGATGTTCTGGGTTTTAATGAGATTGAAGAGTGTTCTCTTAATTTGCATCTTGCTGATTCTACTGTCAAGAAACCCATGGGGAGGATCAATGATGTTCTTATTATTGCAAATAGGAACTATGTACCCGTGGATTTCATTGCGCTTGACATTGATTGCAATCCTGCATGCCCTATTATTCTTGGTAGACCTTTCCTAAGGACTGTCGGTGCTATCATCGATATGAAGGAAGGGAATATTAGATTTCAATTTCCTTTAAGGAAGGGAATACTTTCCTAGAAACAAAACAAGATTGCCTTATGAATCCATGATGAGGGCCACTTTTGGTTTAAGCACCAAAGAGGACGATACGTGATTCTATCGCTTTTATGCCTAGCTAAGGGCGTTAAACAATAGCACTTGTTGGGAGGAAACCCAATGAATTTATCTTTTGTTGCGTCCACACCATCATAATTTTGTTGTGATTGTGTTTTTTGTGGGTTTTTTTGTGTTTGAGCCAAGCAAAACCTTTATGACTAGTCTTGGTGATGGTTGTTTGATCCTGCTGGAAAAAGACAGAAACTTTTCGCTCACGAGATGATTTTTCATTTTTATTCAGAAAGAGATTTTGAGTTGATTCTTTTTTCTGCTGGTTGATATGCCTTTTTCCCACGCAGTCGCCAATTTTCAGATTTGTTGAGGTACCAGAAGTATACGAAGTATACAGATTGCTACAAACTGGTCTGTTTTTGACAGATTCTGTTTTTTTGTTGAGTTGGTTGCTTGTTTTGATGAAACTATGGTTAGTATCGGGGGGTACTATCCATGGAAAAGTGAGAATACAGTATCCCAACACCAATATAGATGGAATTCAAGTTTGCTATAGTACCAAAAGAAGTGGTAGTTTGTTTTCTTGTGCTAATGTTATCACGAGTTTCTGTTTAAGTTTTGTGTTGTGAAGTTTTCAAGTTTTGGGTGATGTTCTCATGGACGATGAGATAAGGAGTGGAAAGAGCTCAAGCTTGGGTGTGCCCAAGGAGTCCCAAGCCAAATTCAAGGACACCAAAAATCCTAAGCTTGGGGATGCCCCGGGAAGGCATCCCCTCTTTTGTCTTCAATCCATTGGTAACATTACTTGGAGCTATATTTTTATTCACCACATGATATGTGTTTTGCTTGGAGTGTCTTGTATCGTAGGAGTATTTTCTTTTTGTTGTGTCACAATCATCCTTTCTGCACACCTTTTTGAGAGAGAGAGACATGCACTCATCGTGATTTTGCTAGAATGCTCATAGTGCTTCACTTATATCTTTTGAGCTAAATACTTTTGCTCTATGTGCTTCACTTATATCTTTTAGAGCACGACGGTGCGTGACTTGGTAGTTGGCTTATGCTATGAAAGTAGTCCCAAAGGTGATAGGTTCCCAAAGAGGATACAAAACCTCCATCTTCATGTGCATTGAGTAGAAAGAGAAGTCTTGATTCCTCTCAATTAGTTTTGAGACGTGGATTCGGTAATATTAAGAGCTATGTTAGTAGGGTGTTGTGAATCTAGAAGTACTTGTGTTGAAGTTAGTGATTCCCGTAGCATGCACGTATGGTGAACCGCTATGTTAGGAAGTGGGAGGATAATTGATCTATTGATTGTCATCCTTTGTGTTGAGGTCGGGATCGCGCGATGGTTAACACCTACCAACCCTTCCCCTAGGAGTATGCGTTTAGCACTTTGTTTCTATTACTAATAAAAACTTTCGCAACAAGTATGTGAGTTCTTCATGACTAATGTGAGTCCATGGTATAGATGCACTTTCACCTTCCACCATTGCTAGCCTCTCTAGTGCCGCGCAATTCTCGCCGGTACACAAACCCACCATATGCCTTCCTCAAAACAGCCACCATACCTACCTACTATGGCATTTTCATAGCCATTCCGAGATATATTGCCATGCAACTCCCACCGTTCCGTCTCATGACTTGTGCTGTCACTCTCATATTGCCATTGCATGATCGTAAGATAGCTAGCGAGATGTTTCAACGTCATACGCCAAGCTAGATCGTTGCACATCCCAGTACACCGCCGGAGGCATTTCCTATAGAGTCATCATCATTTTGAGCTTTGAGCTGTGAGTAAATAAAAGTGTGATGATCATCATTATTAGAGCATTGTCCCATGTGAGGAAATAAAAAAAAGGCCAAAGATCCCAAAAATAAAATAAAATAAGAAAAGAAAAAAAGAGGCCAAGAGCCCAAATAAAAAAAGAGAGAAAAAGAGAGAAGGGGCAATGCTACTATCTTTTTCCACACTTGTGCTTCATAATAGCACCATGTTCTTCATGATTGAGAGCTTCTTGCTTTGTCATAACCATATGCTAGTGGGAATCTTCATTATATAACTTGGCTTGTATATTCCAATGATGGGCTTCCTCAAATTGCCCTAGGTCTTCGTGAGCAAGCAAGTTGGATGCACACCCACTAGTTCTCCTTTTGAGCTTTCACATACTTATAGCTCTAGTGCCTCCCTTGTATGGCAATCCCTACTCATTCACATTGATATCTATTAATGGGCATCTCCTTAGCCCTTTGATACGCCGAGTCAATGTGACCATCTCCTCCTTTTTGTCTCAAAACCACCACCACACTCTATTCCACTTATAGTGCTATATCCATGGCTCACGCTCATGTATTGTGTGATAGTTATAAAAAGTTTGAGAAAGTAAGAGTGTGAAAACAATTACTTGGACAATACCGGGGTTGTGCATGATTTAAATTAGTTGTGTGAGGATGATGGAGCATAGCCAGACTATATGATTTTGTAGGGATAACTTTCCTTGGCCTTGTTATTTTTAAAGTTCATGATTATTTTGCTAGTTTGCTTGAAGTATTGTTGTTTTCATGTCAATAGAAAACTATTGTTTCGAAACTTACGGATCTTTACATTCATGTCACGTGAAAGAAGTTGCAAAGGACAACTATGCTAGGTAGCATTCCACATCAAAAATTCAATCTTTATCACTTCCCTACTCGAGGACGAGCAGGAGTTAAGCTTGGGGATGCTTAATACGTCTCCAACGTATCTATAATTTTTGATGGTTTCATGCTATTATCTTGTCAAACTTTGTATGTTTTGCATGCCTTTTATATATTTTTGGGGCTAACTTATTAACTCAGTGCCAAGTGCCAGTTCCTGTTTTGTCCATGTTTTTGACCCCTTTCAGAGGAGAATTTGAAATGGAGTCCAGACGGAATAAAATCCCCGAAAAGATTTTTTCCGTAACAGAAGTAGATCGGGAGACTTGAGAGCCAAGGAAGGGGTCTCCAGGGGCCCCACAAGCCCCCTCACCGCGGCCAGGGGGAGGCCACGGCCACTAGGCTTGTGGGCCCCCTAGACCTCCTTTGCCCTAGGTTTTGCGCCTATATATCCCCAAAATTTCCACAAAAAATCAGGAGATCATTGAAAATACTTTTCCGCCGGCGCAAGCTTCTGTCTCCGCAAGATCCCATCTGGGGCACGTTCCGGTGCCCTGCCGGAGGGGGGATTCAGATATGGAGGGCTTCTTCATCAACACCATTGCCTCTCCGATGATGCGTGAGTAGTTCACCATAGACCTTCGGGTCCATAGCTAGTAACTAGATGGTTTATCCTCTCTCTTGGATCATCAATACAAAGTTCTCCATGATCTTCATGGAGATCTATGCGATGTAATCTTCTTTTGCGGTTTGTTTGTCGAGATCCGATGAATTGTGGATTTATGATCAGATTATCTATGAATCTTATTTGAGTTTCTTCTTATCTCTTATATGCATGATTTCATATCCTTGTAATTCTCTTCGAGTTGTGGGTTTTGTTTGGCCAACTTGATCTATGATTCTTGCAATGGGAGAAGTGCTTGGTTTTGGGTTCATACCGTGCGGTGACCTCACCCAGTGACAGAAGGGGTAGCAAGGCACGCATCGTGTTGTTGCCATCAAGGGTAAAAAGATGGGGTTTTCATCATTGGTTTGAGATTATCCCTCTACATCATGTCATCTTGCTTAAGGCGTTACTCTGTTCGTCATGAACTCAATACACTAGATGCATGCTGGATAGCGGTCGATGTGTGGAGTAATAGTAGTAGATGCAGAAAGTATCGGTCTACTTGTCTCAGACGCGATGCATATATGTATGATCATTGCCTTAGATATCATCATGACTTTGCGCGGTTCTATCAATTGCTCGACAGTAATTTGTTCACCTACCATGATATTTGCTATTTTGAGAGAAGCCTGTAGTGAACACTATGGCCCCCGGGTCTACTCCACACCATATTTTCAGCCTTACACTTTTTTACTTCGTTGCACTTTCCGCCTTCAGATCTCACTTTGCAAACAATCTTGAAGGGATTGACAACCCCTTTGAAGCGTTGGGTGCAAGATCGTTTGTGCTTGCGCAGGTACTATGGACTTGACGAGACTCTCCTACTGGATCGATACCTTGGTTCTCAAACTGAGGGAAATACTTACTGCTCCTTTGTTGCATCACCCTTTCCTCTTCAAGGGAAAAACCAATGCAAGCAAGTCTCCGTCAAAGTGTCAATTTCTGGCGCTGTTGTCTCAGAAGTAGCAAGAAGAATTCCTGGCATTGCCGTGGAAGGACTTTTGTTGCCGTAGCAATCACCGCCCCTGCAGCCAGCTGCCCGCGTGCCTTCTCTGCCCGTCCTCGTCAACGTCGTCGCCACCCCCGATGCCACCCCTCTTCACGCTCTTCCCGTCCTCGTCAATGTCGTCCCTGCCCCCGACGCCGGCCGCCGCCCGCGCCTCCTCTCCGAGCCCCATTCATTTCCCTATGGCTGTTGATGTGACCTTCTCTTTTCGTCCTTCCACAATGCTTGTTGATGGTCAAACCAACAACAGGTTCTCTGACGCCTAGATAATTCTCGCAGAAGGAGATGTACTCTTGGGTCAGATAGCCCTCCGCGATGCTTCCATCTGGACGGGACATGTTACGAATGAATCCTTTGAAGACCCAATTCATCCTCTCGAACGACATCATGTTGTGTAGAAATGTCGGCCCTAGGTCTATGATGTCGTCCACGATGTGGACACACAGATGCACCGTGACATCAAACAACGTGGGTGGAAAGTACATCTCTTGCTCATTTAGTATGACAACGATCTCTTCCTGTAGCCTATTCAGTTCCTTCACACTGAACGACTTTTGAGAGATAGTGTCAAA
Organism: Hordeum vulgare subsp. vulgare; assembly: GCF_904849725.1. Lineage (NCBI taxonomy): Eukaryota > Viridiplantae > Streptophyta > Magnoliopsida > Poales > Poaceae > Hordeum > Hordeum vulgare. The sequence continues at coordinate 79,596,709 of NC_058524.1, read as the reverse complement.
AAAGTGGCATAGATCAATAATTGTATCACGGACGTGTGTGTCCAAAATCCCTCTAAGTGCAACCGGGAGTAAGTGCGTCATCATCAAGTGACAGTCGTGAGACTTCATCCCGCTGAACCTTTTTTCTTGGTGTCCAAATATCTGCTTATCTTCCCACAATATTCGGTACTAACTTTGATACCAGCAAGGCACTTGAAGAATTGATTGACCTGCGTCGGATCTAAGGTGAAGCAAGAGGGGGGGAATATTCTTCTCCCTTCTTTTTTCTTTTTTGCCCCTATATTACGTCTCCATCTCTTCCGATGACTTTTTACCGGGCATGTGGAGATCTTTCCTCATATCCAAAACCTCCAAGTCTTTTGTTGCCTTTGGCCCATCTTTGGTCTTCTCCAGCATGTTCATCAATGTTCTAAGCAAACTCTAGAGGATATTATTTGTGATATGCATTTGATCAAGGCTATGTGGCGTGTCTAGTTTGGGCCAGTACTCCAAGTCCTAGAAAACAGACCTCGATTTCCATACCTTCAGCAGCGGCTCTGGCGCCTTCGGCAAGGGGCGTTGTTCCCAGTTCTTCAACAACTCATTAATTTCAATGTTGCTCCGCTTACGTGGAGGTCCTCAGTGCTTGACCTTACCATTGAATAAATCTCCACGCTTTCTCCACGGGTCATCCTTCTCGAGCCATCTTCGACCCCATGTACACGATTTTTGAAGAACCGCCATCTTTCAATAGCTACTGAGACGTTGTATCATCCATGCACCTAGTGCATCCGCAATATCCATGGCACACTTGTCCTACAAGATATCCGTTACCGAGATAGTCGTGCACCGTCGTGATCAACGCGGCTCCCATGTCAAAATACTCTCCTGTGTTGGTGTCCCATGTCTTGGCCGCCGTTTTCCGTAACGTGTCTAGCTCCTCTTTCAGTAACCCGAGATACAGATTAATATCATTTCCCGGTTGTCTTGGCCCTTGAATAAGCATAGTCATGTGTATGTATTTTGCATTCATGCAATTCGAAGGGGGAGGTTGTACATCCCTAAAAACACAAGCCATGTGCTATGGTTGGTGTTTTCTTGCCGAATAGATTCATCCCATTTGTACTAGAGCCAAGCATGATGTTCCTTGGATCATCTGCGAAATTTTAATATTCATCGTTTAAAAGGAAAACAAACGATGATGGTGATAAGTCACTATTAAGAAAAGCTCGACTTGTCGCAAAGATGTTTCCGACAAGATCAAAGAGTTGACTATGATGAGACTTTCTCACTCGTAGCGATGCTAAAAGTCTGTTGGAATTATGTTAGTAGTTACTACATTATTTATGAAATATTGCACATAGTATGTCAAAACATTGTTTCCTCGACGGTTTCCTTGAGGAAAGGTTGTATGTGATACAACTAGAAGGTTTTGTCGATCCAAAGGATACTAACAAGTATGCAAAGCTCCAGCGATCCTTCAATGGAGTGGTGCAAGCATCTCGGAGTTGGAATATACACTTTGATGAGATGATCAAAGACTTTGGGTTTGTACAAGGTTTATGAGAAAACTTGTATTTCCAAATAAGTGGGTGGGAGCACTATAGTATTTCTGATAAAGTATATGTGGTTGACAAATTGTTGATCGGAAGTAATGTAGAATTTCTCTAAAGCATAAAGGTTGTTTGAAAGGGGGTTTTCAAAGGAAGACCTGGATAGAGCTACTTGAACATTGAGCATCAAGATCTATGGAGATTCATCAAAATACTAAACAGAACTTTCAAATGAAATGCATGCCTTGACAAGTTTTTGAAGGAGTTCGATCAGCAAAGAAAGAGTTCTTGGCTGTATTGTAAGGTGTGAATATGAGTAAGACTCAAAAGCCCGACCACGGCAGAAGAAATATAAAGGACGAAGGTCGTCCCCTATGCCTCAGCCGTAGACTCTACAGTATGCCATGCTATGTACTGCACCTGATGTGTGCCTTGCCACAAGTCTATTAAGAGGTACAGGGAGTGATCCAGGATTGAATCACTGAACAACGGTCAAAGTTATCCTTAGTAACTAATGTACTAAGGAATTTTTCTCGATTATGGAGGTGGTTGAAGAGTTCGTCGTAAAGGGTTACGTCGATGCAAGCTTTGACACTAATCTGAATAACTATGAGTAGTAAAACGGATTCGTATAGTAGAGTAGATATTTGGAGTATTTCCGAATAGCACGTAGTAGCAGCATCTATAAGACGACATAAAGATTTGCAAAGCACACAACGATCTAAAAGTTTCAGAACCGTTGACTAAAACCTCTCTCACAAGCAAGACGTGATCAGACCCCAGAACTGTATGGGTGTTGGATTCGTTAAAATCACATGGTGATGTGAACTAAATTACCGACTCTAGTGCAAGTGGGAGACTGTTGGAAATATGCCCTAGAGGCAATACTAAATTAGTTATTATTATATTTCCTTGTTCTTAATAATCATTTATTATCCATGCTAGAATTGTATTGATTGGAAACTCAAATACATGTGTGGATACATAGACAACACACTGTCCCTAGTGAGCCTCTAGTTAACTAGTTCGTTGATCAAAGATGGTCAAGGTTTCCTGGCCATAGGCAAGTGTTGTCACTTGATAACGGGACCACATCATTAGGAGAATCATGTGATGGACAAGACCCAAATTATATACGTAGCATATTGATCGTGACATTTGATTGCAATTGTTTTCTACGTGTCAAGTATTTATTCCTATGACCATGAGATCATATAACTCACTGGCACCGGAGGAATACCTTGTGTGCATCAAACGTCACAACGTAACTGGGTGACTATAAAGGTGCTCTACAGGTATCTCCGAATGTGTCTGTTGCGTTAGTATGGATCAAGACTGGGATTTGTCACTCCGTGTAACGGAGAGGTATCTCGGGGCACACTCGGTAATACAACATCACACACAAGCTTTGCAAGCAATGTGACTAAGTGTAAGTAACGGGATCTTGTATTATGGAACGAGTAAAGAGACTTGCCGATAACAAGATTGAAATAGGTATGCGGATACCGACGATCGAATCTCGGGAAAGTAACATACCGAAGGACAAAGGGAATGACATACGGGATTATATGAATCCTTGACACTGAGGTTCAACCGATAAGATCTTCGTAGAATATGTAGGATCCAATATGGGATCCAGGTCCCGCTATTGTATATTGACCGAGGAGTACCTCGGGGCATGTCTACATAGTTCTCGAACCCGCAGGGTCTGCACACTTAAGGTTCGGCGATGTTTTAGTATAGTTGAGTTATATGTGTGGTTACCGGATGTTGTTCGGAGTCCCGGATGAGATCACGGACGTCACGAGGGTTTCCGGAATGGTCTGGAGACGAAGATTGATATATACAATGACTTCATTTGGTTACCGGAAGGTTTTCGGGCATTACCGGGATTGTACCGGGAGTGACGAATGGGTTCCGGATGTTCACCGGGAGGGGGGCAACCCACCCGGGGGAATCCCAAAGTCCCTAGGGGTGGTGCACCATCCCTTAGTGGGATGGTGGGACAACCCAAAGGGACCTATGCGCCAAGAAAGAAAAACCAAAGTAAAGGAAAAAAAGAAAGGTGGGAAGGAAGAAAAGGACTCCACTTTCCAATCCTAGTTGGACTAGGATTGGAGTAGGACTCCTCCTCCTCCCTAGCCGGCGCACCCTTGAGGGCTTGGCCCTCAAGGCAAGCCTCCTCCCCCTCCCTCCTATATATAGTGGTGATTTAGGGCTGATTTGAGACAACTTTTGCCACATGCAACTCAGATCTAGACACCATAATTTTACCTCTAGATCGTATTTCTGCGGAGCTCGGGCGGAGCCCTGCAGGAGTAGATCCTCACCACCACCGGAGCGCCGTCATGCTGCCGGAGAACTCGTCTACTTCTGTCTTGCTTGCTGGATCAAGAAGGCCGAGATCATCGTCGAGCTGTACGTGTGCTGAACGCGGAGGTGCCGTCCGTTCGGCACTAGATCGGAACGGATCGCGGGACGGTCCATGGGACGGTTCGTGGGGCTGATCGAGGGACGTGAAGACGTTCCACTACATCAACCGTGTTTCTTAACGCTTCCTGCTATGCGATCTACAAGGGTACGTAGATTCAAATCTTCTCTCTTAGATGGACATCACCATGATAGGTCTTCGTGTGCGTAGGAAAAATTTTGTTTCCCATGCAACGTTCCCCAACATCGAGAACTTACTTATTCCGCACATCCCTGAATTGGCAAGAAAAGCTAAGGAAATTGTAGTCGCCCATTCACCCACTCTAGTCGACTTCTTTGATCCTTTCAATATTGGTCTTTCCCCTCATCTTCTTCAACATTCATCTTCATGGTACTCTTTGTTCGACCTTATGAAGGTGCAATCGGATTGGGATCGACCGGATACATGGGTTTCCCATTTTGGTTTTTGGTGTAGGCTTCATCTCCTCTTTTCGATGTTTTTTTGTGGTGGCATGTATTTGTTGTCGATCTCGCACTCAAGATGCCCCTCAAGGTCCACATCAAAGGCATGCACTTCGGTTTCCAAGCATGGTGGTTTTGAGACGAGCTCTGTGTTGGGGAATGTTGCATGGGAAACAAAAAAAATCCTACGCACACGAAAACATATCATGGTGATGATCATCTACGAGAGTGAGATCGGATCCACATACCCTTGTAGATCGCTAAGCGGGAAGCGTTAAGAAACGCGGTTGATGTAGTGGAACGTCTTCGTGATCCAAATCACCGTCGTCCCACGATCCGTCCAGATCTAGCACCGAATGGACGACACCTCTGCGTTCAGCACACGTACAACTCAATGAAAATCTCCACCTTCTTGATCCAGCAAGAGAGATGAAGAGGTAGTTGAATTCTCTGGCAGCACGACGGCGTGGCGGTCATGATGGTGGAGCTACTCCGACAGGACTTCGTCGTGTCGTACCGATCTAGCTACGATGTGTCATGAAGTAGTGGCGGGAGAGAGGTTTGCACAAAGTCTTGAGGTGCAAAAACCCTCTAAAACCCCCACTATATATAGGAGGAACAAGAGGGAGGCTGCCTTGCCTCGTACTCCAAGTAGGAGGGCTCGGCCGAGCCAAGGAGGAAGGTCTCCTCCTCCAAATTTTTTCTTTCCTTTCCTTTATTTTTGCTTCAGCTGAAATAACCCTATTGGTCTGGCCTCACCAGCCAACTAAGGGCTGGTGCGCCACCCATGGGCCTATTAGATCCTCTCCCGGGTAGGTGGCCCCTCCCGGTAAAACCCCAGAACCCAAAGGAGGGAAGTTTCCCCGGCAGGATCGTCGTGTCGGAGCTCCATATTGGTTCTGCTCAAGTTCCGCCTCGTGGCGGCGGCAAATCCTCCGGAAAGCCTCCTCTTGATTTTCTCTGGAACGAAACCCTTCTTGTAGCAAAAGAGGGGGGCGAGAGGGCCAGCTGGGAGCCCACAAGCCCCCTAGGTGCGGCCAGGGGGAGCCGCGCCTAGAAGGCTTCTGGCCTCCTGCTGGCGCCCCTCTGGTACTTCTTCAGCCCAGTATTTTTTATAAAATCCAAAATAAAACCTCGTTGATTTTCACGGCTTTTGGAGTTGCGCAGAATAGGTATCTCAAACTTGCTCCTTTTTCAGGCCAGAATTCCAGCTGTCGGCATTCTCCCTCTTCATGTAAACCTTGCAAAATAAGAGAGAAAAGGCATAAGTATTGTACCGTGAAGTGTAATAACAGCCCAAAAAGCGATAAATATCAACATGAAAGCATGATGCAAGATGGACGTATCACGGCCCCTCCCGGTAAACACCTGAAATCCATCCGTCACTCCCGGTACACTGCCAGAATTGCCCGAAACTTTCCGGTGACCAAATGAAACCATCCTATATATCAATCTTTGTTTCCAGACCATTCCGGAAACCCTCGCGACGTCCGTGATCTCATCCGTAACACCGAACAACATTCGGTAACCACACATATAACTCAACTATACTAAAACATCATTGAACCTTAAGTGTGCAGACCCTGTGGGTTTTAGAACTATGTAGACATGACCCAAGACACTCCTCGGTCAATATACAATAGCGGGACCTGGATGCCCATATTGGATCCTCCATATTCTCCGAATATCTTATCGGTTGAACCTCAGTGTCAAGGATTCATATAATCCCGTATGTCATTCCCTTTTTCCTTAGGTATGTTACTTGCCCGAGATTCGATCGTCGGTATCCGCATACCTATTTCAATCTCGTTACCGGCAAATCTCTTTACTCGTTCCGTATTACAAGATCCCGTGACTTACACTTATTCACATTGCTTGCAAGGCTTCTGTGTGATGTTGTATTACCGAGTGGGCCCCGAGATACCTCTCTGTCACACGGAGTGACAAATCCCAGTCTTGATCCATACTAACTCAATGGACACCTTCGGAGATACCTGTAGAGCACACCTTTATAGTCACCCAGTTACGTTGCGATGTTTGATGCACACAAGGTATTCCTCTGGTGCCAGTGAGTTATATGATCTCATGGTCATAGGAATAAATACTTGACACGCAGAAAAAAATAGCAATAAAACGACACGATCAATATGCTACGTTCATAGTTTGGGTCTAGTCCATCACATGATTCTCCTAATGATGTGATCCAGTTATCAAGTGACAACACTTTGCATATAGTCAGAAAACCTTGACTATCATTGATCAACTGGCTAGCCAACTAGAGGCTTGCTAGGGACACACTACTAGGGAAAACCCTACTAGTAGCGCTGGTTATATTAGTAACAGTAGCGCTAGTCCACGCGCTACTGCTATCGCGCTACAGCTAAAAACTAGTAGTAGCACAGATACACGCAGCGCTATTGGTAAGTTTAGTAGCAGCGCTTGATCACAGAAAGCGTTGCTGCTAATATTTCCCAACGCTACTGCTAACGTTTACTACCAGAACGCATCATCCTCGACAATATTAGCAGTATTCAGAATGCATCATCACATAACAGCTCATATAACTCATATTCATATAACTCATATAACTCATACTCATTTAACTCATATAACTCATACTCATTTAACAACTCATATAACTCATATAACTCATACTCATACAACTCATACTCATAGTTCATGCTCATATAGCTCATACTCATATAACTCATACTCATATAACTCATATTCATATAACTCATACTCATATAGCTCATACTCATATAGCTCATACTTATATAACTCATACTCATATAGCTCATATTCATATAACTCATACTCATATATCTCATATTCATATAACTCATACTCATATAACTCATACTAATAATCCAACTGACGCCTCACGGTGCAGGCGGTGGCAACCCAAAGATAAGGAACCATCATCGGATCATAGCTCGGGTGATGTCCCTGGAGAACCTGCCAGGTATTGGAGAACCTGGCATCCAACGCAGCCATGTAGCGATAGACGTGCTCGTCCTCCTCCCTGACACGATGATGTACCACCTCCGTGGGGGTTGGCTCCCTCATCACTAATAATGGCCCACGCGACCGCCACCAAAGAAGCTCCGGGTCAACGATGTGACCCGGATTCCGCACCAAGGTGTGGCCCCTGGAAGGTAGCACCTCCCAGTGCCAGCCCGGCGGAGCCCAGTCCCACACATGCTGGCGCCTATCAAGCAGGTGGCCGCCACCTACTCGACGATGAGGATGCGGGATGGGCATCGTCGACATCGAGACAAATTCCTCTGAAAAATTTTAGCTCATGTTTAATGTTTGAACCGAATATTACATGGCAACATCATAACATGGCAACATCATATGACAAATTAACCAAGTTCATATGACAAAAACTAATTAGCTCATGTTCAGGGGATCAACACTAATGACAACATCACATGACAAATTAACCAAATATGATTGTGCATGTTTGCAAGTTTGAGGTAGTATGAACTAGAGGGGAGCGAGAGCATGGTAGTACCGAGCGGGGGTGACGTCCGAGGTGGCCGGGGGCGATGTCGGAGGTGGCCGGAGGCGGCGGCGCTAACCTTACGAGAATGACATAAATAGAAATTAAACAATAAGAAATTAGTTTTCAAATATTTTTAAATAAACAACATAAATTACTTAATAAATATGGTTGAGGAACTAAAATAAACGACATATGATGGACACTCTTCTCTCATGTATGGTGGACACTCCCTCACCGATTTTCGACCGTCAATGATGGTCGCTACTCCTACTTCCCCTAGTGCATAACAAATATCTAGCACAAGGAGAAGAAGGAGAAGCGACCCCCACGACAACAGTCAGCATTCTTCTTCTCTCATATATGGTGGACACTCCCTCACCGATTTTTTGACCGTCGATGATGGTCGCTACTCCTACTTCCCCCAGTGCATAACAAATATCTAGCACAAGGAGAAGAAGGAGAAGCGACCCCCACGATAACAGTCGGCATTCTTCTTCTCTCATATATGGTGGACACTCCCTCACCGATTGTTCGACCATCGATGATGGTCGTTACTCCTACTTCCCCTAGTGCATAACAAATATATAACACAAGGAGAATAAGGAGAAACGACCCCCACGACAACAGTCGGCATTCTTCTTCTCTCATATATGGTGGACACTCCCTCACCGATTAAACTATTTATAATAAATTCTTACTAAATAAAGTATTTCTAATAAACACTTACTACATTATACTTATATTGAAATATAAGGTAGCACAAGGAAATTATCAAAGAAATATGACATGTTCATTCTAGCAACTATCCTAAATCAAAATGTTGCATATCAACTAAACCCTAGAAACTATCCTAAATCAAAATGTTTCATATCAACTAAACCCTAGAAACTATCCTAAATCAAAATGTTGCATATCAACTAAACCCTAGCAACTATCCTAAATCAAAATGTTGCATATCAACTAAACCCTAAAATTATACTACAAACTATTAACTAAATAAGAATGCATGTTGCATATCAACAAGAAAATATGAACTAGCCTACTAAATCAAAATGTAGCAGGGAGGAGGGGTTGTGGATGGAGGAGGGAGGAGGGAGAAGGAGGGGCGACTGAAGGAGGGAGGAGGAAGGAGGACGGAGGAGGAAGGCGGAACGGGAAGGAGGAGGTGACGGCGGCAGCGAGCGGCGGGGGACGGAGGAGGTGAGGCAGGGAGGAGGGAGGAGGGGGAGGTGATGGCGACAGAGGGAGGAGGGGGGTTACCGAGTCCAGGGAGGGGGGGAGGTGATGGCGACAGAGGGAGGAGGGGGGTTACCGAGTCCAGGGAGGAGGGGGAGGGGACGACGGCAGAGGGAGGAGGGGTAGGCGACGGCGGCGGCGAACGGCGAACGGCGGGGGGCTGAGATGGAGCGAAGTGTGAGGAAGAGAGAGGGGAGCGCACGTACGGGGTGGATAAGGTGGGCATAGCAGCAGCGCGGGTTGGTGCCCAGCACTACAGCTAAGTAGACTAGCAGCAGCGCTGGTTTATGACGTGCTCTACTACTATACCTAGCATGTCGGGAATGGTGTGGCAGGTATAGTAGTAGCGCGTTTTATAGGAGACACGCTACTGCTATGAGTTTAGTAGTAACGTTTGTTTTGTACACGCGCTACTACTAAGTAGCAGCAGCGCGTCCTTGTAGAAAGCGCTACTGGTAAGCTTCTGTGTATAAGGTTTTTCCTAGTAGTGACATTGTTTTGTCTATGTATCCACACATGTATCTATGTTTTCATTCAATACAATTATAGCATGGATAATAAACGATTATCTTTAAACAAGAAATATAATAATAACTATTTATCATTGCCTCTAGGGAAAATTTCCAACAGTTACATGATCTCATGGTCATAGGAATGTATACTTGACATGCAGAAAACAATAGTAACAAAATTATATGATCATATGGTACGTTTATAGTTTGGGTCTTGTCCATCACATCATTCTCCTAATGATGTGATCTCATCATCAAGTGACAACACTTGTCTATGGCTAGGAAACTTTAACCATCCTTGACCAACAGGCTAGTCAACTAGAGACTCACTAGGGACATTGTTTTGTCTATATATCCACACATGCATTTATGTTTCCATTCAATACAATTATAGCATGGATAATAAACGATTATCTTGAAACATGAAATATAATAATAACTATTTTATTATTGCCTCTAGGGCATATTTCCAACAGTCTCCCACTTGCACTAGAGTCACTAATCTAGCCTCACATCTCTGTGTGATTTACAATGTAATGAATCTAACACCCATACAGTTCTCGTGTTGATCATGCTTTGCTCGTGGAAGAGGTTTAGTCAGCGCATCTACAACATTCATATATGTGTGCACTTTGCAAATATTTATGTCCTCCTCCTTGATGTAATCGCGGATGGCGTTGAAGCGTCGCTTTATGTGTCTGGTCCTCTTGTGAAACCTTGGTTCCTTGGCTAGAGCAATGGCACCAGTGTTGTCACAGAACAGATTGATTGGATCCATTGCATATGGCACTACTCCAAGATCTGACATGAACTGCTTCATCCACACACCCTCATCGCTGCCTCTGAGGCAGCTATGTACTCTGCTTTGCATGTAGAATCAGCTACGACACTTTGCTTAGAACTGCACCAACTTACCGCACCCCCGTTAAGAATAAATATGTATCCGGTTTGAGACTTAGAGTCATACGGATCAGTGTCAACGCTTGCATCGACGTAACCCTTTACGACGAGCTCTTCGTCACCTCCATAAAGGAGAAACATTTCCTTAGTCTTTTTCAGGTACTTCAGAATATTCTTGACCGCCGTAGAGTGTTCCACTCCTGGATCACTTTGGAACCTGCCTACCATACTTATGGCCAGGCTGGCATCCGGTCTTGTGCACAACATTGAATACATGATAGACCCTATGGCTGAAGCATAGGGGACGACAATCATCTTTTATCTATCTTTTGAGTTACTGGACAATGACTCTTACTCAACTTTATACCTTGTAACACAGGGAAGAACCCCTTCTTGGATTGTTCCATTTTGAACTTCTTCAAAACTTTATCAAGGTATGTGCTTTGTGAAAGACCTATTAGGCGCCTTGACCTATCTCTATAGATCTTTATGCCCAATATGTAAGCAGCTTCTCCTAGGTCCTTCATTGAAAAACTTTTATTCAAGTAATCCTTTATGCTTTCCAAAAACTCCACGTTGTTTCCAATCAACAATATGTCATCCACATATAATATTAGAAACGCTATAGAGCTCCCTCTCACTTTCTTGTAAATTCAAGCTTCTCCAAAAAATTGTATAAACCCAAACGCCTTGATCACCTCATCAAAGCGATGATTCCAACTCCGAGATGCTTGGACCAGTCCATAAATGGATCGTTGGAGCTTGCACACCTTGTCAGCATTCTCTGGATCAACAAAACCTTCGGGTTGCATCATATACAACTCTTCCTTAAGAAACACGTTAAGGAACGTCGTTTTGACATCCATCTGCCAGATTTCATAATCGAAAAATGCAGCTATTGCTAACATGATTTGGACGGACATAAGCATTGATACGGGTGAGAATGTCTCATCGTAGTCAAATCTTTGAACTTGTGAAAAACCCTTTGCCACAAGTCGAGCTTTATAAATGGTCACATTATCGTCTGCGTCCGTCTTCTTCTTAAAGATCCATTTGTTCTGAGTAGCCTTGTGATCATCATGTAATACTTACAAAGTCCATACTTTGTTTTCATACATAGATCCTATCTCGGATTTCATGGCTTCTAACCATTTGTTGGAATCTAGGCCCACCATTGCTTCTCCATAATTTGCAGGCTCATTGTTCTCCAACAACATGATTGACAAGATAGGATTCTCGTACCACTCTGGAGCAGTATGTGCTCTTGTCGACCTATGAGGTCCGACAGTAACTTGATCTGAAGCTTCATGATCATTATCATTAGCTTCCTCTTCAACTGGTGTCGCCTCGACTAAAATTTCTTTCTGTCCTGCGCCACTATCTTGTTGAAGCGGAGGTTCCGCAACCTCATCAAGTTCTATCTTGCTCCCACTCAATTCTTTCGAGAGAAACTCGTTCTCAAGAAAAGCTTCGTTCTTAGCGACAAACACTTTGCCCTCGGATCTGAGATAGAAGGTATACCCAACTGTCTCTTTTGGGTAACCTATGAAGACGCACTTTTCCGCTTTGGGTTCCAGCTTTTCAAGCTGAAGCTTTTTGACATAAGCATCACATCCCCAAACTTTAAGAAACGACAACTTTGGCTTCTTGCCATACCATAGCTCATATGGTGTCGTCTCAACGGATTTCAATGGTGCCCTATTTAAAGTGAATGCAGTTGTTTCCAATGCATAGCCCCAAAATGATAATGGCAAATCGGTAAGAGACATCATAGAACGCACCATATCTAATAAAGTACCATTACGACGTTCAGACACACCATTACGCTATGGTGTTCCAGGCGGTGTCAACTATGGAACAATTCCACATTGACTTAAGTGACCACCAAACTTGTATCTCAGATATTCACCTCCTCAATCAGATCGTAGGAACTTGATCTTCTTGCTATGATGATTTTCAACTTCACTCTGAAATTGTTTGAACTTTTCAAACGTTTCAGACTTGTGCTTCATCAAGTAGATATAGCCATTCCTACTCAAATCATCAGTGAAGGTGAGAAAATAATGATATCCGCCGCGCACCTCTATGCTCATTGGTCTGCACACATCAGTATGTATGATCTCCAACAAGTCACTTGCACACTCCATTGTTCCAGAGAACGGAGTCTTACTCATCTTGCCCATGAGACATGGTTTGCATGTGTCAAGTGATTCAAAATCAAGCGACTCCAAAAGTCCATCAACATGGAGTTTCTTCATGTGCTTAACACCAATATGACATAAGCGGCAGTGCCACAAGAAAGTGGCGCTATAATTGTTAACTCTACATCTTTTGGTTTCAATGTTATGGATATGAGTGTCATCACAATCGAGATTCAATATTAACAAACCCCTCACATTGGGTGCATGACCATAAAAGATATTACTCATATAAATAGAACAACCATTATTCTCTGACTTAAATGAGGAATCGTCTCGCAATAAACAAGATCCAGATATGATGTTCATGCTCAACGCAGGCACTACATAATAATTATTTAAGTTCATCACTAATCCCGATGGTAACTAAAGTGAGACCATGCCGACGGCGATCGCATCAACCTTGGAACCATTTCCCACGCGCATCATCACTTCATCCTTCGCCAGCCTTCGTTTATTCCGCAGTTCCTGTTTCGAGTTGCAAATGTGAGCAACAAAACCGGTATCAAATACCCACACACTACTATGAGAGCTGGTGAGGTACACATCAATAACATGTATATCATATATACCTTGTTTGGCGTTGGCCACCTTCTTATCGACCAGATATTTGGGGCAGTTGCACTTCCAATGACCAGTCCCCTTGCAATAATAGCACTCAGTTTCCAGCTTAGGTCCAGCCTTGGGTTTCTTTGTCGGAGGGGCAACAACCTTGCCACTCTTCTTGGAGTTACCCTTCTTGCATTTGCCGTTTTTCTTGAAACTAGTGGTCTTATTGACCATCCACACTTGATGTTCTTTCTGGATTTCTGACTCAGCGACTTTAAGCATCGCAAATAACTTGTCGGGTGACTTATTCATGTTGGGGAACGTTGCATGGAAAACAAAAAAAATCCTACGCACACAAAGACCTATGATGGTGATGTCCATCTACGAGAGGAGAATGATGGGGAACGTCGCATGGGAAACAAAAAATTTCCTACGCGCACGAAGACCTATCATGGTGATGTCCATCTACGAGAGGGGATGAGTGATCTACGTACCCTTGTAGATCGTACAGTAGAAGCGTTAGTGAACGCGGTTGATGTAGTGGAACGTCCTCACGTCCCTCGATCCGCCCCGCGAACAATCCCGCGATCAGTCCCACGATCTAGTACCGAACGGACGGCACCTCCGCGTTGAGCACACGTACAGCTCGACGATGATCTCGGCCTTCTTGATCCAACAAGAGAGACGGAGAGGTAGAAGATTTCTCCGGCAGCGTGACGGCGCTACGGAGGTTGGTGATGACCTTGTCTCAGCATGGCTCCGCCCGAGCTCTGCAGAAACGCGATCTAGAGGAAAAACCGTGGAGGTATGTGGTCGGGCTGCCGTGGAAAAGTCGTCTCAAATCAGCCCTAAAACCTCCGTATATATAGGTGGGAGGGAGGGGGCCTTGCCTTGGGGTCCAAGGACCCTCAAGGGGGTCAGCCGAGCCAAGGGGGAGGACTCTCCCCCCCCCCCCCAAACCGAGTTGGACTAGGTTTGGTGGGAGGGAGTCCTCCTCCCTTCCCACCTCCTCCTTTTTTTTCTTTTCCTTTTGATTTTTCTTCTCTTGGCGCATAGACCACTTGTGGGCTGTCCCACCAGCCCACTAAGGGCTGGTGTGTCTCCCCCAAGGCCTATGGGCTTCCCCGGGGTGGGTTGCCCCCCCCCCCCGGTGAACTCCCGGAACCCATTCGTCATTCCAGGTACATTCCCGGTAACTCCGAAAACCTTCCGGTAATCAAATGAGGTCATCCTATATATCAATCTTCGTTTCCGGACCATTCCGGAAACCCTCGTGACGTCTGTGATCTCATCTGGGACTCCGAACAACATTCGGTAACCAACCATATAACTCAAATACGCATAAAACAACGTCGAACCTTAAGTGTGCAGACCCTGCGGGTTCGAGAACTATGTAGACATGACCCGAGAGACTTCTCGGTCAATATCCAATAGCGGGACCTGGATGCCCATATTGGATCCTACATATTCTACGAAGATCTTATCGTTTGAACCTCAGTGCCAAGGATTCATATAATCCCGTATGTCATTCCCTTTGTCCTTCGGTATGTTACTTGCCCGAGATTCGATCGTTAGTATCCGCATACCTATTTCAATCTCGTTTACCGGCAAGTCTCTTTACTCGTTCCGTAATACAAGATCCCGCAACTTACATTAAGTCACATTGCTTGCAAGGCTTGTGTGTGATGTTGTATTACCGAGTGGGCCCCGAGATACCTCTCCGTCACACGGAGTGACAAATCCCAGTCTTGATCCATACTAACTCAACTAACACCTTCGGAGATACCTGTAGAGCATCTTTATAGTCACCCAGTTACGTTGCGACGTTTGATACACACAAAGCATTCCTCCGGTGTCAGTGAGTTATATGATCTCATGGTCATAGGAATAAATACTTGACACGCAGAAAACAGTAGCAACAAAATGACACGATCAACATGCTACGTCTATTAGTTTGGGTCTAGTCCATCACATGATTCTCCTAATGATGTGATCCCGTTATCAAGTGACAACACTTGCCTATGGCCAAGAAACCTTGACCATCTTTGATCAACGAGCCAGTCAACTAGAGGCTTACTAGGGACAGTGTTTTGTCTATGTATCCACACAAGTATTGTGTTTCCAATCAATACAATTATAGCATGGATAATAGACGATTATCATGAACTAAGAAATATAATAATAACTAATTTATTATTGCCTCTAGGGCATATTTCCAACAGTCTCCCACTTGTACTAGAGTCAATAATCTAGTTCACATCACCATGTGATTCCAACGAATCTAACACCCATATAGTTATGGGGTCTGATCACGTCTTGCTCGTGACAGAGGTTTTAGTCAACGGTTCTGAAACTTTCAGATCCGTGCGTTCTTTACAAATCTTTATGTCATCTTATAGATGCTGCTACTACGTGCTATTCGGAAATGCTCCAAATATCTACTCTACTATATGAATCCGTTTCACTACTCATAGTTATTCGGATTAGTGTCAAAGCTTGCATCGACGTAACCCTTTACAACGAAATCTTTAAGCACCTCCATATCGAGAAAAATTCCTTAGTCCATTAGTTACTAAGGATAAATTTTGACCGCTGCTAGCGATTCAATCATGGATCACTCTCTGTACCTCTCAACAGATTTTGAGTCAAGGCACACATCAGGTGCGGTACACAACATGGCATACTTTAGATTCTACGGCTAAGGCATAGAAGACGACCTTCGTCTATTCTCTTTATTCTGCCGTGGTCGGGTTTTGAGTCTTACTCAAATTCACACCTCACAACGCAACCAAGAACTCCTTCTTTGCTGATCTATTTTTGAACTTTTTCAAAAACTTGTCAAGGCATGCATCTTGTTGAAACTTCTATTAAGCGCTTTTGATCTATCTCCATAGATCTTTGATGCTCAACGTTCAAGTAGCTCAATCCAGGTATTCCTTTGAAAACTCCTTTCAAACAACCTTGTATGCTTTACAGAAATTCTACATTACTTCTGATCCACAATATGTCAACCACATATACTTATCAGAAATTCTATAGTGCTCCCACTCACTTCTTTGGAAATACAAGTTTCTCATAAACCTTGTACAAACCCAAAATCTTTGATCATCTCATCAAAGTGTATATTCCAACTCCGAGATGCTTGCACCAGTCCATTGAAGGATCACTGGAGCTTGCATACTTGCTAGTATTTTTAGGATCGACAAAACCTTCTGGTTGTATCACATACAATGTTTGCTCAAAGAAACCGTCGAGAAAACAATGTTTTGACATCCTACGTGCAATATTTCATAAATAATGCATCAACAACTAACAAAATTCTAATAGACTTTTAGCATCGCTACGAGTGAGAAAGTCTCATTATAGTCAACTGTTTGATCTTATCGAAAACATCTTTGCGACAAGTCGAGCTTTTCTTAATAGTGACTTATCACCATCATCGTCTGTCTTCTTTTAAAGATCCATTTTTACTCAATAGTCCTATGACAATCAAGTAGTTCTACCAAAGTCTACACTTTGTTTTCACACATGGATCCTCTCTCGGATTTCATGGCTTCCAGCCATTTGTCGGAATCTGGGCCCACCATCGCTTTCTCCATAACTCGTAGGTTCACTGTTGCTCAACAACATGACCTCCAAGACAGGGTTACCGTACTACTCTGCAGCAGTACGCGACCTTGTCGACCTACGAGGTTTGTAGTAACTTGATTCGAAGCTCAATGATCATCATCATCATCTTCCACTTCAATTGGTGTAGGCGCCACATGAACAACTTCCTGCGCCCTGCTACACACTGGTTGAAGTGATGGTTCAATAACCTCATGAAGTTCTACTACCCTCCCTCTCAATTCTTTCGAGAGAAACCTTTCCTCGAGAAAGGATCCGTTTCTAGAAACAAACACTTTGCTTTCGGATCTGAGATAGGAGATGTACCCAACTGTTTTGGATATCCTATGAAGATGCATTTATCCGCTTTGGGTTCGAGCTTATCAGACTGAAACTTTTTCACATAAGTGTCGAAACCCCAAACTTTCAAGAAACGACAGTTTAGATTTCTCTAAACCTCAGTCTATACTATGTCATCTCAACGGAAATACGCGGTGCCCTATTTAAAGTGTGTGCGGTTGTCTCTAATGCATAACCCATAAACTATAGTGGTAATTCGATAAGAGACATCATAGTATGCACCATACCAAATAGTGCGTGGCTATGACGTTCAGACACATCATCACACTATGATGTTCCAGGTGGCATGAACTGCGAAACAATTTCCACATTGTCTTAACTGTGTACCAAAACTCGTAACTCAGATATTCATTTCCATGATCATATCGTAGACAGTTTATCCTCTTGTTACGACGAACTTCACTCTGAAACGGAATTGAACTTTTCAACATTTTAGACTTGTGATTCATTAAGTAAATACTCCTGTATCTACTCAAATCGTCAGTGAAGTAAGAACATAATGATATCCACTGCGTGCCTCAGCACCCATTGGACTGCATACATCAAAATGTATCACTTCCAACAAGTTACTATCTTATTTCATCTCAATGAAAACAAGGCCTTGCTCATGTGGTATGATTCGCATGTCACTAGTGATTCGAAATCAGGTGAGTACAAAGATCCATCAGCATGGAGCCTCTTCATGCAATTTATACTAACATGACTCAAGCGGCAGTGCCACAAGTAAGTGGTACTATCATCATCAACTCGTATCTTTTGGCACCAACATCATGAACATGTGTACCACTACGATCGAGATTCAATAAACCATTGAAGGTGATTATTCAAGAAAATAGAGTAACCATTATTCTCTTTAAATGAATAATCGTATTGCAATAAACACGATCCAATCATGTTCATGCTTAACGCAAGCACCAAATAACAATTATTTAGGTTTAACACCAATACCGATGGTAGAGGGAGCGTGCGATGTTTGATCATATCAATCTTGGAAACACTTCCAACACGTATCGTCACCTCGCCTTTAGCTAGTCTCCGTTTATGCCGTAGCTTTCATTTCGCGTCACTAATCACTTAGCAACCGAACCGGTATCCAATACCCTCGTGCTACTAGGAGTACTAGTAAAGTACACATCAACATCATGTATATCAAATATACTTCTTTCGACTTTTGCCAGCCTTCTTATCTACCAAGTATCTAGAGTTGCTCCGCCTCAGTGACTGTTCCCCTCATTACAGAAGCACTTAGTCTCGGGTTTGGGTTTAATCTTGGGTCTCTTCATTAGTGCAACAACTGTTTTGCCGTTTCACGAAGTATCCCTTCTAGCCCTTGCCTTTCTTGAAACTTAGTAGTTTTACAAACCATCAACTATTGATGCTCCTTCTTGATTTCTACTTTCGCAGTGTCAAACATCGCGAATCGCTCAAGGATCATTGTATCTATCCTTGATATGTTATAGTTCATCATGAAGCTCTCACAGCTTGATGGCAGTGACTTTGGAGAACCATCACTATCTCATCTGGAAGATTAACTCCCACTTGATTCAAGTGATTGTCGTACTCAGACAATCTGAGCACACGCTCAATGATTGAGCTTTTCTCCTTTACTTTGTGGACAAAGAATCTTGTCGGAGGTCTCGTACCTCTCAACAAGGGCACGAGCATGAAATCACAATTTCATCTCTTTAGAACATCACTTATGTTCCGTGACGTTTCAAAACGTCTTTGGTGCCTTGCTTCTAAGCCATTAAGTATTTTGCACTGAACTATCGTGTAGTCATCAGAAACGTGTATGTCGGATGTTCACAGCATCCACAGACGACGCTCGAGGTGCAGCACACCGAGTGGTGCATTAAGGACATAAGCCTTCTCCGCAGCAACGAGGACAATCCTCTTCAAAGTTTGCTACTATCAACTTTCAACTAAATTTTCTCTAGGAACATATAAAAACAGTAGAGCTATAGCGCAAGCTACATCGTAATTCGCAAAGACCATTAGACTATGTTCATGACAATTAGTTCAATTAATCATATTACTTAAGAACTCCCACTCAAAAAGTACATCTCTCTAGTCATTTGAGTGGTACATGATCCAAATCCACTATCTCAAGTCCGATCATCACGTGAGTCGAGAATAGTTTCAGTGGTAAGCATCTCTATGCTAATCATATCAACCATACGATTCATGCTCGACCTTTCGGTCTCATGTGTTCCGAGGCCATGTGTGCACATGCTAGGCTCGTCAAGCTTAACCCGAGTGTTCCGCGTGCGCAACTGTTTTGCACCCGTTGTATGTGAACGTTGAGTCTATCACACCCGATCATCACGTGGTGTCTCGAAACGACGAACTGTAGCAACGGTGCACAGTCGGGGAGAACACAATTTCGTCTTGAAATTTTAGTGAGAGATCACCTCATAATGCTACTGTCGTTCTAAGCAAAATAAGGTGCATAAAAGGATTAACATCACATGCAATTCATAAGTGACATGATATGGCCATCATCACGTGCTCCTTGATCTCCATCACCAAAGCACCGGCACGATCTTCTTGTCACCGACGCCACACCATGATCATCCATCAACATGTTGCCATCGGGGTTGTCGTGCTACTCATGCTATTACTACTAAAGCTACATCCTAGCAAAATAGTAAACGCATCTGCAAGCACAAACGTTAGTATAAAGACAACCCTATGGCTCCTGCCGGTTGCCGTACCATCGACGTGCAAGTCGATATTTCTATTACAACATGATCATCTCATACATCCAATATATCACATCACATCGTTGGCCATATCACATCACAATCATACCCTGCAAAAACAAGTTAGACGTCCTCTAATTTTGTTGTTGCATGTTTTACGTGGTGACCATGGGTCTCTAGTAGGATCGCATCTTACTTACGCAAACACCACAACAGAGATATATGAGTTGCTATTTAACCTCATCCAAGGACCTCCTCGGTCAAATCCGATTCAACCAAAGTTGGAGAAACCGACACTTGCCAGTCATCTTTGAGCAAAGGGGGTTACTCGTAACGATGAAACCAGTCTCTCGTAAGCGTACGAGTAATGTCGGTCCAAGCCGCTTCAATCCAACAATACCGCGGAATCAAGAAAAGACTAAGGAGGGCAGCAAAACGCACATCACCGCCCACAAAAACTTTTGTGTTCTACTCGAGAAGACATCTACGCATGAACCTAGCTCATGATGCCACTGATGGGGAACGTCGCATGGGAAACAAAAATTTTCCTACGCGCACGAAGACCTATCATGGTGATGTCCATCTACGAGAGGGGATGAGTGATCTACGTACCCTTGTAGATCGTACAGCAGAAGCGTTAGTGAACGCGGTTGATGTAGTGGAACGTCCTCACGTCCCTCGATCCGCCCCGCGAACAATCCCGCGATCAGTCCCACGATCTAGTACCGAACGGACGGCACCTCCGCGTTGAGCACACGTACAGCTCGACGATGATCTCGGCCTTCTTGATCCAGCAAGAGAGACGGAGAGGTAGAAGAGTTCTCCGGCAGCGTGACGGCGCTACGGAGGTTGGTGATGACCTTGTCTCAGCATGGCTCCGCCCGAGCTCTGCAGAAACGCGATCTAGAGGAAAAACCGTGGAGGTATGTGGTCGGGCTGCCGTGGAAAAGTCGTCTCAAATCAGCCCTAAAACCTCCGTATATATAGGTGGGAGGGAGGGGGCCTTGCCTTGGGGTCCAAGGACCCTCAAGGGGGTCGGCCGAGCCAAGGGGGAGGACTCTCCCCCCCCCCCCAAACCGAGTTGGACTAGGTTTGGTGGGAGGGAGTCGTCCTCCCTTCCCACCTCCTCCTTTTTTTCCTTTTGATTTTTCTTCTCTTGGCGCATAGACCACTTGTGGGCTGTCCCACCAGCCCACTAAGGGCTGGTGTGTCTCCCCCAAGGCCTATGGGCTTCCCCGGGGTGGGTTGCCCCCCCCCCCCCGGTGAACTCCCGGAACCCATTCGTCATTCCCGGTACATTCCCGGTAACTCCGAAAACCTTCCGGTAATTAAATGAGGTCATCCTATATATCAATCTTTGTTTCCGGACCATTCCGGAAACCCTCGTGACGTCTGTGATCTCATCTGGGACTCCGAACAACATTCGGTAACCAACCATATAACTCAAATACGCATAAAACAACGTCGAACCTTAAGTGTGCAGACCCTGCGGGTTCGAGAACTATGTAGACATGACCCGAGGGACTCCTCGGTCAATATCCAATAGCGGGACCTAGATGCCCATATTGGATCCTAAATATTCCGAAGATCTTTATCGGTTGAACCTTAGTGCCAAGGATTCATATAATCCCGTATGTCATTCCCTTTGTCCTTCGGTATGTTACTTGCCCGAGATTCGATCGTTAGTATCCGCATACCTATTTCAATCTCGTTTACCGGCAAGTCTCTTTACTCGTTCCGTAATACAAGATCCCGCAACTTACATTAAGTCACATTGCTTGCAAGGCTTGTCTGTGATGTTGTATTACCGAGTGGGCCCCGAGATACCTCTCCGTCACACGGAGTGACAAATCCCAGTCTTGATCCATACTAACTCAACTAACACCTTCGGAGATACCTGTAGAGCATCTTTATAGTCACCCAGTTACGTTGCGACGTTTGATACACACAAAGCATTCCTCTGGTGTCAGTGAGTTATATGATCTCATGGTCATAGGAATAAATACTTGACACGCAGAAAACAGTAGCAACAAAATGACACGATCAACATGCTACGTCTATTAGTTTGGGTCTAGTCCATCACATGATTCTCCTAATGATGTGATCCCGTTATCAAGTGACAATACTTGCCTATGGCCAGGAAACCTTGACCATCTTTGATCAACGAGCCAGTCAACTAGAGGCTTACTAGGGACAGTGTTTTGTCTATGTATCCACACAAGTATTGTGTTTCCAATCAATACAATTATAGCATGGATAATAGACGATTATCATGAACTAAGAAATATAATAATAACTAATTTATTATTGCCTCTAGGGCATATTTCCAACAGAGAATTGGATCTGCGTACCCTTGTGGATCGCACAGCGGGAAGCATTAAGAAACGCGGTTGATGTAGTGGAACGTCTTCATGTCCCTCCATCGGCCCCACGAACCGTCCCATGAACCGTCCCAAGATCCGTCCCACAAACCGTCCCGCGATCCGTCTCACGATCCTTCCGATCTAGTGCCGAACGGACGACACCTCCGCGTTCAGCACACGTACAGCTCGACGATGATCTCGGCCTTCTTGATCCAGCAAGCAAGACGGGGAAGTAGATGAGTTCTCCGGTAGCGTGACGGTGCTCCGGTGGTGGTGAGGATCTATTCCTGCAGGGCTCTGTCCAAGCTCCGCAGAAATACAATCTAGAGGAAGAACTATGGTCTCTAGAACTGAGTTGCAAGTGGCAAAAGTTGTCTCAAATCAGCCCTAAATCACCACTATATATAGGAGGGAGGGGGAGGAGGCCTGCCTTGAGGACTAAGTCGCCAAGGGGGCGCCGGCCAGGAGGTGAGTAGGATTCCTACTCCGATCCTACTCAAAATAGGATTGGAAAGTGGAGTCCTTCTCTTCCTTCACACCTCCCCTTTTTTTCTTTCTTTGGTTTTCTCTTTACGGTGCCTAGGCTCTCTTGGGCTGTCCCACCAGCCCACTAAGGGCTGGTGCGCCACCCCTAGGGCCATTGGGCTTCCCCCGGGTGGGTTGCCCCCCTCCCGGTGAACTTCCGGAACCCATTCGTCACTCCCGGTACATTCCCGGTAATGTCCGAAAACCTTCCGGTAACCAAATGAAGCCATCCTATATATCAATCTTTGTTTCTCGACCATTCCATAAACCCTCATGACGTCCGTGATCTCATCCGGGACTCCAAACTGTTGGGTAATGTAGAAAAAAATCAAAATTTTCCTACGCCATACTTAGATCTTCCTATGGAGAAACCAGCAACGAGAGAGGGGTGAGAGCATCTTCATACCTTTGAAGATCGCTAAGCGGAAGCGTTTCTAGAACGCGGTTGATGGAGTTGTACTCGGTGTGATTCCGATCGCGGTGTGATTCCGATCTGGTGTCGAACCACGGCACCTCCACATTCAACACACGTGCAGCCCGATGACGTCTCCCGCACCTTCATCCAACAAGGAGGAGGGATAGGTTGGGGAAGAGCTCCGGCAGCACGACGGCATAGTGGCGATGGAGCGTCGAGGTCTCCCGGCAGGGCTTCGCCAAGCATCGTGGGAGAGGAGGAAGAAGAGAAGAAGGGTTGCACCGAGAGAGAGAGAAATTGTCGTGTCTCCAATGGCCAAAAACCCCACTATATATATTTGGGCTGGTTCCGGTCACCTTTTGGGGCTGGTGGCTGCTCCCGGTGGACCTCCGGTACCCTTCCGGTTGTCCCGGCACTTTGCCGGTGGTGCCCGAAACATTTCCGGCGTCCAAACCCATCCATCCTATATATCAATCTTTACATTCGGACCATTCCGGAGCTCCTCGTGACGTCCGGGATCTCATCCGGGACTACGAACTACCTTCAGTAACCTCGTACAACGATTCCCTATAACCCTAGCATCATCGAACCTTAAGTGTGTAGACCCTACGGGTTCGGGAGGCATGCAGAGATGACCGAGACACCTCTCCGGTCAATAACCATCAGCGGGATTTGGATACCCATGGTGGCTCCCACATGTTCCACGATGATCTCATCGGATGAACCATGATGTCAAGGATTCAATCAATCCCGTATACAATTCCCTTTGTCTGTCGGTATAGAACCTTCCCGAGATTCGATCGTCAGTATCCCTATAGCTTGTTCAACCTCGTTACCGACAAGTCTCTTTACTCATTCCGTAGCACATCATCCCATGACTAACTCCTTAGTCACATTGAGCTCATTATGATGATGTTCTACCGAGTGGGCCCAGAGATACCTCTCCGTCACACGAAGTGACAAATCTCGATCTCGATTCATGCCAACCCAACAGACACTTTCGGAGATACCCGTAGTGCACCTTTATAGTCACCCAGTTATGTTGTGACGTTTGATACACCCAAAGTATTCCTACAGTATCCGGGAGTTGCACAATCTCACAGTCGAAGGAAAAGATACTTGACATTATAAAAGCTTTAGCATACGAACAACACGATCTAGTGCTATGCTTAGGATTGGTTCTTGTCCATCACATATGTAACATCCCAATTTTCTTAAATTCGGATGTTAATAGATCGTTCCTATGCATCTCATATTTTATGCATCATTGTGTTCTTCTGAAAATTTTATCCTTATGTGACTACGGGCAATTTATCGGAGTGGAGATAATATGACTTCTCCCCTGTGAGTTAAAGTCATCATTTTTGGTTTTTGCAAATTTTTCCAAACTCCGAATTATTTTAGTCGCGTTTTTTTTTCGATCGCGTTGTGTGATCCTAGTGCATAAAACCTTTTTTTAAAGTTGCATTAGGTGGAACTAGGGTTCCTATATATATTATATATATATTAGTTGTATATGTTATTTTGTTTTCTCCTAAGTTCTAGTGCATATATGTATATTAGTTCCTACTTTTTGTTAGCTAGGAATATATATATATATATATATTTTTACTGTTTTGGTTTTCTTTCTTTTCTTTTTTTGCTGCTGTTAGTTTGTTTTAAAAAAATATATAGAACTGCCAGGCCGAGCCACAAGGGCTCAGCCCAGCCCCCATGCATGCACGCATGCAATTTCCATGCATGCACTCCCTCCCCACGTGAGTCTTCCCTCCCCTTTCCTTATTTCTCTCCTTCCTTCTTTCTCTCCCTCCTTTTCCTTTTACTCCCCACGTTCACCTCTCCCTCTCTTTCCTATTTTCTCTCCCATGATCTCCTTCCCAAAGTTCTCCCTCTCCTTCCTTCTACTCCCCTCCCCTAAGCCTATATAAACCCCCCCCCCACCGTCACCTCTCCCCAACCCTAGCCGCCGTCTCTCCACCGTCACCTCTCCCCAACCCTAGCCGCCGTCTCTCCACCGCCGCCTCCACAAGCCGCCGCCGGCGCCTCACCCCACCGCCGCCCTAGCCGCCGCCGCGAGCAGCGGCAGCAGCCCGAAAGCTGCTGCACCTCGGCCTCGCCGCGGAGGAGGAGCCCTCCCCGAACTCTCTCTCCACCGCCGCCTCTTCCCCGCGGAGGAGGAACCTCACCGCCGCCGCCCGACGCCCCACCGCCCGGAGCTACTCCCTCCTTCCTCGCCGGCCATCTCCTTTCTTGCCGGTGCAACACCTCCAGCAGCAGGTAGCAACCTCTCTCTCTCTATTTCATGCACTCCATCTCAGCCATTAGAAGCTTGCCACGTGTGCCTCTCATTAGCACTAGCAGTTTTGTAAGTTTCTGTCCAGATTTCAAAAAACAGAAACTTTCAATCTTGTTTTGATCACAACTTTTTATCCCTACGTCCAATGACATTGATTATTTTACCAGTATCTCACAAATTTCCTGTAGTTCTTAAAAATATATAATTTTTCTGTGTTTGGAATTTTTAAATATAAGTTAGAGCAGATTTAGTTTAAACACTGTTTTGCCTATTCCAGGAGTTTGAAACATGATATTGAGTTGATTCTTTTTGCTACTGTTTTCTAGTGATAAAATCTTACTGTGGTAGAATGTTCAGAATTTTACAAGTATTTTTACTAGTGTTTTCAACAGAAACAAGTTTCTGTCCTACCGACGCGCGATAAATTCTTTTGCGTAGTCGTTTGCAAATCATTGCATGTGATGTTATTTTTACTCGTGGCATGATTGAATTGCTTATGGTGTGCTTTGTGTTTGTATCGGTAGATCATCCGGAGTGCGAAGCGTGTTACTTAGAGACGCTCGAGCAGGACAACTATCATCAAGGCAAGTCATCTTTGATCATGTTATTTTACCTATGTTTTCAATGCATAGTAGATCACCTTCTTTGCCCTATTTGCATGCTGCCTAGGTACTTAGAAACTTTAGTCATAGGTGTAGTATCATGTGGTAGGAACACCAACACCCCGATACTTGGCCCCGGGACGACAATGTTATATATGCTATGCTTAAGTAGACGGGTTATCGGTTGAGTGTATACCACGAGTGAATGCGAGGTTGATATAATAATCAAGACCGGACTAAGACAAGATTTTCAAGACCTCGGACGCAATGCAACACTGGGTGAAGGACGGTTGATCGGCTCCCTGGAAAACCCAGTGGATGCCCGGGATGCTGGAGAGGCCATGTCATCCTGCGGAAAGCTTCACCCAGGCTCAAAGGGACGGACGGAGACTTCAAGACTCAAGGCTTACCTGCACAGCCACAAGTCATTATGGGCTCTGGCTTGGTTGGACAAGGCGGCGACTCTGGACAGGCGGTGCTAGCAGATGTAGACGAACGGTAGGAATGGATGGGCACCGACAGGGATTCAGAGGGACCCGTTGAAAGACCATGTTTTGATCATCCGGTCTTCAAACACCCTGAAGTGCGAGGACAAACCCGGAGGCGATCAAATCTTGTGGGGAACGTGTGCAAAACTCTGCAGAGTACCCAACCTAGCCGTGTCCACGGTCATGGACAACTTGAGCCGAAGGCATTGAATTTCCCCTGAACTCTCGACACAACTTAATAATGATGTGGGTGTTAACAACTATTCGGGTACGAGAACTGGTTGGCGGAACCATCTCGTTAACAACAAACTATGTAGTAATATTTTGCTTTCAAACCCTTTTGTTGTAGGATAAAACTAGCTTTATGCAAAACTTAGCTCCACCGGCCAAATATGCATGTAGAGATAGATGATTATTATTTTACTCCCTCTCTTGATGATTTGCCAGCATATTCAATATGCTGACCTACACGGCTGCAACGTATCATGTTGCAGAGTACTTTTCCGACCAGGAGTGAGGCTACGGTTCTACGCTTAGCGACATGCCCTTGGAGTCGGATGGACTCGTCTACCTGATGCTTCCGCTTAGTCTTCGTTAGATAATCTCATGAGTTTGGCCTTCAGCCACTTTATGGTACTCCGTTATTGTAATAAAGTACTCTTTATGAGATTTCGATTAATAAAGCTATGTGATTGCACTCTTGAATATATACATTATGTACTGTGTGTGTACCAGCATGATCTTGGGATGGTACAGAAACACCAGAGGCTTGACTCGTTGAGTCGGGTCGCTACAACATCATTCTTCTAATGATGTGATCCCGTTATCAATGACATCCAATGTCCTTGATCAGGAAACCATGATCATCTATTGATCAACGAGCTAGCCAACTAGAGGCTTGCTAGGGACACATTGTGATCTATTTATTCACACATGTATTACTGTTTCCTATTAATACAATTATAGCATGAATCATAGATGATTATCATGAACAAGGAAATATGATAATAACCATTTTATTATTGCCTCTAGGGCATATTTCCAACAGTCTCCCACTTGCACTAGAGTTAATAATCTAGTTACATTGTGATGAATCGAACACCCATAACATTGTGGTGTTGATCATGTTTTGCTCGTGGAAGAGGTTTAGTCAACGGGTCTGCAATATTCAGATCCGTGTGTACTTTACAAATATCTATGACTCCTCTCTGGACCTGGTCCTGGATGGAGTTGTAGCGGCATTGGATGTGCTTGGTCTTCCTGTGAAATCTGGGCTCCTTGGCTATGGCAATGGCTCCAGTGTTATCACAGAAGAGTGTCATCAGACCTGACGCGCTTGGAACCACTCCAAGGTCGGTGATGAACTCCTTCATCCAGATCCCTTCATGAGCTGCTTCAGAAGCAGCTATATACTCCGCTTCACATGTAGATGCTGCCACGACGTCTTGCTAGCTTCTGCACCAGCTCACTGCCCCACCATTCAGAACATACACGTATCCGGTCTGTGACTTAGAGTCATTCGGATCTGTGTCGAAGCTAGCATCAGCGTAACCCTTTACGACAATCTCTTCGTCACCTCCATAAATGAGAAACATCTCCCTAGTCCTTTTTAGGTACTTAAGGATATTCTTGACCGTTGTCCAGTGTTCCATATCGGGATCACTTTGGTACCTCCCTACCAAACTTATGGCAAGGTTTATATTAGCTCTGGTACACAACATGGCATACATTAGAGAGCCCACGGCTGAAGCGTAGGGGACAGTACTCATCTTCTCTCTATCTGCTACCGTGGTTGGTGACTGAGTCTTACTCAATCTCATACCTTGCAAAACTGGCAAGAACCCCTTCTTCGAGTTTTCCATATTGAACTTCTTCAATATCTTGTAAAGGTATGTACTTTATGAAAGACCTATGAGGCGTATCGATCTATCTCTATAGATCTTGATGCCTAATATGTATGCAGCTTCTCCAAGGTCCTTCATTGAAAAACTCTTGTTCAAGTAGGCCTTTATGCTCTCCAATAACTCTATATTATTCCCCATCAATAATATGTCATCCACATATAGTATGAGAAAAGCTACAGAGCTCCCACTCACTTTCTTGTACAGACAGGCTTCTCCAAAAACCTGTATGAACCCAAACGCTTTAATCACCTCATTAAAGCGAATGTTCCAACTCCGAGATGCTTGCACCAGCCCATAGATGGAGCGTTGGAGCTTCCACACCTTGTTAGCACTCTTAGGATTGACAAAACCTTCTGGTTGCATCATATACAACTCTTCCTTAAGATACCCGTTAAGGAACGCTGTTTTGACGTCCATTTGCCAAATTTCATAATCATAAAAAGCGGCAATTGCTAACATGATTCACACTAACTTCAGCTTCGCTACGGGAGAGAAGGTCTCATCGTAGTCAACTCCTGGAATTTGTCGAAAACCCTTTGCGACAAGTAGAGCTTTATAAACGGTCACATTACCGTTTGCGTCAGTCTTCTTCTTGAAGATCCATTTCTATGGCTTGCCGATCATCGGCCAAGTCCACCAAAGTCCATACTTGTTCTCATACATGGATCTTGTCTCGGATTTCATGGCCTCAAGCCATTTGTTGGAATCTGGGCCCGCCATCGCTTCTTCATAGTTCGAAGGTTCACCATTGTCTAACAACATGATTTCCATCACAGGGTTGTCGTACCACTCTGGTGCGGAACGTACCCTTGTGGACCTTCGTGGTTCAGTAGCAACTTGATCTGAAGCTTCATGATCATCATCAGTAACTTGCTCTTCAGTTGGCGTAGGCACCACATGAACATCTTCCCGTGCTGCGCTACTCTCCGGTTCGAGAGGAGGTGCAATTACCTCATCAAGTTCTACTTTCCTCCCACTTACTTCTTTTGAGAGAAACTCTTTCTCTAGAAAGGATCCATTTTTGGCAACAAATATTTTACCTTCGGATCTAAGATAGAAGGTGTACCCAATAGTCTCCTTAGGGTATCCTATGAATACGCATTTCTCCCCTTTGGGTTCGAGCTTTACTGGTTAAAGTTTCTTCACATAAGTATCACAGCCCCAAACTTTTAGAAACGACAGCTTAGGTTTCTTGCCAAACCATATTTCATCGTCTCAACGGATTTAGACGGTGCCCTATTTAAAGTGAATGGTGCAGTTTCCATTGCGTATCCCCAAAATGATAGCGGTAAGTCGGTAAGAGACATCATAGATCGCACCATATCTAATAAAGTGCGA
The DNA here is from genome assembly GCF_904849725.1 of Hordeum vulgare subsp. vulgare. Classification (NCBI taxonomy): domain Eukaryota; kingdom Viridiplantae; phylum Streptophyta; class Magnoliopsida; order Poales; family Poaceae; genus Hordeum; species Hordeum vulgare. The sequence goes on along the minus strand of NC_058524.1, from coordinate 79,566,780 downwards.
TTACGACGTTCAGACACTCCGTTACGTTGCATTGTGCCAAGCGGCGTGAGTTGTGAAACAATTCCATATTTCCTTAGGTGTGTGCCAAACTCGTGACTCAAATATTCTCCTCCATGATCAAATCGTAGACACTTTATTTTCTTGGCACGTTGATTCTCAACCTCACTCTCAAATTCCTTGAACTTTTCAAATGTTTCAGACTTGTGCTTCATCAAGTAGATATATCCATACCTACTCAAATCATCGGTGAGAGTGAGAACATAACGATAGCCACCGCGAGCTTCAGCGTTCATTGAACCACATTGATGACCCACAAGTATAGGGGGTCTATCTAGTCCTTTCGATAAGTAAGATGTCGAACCCAACGAGGAGCAGAAGGATCTGACAAGTGGTTTTCAGCAAGGTAATCTCTGCAAGCACTCAAATTATCGGTAACAAGTAGTTATGTGATAAGATGATTCGTAGCAAGTAGCAAGTAACAACTAACAACTAACAAAGGTGCAACAAAGTGGCCCAATCCCATTTGTAGCAAGGGACAAGCCTGGACAAACTCTTATAGGAGGTAAAGCGCTCCCGAGGACACATGGGAATTTCTGTTAAGCTAGTTTTCATCATGTTCATATGATTCGCGTTCGCTACTTTGATAGTTTGATATGTGGGTGGACCGGCGTTTGGGTACTGCCCTTACTTGGACAAGCATCCCACTTATCATTAACCCCTCTCGCAAGCATCCGCAAATACAAAAGAAGAATTAAGACAAAGTCTAACCATATCATCAAACAAGTGGATCCAAATCAGCCCCTTACGAAGCAACGCATAAACTAGGGTTTAAGCTTCTGTCACTCTAGCAACCCATCATCTACTAACTACTTCCCAATGCCTTCCTCTATGCCCAAATAATGGTGAAGTGTTATGTAGTCGACGTTCACATAACACCACTAGAGGAAAAACAACATACAACACATCAAAATATCAAACGAATACCAAATTCACATGACTACTTATATCATGACTTATCCCATTTCCTCAGGAACAAATGTAACTAATCACAAAGCATAATCATATTCATGACCAGAGAGGTAATGAATAGCATCAAGGATCTGAACATATAATCTTCCACCAAGTAATCCAACTAGCATCAACTACAAAGAGTAATTAACACTACTAGCAACCTTACAAGTACCAATCGGAGTCACGAGACGGAGATTGGTTACAAGAGATGAACTAGGGTTTGGAGATGAGATGGTGCTGATGAAGATGTTGATGGTGATGAGTCCCCTCCGATGAGAGGAGTGTTAGTGATGATGATGGTGACGATTTCCCCCTCCGGGAGGGAAGTTTCCCCGGCAGGATCGTCGTGCCGGAGCTCTAGATTGGTTCTGCTCAAGTTCCGCCTAATGGCGGCGGCGATTCCTCCCGAAGGCCTCCTCTTGATTTTTTCTGGAACGAAACCCTTCTTGTAGCAAAAGAGGGGGCCCAGAGGGCCACCAGGGAGCCCACAAGCCCCCTAGGCGCGGCCAGGGGGCGCGGCAGGCTTGTGGCCTCCTGCTGGCTCCCCTCTGGTACTTCTTCGGCCCAGTATTTTTTATAAATTCCAAAATAAATCCTTGTTGATTTTCACGGCTTTTGGAGTTGCGCAGAATAGGTATCTCAAACTTGCTCCTTTTTCAGGCGAGAATTCCAGCTGCCGGCATTCTCCCTCTTCATGTAAACCTTGCAAAATAAGAGAGAAAAGGCATAAGTATTGTACCTTGAAGTGTAATAACAGCCCATAAAGCGATAAATATCAACATGAAAGCATGATGCAAAATGAACGTATCAACTCCCCCAAGCTTAGACCTCGCTTGTGCTTAAGCGAAAGCCGATATCAACAAACATGCCCACATGTTTAGAGAGAGAGGTGTCGACAAAACAAGGTACGGACATGCAGGAATCATGATCATAGTTAGAACAGCAATACCAACATATAATCTCTCGTGCTAAAGTTATAATTCCTTCACAAAGTAAAGTATGGATCAAGAACCTTAATGAGAATTAACAATCGATAGCCTTTAGTCACTAAATCAATTGCAATTTATCATCACATCGGAAAGAGTCAAATCAGAGCTTGTAAAGAAAATTCACATACTCAATCATCCTTTTGTCTTCTACAATTTCTACAACTCACATGGTACTCATGAGATCAAAGTTTCAGTCGGACACAGAGAAAGATAGGGGCTTATAGTTTCGCCTCCTAACTATTTACCTCAAGGGTAATGTCAACAATAATATTTTATGAATACTTACTTCCAAGTTGATATATGAATATAGATCTTTCCCTAGCATATGACGTTAGCCAAGAAAAAGGCGAAATAAGGAATTGGTGTAGATCACCATGACTCTTTCAAGGGCAAAAAGTAAAGGTACAGGATAGGCCCTTCGCAGAGGGAAGCAGAGGTTGTCATGCGCTTTTGAGGTTTGGATGTGCGACCTCTTAGTGTTAAGGAACATCACTTTATATTGCCTCGTGTGATAAAGAACTTTATTATGCAGTCTGTCGCTTTTATGTCTTCCTCATCACAGGTTCGTACAAAGCTTATTTTCCACACACTAATAGATCATACATATTTAGGGAGAAAGTTTTATTGCTTGCACCGATGACAACTTACTTGAGGGATCTTATTCAATCCAAAGGTAGGTATGGTGGACTCTCATGGCAAAACTAGGTTGAAGGTTTAAGGATGCACAAGTAGTATCTCTACTTAGTGCAGAAGTTTTGGCTGATATGAGGTGGAAGCAATCGTCACATGCTAAGGGATCACTAGTCATATAATCATTGTTCGGAACCAAGCAAACATAATTCATTATGTTGTCTTCCTTGTCCAACATCTACTTCTAAGCATGTAATAGTTTAGTGAGTGTTCACAATCATAGATGGTGTCAAAGATGATATATTTATATGTGAACATATCCTTCCTTATCAGTTCCTATTAATTGTAACAATGACCAAGGTCTACGTTTGTCCACCCTCAACAAGTTTCAATCAACATTCTTTTTATATGTGAAGCCATCACTTCCCATAAGATCATTACATGATCTTTCATGCTTTTGTTCTTTTATCATTCTCTTGATCATGGCACGAAGCAAGGCCCTTAGCAAAGACACTCTTTATTATATGAATCATGAACTCGAATACATCGGGGGTGACACAAAGCAAAACACAAGCCTAAAACACTAAGGACTTTATTCTACTAGAGAAAGATAAAACCAAAAAGGATCGAACTAAGAAAAGGTAAAGGCAAAATATGTGATGGTGATACGATACCGGGGCAACTCCCCCAAGCTTGGCACAATCCAAGGGGATTTGCCAAACCCATGCTTAGTTGTCTTCCTTTGGAGGTGATGGTGCTGGAGCAGTCCTATCCCTTAATTCCAAGAGGGCCACCAATCTTCGATTTATGCTTCGAAGATCTGTGATTTATTTCTCCAGCAAAGTAATTTCACGGGTGTGAAAAGTATTGCGAACATGAGTTGTTTCACAAAACCTCAAGAGTTCAAACAAAGATGGAGACAGTAGGTGGAGGTAGGGTTTAAGGAAATCCACTTCTTGAACTTCTTCCTTGTTGAACACAGATTGCCCTTTGTCCCACACCTCATTATCCTCCTTAGTTTTGCCATTGGCTTCTGTGACTTCCACTCTTTTCAGATCAACATCTACTACTTCCCCGATAGATTCCTGAGACGACATCTTGCTCTAGATCTGCAGCAGAAACAGGCTTGAAACGAAACAGAGAAAATTTGTGTGATACGAGGGTCAGACCTTTCGGGAGAATATATAGTGATTTTTTTACAGACCAGAAGGAGTACTCCGCAAGAAAACGGAGTCCGGGAGGTGCACGAGGTGGTCACAAGCCCCCAGGCGCGGCCAGGGGTGGCCCGCGCCTGGCAGGCTTGTCGCCTCCTCTTGCGCTTTCCGGACTACTTCAAAAAAATTCTATTTTTTCAAAAATTCCAAAACGGAGAAAAATTCCTACTAGAAAAGTTTTGGAGTCTCTTTACTTACCGAATCACATACCTCTTCATTTTCGGAGTCTGAAACAGGGTGATAAATATCCCTCATGTACTCCTTCGGAGTTATGGTATTGATAATATTACTTTCAACATTTATGGGAGTACATGAGATATAATGCTTGATTCTTTGCCCATTTACCACTCTCAGAAAATTACCTTCCGTGTTGTTGATCTTGATGGCACCGGAACGATATACTTCCTCAACAATGTAAGGACCTTCCCATTTAGAGAGAAGCTTGCCTGCAAAAAATCTTAAACGAGTATTATATAGCAAGACATAATCACCTACATTGAACTCACGTTTGTGTATCCTTTTATCATGCCACCTCTTAACCTTTTCTTTGAACAACTTGGCATTTTCATATGCCTGAGTTCTCCATTCATCAAGCGAGCTAATATCAAATATCCTCTTCTCACCACCAAGTTTGAAATCAAAGTTGAGCTCTTTGATTGCCCAATAAGCCTTGTGCTCTAGCCCAAGAGGTAAATGACATGCTTTGCCGTAAACCATTTTGTACGGAGACATGTCCATGGGATTCTTATAGGCAGTTCTATAAGCCCACAGTGCATAGTCAAGCTTCTTAGACCAATTCTTTCTAGACCTATTGACAGTCTTTTGCAGAATTAGTTTAATCACTCTATTACTTAGCTCTGCTTGACCACTAGACTGAGGATGATAGGGAGACGCAATTCTATGACTGACATCATACTTAGCAAGCGTCTTACAGAAAGCACCATGAATGAAATGTGAACCACCATCAGTCATTAGATATCTAGGGACTCCAAATCTAGGGAAAATAACTTCTTTAAGCATCCTGAAAGAGGTGTTATGATCAGCACTACTAGTTGGGATAGCTTCTACCCACTTAGTAACGTAATCAACAGCAACTAGGATATGAGTATACCCGTTGGATTTTGGAAAAGGTCCCATATAATCAAAGCCCCAAACATCAAATGGTTCAATGACAAGTGAATAATTCATAGGCATTTCCTGACGTTTACTGATATTACCTATTCTTTGACATACGTCACAAGACAAGACAAACTTACGGGCATCCTTGAAGAGAGTAGGCCAATAGAAACCTGGTTGCAATACCTTGTGTGCAGTTCTATCTCCCGCATGGTGTCGTCTGTAAGCTTCGGAGTGACACTTTTGTAGGATTTGTCTCTGTTCATGTTCAGGTACACAACGTCTAATAACACCATCTACTCCTTCCTTATAAAGGTGAGGATCATCCCAAAAGTAGTGTCTCAAATCAAAGAAGAATTTCTTTTTTTGCTGGTATGTGAAACTAGGTGGTATATATTTGGAAACGATATAATTTTCATAATCAGCATACCACGGTGTACTATGTGAAGTATTAATGACATTCAGTTGCTCATCAGGAAAGCTATCATCAATAGGTTGTGGGTCATCAAGAACATTCTCCAACCTACACAAGTTATCTGCTACTGGGTTCTCAGCACCCTTCCTATCGACAACATGCAAATCAAATTCTTGTAGCAAGAGAACCCATCTGATAAGTCTAGGTTTAGCGTCTTTCTTTTCCATGAGGTACTTAATAGAAGCATGATCAGTGTGAATAGTGACTTTGGAATCAACTATGTAAGACCTGAACTTTTCACATGCAAACACGACTGCTAAAAATTCCTTTTCAGTAGTAGCATAGTTTCTTTGGGCACTGTCTAGAGTTTTAGTAGCATAGTGAAATAACATTCAACTTCTTATCAACTCTTTGTCCTAGAACAGCACCAACAGCATAATCACTAGCATCACACATGATTTCAAAAGGTAAGTTCCAATCAGGTGGTTGAACAATAGGCGCAGTTATCAAAGCCTTCTTAAGTATTTCGAAGGCTTCCTCACAATCATCATCAAAAACAAAAGGAATATCCTTTTGCAAGAGATTGGTAAGAGGCCTAGAAATCTTAGATAAGTCTTTAATGAACCTTTTATAGAAACCAGCATGACCAAGGAAACTTCTTATACCTTTGATATCTGTGGGGCATGGCATTTTCTCGATTACATCAACCTTAGCCTTATCGACTTCAATACCTCTTTCAGAAATTTTATGTCCTAAGACGATGCCTTCATTAACCATAAAGTGGCACTTCTCCCAATTCAAGACAAGGTTGGTGTCTTTACATCTCTGCAAGACTCGATTAAGGTTGCTGAGGCAATCATCAAAATAAGACCCGTAAACAGAGAAGTCATCCATGAAAACCTCAACAATCTTTTCACAAAAGTCAGAGAATATAGCCATCATACATCTTTGAAAGGTAGCAGGTGCATTACATAAGCCAAAAGGCATACGTCTGTAAGCAAAAGTATCGAAAGGCATACGTCTGTAAGCAAAGGTACCGAAAGGGCAGGTGAAAGTGGTTTTCTCCTTATCAGATTGTGCAACAGGTATTTGGGAGGAACCAGAATAACCATCTAGAAAGTAGAAGTGTTTGTGTTTAGACAGTCTTTCTAGCATTTGGTCGATAAAAGGCAAAGGGTAATTATCTTTCCTAGTGGCCTTATTCAACTTCCTAAAATCGATCACCATCCTATAGCCAGTAATAATCCTCTGTGGGATCAATTCATCCTTATCATTAGGGACAACGGTAATACCTCCCTTCTTAGGGACGCAATGCACCGGACTCACCCAATCACTATGAGCAACAGGATAGATAATACCTGCTTCCAGGAGCTTTAGTATTTCTTTTCTTACTACCTCTTTCATCTTAGGATTTAATCTCCGTTGATGATCAGCAACTTGTTTGGAACCAGGATCGGTTTTAATCTTGTGTTGGCATAGAGTGGGACTGATGCCCTTAAGATCATCAAGAGTATATCCAATAGCGGCACGGTGCTTCCTTAGAGTTTTTAGTAACTTCTTTTCTTCATGCTCTGAGAGGCTAGCACTAATAATAACAGTATATATCTCTTTTTCATCAAGATAAGCATACTTAAGAGTATCTCGCAACTGTTTAATCTTGAACACAGGATCACCATTTGGTGGGGGTGGATCTCCAAGCAGTTCAATAGGCAAATTATTCTTAAGGATAGGATATTGTTCAAAGATAAATCTATCTATCTCATCCCTTTCATCCATATGCATATCATTTTCATGCTCAAGCAAGTATTGCTCCAAAGGATCAGTAGGAGGCACAACAATAGAAGCTAGGGCAATAGTTTCATCCTTACTAGACAACTCTTTTTCGTGAGGTTGTCTACCAAACTTGGAGAAATTGAACTCATGTGGCACTCCTTCAAAGCCAACAGTGACAGTTTGCTTCTCACAGTCAATATGAGCATTCACAGTATTGAGAAAAGGTCTGCCAAGTATGATGGAACAAAAGCTATCTTGTGTGGTAGCAAGAACGAGGAAATCAGCAGGATCTTCGTTTTACCATACAAGACTTCAACATCTCTAACAATTCCCAAAGGGCAGATAGTATCTCTATTGGCAAGTTGAATATTGACATCAATGGGTTCTATCTCGACACGTGCGATCTCGTCTTTGATTTCATCATATAAAGATCGAGGTATTGCACTAACACTAGCACCCACATCACATAAACCATGATAACAATGATCTCCTATCTTAACAGAAACAACAGGCATGCCAACAACAGGCCTATGTTTGTCTCTAACATGAGGTTTAGCAATTCTAGCAGCATCTTCATAGAAGTGAATATCATGGCCATCAACATTGTCGGACAGGAGGTCTTTGATAATAGCAATGCTAGGTTCAACTCTAATTTGCTCAGGGGGTGTAGGTGTTCTAATGTAGTATCTACGTATCACAGTTGAAGCTTTAGAATGATCCTTTATCCTAACAGGGAAAGGTGGTTTCTCAATGTAAGCACTAGGAACAATAGGATCATTATAGGCAATGACTTTCTCTTCAACTGGATTGGGTTTGACTACATTGCCTTCTAAGGGAGGATGATATTTAAACCACTCCTCTTTGGGGAGATCAATATGAGCAGCAAATGATTCACACAATCAAGCTACTATCTCAGAGTCAAGTCCATACTTAGCGCTAAAATCACAAAAAGTATTTGTTTCGACAAAGGATTTAACGCAATCAAACTTGAAATTCATACCTGACTCCTTACCTTCATCAAGCTCCCAATCTTCAGAGTTGCATTTAATTCTCTCCAATAAATTCCATCTGAAGTCAATATCTCTCTTCATAAAAGAATCGGTACAAGAAGTGTCAAGCATGGTGCGATCATCATGAGAAAGCCGAGCATAGAAGTTATGAATGATAATTTCTCTTGAGAGCTGATGGTTGGGGCATTAATATAACATTGATTTAAGCCTCCCCCAATCTTGAGCGATGCTTTCTCTATCACGAGGCCAAAAGTTATAAATATAATTCCGATCACGATGTACTAGATGCATAGGATAAAACTTTTGATGAAATTCCAATTTCAACCGGTTGTAGTTCCATGATCCAGTATCATCACATAGCCTATACCATGTCAATGCCTTATCCCTCAAAGATAAGGGAAATACCTTCTTCTTGACCTCATCCTCGGGAAAACCTGCAAGCTTAAATAAACCACAAACTTCATCTACATAAATTAGATGCAAGTCTCGATGTGATGTTCCATCTCCTGTAAAAAGGATTAGCCAACAGTTTCTCAAGCATACCCGAAGGAAATTCATAGAAAATATTTTCTGTAGGTGCAGCAGGTTGAGGAGCAACTCCTTGTGCTTCCGTTCGAGATGAAGATACCCCGAACAAGCCCCTCAAAGGATTAGTTTCCATAGTGACAAGTGACAATAAATTTCAGCACACTATATAAATGTTTCCTTACCAAATTCCACTTACCAAAGGCGCTTCACTCCCCGGCAACGGTGCCAGAAAAGAGTCTTGATGACCCACAAGTATAGGGGATCTATCGTAGTCCTTTCGATAAGTAAGAGTGTCGAACCCAACGAGGAGCAGAAGGATCTGACAAGTGGTTTTCAACAAGGTAATCTATGCAAGCACTGAAATTATCGGTAACAAGTAGTTATGTGATAAGATGATTCATAGCAAGTAGAAAGTAGCAAAGGTGCAGCAAAGTGGACCAATCCCTTTTGCAGCAAGGGACAAGCCTAGACAAACTCTTATAGGAGGTAAAGCGCTCCCGAGGACACAAGGGAATTTCTGTCAAGCTAGTTTTCATCATGTTCATATGATTCGCGTTTGCTACTTTGATAGTTTGATATGTGAGTGGACCGGCATTTGGGTACTGCCCTTACTTGGACAAGCATACCACTTATGATTAACCCCTCTCGCAAGCATTCGCAACTACGAAAGAAGAATTAAGACAAAGTCTAACCATAGCATTAAACTAGTGGATCAAATCAGCCCCTTACGAAGCAACGCATAAACTAGGGTTTAAGCTTCTGTCACTCTAGCAACCCATCATCTACTTACTACTTCCCAATGCCTTCCTCTAGGCCCAAATAATGGTGAAGTGTTATGTAGTCGACGTTCACATAACACCACTAGAGGAAAAAAACATACAACACATCAAAATATCGAACGAATACCAAATTCACATGACTACTTATAGCATGACTTATCCCATGTCCTCAGGAACAAAAGTAACTACTCACAAAGCATAATCATATTCATGACCAGAGAGGTAATGAATAGCATCAAGGATCTGAACATATAATCTTCCACCAAGTAATCCAACTAGCATCAACTACAATGAGTAATTAACACTACTAGCAACCTTACAAGTACCTATCGGAGTCGCGAGACGGAGATTGGTTACAAGAGATGAACTAGGGTTTGGAGATGATATGGTGCTGATGAAGATGTTGATGGTGATGAGTCCCCTCCGATGAGAGGAGTGTTGGTGATGACGATGGCGATGATTTCCCCCTCCGGGAGGGAAGTTTCCCTGGCAGGATCGTCCTGCTGGAACTCTAGATTGGTTATGCTCAAGTTCCGCCTCGTGGCGGCGGCGATTCCTCCCGAAAGCCTCCTCTTGATTTTTTCTAGAACGAAACCCTTCTTGTAGCAAAAGAGGGGGCCAGAGGGCCACCAGGGAGCCCACAAGCCCCCTAGGCGCGGCCAGGGGGGCGCGCCTAGCAGGATTGTGGCCTCCTGCTAACTCCCCTCTGGTACTTCTTCGGCCCAGTATTTTTTATAAATTCCAAAATAAATCCTCGTTGATTTTCACGGCTTTTGGAGTTGCGCAGAATAGGTATCTCAAACTTGCTCCTTTTTCAGGCCAGAATTCCAGCTGCCGGCATTCTCCCTCTTCATGTAAACCTTGCAAAATAAGAGAGAAAAGGCATAAGTATTGTACTGTGAAGTGTAATAACACCCCATAAAGCGATAAATATCAACATGAAAGCATGATGCAAAATGGACGTATCACACATACATCAGTATGTATTATTTCCAATAAGTCGGTTGTTCTCTCCATTATTCCTGAGAATGGAGTCTTAGTCATCTTCCCCATGAGGCACGGTTCGCATGTGAAATGATTCAAAGTCAAGAGACTCTAACAGTCCATCAGCATGGAGTTTATTCATGCGCTTGATACCGATATGACCAAGGCGGCAGTGCCACAAGTATGCGGGTGATACGTCTCCAACGTATCTATAATTTTTTATGGTTCCATGCTATTATCTTGTCAAACTTTGGATGTTTTGTATGCCTTTTATATCTTTTTTGGGACTAACTTATTAACTTAGTGCCAAGTGCGAGTTCCTGTTTTTCCGTGTTTTTGACCCTTTTCAGAGGAGAATATTAAACGGAGTACAAACAGAATAAAACCTCCGAAAAGATTTCTTTCGGAATAGAAGATACGCACGGAGCTTGAGAACTAAGGCAAAGGCCACCAGGGGAGGCCACAAGACCCCTAGGCGCGGCCAGGGGCCCCGCACCTAGCAAGCTTGTGGGCCCCCTGTGGCTCCTCTACCCTACTTCTTCCACCTATAAATCCCTGAAAAATCCAAAACCACGGGAGATATCCACGAAAATACTTTTCCGCCGCCGCAAGCTTCTGTCTCCGCAAGATCCTATCTGGGGCACGTTCTGGTGCCCTGCCGGAGGTGGGATTCGGATACGGAGGGCTTCTTCATCAACACCATTGTCTCTCCGATGATGCGTGAGTAGTTCACCATAGACCTTCGGGTCCATAGCTAGTAGCTAGATGGCTTCTTCTCTCTATTGGATCTTCAATACAAAGTTCTCCATGATCTTCATGGAGATCTATCCGATGTAATCTTCTTTTGCGGTGTGTTTGTCGAGATTTTGTGGATTTATGATCAGATTATCTATGAATCTTATTTGAGTTTCTTCTGATCTCTTATATGCATGATTTCATATCCTTGTAATTCTCTTCGAGTTGTGGGTTTTGTTTGGCCAACTTGATCTATGATTCTTGCAATGGGAGAAGTGCTTGGTTTTGGGTTCATACCGTGCGGTGAACTCACCCAATGACAGAAGGGGTAGCGAGGCACGCATCGTGTTGTTCCCATCAAGGGTAAAAAGATGGGGTTTATATCTATTGCATGAATTTATCCCTCTACATCATGTCATCTTGCTTAAGGCGTTACTCTATTCGTCATGAACTCAATACACTAGATGCATGCTGGATAGCGGTCGATGTGTGGAGTAATAGTAGTAGATGGAGAAAGTATCGGTCTACTTGTGTCGGACGTGATGCCTATATGTATGATCATTGCCTTAGATATCGTCATGACTTTGCGCGGTTCTATCAATTGCTCGACAGTAATTCGTTCACCCACCGTAATATTTGCTATCTTGAGAGAAGCCTCTAGTGAACACTATGGCCCCCGGGTCTAATTCACATCATATTTTCAGCCCTACACTTTTACTTTGTTGCACTTTCCGCCTTCAGATCTCACCTTGCAATCAATCGTGAAGGGATTGACAACCCCTTTGTAGCGTTGGGTGCAAGTTTGCTGTTTTTGCGCAGGTACATCGGTGCTTCATCTTTATACTCCTACTGGATTGATACCTTGGTTCTCAAACTGAGAGAAATACTTACTGCTACTGTGCTGCATCACCCTTTCCTCTTCAAGGGAAAAAACCAACGCAAGCTCAGGAGGTAGCAAGAAGAATTTCTGGCGCCGTTGCCGGGGAGCATCAAGTGAAGCTTATCCAAGTAAGTGTCGCAAACTCATCTCTTGCATTTACTTTTTTGCCTCTCATTTTCCTCTCCCCCACTTCTGAAAAAACAAAAAATTACAAAAATATTTGCCTTTTTCGTTCGCCCTTTTCCTTCGCTTGCTTTCTGTTCGCTTGTGTGCTTGTCTGCTTGCTGAAGTCACCATGACTGAAAACACCAAACTTTGTGACTTCTCGAATACTAATAATAATGATTTTATTAGTACTCCGATTGCTCCCGCCACTAGTGCGGAATCATATGAAATCAATGCTGCTTTGCTGAATCTTGTTATGAAAGAGCAATTCTCCGGCCTTCCTAGTGAAGATGTCGCATCCCATCTTAATACCTTCATTGAGTTATGTGATATGCAAAAGAAGAAAGATGTGGATAATGATGTGATTAAATTGAAGCTATTTCCGTTCTCATTGCGAGATCGAGCAAAAAACTTGGTTTTCATCTTTGCCCAAAAATAGTATTGATTCTTGGAACAAGTGCAAAGATGCTTATATATCCAAGTATTTTCCGCCGACTAAGATTATCTCTCTCCGTAATGATATCATGAATTTTAAGCAACTTGATCATGAACATGTTGCACAATCTTGGGAGAGAATGAAATTGATGATTAGAAACTGTCCCGCTCATGGCTTGAGTCTTTGGATGATTATACAAATCTTCTACGCTGGTTTGAATTTTGCTTCTAGAAATATCTTGGACTCCGCCTCTGGTGGAACCTTCATGGAAATCACATTAGGAGAAGCCACAAAACTCCTAGAAAATATCATGACAAACTATTCTCGGTGGCACACTGAAAGGTCACCTACTAGTAAAAAGGTACACGCTATAGAAGAAATTAACTCGTTGAGTGCTAAGATGGATGAGTTAATGAAATTGTTTGCTAGTAAAGGTGCTCCTTTAGATCCAAATGATATGCCCTTGTCTTCCTTGATTGAGAGTAGCAATGAAAGCTTGGATGTTAATTTTGTTGGTAGGAATAATTTTTGCAACAACAATGCTTTTAGAGGAAACTATATTCCTAGGCCTTTTCCTAGTAATCCCTCTAATAACTTTGGCAACTCCTACAACAATGCTCATGGAAATTACAATAAATTACCCTCTGATCTAGAGAGTAATATTAAAGAGTTTATCAACTCGCAAAAGATTTTCAATGCGTCCATAGAAGAAAAACTACTCAAAATTGATGATTTGGCTAGGAGCGTTGATAGAATGTCTCTTGATATTGATGCTTTGAAAGTTAGATGTGCTCCTCCCAAGATCAATATGGATGAAACTTTGAAAGCTATGCGTGTTTCCATGAATGAGAGTAAGGAAAGAACCGCCCAAATTCGTGCTAGACATGAATGGCTTAAAAAGGCGTGTTCTCGTGATGAGAATCACGAAGATCTTAAAGTGCATGGTGTGACTCCCATTGAATCCTTGTTTTCTAGTGTCAAACCTAATGATGATGGGGCTTATGAATCCACCGTGGTTGAAAAACGCCCCAATGATTCGGAGTCTATCTATATTGATGCTAAAAGCATTGAAAGTGGAGTAGAGGATATCAAAACTTTGAGTAGTAATGAAACTACTACTTTGGATTTCAAGGAATTCAATTATGATAGTTGCTCTTTGATTGAATGTATTTCCTTGATGCAGTCCATGCTAAACTCTCCACACGCTTATAGCCAAAACAAGGCCTTTACCGATCATATCCTCGATGCTATGATGAAATCTCTTGAAGAGAAACTTGAATTGGAAATTTCTATTCCTAGAAAACTTCATGATGAGTGGGAACCTACTATCGAAATCAAGATCAAAAACTATGAATGCAATGCTTTGTGTGATTTGGGTGCTAGTGTTTCCGCGATTCCAAAGTCTTTATGTGATGTTCTAGGCTTTAATGAGATTGATGAGTGCTCTCTTAATTTGCATCTTGCGGATTCTACTGTTAAGAAACCTATGGGAAGGATCAATGATGTTCTTATTATTGCAAATAGGAAGTGTGTACCCATAGATTTAATTGTGCTTGATATTGATTGCAATCCTACATGTCCTATCATTCTTGGTAGACCTTTCCTAAGGACTATTGGTGTTGTCATCGATATGAAGGAAGGGAATATTAGATTTCAATTTCCTTTAAAGAAGGGCATGGAACATTTTCCTAGAAATAAAATAAGATTGCCTTATGAATCCATGATGAGGGCTACTTATGGTTTGAGCACCAAAGACGATGATACGTGATTCTATCGCCTTATGCCTAGCTAAGGGCGTTAAACAATAGCGCTTGTTGGGAGGCAACCCGATGAATTTATCATTGCTTTTTGCTTTCTGTTTTGTTGTGTCCACACCATCATAATTCTGTTATGATTGTGTATTTTGTGTTTCTTTTTGTGTTTGAGCCAAGTAAAACCTTTATGACTAGTTTGGTGATGGTTGTTTGATCCTGCTGGAAAAAGACAGAAACTTCTCGCTCACAAAATTATTTTTAGTTTTTATTCAGAAAGAGCTTTTGAGTTGATTCTTTTTTATGCAGGTTGATATGCCAATTTCCCATACTGTCGTAATTGTTCAGAATTTTTGAGATACCAGAAGTATACGAAGTATACAGATTGCTACAGACTGGTCTGTTTTTGACAGATTCTGTTTTTGTTGTGTTGATTGCTTATTTTGATGAAACTATGGATAGTATCGGGGGGTATTAGCCATGGAAAAGTGAGAATACAGTAATCTAACACCAATATAAATAGAAATCAAGTTTGCTAAAGTACCTCAAGAGGTGGTAGTTTGTTTTCTTGTGCTAATGATATCACGAGTTTCTGTTTAAGTTTTGTGTTGTGAAGTTTTCAAGTTTTGGGTGACGTTCTCATGGCAAAGGGATAAAGAGTGGAAAGAGCTCAAGCTTGGGGATGCCCAAGGCATTCAAAGCCAAATTCAAGGACACCAAAAATCCTAAGCTTGGGGATGCCCCGGGAAGGCATCCCCTCTTTCGTCTTCAATCCATCGGTAACATTACTTGGAGCTATATTTTTATTCACCACATGATATGTGTTTTGCTTGGAGCGTCGTGTATTATAGGAGTCTTTTATTTTTGTTGTGTCACAATCATCCTTGCTGCACACCTTTTTGAGAGAGACATGCACTCATCGTGAATTTTCTAGAATACTCATTGAGCTTCGCTTATATCTTTTGAGTTAGGCAATTTAGCTCACATGTGCTTCACTTATATCTTTTGAGCTAGATAACTTTGCTCTAAGTGCTTCACTTAGATCTTTTAGAGCACGGCGGTATCATATTTTGGAGAAATAAGAACTCTCTATCTTCACTTATATCTTTTTGAGAGTGCTCTCCCTGAGTAACTTGGTAGTTGGCTTGTGCTATGAAAGTAGTCCCAAAGGTGATAGGCACCCAAAGAGGATACAATAAAACTTCCATATTCTTGTGCATTGATTAGAAAGAGAAGTTTGATTCCTCTCAATTAGTTTGGAGACATGGATTTGGTAATATTAAGAGTTACTTTAGTAGGGTGTTGTGAATCTAGAAATACTTGTGTTGAAGTTAGTGATTCCCGTAACATGCACGTATGGTGAACCGCTATGTTAGGAAGTCGGAGCATAATTGATTTATTGACTGTCATCCTTTGTGTTGCGGTCGGGATCGCGCAATGGTTAACACCTACCAACCCTTCCCCTAGGAGTATGCGTTTAGCACTTTGTTTCGATTACTAATAAAAACTTTCGCAATAAGTATGTGAATTCTTCATGACTAATGTGAGTCCATGGTATAGATGCACTTTCACCTTCCACCATTGCTAGCCTCTCTAGTGTGGCGCAACTTTCGCCGGTACACAAAATCACCATAGATCTTCCTCAAAACAGCCACCATACCTACCTATTATGGCATTTTCATAGCCATTCTGAGATATGTTGCCATGCAACTCCCACCGTTCCGTCTCATGACATGTTCCGTCACTTTCATATTGCCATTGCATGATCGTAAGATAGCTAGCGAGATGTTTCAATGTCATACGCCAAGCTAGATCGTTGCACATCCCGGTACACTGTTGGAGGCATTTCCTATAGAAGTCGTCATCGTTCTAAGCATTGAGCTTTGAGTAAATAAAAGTGTGATGATCATCATTATTAGAGAATTGTACCATGTAAGGAAATAAAAAAAGGCCAAAGTTGCCCACAAAAAAAGAGATATGGAAAGAGGCCAAAGAGCCCAAACAAAAAAAAGAGAAAAAGAGAGAAGGAACAATGTTGCTATCTTTTCCACACTTGTGCTTCATAATAGCACCATGTTCTTCATGATTGGGAGTCTCTTGTTTTGTCACCACCATATGCTAGTGGGAATCTTTATTATATAACTTGGCTTGTATATTTCAATGATGGGCTTCCTCAAAATTGCCCTAGGTCTTCATGAGCAAGCAAGTTGGATGCACACCCACTAGTTCTCCTTTTGAGCTTTCACATACTTATAGCTCTAAGTGCATCCATTGCATGGTAATCCCTACTCTTTCACATTGGTATCTATTGATGGGCATCTCCATGGCCCTTTGATACGCCGAGTCGATGTGACCATCTCCTCCTTTTCGTCTCACAACCTCCACCACACTCTATTCCACCTATAGTGATATAGCCATGGCTCACGCTCATGTATAGCGTGAGAGTTGAAAAAGGTTTGAGAAAGTAAGAGTGCGAAAACAATTACTTGGCCAATACCGGGGTTGTGCATGATTTAAATTAGTTGTGTGGGGATGATGGAGCATACCCAAACTATATGATTTTGTAGGGATAATTTTCTTTGGCCTTGTTATTTCCAAAGTTCATGATTACCTTGCTAGTTTGCTTGAAGTATTATTGTTTTCATGTCAATAGCAAACTATTGTTTTGAATCTTACGGATCTGAACATTCATGTCACATGAAAGAAGTTACAAAGGACAAATATGCTAGGTAGCATTCCACATCAAAAATTCAGTCTATATCACTTCCCTACTCGAGGACGAGCAGGAGTTAAGCTTGGGGATGCTTGATACGTCTCCAACGTATCTATAATTTTTGATGGTTCCATGTTATTATCTTGTCAAACTTTGGATGTTTCGTATGCCTTTTATATCTTTTTTGGGACTAACTTATTAACTCAGTGCCAAGTGCCACTTCCTGTTTTTTCCGTGTTTTTGACCCTTTTCAGAGGAGAATATTAAACGGAGTCCAAATGGAATAGAACCTCCGAAAAGATTTTTTTTTCCGAAACAGAAGATACGCACGGAGCGTGAGAACCAAGGTAGAGGCCACCACGGGAGGCCACAAGACCCCTAGGCGCGGCCAGGGGGCCGCGCCTAGCAGGCTTGTGGGCCCCCTGTGGCTCCTCTTCCCTACTTCTTCCGCCTATAAATCCCCGAAAAATCCAAAACCACGGGAGAGATCCACGAAAATACTTTTCCGCCGCCGCAAGCTTCTGTCTCCGCAAGATCCCATCTGGGGCACGTTCTGGTGCCCTGCCGGAGGGGGGATTCGGATACGGAGGGCTTCTTCATCAACACCATTGCCTCTCCGATGATGCGTGAGTAGTTCACCATAGACCTTCGGGTCCATAGCTAGTAGCTAGATGGCTTATTCTCTCTCTTGGATCTTCAATACAAAGTTCTCCATGATCTTCATGGAGATCTATCCAATGTAATCTTCTTTTGCGGTGTGTTTGTCGAAATCCGATGAATTGTGGGTTTATGATCAGATTTTCTATGAATCTTATTTGAGTTTCTTCTGATCTCTTATATGCATGATTTCATATCCTTGTAATTCTCTTCGAGTTGTGGGTTTTGTTTGGCCAACTTGATCTATGATTCTTGCAATGGGAGAAGTGCTTGGTTTTGGGTTCATACCGTGCGGTGAACTCACCCAATGACAGAAGAGGTAGCGAGGCACACATCGTGTTGTTGCCATCAAGGGTAAAAAGATAGGGTTTATATCTATTGCATGAATTTATCCCTCTACATCATGTCATCTTGCTTAAGGCGTTACTCTGTTCGTCATGAACTCAATACACTAGATGCATGCTGGATAGCGGTCGATGTGTGGAGTAATAGTAGTAGATGCAGAAAGTATCGGTCTACTTGTCTCGGACGTGATGCCTATATGTATGATCATTGCCTTAGATATCGTCATGACTTTGCGCGGTTCTATCAATTGCTCGACAGTAATTCGTTCATCCACCGTAATATTTACTATCTTGAGAGAAGCCTCTAGTGAACACTATGGCCCTCGGGTCTACTTCACATCGTATTTTCAGCCCTACACTTATACTTTGTTGCACTTTCCGCCTTCAGATCTCACCTTGCAATCAATCGTGAAGGGATTGACAACCCCTTTGTAGCGTTGGGTGCAAGTTTGTTGTTTTTGCGCAGGTACATCGGTGCTTCATCTTTATCTCCTACTGGATTGATACCTTGGTTCTCAAACTGAGGGAAATAATTACTGCTACCGTGTTGCATCACCCTTTCCTCTTCAAGGGAAAAAACCAACACCGGCTCAAGAGGTAGCAGTGGGACTGTCATTATCAACCTTACATCTTTTGGTATTCACACTATGAATATGTGTAACATCACGATCGAGATTCATCAAGAATAAACCATTCACCACCGGAGCATGACCATAAAACATATCACTCATATAAATAGAACAACCATTATTCTCTCACTTAAATGAGTAGTCGTCTTGCATTAAGCAAGACCCTGATACAATGTTCATGCTCAAAGCTGGTACTAAATAACAATTATTAAGGTTTAAAACTAATCCCGAAGGTAGATGTAGAGCCAGCGTGCCGACGGCGATCACATCGACCTTGGAGACATTCCTGACGCGCATCGTCACCTCGTCCTTAGCCAGCCTCTGTTTATTCCATAGTTCCTGCTTTGAGTTGCAAATGTGAGCAACAACACCGGTATCAAATACCTAGGAGCTACTACGAGCGCTGGTAAGGTACACATCAATGACATGTATATCATATATACCTTTGACATTGCCAGCCTTCTTATCCGCTAAGTACTTGGGGCAGTTCCGCTTCCTGTGACCGTTTCCCTTGCAATAGAAGCACTCAGTCTCAGGCTTGGGTCCATTCTTTTTCTTCTTCCCGGCAGCTGGCTTACCGGGCGCGGCAACGGCTTTGCCGTATTTCTTGAAGTTCTTCTTACCCTTGCCCTTCTTGAAACTGGTGGTCTTATTGACCATCAACACTTGATGCTCTTTCTTGATTTCTACTTCTGCAGATTTCAGCATTGAGTACAACTCGGGAATGGTCTTCTCCATCCCTTGCATGTTGTAGTTCAGCACAAAACCCTTGTAGCTTGGTGGGGGAGACTGGAGGATTCTGTCAATTACAGCGTCATCTGGAAGTTCGACTCCAAGCAGAGTCAGATGACCGTGCAACCCAGACATTCTGAGTATATGCTCACTAACAGAACTGTTCTTCTCCATCTTACAGCTAAAGAACTTGTCAAAGACTTCATATCTCTCGACCCGGGCATGAGCTTGAAAAACTAGCTTCAGCTCCTGGAACATCTCATAATATTCTCGTGTGTGCTTGTTTGCTTTATCACTAAGTAGATTTATTTGTTGTTCTAAGTTGTTCTCTATCTTTAGTTATGGATATGGAACCGAAATACCAAAAAAAATAGGTGTACTTGCTACTCATGGAGATGGGGAACCTCCTAAAACCCTCGATGCTCATTATGTGGAAAATATTATGCACTTCTTTAATAATCCTGAGAAAACCCCATTAAATTATATAATGGGATACACGTTGGATCAATGTGAATACTTTAGGGATTATCGCTTGACTCAAAAAGGGAAACTATTATGGGATCAAATTCATATGTTGAAATGGTATGCTTGGGAGCTATGCTCGAGATATGATATTACTTGTTGCTCTAGGATGAAGGCTAAACACCTTCCCTTTTCTTGTAAATTTAATGCTAATGAAACCTTGCTTCTTATGCTAATGGTATATATGATTACTATGATGTGGAACAAATAGAAGAGTTTGTTGCTTTATGGGTGCTTATGAAATTGAAGCTTTGTTTAAAAGGTGTGATGATAATGATGACGATGCTTACCTATCTGAAAATTTGGTTATGCTTAATTATTGTTATACTAATTATGAATATAATGCCCATATTTATCGATTTATGGAGAAATTCTACGCTGCCCAAGAAGAGACTAATATTTTGCAGGAAACTATGGAAGAAGAAAATGTTGAAACTATGAGCTCATTAGATGAAAAACATGACGAGGAGAGCGAAGAACAAAAGGAGAAAGAGCAAACTAGCTACCCGTGCCCACCTTCTAATGAGAGTAACTCTTCAACTCATACATTGTTTAATTTCCATTCGTTCTTACCGAAGGATGAATGCTATGTTGATTGCTATGATCCCTTGGATTCGCTTGAAATATCCCTTTTTGATGAACTTGATGCTTGCTATGCTTGTGGCCATGATGCCAATATGAATGATGCTTATGAAGATGAACTTGCTATAGTTCCTATGTTAAACATGAAATTGTTGCTATCGCACCCACTTATGATAGTCCTATTATCTTTTGGAACTCTCCCAACTACACTATATCGGAGAAGTTTGCTCTTATTAGGGATTACATAGATGGGTTGCCTTCTACTATTACACATGATGATTTTTATGAATATAATATGCATGTGCTTGCTGCTCCTACTTGCAATTATTATGAGATAGGAACTACATCTCCACCTCTCTATGTTTCCAATACGATAAAATTGCAAGAAACTGCTTATGCTATGTATTGGCCTTTACTTGATGTGCATGAATTGTTCTTTTATGACATGCCAATGCATAGGAAGAGAGTTAGACTTCGTCATTGCATGATATATGTTACCTTGTGCTCACTACTAAATTACAAATCCTTGTTAATTAAAATTGGCTTTGATATACCTTGGGATCCGGGTGGATCCATTACTTGAGCACTTTATGCCTAGCTTAATGGCTTTAAAGAAAGCGCTGCCTGGGAGACAACCCGGAAGTTTTAGAGAGTCATTTATTTCTGTTGAGTGCTTTTATTTAGTTTTAAAAAAATAGAGGTGAACTTAAAACTTTTTCAAAAAGAGAAGCGATTGAAAGGTGATGCATTGCGGAAGTGAGGGTTGACCTTGAACACTTGTGTTCATGCTCATGGAAACAATGTGGAATTTTTCATGGAAGTTTCTCGCAAAAATAATTATACCCTTGTACAATTCCATTGTATTATAAAAGTAATGTGCCAAGTAAAGCCTTTATGATTAGTTTGGGTGATAGTTGTTTGATCATGCTGAAAAAGACAGAAACTTTGTGCTCACAAAATTATTTTTAATTCCTATCCAGAAAGAGCTTTTGAGTTGATTATTTTTTCTGCTGATTGATATGAAAATTTACATAATTTTCATAATTGTTCAGAATTTTTGGAGTACCATAAGTATGGTATAAGTTCAGATTACTACAGACTGTTCTGTTTTTGACAGATTCTGTTTTCTATGCATTGTTCTCTTATTTTGATGAATCTATGGGTAGTATCGGGGGGTATGAACCATGGTGAAGTTGGATTACAGTAGATATAATGCTAATATGAATTTGGAATGAGTTCACAACAGTACTTAAAGTGGTGATTTACTTTATTATACTAACGGATCTCACGAAGGTTTTGTTGAGTTTTGTGTGATTGAAGTTTTCAAGTTTTGGGTGAGACCACGATGGATGAAGGAATAAGGAGAGGCAAGAGCCTAAGCTTGGGGATGCACGAGGCACCCCAAGGTAATATTCAAGGAAGACTCAAGTGTCTAAGCTTGGGGATGCCCCGGAAGGCATCCCTTCTTTCGTCTACAATCTATCGGTAATTTTACTCAGAGCTATATTTTTATTCGTCACATGATATGTGCAAATGCTTGGAGCGTCTTTTGTGTTTATTTTTCCTTTTTATTTTATGCACCATGCTGGTATGAGATAGTCCTTGGTTGATTTATAGAATGCTCTTTGCACTTCACTTATATCTTTTGAGTATGGCTTTATAGAATGCCTCATGTGCTTCACTTATATCATTTGAAGTTTGGATTGCCTATTTCCCTACACATAGAGAACCGCCATTTGTAGAATGCTCTTTTGCTTCACTTATATTTGTTAGAGCGGGGCATATCTTTTGTAGAAAGAATCAAACTCTCATGCTTCACTTATACCTATTTAGAGAGTTGACAGGAGTTGGTCATTCACATGGTTAGTCATAAAATCCTACATAAAACTTGTAGATCACTGAATATGATATGTTTGATTCCTTGCAATAGTTTTGCGACATGAAGATGTGATATTAGAGTCATGCTAGTGAGTAATTGTGTATTCATATAAATAGTTGTGTTAAGGTTTGTGATTCCCGTAGCATGCACGTATGGTGAACCGTTATGTGACGAAGTCAGAGCACGATTTATTTATTGATTGTCATCCTTTGTGTGGAAGTCGGGATCACGCGGTGGTTAACTCCTACCAACCCTTCCCTTAGGAGCATGCATGTAGTACCTTGTTTCGATGACTAATAGACTTTTACAATAAGTATGTGAGTTCTTAATGACTAATGTTGAGTCCATGGGTTATACGCACTCTCACCCTTCCACCATTGTTAGCCTCTCTAGTACCGCGCAACTTTCGCCGGTGCATGACACCCACCATATACCCTTCCTCAAAACAGCCACCATACCTACCTATTATGGCATTTCCATAGCCATTCCGAGATATATTGCCATGCAACTTCCATCGTTCCGTTTATTATGACACGCGCCATCATTGTCATATTGCTTTGCATGATCGTAAGATAGCTAGCATGATGTTTTCATGGCTTATCCATTTTTTGATGTGATTGCTACGCTAGATCATTGCACATCTCGGTACACCGCCGAAGGCATTCATATAGAGTCATATTTTGTTCTAAATATCGAGTTGTAAGTAAATAAAAGTGTGATGATCATCATTATTAGAGCATTGTCCCATGTGAGGAAGTAATAAAAGAGGCCAATGAAGCCAAAATAAAAAAGAAAGAGGCCAAAGAAGCCCACCAAATAATAATAAAAATAATGAGAGAAAAGAGAGAAGGGACAATGCTACTATCCTTTACCACACTTGTGCTTCAAAGTAGCACCATGATCTTCATGACAGAGAGTATCATATATTGTCACTTTCATATGCTAGTGGGAATTTCATTATAAAACTTGGCTTGTATATTCCAATGATGGGCTTCCTCAAATTGCCCTAGGTCTTCGTGAGCAAGCAAGTTGGATGCACACCCACTTAGTTTCTTTTTGATATTCCATACACTTATAGCTCTTGTGCATCTCTTGCATGGCAATCCCTACTCACTCCCATTGATATCTATTGATGGGCATCTCCATAGCCCATTGATACGCCTAGTTGATGTGAGACTATCTCCTCCTTTTTGCCTCACAACCACCACCATATTCTATTCCACCTATAGTGCTATGTCCATGGCTCACGTTCATGTATTGCGTGAAAGTTGAAAAAGTTTGAGAACACTAAAGTATGAAACAATTGCTTGGCTAAAACTGGGGTTGTGCATGATTTAAATACGTTGTGTGGGGAAGATTGAGCATAGCCAGACTATATGATTTTGTAGGGATAACTTTTTTTGGCCATGATATTTTGAGAAGACATGATTGCTTTGTTAGTATGCTTGAAATATTATTGTCTTTATGTCAAATGATAGACTATTGCTTCAAATCACTCGTGTTTTAGTATTCATGCCATGATTAGATTATATGATCTAGATTATGCTAGGTAGCATTCCACATCAAAAATTATCTTTTTTATCATTTACCTACTCGAGGACGAGCAGGAATTAAGCTTGGGGATGCTGATACGTCTCCGTCGTATCTATAATTTTTGATTGTTTCTTGCCAATATTCTACAACTTTCATATACTTTTGGCAACTTTTTATACTATTGTTGGGACTAACATATTGATCCAGTGCCAAGTGCGAGTTCCTGTTTGTTGCATGTGTTTTTGTTTCGCGGATTATCCATACCAAACAAAGTCCAAACGAAATAAAAAAAAACCTACGGGGATTTTTTTTGGAATATTTATGATTTTTGGGAAGAAGAATCCACGCGAAACGATGCCCGAGGAGGTCACAAGCCCAGGAGGCGCCCCCCCTAGGGCGCAGCTGGCAGGCTTGTGACCAATCCCTAAGGCGGTTTGGGCCCTTCTTTCGCCGCAAGAAATCTAATATCCGGAAGAAAATCGTGTTAAAATTTCAGCACAATCGGAGTTACGGATCTCCGGGGATTTAAGAAACGGTGAAAGCCAGAATCTGGGAGCGTAGAAACAGAAGGACAAAAAGAGAGATCCAATCTCGTAGGGGCTCTCGCCCCTCCGCCGCCATGGAGACAATGGACCATAGGGGAAACCCTTCTCCCATCTAGGGAGGATGTCAAGGAAGAAGAAGAAGAAGGGGGGCTCTCTCCCCCTCTCTCCTGGCGGCGCCGGAACGCCGCCCGGGACATCATCGTGTGACGGCGATCTACACCAACACCTCCGTCATCTTCACCAACACCTCCATCACCTTCCCCCATCTATATTCAGCAGTACACTCTCCCACAACCCGCTGTACCCTCTACTTGAACATGGTGCTTTATGCTTCATATTATTATCCAATGATGTGTTGCCATCCTATGATGTTTGAGTAGATTTTCGTTGTACTATCGGTGATTGATGTATTGCTATGATTGGTTTAATTTTCTTGTGGTTATGTTGTTGTCCTTTGGTGCCCATCATATGAGCGTGCGCGTGGATCACACCATAGAGTTAGTAGTATGTTGATAGGACTATGTATTGGAGGGCAAGGGTGACCAATATATCTTATTGCTATGGTTGGGTTTTACCTTAATGATTGTTAGTAGTTGCGGATGCTTGCTAATTGTTCCAATCATAAGTGCATAGAATTCCAAGTAAGGGATGGCATGCTAGCAGTGGCCTCTCCCACATAAAACTTGCTATCGGTCTAGTAACATAGTCAATTGCTTAGGGACAATTCCGCAACTCCTACCACCACTTTTCCACACTCGTTAAACTAACTGCTTCTTTATCTAACCAGCCCCTAGTTTTTATTTATGTTTTCTTGCAAACCTATCCTTTCACTCCTACAAAGTACTTCTAGTTTCATACTTGTTCTAGGTAAAGCGAACGTAAAGTGTACGTAGAGTTGTATCGGTGGTCGATAGAACTTGAGGGAATATTTGTCCTACCTTTAGCTCCTCATTGGGTTCGACACTCTTACTTATCGAGAAAGGCTACAATTGATCCCCTATACTTGTGGGTTATCACACACCTTTGGAGATACCTGTAGAACACCTTTATAGTCACCCAGTTACATTGTGACGTTCGATGCACACAAGTTATTCCTCCGGTGCCAGTGAGTTATATGATCTCATGGTCATAGGAACAAAAACTTGACACACAGAAAACAATAGCAATAAAACGACACGATCAATATGCTACGTTCATAGTTTGGGTCTTGTCCATCACATGATTCTCCTAATGATGTGATCCCGGTATCAAGTGACAACACTTGCCTATGGCCAGGAAACCTTGACCATCTTTGATCAACGAACTAGTCAACTAGAGGCTCGCTAGGGACAGTGTGTTGTCTATGTATCCGCACATGTATTTGAGTTTCCAGTCAATACAATTCTAGCATGGATAATAAATGATTATTATGAACAAGGAAATATAATAATAACTAATTTATTATTGCCTCTAGGGCATATTTCCAACAGTCTCCCACTTGCACTAGAGTCAATAATCTAGTTCACATCACCATGTGATTTTAACGAATCCAACACCCATATAGTTCTGGGGTCTGATCACGTCTTGCTCGTGAGAGAGGTTTTAGTCAACGGTTCTGAAACTTTCAGATCTGCGTGTGCTTTACAAATCTTTATGTCATCTTATAGATGTTGCTATCACGTGTTATTCGGAAATACTCCAAATATCTACTCTACTATACGAATCTGTTTTACTACTCATAATTATTCGGATTAGTGTCAAAGCTTGCATCAGCGTAACCCTTTACGACGAACTCTTTAATCACCTCCATAATCGGGAAAAATTCCTTAGTCTATTAGTCACTAAGGATAACTTTGACCGATGTTCAGTGATTCAATCCTGGATCAATCTCTGTACCTCTTTACAGACTTGTGGAAAGGCACACATCAGGTGCAGTACACAGCATGGCATACTGTAGAGTCTATGGCTAAGGCATAGGGGACGACCTTCGTCCTTTCTCTTTCTTCTGCCGTGGTCGGGCTTTTGAGTCTTACTCAAATTCACACCTTACAACACAGCCAAGAACTTCTTCTTTGCTGATCTATTTTGAACTCCTTCAAAAACTTGTCAAGGCATGCATTTCATTTGAAAGTTCTGTTTAGCATTTTGATCCATCTTCATGGATCTTGATGCTCAATGTTCAAGTAGCTCTATCCAGGTCTTCCTTTGAAATACCCCTTTCAAACAACCTTTATGCTTTACAGAAATTTTACATTACTTCCAATCAACAATATGTCTACCACATATACTTTATCAGAAATACTATAGTGCCCCCACTCACTTCTTTGGAAATACAAGCTTATCATAAACCTTGTACAAACCCAAAAGCTTTGATCATCTCATCAAAGCGTATATTCCAACTCTGAGATGCTTGCACCAATCCATAAAAGGATCGCTGGAGCTTGCATACTTGTTAGTATCTTTAGGATCGACAAAACCTTCTGGTTGTATCACATACAACCTTTCCTCAAGGAAACCGTCGAATAAACAATGTTTTGACATCCTATGTGCAATATTTCATAAATAATGCACCAACTACTAACATAATTCCAACAGACTTTTAGCATCGCTACGAGTGAGAAAGTCTCATCATAGTCAACTATTTGATCTTGTCGAAAACATTTTTGTGACAAGTCGAGCTTTTCTTAATAGTGACTTATCACCATCATCGTCTATCTTCCTTTTAAAGATCCATCTTTACTCAATAGTCGTATGACCATCAAGTAGTTCTTCCAAAGTCTACATGGATTCTCTCTCGGATTTCATGGCCTCGAGCCATATGTCAGAATCCGGGCCCACCATCGCTTCTCCATAGCTCGTAGGTTCATTGTTGTTCAACAACATGACCTCCAAGACAGGGTTACCATACCATTCTGTAGTAGTACATGACCATGTCGACCTACGAGGTTTGTAGTAACTTGATCCGAAGCTCAATGATCACCATCATCAGCTTCCACTTCAATTGGTGTAGGCGCCACATGAACATCTTCCTGCGCCCTGCTACACACTGGTTGAAGTGACGGTTTACTAACCTCATCAAGTTCCACCACCCTCCCACTCAATTCTTTCGAGAGAAACCTTTCCTCGAGAAAGGACCCGTTTCTAGAAACAAACACTTTGCTTCCGGATCTGAGATAGGAGATGTACCCAACTGTTTTGGATATCCTATGAAGATGCATTTATCCGCTTTGGGTTCGAGCTTATCAGACTGAAACTTTTTCACATAAGCGTCACAGCCTCAAACTTTCAAGAAACGACAACTTAGGTTTCTCCAAACCATAATCTATACCGAGTCATCTCAACGGAAATACGCGGTGCCCTATTTAAAGTGAATGTGGTTGTCTCTAATGCATAGCCCATAAACAATAGTGCTAATTCGATAAGAGACATCATAGTATGCACCATATCTAATAGGGCGTGGCTATGACGTTCGGACACACCATCAGACTATGGTGTTCCTGGAGGCATGAATTGCGAAACAATTTCCACATTGTCTTAACTGTGTACCAAAAACTCGTAACTCAGATATTCATCTCTATGATCATATCG
Organism: Hordeum vulgare subsp. vulgare; assembly: GCF_904849725.1. Classification (NCBI taxonomy): domain Eukaryota; kingdom Viridiplantae; phylum Streptophyta; class Magnoliopsida; order Poales; family Poaceae; genus Hordeum; species Hordeum vulgare. The sequence continues at coordinate 79,538,661 of NC_058524.1, read as the reverse complement.
TAGACAGTTTATCCTCTTGTCACGAGATCTTCACTCTGAAATAGCTTTGAAATTTTCAATATTTCAGACTTGTGATTCATCAAGTAAATACCCTTGTATCTACTCAAATCGTCAATGAAGTAAGAACATAACGATATCCATTGCGTGTCTCGGCCCTCATTGGACTACACACATAAAAAAATGTATCACTCCCAACAAGTTACTCTCTTGTTCCATGTGGTATGTTTTGCATGTCTCAAGTGATTCAAAGTCAAGTGAGTCCAAACGATCCATCTGCATGGAGTTTCTTCATGCGCTAATACCAACAGGTATGGTTTGCATGTCTCCAACGTTTCAAAAAATGAGTGAGTACGAAGATCCATCAGCATGGAGCTTCTTCATGCATTTTATACCGTCATGACTCAAGCGGCAGTGCCACAAGTAAGTGGTATTATCATTATTACTTTGTATCTTTTGGCACCAATATTATGAACATGTGTAACACTACGATCGAGATTCAATAAACCATTGAAGGTAATTATTCAAGAAAATAGAATAACCATTATTCTCTTTAAATGAATAATCGTATTGCAATAAACACGATCCAATCATGTTCATGCTCAACGCAAACACCAAATAACAATTATTTAGGTTTAACACCAATCCCGATGATAGAGGGAGCGTGCGATGTTTGATCACATCAACCTTGGAAACACTTCCAATACTTATCGTCACCTTGCCTTTAGCTAGTCTCTGTTTAATTTGTAGCTTATATTTCGAGTTACTAATCACTCAGCAACCGAACCGGTATCTAATACCCTCGTGCTACTAGTAGTACTAGTAAAGTACACATCAATATCATGTATATCAAATATACTTCTGTCGACTATGCCAACCTTCTTATCTACCAAGTATCTAGGGTAGCTCCGCCTCAATGACCGTTCCCCTCATAACAGAAGCACTTAGTCTCGGGTTTGGGTTCAATCTTGGGTTTCTTCATTAGAGCAGCAACTGGTTTGCCGTTTCATGAAGTATCCCTTCTAGCCCTAGCCTTTCTTGAAACTAGTGGTTTTACTAACCATCAACAGTTGATGCTCCTTCTTGATTTCTACTTTCCCAGTGTCAAACATTGCGAATCTCTCAAGGATCATCATGTCTATCCTTGATATGTTATAGTTCATCACGAAGCTCTAGCAGCTTAGTGGCAGTGACTTTGGAGAACCATCACTATCTCATCTGGAAGATTAACTCCCACTTGATTCAAGCGATTGTTGTACTTAGACAATCTAAGAACATGCTCAATGATTTGAGCTTTTCTCCTTTACTTTGTAGACAAAGAATCTTGTCGGAGGTCTCATACCTATCAACAAGGGCACGAGCATGAAATCTCAATTTCATCTCCTAGAATATCTCTTATGTTCCGTAACGTTTCAAAACATGTTCGACGCCTTGCTTCTAAGCCTTTAAGCATTGCGTACTGAACTATCACGTAGTCATCAAAAACGTGTAAGTTAGATGTTCGCAACATCCACAGACGACGCTCGAGGTCCAGTACACCGAGTGGTGCATTAAGGACTTAAGCCTTCTGCGCACCAATGAGGACAATCCTCAGTTTTACGGACCCAGTCCGCAAAGTTGGTACTATCAACTTTCGACTAATTTTTCTCTAGGAACATATAAAAAACAGTAGAGCTATAGCGCAAGCTACATCATAATTCGCAAAGACAATTAGACTATGTTCATGATAATTAGTTCAATTAATCATATTACTTAAGAACTCTCACTCAAAAAGTACATCTCTCTAGTCATTTGAGTGGTACATGATCCAAATCCACTAACTCAAGTCCGATCATCACGTGAGTTGAGAATAGTTTCAGTGGTAAGCATCTCTATGCTAATCATATCAACTATACGATTCATGCTCGACCTTTCGGTCTCATGTGTTCCGAGGCCATGTATGTACATGCTAGGCTCATCAAGCTTAACCCGAGTGTTCCGCGTGTGCAACTATTTTGCACCCGTTGTATGTGAACGTTGAGTCTATCACACCCGATCATCACGTGGTGTCTCGAAACGACGAACTGTAGCAACGGTACACAGTCGGGGAGAACACAATTTCATCTTGAAATTTTAGTGAGAGATCACCTCATAATGCTATCGTCGTTCTAAGCAAAATAAGGTGCATAAAAGGATTAACATCACATGCAATTCATAAGTGACATGATATGGCCATCATCATGTGCTTCTTGATCTCCATCACCAAAGCATCGGCACGATCTTCTTGTCACCGGCGCCACACCATGATCTCCATCAACGTGTCGCCATTGAGTTTGTCGTGCTACTTATGCTATTACTACTAAAGCTACGTCCTAGCAATATAGTAAACGCATCTGCAAACACAAACGTTAGTTTAAAGACAACCCTATGGCTCCTATCGGTTGTTGTACCATCAACGTGCAAGTTGATATTAACTATTACAACATGATCATCTCATACATCCAATATATCATATCACGTCATTGGCCATATCATATCACAAGCATACCCTGCAAAGACGTCCTCTAATTTGTTATTGCATGTTTTACGTGGCTGCTATGGGTATCTAGTAGGATCGCATCTTACTTACGCAAAAACCACAAAGGAGATGTGCAAATTGCTATTTAACCTCTCCAAGGACCGCCTCGGTCAAAACCAATTCAACTAAAGTTGAAGAAACCGACACCCACGAGTCATCTTTATGCAACGAGGTTGCATGTCAATCGATGAAACCAATCTTTCGTAAGCGTACGAATAATGTCGGTTCGGGCCGCTTCAATCCAACAATACAGCCGAATAGAGAAAAGACTAAGGAGGGCAGCAAATCGAACATCACCGTCCACAAAACCCTTTGTGTTCTACTCGAGATAACATCTATGCATGAACCTAGCTCATGATGCCACTGTTGGGGAACGTTGCATGGGAAACAAAAAAAATTCCTACGCACACGAAGACCTATCATGGTGATGTCCATCTATGATAGGAGAATTGGATCTACGTACCCTTGTAGATCGCACAGCAGGAAGCGTTAAGAAACGCGGTTGATGTAGTGGAACGTCTTCACGTCCCTCGATCAGCCCCACGAACCGTCTCACGATCTGTCCCACGAAACGTGTCGTGATCCATCTCATGATCCGTTCCGATCTAGTGCCGAATGGACGGCACCTCCGCGTTCAGCACACATACAACTCGACGATGATCTCGGCCTTCTTGATCCAGCAAGCAAGACGGAGAAGTAGATGAGTTCTTCGGCAGCGTGACAGCGCTCTGGTGGTGGTGAGGATCTATTCCTGCAGGGCTCCACCCGAGCTCCGTAGAAATATGATCTAGAGGAAGAACTATGGTGTCTAGATCTGACTTGCACGTGGCAAAAGTTGTCTCAAATCATCCCTAAATCACCACTATATATAGGAGGGAGGGGGAGGAGGCCTGCCTTGAGGACCAAGTCCCCAAGGGGGCGCCGGCTAGGAGGAGAGTAGGATTCCTACTCCAATCCTACTCAAAATAGGATTGGAAAGTGGAGTCCTTCTCTTCCTTCCCACCTCCCCTTTTTTTCTTTGGTTTTCTCTTTATGGCGCCTAGGCCCTCTTGGTCTGTCCCACCAGCCCACTAAGGGCTGGTGCACCACCCATAGGGCCATTGGGCTTCCCCCGGGTGGGTTGCCCCCCTCTCAGTGAACTTCCGAAACCCATTCATCACTCCCGGTACATTCCCGGTAATGTCCGAAAACCTTCCGGTAACCAAATGAAGCCATCCTATATATCAATCTTTGTTTCCGGACCATTCCGGAAACCCTCGTGAAGTCCGTGATCTCATCTAGGACTCCAAACAACATTCGGTAACCACACATATAACTCAACTATACTAAAACATCATCGAACCTTAAGTGTGCAGACCCTGCGGGTTCGAGAATTATGTAGACATGCCCCGAGGTACTCCTCGGTCAATATAAAATAGCGGGACCTAGATGCCCATATTGGATCCTACATATTCTCCGAAGATCTTATCGGTTGAACCTCAGTGTCAAGGATTCATATAATCCCGTATGTCATTCCCTTTGTCCTTCGGTATGTTACTTGCCCGAGATTCGATCGTCGGTATCCGCATACCTATTTCAATATCGTTACCGGCAAGTCTCTTTACTCGTTCTGTAATACAAGACCCCTATGACTCACACTTGAGTCACATTGCTTGCAAGGCTTATATGTGATGTTGTATTACCGAGTGGGCCCCGAGATACCTCTCCGTCACACGGAGTGACAAATCCCAGTCTTGATCCATACTAACTCAACGGACACCTTCGGAGATACCTGTAGAACACCTTTATAGTCACCCAGTTACGTTGTGACGTTTGATGCACACAAGGTATTCCTCCGGTGCCAGTGAGTTATATGATCTCATGGTCATAGGAAAAAAATACTTGACACGCAGAAACAATAGCAATAAAACAACACGATCAATATGCTGCTTTCATAGTTTGGGTCTTGTCCATCACATGATTCTCCTAATGATGTGATCCCGTTATCAAGTGACAACACTTGCCTATGGCCAGGAAACCTTGACCATCTTTGATCAACGAACTAGTTATCAGTGTGTTGTCTATGTATCCACACATGTATTTGAGTTTCCAGTCAATACAATTCTAGCATGGTGAATAATAAACGATTATTATGAACAAGGAAATATAATAATAACTAATATATTATTGCCTCTAGGGCATATTTCCAACAATTCATCCCTTGCATGTTATAGTTCAACACGAAGCTCTTAGAGCTAGGTGGCAGTGACTGAAGAATTCTGTCAGTGATAGCTTATTGCGGGAGTTCAATCCCCAGCTCAGCTAGACGGTTAGAGTACCGAGACATTCTGAGCACATGTTCACTGACAAACGAATTCTCCTCCATTTTGCAAGCATAGAACTTATCGGAGGTCCCATACCTCTTGATCCGGGCATTCTTCTCAAAGATAAACTTCAACTCCTAGAACATCTCATATGCTCCATGACGTTCAAAACGTCTTTGAAGTCTCGGTTCTAAGCCATACAAAAATGCACATTGAACTAGTGAGTAGTCATCCTTACGTGCTTGCCAAGCGTTCAAAACATCTTGGTCTGTCGTAGAGGGTGGTGCATTGCCTAGCGATGCATCAAGCACATATTGCTTTTGGCCAGCTTGGAGGATAAACCTCAGATTGCGAGCCCAGTCAACAAAGTTGCTTCCATCAACTTTGAGCTTAGCTTTCTCTAGGAACGTATTAAAATTCAGGGTTGCTACTGTGCGAGCCATTGATATACAACATAAAATTTTGCAAAGATTACTTAGACTATGTTCAAGACAATTGAGTTTAGCTAATCATATTACTAATAAACTCCCACTCAAATAGACATCCCTCTAGTCATTCGAGTGCCGCATGATCCAAATTCACTTACTCAAGTCCGATCATCACGTGAGTTGAGTATAGTTTCAGTGGTGAACATCTCCATGTTGATCATATCAACTATATGATTCATGCTCGACCTTTCGGTCTCTTGTGTTCCGAGGCCATGTCTCTACATGCTAGGCTCGTCAAGTTTAACCCGAGTGTTCCGCGTGTGCAACTGTTTTGCACCTGTTGCATGTGAACGTTGAGTCTATCACACCCGATCATCACATGGTGTCTCGAAATGATGAACTGTCGCAATGGTGCACAGTCGGGGAGAACACAATTTTATCTTGAAATTTTAGTGAGGGATCACCTTATAATGCTACCGTCGTCCTAAGCAAAATAAGGTGCATAAAAGGATTAACATCACATGCAAATCATAAGTGACATGATATGGCCATGATCTTGTGCTTCTTGATCTCCATCACCAAAGCACCGGCGTGATCTCCATCGTCACCGGCGTCGCACCATGATCTCCATCATTGTGCCTCCATCAAGGTTGTCGTGCTATCTATGCTATTACTACTAAAGCAGGGACGGAGCTAGCATGCAAGCATAGGGGGGCAAATTTGTTCATGGAGGGGGCAAAGTTTATATGAAATGAATTTTTTTGGCTATAACAACCATTATCATAGTAGAAAAATCTATTTGTTAGGGGGGTCTAGCCCCCCTTGTCCCCCCTATAGAATCGTCCCTGCTAAAGCTACTACCTAGCAATATAGTAAATGCATCTGCAAGCACAAATGTTAGTTTAAAGACAACCCTATGGCTCTTGTCGGTTGCTGTAGCATCGACATGCAAGTCGATATTTAACTACTACAACATGATCATCTCATACATCCAATATATCAAATCATGTCTTTGGCCATATCACATCACATGCATACCCTGCAAAAACAAGTTAGACGTCCTCTAATTTGTTGTTGCATGTTTTACGTGGCTGCTATGGGTATCTAGTATGATTGCATCTTACTTACGCAAAGCCACAACGATGATATGCAAATTGCTATTTAACCTTCTCCAAGGACCGCCTCGGTCAAATCCGATTCAACTAAAGTTGAAGAAACAGACACCCGCCAGTCATCTTTATGCAAAAAGTTGCATGTATGTCGATGAAACCGGTCTCTCGTAAGCGTATGAGTAAGGTTGGTCTGGGCTGCTTCAATCCAACAATACCGCCGAATCAAGAAAATACTAAGGAGGGAAGCAAATTGAACATCAACGCCCACAAACTCTTTTGTGTTCTACTCGAGATATCATCTACGCATGAACCTAGCTCATGATGCCACTGTTGGAGAACGTTGCATGGGAAACACAAAAATTCCTACGCACACGAAAACTTATCATGGTGATGATCATCTACGATAGGGAGATCGGAGCCACATACCCTTGTAGATCGCTAAGCGGAAAGCGTTAAGAAACGCGGTTGATGTAGTGGAACGTCTTTGCAATCCAAATCGTCGTTGTCCCACGATCCGTCCCAATCTAGCACCGAACGGATGGCACCTCCGCATTCAGCACACGTATAGCTCGATGACGATCTCCACCTTATTGATCCAGCAAGAGAGACGAAGAGGTAGATGAATTCTCCAGTAGAACAACGACGTGGCGGTGATGATGGTGGAGCTACTCCGACAGGGCTTCGCAGTGCCGTACCGATCTAGCTATGACGTGTCACGAAGTAGTGGAGGGAGAGAGGTTTGCACAAAGGCTTGAGGTGCAAAAACTCTCTCAAACATCCACTATATATAGGAGGAACAAGAGGGAGGCTGCCTTGCCTCCTACTCCAAGTAGGAGGGCTTGGCCGAGCCAAGGAAGAAGGTCTCCTCCTCCAATTTTTTTCTTTCCTTTCCTTTATTTTTGCTTTAGCCAAAATAGCCCTATTGGGCTGGCCTCACCAGCCCAATAAGGGTTGGTGCGCCACCCATGGTCCTATTAGGTCCTCTCCCAGGTGGGTGGCCCCTCCCGGTAAAACCACGGAACCCATTCGTCACTCCCGATACTTTACCCGCAATGCCCGAAATCTTTCCAAAAGCCAAATGCAACAATCCTATATATCAATCTTCGTTTCCGGACCATTACGGAGACACTCGTGACGTCCGGGATCTCATCCGGGACTCCGAACAACATTCGGTTACCAACATAAATAATTCAACTATACCAAAAACGTCACCGAACCATAAGTGTGCAGACCGTGCGGGTTCGAGAACTATGTAGACATGACCAAGACATTCTTCAGCCAATATCCAATAGCGGGACCTGGATGTCCATATTGGATCCTCCATATTCTACGAAGATCTTATCGGTTGAACCTCTATGTCAAGGATTCACACAATCTCGTATATCATTCCCTTTGTCATTCGGTATGTTACTTTCCCGAGATTCGATCGTCGGTATCGCCATACCTATTTCAATCTCGTTACCTCTAAGTCTCTTTACTCATTCCGTGATACAAGATTCTGTGGCTAACTCTTTAGTCACATTGCTTGCAAGGCTTGTTTGTGATGTTGTATTACCGAGTGGGCCCCGAGATACCTTTCCGTCACACGGAGTGACAAATCCCAGTCTTGATCCATGCTAACTCAATGGACACCTTTGGAGATACCTGTAGAGCACCTTTATAGTCACCCAGTAACGTTGCGACATTTGATACACACAAGGCATTCCTTCGGTGTCAGTGAGTTACATGATCTCATGGTCATAAGAATGTATACTTGACATGCAGAAAACAATAGCAAGAAAATGACACGATTATATGCTACGTTTATAGTTTGGGTCTTGTCCATCACATCATTCTCCTAATGATGTGATCCCGTCATCAAGTGTCAACACTTCACTATGTCTAGGAAACCTTAACCATCCTTGACCAATAGGCTAGTCAACTAGAGACTCACTAGGGACATTGTTTTGTCTATATATCCACACATGCATTTATGTTTCCATTCAATACAATTATAGCATGGATAATAAATGATTATATTGAAATAGGAAATATAATAATAACTATTTTATTATTGCCTCTAGGGCATATTTCCAACATTCTGGCATTGTTTGTTCCTCTCTTTTTTAACCGGGCGAACCCGTTTCCATTATCAACATAACGAAAATACATAGTTCAGACCAACAAAGGAAAACTAGAAAGGGGAGCGAGTTCAAAGCATTTCTGGGAAACCTACCATAAGCACTCATCATCGAGCAGCCTACCGCAGGGTGAAAACCCAAAAACATCATAAAACGCAACGGTCAACCTAACAGATAAGGAAGAACACGAGACAAGTCTAAGTCACCCAGGATGCAATCAGATTCACCAAAGAATCGACCACTCACCCACGTAGGGGCCTAAACCAATTAAGAGCAAAGACATAAACTTGTGGCATTCCATCATCAGTTGGCACCCTTGGGGGTAGCGCAGATCAGCATCATGCTAGATGCATTGCTCTTCAACATCTTTCCTTCACGCTCCATCGCCTCCCGATTAGCCCCAGCCAGCAGACCTGCCCAATAAGTAAGATAACCACAAGTAGTGTAAACCACATAAAAGGGGGATCTCAACTTCTTATTTTCGAAAGTAGCACGATTACGACAATTCCAGATTGCCCAGCAAACTGCAGCCAGACCAAAGGTGTAGAACCTGATCCCATCAGGAAGAAACATAAAACACCATGAAAAGTATTGCCAGATATTAATGGACCCAGGCCAGTGACAAACATACATCCAGTCGTTCTCCACACCACCCTGGCAACAAGACAAGTAAAACATAAATGTTGCGACGTCTCCCGCTCTTTACAGAATGAGCATTTAGGATTTCCAGCCCATTTTTTCTTTTTCATCACATCCCGCGTAAGAATGGCATCCTGAAAAAGTTGCCACAGGAATATCTGAATTTTAAGAGGAATTTTAGTCTTCCATATCCATCTATAATCACAGCCTGCGATATTTTTTTTGAGATATTCGTAAACTGATTTATTAGAGAATATCTTCCTTTTTCCCACGGTCCAAATAATTTGATCCGAGACATCAGAAGTAGTCCATCCCTCCACATTTTTTAAAACTCCCCCCATCGACATTAAGGACAGTAAAACTGGACCTAAAAGGAGCTCTCTCGTGCACTCACCGATTTTGGCCGTCAGATTACCAATTTATATCATTTCTGGCCGTCAGATCATTGTTTAAGGCCGGTTTACCACGATTGGCCCGACTGTCCTGATGGTCAGCTACTCTAGAGACTTTTTTGAAGGATTGTTGTTCACTGGGCCCAATGGCCCATTATCTAACTTGCAAACTACAGAGGAATCGATGCTTCGTTGGCCCATTTATCATCTGCATCTGCGTCAGCTGAGATAAGCCGAGGTGACGCCAGCGAAGGAACCGACGGTCAAGGGGATTCAGCGGAGGCCAGCCGTCAAGCGCTCAAGGAGCCGATGCGACGCACGCGAGCAACCGGCAGTCCAGGGGATCTAGCCACAGCAAGGCGCCCGAGGGGATCCGACGCTCTAGCGGCTGCCTCCAGGCCAGTTCGCTGATCCTCCCCCTTCTCTTTCAGGCCTTGAAAATCTCTAGCCGCGCTGGCGGCGGTCGCAACGAGCCAACGACGCCTCCGGTGAGGTTGCAGCGATGGAACCCGCATCAAGGCAGGGCGAGCATGCGGCATGGGACACTGGCCTTTGGAGCGATGGCGGATGACATCTCATCGTGCTCCTAGCGGGCGACGGTCGATCAAGGCCGCAACAGCGCACACGGCCCCCTCCACCACATCTCGGTGACGTTGTCATGGCCTCCTCATTCATCAGAGGCGCTCAACCAACTCAAGTTCTGAAATCTAGCCCTTTTCTCATCTTATTTAGATTGTTATTTTAATGCTAATGCTATCTCCTTTTCTTTTTGGCACATGGAACTCTTGGTGGGAAATCTGTTCTTCTCCATGATGCTCCAGCAAGTGCACAACGAGGTTGGGCCTCTCAGATTGGTGTCCTCCAGAATTCAGGTTGGAGGTAAAGGTTATGCAGGAAACTGTACATGAGAGGACATATCTATGTGGAACAACATACACCAGGTCCCCCCATATTTCTTTGTGTTTCATGTACGATTCCTTCTTCCACCAAATAATGTATTTGTCCTCACATCCTTCCAATCCAATTTGTACATACAGGTAATGTTTTGGTGGTGGTCAGTTGAGTCGCCAAGGAAGAGAGCATCTGAGAGGAGATGAGCAGATGTTCTAGAAGATTTTGTACATCGAGCAACTTCCTCTTCATATATCTGATATGTTCTTTAAAAAGTCGAGCGACTCGATTTATGCACTTGTCCGTTAGAGTCAATAGCCACAACCTCTTGCATATTCAGGTCCCCCACTCCCCCAATATGTGTATTTCCAAATATTCAAGCCCTTGGTTCTCTTCCATGTGACCGCCTCTTTGTGATTTCCAACTCAACAATTCATGGCATTTACATGAATTAGTAGTAGTGATAAGTAGTATGGATGCCATAGGATTATTTTCCGTCTCACATTCAAGTATTGTATTAGTTATTGCAAGCTTCTTCTCTATAGTTTGGTAAACCTACTAACATCAGTTAATTGTTTTTCTTTTTCTTGTGCTCAGCTTGCACGTAACAATTACTTGAAAAGACTAATATGCATCCTTTCACTCAAAAACCTTGAAAATAAAATGACAAGAATTTGGTATACATTTCTGGAATTAAATTTCTTTATTATATTGCAATTTATATTATCAATGATTTTTGATGAATTAAATTTCCTTTGCTTGAAAGCGAAGCCACCTTTTCTAACACGGTAAAGCTATGCTTACAAGTATTCGCTAATTAGCTTCTGAAGAGATCAGACACAAGGTCACTCACTATTAAAAATAAGGAATGGATCTGTACAATAATGAGTTGGTACTTTATTTTAATTTGAGTTTCATAATTTGGACGGTGTTTTTTCTCAATTGAACTATGATTGTTATTGTTGTTCCATGCATTTGTTATGAACTAATGTCCCATCTTATGTTACTTGACAATATTGCAAAGCATATGTTTTGGTTGAGCTATTTGAATGACTATGATTTTACCTTCTTTACTATTTTTCTGTTGAGACTACCATTTGGATAGAAAATTCATATGTGATTAGTAAGTTTGCATTTAGATTTTCCGTTTATATTTCATTTGTTTCCTCAAAGATTTATTTCACAAGGTAATATCATTTGCAAGAGACCTACTCATCGCCTCCAGACATTTGTCTCTTTGTAAGTAATAAACTGGTTTGGAAATTTTGATTTGTGGTATGGTTAGGATGTCATCATCATTTTCTGTATGATAGTATTATCCGATAATGGGAAAATGACAATTTTTTCATTACCACATATGTTGTCTTACCATTAACTGTACTAAATCTGAAATAATGTTAATTGGCGCTTCAAGTACTCCACTACCTGCTAGCTTTTGGAGACGAAATCATAACTGACCAAATTTGCATATTTTCTGAAAAATTCCATGGTAACGAGGGATAATGTTCGTAGCTACAGCCCATAGCTAGAAGAAAAGTACCTTCATATTTTATTTGGTGTCTTGACTGTTGCAAATATTGTCATCCAGTCAATGTTCTAGGCTACTTGCATACAAGGTCTTGCTTCTTAGAGTGGTTTTGTACTAGGAAATGACCTATTATCACATATAATATTTTGACATGCCCTCACTAAACTAACTCGTTACCTTCTCATACCGCATTTTTTTTGAAAAGATGCAAAGTGTTGTTTCTCACGTGTGATTCACGACTACTTTGAGATTTCTAATTCAACTCATGCCTGCCTCAGCATAAATTTGTATGCCAGCGCCCTTTCCAATTTATTCCCAATTTAAACAGAATGGACAAAGTAGCTCCCTTATGTATAGTGTATTATGTTATTATGGATCGACTATTAACATTATTGTATTTTTCATTGAATGTAGTGTCGAGTGTACATATTGTACTACCATTATTTATATATACATAATTATACTATATAGATTTTTTCAAATATTTATATTATTCTTTTATCAAAATGGACGAGTGTGCGAATAGATTCTATGACTGAACTTACATTTATAGATATATGGGTCACTATGTTATCCTCCTACATTGTTTATCCTAAAAGTACTATTCTCATTGTTTTGTGGAATCATATATACTATTGCAATTCCTACCATTCTATTGGTAAAATCGACAGGCGCAGCAACGCGCGTCATCAATGAGCTAGTAAAACGGAATGGTGTAGCTGTCTCCTCAAGAGCATCCACCCCAGCTCTGAACCGAGACACTGTGATATTTTGGTGGTTACAGATGTTAAATAGGTCTACATACGTATCTTTCAGTGGCGGATTACTACGAATGGGATCAAGCCAAAGTCTCGCTATGTTTCCAGAGTTTAGTAAAACTCCTCTACCAGCCATATAATAAGGTTTCACCTTCATAATGGCCTTCCAGATTGGCGAATCCACAAATTTTCTCTTTGCCAAAGCCACATCATTTTTTCTAAAGCATTTAGCTTTGATCACCTCTTGCCACAATCCATTCTGGATTTCTAGTTTCCACCACCATTTAGTAATAAGACTGATGTTCTGCTTGTAGAGGTCTTTCACTCCCAAACCCCCTTTCTTCTTGGATGTGCAGATACGTTCCCATTTCACCAAATGATATCTCTTGTGCCCCTCATATTCTCTCCAGAAGAACTTTTTCCGGTGTTTATCCAACTTATAAATCACCATCTCAGGAAGTAAAAAAACATGGACATATAATAGCTCACAATACTAGTGAGAGAAGCATTCATCAGGATCGGTCTACCCCCCCCCCCCCCCGAGGACGTAGCATTGCCTATCCAGGTCTCACAACACCTCAGAGACCTTTCATCCACAAAGGACCAATCCAGGTTTCTAAGACTGGTATAACTCACCGGGACCCCTAGATATTTCATAGGAAAATGCCCAATCTGGCAATTAATTAAGTCTGCATAAACTTTCAAGGTATCATCACCACCCCCGATACAAAGGATTTCACTTTTAGCAAAGTTGATCTTGAGTCCACACATAAGTTCAAATATATAAAGAAGAAACTTCAGATTAACCGTTGCATTGTAATCGTGCTCGAAACAAATGATAGTGTCATCTGCATATTGAAGGATATCTACTCCGTCCTCAATCAGGTCGGGAGAAAGGATAATTAGAAGGTGCTCCTTTTGAGCATTTAAAATCATTTTAGATAGCATCTAGACCGCAAGATTGAACGGGAAAGGAGAAAAGGGGTCTCCCTGGCGCACCCCTTTGTGGCTCTGAAAGTAGGGTCCCTTTTCATTGTTAAGTTTGATGCTCACCATTCCATTATAAAGGAACTTGTTAACCCAACCACACCAAGTATCACCAAAACCCCGGGTTTCGGTGACATTCCAACAGGAAGTCCCAGTTAATTTTGTCATAAGCTTTCTCAAAGTCCAACTTTAGGACTACACCAACTTTTTTCATGTGCTGCGTATGGTGTAAAACTTCATGCAGAGTTAGGATGCCATACATAATGTTCCTATGTTTAATGAAGGCATTTTGATGTCTGCTGATCGAAATATCTGTGTAAATAGCAACTCTATCATTCAGTACCTTTGTAGTTAGCTTATAAGGACATCGCAGCAAACATATTGGTCTATATTGTTGGATTTTTTTAGCCCCATTTAGCTTTGGAATCAAAGTGATCACTCCATAGTTCAACCGGGACACATCAAGGGTGCTATTATGAAAGGCCTCAAAAAGACACATCAAGTCTGTTTTGACAAAATCCCAGCAATGTTTATAAAACTCAGTCGGGACATTATCACGGCGAGGAGCTCTATTCCTATTCATAGAAAACAAGGCTTTTTTTCACCTCCTCCTCAGTGAATCCACGAGTGAGCAGGTTATTATCCTCAACACTAAGCTTTTCCTCAGCAGACCATGTGTCGAGCGTAAGTGAAACATGTTCCCCCTTGTTGGGCCAAATAGTTCCTTATAATAGCTAGTAGCATGGGCCAGGAGGTTGGGGTGCCCTCAATCAGAACATCCCCATTGATGAACAATGAATCATATTTTTTCTTTTTCTACCATTTGCAATCCGATGGAAAAGACAATATTCTGGTCTCCTTTGAGTAACCATCGTTCATTAGAGTGCTGGAGCCAGAAAAGTTCTTCTTTGATTAAAATCTCATTGAATTCAGCAAATAGCAGTGTTCTTTTTTTCATATATCTCACGGTCTAAAGGTCCAACTTCTTCCATCCTCTCAATCACTTCTAACTCTTTCTTAATATTAGCCTTCCTCTTCCTATCATGCCCAAAATCATTAGACCCCACCCTTTGAAATACTTCTTAATGCGCTTAAGCTTGATATTAAGAACATCAATAGGATCATCAACACCAACCGGTTGTTCCCAAATACTTTTTTCCTTAGGGTAAAATTCTTCATTATTTAACCAACAAAGCTCGAACCTAAACTCACGAACAATAGGAGTCCCATGTTTGATGGCATCGGAAGAAAACATCAGACACATCTCTAACAAGTTTACGCCCCGACACCAAAGGGTACATATCCTCCCAATCGAAGCTCATAAGTACCATATCCAACTTCTCCAGAATAGGGTGATTTTGCTTATTAGTCCAAGTATATTTACCACCTCCCATGTGAATATCCTGAAGGCTTAAGGAGTTAATGACCTTGTTAAATTGGTCAATGAACTATGAGTTACCAGGGTTTCTATTTTTCTCATCCACCCCCTGAATGATGTTAAAGTCACCCCTATGATATAAGGAATATTAAGATTGCTATAGGTATCAAGCATCTCATCTAGGAATTCATCTTTATGTTCATCGTGAGCTGCCCCGTATACCACTACAAGAGCCCATGCACATTTCTTCTTAATATCATAAACTATGGCTTGAACAAGGAAGTTCCCTACCGACCAGGATACTATCTCAAGTGTTTCTTTTCTAATGCCACAAAGGATACCACCAGACCTACCCATAGAAGGTAGGTGATTCCAAACGAAATTGTCAGAGGGGTCCACTTTATTCAAGAACCCAGGGGGAAAATCTTTCCTTTTATTTACTTGGATGCCTATAAAGTCAAGGGAATGGTCTTTGACGATATCAGAGAAACAAGTAGCCATTCCTCTCCTACCTGCTCCTCTGCAATTCCAAAATATATCATTCATTTGATTATGGAAGGTTTTCTTCTTTCCTTGGTAGCCCTACTAGGAAGCACAGTAGGGGCACCCTCATCTCTCTTCAAGGATACACCATTTTTTTGACTTCACGTAACCGACCTAGCTATCACCACAATTTTTTCCTTAAATTGTTTGTTCCTCTGGATGGAGGCCTTTTGTCGTGTAAGTCATGCTTCTATGTGTTGTGTGTGTAGGGATGAGGAGGGGGCGCTTGAGAGTGTTGGCTACTAGAGCAGTTGTCAACTCTGATCAGTACCAAGTCAACAACAATGGTGTCAGGACACATCACACATGGCTCCCCATGGGCATGTAGAGAATTGGAGCTTCGAGATGGACACGTTCACTGATGTTTTCTTGTGTGCCCACACATGTATAGTATGACATAAGCCTTATTGTATCTTTATTTCTTTCTTCCAGTGCCAGTTCTCATACTAGATTGTACTATATCGTGAGATATGTTGATTTTCACTCTTGAGTATAAAGCAGAAAACTTATGCAAGAATGTTGTCTCTAGTTAAGCAACGAGGAAAGACGATTAGGGTTTTTGACCGTCTTTGGTGGCCTTAGGGCCATAGAGGCATGGTGGACCCTGACCTTTACCAGTGGGAGGGCTTCAACTATGTTTTTAGTTATATATTTTTAGTTTAATTAGGGTTTGTGTCTTGCATAGATAGGTGAAGCGGCGACGGCTTCTTGATGATGGAATAAGGTCCTTCCCGTCCAACCCTTATCGTGGTGATGCATCTAGCATCGTCGGAGGGCATGTGAAGATGTGTCTCCGATGGATCTCAGGGGATTCTATCGGTGTTGTTTTTCGATGGATCTGTTTGGATCCGGTCTTCGTTCGTGCGGTGTCAAGTTAGATCATTTCAATCTAAGTTTCTCTTCATTGGTGATGGTTGTTCTTATGGTGCATTGACAAATTTCCGATTGTATGCTACAACAACGTTTACCAGGCTCCAGTGAGGGAGGAGCAATGACGTCAGTGCGTCTCCGGCTCGCTCCAGTGTCGATAGGTGGTCTAGGTACCCGGTTGTATATTTTGTTATTTCCGATGTTCTTTGTATGATATGAGAAATGATGAATAGATAGAAAAATTTATAAAAACTTTATCGCCCTTTTTTTTTGCAAAAAGCCAGTTAAAAATTTATATACAATTTTTGTAAAGAAAAATGCAGTTATACTCTTCTTCTTGATGTAATTTCATAAGTACGTACTCAGGAAGGTTGTTGCGCTCGCTCTATAGCCGCAAAACCCCACCTAAACCTGTATAAAATCGCAGTCCACGCCCCCGGTAATGGCGACACTTCTCGCCTCCATCTTACCCGCAGCCTGCTCTACCTCCGCCCCGGCGCTCCTCCTCCGCGCCTTCCCCCGCCTCCGCCTCCGCCGCCCCCTCGCCTCGCCGCCCCGCATGTCCTCCTCCTCCGCCACCTCTCCCTCGCCGGCCAACGCCGCGGGAGGGGAGAAGCCCACGGCGGCGCCGTTCGGGTCCTGGAGGTCGCCCATCACCGCGGACGTCGTCTCCGGCGCCTCCAAGCGCCTCGGAGACTTCGCCCTCGCCGGAGACGGCCGCCTTCTATGGATCGAGGGCCGCCCCGAGGAGAAAGGGTGCGTATTGAGTAACCACTGCTTCCGCGCTTCCAGATTTGTGCTACCTGTGGCTTTGAACTGCTAAACATCGTTGGTAATTGTGCGAGACTGTACCATCTAGTTTCCTGTAGTTTTACCACGCGTTCGGATTGCTGAGCTAGTTGTTGGTAATTTCTCAGCAACTGTGCATTTCTGCAGTTGTCTTCACAGCTTGTGGCTTGTGGGGGTGGGATTATCTAACTGCATTGGGCACAACCGTACCGGAGGGCTCAGGAGTTCCATCGCCTCAAGTGGATATAGCCGACGAAGGAAAAAATATTATCTGTAGAAAAGCGATATTAAATTATATTGATATCATACAACTGAATGATAACATAACCCATCCTCATTCACAACGGTGACACTATGGTCTATGGATCTCTATGAGTGCACATATCAAACTCCTCAGCCTATGTCAATTACTCTATGTTAGTGTTGATTATTGGTGTACCATATCCAATCTTGGTATGCTTCAACTAGTTTGTGTGGGGACGCGAAATTGATTTGCACCATATTTAACTAATTTTGTATTCAGGCGTATGGTTATTGTAAAGGAGGATGACAAGCCTGTGGATGTCATACCTCAGGAATTTGCAGCACGCACTCTGGCTCAAGAATATGGAGGCGGTGCATTCGCGGTCCAAGATAATGTTGTCGTTTTCTCAAACTACAAGGATCAACGCCTCTACAAACAACCAATAGGAAGTAAGTGGGATAGTAAGCACTTAGAATGGATCTAGTTCAATATAACTCTAATCCACATGCGCCATGCCAATAATGGACTGGAGTTAAGTTGGAATTGTATGGTCCTTACTTTGATTACTTAATTTTCTTACGGTGTCACATACTATGCTCTTACATTCCATTGCATATCCCTTCATAGATTACTGCATAGGTTGTATATTGTGCTCATTCAAATGGGTAATATGAGTACAGTATGCCTAAAAATGTAAGGGAAAGAACAGGGTCGGAAAGAGTGACGCCAACATAGCCGATACAATAGTAGTACTTAAGCCCGGATTTGAGTGCCTAATAAACTTATCTCTGAGATCATCCAACATCGTCATCAATATGTGGGCTAGCTAAAGCGCTGTGCCCTAATCAGCACTAGAACAACTTACATTTTAGGCTGAATACTTATCATTGGCAACAAATGAATGTTACAATGTGTCTGACAGGAAAACTAGGGAGTCTTGTTTGACTGAGAACTGTAGGGGATGCCTCGACAATATATGTTTGTGAACTATAAAAAATTGTACAAGGATGAGTATACAAGTTGGGTAGGGAGGGACGGAGGGTTGTAAAGATTGTCATTATATTATATCAACTCTTTAGAACTATTTAACATTTCATCTTCAGTAAACTAAACTATGATGTCGCTTTATTTAAAACTATTTCACATGATTATTTTCCCTTTTCAGCTGGTAGTCTGCCTGTGCCTCTTACACCCGATTATGGTGCACCTGATGTCAGTTATGCTGATGGTGTCTTTGATCCACACTTCAGCCGTTATATTACTGTGATGGAAGGTATTTTGCATATGATTTCTTTACAGACTTACATGCAGTATATTTTGTTACAGGATGAACTACTGAACTCTGACATGCTCAAATTTCTTGATAGACCGGCGAACGAGTAGCTTGAATCCCACTACAACAATTGTGTCTATAAACTTAAGCAATGGTGACGTCCATGGTAAGACTAGAAAATTCTATTTCTACCAAGTGATCTATGTCTGTTGGTTTATTGTGATGTTTACTCTGGTTTGGTGTTGTGATTAACAATACCTGACACATTTTCTTTATTGAAGAGCCGAAGGTGCTGATCAGTGGGAATGACTTCTATGCTTCTCCTCGAATTGATCCAACTAGAAAGAGGATGGCATGGATTGAGTGGGGTCACCCAAACATGCCGTGGGATAAATCAGAACTCTGGGTTGGCAACTTCTCTGAAAGCGGGTAAATGGCATTATCTTTTGAAGTGGAACATCCTGTCTTTCCTTGCATGATATGTTATAACTAAAAAAAACTTAGTTAATCAACACCTAAATATTGGATAGGTAGGCACTTTATCAGTAGATACATTCTGCATATCTACCATGACCATGGTACTGAAGGATTTCGATTGCACCTTTATGCCCACCTTTAGGGACACTTCATGTAGTACTTCTCCAAACAACTCGTCTGTTACCACAATGTAGTTACAAAACGCATTCCAATAGTTAGTTACCAGGAAAACCAGACACCTGCTGCCCCCTTTTTCTCATGTTGGGCTGACCAGGCCCAGCATCTCCCCCCAGTGGCAAAGGATCAGGATGTCATGGCTACTAGCTGAGATCCACTAATAAAAAATAGCTTTTTAGATAAAAGGCCCTTGGCTGAGCTTTTATATTAAAGCCCAACAGGTTCAACAGAACAATAAACCAGGGAACACCTGGGTACATAGGAAAGCAAAATAGAGGGCCCCACATGGCTCGTATCACATCCCTGACCAGCAGGAGGAGAAAGCACATCTTCATCAGAGAACCTCACAGCTTAGAACAAGCACCCCAAAAGAAAGCGAGATTACATCAAGTACAGCAAACCTTAATTGCTGTCAATTGCCTTTCTGCCTGTTGCTGATTTATTTGTGTGCAGAGACTTGACCGAACGGGTCTGTGTTGCTGGAAACAATCCAATGCTGGTGGAATCCCCTGCCGAGCCTAAATGGTCTCCAAAAGGTGTCATTTGCCAGCTAATTTTGCCTGTATTCCTTGTTATTTCCTTAGATATATGTTACTGTGCTTATTTGAGTGATAAAGACATTCCTCATTAGTGTAATATTTTGCTCTTTTGTTTTATTTCTGAAGTTCTGTTCTCGAGCAAAGTCAAACACATTTTTATTGCATTTAATATTGTGAAGTTGACAAGCATTTACATATCTTTCTGTACTCTTTTCTTTAGTTGTGCATGTTTATGGCTTCAATACACTCTTCTACTTGATGATAGAACTGGAAGGTCATTATAAGTCATAAGCTTTCAACTATAATGTTGAGATTAACGTCACTAGTTTCTGTTGGTCTGACAATTTCTTGATTCAACATTTCTTGGAGCTGCTTCAACTAAATGGACTATCATAATTTGTGTCCATAATATGAAAATTTTCGCCATAGATAAAAAAAGGTTATCTTCAATATGGAAGTACAATACTTTGTTCACAGTTCATGCTGCCTACTGATCGAACTGTTTGATTTCCTATCCTATACAACTTTAGTATCAATATATCTGCTTCCACAATAATAAGCTGACTACTGACTATCATAATTTGATCATTGCATGCAATTTTTACAACAAAATTATTTTAATACATGCAAGCTTGCAGGAGACTCATTATCTAAAAAAAAACCTTGCAGGAGAACTGTTTTTCGTAACTGACAGAGGGAGTGGATTCTGGAACATTTATAAATGGGTAATTTGTTTTTCTCTCAGGACTTGAGCTCTTTAATATTCATACATTTTGATGACACTGTTGCTGTTTTCTGTCGTGGAGGGTAATAACTTGAAAGCTTATGACTTATAATGACATGGTGATTAAATACTACATTCTTTTTCATCATATTATCTTTGCTTGCTTAAAATACCTCTGCACTTCTTTGTATCAGGTTGAACACACCAATGAGGTTGTTCCGATGTACACATTAGATGCTGAGTTCACAAGACCATTGTGGGTTTTCGGCATCAACTCTTACGATTTTCTAGGAAAAAGCAATCACATCGTTTTCACTTACAGGTTGCGATAATAATTCTGTAAAGTTGCTTGTTTCATTGTCATATTTTGTTGATGAAACATATTTAAATACTGATGTCACGCAGGCGGCTCGGGAGATCATATCTTGGTGTTCTAGATTGTGATTCAGGTTCTGTTTCGTTGCTTGACATCCCTTTCTCCGATTTGTCCAATGTGGTAAGCATCAGAATCTGCATACCCTTTGTTTAAAATTTTGTTGCATGTATAATGTGGTATTTCATGCTGCTGGTTGTAATGATCTAATTGTGGTCTGGCAGGTTACGGGAAATGATTACTTCTATATCGAAGGTGCATCTGGAAGCATCCCCCTGTCAATTGCAAAGGTTTACAGGATGTGACATCCACACTTTTGGTTATTAATTGATGATGTATTAGTGCATCAACTGATGCAGCACATATGTTGTTTCTTTCCAGGTTACTCTGGATGAGAACAAAACAGAAGTAATTAATTTCTCAATAGTCTGGTCCTCATCACCAGATGTTATGCAGTTTAGATCTTTTTTCAGCACCCCAGAATTTATCGAGTTCCCGACATCCAGCCCTGGGCAGAAGGCTTATGCTTATTTCTACCCACCGTTGAATCCCATGTTTCAAGGTTTACCAGATGAAAAGCCTCCATTGCTTGTCAAAACACATGGTAAAGGAATTAATGAACCCTTGTGATGCCTCGAAATAATTATGCACACTCAAGTTCAGTGCGTTTTTGTTTGTGCTTTCATTAATTACCTTGAAAGATGTTGGTTTGTTAAGTGAGTTACGGGATCCTCTGTTTTCCATGATAATAATAAAACCATGGAGTTTTGACACTTGCCACAATTTTTAGGAGGACCTACAGCTGAAACACGTGGAGTTCTAGACCTTAGTGTCCAGTATTGGACAAGTCGAGGGTGGGCATTTCTTGATGTTAACTACGGAGGAAGCACCGGTTTGTCCTTAGCTCAACTAATATTCAGATTACGCCTTGTATAAATGTTGAAAACTCTTTGTTTTGTCGTGGGCTATATCGACTGTAACTAAGACTCTGGATTCATTTAAAGCATTAATTCTATTACTGCACTCGCTAAACTATATTGAAACATAAACTGAAGGTTATGGGAGAGAGTATCGAGAGAGATTATTGAAGAAATGGGGTATTGTTGATGTTGACGATTGTTGCAGCTGTGCAAGATTCCTGGTACGTTATATCATCAGTGATTCTAATATTATATAGTAGCACTTATAGCAATAATGCAACCTGCCCTACTTTATTGTAAGGTGGAGAATGGGAAAGTAGATGAACAGCGCCTTTGTATAACTGGGAGATCAGCAGGCGGATACACTACTTTAGCTTCACTCGCATTCAGAGATACATTCAAGGCTGGAGCATCTTTGTATGGTGTAAGTTCTATCTTTTCAGAATCTATTTTATCGTCTTGGTACAAGCAACCATTCAACAGATACACAATGGGTGGTGCAGCTTCTATATTTGTTTTCCTTGTAAACAGTGTCTGCGGTCTCAAAATAGTTGTCTTAGACCGCTACCATAACTTTTGTGTTGCTCATCCATGAATTGCATTCATGTTTCACTGTTTCCATTTGGCTACATTTTATCACCCATCCTCTTTTTTGATATGAGATAACATCCTTTCTTCATTTCATTCTAAGATGGAAACAAAGTGTTGTACAGCAGAATATACCACAGCAGATGCTAAACCATACACTAAGAAGAGAAACCTATTACTGATCTCAAAGTGCGGCAGAAAGCAGATTCAAATTTTCCTTAGTCTGAATGAAGGCTCAACCACTTCTTTTTAGTGGAAAACTGTAGGGGAAGCCCTAACAAACTTTATTGAAAGGGAACATAACTGCATGGAGCTATACTAGAGGGGGAATGCACACAAGGAAAGAGGACTAGAGGGAAACAGACAGGACTATACAAGGAAGTCAAGCCTGGAGTCCTGGACCGGAGTGGTGCACGAGCACATCGCTCATTCTGAAGAACCGAGTAAAGAGGACTCTCTTTAGTTCTTCTCCGCCTGCAGGTTGCCTGACTGTCCGCATCTCTGTGTCTGGCTCAAGGCATTCAAGAACATCTTGTGTCCCTGTGGCCTGCACACACCCTTATATGCCCTGTTTGGAACTCAAATTTTTTCCCAATTCCTGTGGGAGTTGAACTGTTTCTTGTGAAATTTCTAAGTTCCAAACACGACCTATTGTGTCATATTGATTTACCCTCAGAACCTAAGTTCTAGCTTTGAGCACAAGACCAAGGAGTACCTTCTAGGGGCTTATGGCCAAATCTTAGTCATCATGCCACTAATAATGGCCGTGGTCACAGGCATGGATATAGCGGGGGTTCCGTGGCTACCATAGCACCCCCTCCTAAAATGCAAAACTGTTTATACCATATACTTCAGCACTGGCTGTCTAACATTTGAAAGCCTATTTTTTGGACTAATGTATTAAAGTTATGTTATTCATATTTTCTACATGTCAACTGCGGCTCCCCCAGTACTAAGATCCTAGATCAGCATCTTCCTGCCAAAGGAATCAAATAGAGGATGAAATTGGGAATAATCTGATAGATTGCAGAGTCAATTTCGAATGTCTTCAAATGTGATTTCTTAAAAAAAAATCTTGTCAAGTTGATTGTTATTATATGAAACTGGCTGTATGTAGACGCCAAGGATATGATATTTTGTATCAAGCTGTTCATTTTACTATTATTATTATTCTTTGAAAGGTCTAAGTACAAGCTGGTCCAAAGGTGCTGCCAGGGGAAGTGGAGCATTTGACATTTATGCACAGGCCCAAGCTCTCGTAAAAGGGGGCTTATTTTGGGAAATAAAAGGCCCCAAACTAATATGGCATGCTTTTATACTTGGTCATTGATTTACATTAGAATGATTTTGAAATAAGGTTGTTTAGTGCTATTTTTGTTGGTAATTTAGTCTTTTTGCTATATTGTTCTTCATTTGTATAGACATCATAACTAATTCTTTTGCTCAATTGATGAGCAGATTGGTGATATAACTTTGCTGAGGGCAGAGACACATAAATTTGAGTCCCATTATATGGACAATCTTGTTGGTAAGGAAGTATCTCAGCATTTTTTGTTCTGGAAAAGGATGTTCAATCCATCCTTGGTATACTTTAATATTAATTTCCTCCATGATATCCTTTCAGGAAATGAAAGTGCTTACTATGAAAGATCACCAATCAACTTTGTCAATAAATTTACGTGCCCAGTTATTCTGTTTCAAGGGTTGGATGATAAGGTAGGTCCTGATTATAAACCACATATATTATCATGAATTCATGAGTACACTAGTCAGTAGAACCATGTACTCCCTTCTTTCCTAAATATAAGACCTTTTAGAGATTTCATTATGAACTACATACGGATGTATATAGACATATTTTAGAATGTAGATTCACTCATTTTGCTCTGTATGTAGTCCATAGTGAAATCTCTAAATGGTCTTATATTCAGGAACGGAGGGAGTATATGTATATGCATGTTTCTATATTATATCAAGTTATATGAGGCGGGAGATGACTATATTAAGCGGTGCGTTGCAGCTTGAGTTGAAATCGATATCCAGCTGAGATTCTGTTTGTTCTGTAGTGGATTAGCCACTTCATTCTTCGGATAGTCATGATATAGTTCCTCCTGTAAAACTAATAGTCAAGTTTCTGTATTTTCATAGTGTTTTGGAGATATATGATTGAAATATAAAGTACTTCCAATAAATAACAAATCCCACGTTCACATTCTATATACCTTAAACAAACTGGCAAGCTATGGACCTGACTCTAGAAGGGCTGCAGAAGCAATGTATTAGGTGTAACCCTGAGATCCCATTTTCTGAGTACTGAATGGCAAAATTTGGAGGCAAATTATTTGAGGCAAAAAGTAATTGTGTAGCCCCTTTGCAGAACTCCATTAAGATGAATCATTGCTGCAACATTTCATTATGCAAAATGTCTCGTGCAGTCAATCCAATTGTTCGCTCCGGTCTTTTGCAAAATCAGAATCTGCATTTAGCTCGCGAAACTGTGAGGCTGAAAGAGACAATTGCGAAATATTTCACACTCCTTAATGTTCTGCAGGTCGTGCCACCAGATCAGGCACGCAAAATATACAAGGCCTTGAAAGAAAGCGGCCTGCCCGTTGCTTTGGTTGAATACGAAGGGGAGCAACATGGGTTCCGCAAGGTTAGATGCCGTGCCAATTGCATTTACCTTTAATCCTGTTGACTTTCAAGGTTGTCATGGATTTGGCCCTCACCATTTTTCACTCTGAGCAGGCCGAGAACATCAAGTTTACCTTGGAGCAGCAGATGGTGTTTTTTGCTCGAACGGTCGGGAAGTTTGAGGTGGCGGATGATATAACTCCGATCAAGATCGAGAACTTCGATTGATGTGTGCAGTAAACAAGAGTAGCACCAGCTTACATTCCTTTTAGAGCTTAACCTTTTACAGTTGTTTTTGTAGCTGTAATGGTGTCTGGATCAAAGCTTTGTGGCTGTAACTGTTTAAGTGTTTATTACAGCGCGTCTCTTCACAGTTGTTTTCGGTTACGTGGAAGAAGAACAACGACATGCCCACCGTGGTGTTCTACTTGCCCCAGCAAACACGAAAGAGCGTTTTCTAATCATGCGTAATTTTTTGCGGGGAATGCAAGAATCAATGACTGTCCCTTTTTGGGGTGTCAACTTGGGCAAAACAACATGATGTTTCTTCATAAGAAGGCATTTAAAAGAAAAACTATGACCATTCGACCTGTTAAATCAACTAAAACTATCAGAAAAAAGCGTTTGCTTGTCATCCTCCTCTCAGCTGACGTTTGCCAAATAACATTGCTTTCTCTCGTAAAGAACCGCTGTCAAACCTTAGTTGTGCGCGTGCACCAGCCTGGTGTGTTTGTGCGCGTGGGATTGGATATCAGGATTTGGGTTCGACTACTAAGAGCATCTCCGCAACAGCCCTAAATAAGCGCACACAAAAGCAGTTGTAGGGCATAGAAAATGGGTTCTAGAGCACCTGGAAATTCTCTTTCAACAGACGTTGTTTGGGGTAACGTGAAAAGTTTAGGTCGTCTTTGATTGGAAGGAATCTTTGTAGAAATTTCATAGGATAGGATTTTTATAGATTTTTTTCCCCTTTAAAGCCTTTTGGTTTGCACTTCTAGTGATCTAACTCTTATACGTTAATACTAGAAAATAGACTCCCTTTATGCAGGGAGTAGAAAATAGATTCCTATTTCTACTAGTTAGCATGCACATGCACGTGCATGCACGTAATCTTGAATTTCTTCAATTTGTTTGTATCATAATAATCATCACAATAGCATGCCATATTTTAATAACAATAGTAATCTTGCATGTAGCAGTCAAATACCAACAATTCAAGTAAGTGATAAATTGTCATTCAAATTTTGAAAACATTATTTAACAAGAGTCAATCAATTAACTATGATGGACAAAAGAGAATTTTGAAAACAATATTTAACTTGAGTCAATCAATTGCAAGTCACCGCTGCATCTCCATCGCTACTCAATCAGCTGGTCCATTCCAGTTTAGATACCTTCAATATTTTTTAGAGTATATCTTTGAGGTTTTCCAACTCAAAAGTTTGAGATCACCTCAAAACAACAAGGTGGTTGCAAAAAATGCAAGCATCAAATAAGGAAGAAAACATTCATCATCTTTCGACCAATCAAAAATATATTCCCAGATGAAGGGCATCATTATCATTGTTCTTGCATATTTCACAAGCTTATCACCTAATATGAAAACCATAATAGCTTGTTATATGCATTTACTGTTCTGTCCACAGGAGAAGATAAAATAGTGAGATAATATATTAATTCTTGCTTGCTCCCCAAAAAATAAAATGCCCGCTCTTATATAGAGCTACCTAACTTTGACCCCAAAGACATCGAGATAATCAAAACGATCAAGCTCACGCTCCACGACATTCTCAAAAATAGGCTTCAGAATGTCATCATACTCATTATTGAGTTGCATGATATGCACTTTCAACAGTGTCCTTGTACACTTTATCTTTAAAAAAGATGTGTATCTGAATTACAATTACCTTTCCTATTGTAATACCTTGTGCATTAGTTTATACTTGCAAAATACATGTACAAATTACAGTCTTCTGAGCTCAATATTTTATCTTCTTGCAACGGTGGATGCTCATATTCCTCCATAGGACTATAGTTTGATTTTCTTTTAATAAAATTCTCGTAAATATGAACTACTGGCTGCATAATTTAGTGTGACAAATAATTTGGCACAATCGCGAGGAAAATTAAGTAGCACATACCACCATAAACCCATGCACTCCACGCGAAGCCATGATTATGTAGGGCATGCCCGAGTAATCTTTAGAGGCTTCTGAGGCTAAATAAGGGATATCCTGAGCAATAGCAATGCCAAATTGCAATGGAATAGAACATAGGCACCTTTAAAATCTTCCATTGTAAGCACTTTAGAACTACCAATCTCCAAAAAATTAACAACATACTTTCTTCCAGTGTCGTCCAGGCGAACGGAAACATGGACCGACAATAACGCGAGATGCTCCCTGCTGCACATATTTTCCAAATGCTTCCATAATAGTGGGCTCAGTCGGCTCCTTCATTTTTTCAAAGCAAAATATTTAGCAACTTCATGTATCTCGAAGTGAAAAAAATATCTCTAGAAAAGAACTAAAAGTGAGATGATTCATTAGCGACAGCACCTTCATCCCGGACGGGTCGAAGGCGATGACCCCTGCGTGGGTGTCGGAGTGGCCGACGTCGACGAAGGCGACGAAGGTGGGCTCACTGGCGACGCCGAGGTCGGAGCGCTAGAGGCCGTAGCCGAGGGCGGTGACGGCGAGGTCGTGCATGAGGCGGAGCGGCCTGAGCCCCGCGATGGCGCCGCGTCGTCGTAGGCGCGGCGCTGCGCCTGCGTGAGGTAGGTAACAGGGCACGGAAATCACGCAGTCGGCGACGGGGGCGTTGAGGTCGTCCTCGCCGAGCTGGCGGAGGTAGGCGAGGAGCATGTCGAGGATGTGGGTCGGGGAGAGTGCGATGCGGCGACCGAGGTGGTCGACGTGGACGCGGGCGCCGATGTCGACGAGGAAGGGGAGGCGCGGGAGGTCGCGGGGGCGGGGCGGGAGGCGAGGAGGAGGAGGCGCTTGGGGCTGGAGAAGGGGGCGTGGGAGGATGCGGCGCCCGCGGCGTGCGCTGTGGGAGAAGGCAACGGCGGCGGGCGACTCGCGCTTGGACTCGACATTGAGCAGCACGTCGATCCCCCACTGTCGTGCCGCCGCAGCCACCAACGTGTCGTTGCCGACGTCGAGCCCCACCACGCTCATCGCGGCGGCGGCGGCGATGGCGGCTGGCTGGCCGGGAATTGGGGTTCCGGATTGATCGATGCGGCGAGGGGGTCGGCTCGGGAGGGAATGGGATTTTAGGGTGGGTGGGTGCGGGTGTGGGGGCTGGTGCGCCAGAGGGGTGCGGGCCGCGCGCGCCGGGTGGGCGAGGAGAGGACGAAAAGCGGATGCAAAGTTTTTGTCTGCTCTCGTAAATTGGTAAACGTACACAGGTGGGGATTACCTATTATGTTAACGGTTAGATCTAATTAGGTGGGCCGGATCGTGTGGTGGTACTTTATCTAGAATGTCCTGTGTACGTGTTTTCGGGTGCGTTTAGGAACGAATATGTTGGCTTGTTTATTAGTAGTATAGATTGAGGAATTCTTACTATTCTTCACATTTCATATGAAAATAAACATTAGGCTAGACTTAATGAATAAAATCTTATTATGTGAATTAAAGGACATTGTTTCTTCTTCTATTCATAGAATTCAAGATACATATTATCTCTTTACCATTCCAATGATTTTTCTGTGGAAAAGTGTTTAAATCAACCGGTTGATCTATCGCGAGCGTAAGCCGCGTCTATCGATTGACACACGTCCTGATGAGCCCCGCACATCACAGCTACTACCACCCGTCCTTATCCTATCCTAATTCCCAATATCTCAACTCGAAGCACTCACCAAACGTCTCTTCTTTCATAGTACACCACACGTTAACCACAAATCCCTCACAGGCTATGTATTGTATCTCGCCGGCGCTACATGTCGCGGATGCGCTGCTGCGAGCAGCAGTGCTCACCGATGCTACAACTGTAGAATCTCGTCGCAGGGGGGTGCTGCAACCAGTGGCCGCAAACACCATGTGGCTGCTGCAGTACCGTATGTGAAAAGGACGTGGATGTCGCCTAGAGGGGGGGTGAATAGGCGCTTTAAAATAGTTAAGGTTTAGGCTTGAACAAATGCGGAATAAAATTAACGTTTAATATGTCAAGCACAAAACCTACAAACAACTAGGCTCACCTATGTGCACCAACAACTTATGCTAAGCAAGATAAACAACTAAGTGATAGCAAGATATATTACAATAAACAATATGTCTATCACAAAGTAAAGTGCATAAGTAAAGGGTTCGGGTAAGAGATAACCGAGGCACGGGGAGGCACGCGGATGCTAATCTCCGTTAGAGCGGTGTGGAGGCACAATGCTCCCCAAGATGCCACTAAGGTCACCGTAATCTCCTCACGCCCTCGCACAATGCAAGATGCCGTGATTCCACTAAGGGACCCTTGAGGGCGGTCACCGAACCCGTACAAATGGCAACCCTTGGGGGCGGTCACCGAACCCGTACACGTGGCAACCCTTGGGGGCAGTTACCGGTACCCGTACAAATTGCTCGGGGCAATCTCCACAACCTAATTGGAGACCCCGACGCTTCCCGGAGCTTCACTCCACAATGATTGAGCTCCGAGACACCACCAAGCTTGTAGGACGCCAAAGCATCCACGAAGAACAATATCAAGGGTACTAAGTACCAAAGGTAGTAAGCTTCTCAACTTCTCACTTCCACGTATCACCGTGGAGAACTCAAACCGATGCAACTAATGCAATGGCAAGAACACACGAAGTGGTCAAGTCCCTCACACTCAAATCCCTCCACAACAACAAAAGCTATGGAGAAATATGAGAGGAAGAACAAGGAGCTCACAAAGAACTCCAAGATCAAGATCCAAGGGGTTCCCCTCACATAGAGGAGAAAGTGATTGGTGGAGATGTGGATCTAGATCTCCTCTCTCTTTTCCCTCAAGAACAAGCAAGAATCATTGGAGGGATAGAGAGTAATCAAGCTCTAAGAATGTCAACAATGGAGGTAGAACAAGAGCTCAACAGATGGATAAGACCAAGGGGGAAGAAGACCCCCTTTATATAGTGGGGGAAAGAATCAGACCGTTACCCCCACTCTCTGCCCGAGCTCCAGCGGTACTACCGCTGGCACTCCAGCGGTACTACCGCCTGCTAGCGGTACTACCGCTGGCACTCCAGCGGTACTACCGCCTGCTAGCGGTACTACCGCTACTGCTAGCACTCCAGCGGTACTACCGCCTGCTAGCGGTACTACCGCTGGCACTCCAGCGGTACTACCGTTGGCCCCAGCGGTACTACCGCTGGGCCCGTGGTAGTGCAAAGGCACTACCACCGCCAAGAAAGTCTTCGCAAAAAGGTCCGTCCACGAACAACCGCTAGGCAGGCGGTACTAAGCTCCTGGAGCGGTACTACCGCTGACCAGGGGCGGTACTACCGCGAGCCAGCGGTACTACCGCTAGGGCCAGCGGTAATACCGCCAACTCTAGCGGTACTACCGCTAGGTCCAGCGGCACTACCGCTCGCCACTGAAACAGCCATAACTTTCGCATACGAGCTCCGAATCGAGCAAACCCAAGCTTGTTGGATTCAGGACGACAAGGGCTATCCAAACAGCGACAAAGATATAGAGATGTGAGATCTCTATGAATGAAGAACCGGCAAAAACTCCAACATCGAAAACATCATAGTAGATGCATATGGACTCCGGTTTCGATGAACTCGAGCTTGTCACGAAGATGACCATAAGCTCTAAAACTCACAAATAGAAACACCAAACAAGAACCAAGAAGTATGATGCAAGGATGCAAATGGTTTGAGCTCTCAACGAACGATACGATCAAGCTACTCACTTGAGAGCCCCCCTTGATAGAACAGCAATCTATCCTAACCAGAAAACCTATCAAGGGCAAACCTATACCTTGCACCTCGTCCTCTTGAGCTAGATGATGATGATCTTGGCTTCCTCAAGATGGACCACCTTTCTTGATTGTGTTGGCTTGATGAAGACTAGTTGATTGCTCCCCCATACTCACTATGGGTGAGCCACTCTTCAGCATATCTTCACAAGTCCATTGCCACCACAATGGACGACAAGCTTCAAGCATGCTATATTCGTGCTGATCCACTTGAACTTGCACATCGCAATCTTGATGACGATCACAACTTGACGCCATACTCCATGGGTTGTATGAGATCTTCCCTTTGACGCAAGCCCATGGAAACACACCTAACCCCCACATAGAACTCTCACGAAGACCATGGGTTAGTACACAAACACGTAATGGACAATGCTTACCATACCATGGGATCACTTGATCCCTCTCGGTACATCTTGTACGCTTTGTGTGTTGATCATCTTGGTTTACTCTTTGTCTGAGATCTTGATCAACCATTGATGATGATCACAACTTGACGTCATACTCCATGGGTTGTATGAGATCTTCCCTTTGACGCAAGCCCATGGAAACACACCTAACCCCCACATAGAACTCTCACGAAGACCATGGGTTAGTACACAAACACGTAATGGACAATGCTTACCATACCATGGGATCACTTGATCCCTCTCGGTACATCTTGTACGCTTTGTGTGTTGATCATCTTGATTTACTCTTTGTCTGAGATCTTGATCAACCATGTGTCTCTATGACCATTCTTTGGATAATACCTTGAATACCATCTTGGTCATCATATAAACTCCTTGAACCCAACAGATGGACTTCAAGAAGTTCCTATGGACAAATCCATACCATGGGATCACTTGATCCCTCTCGGTACATCTTGTACGCTTTGTGTGTTGATCATCTTGATTTACTCTTTGTCTGAGATCTTGATCAACCATGTGTCTCTATGACCATTCTTTGGATAATACCTTGAATACCATCTTGGTCATCATATAAACTCCTTGAACCCAACAGATGGACTTCAAGAAGTGCCTATGGACAAATCCTATAAATGTAACTTAAGGCAACCATTAGTCCATAGGAATTGTCATCAAGTACCAAAACCACATATGGAGATATATGCTGCAACAGTGTGTCACCCAAGTTGCAAGCGGAGAGCTCGTCGACGTCACACTCATGGGCAGCGCCGGAACATAGGGAGCGACCGCATCATCGGGATCTCCGGGTTGTGGTTGGTGTTGTCGTGCACGTCAATGCAGGGCCGCCGGTGTTGCAAAGAGCAGCCCTGCAACCCATGGATCTCACCGGCGGCGGGGGCTGCTTCTACAGAGCAAGCGTGTCGCGTCCTCGTAGCTCTCGATGGGCGATGGAGCTGTAGTGTAGCTCGCCGGTGGGTGGGGGAGCTCCAATCCAATGGATATGGTGTTGTCCACCAGCGACGGAGCTGAAGTGCAGCGGGAGTGGCGTTGTGTGCCGATCGACGGAGCTACAGTGCAACTCGTCGGGAACTGGGGGAGCTGCAGTGCAACGGCCATGGTGATGCCCGCCTGTGACGGAGCTGCAGTGCAGTGGGTGTGGCGCTGCATGCCGGGCGGTGGAGCTACAACGCAACATGTCAGTGGGCCGCGGAGCTGCGGTGCAATGGTGGTGTCGCTACGTGTCGACCGATGGAGCGCAGTGCAACACACCGGTGGACGGCGAGCTGTGGTGCGACGGGCGGTTCTTAGATGGAGAGTGCGACTATCGCTTTTTCATCTTGTTGCGTTAACCAATTGGACGCTTCACAAGTGTCTCATCCAATGACCCAAGACTCGATCATTTAAAAAAACAGTCAGTTGATTTGTAGCCGCCCCTTTTCTATCCCGTGAGTCTAGATTTGTAAAAGTCTAAGAGCAACTCCAATGGGGCGACCCATTTCGTCCGCCGTCGTTCATTTGGGTCGGCGCGGACACAAAAGTCGCTCCAAAGCGCCGACCCAAACGGAAGCGCGTCTGCCTGGCCCATTTCCGGCCCAATTTTGAGCCGGATTTGCGTTGGCGCGGACGCGAGACGGACGCGCGCGCGCGCCTACTCATCTCCCCGAGCCCGCTGGGTGGCATCAACCACCATTTCCTCCCATTTGCCCCAAAAACCCTCCCGCCCGCACGCGCTCCCGCCCCACGCCCGCCATGGACGACGACCTCGACCTCGACGCCTCCGCCGGCCTCGCCTCCCTCGCCTCGTCCGGCAAAGGCAAGTCCCGCGCCCCCTGAAGGCCGTCGCGCCGAAGCTGAAGAAGGTGCTGGCGCCCGAACAACGGGCAAAGGAGTCGGCCAAGAGGAAGGACCGAAGGCACGTGATGGACACGAGGGATAAAGACATCACGGCGGCCGCTGCCGACGCCGCCGCGCAGCAGCAGGTCACCAATGCCCACGTCGCGACGGCAACGAGGGAGGCGCTCTGCATGTTGAGGTTAAACCCTAGCCAGCACGGCTTCGTCAACTCCGCCGTGGCCGTCGCGGTCAGCACCGGCTCATCCGCCTTCCCTCGGACGGTGCTGCCCGACTCGCCCCGCGCGTCGGCTTGCAACCGGTGCCCGGCTTCCACGTCTACCCGCAGGCCTCCCGCCTCTCGGGGGAGTGCTCGCCCGAGGTGAGCGTGGTCGCGCCTTCCACGCCCGCGACCGCGTCGATCGACCTCAACGCCACACCGGTGGCCGCTGGCTCGTCAGCCGGAGGCGCGAGGAAACACGCGAGGCAAACGCCAGCCGACCAGCTGCCGGGCGCGCACAACCTGTTCAACGGAATGTCGGCCACCGGCAACGACGACTACATGCAGAACATGATCTTTGAGGGTGGTGCGCAGGCCGCTGGCTTCGATCCCGACGAGACACAAAGCCAGGATGGCCGAGGGGCGTTCACGCCGCCCGCTGGCTACAATGAAGATCAGGCCGCCTTCATGCGTGATCAGGTCGGCCTGGACCTGGACGGCTTCCTTCTCGACCATGAGTTTCCGGAGGACTACGGGCTAGAGGAAGAGGACGAGTGCGACATCGAAGCAGAGGCTTTGTTTTAGTACGAGCTCACCAACCAAGCAGCCGGACCAAAGCCGAAGCGCAAGAGCAAGCAGACCAAGGCATGCACGGCGGCCGAGGACAATCTTCTTTGCGAGTGTTGGAGAGACATTGGGCAAGACCCCAAGACGGGCGCCAACAAAAGCATTCAACCTTTTGGATTTGTGTTCACCGTGATTTCCATGAGCGCAAGAAGTTTCCGCCGTACCAAATAGTAAGCGCGCGCGGGTGGGTGTCCATTTCGAAGCGTTGGAGGGTGATCCAACAAGAGTGCAACAAGTTTTGTGCCATTCTTGAGAGCGTCAAGGCCCGCCCCGTGAGGGGCATCGGCATGCAAGACATGGTATGCTAGCAAGCTGCCCTCTTTTTGTGTCATCAAGTTTATGCTTGGGTGTCCGTTTGCATATCATTTTGCCAATATGTTTGCATGAAATACATTTGCAGGCATTTCAAGCTTTGGAGGCATTCAAGGTCCAACACAATGGCAAGTGCTTCAACCTCTCCCATTGCTTTAGGATGATCAAAGACGAGGAAAAGTTCAAGGCGCAATATGTCGCCCTCAAGTCGCGTGGTGGGAAGTAAGCCGTGGAGGAGGTTGCGGATGGCGAGAAGGCTCGGCTGCGGGGGAAGACCAACTCCAAGAAGGAGGACAAGCGGGATGCGACATCGACCGCCTTGATCGCAACCGTGGAGGGCATGATCACCAAGAAGGAATCAAGGGAGGAGAAGCTCGGCAAGAAAAAGAAGAGCAAATGAACGCCTTCTTGGAGATCCAAAGGAGGAGGCTTGACATGGAGGCGGAGAAGCAAGCACGGATGCTTGAGATGGAGGCGGAGAAGCAAACCAAGATGCTAGAGATCGAGGCCGCCAACGCAAAGACCAAGCCAAAGAAGTGGCTCTCGCGAGCATGATGACCAGGGTGGAGGTCATGAAGGTGGATCTCAATCACCGTGTCGCCAAGGAAGAGGCCGTGGTTCGAGAAGATGCAGGCCGACATGCTCAAGTTCGACAACGAGTGATCTATGACGACGAGCGACATCTTTTTTGGATGCCGGCAGGTGTGCTGGCATGACCACGGGGGCCGCGATGGCGTGGTTGAGCTCAAGTCCTACCCTTTTTGTGTGATGGCATGTGTGTCGGCAGGCTGGCGAGTGCGCCAGCATGAACTATGAAGTTATTTTTTTTGAAACCGGCATTGTATGCCGACGCGGGCATGGTGTCGGCACGAGACATGACCGCTCGCATGATCGGCTGCGGATCTTTTTATTTAAATGTTGATTGCGGACATGAAATGGGTCGACGCGTTGGACGGACTATCAACTCAAATCTAAAATAGGCCGGACGCCGGACGGGCGGCCGACCCAAACGGATAAAAAGCGGACAAATTCACCGTCCGTTTGGGTCGGCGTGTTGGAGTTGCTCTAATGCACATTCTCTAAGGCCCTGTTTGGAACCATAATAGATTATGATAATCTGGATTATGAACATAGATTATATAATCTGGTTTATAAAAATAATCCAGATGGGCATGTTTGGAGGCCAGATTATATAAACTATAAACCAGCTTTTAAATTATACAATGACATGTTTGCCCTCTGTTTACAAGGAAAAATAGGAAAGTGACGGTGGCACTGCGTAATTCTCTTGAAGTTTATAAAGGTAACACGTCATTTGTAATCCATAATCTCATTTTAGCTGGGGTAGAGCAGATTATGAGATTATAATAATCTGATCATCTAGTTTATAAAATCTACAATATAAACTGTCCTGTTTGAAAATACAATAAATTATAAAAACCAGATTATATAATCTGGTGGTTCCAAACAGGGCCTAAGCAGTGTTGCCCGTGTCCGCTCCGGTTTCGTCCCACACAAGCATCACTCTGAACTCCGAACTGAACTCTGAAGTCTAAAGCCGAACCGGCCCGCAGGAATAACCTCTCGAGCGCCTCCCCCTCCCCGACCGCCCCGCTCCGCCGACCCCACGCCGAAATCAAACCCCAACTCGTCCGCTCCGGTGATCCGCCGCCCCAGGAGGCGAAGCCCCACGACGCATCCGCGCGGAGCCTCCGCCCGCCATGACTGAGGTACTCCCCTTCGAGGCCGCGCGTTTACCCATCCGCGGCTGCGCGATCGATTCACGCGCACAGATTTGGGGCGTTACCCGGCGCATCTCGCGATTGTTACCGCGGCCGCCTTCTTGGAATCGATTTTTTTTTTTTTACTTTGGCTGGCTAGCGGCTGATGATGACCCGGGGCCTCCCGTGCTCTGGTTCCGGGTTCGTGGGTCTGGGAAAGTTAGGGTTAGACTCCGAATAAGCGGAATTAGGGTTAGGTTCGCTTGCTTGTGCATGCCTTGTACGGTCCAATGCGGCGGAGTGGTTGGAAAGTGTAGCTTGGGGATTCCGAATTACAGATTGTTAGGCCCATGGTGGCACTTAACGCGTCCTAGGTTAAGACTGGGGAATTTGTAGCAAGTTCAAGTTGAGGTTAGTGGGTCGGGAGTGCCAATGCATCCCGGGGTCGTGCCGATATCATGTGATGTTCGTCTTTTGGTAGAAAATAGTGAAGAGTTCCTTCTGCCTTCGAAAAATAATCTGCAATATTCTACAGGCTGTTGTGTAGAAGCTCTGTTATGGTCTTGGACGTCCAGTTCTTCATGTTAAGTTTGTGGACTAATAACTTCTCCTCTCTTGTTTTTCAGTATTGGGTGAGCCAAGGAAACAAATGGTGCGACTTGTGCAAAATCTTTATATCTAACAATCCGTTCAGCATCAGGACACATGAACTCGGCAAACGCCACAAGGACAATGTCACCCAAAGATTGTCTACGATGCAAAAGGATGGCGCTGCTAAGGAAAAGGAGCAGCAGCAAGCAGCTAAAGCCCTCCAGCTGATAGAGGCTGTAAGTCCTTAATATGCCGTGTTTTTCTGTGTTTTGCTATCCATCAGTCAAAGTCATATCTCACTAAACTAGATTTGTAAATGGAAATGGTGCTACATCCTTACAACATGCAGGCTTGTCTTTCTAGATCTACATCATCTTTTGTTGCATTTTTTCCTGAGTTATGGAGGCAGCATTCCTGATTACATATATTTTTTACCTTGCAGAAAGCTAAAAAGAGTTACCAAAAAGATTTGGAGAATAACCAGAGAAACACCGATGGTGACAGTTCTGCAGCACCTGGAGAAGGTTTGGTTCTTTAATACCTAAATGCATAATGCACTGCATCCTTTATTTCCCAATTGTGTGCATGGCCATTTTTTTGTTTGTATAGCACAAATTAGATCTCGGTCTATTATTAGGTTCTCCTTTGTTTACCCTTGAACTTCCATTACCTTGCTGACATTTCTCCTCCTGATTCTAGTTGTTCACTTGCTTAGTTCCGAGCCAGATGGCCACATCACAGCAGGAGAGTGTGATTGCTGAATCAAGAAATAACCTGTTATGTATCGTCAGTTTTCCAAGCTCCACTTATTTCTTATGGTTAAATCACCCATTGAAATATATCTTTTTGTTGGTTCAAAATTATATCCGGCTTGCTTTTATTCCTGTAAGCCAAATGCTCCTACTCGAGGAAAATACCATGTCAACAAATTCTTATATGATAGGAAAGAAATACGGGCAACAAAATGTCTCAAGACAGACAACACTGAGTTAGCTGAAAGCTGTTAGGTCTTTCAGGAACTGTACGTCAGTAAATTGCCCTCTTGTCCAACAATTTAGTGTTCATATTTTTCTGTCCACGGTATCTGGCCTGGCTAATATATGAACTCTAGTTCTACCAGGAACCACATATTTTTTCTATTGTACTGGATAGCAAAGACTATATGTTAGTAACATATAGTTTTAAAAAGCGCTAGGCGTTAATTGTGCATTTTCCACCGCCTTGCGCTTTCCTGACCAGAGCGCACACTTATGCGCAATTATGTGCAGATTAAGTGCTAGGCGTTTTGCTATTGCCTAGAACCTAGTCGCACGCTTTTTTAGGTATGGACTTATGGTTAGTAATACCATTCCAATATGAACCTTGTGTCTGGAATATCCCTAGTATAAATTATGAAGTATACTCTGCATAGACTGATGTACCATTTGATAATGCTTGGCACTAAGACAATGTATTGATGTTACTTTGAATGTCTTTTTTTTACACTGAATGTCTTTTCTGCGTTTAACACGTTTGAAATATGGTCTGTGCAGGATGGGTATTTGACTCAACTTCAGGATATTATTATGATAAGTCTACTGGACTTTACTACGACTCGAACTCTGGTTTCTATTATTCCGACGGATTAGGTACTCACATTAACCAGACACACATATCTGGATTTCGAATTCGTTCCTGCCATACCATATAGAGTGGTTATTCATTATAATTGATATTGATGTCTTTTTTCTGCTGAGCAGGCAAATGGGTCACCCAGGAAGAGGCATACAAGTGGGCGGAAACCTCAGAAACTAATGTTGCCCAATCCTCGACCTCACAACCAAAACCGACTGGTGGAAGCGGGCCTGTCCCTGGTATTAAAGGAGGGCCAGCCCCAGGTGTGGTTGTCACGAAACAACTGAACCCGATGAGACCTGTGAAGGGCGCTCCGTCAGCCCTTGCCGCTAACAAGCGAAAAAGAGAGGACACCAAGAAGCCCAAGGTGGTTTCCAAGGAGGAGGAGGCGGCACTCAGAGCACGGGAAGCAGCGAGGAAAAGAGTGGAGGACAGGGAGAAGCCTCTCATGGGATTATACAAGACTTACTGAGGCGCCAATGCTCCCAAGCTCAATGGGTGGTGCGCCCAGTTGCGCCAAAACCGTGGTAATGCCAATGGATGATATTGTTCTGAAAGAAAAACGGGGAAGACTAGCGCCGAGCCCCGAGCTGCTCTTCAGCGTCAGTGACACATGTATGCATTGTACAATACCTCGTCAAAAGTTCCTAAATCGGCCTTTGCGCAAAACATGTAAATGGACAGCTCATCCATTATCATCTCTCTTGTTGTTTCTTCCCAGTGGATTGGATTGCACATGATATAATGCCGAGAACTGTAGCCAATGCGAGCGCCGCTTGAGATAGATTGTGTGCCATCTAAGTATACATCATCGTTTCATTTATGTTGTGATTGTTTTGTGTCATGTCCCGTTATTCTCCCTCTCTTTTGTGATGAGCTCCTGGCATGCATACGAGGGGCCTGCGGAGAACTCTGCAGCAGACGGTCCCGAGTCAGCTAAGAAGGAACGTTGTGTGGGAACGGCAAAGCTTGGTCCTTGGGTGCCCTCCCCTCCTCTCGTCCTTTGCTTTGACGGTCCAAGCTACTTTCGGGGCACCAAGCAGGCAGGTTCACCGGTTTGGCCTGTGGATCGGGAGAGAGCGAGAGCAACGGCCACCGTACGCGACTGTGCCAACCAGAGTGAAGGAGTCAACCGGCTGTGCACCGCCGCTGCAACTTTTTTATACTCTTTTTACGAAAGTTGATCGACATCTGATCCTGGTTTGTAAAAGAAACTTTTTTACATCTTTTTACGAAACTTGATCGAGATATGATCCTGATTTGTAAAAGGAAATGTTTACAATAAACACGCCGGCTGAACGTTTCGTCAGACGCAGCCTATGCGTCAGATTCATATATATCGAACCCATCAGATTAACCTTTTTTTTTTCTGGGCCCACTCTCCTTTTAAGCCTTATCTTCTCACGAGAACATTCTCCACCACTCGTTTTCTTTCCTTTTCTCTTCTTCGTTCTCCTTTAGTCGATCCCCTTTTTCTCTCCCTCGCCATGAACACCACACCGCCATTAATGTTGCCTTCAAGCACCCCCTCCCTCCCCTCTACCCCCTGCTAACACGCGTCCTCACCACATTCCTCACCACCGCCACTTGCAAAGCCCGTTTTGAGGCGACGGCGGGTTGCTCTACGCCCTCCCTCCCCTCCCCCCTCTACCACCATTTTTTTGCAAGGCGTCGTGCTTTTCGCTATGATTTTTTTTATCCTTAGTGATTGCAACTTTTTAATTTGCCTGTTCCAACATTTATTTTGTCGGTTGTAACAATTCCATCCACGAGCACCAATCTTTGATTGGTTGGTTTCATCATTTTTTTCACCGGTAGTAGCTTCTCACGTCAGTGGTTCCAACTTTTGATTTTGCCGGTTGCAACAATCCCCTTTTTTTGGACAATAGCAACTTTTTGATTCACTGGTTGTAGCATTTTATTTCGTCGGTAGTAGCTTTTTCTAGAGGAAGAGGATCGATGCAAATTTTATTTTGATACAACCATGTAGCACAGAAGCTTCGACCATGTGTGCCAGAGCTGCAAGCAACACAACAACAAGCTTCAAGCCTGGTGGGTGACCATGCCGGCGAGGCGAGCTGCAACCATGGTGGCGAGTTGCGGGAACTGTCTTTTATTTGTGCTACGAGCGGCCAATTTTTTTGCTACGTTCCCATGATGGAGTATCCATGGTTTTGCTGGAACCGACTAAATTCTTGCTTCAACCGGTGTCGATTTTTGTTACAACCGTCTACTAAAAAAGCTGCATCCACGGTTGTCAGAGTTGCAACCTGGGTTCATCGGAGTTGTAGCCATGGTCATCCAGCGACTTTTTTGCTACAACCGGTATCAATTTTTGCTACAACCGGTGTAAATTTTTGCTACATGGGGCGTGTGGTGTGCGAGGATGCTGAAACCGGTGGAGACGTTTGCTGGAACCTGCCGCTTGAGTGTTTGAAACTTTTTTCAATGCGGTTGTAATTTTTGTAACTGCTGGTTGCAACTTTTCGTTTATCGTCCATGGCTTCGCCTTCACGGTTGAAACTTTTTTCATAGTCGGATGAAGCTTTTTTCATCGCTAGATGAAACTTTTTTTGTCACCGGTTGTAACTTTTGTTGGTCATCCATAGCTCCCGTCGTATACTGGTTGAAGCTTTTTTGTAGCCGGTTGTAGCTTTTTTGTCGTCGGTTGTAGCACTGGGCATCTCCCCCGGAGCTTTTTTTTGTTGCAAGCTTGCACATCGAGGATGAGCGACGGGGAGCACGCCGGCGAGCTTTAGTCGTCCCAACTGAAGCCACAATGGTCTCAACAAGAGCTTCAATCGTAGGGTGCGGCTGTTGCACGAGGCACCAGCAGGGCAACCGCCGAGCCGACGAGCTACTCCGACGAGCTACTCCGACGAGCGGAGATGAGCTGCTCCAACGAGCTGCTCCGGCAAGCAGGAGGCTCGGGGAGGAAGGGGCGATCAGATGGGAAGGAGATGCGGGGAGGCGTGACCCGACGACGACTGGACGCGGTGCTGCAACGCCCAACGGAGCGAGAACAGCCAGGCAGTCGGTGCTCCGACCTACCGACGGTGAAGATAGATTGGTTGTTTGGGCAGACAGATGAGGCGCTGTTGGGGAACGCCGCATGGAAAACAAAAATTTTCCTATGCGCACGAAGACCTATCATGGTGATGTCCATCTACGAGAGGGGATGAGTGATCTACGTACCCTTGTAGATCGTACAGCAGAAGCGTTAGAGAACGCGGTTGATGTAGTGGAACGTCCTCACGTCCCTCGATCCGCCCGGGAACAATCCCGCGATCAGTCCCACGATCTAGTACCGAACGGATGGCACCTCCGCGTTCAGCACACGTACAACTCGACGATGATCTCGGCCTTCTTGATCCAGCAAGAGAGACGGAGAGGTAGAAGAGTTCTCCGGCAGCGTGACGGCGCTCCGGAGGTTGGTGATGATCTCGTCTCAGCAGGGCTCTGCCCGAGCTCCGCAGAAACGCGATCTAGAGGAAAAACTATGGAGGTATGTGGTCGGGCAGCCGTGAGAAAGTCGTCTCAAATCTGCCCTAAAAGCCCCATATATATAGGAGGAGGGAGGGGACCTTGCCTTGGGGTCCAAGGGACTCCCAAGGGGTCGGCCGAGCCAAGGGGGGGAGGACTCCCCCCCCAAACCGAGTTGGACTTGGTTTGGTGGGAGGAGTCCCCCTCCCTTCCCACTTCTTCCCTCTTTTTTTTTCTTTTCCTTTGATTTTCTTCTCTTGGCGCATAGGCCCCCTTGGGGCTGTCCCACCAG
Organism: Hordeum vulgare subsp. vulgare; assembly: GCF_904849725.1. NCBI lineage: Eukaryota > Viridiplantae > Streptophyta > Magnoliopsida > Poales > Poaceae > Hordeum > Hordeum vulgare. The sequence goes on along the minus strand of NC_058524.1, from coordinate 79,496,362 downwards.
CCCACTAAGGGCTGGTGTGCCTCCCCAAAGCCTATGGGCTTCCTCGGGGTGGGTTGCCTTCCCCGGTGAACTCCCGGAACCCATTCGTCATTCCCGGTACATTCCCGGTAACTCCGAAAACCTTCCGGTAATCAAATGAGGTCATCCTATATATCAATCTTCGTTTCCGGACCATTCCGGAAACCCTCGTGATGTCCGTGATCTCATCCGGGACTCCGAACAACATTCGGTAACCAACCATATAACTCAAATACGCATAAAACAACGTCGAACCTTAAGTGTGCAGACCCTGCGGGTTCGAGAACTATGTAGACATGACCTGAGATACTCCTCGGTCAATATCCAATAGCGGGACCTGGATGCCCATATTGGATCCTACATATTCTACGAAGATCTTATCGTTTGAACCTCAGTGCCAAGGATTCGTATAATCCCGTATGTCATTCCCTTTGTCCTTCGGTATGTTACTTGCCCGAGATTCGATCGTTAGTATCCGCATACCTATTTCAATCTCGTTTACTGGCAAGTCTCTTTACTCGTTCCGCAATACAAGATCCCGCAACTTACACTAAGTTACATTGCTTGCAAGGCTTGTGTGTGATGTTGTATTACCGAGTGGGCCCCGAGATACCTCTCCGTCACACGGAGTGACAAATCCCAGTCTTGATCCATACTAACTCAACTAACACCTTCGGAGATACCTGTAGAGCATCTTTATAGTCACCCAGTTACGTTGCGACGTTTGATACACACAAAGCATTCCTCCGGTGTCAGTGAGTTATATGATCTCATGGTCATAGGAATAAATACTTGACACGCAGAAAACAGCAGCAACAAAATGACACGATCAACATGCTACGTCTATTAGTTTGGGTCTAGTCCATCACGTGATTCTCCCAATGACGTGATCCAGTTATCAAGCAACAACACCTTGTTCATAATCAGAAGACACTGACTATCATCGATCAACTGGCTAGCCAACTAGAGGCATGCTAGGGACGGTGTTTTGTCTATGTACCCACACATGTAAATGAGTCTTCATTCAATACAATTATAGCATGGATAATAAACTATTATCTTGATATAGGAATTATAATAATAACTATACATTTATTATTGCCTCTAGGGCATAATTCCAACACTCTGGTGACCACGACGAGCTGCAATTAGCTTGGTGTCGAGCCACGGATGACAGGTCACGGGGAGCTACAACAGCGGCCGTGGCGAGCTGTAACCTAGGGACCGGCGGGGCGCTGCACTGCGAGGCTGTCGCCATGCTGGTTGGTTGTGTTGTGAGTTGCGGGACGCGGCTTCTCAAAGTCAACGCGTGCGCCCTATCTCTGTTTGGACGAATGAGTGGTGGAAAAGTGATAGGGAAGATTTAGATCGGACGGTTTCTAGTGAAGTGCATGTGATGGTTCAGGTTAGACCGGCCGAAACTAGCGCCGGCGCGCGGGCGCCTAGCGGTCGCCTTTGTAAAAATTCCAGACTGTCTTTCTACCGCCGGAATACATGACGACATGGTATAACAATCTAATGTCGAGGTCCCTGACGATAGGAAACTTATCCACGTCAGCGCGATGCATCCCTATCATCAAATAGGTTGACGGTAGCATGTACAACCCTATCTTGAGGCAACGGGACAACCGTCCTGGGCCCCTGAGAGGTAGGGGCCCCGGCTAGGTAGCAGCATAGCATACGTTTTGTGATATTTCTTTCTTAGATCCAGAAAAATAAGAGAAAAAAGAAATAAATACTCATGTGGTTATTGATGACTTTTCTTTCAGAAGTGTTAGAAAAAACAACAAGACCTGATGTGGTTTTAGTTCAAATACCATTAATCTATGCTATGTACTAAATTGCTCTTGAAATATAATGTATTATGATTTTTTTATACACAAGGATTTCATTTTGTTTTCTCGCCCGAGGATCGCAAATATGTATGAACCGGTCCTGTCGGACGGGATCAGTCATGAAACCCGTCAATTAAGAAACGATTTCTTTTATTTCTTTCTCTGAGATGTGATGAGAAGAAGATGCTTGGCACGACCGGGAACTGGAAGGGGTCGCGCGCACGCACATCTTTCCGTTATTATTCTGGATGGATGGGTGGAAGAGAGAATAGTTTTTTGCTGAGAAAAAGGCACGTTTGTTGGCACCCGCACTCGTGTAAGTAACCTGTGGCGTGCGTGCCGTCACGTCGCCTTTGACCGGGAACCCGTAGCACTCCCCCGCCCCCGCGCGCGGCACCGGCACCGGCACGGTCAAAACAAGCGTGCGCCGGCCGGTCGGAGCCCCACACCAACCATCATCAACAGTAATCTAGTGTACAGCAACGACCATGGCACGTGACCGGATTGCCCCGCCCGTCCCTCTCCTCCTTCCCGCGGCCGCATTCGTGCCGCGTCAACGACTTCTCAACGGGGCGATCCAGTGGTGGCGCCCCGCCATATTCGGACGCCACCAACGACAACGTAGCCAATAGCTTAACTTAATTTGTTCGCGCCGAATTAACGTCGATCATCCATGGGCGGCAATAAAAAAAGGTTTGATTTGACGAAGACCGCCGCAGCAGTCTCGTAACTACTAACCTGGACGCTTCCGCAAAAAAAAAAAAAAAAAAAAAAAAAAAACCCTACTAACCTGGACGCATGGCAAGCCGCCGAGCAGAACATGACCAACACCTACTAGTGCCATTCTGCCAATGATTATGTTATCTCCAGGCTGCAAACGTACAAAACGCGCCCCAAAAATCACATAGGTTTTATCGTCCAGCGTGCACATGGTATAGTTATATACGCGCCCATATATTTATATCTATCTTTATAAACATTTTCGAGGGATTTAACCAACATATTATCTTAAGATTTACTAAATTTATCTTCTTACATTAAAAACGCATCACCGAAAATTCTGAAACAAACCTAAAAACAATACGAGCATCATGATCAAGGCTGGAAATACTATAGTTCATCTAACCATCCAATCAAAGATCGATTTGCAACTATACTAAAAGTCTATGGCGGCTGATTTCGTACAAGTCTAGCCAGATGCCTGTGGGCAGTGCGTGAGACACGGCTCTAGTGCACGGGAACGGAAGCCCAATGATTTGATTTGCCGCCAACGAACCAACGGCTCGAGCCTGCATGCTTCGCCCCGGACCCACACGTATCTTTGAAAACGATGGCGTCGGTATATGACACTATAATTTTACCGGTTGCGGTTGTACGTGCCAAACATGACAAACGTGTTCAAACGAGTACGTAATCCAATTGCTACTAACTCTTTGTTCTTTTATATTCTGTTAGTTATTAAATAAACAACTCTTTGCTCAATTTTTTTCCGCACTTTTTTCAGTGAAAGGGGGGCTCCGTTTGATACTTGTGTGAGACGTTTCGTTTAATACTTTGAACGTGAAACCAAGCAACGAACAACTTCAGTCCCGCCAAAAGACAAGTTTCCAAGTCAAGACTAAAAACATATCCAATCCAACTGGCTTTTCACATAGAACCATGCTTTGTACTAGAACAACAAGATAAAAAAGAACATGAACGGCGAAGAACTGCAAGCCTTTGTTGCATGTGATGACGTCCCAACCGGTATTTATTTCTAGTGGCGAGTGACTATTGTGCTTTTCACAACCTAGTATGATAACCATGCTTTGTACTAGAACAACAAGATAAAAAAGAACATGAACGACGAACAACTGCAAGCCTTTGTTGCATGGGGTGATGTCCAACCGGTATTTATTTCTAGTGATGAGTGACTATTGTGCTTTTCACAACCTAGTATGATGAGAGCGTTGGCACGTGTCATTTTTCTTATTGCTGGTTTCAGTGCATATCTTTAAACTAGCATGGGCGATATACAATCGAAAGAAAACCGACCAATTATTGATAAGATTATTAGTTGCATTTCTAGGTGATTGGACAAACACCTTACTTACAAAGGAAAGATGATCCTGCTTATGCTTGTATTGTTAGTATTCCAGCTTATCTTATGGCTGTCATCAAATTCCCCAAGTGGGCAATTGATGCTATCAATTCAAAGATGACCCATTTTTTTGGGGTAATATGGGAGATCAACACAAATATCACTTAGCTAACTGGGGCCTTGTTACTAGGAAGAAATGTTTTGGGGGGTTGCGAATACTCAACCTGAAGGAATTCAATATGGCTTTATTGACCTCCTCGGGGAAGAGGTTTTTTGACCTTAGTAAGAAAGATTGGAAAAATATTATCTCTTATAAATATAACACTGAATCACCTAATGTTCTGTGATCCAAACCTGATAATGGCTCTTCCTTTTGGAAGAGTGTGACTTGGGCTTTAAATGCTTCCAAAACATTTTACAAATGGAAGCTGGGGGATGGGAGAAAAATTAAGTTCTGGCATGATCTCTGGACTGGAGATATGTCCTTGAAAGTCCAGTTCTGCGATTTGTTCTATATATGCAACCAATCTGATTGCGCTGTCTTTCTTGTGTGGGATGGAGTGCAACTTAAACTCTCTTTTAGGAGATGTCTTGACAGGAATGGACTTGATAGGTGGAACCAATTGCTTGGTATTATCCAAGATATCCCCCTTGGTGATAGTCTAGGTGTCCATATTTGGATGTTGGAATCCAAAGGGGTTTATTCTGTTAAATCTTTCTACAACGCTATTAATTTCGGTGGTGTGGTTTCTGTTGGGGATTGTAGTAGTAATTCAAAAACATTTTTGTCTCAATGACAGGCCGCTTGAACATTGTATGATTTTTTAAGAGACTCGATCTTATGTATCTACTTATTGTCTTTTTGCCTTTGCTCGGTAGTTCCGTAGTCGTTTTTTTTGGACGTTTTCTAGGATCTGAAGGAACCGCTATAATGACCACCGCGTGCGTTTCATTTTCTTCGATCTTATCTTTGATTGCTTTTTATGAAGTCGTACGGAACACCAAGATCATCTAGGAGAAACCAGCAACGAGTGGGGAAGATCATCTTCATACCGTTGAAGATCGCAAAGCAGAAGCGTTACTACGAACGCGGTTGATGGAGTCGTACTCGCGGCGATCTGATCCAAACACTAAACGTTCGGTGTCTCTGTGTTCAGCACACCTACAGCCCGGGGACGTCTCCTCCTTCTTGATCCAACAAGGAGGGAGGAGAAGTTGAGGAGAACTCCGGCAGCACGACGACGTGGTGGCGGTGGAGTATGTGGCTCTCCGGCAGGGCTTCGCCAAGCACCGCGGTGGAGGAGAAGAGGGAGAGGTAGGGTTGCGCCAAGAGGTGGTGTTCAAGGTGTGTGCAGCCCTCCCAAACCCTCCACTATATATAGGAGGGAGGGAGAGGGGGTGCGCCACCCCTAGGGAAACCCTAGGAGGTGCGGCATCCCTAGATGGAGGTGGGGGCATCGCCCTAGGGGGTGGCTTGCCACCCAAGGTAGCCCCCACGCCTAGGGTTTGGCCTCCCTTGCCTCCTTGTGCGCCTTGGGCCTTGGTGGGTGGCGCACCAGCCCATCTAGGGGCTGGGCCCCTTCCACTTTTGGCCCATGTGTCCCTTCGGGGCTGGTGGCCCCTCCCGGTGGACCTCCAGAACCCTTCCGGTAGTCCCGATACGATAACGATGATCCCCAAAACATTTCCGGCGATCAAATATCCACTTCCTATATATGAATCTTTACCTCCAAACCATTCTGAAACTCCCCGTGACGTCCGGGATCTCATCCGGGACTCCAAACAACCTTCGGTAACCACATATACAATTCCCATAACAACTCTAGCATCACCGGACCTTAAGCGTGTAGACCCTACGGGTTCGGGAAACATGCAGACATGAGTGAGACATCTCTCCGGCCAATAACCAATAGCGGGGTCTGACTATCCATGTTGGCTTCCACATGTTCCACAATGATCTCATTGGATGAACCATGATGTCGAGGATTCACTTAATCTCGTATGTAATTCCCTTTGTCTATCGGTATGACACTTGCCCGAGATTCGATCGTTGGTATCCCTATACCTTGTTCAATCTCGTTACCGGCAAGTCTCTTTACCCGTTCCGTAACCCATCATCCCGCGGCTAACTCCTTAGTCACATTGAGCTCATTATGATGATGGAATACCGAGTGGGCCCAAAGATACCTCTCCGTCACATGGAGTGACAAATCCGAGTCTCGATTCGTACCAACCCAACAGATACTTTCGGAGATAACTGTAGTGCACCTTTATAATCGCCCATTTACATTGTGACGTTTGATACACCAAAGCACTCCTACGGTATCCGAGGGTTGCACAATCTCATGGTCTAAGGAAATGATACTTGACATTATAAAAGCTCTAGCAGACGAACTATACGATCTTGTGCTATGCTTAATATTGGGTCTTGTCCATCACATAATTCTCCTAATGATGTGATCCCGTTATGAATGACATCCAATGTCCATGATTAGACAACCACATCTATTGATCAATGAGCTAGTCAACTAGAGTATCACTAGGGACATGTTGTGGTCTATGTATTCACACATGTATTACGGTTTTCGATTAATACAATTTATAGCATGAATAATAGACAATTATCATGAACAAGGAAATATAATAATAACCACTTTATTATTGCCTCTAGGGCATATTTCCAACAGTCTCCCACTTGCACTGGAGTCAATATTCTAGTTCACATCACTATGTGATTGTAATGAATCTAACACCCATACAGTTTTGGGGCTTGATCATGTCTTGCTTGTGAGAGAGGTTTTAGTCAACGGGTCTGAACCTTTCAGATCCTGTGTGGTTTACAAATATTGCACATAGATGTTGCTACCACACGCCATTTAGAAGAATTCCAAATGGCTGCTCCACTATATGAACCCGGTTTACTACTCAGAGTCATCCGGATTAGTGTCAAAGCTTGCATCGACGTAAACCTTTATGAAGAACTCTTTTATCACCTCCATAATCGAGAAAAATTCCTTAGTCCACTAGTTACTAAGGATAACTTTGACCGCTGTTGAGTGATTCAATCCTTGATCACTCTTTGTACCCCTTAACACACTCATGGGAAGGCACACAACAAGTGCGTTACACAACATGGCATACTTTAGAGCCTACGGCTAAGGCATAGGGGACGACCTTCGTCCTTTCTCTTTCTTCTGCCGTGGTTGGGTTTTTGAGTCTTACTCAATATTCACACCTTACAACACAACCAAGAACTCCTTCTTTGCCGATCTATTTTGAACTCCTTCAAAAACTTGTCAAGGCATGCATTTCATTGGAAGTTTCATTAAGCGTCTTAATATATCTCTATAGATCTTGATGCTCAATGTTCAAATAGCTCAATCCAGGTTTTCATTTGAAAAACTCCTTTCAAACAACCCTTTATGCTTTCCAGAAATTCTACATTATTTTCGATCAACAATATGTCAACCACATATACTCATCAGTAATTCTATAGTGTTCCCACTCACTTCTTTGGAAATACAAGTTTCTCATAAACTTTGTATAAAACCAAAAACTTTGATCATTTCATCAAAGCGTATATTCCAACTCCGAGATGCTTTCTCGAGTCCATAGAAGGATCGCTGGAGCTTGCATACTTGTTAGCATCTTTAGGATCAACAAAACCTTCTCGTTGTATCACATACAACCTTTCCTCAAGGAAACCGTCGAGGAAACAATGTTTTGACATCCTATCTGCAATATTTCATAAATAATGCAACAACTGCTAACATAATTCCAACAGAGTTTTAGCATCGCTACGAGTGAGAAAGTCTCATCATAGTCAACTCTTTGAACATGTCGGAAACATCTTTGTGGTAAGTCGAGATTTCTTAATGGTGAGTTTTCACCATCATCGTTTGTCTTCCTTTTAAAGATCCATATGTACTTAATAGTATTACGACCATCAAGTACTTCTTCCAAAGTCCACACTTCGTTTTCATACATGGATCCTCTCTCGGATTTCATGGCCTCCAACCATTTGTCGGAATCCGAGCCCACCATCGCTTCTCCATAGCTCGCAGGTTCATTGTTGACCAGCAACATGACCTTCAAGACATGATTACGGTACTATTCTGGAGCAGTATGTTTCCTTGTCGACCTACGAGGTTTGGTAGTAGCTTGATCCGAAGCTTCATGATCACTATCATCAGCTTCCACTTCAATTGGTGTAGGCGCCATAGGAACTACTTCCTGCGCCCTGCTACATACTGGTTGAAGTGACGGTTCAGTAACCTCATCAAGTTTCCACCATCCTCCCACTCAATTCTATCCAGAGAAACTTTTCCTTGAGAAAGTACCCGTTTCTAGAAACAAACACTTTGCTTACGGATCTGAGATAGGAGGTATACCCAACTGTTTTGGGTGTCCTATGAAGAGGCATTTATCTGCTTTGGGTTCGAGCTTATCATGCTGAAATTTTTTCACATAAGCATCGCTGCCCCAAATTTTGAAGAAACGGCAGCTTAGGTTTCTCCAAACCATAGTTCATACGATGACATCTCAATGGAATTACGTGGTGCCCTATTTAAAGTGAATGCGGTTGTCTCTAATGCCTAGCCCATAAACAATAGTGGTAATTCGATCATAGTATGCACCATATGAAATAGGGCGCGACTATGACGTTCGGACACACCATCACACCATGGTGTCCTAGGTGGAATTGGTTGTGAAACAATTTTCACATTGTCTTAAATGTGTACCAAACTTGCAACTCAGATATTCATCTCCACGATCATATCGTAGACATTTTATCCTCTTGTCATGACGATCTTCAACTTCACTCTAAAATTACTTGAACCTTTCAATAATTTAGACTTGTGTTTCATCAAGTAAATATACCAGTATCTACTCAAATTATCTGTGAAGTAAGAACATAATGATATCCACTGCGTGCCTTAGCACTCATTGGACTGTTTACATCAAAATGTATTACTTCCAACAAGTTACTCTCTTGTTCCATCTCATTGGAAAACGAGGCTTTCAGTCATCTTGCCCATGATTTGCATGTCTCAAGTGATTCAAAATCAAGTGAGTCCAAACGATCCATCTGCATGGAGTTTCTTCATGTGTTCACACCAATAGGCATGACTCGCATGTCTCAAACGATTCAAAAACGAGTGAGTCCAAAGATCCATCAATATGGAGCTTCTTCATGCGTTTTACACCAATATGACTCAAGCGGCAGTTCCACGAGTGAGTGGTACTATCATTACTACTTTGTATCTTTTGGCATCAAATATTATGAACATGTGTATCACTACGATCGAGATTCAATAAACCATTGAAGGTATTTATTCAAGCAAATAGAATAACCATTATTCTCTTTAAATGAATAATCGTATTGCAATAAACACGATCTAATCAAGTTCATGCTCAGCCAAATAACATTTATTTAGGTTAACACTAATCCCGATGGTAGAGGGAGCGTGTGATGTTTGATCACATCAACCTTGAAATTTCTTCCAACACACATCATCATCTCACCTTTAGCTAGTCCCCATTTATTCTACAACTTTTATTTTGAGTTACTAACACTTATCAACCGAATCAGTATCTAATACCCTGGTGCTACTAGGAGTACTAGTAAAGTACACATCAATATCATGTATATCCAATATACTTTTGTCGACTTTGCCAGCCTTCTCATCTACCAAGTATCTAGGGTAGTTCCTCTTCAGTGAATGTTGCCCTCATTACAGAAGCACTTAATCTCGGTTTTGGGCTCAATCTTGTGTATCTTCACTAGAGCAATGATACGTCTCCGACGTATCTATAATTTTTGATGGTTTCATGCTATTATCTTGTCAAACTTTGGATGTTATGCATGCCTTTTATATATATTTTGGGACTAACTTATTAACTCAGTGCCAAGTGCCAGTTCCTGTTTTTTCATGTTTTTGACCCCTTTCAGAGGAGATTTTGAACGGAGTCCAAATGGAAGAAAATTCTCGAAAAGATTTTTTCCGTAACGGAAGAAGATCGGGAAGCCTGAGAGCCAAGACAGGGGAGCCTCAGGGGCCCCACAAGCCCTCACCCCGCGGCCAGGGGGAGGCCACGGCCCACAGGCTTGTGGCCCCCCTGGGCGCCCTCTGCCCTAGGGGTTGCGCCTATATATTCCCTAAAAATCCCAAAAAAATCTAGAGATCATCGAAAGTACTTTTCCGCCGCCGCAAGCTTCTGTCTTTGCAAGATCCCATCTGGGGCACATTCTGGTGCTCTGCCGGAGGGGGGATTCGGATACGGAGGGCTTCTTCATCAACACCATGACCTCTCCGATGATGCGTGAGTAGTTCACCATAGACCTACGGGTCCATAGTTAGTATCTAGATGGCTTCTTCTCTCTCTTGGATCTTCAATACAAAGTTCTCCATGATCTTCATGGAGATCTATCCGATGTAATCTTCTTTTGAGGTGTGTTTGTCGAGATCCGATGAATTGTGGATTTATGATCAGATTATCTATGAATCTTATTTGAGTTTCTTCTGATCTCTCTTATGCATGATTTCATATCCTTGTAATTCTCTTCGAGTTGTGGGTTTTGTCTGGCCAACTAGATCTATGATTCTTGCAATGGGAGAAGTGCTTGGTTTTGGGTTGATACCGTGTGGTGACCTCACCCAGTGACAGAAGGGGTAGCGAGGCACGCATCGTGTTGTTGCCATCAAGGGTAAAAAGATGGGGTTTTCATCATTGGTTTGAGATTTTCCCTCTACATCATGTCATCTTGCTTAAGGCGTTACTTTGTTCGTCATGAACTCAAGTCACTAGATGCATGCTGGATAGCGGTCGATGTGTGGAGTAATAGTAGTAGATGCAGAAAGTATGATCATTGCCTTAGATATCGTCATGACTTTGCACGGTTCTATCAATTGCTCGGCAGTACGTTCACCCACCGTGATATTTTCTATTTTGAGAGAAGCCTCTAGTGAACACTATGGCCCCCGGGTCTACTCCACACCATATTTTCAGCCTTACACTTTTTACTTCGTTGAACTTTCCGCCTTCAGATCTCACTTTGCAAACAATCTTGAAGGGATTGACATCCCCTTTGAAGCGTTGGGTGCAAGCTTGTTTGTGTTTGCACACGTACTCTCGACTTGACGAGACCCTCCTTATGGATCGATACCTTGGTTCTCAAACTAAGGGAAATACTTATTGCTCCTGTGCTGCATCACCCTTTCCTCTTCAAGGAAAAAACCAACGCAAGCCCAGTCTCCGTCAACATGTCAATTTCTGGCGCTGTTGTTTGAGAAGTAGCAGAAGGATTTCTGGCGCCGTTGCCGGGGAGGAAGATCAAGTCAAGAACTCATCCAAGTAGGTGTAGCAAACTCATCTCTTGCATTTACTTTGTTTGCCAGTTGCCTCTCGTTTTCCTCTCCCCCACTTCACCAATTTGCCTTTTTCGTTCGCCCTTTTTCTCGCTTGCTCTTTGTTTGCTTGTGTGCTTGCTTGCTTGCTGAAGTCACCATGAACGAAAACACCAAACTTTGTGACTTCTCGAATACTAATAATAATGATTTTATTAGTACTCCAATTGCTCCCGCCACTAGTGCGGAGTCATACGAAATCAATGCCGCTTTGCTGAATCTTGTTATGAAAGAGCAATTCTCTGGCCTTCCTAGTGAAGATGCCGCATCCCATCTCAATACCTTCATTGAGCTTTGCGATATGCAAAAGAAAAAGGATGTGGATAATGACGTGATTAAATTGAAGCTTTTTCCTTTCTCGTTGCGAGATCGCGCAAAAACTTGGTTTTCTTCTTTGCCCAAAAATAATATCGATTCTTGGGTTAAGTGCAAAGATGCTTATATATCCAAGTATTTTCCGCCGGTTAAGATCATCTCTCTCCGTAATGATATCATGAATTTCAAGCAACTTGATCATGAACATGTTGCACAATCCTGGGAGAGAATAAAATTAATGATTAGAAATTGTCCCGCTCATGGCTTGAGTCTTTGTATGATTATTCAAATCTTTTACGTTGGCTTGAATTTCGCTTCTAGAAATATCTTGGACTTCGCCTCAAGTGGAACGTTCATGGAAATCACGTTAGGGGAAGCCACAAAGCTCTTAGACAACATCATGACGAACTACTCTCAGTGTCACACTGAAAGGTCACCTACTAGTAAGAAGGTACACGCTATAGAGGAAATTAACTCGTTGAGTGCTAAGATGGACGAGTTAATGAATTTGGTTGCTAGTAGAAGTGCTCCTTTGGATCCTAATGCTATGCCTTTGTCTTCTTTGACTGAGAGTAGCAACGCTAGCTTGGACGTTAATTTTGTTGGTAGGAATAACTTTGGCAACAACAATGCTTTTAGAGGAAACTATGTTCCTAGGCCTTTTCCTAGTAACTCCTCTAACAATTTTGGCAAATCCTACAACAATACTCATGGAAATTACAATAGATTACCCTCTGATCTAGAGAGTAATATCAAAGAGTTCATCAACTCTCAAAAGATTTTCAATGCGTCCATAGAGGAAAAGCTACTCAAAATTGACGATTTGGCTAAGAGCGTTGATAGAATGTCTAGTGATGTTGATGCTTTGAAAGCTAGATGTGCTCCTCCCAAAATCAACATTGATGAAACTTTGAAAGCTATGCGTGTTTCCATGACTGAGAGCCCAGAAAGAACCGCCCAAATTCGTGCTAGACATGAATGGCTTAAAAAGCCGTGTTCTCGTGATGAGAATCACGAAGATCTTAAAGTGCTTGGTGTGACTCCCATTGAATCATTGTTTTCTTGTGTCAAACCTAATGATTATGGGGCTGGATATGAATCCACTTTGGTTGAAAAGTGCCCCAATGATTCGGAGTCCATCTATCTTGATGCTAAAAGCATTGAAAGTGGAGTAGAGGATGTTAAAACTTTGAGTAGTAATGAAATTACTACTGTGGATTTCAAGGAATTCAATTATGATAGTTGCTCCTTGATTGAATGCATTTCTTTGATGCAATCCATGTTAAACTCTCCACATGCTTATAGCCAAAACAAGGCCTTTACCGATCATATCGTCGAAGCTATGATAAAATCTCTTGAAGAGAAACTTGAATTGGAAGTCTCTATCCCTAGAAAGATTCATGATGAGTGGGAACCTACCATCAAAATCAAAATCAAAAACTATGAATGCAATGCTTTGTGTGATTTGGGTGCTAGTATTTCTGCGATTCCAAAGTCTTTATGTGATGTTCTGGGTTTTAATGAGATTGAAGAGTGTTCTCTTAATTTGCATCTTGCTGATTCTACTGTCAAGAAACCCATGGGGAGGATCAATGATGTTCTTATTATTGCAAATAGGAACTATGTACCCGTGGATTTCATTGTGCTTGACATTGATTGTAATCCTACTCGCCCTATTATTCTTGGTAGACATTTCCTAAGGATTATCGGTGCTATCATCGATATGAAGGAAGGGAATATTAGATTTAAATTTCCTTTAAGGAAGGGCATTGAACACTTTCCTAGAAAGAAAATAAGATTACCTTATGAATCCATGATGAGGGCCACTTATGGTTTGAGCACCAAAGACGACGATACGTGATTCTATCGCTTTTATGCCTAGCTAAGGGCGTTAAACAATAGCGCTTGTTGGGAGGCAACCCAATGAATTTATCTTTTTCTTTCTGTTTTTTTGCATCCACACCATCACAATTATGTTGTGATTGTGTTTTTTGTGTTTCCTTTTGTGTTTGATCCAAGAAAAACCTTTATGACTAGTCTTGGTAATGGTTGTTTGATCCTGTTGGAAAAAGACAAAAACTTTTCGCTCACGAGATGATTTTTAATTTTTATTCAGAAATATCTTTTGAGTTGATTCTTTTTGCTGCTGGTTTATATGATTTTTTCCCAGGCCGTCGTAATTCTTCAGATTTTTTGAGGTACCAGAAGTATACAAAGTATACAGATTTCTACAGACTAGTCTGTTTTTGACAGATTCTGTTTTTGTTGAGTTGGTTGCTTGTTTTGATGAAACTATGGTTAGTATCGGGGGTACTAGCCATGGAAAAGTGAGAATACAGTAGCCCAACACCAATATATATGGAATTCAAGTTTGCTACAGTACCAAAAAAGTGGTAGTTTGTTTTCTTGTGCTAATGTTATCACGAGTTTCTGTTTAAATCTTGTGTTGTGAAGTTTTCAAGTTTTGGGTGATGTTCTCATGGACAAAGAGTTAAGGAGTGGGAAGAGCTCAAGGCTGGGGATGCCCAAGGCATCCCAAGCCAAATTCAAGGACACCAAAAAGCCTAAGCTTGGGGATGCCCCGGGAAGGCATCCCCTCTTTCGTCTTTAATCCATCGGTAACATTACTTGGAGCTATATTTTTATTCACCACATGATATGTGTTTTGCTTGGAGCGTCTTGTATCTTAGGAGTCTTTTCTTTTTGTTGTGTCACAATCATCCTTGCTGCACACCTTTTTGAGAGAGAGAGACATGTACTCATCGTGATTTTGCTAGAATGCTCATAGTGCTTCACTTATATCTTTTGAGCTTGATACTTTTGCTCTATGTGCTTCACTTATATCTTTTAGAGCGCGGCGGTGCATGATTTGGTAGTTGGATTATGCTATGAAAGTAGTCCCAAATGTGATAGGTACCCAAAGAGGATGCAAAAAAAACCTCCATCTTCATGTGCATTGAATAGAAAGAGAAGTTTTGATTCCTCTCAAATAGTTTTGAGACGTGGATTTGGTAATATTAAGAGCTATATTAGTAGGGTGTTGTGAATCTAGAAATACTTGTGTTGAAGTTAGTGATTCCCGTAGCATGCACGTATGGTGAGCTATGTTAGGAAGTCGGAGCATAATTGATCTATTGATTGTCATCCTTTGTGTTGAGGTCGGGATCGCGCGATGGTTAACACTTACCAACCCTTCCCCTAGGAGTATGTGTTTAGCACTTTGTTTCAATTACTAATAAAAACTTTCGCAACAAGTATGTGAGTTCTTCATGACTAATGTGAGTCCATGGTATAGATGCACTTTCACCTTCCACCATTGCTAGCCTCTCTAGTGCCGCGCAATTGTCGCCGGTGCACAAACCCACCATATTCCTTCCTCAAAACAGCCACCATACCTACCTACTATGGCATTTTCATAGCCATTCCAAAAATATTGCCATGCAACTCCCACCGTTCCGTCTCATGACTTGTGCCGTCACTCTCATATTGCCATTGCATGATCGTAAGATAGCTAGCGAGATGTGTCAACATCATACGCCATGCTAGATCGTTGCACATCCCGGTACACTGCCGGAGGCATTTCCTATGGAGTCATCATCATTGTGATTTTTGAGCTATGAGTAAATAAAAGTGTGGTGATCATCATTATTAGAGAATTTTCCCATGTGAGGAAATAAAAAAAGAGAGGCCAAAGAGCCCAAAACAAAAAAAAGAGAAAAAAGAGAGAGGCCTAAGAGCCCAAATGAAAAAAAGGAGAGAAAAAGAGAGAAGGGACAATGCTACTATCTTTTTCCACACTTGTGCTTCATAATAGCACCATGTTCTTCATGATTGAGAGCTTCTTGCTTTGTCACTACCATATGCTAGTGGGAATCTTCATTATATAACTTGGCTTGTATATTCCAATGATGGGCTTCCTCAAAATTGCCCTAGGTATTCGTGAGCAAGCAAGTTGGATGCACACCCACTAGTTTTCCTTTTGAGCTTTCACATACTTATAGCTCTAGTGCACCTCCTGTATGGCAATCCCTACTCATTCACATTGATATATATTAATGGGCATCTCCATAGCCTATTGATACGCCGAGTCAATGTGACCATCTCCTCCTTTTTGTCTCACAACCACCACCACACTCTATTCCACTTATAGTGCTATATCCATGGCTCACGCTCATGTATTGCATGATAGTTATAGAAAGTTTGAGAAAGTAAGAGTGCAAAAACAATTACTTGGCCAATGCCGGGGTTGTGCATGATTTACATTAGTTGTGTGAGGATGATGGAGCATAGCCAGACTATGTGATTTTGTAGGGATAACTTTCATTGGCCTTGTTATTTTGAAAGTTCATGATTACTTTGCTAGTTTGCTTGAAGTATTACTGTTTCCATGTCAATAGCAAACTATTGTTTCGAATCTGAACATTCATGTCATATGAAAGAAGTTGCAAAGGACAACTATGCTAGGTAGCATTCCACATCAAAAATTCATTCTTTATCACTTCCCTACTCGAGGACGAGCAGGAGTTAAGCTTGGGGATGCTTGATACATCTCCAACGTATCTATATTTTTGATGGTTTCATGCTATTATCTTGTAAAACTTTGGATGTTATGCATGCCTGTTATATATTTCTTGGGACTAACTTATTAACTCAGTGCCAAGTGCCAGTTCCTGTTTTTTTCCATGTTTTTGATCCCTTTCATAGGATATTTTGAAACAGAGTCCAAACGGAATAAAATCCCCGAAAAGATTTTTTCCGTAACGGAAGAAGATCGGGAAGCTTGAGAGCCAAGGCAGGGGAGCCTTAGGGGCCCCACAAGCCCTCACCCCGCGGCCAAGGGGGAGGCTGCGGCCCGAAGGCTTGTGGCCCCCCTGGGCGCCCTCTACCCTAGGGGTTGCGCCTATATATTCCCTAAAAATCCCAAAAAAATCAAGAGATCATCGAAAGTACTTTTCCGCCGCCGCAAGCTTCTGTCTTCGCAAGATCCCATTAGATCTATGATTTTTCTGGCCAACTAGATCTATGATTCTTGCAATGGGAGAAATGCTTGGTTTTGGGTTCATACCGTGCGGTGACCTCACCCAGTGACAGAAGAGATAGCGAGGCACGCATCGTGTTGTTGCCATCAAGGGTAAAAAGATGGGGTTTTCATCATTGGTTTGAGATTATCCCACTACATCATGTCATCTTGCTTAAGGCATTACTCTGTTCGTCATGAACTCAATACACTAGATGCATGCTGGATAGCGGTCGATGTGTGGAGTAATAGTCGTAGATGCAGAAAGTATCGGTCTACTTGTCTCGGATGTGATGCCTATATGTATGATCATTGCCTTAGATATCGTCATGACTTTGCGCGGTTCTATCAATTGCTCGACAGTAATTTGTTCACCCACCGTGATATTTGCTATTTTGAGAGAAGCCTCTAGTGAACACTATGGCCCTCGGGTCTACTTCACACCATATTTGACATAGATTGCAATCCTTCATGTCCCATTATTCTTGGTAGACCTTTCCTAAGGACTATTGGTGCTATCATCGATATGAAGGAAGGGAATATTAGATTTAAATTTCCTTTAAAGAAGGGCATGGAGCACTTTCCTATAAAGAAAATAAGATTGCCTTATGAATCTATGATGAGGGCTACCTATGGTTTGAGCACCAAAGATGACTATACGTGATTCCATCACTTTTTGCCTAGCTAAGGGCGTTAAACAAAAGCGCTTGTTGGGAGGCAACCCAACGAATCTATCCTTTTTCTTTCTGTTTTGTGTTTTCCACACTTTCATAATTCTGTTATGATTGTGTTTTTTGTGTTCTTTTTGCATTTGTGCCAAGCAAAACCGTTATGATTAGTCTTGGGGATGATCGTTGGTTATGCTGGAAAAGACAGAAACTTTCTGCTCACGAAAAGAATTTTCATTTTTTTTCTGTAAGAGCTTTTGAGTTGATTATTTTTGCTGCTGATTTCTACGCAAATTCTTCAGACTGTCGTAATTTGTCAGAGTTTTTTAAGTACCATAGGTATACGAAATATACAGATTGCTACAGACTGGTCTGCTGTTAAAAGATTCTGTTTTTGTTGTGTTGGTTGCTCATTTTGATGAAACTATGGATAGTATCGGGGGGTATTAGCTATGGAAGATTGAAAGTACAGTAACCCAACATCAGCACAAGTATAATTTAAGTTTGCTACAGTACCTAAGGAAGTGGTGGTTTGATTTCTCATACTAATGTTATCACGAGTTTCTGTTTAAGTTTTGTGTTGTGAAGTTTTGAAGTTTTGGGTGAAGTTCTTATGGACAAAAAGATAAAGAGTGGCAAGAGCTCAAGCTTGGGGATTCCCAAGGCACCCCAAGAAATTCAAGGATGCCATAAAAGCCTAAGCTTGGGGATGCCCCGGGAAGGCATCCCCTCTCTCGTCTTCAATTCATCGGTAACGTTACTTGGGGCTATATTTTTATTCACCACATGTTATGTATTTTTGCTTGGAGCGTCTTGTATCGTAGGAGTCTTTTATTTTTGTTGTGTCACAATCATCCTTTCTTCACACCTAGAGAGAGAGACATGCACACACCGTGATTTTGTCGAGCTTCACTTATATCTTTTGGTAGACAATTCAGCTCACATGTGCTTCACTTATATGTTTTGAGCTAGATACTTTTGCTCTTTGTGCTTCACTTATATCTTTTAGAGCACAGTGGTGCGTGGCTTGGTAGTTGATCTATGCTTTTAAAGTAGTCTCAAAAGGGGTAGTTATCCAAAGGAATACGAAAACTTCCACCTTCATGTGCATTGAATAGTTAGAGAAGTTTGATTCATCTCAATTAGTTTTGAGTTGTGGTTATGGTAATATTGAAGTCATGCTAGTAAGGTGTGGTGGATATAGAAATACTTGTGTTGAAGTTAGTGATTCCCGTAGCATGCACGTATGGTGAACCGCTGATGAAATCTGAGCATGATTAGTATATTGATTGTCATCCTTTGCGTGGCGGTCGGGATCACGCGATGGTTTATACCTACCAACCCTTCCCCTAGGAGTATGCGTTGAATGCTTTGTTTCGATTACTAATAAAACATTTTGCAGCAAGTATATGAGTTCTTCATGACTAATGTTGAGTCCATGGTTTAGATGCACTTTCACCTTCCACCATCACCATCTTCTTAGTGTCGTGCAACTTCGCCGGTGCTCAAAACCCACCATTAGCCTCCCTCAAAACAGCCACCATACCTACCTACTATGTATTTTTCTAAGTCATTCCGAGATATATTGCCATGCAACTACCACCATGACATGTGCCACCACGTCTACATTGCCATTGCATGATCGTAAGATAGCTAGCATGATGTTTCCATTGATGTCTATGCCATGCTAGATCATTGTCACGGTACACTACCGAAGGCATTCCATATAGAGTCGTAGTTGCTCTAAGTTTCGAGTTGAAAGTGTGATTATCATCATTAATGGAGCATTGTCCCATGTGAGGAAATAAAAGAGGCCAAAGAAGCCCACCAAAAAAAAGAGGCCAAAGAGCCCACCGAAAAAATGAGAGAAAAAGAGAGAAGGGACAATGCTACCATTTTTTCCACACTTGTGCATATTAAGCACCATGATCTTCATGATTGAGAGTCTCTCGTTTTGTAACCACCATATAGCTAGTGGGAAATTTTCATTATATAACTTGGCTTGTATATGACAATGACAGGCTTCCTCAAAATTGCCTTATGTCTTCGTGAGCAAGCAAATTGGATGCACACCCACTAGTTTTCTTTAAGAGCTTTCACATACTCGTAGCTCTAGTGCATCATTTGTATGGCAATACCTACTCATTCACATTGATATCTATTGATGAGCATCTCCACAGCTCATTGATATGCCTAGTTAATGTGACTATCTTCTCCTTTTTGTCTTGCAACCTCCACCACACTCCACACCATCTATAGTGCTATAACCATGGCTCACGCTCATGTATTGCGTGAGAGTAGAAAAGGTTTGAGAAAGTAAAGGTGTGAAACAATTACTTGGCCAATACCGGGGTTGTGCATGATTTAAATTCGTTGTGCAATGATGATAGAGCATAGCCAGACTATATGCTTTTGTAGGGATAACTTTCTTTTCGCCTTGTTATTTTGAAAGTTCATGATTACCTTGCTAGTTTGCTTGAATTATTATTGTTTCCACGTCAATAGCAAACTATTGTTTTGAATCTAATGGATCTAAAAATTCACGTCACATAAGAGGAATTACAAAGGACACCTATGCTAGGTAGCATGAAAGCATCAAAAATTCATTCTTTATCACTTCCCTATTCGAGGACGAGCAGGAGTTAAGCTTGGGGATGCTTGATACGTCTCAAACGTATCTATAGTTTTTGATGGTTTCACGCTGTTATCTTGTCTCCTTTGGATGTTTTATGTACCTTTTGTATCTTTTTTGGGACTAACTTATTAATTCAGTGCCAAGTGCCAGTTCCTGTTTTTTCTATATTTTTGACTCTTTTCATATCTGATTTTGGAACGGAGTCCAAACGGAAGAAAAACCCCGAAATGATTTTTTCCCGAACGGAAGAAGATCAGGGGGCCTTTGGGCCAAGCCAGGTGGGCTCTAGGGAGCCCACAAGCCCCCACTCCGCCACCAGGGGGGAGGCGTCGGTGGCAGGGCTTGTGGCCTCCCTGGCCGCCCCCTGAACTATATCTTTGGCCTATATATTCCCAAATATTCCGCAAAAAATTAGGGGAGCCTTGAAAATACTTTTCCGCCGCCGCAAGTTTCCGTTTCCACGAGATCTCATCTGGAGAGCCTTCCCGGCACCCTGCCGGAGGGGACTTTCGAGTTGGAGGGCTTCTTCTTCATCATCATTGCCCCTCCAATGACTCGTGAGTAGTTCACTTCAGACCTACGGGTCCATAGTTAGTAGCTAGATGGCTTCTTCTCTCTCTTGGATCTTTAATACAAAGTTCTCCATGATCTTCATGGAGATATATCCGATGTAATCTCCTTTGGTGGTGTGTTTGTCGAGATCCGATGAATTGTGGATTTGTGATCAGATTATCTATGATATATATTTGAGTCTTTGCTGATTTCTTATATGCATGATTTGATATCCTTGTAAGTCTCTCCGAGTCTTGGGTTTTGTTTGACCAACTAGATCTATGATTCTTGCAATGGGAGAAGTGCTTGGTTTTGGGTTCTACCATGTGGTGACCTTTCCCAGTGACAGTAGGGGCAGCAAGGCACACATCAAGTAGTTGCCATCAAGGGTAAAAAGATGGGGTTTTTATCATTGGTTTGAGATTACCCCTCTACATCAATTGCTCGACAGTAATTTTTTCACCGACCGGCTACTTGCTTTCATGAGAGAAGCCACTAGTAAACACTAAGGCCCCCGGGTCTATTCACATCCATCGTTTACACCTCCGCTTTTACTTTGCTTTGTTACTTTGTTGCTTTCAGTTCTCACTTGGCAAACAATCTATAAGGGATTGACAACCCCTTCATAGCGTTGGGAGCAAGCTTTTGTGTTTGTGCAGGATCTTGAGATACTCCTCCACCGGATTGATACCTTGGTTCTCAAACTGAGGGAAATACTTACCGTCGCTGTGCTACATCACCCTTTCGGCTTCAAGGGAACACCAACGCAAGGCTCCAAGGCCACGGGGGAAATCCTTTGCATACTTGCCTAGGAAGTCCCTTAAGGCGTAGCCGCAGATGAAGGATTCCAGGTGCCGTTGACACAATAATTTCTGGCCCTGTTGCAAGGGAAGCACAGCTGACATCACCCTCCGTATCCGAATCCCCCCTCCGGCATGACACGAGAACGTGCCCCAGATGGGATCTTGCGGAGACAGAAGCTTGCGGCGGCGGAAAAGTACTTTCAATGATTGATACGTCTCCGTCGTATCTACTTTTCCGAACTCTTTTGCCCTTGTTTTGGACTCTAATTTGCATGATTTGAATGGAACTAACTTGGACTAACATTGTTTTCAGCAGAATTGCCATGGTGTTGTTTTTGTGCAGAAATAAAAGTTCTCGGAATGACCTGAAAATTTACGGAGAATTTTTCTGGAATTAATGAAAAATACCTAAGCAAAGATCCAACGGAGGAGGTGAGCCAGTGGGCCACAAGCCCACCAGGCGCGACCACCCCCTGGCTGCGCCTGTCAGGCTTGTGGGGCCCATAGAGCTCCACCGCCTCCAATCTCAGCTCTATATATTCTGTTTTGCCCGAAAAAATCAAGGAGAAGGATTCATCGCGTTTTGGGATACGGAGGCGCCGCCACCTCCTGTTCTTCATCTGGAGGACAGATCTGGAGTCCGTTCTCGGCTCCGAAGAGGGGAAATCGTGGCCATCGTCATCATCAACCTTCCTCCATCGCCAATTCCATGATGCTCTTCACCGTTCGTGAGTAATCTCATCGTAGGCTTGCTGGACGGTGATGAGTTGGATGAGATCTATCATGTAATCGAGTTAGTTTTGACGTGGATTGAACCCTAGTATCCACTATGTTCTGAGATTGATGTTGCTACTACTTTGCCATGCTTAATGCTTGTCACTAGGGCCCGAGTGCCATGATTTCAGATCTGAACCTATTATGTTGTCGCCAATATATGTGTGTTTTAGATCCTATCGTGCAAGTTGTAGTCACCTACTATGTGTTATGACCCGGCAACCCCGGAGTGACAATAGCCGGAACCACTCCCGGAGATGACCATAGTATGAGGAGTTCATGTATTCACCAAGTGTTAATGCGTTGGTCCGGTTCTTTATTAAAAGGAGAACCTTAATATCCCGTAGTTTCCATTAGGACCCCGCTGCCACGGGAGGGATGGATAATAGATGTCATGCAAGTTCTTTTCCCTAAGCACGTATGACTACATACGGAATACAAGCCTACATTAGATTGACGAACGGGAGCTAGTTACATATCTTTCCGTGTTATAGCTGTTACATGACGAATCACATCCGGCATAATCATCCATCACCGATCCAATGCCTACGAGTCTTTTCCTACTGGTCCTTGCTCTGTTACTTTCCCGCTACTGCTGTTACTTTGCTGCTACCGGTTACTGTTGCTATTGCTGCTATCACCCTACTTTGCTACTGATACTTTGCTGCAGACACTAAACCTTTCAGGTGTGGTTGAATTGACAATTCAACTGCTAATACTTGAGAATATTCTTTCGCTTCCCGTTGAGTCGAATCAATAAATTTGGGTTGAATACTCTACCCTCGAAAACTGTTGCGATCCCCTATACTTGTGGGTTATCAAGACATTTTTCTGGCGTCGTTGTCGGGGAAGCAATGCTATATTCTCTGAGTCACTTGGGATTGACGTCTACTGGTCACTATGAGGAATCCAATAGATCCAAGAACTAAAGTCTTGCCCTCAACTACGAGGACAGGTAAGGAACTGGCATCTAGCTCTGCACTTGATTCACCTTCAGTTATGAGGAATCCGATGTCACCTGTGCTTGATGATGCTATTTCTGCTTCCCATGATGCTTATGATGATGCTATGCCTGATACTGCTTTGCCTGATGATGCTATGCCTGATATTGCTTTGCCTGATGATGCTATGCCTGATACTGCTTTGCCACTAGGTGAACTCTTGATGCACAAATTGGTAGAGTTGCTGCTAGATGTGATGATACTTCTGAAAGTGCTGATACTATTGAAGTAGAACCTGCTATTATGCCTGAACGTTATGTTACGGAGGGAGAGATAACTGAGGATTTCTTGCGTGTAAGGATAGCTATGATGTTGAGAAACTACTCCTCAAGTGGAAAGAAAAATCTCTGAACGCTAGGATGAAATACGACCCGAAGTTTGCTACTTCGCCTATCTTTGTGACCGATAAGGATTATGAATTCTCTGTCGACGCTGAGTTAATCACTTTGGTCGAATCTGATCCTTTTCATGGTTATGAGTCTGAAACGGTTGTAGCCCATCTTACCAAACTGCACGATATAGCCACCCTATTCACTAGTGAGGAAAAGATCCGCCACTACTATATCCTCAAGCTGTTTCCTTTCTCGCTAAAGGATGATGCTAAGACCTGGTTCACTTCTCTTGCTCCTGGTTGTGTGCGTAGCCCCCAGGATATGGTCTACTACTTCTCTGAGAAATATTTCCGTGCCCATAAGAAGCAAGCTGCCTTGCAGGAAATATACAACTTTGCTCAAGCTGAGGAAGAGAGTCTCCCACAAGCTTGGGGGAGGCTCATCCAGCTACTGAATGCTTTGCCTGATCACCCTCTTGAGAAGAACGAAATACTTGATATCTTCTATAATGGACTTACCGATGCTTCCAAAGACCACCTAGATAGTTGTGCTGGTTGTGTTTTTAGGGAACGAACCGTAGAACAAGCTGAGATTCTGTTGAATAACATCTTGTGCAATGAGAATGCTTGGACTATTCACAAACCACCTCCTAAGCCAACTCCAAAGAAAAGAGGTATTCTATTCCTCAGTCCTGAAGATATGCAAGAAGCTAAGAAATCTATGCGAGAGAAAGGCATTAAATCTGAAGATGTCAAAAATCTACCACCTATCAAAGAGATCCATGGTCTCGCTAACCCGATACAGGTAGTAGAAGTAAATTCTCTGCGTAGGTTTGATGAGAGTGATATTCCTTTTGATAAACCTGCTAGCTTATTCGTGGATGAATTTGATAACTTCGTTGCCAAACAACAAAGTTTCAAAGATTATGTTAGCAGACAATTGGAACAGAATGCTCGTATGCTTAGTCATTTAAGTGCTTGTGTGGACAGAAATGTCAATGATCTTAAGCTTATGAGTAAACATGCCTCTATGGTTACTACTCAGGTAGAACAAGTACTTAAGGCTCAAAATGACTTGCTCAATGAGTTGAATGAAAATTCCGTCAGAGTCGTTACTAGAGGCGGTAGAATGACCCAGGAACCTTTGTATCCTGAGGGTCATCCAAAGAGAATTGAACAAGATTCTCAAGGAGTTATCATCGATGCACCTAGTCATCCTAGGAAGAAGAAGAAAGATGATAGGAACTTGCACGCTAGCAACCCTGTTGTTGCTACACCTGAGAGTCCAAACAATGTCTCTGTCTCTAAAGCTGAAACACAATCTGGTGATGAACATGAGCCTAATGATAATATCAACAGTGATGTTCATGCTGATGCTCAACCTAGCAATGGTAAGCATGTGGAGATTGAACCTGTTAATCTTGATAACCCACAACCTAAGAATAAGAGATACGATAAGAATGACTTCACTGCTAGGAAGCACGGTAAAGAAAGGGAACCATGGGTTCAGAAACCCATGCCCTTCCCTCCCAAACCATCCAAGAAAAAGGATGATGAGGATTTTGAGCGGTTTGTTGAAATGATCAGACCTGTCTTTCTGCAAATGCGTTTGACAGATATGCTCAAAATGTCTCCGTATGGTAAGTATATGAAAGATATTGTGACTAATAAGAGGAAGATACCTGAGGTTGAGATTTCCACCATGCTTGCTAATTATACCTTCAAGGGTGGAACTCCTAAGAACCTAGGTGATCCCGATGTGCCCACTATACCTTGCTCCATTAAAGGTAACTACCTGAGAACTGCTTTATGGGATCTTGGAGCCGGTGTTAGAGTTATGCCTCTCTCTCTCTTTATCATAGACTTGAACTGGATAAGTTGACACCCACTGAAATCTCTCTGCAAATGGCCGACAAATCAACTGCTTTCCCTATCGGCATTTGCGAGGATGTGCCTATTGTGGTTGCCAACGTCACTATCTTAACAGACTTTGTTATTCTGGATATTCCCGAGGACGATGCCAAGGCGGTCATCCTCGGAAAACCCTTTTTGAACACTGCAGGGGCTGTTATAGATTGCAACAAAGGCAATGTCACTTTCCATGTCAACGGTAATGAGCATACGGTGCACTTTCCGGAGAAACAATATCGAGTACATTGCATCAATGCTATCGAAAAGACTTAATCGATTCTTATTGGGAGCTTTGAATGCCCTATTCCTCGTGTCAAGATGAAGTATGATTTTCTTGTTGGGGAGATACACATCCCCATTGAGGTGACCTAGTGACTATTCGAGAATTCTCCGTTCTCTTTTCGATTCGAAAAGGTTTGTCGAGGAGACTTGATCAACCTCATTGACGGATTTCTTTCGATGACCATGAGATGGATGAATTGAGGAGTCACAAACCTCTGTTCCAAGCTTTCACCTTTGGTTGCTTAGAAGAAAAATGATAGGTTTAGTTTAGTTTCCCCTGTTTTCTGTTTTAGCATCCGATAGAAAAGTACCCCGAAAATAAAAGATCTCCGAACGTCCTGAAAATCAAGTATGATTTTTTCTGGAATTTTTGAAAAATTCTGAGACGAAGAGCTTGTCTGGGGGCTGCACGAGTGGGCCACAAGCCCTGGAGGCGCGTGCACCCCGCTTGCTGCACCACCCAGGCTTATGGGGCCCACAGGCACCCCCTCCACTCATTCTTGCTCTCATCTGGTTCTCCTACCTCCAGAAAAAATCGTTTCACAGCTCAAACCCATGTTCTTGCTCCTCTTGCTGGGATTTTCGATCTCTTTGCTCAAAGCACCATTCTCCAAACTGTTTTGGGGAAATTACTCCTTGGTAAGTGACTCCTCCATTGGCCCAATTAGTTTTTGCTCTAGTGCCTTATACTTCGCGTATTTTTGCTGCCTTGGTGACTATGTTCTTGAGCTTTGCATGCTAATTTTAGCTGGTCCCAAGTAGTTTTGATGCGTAAAACGGCCTCTAGGCACTTGTGGGAGTAGCTGCTACGAGTTTAGTTGAGCCTTTTTCACTTTTCCTTTGGGCCACTGAAAATTTCAGAAAAAGGAAGATGTTCAGGAGAAACTATCATGGTGGTTCCTCAAGCAAGAGAGGTCCCCGTCTTGCGATTCGGGAGCCCGATCCTTACCAACCAAGGGACGCACAGGTGCAACCATGTTAATGGCCTTCTGATAAATTTATGATTGAGGCAGGTTTCAAAGACGAGTTTGATGCACTTGTTCACACCGTCGGACTCGAAGAATTCATCTCCGATAAATGTGAGCAGTATGTTGCTCTCACTCCCTCTTTTGTTCGTAGATTCAAATTTTCAGCTGGCCGTGACACATCGGTACTGTTTGATCTCTATGAAAAATCATATACCATGGATTTAGAGATTTCAACAGAATTTGCAAGATACCTATTTGGGGTAGCCTCAATGATCCTCCTAAATCTTTGGTTAGAGATTTTTTCTCTGGTATAACTGTTGGAGAAACTAGAGATATTACACAGGCTACCATGGGGAGCTTTCATTTTCCTGCCTTGCATTACTTTGCCCTCTTCATAGGCAGATGCATTAATGGCAAGATTGAGCATTGTCACCTCTGCGCACCCGACCTTAGTATCGTTAAGAGCGCAGTAACGGGTGATAAAAGTTTCAACATGGGAGCTATTATAGCAAGGAGGTTGAATAATAATGCTAATGAAGGGGATTTCTTTGGTGGGATCTATGCCACACGCATAGCAAATTTTCTTGGAGCACCCATCCGCGAAGGAGACCCCCCGCTCCATACAGCTTTCCTTGACCGCGTCGCTTTAACACGCTACCAGTTCCTTGAGAGGGATGATGAATCCCTCCTATACCGTTTGATATTTAACCGGCAGCGTGTTTTCCATATTACCCTTCCTGCTCCTGCCTTCTTTGACTTTCAGGTAAAATGGAGATATTACGTAACCAGAGGGGAGGCAGAGGAGTATGAGAGGGAGGCAAAGGCTTCTTGTCTCCGTGAGGCAGCTATTCAGGCAGTGGCTGCAGCACTCCCGTATAACCCCCATTATGATTTTGGGTTTCGCCAGGACCATCCTTGGGAGTAGACCAACTTAGGCCAAAAGCCTAAGCTTGGGGGAGTACCTGTTTCTCATCGACTTTACATTCTTGCTTATGCTTTCACTTTGTTCGTCGGTGTTCACACTTTGCCACTGTATCATCCATGCTAGTTTATTTCTTTTTCTCATTTTCTTTTCGTGTGTCTTTCTAGTTTGAGAAAACCCAAAAAAATTTCCTTTTTCTTCTTTTGCTTGTTGGGAGCTCTCCCGTGTAAATAGTTTTCTTTTTATTTGGGTAAAGGTAGAAGACCATGGTTACAATGTTTAGTGGCTCTCGCATGCATACCTGTTTAGCTGTCAAAGAGCCATATTACTTTGACTTCTCCTTTGTGTTTGCCTGCAGATTCCAGCGTAGTACAATGCACGAGCACTCTTATTATTGTTCACATCGTTCGGTCGTGCAAGTGAAAGGCAATAATGACGATATATGACGAAGTGATTGAGCCTGGAAAAGCTGGTATGAACTCGATCTATTTTGTTTTTGTAAATATGACTAGCTCATCGTGCCTGATTCAGCTTCGTTGTGAGGGAAACATGTTTGCAATGACAACTTAGAGATCATAGTTGCTTATGCCATGCTTACTTAGCTAGGAGCTTATAATGGTTTGTCTTGGATGCCCACATGAATGTTGAGATGACTGTGTTGTAGTATGATAGGATGGTATCCTCCTTTGAATGATTCAAGTGGCTTGACTTGGCGCATGTTCACGCATGTAGTTGAAACAAAGTCAACATAGCCTCTATGATATTCATGTTCATGGTGATTTATGTCCTACTCATGCTTGCACTCAATGTTAGTTAACCTCAATGCATTTTGATGACTGTTGTCGCTCTCTAGTTGGTCGCTTCCCAGTCTTTTGCTAGCCTTCACTTGTACTAAGCGGGAATACTGCTTGTGCATCCACTTCCATAAACCCAAAGTTGTTCCATATGAGTCCACCATACCTACCTATATGCGGTATCTACCTGCCGTTCCAAGTAAATTTGCATGTGCCACTCTCTGAACCTTCAAGAAATAATCTATTTTGCATGACCGAACCGCTCATGTGGTGACAAGGGGATATCAGTATCTTCCATGCTAGGCGTGTTATCCTCGATATGTGTTTATTCACTATCATTCACGAGAAAGGGTCCGGTAATTGGGATGCCCAGTTCCATGCTCAAATCGAAAAGATAATTGCAAACCAAACTCCCCCAAGATTGATGTTGGTATGGACGGTACCTGAGGATTCGGCTAGCCGTGGAGTGTGATTGATTGGTGGTGGGGGAGTCAAAACTTTACTTTTCTGTTTGGGAACCGCCTATAGCATGTGTAGCGTGGAAGATGTTGAGAATTCTTAGTCATTGCGTTGACAATGAAAGCATGCCACCCAAAATTATTATCTCTGTTTTCAAAGCTTGAGCTCTGGCACCTCTGCAAATCAATGCTTCCCTGTGCGAAGGGTCTGTCTATTTATGTTCCTGTTGAGTCATCCTCCTCTTATAAAAGCACCAATTAGAGAGCACCTCTGTCGTTTTTATGCTTTGCTTTTAACTGTGTTGAGTATGCCTGTGACTGGATCTTCTTTGCCATGAATTACAATGTTTAGTCAGCCCTTGGTCTTTGAAGGTGCTCTGCATTTATGTTTTGCGGTCTCAGAAAGAGCTAGCGAGATACCACCTGTTCGTACTGCTTCATGTTGTTTTGATTGAAGTGTTGACATTTGAGGCTTATCATTATTTGCTCGCTAGTTGATTATGCCATTGATATGAGTTTACTGTGAGACCTAGATGTCATTTGCTTATGTGGTTTGCTTGTGATCTTGCTGAAATTCTGGTTATGAGTTAAACATAGTTGCAACCACTAGATCAAACAGAGTTCGTCAAAGTTTTTCTTTTGTCTCTTTCAGTTTGTCAACTGAATTGCTTGAGGGCAAGCAAGGCTTTAAGCTTGGGGGAGTTGATACGTATCCGTCGTATCTACTTTTCCGAACTCTTTTGCCCTTATTTTGGACTCTAATTTGCATGATTTGAATGGAACTAACCCGGACTAACGCTGTTTTCAGTAGAATTGCCATGGTGTTGTTTTTCTGCAGAAATAAAAGTTCTCGGAATGACCTGAAAATTTACGGAGAATTTTTCTGGAATTAATGAAAAATACGTGCGCAAAGATCCACCGGAGGAGGTGAGCCAGTGGGCCACAAGCCCTCCAGGCACGACCATCCCCCCTGGTCGCGTCTGGCAGCCATGTGGGCCCCACAGAGCTCCACCGCCTCCAATCTCAGCTCTATATATTCCGTTTCGCCCGGAAAAAAATCAAGGAGAAGGATTCATTGCGTTTTACGATACAAAGGCGCCGCCACCTCCTGTTCTTCATCTGGAGGACAGGTCTGGAGTCTGTTCTCGGCTCCGGAGAGGGGAAATCGTCGCCATCATCATGATCAACCTTCCTCCATCACCAATTCCATGATGCTCTTCACCGTTCGTGAGTAATCTCATCGTAGGCTTGCTGGACGGTGATGAGTTGGATGAGATCTATCATGTAATCGAGTTAGTTTTGACGGGGATTGATCCCTAGTATCCACTATGTTCTGAGATTGATGTTTCTACTACTTTGCCATGCTTAATGCTTGTCACTAGGGCCCGAGTGCCATGATTTCAGATCTGAACCTATTATGTTGTCGCCAATATATGTGTGTTTTAGGTCCTATTTTGCAAATTGTAGTCACCTACTATGTGTTATGACCCGGTGTAAGTGCATCTAGTGCCCTTTAGTGATTTTGGTGGTTTGAAGACTTATAGGTTAAGCATCTAATGTGTTTGTGAGTGTACACAGGATCTATAAGTCATTGAGGATTTTGAGATATTTGAAGAATATCGACCCCTAAAAATATATGTCTTCAGTTGAAGAAATTGGTCTGAAGCTGAAGAAATGAATCGCAAGGAATCTGCGATGAAATTGATATTCCTCATGAAGATACTGATATTGAGAAGTCCGGTGGTTCCTGAAGAAAATCATTCTGAAGAATTTGAAGCATGAAGATTTACACTTTCTGTTTTACTTTCTTCGCATTTGAGTAATAGGAACACCGTACTGTTAAAGGGGGTCGAAGTTACACTATGGAATGAATTTGCTCATGATGCTCAACCCAAGCCTAATCCTACCAAAATCCTCAAGTGAGGAATGCAAGTGACATGAGGACTCTCACAGTTGAGGGTTCCGACCGTTTCGATAACCACGCCAAGTCATTGGTCTTATCCACTCCAACGGTCATATTATTTAAGGGCATTAGTGTCAAATCATGTCGGGATGCTCCCAGGCTATAAATAGCCACCCCCCACAACCAGTAGCTGGTTGGCTGCTCCGTTAGAAACTGACACTTGTCATAAGAGCAACCCAAATTCCTCAGAGCCTTCGAGAGTAAATCATAAGTGAGGAAATACACCACCCACCGAAACCACAAACCAAACCTAGTGATTGAGCATCACTGAAGAAGTTGTTCCTGTGTGGGACTGAAGCCTTTTACCTTTGAGGACTATGCATCCTCCAGACGGTTAGGCGTCATGGTCTAGAGCAATCAAGCAGTCAATTGTGGATCGCGGGGTGACCAAGTTTGTGAGGGTTTGGAAGTCTGCCCTGAAGACTTACCACGAGTGTTGGGCGAGGACTGTGTGTCCTTAGCTCAAGGAGAATACGGTAGGGTCTGTGTGTCCCGGGACTGGGTGTCCTTTGGTTTCAATACCAAGCCGCTCCAAACCAGATGTACAACTGTCACAACAGTTGGAACTGGGTCATCAACAACAGTCTTCACTGAGAAACGGGTTCTAATTCCTTAACTCTTTACTTTTCTTGTATTGTGTGTTGATGACTTTCACTGTGACTGTTTGAAGAATTTGCTGAAGACTTTCTGTGAATTTCCTCAACCCCAAATTCTTCACGATAGTTAATCATCATCTGTATTCTGCGTGCCTGCTTACTATGCAATCTGTTTTCACATTCTTCACTCTGAAATACTGCTGTTGTGAACGTTTGCACGTCTGATCCTTTACTATTTCCGCTGTAAGTTAGTCATCAGTGAGGAATTTCCTCAAAAGGAATTTCCTGAGTGATGAAATTCTAAAAATCTCCTATTCACCCCCCTCTAGTCGATATAACGCACTTTCAATTGGTATCAGAGCAAGGTACTCCCTTGTTCTGTATGATTTTGGTTTAACCACCTGGAGTTTTAGTTATGTCGACTGCAGGCATGTTTAAGGTGACTACAGCATGTCCTACCTACGAAGGAAAGAACTTTCCCTTCTGGAAGAACAAAATGCAAATGCATTTACAAGCTATTGATAATGATCTCTGGTATATTGTGGAAAATGGTGTCCCCATTATCTCTGCGAGTGTCACTGCGGCTGATGTGAAGAAATTCAAGCAACTCGATTCTCAAGCGAAGAACATCATCTGTGGCCATCTGAGCCCAGGCCAGTTTGGAAGAGTAAGTGCTTTGGGCTCTGCAACACTGATCTGGGAGAGACTGTGCAAGGTAAATGAAGGAGTATCAACCCAGCGTGACTCTCGTGTTGATATTCTTCGCAATCTCTTAAATCGCTTCAAGAGACATGACAATGAAAGCTGCCAAGACACCTTTGATCGCCTCACTGACATATCAAATGAACTACAAGCACTGGGAGCTCGAGACATCACTGATCACGAAGTTGTGAAGAAACTGCTGAGATCTTTGGATTCTTCATTTGATACTTTAGTTCTGATGATTCAAGAAAGACCAGATTACAAGATGCTTGATCTAGCTGATATACTAGAAAGGCTAAATACTCATGTATTCCAACTAGAAGAAAAGAGAGATTTATATGGACCAAGCTATTCCAGACCACGTGCACTGAAGGCTAGAGCAATTTCCTCATCTGAAGACGAAGACACAGATGACAGTATTTATGACCCTGAAGAATTTGGACAGGAGCTTGCAATGCTCGTGAGGAAATTTTAGAGATTTACACGACGTGGTCAGTTCGGTAAATCTTCAATAATAGACATGAGGAAATCAAAATCTTCATCTGAGGACTACAAGAAACGAACGTGTCACAAGTGCAAGAAATCAGGTCATTACATTGCTGATTGTCCCCGTTGGGGAAAGGAATCAAACAAGAAGAAATACAAGGATGACAGTTTTGATGACTCAAAGAAGAAGAAGAAATCTTCAAAATCCTCATCTTCAAAGCCCTCTTCGCACAAGAAGACTAGTTTCAGAAAGGCTCGGGCACTTATTGGGAAGGAAATGGACTCCGAGGCAGAATCAGAGGAATGTGATGAAGAAGAGGGCTCTGATGAAGACTCAGAATCCGGACAGGCTAGTCTTGCACTAGCAACCACTTTCGTCAGCAAGTCAATCTTCAATCTTGAAGAAAATGATTGCATCATCCATACTGATGACTATGCTGATGACTTCGCTCCAACCTATTGCTTCATGGCAAAAGGATCAAAGGTATCAAATAATGCCTCCTCCTCTGATTCAAGTGACTGTGAGCCTAATGATTATAAGAAACCCAGTTACAGTAAACTTGCTATCATTGCCACTAAACAACAAACTACTCTGGAAAAGCTTCAGAAACTGCTAGACAAAAGTGATGATCTGTTGAATGATGAAATGAACCTTATCCAAATCCTCACTAATGACATGAAAAGTCTTCAGTCTAGATTTGATAATCTCCAGGATCGTTATGATACACTCCTCACTGATCATGAGAAGCTTTCCTATGAATTTCTTCAAATGAAGCTTGATCTTGAGAAGCTGAGGATGTCTCATGATGATCTTCGTATGGAAAATGATTCATTACTAGCTCAACAGATCAACGCTAGTCAAGTTGAATTTATTCCTCCATGTCTTAAATGCATTGAACGCGAAACTGCTAATTCCTCACTAGAATCATCAAATGCTACCATTGCTACAAATTCTTCAACTGCACCTGTTGTGTCTATTTCCTCACTTGAGGAAAACACAAATGTTACTGATGAAAATGCAGGGTTGACGGAATTGTACGTGACAGGCATGTACAAAAGCCTCAAAGACATCAAACCCTTTGTGATGTGCTCAAAAAGCAGATTTTGAACAGGAACCCGAGGAAAGAAGGAATTGCCTTTGAGAGGAAATTAAATGCTGATGGATCTTATTGGAAACCCGAGCAGTACCCCAAAACCTCATGGGTTGCTGCTACTGGGCCTCCTTTTGATCCATCTAATCTAACTGGCTTTTCATGTGAACTATCCTATTCCTCGGATGAGTCACTTGATTCCAACTATAAACTGTTCAAAAATCAATCTGGTGAAGTATTTGCTGGATATGTTGGAACTAACTACAGGAATGTCCCTCCTTTGAGGAAAATCTGGGTTCCCAAAAGCTGTCTTGAAAATCTTCAGGTGAATGTCCTCATGACACCACCACTGAAGAATCTGAACCCCAGATCAAATTCCTCAGGAGGACCAAAGTCTTCAAGAGGATCAAAATCCTCAACTGGTCAAAACTATGCTCGTACCCGTGCTTATGCGTCTAACATGCAAGGAAATTACAAGGAATATGAATATAAACGTTACTCCTCAAATCATTATGTTCATAAATCCTCAAACCAGTTCTCTGCATATTCATATGAGTACTTTATTCCCCCTACTGCTAAGAGAAGTGCATTGGCTTCAATGCCACCTCTCTCATATGGTGCTCGCAGGATGATGAACGCTTTGCCACCCCTTCAGATGTGGGTTGTGAAGAAATCAAACTAATCACTTCTGCAGGACAGGTCTCCAGATGAAAATCATCGTCTGAAGAATTTGCTGGAGACCTGAGGAAATGCTTGA
Source organism: Hordeum vulgare subsp. vulgare (assembly GCF_904849725.1). Lineage (NCBI taxonomy): Eukaryota > Viridiplantae > Streptophyta > Magnoliopsida > Poales > Poaceae > Hordeum > Hordeum vulgare. Next base: position 79,461,994 of record NC_058524.1, on the reverse strand, counting down.
TAGGATGCAAGCTAATGATTGATGAAATAGAGATATTTCACTCGTCCTTACATTTCTGTTATGATGAAATTACTGATCTGATGAAATTAGTATCATATTCTTAAAATCTGAAGCATATGAGATGATAAGCAGTACTAATTCATCTGCGTGATGACAAACCCAAGAATACTGAGTGGGTTCTTGATAGTGGCTGCACACATCACATGACTGGTGATAAAAGCTTACTGATGAATATGCCACTAACTCCATCACCTCTGAAGCAAATCACATATGCTGACAAAGGTAAAAGCAAGGTATTGGGACTTGGCAAAGTGGCTATTTCCAAGGATAGGCATATGGACAAAGTGATGCTTGTTGAATCCCTTGGTTTTAACCTTATGTCAGTCTCGATGCTTTGTGATCTTGATATAATTGTTATCTTTGGTAGATATAGATGTGTAGTCATCATGGAATCTGACAGATCCAAAGTCTTCGAAGGTGTAAGAAGAGGGGATTTGTACATTGTTGATTTTTCTACAGGTCCTCAACCAGCCACTTGCTTGCTATCAAAAACCTCAGAAGGATGGCTGTGGCACCGAAGACTAGGTCATGCAGGCATGAGGAATTTGCACACGCTCGCGAAGAAGAAGCATGTCATCGGCATCGAATCAGTCAAATTCCTCAAGGATCATCTCTGCGGTGCTTGTGAATCTGGGAAAATGACCAGATCCAAGCATCCCTCCAAAACCATCATGACCACTACACATCCATTCGAATTGCTTCATATGGATTTATTTGGACCTAGTCACTATGCCACACTAACCAATGCAGCATCTCTATATGGCTTCGTCATAGTTGATGATTATTCCAGATATACTTGGGTGCATATCATAGTGTATAAAACTGAAGTGCAGGAAATCTTCAAACGATTTTCTTCAAGGGCCTCGACGAACTTTGGCATCAAGATCAAACATATCAGGAGTGATAATGGAACCGAGTTCAAAAACACTGATCTTGATGATTATCTTGATGAACTTGGTATTACTCACGAATTGTGTGCTCCTTATACTCCTCAGCAGAATGGTGTCGTCGAAAGGAAGAACAGGACTCTGGTTGAAATGGCGAGAACCATGCTTGAAGAATATCAGACTCCTCGACGCTTTTGGCCTGAAGCAATCAACACTGCATGCCATATCATCAACAGGGTATATCTTCACAAATTCCTCAAGAAAACCTCATATGAACTCCTCACTGACAAGAAACCCAATGTAAGTTATTTCAAAGTCTTCGGTGCAAAATGCTGGATTAGAGATCCTCAACATAGCTCAAAATTTGCACCTAAGGCACATGAAGGTTTTATGCTCGGTTATGGAAAGGACTCGCACACTTACAAAGTCTTCAACAACTATCACAACAAAGTTGTTGAGACTGTAGATGTGCGGTTCGATGAAACTAATGGCTCGCAAAGAGAGCAATTGCCTTCTGATCCAGATAAGCTGTCTCCTGAGGAAGCAATAAAGCTCAAGCCTACTGAAGACATTGTCCCATCTGAGGAAATTGATGAAGAAATGATCCCCATCTCTGATAAAAACCAAGAAGATGCTCCTGAGGAAATTGCATCAACACCACTTCCTCAGCCCAGACAAAATCCTCAACCAGCTCATCCGAGGATTACAAATGAAGTAGAACTTGACAAATTCCTCAACGACATCAACGCGCCAGATCCTCGCAAGCACAACATCATCGGTACCAAGTGGATTTTCCGAAACAAGCAAGATGAGGACGGTCAAGTGGTGAGGAACAAGGCACGACTTGTAGCCCAAGGCTACACCCAGGTTGAAGGAATAGATTTCGATGAAACTTTTGCACCTGTTGCTAGACTTGAAGCTATTCGAATATTACTTGCTTATGCTAATCATCATAACATCACCTTATATCAAATGGATGTAAAAAGTGCATTCCTCAATGGTAAGCTTCAGGAAGAAGTATATGTAGCTCAACCCCCAGGTTTTGAGGATCCAAAGAATCCAGACAAAGTCTTCAGACTCAAAAAGGCTCTGTATGGTCTCAAGCAAGCCCCTCGGGCATGGTATGATACATTGAAGGAATTCCTCATGAAGAAAGGCTTCAAACCTGGTTCACTCGATCCAACTCTTTTCACTAAATCCTATGATAATGAGCTATTTGTGTGTCAAATATATGTCGATGATATTATATTTGGCTGTACTGACAAAAGATATAGTGATGAATTTGCCTACATGATGAGTGAGGAATATCAGATGTCCATGATGGGGGAGCTGAAATTCTTCTTAGGTCTTCAAATTCGTCAACAAAGCAATGGAATCTTCATATCATAGGAGAAATACCTCAAGGATGTTCTGAGGAATTTCGACATGCATGAATGCAAAGGTGCCAAGACTCCAATGCCTACCAACGGCCACCTCGGCACTGATGAAAATGGTAAAGATTTTGATCAGCAGGTATACCGTTCTATGATTGGCTCCTTATTGTATCTATGTGCATCTAGGCCAGATATAATGTTTAGTGTTTGCATGTGTGCACGTTTTCAAGCAAAACCGAAGGAATCGCACCATAAGGCTGTGAAACATATTCTTCGATACTTAGCTCACACACCAACACTAGTATTATGGTATCCCAAGGGCTCCAATCTTCATCTGGTAGGGTATTCTGATTCAGACTATGCTGGTGACCGTGTGGATCGCAAGTCAACTTCTGGCACATGCCATTTCCTCGGAAGATCACTAGTTTGCTGGTCCTCAAAGAAGCAGAACTGCGTATCACTTTCCACTGTTGAAGCTGAGTACATTGCTGCTGGTTCTTGCTGTTCTCAATTGCTATGGATGAAGCAAACCCTCAAGGACTACGGCATCAACATGAAGAATGTACCTCTCTACTGTGACAATGAGAGTGCTATCAAGATTGCAAACAACCCAGTACAACACTCGAAGACAAAGCACATCTAGATTCGTCATCATTTTCTTCGGGACCATGTCCTCAAGGGCAATATCCTCATCGACCATGTGAGGACTGATGATCAACTGGCAAATATCTTCACTAAGCCCTTGGATGAGAAAAGGTTTTGCAAGTTGCGGTGTGAGCTAAATATCTTAGAGTCTTCAAATGTTTGTAAAAACATGCACACATCCTAACACTTATGCAAAGTTGATGACTTAGATGTGCAACACATAATGAATCGATTTTCTTCAACTGATGAAGAATGTCACTCTGAATGTGAAGAAATTAACGAAGAAATTGATTCTCAGGGCCCTACGACAATTGTACGCGGCGTCTGTAATCAACATTCTTATGTGGTGGGTAACGCCACCGCCCTATGTGAAATTCCTCAAGTTGTTTTTCATCAAATGATCAATTTCCTCACAATGCGTTTTTCTTCAAAACAGCTGTTCTTCATTGTGATGATTTATTACAAAATCTTCAAAAACACTTGATGACTTTCATTTGACTAGATAGACTATGATTTCTAGTCCTCAACATCATTCACTTATTGCTATTTCTTCAAGTTGATGTTTCTGCTAAGTGAATGTGATCGGACCCTACTTTCCCTCTATGCTATACTTATCCAGTCTATTCAATTCTTCATATGCGTTCTATTTGAAACTTTGTTCAAAATCCTCACTGCGTCCTTGTCAGCTGATGATTTTGTAACGAAAATGCTCAAATCTTCAAAAATTGTTTCTTTAAAGACACAGTAACTGTTGGAATTATGCCCTAGAGGCAATAATAAATGTATAGTTATTATTATAATTCCTGTATCAAGATAATAGTTTATTATCCATGCTATAATTGTATTGAATGAAGACTCATTTACATGTGTGGATACATAGACAAAACACCATCCCTAGCATGCCTCTAGTTGGCTAGCCAGTTGATCAATGATAGTCAGTGTCTTCTGATTATGAACAAGGTGTTGTTGCTTGATAACTGGATCACGTCATTGGGAGAATCACGTGATGGACTAGACCCAAACTAATAGACGTAGCATGTTGATCGTGTCATTTTGTTGCTACTGTTTTCTGCGTGTCAAGTATTTATTCCTATGACCATGAGATCATATAACTCACTGACACCGGAGGAATGCTTTGTGTGTATCAAACGTCGCAACGTAACTGGGTGACTATAAAGATGCTCTACAGGTATCTCCGAAGGTGTTAGTTGAGTTAGTATGGATCAAGACTGGGATTTGTCACTCCGTGTGACGGAGAGGTATCTCGGGGCCCACTCGGTAATACAACATCACACACAAGCCTTGCAAGCAATGTAACTTAGTGTAAGTTGCGGGATCTTGTATTACGGAACGAGTAAAGAGACTTGCCGGTAAAACGAGATTGAAATAGGTATGCGGATACTGACGATCAAATCTCGGGCAAGTAACATACCGAAGGACAAAGGGAATGACATACGGGATTATACGAATCCTTGGCACTGAGGTTCAATCGATAAGATCTTCGTAGAATATGTAGGATCCAATATGGGCATCCAGGTCCCGCTATTGGATATTGACCGAGGAGTCTCTCGGGTCATGTCTACATAGTTCTCGAACCCGCAGGGTCTGCACACTTAAGGTTCGACGTTGTTTTATGCGTATTTGAGTTATATGGTTGGTTACCGAATGTTGTTCGGAGTCCCGGATGAGATCACGGACGTCACGAGGGTTTCCGGAATGGTCCGGAAACGAAGATTGATATATAGGATGACCTCATTTGATTACCGGAAGGTTTTCGGAGTTACCGGGAATGTACCGGGAATGACGAATGGGTTCCGGGAGTTCACCGGGGGGGGGGGGGGGGGCAACCCACCCCGGGGAAGCTCATAGGCATTTGGGGAGCCACACCAGCCCTTAGTGGGCTGGTGGGACAGCCCACAAGTGCCCAATGCACCAAGAGAAGAAAAATCAAGAGGAAAAAAAAGGAAGGAGGTGGGAAGGGAGGGGGACTCCTCCCACCAAACCAAGTCCAACTCGGTTTGGGGGGGGAGTCCTCCCCCCCTTGGCTCGGCCGACTCCTTGGGGGTCCTTGGACCCCAAGGCAAGGCCCCCTCCCTCCTCCTATATATATGGAGCAATTAGGGCTGATTTGAGACGACTTTCTCACGGCTGCCCGACCACATACCTCCACGGTTTTTCCTCTAGATCGCGTTTCTGCGGAGCTCGGGCGGAGCCCTGCTGAGACAAGGTCATCACCAACCTCCGGAGCGCCGTCACGCTGCCGGAGAACTCTCCTACCTCCCCGTCTCTCTTGCTGGATCAAGAAGGCCGAGATCATCGTCGAGCTGTACGTGTGCTGAATGCGGAGGTGCCGTCCGTTCGGTACTAGATCGTGGGACTGATCGCGGGATTGTTCGCGGGGCGGATCGAGGGACGTGAGGACGTTCCACTACATCAACCGCGTTCTCTAACGCTTCTGCTATATGATTTACAAGGGTACGTAGATCACTCATCCCCTCTCGTAGATGGACATCACCATGATAGGTCTTCGTGCGCGTAGGAAATTTTTTGTTTCCCATGCGACGTTCCCCAACAGTGGCATCATGAGCTAGGTTCATGCGTAGATGTCTTCTCGAGTAGAACACAAAAGTTTTTGTGGGTGGTGATGTGCGTTTTGCTGCCCTCCTTAGTCTTTTCTTGATTCCGCGGTATTGTTGGATTGAAGCGGCTTGGACCGACATTACTCGTACGCTTACGAGAGACTGGTTTCATCGTTACGAGTAACCCCCTTTGCTCAAAGATGACTGGCAAGTGACGGTTTCTCCAACTTTAGTTGAATCGGATTTGACCGAGGAGGTCCTTGGATGAGGTTAAATAGCAACTCATATATCTCCGTTGTGGTGTTTGCGTAAGTAAGATGCGATCCTACTAGATACCCTTGGTCACCACGTAAAACATGCAACAACAAAATTAGAGGACGTCTAACTTGTTTTTGCAGGGTATGATTGTGATGTGATATGGCCAATGATGTGATGTGATATATTGGATGTATGAGATGATCATGTTGTAATAGAAATATCGACTTGCACGTCGATGGTACGGCAACCGGCAGGAGCCATAGGGTTGTCTTTATACTAACGTTTGTGCTTGCAGATGCGTTTACTATTTTGCTAGGATGTAGCTTTAGTAGTAATAGCATAAGTAGCACGACAACCCCGATGGCAACACGTTGATGGATGATCATAGTGTGGTGCCGGTGACAAGAAGATCGTGCCGGTGCTTTGGTGATGGAGATCAAGAAGCACGTGATGATGGCCATATCATGTCACTTATGAATTGCATGTGATGTTAATCCTTTTATTCACCTTATTTTGCTTAGAACGACGGTAGCATTATGAGGTGATCTCTCACTAAAATTTCAAGACGAAATCGTGTTCTCCCCGACTGTGCACCGTTGCTACAGTTCGTCGTTTCGAGACACCACGTGATGATCGGGTGTGATAGACTCAACGTTCACATACAACGGGTGCAAAACAGTTGCGCACGCAGAACACTCGGGTTAAGCTTGACGAGCCTAGCATGTGCAGACATGGCCTCGGAACACATGAGACCGAAAGGTCGATCATGAATCATATAGTTGATATGATTAGCATAGGGATGCTTACCACTGAAACTATACTCAACTCACATGATGATCGGACTTGGGATAGTGTAAGTGAATCATGAACCACTCAAATGACTAGAGAGATGTATTTTTTGAGTGGGAGTTTAGCATATAATTTGATTAAGTTGAACTCTAATTATCTTGAACATAGTCTAAGTCCACTTTGAATATATTTGTGTTGTAGATCATGGCTCACGCGAGTGTCATCCAGAATTTTAATACGTTCCTAGAGAAAGCTAAGTTGAAAGATGATGGAAGCAACTTTGTAGACTGGGCTCGTAATCTTAAGCTAATCTTACAAGCTGGGAAAAAGGATTATGTCCTTAATGCTGCGCTAGGAGATGAACCACCCGCTACGGCTGATCAGGATGTTAAGAACGCTTGGTTAGCGCGTACGGAGGACTACTCAATAGTTCAATGTGCAGTCTTGTATGGCTTAGAACCGGGACTTCAACGTCGCTTTGAGTGTCATGGAGCATTTGAGATGTTCCAGGAGTTGAAGTTTATCTTTCAGAAGAACGCCCGGATCGAGAGGTATGAGACCTCCGATAAATTCTATGCTTGCAAGATGGAGGAGAACTCGTCTGTCAGTGAACATGTGCTCAAAATGTCTGGGTACTCAAACCGTCTAGCTGAGCTGGGGATTGAACTCCCGCAAGAGGCTATCACTGACATAATCCTTCAATCACTGCTGCCAAGCTATAAAGGCTTTGTGTTGAACTACAACATGCAAGGGATGAACAAGTCTCCCGGCGAGTTGTTTGCGATGCTGAAAGTCGCAGAGTCTGAACTCCGTAAAGAGCATCAAGTGTTGATGGTGAGCAAGACCACTAGTTTCAAGAGAAACGGCAAAGGCAAGAAGGGCAATTCGAAGAAGAGCGGCAAGCCTGTTGCCAATCCGCCAAAGAAACCCAAGGCTGGACCTAAGCCTGAAACAAAGTGCTTCTATTGCAAGGGTATGGGTCACTCGAAGCGCAATTGCCCCAAGTATCTGGCACATAAGAAGGCGGGCAAAGCAAAATCAGGTATATTTGATATACATGTTATTGATGTGTACTTAACCGGCTCTCGTAGTAGTGCCTGGGTATTCGATACCGGTTCTGTTGCTCACATTTGCAACTCGAAACAGGAACTGCGGAATAGACGAAGGCTGGCGAAAGACGAAGTGACGATGCGCGTAGGAAATGGTTCCAAGGTTGATGCAATCGCCGTCGGCACAGTGTCACTTCAGCTGCCATCGGGATTAGTGATGAACTTAAATCATTGTTATTTAGTGCCTGCGTTGAGCATGAACATTATATCTGGATCTTGTTTATTGCGAGACGGTTACTCTTTTAAATCTGAGAATAATGGTTGTTCTATTTCTATGAGTAACATCTTTTATGGTCATGCACCGAATGTGAGAGGATTGTTCAGATTGAATCTTGATAGCGATACGCATATACATAACATTGAGACCAAAAGAGTTAGAGTAAACAATGATAGCGCCATATTTTTGTGGCACTGCCGCTTGGGTCATATTGGTGTAAAGCGCATGAAGAAACTCCATGCTGATGGACTTTTGGAGTCACTTGACTTTGATTCACTTGACACGTGCGAACCATGCCTCATGGGCAAGATGACTAAAACTCCGTTCTCCGGAACAATGGAGCGTGCAAGTGACTTGTTGGAAATCATACATACCGATGTGTGTGGTCCAATGAGCGTAGAGGCACGCGGCGGATATCGTTATTTTCTCACCTTCACTGACGATTTAAGTAGATATGGTTATGTCTACTTGATGAAGCACAAGTCTGAAACATTTGAAAAGTTCAAGCAATTTCAGAGTGAAGTGGAAAATCATCGTAACAAGAAGATCAAGTTCCTACGGTCTGATCGTGGGGGTGAATATCTGAGTTTCGAGTTTGGTGCTCACTTAAGACAATGTGGAATTGTTTCGTAGTTAACACCGCCTGGAACACCAGAGCGTAATGGTGTGTCCGAACGTCGTAATCGTACTTTGTTAGAGATGGTGCGATCTATGATGTCTCTTACTGATTTGCCGTTATCATTTTGGGGTTATGCATTAGAAACAGCTGCATTCACTTTAAATAGGGCACCATCAAAATCCGTTGAGACGACACCATACGAACTGTGGTATGGCAAGAGGCCAAAGTTGTCGTTTCTTAAAGTTTGGGGATGTGATGCTTATGTCAAAAAGCTTCAGCCTGAAAAGCTGGAACCCAAAGCGGAAAGGTGCGTCTTCATAGGTTACCCAAAAGAGACAGTTGGGTACACCTTCTATCTCAAATCCGAGGGCAAAGTGTTTGTTGCTAAAAACGGAGCTTTTCTCGAGAAGGAGTTTCTCTCGAGAGAATTGAGTGGGAGGAAGATAGAACTTGACGAGGTTGTCGAACCTCTCATCCCTCTGGATGGTGGCGCAGGGCAAGGGGAAACCTCTGTCGTTGCGACGCCGGTTGAGGAGGAAGTTAATGATGATGATCATGAAACTCGAGTTCAAGTTTCTGTTGAACCACGCAGGTCGACGAGATCACGCGCTGCTCCAGAGTGGTACGGTAATCCCGTCTTGACAATCATGTTGTTAGACAACGATGAACCTGCAAATTATGAAGAAGCAATGGTGGGCCCAGATTCCAACAAATGGCTAGAAGCCATGAAATCCGAGATAGGATCCATGTATGAGAACAAAGTGTGGACTTTGGAGATACTACCTGAGGGCCGCAAGGCTATTCAGAACAAATGGATCTTTAAGAAGAAGACGGACGCTGACGGTAATGTGACCGTTTATAAAGCTCGACTTGTGGCAAAGGGTTTTTCACAAGTTCCAGGAGTTGACTACGATGAGACTTTCTCACCCGTAGCGATGCTTAAGTCCGTCAGAATCATGTTAGCAATAGCTGCATTTTTCGATTATGAAATCTGGTAGATGGATGTCAAAACGGCGTTCCTTAACGGTTTCCTTAAGGAAGAGCTGTATATGATGCAACCCGAAGGTTTTGTCGATCCTAAAAATGCTGACAAGGTGTGCAAGCTCCAGTGATCCATTTATGGACTGGTGCAAGCATCTCGGAGTTGGAACAAATGCTTTGATGAGGTGATCAAAGCATTTGGGTTTATACAAGTGGTTGGAGAATCTTGTATTTACAAGAAAGTGAGTGGGAGCTCTGTGGCGTTTCTAATATTATATGTGGATGACATATTACTGATTGGAAACAACGTAGAGTTTTTGGAGAGCATAAAAGGTTATTTGAATAAAAGTTTCTCTATGAAGGACCTAGGAGAAGCTGCTTACATTCTAGGCATTAAGATCTATAGGGATAGATAAAAACGCCTGATAGGACTTTCACAAAGCACATACCTTGATAAAGTTTTGAAGAGGTTCAAAATGGAATAGTCCAAGAAAGGGTTCTTGCCAGTTTTACAAGGTACGAGATTGAGTAAGACTCAGTGCCCAGCAACTGATGAAGATAGAGAGCATATGCGCTCCGTCCCCTATGCTTCAACCATAGGTTCTATCATGTATGCGATGCTGTGCACTAGACCGGATGTTAGCCTGGCCATAAGTATGGCAGGTAGGTTCCAGAGTAATCCAAGAGTGGATCACTGGACAGCGGTCAAGAATATCCTGAAGTACCTGAAAAGGACTAAGGAGATGTTTCTCGTGTATGGAGGTGACGAAGAGCTCGCCGTAAAAGGTTACGTCGATGCAAGCTTTGACACAGATCCGGACGACTCTAAGTCGCAAACCGGATACGTATTTATTCTTAATGGGGGTGCAGTAAGCTGGTGCAGTTCCAAGCAAAGTGTCGTAGCAGATTCTACATGTGAAGCGGAGTACATGGCTGCCTCGGAGGCGGCTAAGGAGGGTGTCTGGATGAAGCAGTTCATGACGGATCTTGGAGTGGTGCCAAGTGCACTGGATCCAATAACCTTGTTCTGTGACAACACTGGTGCCATTGCCTTAGCAAAGGAACCAAGGTTTCACAAGAAGACCAGACACATCAAACGACGCTTCAACCTCATCCGCGACTACGTCGAGGAGGAGGATGTAAATATATGCAAAGTGCACACGGATCTGAATGTAGCAGACCCGCTGACTAAACCTCTTCCACGGCCAAAACATGATCGACACCAGAACTGTATGGGTGTTAGATTTATTACAATGTAATTCACATGGTGATCTGAGGGCTAGATTATTGACTCTAGTGCAAGTGGGAGATTGTTGAAATTATGCCCTAGAGGCAATAATAAATGTATAGTTATTATTATAATTCCTGTATCAAGATAATAGTTTATTATCCATGCTATAATTGTATTGAATGAAGACTCATTTACATGTGTGGATACATAGACAAAACACCGTCCCTAGCATGCCTCTAGTTGGCTAGCCAGTTGATCAATGATAGTCAGTGTCTTCTGATTATGAACAAGGTGTTGTTGCTTGATAACTGGATCACGTCATTGGGAGAATCACGTGATGGACTAGACCCAAACTAATAGACGTAGCATGTTGATCGTGTCATTTTGTTGCTACTGTTTTCTGCGTGTCAAGTATTTATTCCTATGACCATGAGATCATATAACTCACTGACACCGGAGGAATGCTTTGTGTGTATCAAACGTCGCAACGTAACTGGGTGACTATAAAGATGCTCTACAGGTATCTCCGAAGGTGTTAGTTGAGTTAGTATGGATCAAGACTGGGATTTGTCACTCCGTGTGACGGAGAGGTATCTCGGGGCCCAATCGGTAATACAACATCACACACAAGCCTTGCAAGCAATGTAACTTAGTGTAAGTTGCGGGATCTTGTATTACGGAACGAGTAAAGAGACTTGCCGGTAAAACGAGATTGAAATAGGTATGCGGATACTGACGATCAAATCTCGGGCAAGTAACATACCGAAGGACAAAGGGAATGACATACGGGATTATACGAATCCTTGGCACTGAGGTTCAAACGATAAGATCTTCGTAGAATATGTAGGATCCAATATGGGCATCCAGGTCCTGCTATTGGATATTGACCGAGGAGTCTCTCGGGTCATGTCTACATAGTTCTCGAACCCGTAGGGTCTGCACACTTAAGGTTCGACGTTGTTTTATGCGTATTTGAGTTATATGGTTGGTTACCGAATGTTGTTCGGAGTCCCGGATGAGATCACAGACGTCACGAGGGTTTCCGGAATGGTCCGGAAATGAAGATTGATATATAGGATGACCTCATTTGATTACCGGAAGGTTTTCGGAGTTATCGGGAATGTACTGGGAATGACGAATGGGTTCCGGGAGTTCACCGGGGGGGGGGGGGGCAACCCACCCCGGGGAAGCCCATAGGCATTTGGGGAGCCACACCAGCCCTTAGTGGGCTGGTGGGACAGCCCACAAGTGCCCAATGCGCCAAGAGAAGAAAAATCAAGAGGAAAGAAAAAAAAGGAAGGAGGTGGGAAGGGAGGGGGACTCCTCCCACCAAACCAAGTCCAACTCGGTTTGGGTGGGGGGAGTCCTCCCCCCCTTGGCTCGGCCGACTCCTTGGGGGTCCTTGGACCCCAAGGCAAGGCCCCCCTCCCTCCTCCTATATATATGGAGCAATTAGGGCTGATTTGAGACGACTTTCTCACGGCTGCCCGACCACATACCTCCACGGTTTTTCCTCTAGATCGCGTTTCTGCGGAGCTCGGGCGGAGCCCTGCTGAGACAAGGTCATCACCAACCTCCGGAGCGCCGTCACGCTGCCGGAGAACTCTTCTACCTCTCCGTATCTCTTGCTGGATCAAGAAGGCCGAGATCATCGTCGAGCTGTACGTGTGCTGAACGCGGAGGTGCCGTCCGTTCGGTACTAGATCGTGGGACTGATCGCGGGATTGTTCGCGGGGCAGATCGAGGGACGTGAGGACGTTCCACTACATCAACCGCGTTCTCTAACGCTTCTGCTGTATGATCTACAAGGGTACGTAGATCACTCATCCCCTCTCGTAGATGGACATCACCATGATAGGTCTTCGTGTGCGTAGGAAATTTTTTGTTTCCCATGCGACGTTCCCCAACAGTAACCGAACCCCCACTTCGCACGATCGGATAACCACGATCTCCACTATCTCCACCGCATCGTACGAGAGCTACACGTGTCCTGCGGAGAGGCAGGGGCTATTTGGTCCGACATTTTCGCGCCAAACAGTAACTTTTGGGCTATAAATATGTCCTTACCCCCCCTCGACATCCTCTTCTTCACCTCATCGCTCTCCTGCCACAGCACACTCCAGCGAACCCTAGTGCCACCGCTGGTAGTCTCGTCGCCGGTGAGGAAGAGCTTCACTGCCTCGACTTCTTCGTCGCGAGAACCACGCCGGAGTCGGATCATCTTCGTCCGCCGCCGCCGTAGACGTCCTCTGTCGCCAAGTTAGGGTGCATTGGACACTCGAACGAAGAGCCTCTCCACACAAAACTTTCTGTGTTCTTCGTGCGCACCTTCCAGGGTAAATATATCCCATTTTTACAGCAAGTTAGATCTAAAATTTTACTTCCTCTATGTGAAATATGTTTCTCCTCAAGATACGATGCGCACTTGATTCGTCAAACACTACATATCACCACAATCATTGATGAACTATGCTAGCATCTAAGATTATCACGAGATTCCTCAATTGTGCAAATTTTCGGATCTGTACAACTCTCGAACCCAAGAACGGTATGCTTAGGCAAATTCCTCAACCACTGGTTATATTCCTCAAACTGTCAAACTTTTTCATTTTCCTCAAATCTGAGAACGCATATGACCTCTCCAAATTCCTCGCAACCATACTCTGTTCACAGGTACACACATGTCAGCTGATGAATCTCTCGGTTATCATCACATTAACTCATTTGCAGCGTTTCTGGAAGAAACTCTTCAAGGCTCATCAGAATCCTCACGAGTTCAAAATCATCAGCAAAATCCTCAACTGAAGAAAATGGAGGAAGACAGAAAACAGAAGGGAGGAAAGAAGCTTGAGCAAAACACAACTGTTGATATCCCTGAGGACATTTACTTGGACTATTGCACGCGTGATGAACATGAGACAATGGCCAAGAGAAAGATATGGCTGCAGAAGATTGAACGCCGATTGGCGAAGGAATGGAAGGAGTACAGGTTTGTGACTCCCAAATATGCGAAAAAATTCGCTTTGAAGCCTCCTGGCAGAAGGGCCCCACTTGAGGATCATCAAGTAGCACATCCATCAAGCCTCAAGACCATTGATGACTATCCAGATGAAAAGGAAAAGCATCTGGCCAAGCTCAAGAGGCAGGCAGAAGCTGCAGTGAGGAAATTTAATGAATCCTCAGCTGCTGCCTCCGGCGCTGCTAATTCCTCAGCTGCAGAAACCTCAGGCTCAGAAATTCCTCAAATGCAGTCTGCGCCATCAAAGCCAAAGGCTCCAAAGCCTCAAGAGAAGTCTGCTCAGGCTTCTATCACAAAACCCTCAGCACCAAAACCCTCATTACCAAAACCTTCAACACCAAAACCATCAGCGCCAAAGCCCTCAGCACCAATCTCCTCAGTATCAAAATCCTCAGCTCCAACCCCAAAGCCTCAAGAGAAACCAGTACCAAAGCATGTCGTGAAGCCTACGACCGCCAGCTCCAGCTCCTCACTCCCAGCTGGAACTAGCTCAGAGGCCAAGTCTTCAACACCTCCTGCGAAGACTTTGGCAACTGCTGAACGTGCACCTCTGCCCAGCCCCAACAAAATCATCGCAGTCCCTTCTGCATCAGAGGGAAGTGATGAATATGATGATGAAACCCTGCAAGCCATCATCAGAAACAAGCAAGAAAGAGTAGCTCAAGCATCAGGCAGTGCTATTCCTCTGGCCATGGACCCCAAGGTCCTCCTTGACTACATCAATATCTGGTATGAGGACCCAAACACTCCTATTGATGATTTGAAGCTTCCTCCTGGCATCAGCCACATGGTGGCCACCTTCATAAACGAAGCCAAGTGGAAAGAACAGCAGGCCAGGCAGGCAAAGGTTGCAAAGATCAAAAAGGAGAAATTCCTCAGGCAGAATCTTCTCAAACTGACTCCTGATGCACTGGTAACTACACAGGCAGAGGTGCAGAAATTGACTGACAAGTACACCAAGCTGTCAGATCGCAAAAGCCTCAAGATCAATTTCATCAAGCTGGCCACTAGTGCTGTTGATGACTACAACAAGAGAACTACACCCCCAGCACCAACCCCTCAGCCCTTGGTTGAGGAGCCAGCAGATGAATCTCCTTAGGAGGAGGAAACTCCTCAAGCTGAGGAAGTACACCAAGAGCGCCGTGTTGGTGAACCGGCCATTGAAGAACTCATCATGGAAACTCCAACTGACGAACTTGCTGCCACTGATGAGACCGCTACTGATCCAGCAACTTCATCAAAGCAGGCTGATGACTCTGTTCCAGCTGGTTCCTCAACACCAGCTGAAGAAACTGAAGAGAGAACACCTTCACCAAAATCTTCAAAGGTGAAGAAGATAATTCCGTCTGCATCAGACGTGAAGAAAACAAGGGCTGCTGAAAAGGAAGCCAAGAAGAGAAAAGCCTCCTCAGCAGTAGATGAAACAGAGGCAAAGCGCCTCAAAGAAATTGAAGAAACTGCTCCTCTGGACCCGGTGCCTCTCAATGTCGTCCCTTCCTATGAGATGGTCGTCATTGATGACCCAGCTACGAAGGCAGATGAGGAAATGAAGGATGTCGCTCCTGAGGAACACACTAATGAGGAAATTCAGATTGATGACAGTCCTAAACCTCATATTCCTCAGACAGAAACTGCTCAAGCATCAGCTGCACCAGCTGATGAAACTGCTTCTGCCACATAACCAGCTGAGGAAAAACAAGCTGAAAATCCTCAAGCTGAAGAAATCCAAAACTCTGAGCAAAATCCTCAAGATGAGGAACAGGCTGATCAGAATCCTCCAACTGAGAAAGAAGCAGAAATTCCTTAGCCTGAAGCTGAGTCAGAGAAAGCACCATCTCCTCAGCATGAAGTACCAGCTGATGAAATTCCTCACCTTGAGGAAAATGCTGAAGAAAATGCACCCGCCCAAGAGAATGCACTCATTGTGCTCAACCCAGAGACTGCTATTGTTGTTTCCCCCCCTATTCATCAGCAAAATCTTTAGCCAGTTCAGCGTCAGCCATTCTTCAAGCGTCCAAAGTTTCAGAAAGAAAATTTCTTTGAGGAACGCATGTACTTCATCAGAGAGAACCCTTATGACAAGCCCCAAATGAGGCATCTGAAGTTTTGGACAAGGACCCAGATGAACTACTATGCCTCTGTGCTCTGTGGACGCAACAAGATTTTCCAGCATAGGCATATTCCTCATGTTGAGCTTGAAGCAATACCTTGCCTAGAGACAGTCCTCAGTGTACTCCACGATGCATGTTTGCTCCCAATGTGCTCAGACATATCAGACTGGAACAACGAGCTTATTCTTCAGTTCTATGCCACTCTTCACATATCTGGCAACCCTGAAGACATTAACACATGGGTGTTTGATTGGATGACCCAAAACACTCACTACAAGGCTCCTGCTTTTGAACTCCTCAGAGAACTGCCCGTACCAATTCCCTCAGATGCGGCAGTGAAGCTTTATGGTGAGCGTGAGCTGCCAAATGGGATGATGGAAGTCCTCATGAAGCCTTTGGCTGCAGGCAAATCTTCAAGAATAACCTTCCTCGTCCACGAGCTCAAGTACACACCCCGGTCTGTTTACAGAATCCTCTGCACTGTACTAGCACCGATCAAAGGCCATGACGATGAAGAAGATGTTGTAGGCCTCATGAAGAATATCCTCTTCAACATCATTCACGGTATTCCTATCAATATCCATGATTTCTTCTTGAGGACTTTGGCCGACAATGCCATGTGTCCCTTTGATCACAAGATATATGCCCCGTCGATCATGAGATTCATCAGGACAAGGACAGGCATCAACTTTCACGCTGATTGTCAAAACCATGTTGGTTATATGCCTCCTATTCGGGTAAACAAGAAGACTTTCGAGCCCATTGAAGGAAAAGGAAAATCTGTGATTGAAGAAGGCAGCAGGCCCCTTGATGGCCAGTTCAGAGAGCCAGAAGCATATTCTTCATGGGACGATACTGAGACTCGTCCAGCAAGCCCAGTTCCTCCTCGCGTGCTGAATACCAGAGAGTTCCTCCTCAGTCTTCACTAGAAGGTGGATCGCAAACACAAATGGGTCAAACGCTAGTTTGGTGCCATTGTGAAAACCCTCACTGAAACACAGAACTCTGTGAATATTAACCATCACTATCTGCATGAGGTTTTCGATCGCACGTGGGCTACACTTGCACATCTGAAGACTCAGACTGAGCTTGAAGAAATGGACTTTGAGCGAGACTTTGACTGGTCGTGGCCTCCCAAGAAGAAGTTCAGGCCCATTCCAGTGCCAGACCTTGAAGATAGCTCCTTTTCTTCATTCCGCACTGCTGAATCTGATGAAGAACAGCTCAACACTGCAACCGGCCCCACGAAGAAGACTACTCCCAAGAAGCATCACAGCTCTTCCTTGACCGCCAAGAAATGAAGTCTTCACGGGCGTTAGTCCTCAGTTTGTCCCTTTTTGTCACTTGATGACAAAGGGGGAGAAACTCGAGAGTTAGTCTTCAAGCGGGATATTTTTGGGGCTTATAAACTATATTTAAGTTACAAACTCTTGGCTCTTCTGAAGTTTTTATGTAATGAGTTGTAACTTAAGCCCGATGGTACTCTGACGCTTTTGAACGTTTTTCTTCGCATGCTTATTCCTCAAGTTTTAATGCACGCATGCTGAAATTCGTCAGATACCATTTGCCATCATGCATCTTCATTTTCTTCATATGATATGTTATATGTATGCATGATTTACAAGAATCAGGGGGAGATCTCCATGATATAAATCATCAATGTACATTTGCTGTGAAAAGCAAAATCCTCAAGATATGCACATCTTCTGGGGGAGTCTCTCTGAATCTTGTTTTCAAATTCCTCAAATGAGTATTTACACTTCATATTTTTATTCCCTGTTGAAGACTTAACCTAATTGTCATCAACCACCAAAAAGGGGAGATTGTAAGTGCATCTAGTGCCGCTTAGTGATTTTGGTGGTTTGAAGACTTATAGGTTAAGCATCTAATGTGTTTGTGAGTGTACACAGGATCTATAAGTCATTGAGGAGTTTGAGATATTTGAAGAATATCGACCCCTAAAAATATATGTCTTCAGTTGAATAAATTGGTCTGAAGCTGAAGAAATGAATCGCGAGGAATCTGCGATGAAATTGATATTCCTCATGAAGATATTGATATTGAGAAGTCCGGTGGTTCCTGAAGAAAATCATTCTGAAGAATTTGAAGCATGAAGATTTACACTTTCTGTTTTACTTTCTTCGCATTTGAGTAATAGGAACACCGTACTGTTAAAGGGGGTCGAAGTTACACTATGGAATGAATTTGCTCATGATGCTCAACCCAAGCCTAATCCTACCAAAATCCTCAAGTGAGGAATACGAGTGACATCAGGACTCTCACAGTTGAGGGTTCCGACCGTTTCGATAACCACGCCAAGTCATTGGTCTTATCCACTCCAACGGTCATATTATTTAAGGGCATTAGTGTCAAATCATGTTGGGATGCTCCCAGGCTATAAATAGCCACCCCCCACAACCACTAGCTGGTTGGCTGCTCCGTTAGAAACTGACACTTGTCATAAGAGCAACCCAAATTCCTCAGAGCCTTCGAGAGTAAATCATAAGTGAGGAAATACACCACCCACCGAAACCACAAACCAAACCTAGTGATTGAGCATCACTGAAGAAGTTGTTCCTGTGTGGGACTGAAGCCTTTTACCTTTGAGGACTATGCATCCTCCAGACAGTTAGGCGTCATGGTCTAGAGCAATCCAGCAGTCAATTGTGGATCGCGGGGTGACCAAGTTTGTGAGGGTTTGGAAGTCTGCCCTGAAGACTTACCACGAGTGTTGGGCGAGGACTGTGTGTCCTTAGCTCAAGGAGAATACGGTAGGGTCTGTGTGTCCCGGGACTGGGTGTCCTTTGGTTTCAATACCAAGCCGCTCCAAACCAGATGTACAACTGTCACAACAGTTGGAACTGGGTCATCAACAACAGTCTTCACTGAGAAACGGGTTCTAATTCCTTAACTCTTTACTTTTCTTGTATTGTGTGTTGATGACTTTCACTGTGACTGTTTGAAGAATTTGCTGAAGACTTTCTGTGAATTTCCTCAACCCCAAATTCTTCACGATAGTTAATCATCATCTGTATTCTGCGTGCCTGCTTACTATGCAATCTGTTTTCACATTCTTCACTCTGAAATACTGCTGTTGTGAACGTTTGCACGTCTGATCCTTTACTATTTCCGCTGTAAGTTAGTCATCAGTGAGGAATTTCCTCAAAAGGAATTTCCTGAGTGATGAAATTCTAAAAATCTCCTATTCACCCCCCTCTAGTCGATATAACACACTTTCAATTGGTATCAGAGCAAGGTACTCCCTTGTTCTGTATGATTTTGGTTTAACCACCTGGAGTTTTAGTTATGTCGACTGCAGGCATGTTTAAGGTGACTACAACATGTCCTACCTACGAAGGAAAGAACTTTCCCTTCTGGAAGAACAAAATGCAAATGCATTTACAAGCTATTGATAATGATCTCTGGTATATTGTGGAAAATGGTGTCCCCATTATCTCTGCGAGTGTCACTGCGGCTGATGTGAAGAAATTCAAGCAACTCGATTCTCAAGCGAAGAACATCATCTGTGGCCATCTGAGCCCAGGCCAGTTTGGAAGATACTTTGCTACAGACACAACATCTTTCAGATGTGGCTGAATTGACAACTCAACTGCTAATACTTGAGAATATTCTTTCGCTTCCCCTTGAGTCGAATCGATAAATTTGGGTTGAATACTCTACCCTCGAAAACTGTTGCGATCCCCTATACTTGTGGGTTATCAATGATCTCCTGATTTTTTTGGGATTTTAGGGAATATATAGGCGCAAAACCTAGGGCACAGGTGGCCCAGGGAGCCCACAAGCCAGGGAGGCGCGGGCCCCCTCGACGCGGCTAGGGGGCTTGCGGGGTCCCTGCATGCCCCTGCTTCCAGTTGCTCAACAATTAGCAATTGTCTTGCAATAGCCCACCAACGTGTGGGATCGCGGCAGTTTTCGAGGGTAGAGTATTCAAACCAAATTTGTTGGTTCGACACGATGGGAGTGAAAAGATATTCTCCAGTATTAGCAATTGAGTTGTCGGCTCAACCACACCTTAAAGATTAGTATCTGCAAGTAGGGTATAAGGAGCAAAGGTAGTATGATAGTGATGTGAGCTATGCTAATGCACAAAAGTCCTTCCAATGGCGCCAGAAACAGGTGTGTCGACGGCACCAGGAATCCTTCAGCTGTGGCTACGCCTTAGGGGACTTCCTAGGCAAGTATGCAAAGGATTTCCCCCGTGGCCTTGGAGCCTTGCGTTGGTGTTCCCTTGAAGCGGAAAGGATGATGTAGCACAGCGACGGTAAGTATTTCCCTCAGTTTGAGAACCAAGGTATCAATCCGGTGGAGGAGTATCTGAAGATCCTGCACAAACACAAAAGCTTGCTCCCAACGCTATGAAGGGGTTGTCAATCCCTTATAGATTGTTTGCCAAGTGAGAACTGAAAGCAACAAAGTAACAAAGCAAAGTAAAAGCACAGGTGTAAACGATGGATGTGAATAGACCCGGGGGCCGTAGTGTTTACTAGTGGCTTCTCTCATGAAATCAAGTAGCCGGTCGGTGAAAAAATTACTGTCGAGCAATTGATTGAACCACGCAAAGTCGTGACGATATCTACGCAATGATTATATCTATAGGCATCATGTCCAAAACAAGTAGACCGATACTTTCTGCATCTACTACTATTACTCCACACGTTGACTGCTATCCAACATGCATCTAGTGTATTAAGTCCATAAGAATAGAGTAATGCCTTAAGCAAGATGACATGATGTAGAGGGATAATCTCAAACCAATGATAAAAACCCCATCTTTTTACCCTTGATGGCAACTACTTGATGTGTGCCTTGCTGCCCCTACTATCACTGGGAAAGGTCACCACATGGTAGAACCCAAAACCAAGCACTTCTCCCATTGCAAGAATCATAGATCTAGTTGGCCAAACAAAACCCAAGACTCGGAGAGACTTACAAGGATATCAAATCATGCATATAAGAAATCAGCAAAGACTCAAATATATATCATAGATAATCTGATCACAAATCCACAATTCATCGGATCTCGACAATCACACCGCCAAAGAAGATTACATCAGATAGATCTCCATGAAGATCATGGAGAACTTTGTATTGAAGATCCAAGAGAGAGAAGAAGCCATCTAGCTACTAACTACGGACCCGTAGGTCTGAAGTGAACTACTCACGAGTCATTGGAGAGGCGATGATGATGATGAAGAAGCCCTCCAACTCCAAAATCCCCTCCAGAAGTGCGCCGGGAAGGGTCCCTAGATGAGATCTCGCGGAAGCGGAAGCTTGCGGCAGCGGAAAAGTATTTTTGAGGCTCCCCTGATTTTTCGCGGAATATTTGGGAATATATAGGCCGAGGATCTAGGTCAGGGGGCGGCCAGGGAGGCCACAAGCCTGCCCACCGCCGCCTCCCCCCTGGTGGCGGCCGAGTGGGGGCTTGTGGGCTCCCTGGAGCCCACCTGGCTTAGCCCAAAGCCCCCCGATCTTCTTCCGTTTGGGAAAAATCATTTCGGGGTTTTTCTTCCGTTTGGACTCCGTTCCAAAATCAGATTTGAAAAGAGTCAAAAACACGGAAAAAACAGGAAATGACACTTGGCACTGAATTAATAAGTTGGTCCCAAAAAAGATATAAAAGGTACATAATACAACCAAAGAATACAAGATAACATCGTGAAACCATCAAAAATTATAGATACGTTTGAGAAGTATCAAGCATCCCCAAGCTTAACTCCTGCTCGTCCTCGAGTAGGGAAGTGATAAAGAATGAATTTTTGATGCTTTCATGCTACCTAGCATAGGTGTCCTTTGTAATTCCTCTTATGTGACGTGAATGTTCAGATCCATTAGATTCAAAACAATAGTTTGCTATTGACGTGGAAACAATAATAATTCAAGCAAACTAGCAAGGTAATCATGAACTTTCAGAATAACAAGGCCAAAAGAAAGTTATCCCTACAAAAGCATATAGTCTGGCTATGCTCTATCATCATTGCACAACGAATTTAAATCATGCACAACCCCGGTATTGGCCAAGTAATTGTTTCACACCTTTACTTTCTCAAACCTTTTCAACTCTCACGCAATACATGAGCGCGAGCCATGGTTATAGCACTATAAATGGTGTGGAGTGTGGTGGAGGTTGCAAGACAAAAAGGAGAAGATAGTCACATTAACTAGGCATATCAATGAGCTGTGGAGATGCTCATCAATAGATATCAATGTGAATGAGTAGGTATTGCCATACAAATGATGCACTAGAGCTACGAGTATGTGAAAGCTCTTAAAGAAAACTAGTGGGTGTGCATCCAACTTGATTGCTCACGAAGACCTAAGGCAATTTTGTGGAAGCCTATCATTGGAATATACAAGCCAAGTTATATAATGGAAATTTCCCACAAGCTATATGGTGGTGACAAAACGGGAGACTCTCAATCATGAAGATCATGGTGCTTAATATGCACAAGTGTGGAAAAAGTGGTAGCATTGTCCCTTCTCTCTTTTTCTCTCATTTTTTTGGTGGGCTCTTTGGCCTTTTTTTTATTTTGGTGGGATTCTTTGGCCTCTTTTATTTCTTCACATGGGACAATGCTCCATTAATGATGATCATCACACTTTCAACTCAAAATTTAGAGCAACTATGACTCTATATGGAATGCCTTCGGTAGTGTACCGTGGCAATGATCTAGCATGGCATAGACATCAATGGAAACATCATGCTAGCTATCTTACGATCGTGCAAAGGCAATGTAGACGTGGTGGCACATGTCATGGTGGTAGTTGCATGGCAATATATCTCGGAATGACTTTGAAAAAACCATAATAGGTAGGTATGGTGGCTGTTTTGAGGGAGGCTAATGGTGGGTTTTGTGCACCGGCGAAAGTTGCACGGCACTAAGAAGATAGTGATCGTGGAAGGTGAAAGTGCATCTAAACCATGGACTCAACATTAGTCATGAAGAACTCATATACTTGTTGCAAAAGTTTTATTAGTAATCGAAACAAAGCATCCAAGGCATACTCCTAGGGGAAGGGTTGGTAGGTATAAACCATCGCGCGATCCCGACCGCCACGCAAAGGATGACAATCAATATACTAATCATGCTCAGATGTCATCACATAGCGGTTCACCATACGTGCATGCTACGGGAATCACTAACTTCAACACAAGTATTTCTAGATCCACAACACCTTACTAGCATGACTTCAATATTACCATAACCACAACTCAAAACTAATTGAGATGAATCAAACTTCTCTAACTATTCAATGCACATGAAGGTGGAAGTTTTGGTATCCCTTTGGATAACTACCCCTTTTGAGACTACTTTCAAAGCATAGATCAACTACCAAGCCACGCACCATTGTGCTCTAAAAGATATAAGCGAAGCACATAGAGAAAAAGTATCTAGCTCCAAACATATAAGTGAAGCACATGTGAGCTGAATTGTCTACCAAACGATATAAGTGAAGCTCGACAAAATCATGGTGTGTGCATGTCTCTCTCTCTAGGTGTGCAGCAAGGATGATTGTGACACAACAAAAATAAAAGACTCCTATGATACAAGATGCTCCAAGCAAAAACACATAACATGTGGTGAATAAAAATATAGCCCCAAGTAACGTTACCGATGGATTGAAGACGAGAGAGGGGATGCCTTCCCGGGGCATCCCCAAGCTTAGGCTTTTACGGCATCCTTGAATCTCTTGGGGTGCCTTGGGCATCCCCAAGCTTGAGCTCTTGCCACTCTTTATCTCTTTGTCCATAAGAACTTCACCGAAAACTTGAAAACTTCACAACACGAAACTTAAACCGAAACTCGTGATAACATTAGTACAAGAAAGCAAACCACCACTTCCTTAGGTACTGTAGCAAACTTAAATTCTACTTGTGCTGATGTTGGGTTACTGTACTTTCAATCTTCCATGGCTAATACCCCCCGATACTATCATAGTTTCATCAAAATAAGCAACCAACACAACAAAAACAGAATCTGTTAACAGCACACTAGTCTGTAGCAATTTGTATATTTCGTATACCTCTGGTACTCCAAAATTCTGAAAACGTACGACAGTCTGAAGCATTTGTGTAGCAATCAGCAGCAAAAAGAATCAACTCAATATCTCTTACAGAAAAAATGAAAATTCTTTTCATGAGCAGAAAGTTTCTGTCTTTTCCAACATGACCAAACGATCATCCCCAAGACTAATCATAACGGTTTTGCTTGGCACAAACGCAAAAAGAAACACAAAAAACACAATCTTAACAGAATTATGAAAGTGCGGGAAACACAAAACAGAAATAAAAATGATAGATTCATTGGGTTGCCTCCCAACAAGCGCTTTTGTTTTACGCCCTTAGCTAGGGGAAAGGTGATGAAATCACGTATAGTCATCTTTGGTGCTCAAACCATAGGTAGCCCTCATCATAGATTCATAATGAAGTCTTATTTTCTTTCTAGGAAAGTGCTCCATGCCCTTCTTTAAAGGAAATTGAAATCTAATATTCCCTTCCTTCATATCGATGATAGCACCAATAGTCCTTAGGAAAGGTCTACCAAGAATAATGGGACATGAAGGATTGCAATCTATGTCAAGTACAATGAAATCCACGGGTACATAGTTCTTATTTGCAACAATAAGAACATCATCGATCCTCCCCATGGGTTTCTTGACAGTAGAATCCGCAAGATGCAAATTAAGAGAACACTCTTCAATCTCATGAAAACCAAGAATATCACATAAAGACTTTGGAATCGCGGAAACACTAGCACCCAAATCACACAAAGCATTGCACTCATAGTTTTTGATCTTGATTTTGATAGTAGGTTCCCACTCATCATGAAGTTTTTAGGTATTGAGACTTCTAGTTTGAGCTTCTCTTCAAGAGATTTCATCATAGCATCTATGATATGCGCGGTAAAGGCTTTGCTTTGGCTATAAGCATGTGGAGAGTTTGCAATGGATTGCATCAAAGAAATGCATTCATACAAGGAGCAATTATCATAATTGAATTCCTTGAAATCCAAAGTGGGAGTTTCATTACTACCCAAATTTTTGACATCTTCTACTCCACTCTCCACACCTTTATCATCAAGATAGGTGGACTCCGAATCATTGGGGCGTTTTTCAACCAAAGTGGATTCATATCCAGCCCCTCCATAGGTAGGTTTGACACGCGAAAACAAAGATTCAAGAGGGGACACACCAAGCACTTTAAGATCTTCATGATTTGCATCACTAGAACGCACCCTTTTAAACCATTCATGTCTAGCGCGAATTTGGGCGGTTCTTTCTTTGCTCTCATTCATGGAGATACACATAGCTTTCAAAGTTTCATCCAAGTTGACCTTGGGAGGAGCGCATCTAACTTTCAAAGAATCAATATCACAAGACATCCTATCACCGCTCTTAGCCAAATCGTCTATTTTGAGTAGTTTTTCCTCTATGGACGCATTGAAAATCTTTTGAGAGTTGATGAACTCTTTGATATTACTCTCTAAATCATAGGGTAATTTGTTGCGATTTCCGTAAGTGTTGTTGTAGGAATTGCCATAATTCCTACCAACAAAATTCACGTCCAAACTAGCGTTGCTACTCTCAATCAAAGAAGATAGTGGCATGTCATTAGGATCTACGGTAGCGTTTCTACTAGCAACCAAATTCATCAACTCGTCCATCTTAGCACTAAGCGAGTTAATCTCTTCTATAGTGTGCACCTTTTTGCTAGCAGGCGACCTTTCAGTGTGCCACTGAGAGTAGTTGGTCATGATATTGTCTAGGAGTTTTGTAGCGTCTCCTAACGTGATTTCCATGAACGTTCCACCTGAGGCGGAGTCCAAGATATTGCGAGAAGCGAAATTCAAGCCAGCGTAAAAGATTTGTATAATCATCCATAAACTCAAGCCATGAGCGGGACAATTTCTAATCATAAGCTTCATCCTCTCCCAAGATTGTGCAACGTGTTCATGATCCAGTTGCTTGAAATTCATGATATCGCTACGTAAGGAGATGATCTTAGCTGGCGAAAAATACTTGGATATGTAAGCATCTTTGCACTTATCCCAAGAGTCGATACTATTTTTAGGCAAAGAAGAAAACAAAGTTTTTGCGCGATCTCGCAACGAGAAAGGAAAAAGTTTCAACTTAATCACGTCATTATCCACATCTCTTTTCTTTTGCATATCACAAAGCTCAATGAAGGTATTGAGATGGGATGCGACATCTTCACTAGGAAGGCCGGAGAATGCTCTTTCATAACAAGATTCAGCAAAGCTGCGTTGATTTCATACGATTCCGCACTAGTGGCGGGAGCAATCGGAGTACTAATAAAATCATTATCATTAGTGCTCGAGAACTCGCAAAGTTTGGTGTTTTCACCCATGATGACTTCAACAAACAAACAAGCACACAAGCAAGCAAGAGAACCGGCAAAGGAAAATGGCAAAGGCAAAAGAAAATGGCGAAGGAGAAAGGCAAATGAAAACGGCAAATGTGAAGTGGGGGAGAGGAAAACGAGAGGCAACTGGCAACAAACGTAAATGCAAGAGAAGAGTTTGTGAGACCTACTTTGATAGATCTTGTTTTCTCCTCCCCGGCAACGGCACCAGAAATGCTTCTGATGTTAGCTATGCTAATGCACAAAAGTCCTTCCAATGGCGCCAGAAACAGGTGTGTCGACGGCACCAGGAATCCTTCAGCTGCGGCTACGCCTTAAGGGACTTCCTAGGCAAGTATGCAAAGGATTTCCCCCGTGGCCTTGGAGCCTTGCGTTGGTGTTCCCTTGAAGCCGGAAGGGTGATGTAGCACAGCGACGGTAAATATTTCCCTCATTTTGAGAACCAAGGTATCAATACGGTGGAGGAGTATCTCAAGATCCTGCACAAACACAAAAGCTTGCTCCCAACGCTATGAAGGGGTTGTCAATCCCTTATAGATTGTTTGCCAAGTGAGAACTGAAAGCAACAAAGTAACAAAGCAAAGTAAAAGCGGAGGTGTAAACGATGGATGTGAATAGACCCGGGGGCCGTAGTGTTTACTAGTGGCTTCTCTCATGAAAGCAAGTAGACGGTGGGTGAACAAATTACTGTCGAGCAATTGATAGAACCGCGCAAAGTCGTGAAGATATCTATGCAATGATTATATCTATATGCATCACATTCAAAACAAGTAGGCCGATACTTTCTGCATCTACTACTATTACTCCACACGTCGACCGCTATCCAGCATGCATCTAGTGTATTAAGTCCATAAGAACAGAGTAACGCCTTAAGCAAGATGACATGATGTAGAGGGATAATCTCAAACCAATGATAAAACCCCCATCTTTTTACCCTTGATGGCAACTACTTGATGTGTGCCTTGCTGCCCCTACTGTCACTGGGAAAGGTCACCACATGGTAGAACCCAAAACCAAGAACGTCTCCCATTGCAAGAATCATAGATCTAGTTGGCCAAACAAAACCCAAGACTCGGAGAGACTTACAAGGATATCAAATCATGCATATAAGAAATCAGCAAAGACTCAAATATATATCATAGATAATCTGATCACAAATCCACAATTCATCGAATCTCGACAAACACACCGCCAAAGAAGATTACATCGGATAGGTCTCCATGAAGATCATGGAGAACTTTGTATTGAAGATCCAAGAGAGAGAAGAAGCCATCTAGCTACTAACTACGGACCCGTAGGTCTGAAGTGAACTACTCACGAGTTATTGGAGGGGCGGTGATGATGCTGAAGAAGCCCTCCAACTCCAAAATCCCCTCCGGCAGGGCGCCGGGAAGGGTCTCCAGATGAGATCTCGCGGAAACGGAAGCTTGCGGCGGCGGAAAAGTATTTTCGAGGCTCCCCTGATTTTTTGCGGAATGTTTGGGAATATATAGGCCAAGGATCTAGGTCAGGGGGTGGCCAGGGAGGCCACAAGCCTGCCCACCACCGCCTCCCCTGGTTGCAGAGTGGGGGCTTGTGGGCTCCCTGGAGCCCACTCGGCTTGGCCCAAAGGCCCCCTGATCTTCTTCCGTTCAGGAAAAAAATCATTTCGGGGTTTTTCTTCCATTTGGACTCCGTTCCAAAATCAGATTTGAAAAGAGTCAAACACACACAAAAAACAGGAACTGGCACTTGGCACTGAATTAATAAGTTAGTCCCAAAAAAGATATAAAAGGTACATAAAACAACCAAAGAAGACAAGATAACATCGTGAAACCATCAAAAATTATAGATACGTTTGAGACGTATCAGATAGCAACGATGCTAGGAAAGAATGTGTTGACGGCAGATTATTCCTAACTGAAGTATCAATGGCGCCAGATAAGTATTGTGGTAGGTAGTAGCAGTGTAACGAGTAACAATAGTGGCAAGGAACAACAGTAGTGACAATAGTAGCAAGTAGCAACAGTAATGGCAGAAGCAGCAGGACAAAGCAAGTAACAGTAGCAGC
Source organism: Hordeum vulgare subsp. vulgare (assembly GCF_904849725.1). NCBI lineage: Eukaryota > Viridiplantae > Streptophyta > Magnoliopsida > Poales > Poaceae > Hordeum > Hordeum vulgare. The sequence goes on along the minus strand of NC_058524.1, from coordinate 79,433,664 downwards.
AACAGTAGTGGCAGCAGCAACAGGACAAAGCAAGTAATAGTAGTAGCAACAGTAGTGGCAACAGCAACAGTAGTAACGGCATAGCAAGTAACAGTGGCAGTGGGACAAACTCGTAGGCAATGGATCGGTGATTTGTTGGATGACATTCATCATGCAACAGTTATAACACGGAGAGATATGTGACTAGCTCCCGTTCGTCAATGTGATGTAGGCATGCATTCCGTGTGTAGTCATACGTGCTTAGGGAAAAGAACTTGTATGACATCTATTGTCCATCCCTCCCGTGGCAGCGGGGTCCAAATGGATACTACGGGATATTAAGGTTCTCCTTTTAATAAAGAACCGAACCAACGCATTAGCACTTGGTGAACACATGAACTCCTCAAACTATGGTCATCACCGGGAGTGGTTCCAGTTATTGTCACTCCGGGGTTGTCGTATCGTAACACATAGTAGGTAACGACAACTTGCAAGATCGGATCTAAAACACACATATATTGGTGACAACATAATAATTTCAGATCTGAAATCATGGCACTCGGGCCCTAGTGACAAGCATTAAGCATGGCAAAGTAGTAGCAACATCAATATCAGAACATAGTGGATACTAGGGATCAATCCCCGTCAAAGCTAACTTGATTACATGATAGATCTCATCCTACTCATCACCGCCCAGCGAGCTTACGAATAGATTACTCACGAACGATGAAGAGCTTCATGGAATTGGAGAGGGAAGAAGGTTGATGATGACGATGGCGACGATCTCCTTGATCCGGAGCCCAAAACGGACTCTAGATCTGCCCTCTAGGGCAAGAACGGGATGTGGCAGCGCCTCTGGATCGTGAAACACGATGAACACTTCTCTCTTGATTTTTTTCAGGAAGAAAGGGAATAAATAGCGCTGGAATTGGGGGCGGCAGAGCCACGTGGGCCCCACAAGCGTGGTAGCCGCGGCCAGGGGGGAGGTCGCGGCTACAGGGCTTGTGGCCCACTAGCCCGTCTCCTCCGGTGGATCTTTGCGCAGGTATTTTTCATATTTTCCAGAAATATTCTCCGTAAATTTTCAGGACGTTCCGAGAACTTTCATTTCTGCACAAAAACAACACCATGGCAATTCTGCTGAAAACAACGTCAGTCCGGGTTAGTTCCATTCAAATCATGCAAATTAGAGTCCAACACAAGGGCAAAAGAGTTTGGAAAAGTAGATACGATGGAGACGTATCAACTCCCCCAAGCTTAAAACCTTGCTTGTCCTCAAGCAATTCAGTTGACAAACTCAAAGAGAAAGAAAAACTTTGACAAATTCTGTTTGATCTTTTTGTTGCAACTATATCTAACTCATAACCATAAATTCAGCAAGATCACAAGTTAACCACATAAGCAAGTGACACAAAGGTCTCACGATAAACTAATATCAATGGCATAAATAGCTAGCAAGCAAATAATAATGAGTTTCAGATACCAACAATTCAATCAAAACAAGCATGAAGCAATATGAATACGTGGTATCTCGCTTGCTCTTTCTGAGACCGCAAAACATAAATGCAGAGCACTTTCAAAGATCAAGGGCTGACTAAACATTGTAATTCATAGCAACGAAGATCCAGTCATAGTCATACTCAATATCAATCAAAAGCAAAGCATAAAAATGACAGAGGTGCTCTCTAATTGGTAATTATATAAGAAGAGTATGACTCAACAGGAAAATAAATAGACAGGCCCTTCGCAGAGGGAAGCATTGATTTGCAGAGGTGCCAGAGCTCAAGCTTTGAAAAGAGAGATAATAATTTTGGGTGGCATGCTTTCATTGTAAACGCAATGACCAAGAGTTCTCAATATCTTCCATGCTACTCATGCTATAGGAGGTTCCCAAACAGAAAAGTAAAGTTTTAACTCCCCCACCACCAATCAATCACACTCCACCGCTAGACGAATCCACGGGTACCGCCCATACTAACATCAATCCCGGGGGAGTCTTGTTTTACAGTTATGTTTTCGATTTAAGCGTGGAACTGGGCATTCCAATTACCAGTCCCTTTATCGTGAATGACAGTGAATAAACACATGTCGAGGATAACACACCTAACATGGAAGATACCAATAGCCCCCTGTCACCACATGAGCAGTTGGGGCAAGCAAAACATATTATTTCTTGAAGGTTTAGAGAATGGCACATGCAAATTTACTTGGAACGGCAGGTAGATACCGCAAATAGGTAGGTATGGTGGACTCTCATGGAATTTTTTTTGGGTTTATGGAAGTGAATGCACAAGCAGTATTCCGCTTAGTACAAGCGAAGTCTAGCAAAAGACTGGGAAGCGACCAACTAGAGAGCGACACGAGTCATCAAGATGCAATGAGTTTGACTAACATTGAGTGCAAGCATGAGCAGGATATAAATCACCATGAACACGAACATCATAGATGCTATGTTGATTTTGTTTCAACTACATGCATGAACATGCGCCAAGTCAAGCCACTTGAATCATTCAAAGGAGAATACCATCCTATCATACTACATCATAGTCATCTCAAAATCTATGTTGGCATTCAAGACAAACCATTATAAGCTCCTAGCTAATTAAGCATGTCATCAGAAACTATGATCTCTAAGTTGTCATTGCAAACATGGTTCTCTCTCAACAAACCTGAATCTGGGACGACAAGCTAGTCATATTTACAAAAACAAGATAGATAGAGTTCATACCAGCTTTTCCAATCTCAGTCACTTCATCATATATCATCATTATTGCCTTTCACTTGCACGATCGAACGATGTGAACAATAATAAGAGTGCTCGTGCATTGGACTAAGCTGAATATGCAGGCAAACACAAAGGAGAAGACAAAGTAATATGGCTCTTTAACAAATGAAGAGGTATGCATGCGAGAGCCACTAAACATTGTAACCATGGTCTTCTACCTCGACTCAAAGAAAAAGAAAACTATTTACATGGGAAAGCTCCAAACAAGCAAAAGAAGAAAGGAAAATCTTTTTGGGTTTTCTCAGAAGGACACAAAACAAGAAAACGTAAATAAACTAGCATGGATAATACAGTGGCAAAGTGTGAACACCGACGAACAAAGTGAAAGCAGAAGCAAGAATGTAAAGTCGGTGAGAACACGTACTCCCCCAAGCTTAGGCTTTTGGCCTAGCTTGGTCTACTCCCAAGGAGGGAAATAACCAGCTCCGGGATACTCCAGAGCGGACTGCGGATGCCACTGCTATGTGAGCTCCTGTGGCTCCCACTGATAAACTGGCGTCTGGTACTCGACTGGCGGCTCGGGCACGGGCACTTGTGGTTGGGCCAAGCCCCAATACGCGTAGATGTCCGAGGGCATAATAGTGTACGTGCCTGCATGAAGATTGAACAAATAAGGAGCACACAAAGTAATAGTCTCACGAGTACCGTGACTAAATACCAGGTTATAAATCATCCGTCTACTAGCATCTCTATCCAGAAAATCATGGGGAACCATGCTGTCATAATCCAGATATTTCTCAGGAAGAAGCATTTCTTCTTCCTCGTGATGTCTAATAGGTATCTCAAAGTATTTGGCAAGACGGGTAGCATAGATACCTCCATAGACGACACCTTTGGAACGGTTTGTGTTCAACCGCTGAGCTACTATAGCACCTAGGCTATAAGTCTTATTGTTATAAAGGCCTTCGCGCAAAACCGCAAGGTCTGGAGAGCTAAGTGATCCAGCCTCCCCACGGCCAATCAAACATTTCCCACAAATAATGAGAAGTACCGAAGCACAGGAAAATGTATGCTAGCAATTCTAGTGCGATACACTCCTCTCTCCTCTCCAACAGCAATAGTATCTATGAAAGCCTCCAAGTCCCGAAGACGAGGATCATGAATATCCCCAACATAAGGTAATTTGCACACATTGCAAAAATCCTGTAGTGTCATGCGCTGGGGGATATCGTATAACATGAACTCAACCATAGGAGGATTCTTCCTCGGATAAAAGTTGAAGCTTTGAATGAAAATATTGGTGAGGAGGAGGTATTGTGGGCACTTATCTTCAACGAACGCGGTAAGACCTGCATTCTCCACCAAGTAATAAAAGTCTTCATAAAGCCCAGCAGCGCGCAAAAATTCATCACTTGGCACTCGCACGCTCGAACTTCTCTGACTCGAGGAACCACACACTTGGGGTGGTTATTCTCATCCTCCGTGGGGTTACGGCTTGAAGAGCCTCTCAAGAACCTCCTCATATTTTCCCTTTTCTAACTCTGAAAAATTCTGAAATTTTTAGAGACTTCGAAAGAAAAGTGAGTAAGGATTAACCCAACTCGTAGCAACTACTCCTACTAGTGCCTAGAGACCGTATCACGCGCTAAAACTACTTGGGACCAGCTAAAATCAACATTTCAAGCTCAAGAACAGGGTCACCAAGGTAGCAAGAATACGCGAAGGATAAAGCACTAGAGTAGAAACTAATTGGACCAATGGAGGAGTCACTTACCAAGGAGTAATTTCCCCAAAACGGTTCGGAGAATGGTGCTTTGGGCAAAGAGATCAAAAATCACAACCAAATGAGCAAGAACACGGGTTTGAGCTGCGAAATGATTTTTTATGGAGGTAGAAGAAGAGGATGGGAGCTGGAATGAGTGGAGGTGGTCCCTGCGGCCCCCACAAGCTTGGTAGCCACGGCCAGGGGGGGGAGGCTGCGGCTACAGGGCTTGTGGCCCACTGGTGTGGCCCCCAGGCCAGTTCTCAGTCCCAGCATTTTTCAAAAAATCCAGAAAAAATCATATTTGATTTTCAGGACCATCAGAGAACTTTTATTTTTGGGATACTTTTCTCCGGGACGCTAAAACAGGAAACACGGAAAACTAAACTAAATTTATCATTTTTCTTCTAAGCAACAGAAAGTGAAAGCTTAAAACAGAGGTATGTGACTCCTTGATTCATCCATTTCATGGTCATCGAAAGAAATCCGTCAATGGGGTTGATCAAATCCTCATGACAAAACTTTTTCAAATCGCAAAAGTAAACGGAGAATTGTCGAATAGCCACTAAGTCACCTCAATGGGGATATGAATCTCCCCAACAAGAAAATCATACTTCATCTTGACACGAGGAATAGGGCATTCAAAGCTCCCAATAAGAATCGATGAAGTTTTTTCGATAGCATTGATGCAATGTACTTGATATCGTTTCTTAGGAAAGTGCACTGTATGCTCATTACCGTTGACATGGAAAGTGACAATGCCTTTGTTGCAATCTATAACAGCCCCTGCAGTGTTTAAAAAGGGTCTTCCGAGGATGACTGCCATGGCATCGTCCTCGGGAATATCCAAGATAACAAAGTTTGTTAAGATAGTGGTGTTAGCAACCACAACAGGCACATCCTCGCAAATGCCGACAGGGAAAGCAGTTGATTTGTCGGGCATTTGCAGAGAAATTTCAGTGGGTGTCAACTTATCCAGTTCAAGTCTACGATAAAGAGAGAGAGGCATAACACTAACACCGGCTCCAAGGTCACATAAGGCAGTTCTTACGTAGTTTCCTTTAATGGAGCAAGGTATAGTGGGCACTCCAGGATCACCAAGTTTCTTAGGAGTTCCACCTTTGAAAGTGTAATTGGCGAGCATGGTGGAGATCTCAAGATCTGGTATCTTCCGTTTATTAGTCACGATATCTTTCATGTACTTGGCATATGGATACATTTTGAGCATATCAATTAACCGCATCTGCAGAAAGACGGGTCTCAACATTTCAATAAAGCGCTCAAAATCCTCATCATCCTTTTCCTTGGATGGCTTAGGAGGAAAGGGCATAGGTCTCTGAACCCATGGCTCCCTTTCTTTACCATGCTTCCTAGCAGTGAAGTCATTCTTATTGTATCTCTTAGGTTGTGGGTTATCAGGATTAACCGTAGGTTCAATCTCCACATCCTTATTATTGCTAGGTTGAGCATTATTATGAACATCGCTGTCCATATTGTCACCAGGTTCATGTTCTTCACCAGATTGTGTTTCTGCATCAGATGCAGAAATATCATATGGTTCTTCAGGTGTGGCAGTATTTGGTGAACTGACATGTAGGTTTCTATCATCCTTCTTCTTATTCTTAGGATGACTGGGTGTATCAGCATTAATTCTCTTAGGATGGCCTTCGGGATACAAAGGTTCCTGAGTCATTTTGCCTCCTCTAGTAATGACTTTGACAGAGTTGTCATTTAATTCATTGAGCAAGTCATTCTGAGCTTTAAGTACTTGTTCTACCTGAGTAGTAATCATAGAGGCATGTTTACTCAGAAGCTTCAGATAATTGACATTTCTGTCTACACAAGCACTTAAATGACTAAGCATACGAGTACTTTGTTCCAAATGTCTGCTAACATAATCATTGAAACTCTGTTGTTTGGCAACAAAGTTGTCAAATTCATCAAAGCATAGGCTAGCAGGTTTGTCAAAAGGAATATCACTCTCATTGAATCTACGCAGAGAATTCACCTCTACTACTCATATCGGGTTATCGAGACCATGGATCTCTTTGATAGGCGGTAGATTTTTGACTTCTTCAGATCTAATGCCTTTCTCTTGCATAGATTTCTTGGCTTCTTGCATATCTTCGGGACTGAGGAATAGAATACCTCTTTTCTTAGGAGTTGGCTTAGGGGGTGGTTCGGGAATAGTCCAAGCATTATCGTTGATCAAGATGTTATTCAGTAGGATCTCAGCTTGTTCTATAGTTTGTTCCCTAAAAACACAACCGGCACAACTATCTAGGTGGTCTCTAGAAGCATCGGTAAGTCTGTTATAGAAGATATCAAGTATCTCGTTCTTCTTAAGAGGGTGATCAGGCAAAGCATTCTGTAGCTGGATGAGCCTCCCCAAGCTTGTGGGAGACTCTCTTCTTTGAGTTGAGCAAAGTTGTATATTTCCTGCAAGGCATCTTGCTTCTTATGGGCAGGGAAATATTTCTCACAGAAGTAATAGACCATATCCTGGGGACTACTCACACATCCAGGAGCAAGAGAAGTGAACCAAGCTTTAGCGTCATCCTTTAGAGAGAAAGGAAACATCTTAAGGATATAGTAGTAGCGGATCTTCTCCTCACTAGTGAAAAGGGTGGCTATATCGTGTAGTTTGGTAAGATGGGCTACGACCGTCTCAGACTCATAACCGTGGAAAGGATCAGATTCAACTAGAGAGATTATCTCAGGGTCGACAGAGAATTCATAATCCTCATCGGTGATAAAGATAGGTGAAGTGGCAAACTTCGGGTCGTATTTCATCCTAGCTTTCAGAGATTTTCCTTCCACTCGAGAAGTAATTTCTCAGCGTCATAGGCATCCTTACACGCAAGAAAATCCTCAACTATCTCTCCCTCCATAACATAACCTTCAAGTATATCCGACAATTCATATCTAGGAGAGCTAGATCTAGCAGGAGCAAAAGCAGGTTCTATCTCAATAGTATCGGCAGTTCGGAAGCATCACGAGCATTGGCAGTAACTCTAGCAATATGAGCATCAAGGAATACCCCTAGTGGCATATCAGGAAAAGTAGTATCTCTAGCGGCATCAAACATAGCATCATCAGGCAAAATAGCATCTCTAGCATCATCAGGCAAAGCAGTATCAAGCATAGCATCATGGATAGCAGTATCACGCATAGTATCTCTAGTAGTATCAGGCATAACATCTCTAGAAGTATCAGGCATAGTAGCATCATAAGCATCATCAATAGCAGTAGCATCTCTAGCATCATCTAGCATAGGCGACATATCAAGATTTCTAGCAGGAGGTGATGTCGCAAACTTACTCATAACTGAAGGTGAATCAAGTGCAGAGCTAGATGGCAGTTCCTTACCTCCCCTCGTAGTTGAGGGCAAGACTTTGGTTCTTGGATCTTCCAGATTCTTCATAGTGATCAGCAGATATAAATCCCAAGTGACTCAGAGAATATAGCTATCCCTCCCCGGCAAGGGCGCCAGAAAAGAGCTACTTCCAGTTGCTCAACAATTAGCAATTGTCTTGCAATGGCCCACCAGCGTGTGGGATCACGACAATTTTCGAGGGTAGAGTATTCAAACCAAATTTGTTGGTTCGACACGATGGGAGTGAAAGGATATTCTCCAGTATTAGCAGTTGAGTTGTCGGCTCAACCACACCTGAAAGATTAGTATCTGCAAGCAGGGTATAAGCAGCAAAGGTAGTATGATAGCAACGGTGCTAGGAAAGAATCTGTTGACGGCAGATTATTCCTAACTGAAGTATCAATGGCACCAGATAAGTATTGTAGCAGGTAGTAGCAGTGTAACGAGTAACATCAGTGGCAAGGAACAACAGTAGTGACAGCAGTAGCAAGTAGCAACAATAGTGGCAGCAGCAGCAGGACAAAGCAAGTAACAGTAGCAGCAACAGTAGTGGCAGCAGCAACAGGACAAAGCAAGTAATAGTAGTAGCAACAGTAGTGGCAGCAGCAATAGTAGTAACGGCATAGCAAGTAACAGTGGCAGTGGGACAAATGCGTAGGCAATGGATCGGTGATTTGTTGGATGACATTCATCATGCAACAATTATAACACGAATAGATATGTGACTAGCTCCCGTTCGTCAATGTGATGTAGGCATGCATTCCGTGTGTAGTCATACGTGCTTAGGGAAAAGAACTTGTATGACATCTATTGTCCATCCCTCCCGTGGTAGAGGGGTCCAAATGGATACTACGGGATATTAAGGTTCTCCTTTTAATAAAGAACCGGACCAACGCATTAGCACTTGGTGAACACATGAACTCCTCAAACTATGGTCATCACCGGGAGTGGTTCCGGTTATTGTCACTCCGGGGTTGCCAGATCATAACACATAGTAGGTAACTACAACTTGCAAGATCGGATCTAAAACACACATATATTGGTGACAACATAATAATTTCAGATCTGAAATCATGGCACTCGGGCCCTAGTGACAAGTATTAAGCATGGCAAAGTAGTAGCAACACCAATCTCAGAACATAGTGGATACTAGGGATCAATCACCGTCAAAACTAACTCGATTACATGATAGATCTCATCCTACTCATCACCGCCCAGCGAGCCTACGAATAGATTACTGATGAACGATGAAGAGCTTCATGGAATTGGAGAGGGAAGATGGTTGATGATGACGATGGCGACGATCTCCTTGATCCGGAGCCCAAAACGGACTCCAGATCTGCCCTCCAGGGCAAGAACAGGATGTGGCGGCGCCTGTCGATCGTGAAATGCGATGAACTCTTCTCTCTTGATTTTTTTGGGACGAAAGGGAATAAATAGCGTTGGAATTGGGGGCGGCAGAGCCACGTGGGCCCCACAAGCCTGGTAGCCGCGGCCAGGGGGGAGGCCGCGGCTACAGGGCTTGTGGCCCACTAGCCCGTCTCCTCCTGTGGATCTTTGCGCAGGTATTTTTCATATTTTCCAGAAATATTCTCCGTAAATTTTCAGGACGTTCCGAGAACTTTCATTTCTGCACAAAAACAACACCATGGCAGTTCTGCTGAAAACAATGTCAGTCCCGGTTAGTTCCATTCAAATCATGCAAATTAGAGTCCAACACAAGGGCAAAAGAGTTTGGAAAAGTAGATACGATGGAGACGTATCAGCCCCGTGCCCTGATTCTCCGGCTTCCCAATCTTTTTCTGTTTCGGAAAAAATCTTTTTGGTAGTTTCATTCCATTTGGACTCCGTTCAAAATCCTCCTTTGAAAGGGGTTAAAAACATGGAAAAAAACAGGAACTGGCACTTGGCACTGAGTTATTAAGTTAGTCCCAAAAAATATATAAAAGGCATGCAAAACATCCAAAGTTTGACAAGATAATAGCATGAAACCATCAAAAATTATAGATAGATTGGAGACGTATCAGCAGTCAACAAAGGCACTCCGGTGAGGCTCACCGACGCTAGGGGCACCGCTCGCGGTGTTGAGCAAACCGGCAGGCTCGGGAGGGAGAGCCCCATCCTGTGGAGGGTGATACGTCTGCAACGTATCTATAATTTTTGATGGTTCCATGCTATTATCTTGTCAACTTTGGATGTTTTGTATGCATTTTATATCTTTTTTTGGACTAACCTATTAACTCAGTGCCAAGTGCCAGTTCCTATTTTTTCTGTGTTTTTGACCCTTTTCACAGAACAATATTAAACGGAGTCCAAACGGAATAAAACCTGTGGAATGATTTTTTTCCGTAATAGAAGATACGCAGGGAACTTGAGAACCAAGGCAAAGGACCCCAGGGGAGGCCACAAGCCCCCTAGCCGGGGCCTGGGGGCGCCTACCAGGCCCGTGGCTCCTTTTCCCTACTTCTTCCACCTATAAATTCCCTAAGAATCCAAAACTACCACACGGAGCCACGAAAATACTTTTCCGTCGCCGCAAGCTTGTGTCTCCGCAAGATCCCATCTGGGGCACGTTCTGGTGCCCTGCCGGAGGGGGGATTCATACACGAAGGGCTTCTTCATCAACACCATTGCCTCTCCGATGATGCGTGGGTAGTTCACCATAGACCTTCGGGTCCATAACTAGTAGCTAGATGGCTTCTTCTCTCTCTTGGATCTTCAATACAAAGTTCTCCATGATCTTCATGGAGATCTATCCGATGTAATCTTATTTTGCGATGTGTTTGTCAAGATCCGATGAATTGTGGATTTATGATCAAATTATCTATGAATATTATTTGAGTTTCCTGTGATCTCTTATATGCATGATTTCGTATCCTTGTAATTCTCTTCGAGTTGTGGGTTTCGTTTGGCCAACTTGATCTATAATTCTTGCAATGGGATAAGTGCTTGGTTTTGGGTTCATACCATGCGGTGTCCTCACCCAGTGACAGAAGGGGTAGCGAGGCACGCATCGTGTTGTTGCCATCAAGGGTAAAAATATGGGGTTTATATCTATTGCATGAATTTATCCCTCTACATCATGTCATCTTTCTTAAGGCGTTATTCTGTTTGTTATGAACTCAATACACTAGATGCATGATGGATAGCGGTCGATGTGTGGAGTAATAGTAGTAGATGCAGACAATATCGGTCTACTTGTCTCGGACATGATGCCTATATGTATGATCATTGCCTTAGATATCATCATGACTTTGCGCGGTTCTATCAATTGCTCGACAGTAATTCGTTCACCCACCGAAATACTTGCTACCACGAGAGAAGCCTCTAGTGAACAGTATGGCCCCCGGGTCTACTTCACATCATATTTTGAGCTCCACACTTTTACTTTGTTGCAGTTTCCACCTTCAGATCTCACCTTGCAATTAATCGTCAAGGGATTGACAACCCCTTTATAGCGTTGGGTGCAAGTTTGTTTGTTTTTGCGCACGTACATTGATGACTTGCCTTGATACTCCTACTGGATTGATACCTTGGTTCTCAAACTGAGGGAAATACTTACTGCTACTGTTCTGCATCACCCTTTCCTCTTCAAGGGAAAAACCAACGCAAGCTCAAGAGGTAGCAGAGGGCAAGGGCGGCGTCGGGGGTCTCTTGTGAGCCCTCTCCTCGCCACGGCGACAGAGAGATCCTTGTTGGGGAACGTCGCATGGGAAACAAAAATTTTCCTACACGCACGAAGTCCTATCATGGTGATGTCCATCTACGAGAGGGGATTTCCGATCTGCGTACCCTTGTAGATCTCACAGCAGAAGCGTTAAGAAACGCGGTTGATGTAGTGGAACGTCCTCACGTCCCTCGATCCACCCTGCGAACCGTCCGGCGATCCGTGCCACGATCTAGTGCCGAACGGACGGCACCTCCGCGTTCAGCACACGTACAGCTCGACGATGATCTCGGCCTTCTTGATCCAGCAAGAGAGACGGAGAGGTAGATGAGTTCTCCGGCAGTGTGACGGCGCTCCGGAGGTTGGTGGTGATCTAATCTCAGCAGGGCTCCGCCCGAGTTCCGCAGAAACGCGATCTAGAGGAAAAACCATGGAGGTATGTGGTCGGGCTGCCGTGGCAAAAGTTGTCTAAAATCAGCCCTAAAACCCCACTATATATAGGAGGGAGGGAGGGGAGGAGGCAGCCTCAAAACCTAAAGGTTTGGCCGAAATTGGAGGTGGAGTAGTCCTACTCCAATCCTACTTGGAGTTGGATTCCACCTTCCCACTTGGAAACTCTTTCCACCTTGTGTTTTTTCCTTCTCAAACCTTATGGGCCTTAGTGGGAACTTATTCCAGCCCACTAGGGGCTGGTTTATCTCTTAACATAGCCCATGAGACCCCTTGGGGGCGTGACACCCCTCCTCATGGTCCCCGACACCCCTCCCGGCACTCCCAGTACACTACCGATGAGCCCGAAACTTTTCCGGTAATGCCCAAAAACTTTCCAGTAACCAAAAGAGGTCATCCTATATATCAATCTTCATTTCCGGACCATTCCGGAAACCCTCGTGACGTCCCTGATCTCATCCGGGACTCCGAACAACATTCGGTAACCAACCATATAACTCAAATACGCATAAAACAACGTCGAACCTTAAGTGTGCAGACCCCGCGGGTTCGAGAACTATGTAGACATGACCCGAGAGACTCCTCGGTCAATATCCAATAGCGGGACCTGGATGCCCATATTGGAACCTACATATTCTACAAAGATCTTATCGTTTGAACCTCAGTGCCAAGGATTCATATAATCCTGTATGTCATTCCCTTTGTCCTTCGGTATGTTACTTGCCCGAGATTCGATCGTCATATCCGCATACCTATTTCAATCTCGTTTACCGGCAAGTCTCTTTACTCGTTTCGTAATACAAGATCCCGCAACTTACACTAAGTCACATTGCTTGCAAGGCTTGTGTGTGATGTTGTATTACCGAGTGGGCCGCGAGATACCTCTCCGTCATACGGAGTGACAAATCCCAGTCTCGATCCATACTAACTCAACGAACACCTTCGGAGATACCTGTAGAGCATCTTTATAGTCACCCAGTTACGTTGCGACGTTTGATACACACAAAGCATTCCTCTGGTGTCAGTGAGTTATATGATCTCATGGTCATAGGAACAAATACTTGACACGTAGAAAAACAGTAGCAACAAAATGACACGATCAACATGCTACGTCTATTAGTTTGGGTCTAGTCCATCACATGATTCTCCTAATGATGTGATCCCGTTATCAAGTAACAACACTTGCCTATGGCCAGGAAACCTTGACCATCTTTGATCAACGAGCTAGTCAACTAGAGGCTTACTAGGGACAGTGTTTTGTCTATGTATCCACACAAGTATTGTGTTTCTAATCAATACAATTATAGCATGGATAATAAACGATTGTTATGAACAAAGAAATATAATAATAACTAATTATTATTGCCTCTAGGGCATATTTCCAACACTCTAGCGGCGATGGCCTTGGCCTACCACTGCCATGGCTCGACGATAGCATCGGGAATGGGTTCAGGGGCGCGAGGGGACTCTAGAAGTGGCCAAGAGAAGGCGACAAGGGTTCGGGGCTGCTGGAATTTGGCCGGAGGCCGACGGCGACGCTGTTATCGCACGGGAGCAGGGGAGCGGTTCTGGCTAAATAGAGGTGAGGGGGAGGGAGCTATAGCTCAGGGGGAGGCTGCTGCGAGGCTCAGAAAGCTCAGGGGGTCCTTTTATAGCCCACAACCGTCGGTTCCACGGCGGCCTCCGGATAAGATCGCCGGGGACAAGGCTTCAGGAGTGCAGCGGCGGCAGCAGGGCGTCAGGGCAGCGAGGCAGCGAGCAACTGATGCAGGGGGAAGGACCGCGACACCTCGCGCGCTGGAGGGGCCTGGGCGGCGTTGTTCACTACGACGGCAGTGCTGACGCCGGCTAGCCGCCATGGCTGGCACGTTGCTGAAGCCCTGCGCGCGCATAGGAGCGGCGAACAACGTTCGGGGGAGAGGGAGGGTTGACGCGGCTCTGCAGGGCGTCCGGGCAGCGAGGCAGCGAGCAGCTGATGCAGGGGGAAGGACCGCGACACCTGGCGCGCTGGAGGGGCCCGGGTGGCGTTGTTCACTACGACGGCAATGCTGACGCCGGCTAGCCGCCATGGCTGGCGCGCTGCTGAAGCCCTGCGCGCGCATAGGAGCGGCGAACAACGGTCGGGGGAGAGGGAGGGTTGACGCGGCTCTGCAGTTGGTCCAGAGGGCAAGGGCACGGGGACGCGACGGCTCGGCAGCAGCGCGTGCAAAACGTGCGCCCTGGCCACGCCCAGAGCACGCACGACACCTGGTCGACAAATTGCTAGCGCATGAAAAAAGGGCTCGAAGCTAGTGCAAACTCACAGGGGTAGGCTTGAGACTAAGGCATAACTGTTGGACAATATGGTTAGGCCAGATCATCAACTCCATAATGAAGATTCAAAGGCATGTCAAATCTGTTCATGCTCCAAGGTGCTTGATGAAATGCCAGGGGCTCCAAATGATCTTTGATGCCCACCAAACTTTCCAGATCTGGGTCTCTCTAAGTGTTGGCCATGGTGGTAGGGTTAGTTTTGCAAAACTCAAATCTAGCTAATGCAAACTTTTGCAAAACACAATACTAGACAGAAACTTGGGGCTATTATCACATGCAGCTATTTTCATCCAATGGAGCTCAAATCTTGGAGTTAAGGTTTTGGTAGGGTTGCAAACAAGCATGCAAAATTTCAAAGCTATTAGAGCAAGGAAAAATAGGGTTGGAGTGCAAAGCATCAATCTGGACCAGAACAGAAAAATGGTTGTACTGCTCAAATTTTACATATCACATAGTGGGATTTTTGCATAAAAATGAATCTTATTCTATACTTGACATCCCCAAATTTTTGTGGAATTTATGAAAGAATATTTCTAGGGGTTGTAGTACAAACTCAATTCTGGACCAGATTAGAAAAACAATTATTGTGCTTAAAATATTCAAAACACTTGAGTAGGTTTTTGCATAAATGTGACCTAGAAGGATCACTGGTCACCTACAAATTTTTATAGAATTTTTAGAAGAACCTTTCACAAGGTTGTAGTGCAAAACAACCTTATAAGGAAAATACAATTCAGTTTTGATTAAAAGAAATCAGGTAAAAATATTAAAATAAAACATCCGAAGAATTTACGAGAAGAAGGAAATGCTTTTATGCAAGTATTCAGATTCCAACATAACTCATCAAAAGCATTCTCCAAGGGAAAATATCTTTATAAAGGAAAAAAGTGTTTCAAACATTAATTAGAAATCCAGAAATTTAATTACCAAAAGGACATAGTCCCAAATAATATTCCCATCTAATTAAATAAATAATTCAAGTGGTCTCAAGTAAGGGCTCAAGCATGAAAAGAAAAATTGAAAGGCCACTTGAAATGAATTTTTTTTGGAAAGAGGCTTTGAAAATAGCAATGAAGCAAATTGTTTTATAATAACTTTTATTCTAGGCAAAATTTTATTTCAAGAAAATATTTTTTAAAATTTTGGGGTGTGACAGGTGGGCCCCGCCCAGGCGACCTCCCGGCGCGACGAGGGTGCAGGCCGAGCCCGTAGGTCGCCCGGGGGCCTTGTGGCTCCCCTCTCACCCATCTTCTGGCCCATGGTCCCTCCCAGTGCATGGATTTTCTCTATTTTATGGGAATTTTCCGGGACATCTAAATATTCATTTTCCTGCACACAAGAAAACCATACAGGCAGCTCTGCTAAAAACAGCGTCACTACGGGTTAGTTTCGTTCAAGTCATGCAAGAATGAGGCCAAAACAATATCAAAAGTGTTTGGAAAAGTAGATACGTTTGAGACGTATCAACTGACCCAAGCTTAGCATATTGCTTGTCCTCAAGAAATTCAGTTTAACGAACTGAACACGACAAAGAAAACTTTGGCTAACTCTTTTGCTTCATCAGATGTATATAAGCATGCACTAAGAACAAGTCCAGCAAGTATTGCAGTAATGCTACAAAAACAATACACGAAGCAATCCCGCAATCATGTGAAGAGTTTCAAACAACTAAGAAAGAATAATATGTAACTGAAAATCATAGCGAGATCACAATGCACATGACTTGGATATACTAGAGTGGTATCTCATTAGCCCGCATGAGTGAAGAAAAACATAAATGCACATGCTCAATGTGGTGCTTTGGGACAATGCACATTACACTCAGAATGACAATTATGCTCTCTATAGTTGGTGTTTTTTATAAGAAGAGGACGACTCAACACAAAAGTAAAATAGATAGGCCCTTCGTAGAGGGAAGCAATGATTTGCAGAGGTGCGAGAGCTTGAGCTTTAAAAGAGAGATAAATCAACATTTTGAATGGCATGCTTTCATTGTCAACATAACAACTAATATATCTCAATATCTTCCATGCTAAATGCATTATAGGCTGTTCCCAAACAGAAAAGTAAAGTTTTAACTCCCCCTCCACCAATCAATCACACTCCATGGCGGGCCGAATCCACGTGTACCGTCCATACAAACAACAATCCCGGGGGAGTTTTGTTTCAGTAAATTTGATTTGACTTTGAGCATGGAATTGGGCATCTCGGTTACCAGCCACTTTCTCGTGAATGATAGTGAATCAACACATATCTTGAAAATAACCCACTTAGCATGGAAGATACTCATAGCCCCTAGTCACTTCATGAGCAATTCAGGCATACAAAGCAAAATATTCACTTGAAAATTTAGAATACGACATATGCAAATTTACTTAGGACGACACATAAATACCGCATATAGGTAGATATGGTGGACTCATATGGCGCAACTGGTTTTAAGGATTTTGGATGCACAAGCAGTCAATCCGCTTAGTACAATCGAAGGCTAGCAAAAGACGGGGAAGCGACCAACTAGAGAGCAATAAGGGTCATAATCATGCAGAGAGACAAAGCAACAATGAATCGGGCATGAAAGCGATATAACTATTCTGAAATAAAAAGATCGGCAAGGCTTGATAGACTTTTAGTCATAAACATGTGTAAGCATATGCCAAGTCAATCCAAAGACTCTCCGAAGGGAAATACCACTCTAATATGCCAAACCATGAACAATGCAATGCATGCTAAACGTTTCAATAACACATTATGCACTCGAGCTATCTGAGACTAGTCACAAAGAAAGCATGAACTATTGAAAGCATTGTAATCATAGCACTATATCGCTACAAGCCGATCTCTAGATCATAAGTACATGCATATGTACAAAAGTAGAAACAAGTAGAGTTCATACCGGTTTTCCTTGGGATCGCCAGTTCCGGACTATAATAGGTGCATACTACTCATAGATAGGATCTAGAACACAAATATATTCATGAAAACATAAGGTATTCAGATCTGAATGTTGGGTAACGTAGCATAAATTCAAAACAATTCCTACGCATATCCAGATCTTCCTATGGAGAGACCAGCAACGAGAGAGGGGTGAGTGCATCTTCATACCTTTGAAGATTGCTAAGCGGAAGCGTTGCTAGAACGCGGTTGATGGAGTCGTACTCGCGGCGATTCAGATCGCGGTGTGATTCCGATCTAGTGCCGAACCACGGCACCTCCGCGTTCAACACACGTGCAGCCCGGTGACGTCTCGCGCACCTTGATCCGGCAAGGAGGAGGGAGAGGTTGGGGAAGATCTCCGGCAGCACGACCGCGTGGTGTCGATGGAGAGACGAGGTCTCCCGGCGGGGCTTCGCCAAGCACCGTGGGAGAGGAGGAAGAAGGGAGGCAGGGCTGCGCCGAGGGAGATGGAAAACTGTGTGTAAAACAGCCCCAAAACCCCCACTATATATAGGAGGATGGGAGGGGGGTGCCACCCCTAGGGTTCCCACCCTAGGTGGTGCGGCAGCCACCCCCCATATGGGAGGTGCGGAGGCCAGGGCAGGGGGAGGGGGTGGCGCACCCCTAGGTGGGCCTTAGGCCCACCATCGCCTAGGGTTTCCCCACCTCTCCACCTCCTGCGCCTTGGGCCTCCTTGTGGGAGGCGCACCAGCCAATTTTGGGCTGGTTGCCCTCCCTCTTTTGGCCCATGCTACCTCTTGGGGCTGGTGGCCCCTCCCGGTGGACCCCCGGGACCATTTCCGGTGGTCCCGGTATATTACCGGTGACGCCCGAAACATTTCCGGTGTCCAAAACCATCCATCCTATATATCAATATTTACCTCCGGACCATTCCGGAGCTCCTCGCGACGTCCGGGATCTCATCCGGGACTCCGAACAACTTTCAGTAACCTCGTATAATAATTCCCTATAACCCTAGCGTCATCGAACCTTAAGTGTGTAGACCCTACGGGTTCAGGAGACTGGCACACATAACTGAGACACCTCTCCGGCCAATAACCATCAGCGGGGTCTGGATACCCATGGTGGCTCCCACTTGCTCCACGATGATCTCATCAGATGAACCACGATGTCAAGGATTCAATCAATCCCGTATACAATTACCTTTGTCTGTCGGTATAGAACTTGCCCGAGATTCGACCGTCGGTATACCTATACCTTGTTCAATCTCGTTACCGGTAAGTCTCTTTACTCGTTCCATAGCACATCATCGTGTGACTAACTCTTTAGTCACATTGAGCTCATGATGATGTTCTACCGAGTGGGCCCAGAGATACCTCTCCGTCACCCGGAGTGACAAATCCCGATCTCGATTCGTACCAACCCAACAAACACTTTCAGAGGTACCCGTAGTGCACCTTTATAGTCACACAGTTACGTTGTGACATTTGTGTAAGTGCATCTAGTGCCCCTTAGTGATTTTGGTGGTTTGAAGACTTATAGGTTAAGTATCTAATGTGTTTATAAGTGTACACGGGATCTATAAGTCATTGAGGAGTTTGAGATATTTGAAGAATATCGACCCCTAAAAATATATATCTTCGGTTGAAGAAATTGGCCTGAAGCTGAAGAAATGAATCGCGAGGAATCTGCAATGAAATTGATATTCCCCATGAAGATACTGAAATTGAGGAATCCGGTGTGTCCTAAAGAAAATCACTCTGAAGAATTTGAAGCATGAAGATTTACTCTTTCTGTTTTATTTTCTTCGCATTTGAGTAATAGGAACACCATACTGTTAAAGGGGGTCGAAGTTACACTTTGGAATGAATTTCCTCATGATGCTCAACCCAAGCCTAATCCTTTCAAAAGCCTCAAGTGAGGAATAAGAGTGACATGAGGACTCTCACAGTGGAGGGTTCCGACCGTTTCGATAGCCATGCCAAGTCATTGGTCTTATCCACTCCAACAGTCATATTATTTAAGGGAATTAGTGTCAAATCATGTCGGGATGCTCCGAGGCTATAAATAGCCGCCCCCCACAACCATTAGCTGGTTGGATTCTCCTTTAGAAACTTACACTTGTCATAAGAGCAACCCAATTCCTTTGAGTCTTCGAGAGTAATTCATCAGTGAGGAAATACACCATACACCGAAACCACAAACCAAACCTAGTGATTGAGCATCACTGAAGAAGTTGTTCCTATGTGGGACTGAAGCCTTTTACCTTTGAGGATTGTGCATCCTCCAGACGGTTAGGCGTCATGGTCTAGAGCTTTCCAGTAGTCAACTGTGGATCGCCGGGTGACCAAGTTTGTGAGGGTTTGGAAGTCTGCCCTGAAGACTTACCACGAGTGTTGGGCGAGGACTGTGTGTTCTTAGCCCAAGGAGAACACGGTTGGGACTGTGTGTCCCGAGACTGTGTGTCCTTTGCTTTCAATACAAAGCCGCTCCAAACCAGATGTACGACTGTCACATCAGTTGGAACTGGGTCATCAACGACTGTCTTCACTGAGAAACGGGTTCTAATTCCTCAACTCCTTACTTTCCTCGTATTATGTGTTGATGACTTTCACTTCTACTGTTTGAAGAATTTGCTGAAGACTTTCTCTGAATTTCCTCAACCCCAAATTCTTCACGTCAGTTAATCCTCATCTGTATTCTGCGTGCCTGCTCACAGTGCAATCTGTTTTCACATTCCTCGCTCCGAAAAACT
Source organism: Hordeum vulgare subsp. vulgare (assembly GCF_904849725.1). Lineage (NCBI taxonomy): Eukaryota > Viridiplantae > Streptophyta > Magnoliopsida > Poales > Poaceae > Hordeum > Hordeum vulgare. The sequence goes on along the minus strand of NC_058524.1, from coordinate 79,413,742 downwards.
GTTGTTGTGAAACTTTGCACTTCTGATCCTTTACTGTTTCCACTGTAAGTTAGTCATCAGTGAGGAATTTTCTCAAAAGGAATTTCCTCAGTGATGAAATTTTAAAAATGTCCTATTCACCCCCTCTATTCGATATAACGCACTTTCAATTGGTATCAGAGCAAGGTACTCCCTTGTTCTGTGTGATTTTGGTTTAACCACCTGGAGTTTTAGTTATGTCGACTGCAGGCATGTTTAAGGTGACTGCAGCATGTCCTACCTTCGAAGGAAAGAATTTTCCCTTCTGGAAGAACAAAATGCAAATGCATCTACAAGCTATTGATAATGATCTCTGGTATATTGTGGAACATGGCGTCCCCATCATCTCTGCTAGTGTCTCTGCTGCTGATGTGAAGAAATTCAAGAATCTCGATTCTCAAGCGAAGAATATCATCTGTGGCCATCTGAGCCTAGGCCAGTTTGGAAGAGTAAGTGCTTTGGGCTCTGCAACACTGATCTGGGAGAGACTGTGCAAGGTAAATGAAGGAGTATCAACCCAGCGTGACTCTCGTGTTGATATTCTTCGCAATCTCTTCAATCGCTTCAAGAGACATGACAATGAAAGCTGCCAAGATACCTTTGATCGCCTCACTGACATATCAAATGAACTGCAAGCACTGGGAGCTCGAGACATCACTGATCACGAAGTTGTGAAGAAACTGCTGAGATCTTTGGATTCTTCATTTGATACTTTAGTTCTGATGATTCAAGAAAGACCAGACTACAAGATGCTTGATCCAGTTGATATACTCGAAAGGCTAAATACTCATGAATTCCAGTTAGAAGAAAAGAAAGATCTATATGGACCATGCTATTCCAGACCACGTGCACTGAAGGCTAGAGCAATTTCCTCATCTGAAGAAGAAGACACAAATGACAGCATTGGTGACCCTGAAGAATTTGGACAGGAGCTTGCAATGCTCGTGAGGAAATTCCAGAGATTTACACGACGTGGCCAGTTTGGTAAATCTTCAAGAAGAGACATGAGGAAATCAAAATCTTCATCTGAGGACTACAAGAAACGAACCTGCCACAAGTGCAAGAAATCAGGTCATTACATTGCTGATTGTCCCCGTTGGGGAAAGGAATCAAAGAAGAAGAAATACAAGGATGACAGTTCTGATGACTCGAAGAAGAAGAAGAAATCTTCAAAATCCTCATCTTCAAAGCCCTCATCGCATAAGAAGACAAGTTTCAGAAAGGCTCGGGCACTTATTGGCAAGGAAATGGACTCAGAGGCAGAATCAGAGGAAGGTGATGAAGAAGAGGGTTCTGATGAAGACTCAGAATCCGGACAGGCTAGTCTTGCACTGGCAACCACTTTCGTCAGCAAGTCAATCTTCAATCTTGAAGAAAATGATTGCACCATCCACACTGATGACTATGCTGATGACTTTGCTCCAACCTATTGCTTCATGGCAAAAAGGCTCAAAGGTACCAAATAATGCCTCCTCCTCTGATTCAAGTGACTGTGAACCTGATGATTATAAGAAACCCAGTTACAGTAAACTTTCTATCATTGCCACTAAACAATAAACTGCCCTGGAAAAGCTTCAGATACTGCTAGATAAAAGTGATGATCTGTTGAATGATGAAATGAACCACACCCAAATCCTCACTGAAGATGTGAAAAGTATTCAGTCTAGATTTGATAATCTTCAGGATCGTTATGATACACTCCTCACTGATCATGAGAAGCTTTCCTATGAATTTCTTCAAAGGAAGTTTGATCTTGAGAAGCTGAGGATGTCTCATGATGATCTTCGTATGGAAAATGATTCATTACTAGCTCAACAGATCAGCGCTGGTCAAGTTGAATTCATTCCTCCATGTCTCAAATGCATTGAACGCGAAACTGCTAATTCCTCACCAGAATCATCAAATGCTACTATTGCTACAAATTCTTGAACTGCACCTGTTGTGTCTATTTCCTCACTTGAGGAAAACACAAATGTTACTGATGAAAATGCAGGGTTGAAGGAATTGTATGTGACAGGCATATACAAAAGCCTCAAAGGACATCAAACCCTTTGTGATGTGCTCAAAAAGCAGATCTTGAACAGGAACCCGAGGAAAGAAGGAATTGCCTTTGAGAGGAAATTAAATGCTGATGGATCTTATTGGAAACCTGAGCAGTATCCCAAAACCTCATAGGTTGCTGCTACTGGGCCTCCTTTTGATCCATCTAATCTAACTGGCTTTTCATGTGAATTATCCTATTCCTCAGATGAGTCATTTGACTCCAACTATAAACTGTTCAAAAATCAATCTGGTGAAGTATTTGCTCGATATGTTGGAACTAACTGGAGGAATGGCCCTCCCTTGAGGAAAATCTGGGTTCCCAAAAGCTGTCTTTAAAATCTTCAGGTGAATGTCCTCATGACACCACCACTGAAGAATCTGAACCCCAGATCAAATTCCTGAGGAGGACCAAAGTCTTCAAGAGGATCAAAATCCTCAACTGGTCAAAATTATGCTCGTACCCGTGCTAATGCATCTAACATGCACGGAAACTACAAGGAATATGAATATGAGCGTTACTCCTCAAATCATTATGTTCATAAATCCTCAAACCAGTTCTCTGCATATTCATATGAGTACTTTAACCCCCCTACTGTTAAGAGAAGCGCATTGGCCTCAATGCCACCTTTCTCATATGGTGCTCGCAGGATGATGAATGCTTTGCCACGCCTTAAGATGTGGGTGGTGAAGAAATTGAACAAATCACTTCTGCAGGTCAGGTCTCCAGATGAAAATCATCATCGAAAGAATTTGCTGGAGACCTGAGGAAATGCTTGATAGGACGCAAGCTAATGATTGATGTAATAGAAATATTTCACACGTCCTTATATTTCTGTTATGATGAAATTCTGATCTGATGAAATTAATATCATATTCTTCAAATCTGAAGCATACGAGATGGTAAGCTGTACTAATTCATCTGCAGGATGACAAACCCAAGAATACCGAGTGGGTTCTTGATAGTGGCTGCACACATCACATGACTGGTGATAAAAGCTTACTGATGAATATGCCACTAACTCCATCACCTGTGAAGGAAATCACATATGCTGACAAAGGTAAAAGAAAGGTATTGGGACTTGGCAAAGTGGCTATTTCCAAGGATAGGCATATGGACAAAGTGACGCTTGTTGAATCCCTTGGTTTTAACCTCATGTCAGTATCGATGCTTTGTGATCTTGATATGATTGTTATCTTGGGTAGATATAGATGTGTAGTCATCATGGAATCTGACAGATCCAAAGTCTTCGAAGGTGTAAGAAGAGGGGATTTGTACATTGTTAATTTTCTACACGTCCTCAAACAGCCACTTGCTTACTAGCAAAAACCTCAGAAGGATGGTTGTGGCACCGAAGACTAGGTCATGCAAGCATGAGGAATTTGCACACGCTCGCGAAGAAGAAGCATGTCATCGGCATCAAATCAGTCAAATTCCTCAAGAATCATATCTGCGGTGCTTGTGAACCTAGGAAAATGACCAGATCCAAGCATCCCTCGAAGGCTATCATGACCACTACTCGTCAATTCGAATTGCTTCATATGGATCTATTTGGACCTACTCACTATGCCACACTAACCAATGCATCATCTTTATATGGCTTCGTCATAGTTGATGATTATTCCAGATATACTTGGGTGCATATCATAGTGTATAAAACTGAAGTGCAGGAAATCTTCAAACGATTTTCTTCAAGGGCCTCAACGAACTTTGGCATCAAGATCAAACATATCAGGAGTGATAATGGAACCGAGTTAAAAAACACTGGTCTTGATGATTATCTTGATGAACTTGGTATTACTCACGAATTGTGTGCTCCTTATACTCCTCAGCAGAATGATGTCGTCGAAAGGAAGAACATGACTCTGGTTGAAATGGCAAGAACTATGCTTGAAGAATATCAGACTCCTCGTCGCTTTTGGCCTGAAGCAATCAACACTGCATGCCATATCATCATCAGGGTATATCTTCAGAAATTCTTCAAGAAAACCTCATATGAACTCCTCACGGACAAGAAACCCAATGTAAGTTATTTCAAAGTCTTCGGTGCAAAATGCTGGATTAGAGATCCTCACCATAGCTCAAAATTTGCACCTAAGGCACATGAAGGTTTTATGCTCGGTTATGGAAAGGACTCGCACACTTACAGAGTCTTCAACAACTATCACAACAAAGTTGTTGAGACTGTAGATGTGTGGTTCGATGAAACTAATGGCTCGCAAAGAGAGCAATTGCCTTCTGATCCAGATAAGTTGTCTCCTAAGGAAGCAATAAAGCTCAAACCTACTGAAGACATTGTCCCCACTGAGGAAATTGGTGAAGAAACGATCCCCATCACTGATGAAAATCAAGAAGATGCTCCTGAGGAAATTGCACCAGAACCACTTCCTCAGCCCAGACGAAATCCTCAACCAGCTCATCCGAGGATTGCAAATGAAGTAGAACTTGACAAAATCCTCAATGACATCAACGTGCCAGGTCCTCTGACTCGCTCAAAAGCTTCACACTTAGTTAAATTTTGTGGGCATTTTTCCTTTGTATCCATCACAGAACCCTCAAAAGTTGCTGAGGCTTTTCTGGAACCGGAGTGGATCCAAGCTATGCAAGACGAACTTCTTCAATTCAAGCTGAATGACGTATGGGAGCTCGTCAAATGACCAGATCCTCGCAAGCACAACATAATCGGCACCAAGTGGATTTTCCGAAACAAGCAAGATGAGGACAGTCAAGTGGTGAGGAGCAAGGCACGACTTGTAGCCCAAGGCTACACCCAGGTTGAAGGAATAGATTTCGATGAAACTTTTGCACCTGTTGCTAGACTTGAAGCTATTCGAATACTAATTGCTTATGCTAATCATCATAACATCATCTTATATCAAATGGATGTGAAAAGTGCATTCCTCAATGGTAAGCTTGAGGAAGAAGTATATGTTGCTCAGCCCCCAGGTTTTGAGGATCCAAAGAATCCAGACAAAGTCTTCAGACTAAAAAAGGCTCTTTACGGTCTCAAGCAAGCCCCTCGGGCATGGTATGATACATTGAAGGAATTCCTCATGAATAAAGGCTTCAAACCTGGTTCACTCGATCCAACTCTTTTCACTAAATCCTATGATAATGAGCTATTTGTGTGTCAAATATATGTCGATGATATCATATTTGGCTGTACTGACAAACGATGCAGTGATGAATTTGCTTACATGATGAGTGAAGAATATCAGATGTCCATGATGGGGGAGCTGAAATTCTTCTTAGGTCTTCAAATTCGTCAACAAAGCAATGGAATCTTCATATCACAGGAGAAATACCTCAAGGATGTTCTGAGGAAATTCGACATGCATGAATGCAAAGGTCCCAAGACTCCAATGCCTACCAACGGCCACCTCGGCACTGATGAAAATGATAAAGATTTCGGTCAGCAGGTATATCGTTCTATGATTGGCTCTTTATTGTATCTATGTGCATCTAGGCCAGATATAATGCTTAGTGTTTGCATGTGTGCACGTTTTCAAGCAAAACCGAAGGAATCACACCATAAGGCTGTGAAGCATATTCTTCGATACTTAGCTCACACACCAACACTAGGATTATGGTATCCCAAGGGCTCAAATCTTCATCTGGTAGGGTATTCTGATTCTGACTATGCTGGTGACCGCGTGGATCGCAAGTCAACCTCTAGCACATGCCATTTCCTCAGAAGATCACTAGTTTGCTGGTCCTCAAAGAAGCAGAACTGCGTATCACTCTCCACTGCCGAAGCTGAGTACATTGCTGCTGGTTCATGCTGTGCTCAATTACTATGGATGAAGCAAACTCTCAAGGACTATGGCATCAACATGAAGAATGTGCCTCTCTACTATGACAATGGGAGTGCAATCAAGATTGCATACAACCCAGTGCAGCACTCGAAGACCAAGCACATCCAGATTCGTCATCATTTTCTTCGGGACCATGTCCTCAAGGGCAATATCCTCATCGACCATGTGAAGACTGATGATCAACTGGCAGATATCTTCACTAAGCCCTTGGATGAGAAAAGGTTTTGCAAGTTGCGGTGTGAGCTAAATATCTTAGAATCTTCAAATGTTTTGTAAAAACATGCACACATCCTAACACTTATGCAAAATTGATGACTTAGATGTGCAACACATGATGAATCGATTTTCTTCAACTCATGAAGAATGTCACTCTGAATGTGAAGAAATCAACAAAGAAATTGATTCTCAGGGCCCTACGACAATTGTACGCGGCGTCTGTAATCAACATTCTTATATGGTGGGTCACGCCACCGCCCAATGTGAAATTCCTCAAGTTGATTTTCTTCAAATGTTCCATTTCCTCAAAATGTGTTTTTCTTCAAAACAGCTGTTGTTCATTGTGACGAGTTATCACAAAATCTTCAAAAACACTTGATGACTTTCATTTGACTAGATAGACTGAGATTTCAAGTCTTCAACAGCATTCACTTATAGCTATTTCTTCAAGTTGATAATTCTGCTAAGTGAATGTGATCGGACCCTACTTTCCCTCTATGCTATACTCATCCAGTCTATTCAATTCTTCATATGAGTTCTACTTGAAACTTTGTTCAAAATCCTCACTGCGTCCTTGTCAGCTGATGATTTTGTAACGAAAATCCTCAAATCTTCAAAAATTGTTTCTTTAATGCACAGTAACCGAACCCCACTTCCCACGATCGGATAACCACGATCTCCACTACCTCCACCGCCTTGTTCGGGAACTACACGTGTCCTGCGGAGACGTAAAGGCAGGGGTTGTTTGGTCCGAAATCTTTGCGCCAACAGTAACTGTCTGGCTATAAATATGTCCCTATCCCCCTCGGCAAACTCTTCTTCGCTCCATCGCTCTCCTGCTACAGCAAACACCACCGAACCCTAGCGCCATTGCTGGTAGTCTCGTCGCCGGTGAGGAAGAGCTTCACTGCCTCGACTTCTCCGTCGCCGGAACCACGCCGGAGTCGGACTATCTTCGTCCGCCGCCGCCATAGACGTTCTCTGTTGCCGGGTTAGGGTGCATTGGACATGCGACCGAAGAGCCTCTCTACACAACTTCTCTGTGTTCTTCGTGTGCTCCTTCAAGGGTAAATCAAATCCCATTTTTACCGCAAGTTAGATCTACAATTTTACATCTTCTATGTGAAATCTGTTTTTCCTCAAGAATCGATAAGCACTTAATTCCTCAAACACTGCCTATCACCACATCATTGACGAACTATACTAAGCATCTAAGATTTTCACGAGATTCCTCAATTGTGCGAATTTTCGGATCTATACAACTCTGGAACCCAAGAACAGTATGCTTAGGCAAATTCCTCAACCACTGGTTAAATTCCTCAACTGTCAAACTTTTTCATTTTCTTCAAATCTGAGAACGCATATGACCTCTCCAAATTCCTTGCAACTATACTTGTTCACAGGTACACACATGTCAGCTGATGAATCTCTCGGTTCTCATCACATTAACTCATTTGCAGCGTTTCTGGAAGAAAATCTTCAAGTCTCATCAGAATCCTCAAGAGTTCAATCTCATCAGCAAAATCCTCAGCTGAATAAAATGGAGGATGACAGAAAACAGAAGGGAGGAAAGAAACTTGAGCAAAACACAGCTCTCGATATCCCTGAGGATATTTACTTGGACTATTGCACACCTGATGAAAATGAGACAATGGCCAAGAGAAAGATACGGCTGCAGAAGATAGAACGCCGATGGGCGAAGGAATGGAAAGAATACATGTTTGTGACTGCCAAGTATGCGAAGAAATTCGCTCTGAAGCCCCCTGGCAAACGGGCCCCACTTGAGGCTCATCAAGTAGCACGTCCCTCAAGCCTCAAGACCATTGATGATTATCAAGATGAGAAGGAAAAGCATCTGGCTAAGCTCAAGAAGCAGGCAAAAGCTGCAGTGAGGAAATTCAATGAATCCTCAGTTGCTGCCTCAGCTGCTGCTACTTCCTCTGCCGCTGAGACCTTTGGTTCAACAATTCCTCAACCGCAGTCTGCGCCGTCAAAGCCAAGGGCTCCAAAGCCTCAAGAGAAGTCTGCTCAGGCATCAGTTACAAAACCATCAGCACCAAAACCATTAGCGCCAAAACCCTCAGCACTAATCTCCTCAGCTCCAAAATCCTCAGCACCACCACCAAAGCCTCAAGAGACACCAGTACAGAAGCAAGTCATGAAGCCTATGACCGCCAGCTCCAACTCCTCACTCCCAGCTACAACCAGCTCGGAGACAAAGTCTTCACCACCTACTGTGAAGACTCGGGTGTCTGCTGAACGAGCAACTCTGCCGAGCCCCAGAAAAATCATCACCGTCCAGTCTGCATCTGAGGACAGTGATGAATATGATGATCAAACACTGCAGGCCATCATCAGAAACAAGCATGAACGAGTAGCTCAAGCATCACGCAGTGCCATTCCTCTGGCCATGGACCCCAAGGTCCTCCTTGACTACATCAACATCTGGTATGAGGACCCAAACACTCCACTTGATAATTTGAAACTTCCCCCTGGCATCAGTCACATGGTGGCCACTTTCATCAATGAAGCCAAGTGGAAAGAACAGCAGGCCAAGCAGGCCAAGGTAGCAAAGCTTAAAAAGGAGAAATTCCTCAAGCAGAATCTCCTCAGCTTGACGCCTGATGCACTGGTATCAACACAGGCAGAGCTGAAGAATTTGACTGACAAGTACTCCAAGCTGTCAGATCGAAAGAGCCTCAAAAGCAATTTCATCAAGCTGGCCACTAAAGCTATTGATGACTACAACAAGAAGGCTGCACCTCCAGCACCAACTTCTCAGCCCTTGATTGAGGAGCCACCAGACGAATCTCCTCATGATGAGGAAACTCATCAGGCTGAGGAAATCCACCAAGAAAGCTGTGCAGATGTACCGGCTATTGAAGAAAGCATCATGGAAGCTCCAGCTGATGAATCTGCTGTAGCTGTTGAGACTGCCCCTGACCCAGCTGCTTCATCAAAGCAAGCTGATGACTCTGTTCCAGCTGGTTCCTCAATACCAGCTGAAGAATCTGTCGAGAGAACCCCTTCACCAAAAGCTTCAAAGGTGAAGAAGATGACTCCGTCTGCATCAGACGTGAAGACAACCAGGGCTGCTGAGAAGGAAGCCAAAAACAGAAAGGCCTCCTCAGCAGAAGAAGAAACAGAGGCCAAGCGCCTCAAATCACTTGAAGAAACTGCTCCTCTGGACCCTATGCCCCTAAATGTCGCTCCTTCTTATGAAATGGTCATCTTTGATGATCAAGCAAAAGGGGCAGATGAGGAAATGAAGGATGCTGCCGTTGAGGAACACACCGACGAAGAAATTCGTATTGACGACAGTCCTCAGCCCTTCATTCCTCAGAAAGACACTGCTCAAGGATCAGCTGCACCAGCTGAAGAAACTATCTCTACCACCAAGCCAGCTGAGGAAGAACAAACTGAAAATCCTCAAGCTGATGAAATTCAAAGATCTGAGCAAAATCTTCACGATGAGGAACAGGCTGACCCAACTCCTCCAACTGAGCAAGATGAAACTATTCCTCAGCCTGATGCACAGCCAGAGCAAGCTCCTCAGCTTGATGCACAGCCAGAGCAAGCCCCTCAGCCTGACGGCCAACCAGAACCATCTCCTCAGCTTGAAGTACCAGCTGCTAAAATTCCTCAACTTGAGGAAAGTGCTGAGAAAAATGCACCTGACCAAGACAATGCATTCGTCGTGCTCAACCCCGAGACTGCAATTGTTGTCTCCCCTCCTGTTCCTCAGCAAAATCTTCAGCCAGTTCAGCGTCAGCCATTCTCCAAGCGTCCAAAGTTTCAAAAGGAGAATTTCTTTGAAGAACGCATGTACTTCATTGGAGAGAACCCCTATGACAAGCCTCAAATGAGGCATCTGAAGTTTTGGACTAGGACACAAATGAATTACTATGCCTCTGTGCTATGTGGACGAAACAAGATATTCCAGCACATGCATATTCCTCACGTTGAACTTGAAGCTATACCGTGCCTAGAGCCAGTCCTCAATGTACTCCATGATGTTGGTTTACTACCAATGTGCTCCGACATCTCTGACTAGAACAGCGAGCTAATTCTTCAGTTCTATGCCACTCTTCACATCTCTGGCAACCCTGAAGACATTAACACTTGGGTGTTTGACTGGATGACACAAAACACTCACTACAAGGCTCCTGCTACTGAGCTTCTCGGTGAACTGCCTGTACCAATTCCCTCAGATGAGGCTGTGAAGCTTTATGGTGAGCGTGAGCTGCCCAATGGGATGATGGAAGTCCTCATGAAGCCTTTGGCTGAAGGAAAATCACCGAGAAAAACATTCCTCGTCCACGAGCTCAAGTATACACCCAGGTCTGTCTACAGAATCCTCTGCAGTGTGCTCGCGCTGATCAAAGGCCATGATGATGAAGAAGATGTCGTAGGCCTCATGAAGAATATCCTCTTCAACATCATCCATGGTATTCCTATCAACATCCATGATTTCTTCTTGAGGACTTTGGCCGACAATGCTATGTGTCCTTTTGATCACAAGATATATGCCCCATGGATCATGAGATTCATCACGACAAGGACAGGCATCAACTTTCTCGCTGAGTGCCAAAACCATGTTGGTTATATGCCTCCTATCCGGGTCAACAAGAAGACTTTCGAGCCCATTGAAGGAAAAGGCAAATCAATGATTGAAGAAGGCAGCAGGCCCCTTGATGGCCACTTCAGAGAGCCAGAAGCTTATTCTTCATGGGATGATACTGAGACTCGTCCGACAAGCCCCGTTCCTCCGCGTGTGATGAATACATGAGAGCTCCTCCTCAGTCTTCACCAAAAGGTGGATCGCAATCACAAGTGGGTCAAATGCCAGTTTGGCACCATTGTGAAAACCCTCACTGAAACACAAAACTCTGTGAAGCTCAACCATCACTATGTGCATGAGGTTTTTGATCGCACCTGGGCTCTTCTTGCACATCTGAAGACTCAGACTAAGCTTGAAGAAATGAATTTGAGCGAGACTTTGACTGGTCGTGGCCTCCCAAGAAGAAGTTCAGGCCCATTCCAATTCCAGACCTTGAAGACAACTCCTTTTCTTCATTCTGCACTGCTGAAACAGTTGAAGAACAGCTCGACACTGCTACCGGTCCAAGGAAGAAGACTACTCCCAAGAAGCATCACGGCTCTTCCTCAACCGCCAAGAAGTGAAGTCTTCACGGGCGTTAGTCCTCAGTTTGTCCCTTTTTGTCACTTGATGACAAAGGGGGAGAAACTTGAGAGTTAGTCTTCAAACGGGATATTTTTGGGGCTTATGAGCTATATTTAAGTTACAAACTCTTGGCTCTTCTGAAGTTTTTATGTAATGAGTTGTAACTTAAACCCTATGGTACTCTGACGCTTTTGAACGTTTTTCTTCGCATGCTTATTCCTCAAGTTTTAATGCACCCATGCTGGAATTCGTCAGATACCATTTGTCATCATGCATTTTCATTTTCTTCATATGATATGTTACATGTATGCATGATTTACAAGACTGAGGGGGAGCTCTCCATGATATAAATCATCAATGTGCATTTGCTGTGAAAAGCAAAATCCTCACGATATGCACATCTTCAGGGGGAGTCTCTTTGAATCTTGATTTCAAATTCCTCAAATGAGTATTAACACTTCATATTTTTGATCCCTGTTGAAGACTTAACCTAATTGTCATCAACCACCAAAAAGGGGGATATTGTCAGTGCATCTAGTGCCCCTTAGTGATTTTGGTGGTTTGAAGACTTATAGGTTAAGTATCTAATGTGTTTATAAGTGTACACAGGATCTATAAGTCATTGAGGAGTTTGAGATATTTGAAGAATATCGACCCCTAAAAATATATATCTTCGGTTGAAGAAATTGGCCTGAAGCTGAAGAAATGAATCGCGAGGAATCTGCTATGAAATTGATATTCCTCATGAAGATACTGAATTGAGGAATCCGGTGTGTCCTGAAGACAATCACTCTGAAGAATTTGAAGCATGAAGATTTACTCTTTCTGTTTTATTTTCTTCGCATTTGAGTAATAGGAACACCGTACTGTTAAAGGGGGTCGAAGTTACACTTTGGAATGAATTTCCTCATGATGCTCAACCCAATCCTAATCCTATCAAAAGCCTCAAGTGAGGAATAAGAGTGACATGAGGACTCTCACGGTTGAGGGTTCCGACCGTTTCGATAGCCACGCCAAGTCATTGGTCTTATCCGCTCCAACGGTCATATTATTTAAGGGCATTAGTGTCAAATCATGTCGGGATGCTCCGAGGCTATAAATAGCCGCCCCCCACAACCATTAGCTGGTTGGCTGCTCCGTTAGAAACTTACACTTGTCATAAGAGCAATCCAATTCCTCAGAGTCTTCGAGAGTAATTCATCAGTGAGGAAATACACCATACATCGAAACCACAAACCAAACCTAGTGATTGAGCATCACTGAAGAAGTTGTTCCTGTGTGGGACTAAAGCCTTTTACCTTTGAGGACTGTGCATCCTCCAGACGGTTAGGCGTCATGGTATAGTGTTTTCCAGCAATCAATTGTGGATCGCCGGGTGACCAAGTTTGTGAGGGTTTGGAAGTCTGCCCTGAAGACTTACCACGAGTGTTGGGCGAGGACTGTGTGTTCTTAGCCCAAGGAGAACACGGTAGGGACTGTGTGTCCCGGGACTATGTGTCCTTTGGTTTCAATACCAAGCCGCTCCAAACTAGATGTACGACTGTCACAGCAGTTGGAATTGGTTCATCAACGACTGTCTTCACTGAGAAACGGATTCTAATTCCTCAACTCCTTACTTTCCTCGTATTATGTGTTGATGACTTTCATTGCTACTGTTTGAAGAATTTGCTGAAGACTTTCTCTGAATTTCCTCAACCCCAAATTCTTCACGTCAGTTAATCCTCATCTGTATTCTGCGTGCCTGCTCAGAGTGCAATCTGTTTTCACATTCCTCACTCCGGAAAACTGTTGTTGTGAAACTTTGCACTTCTGATCCTTTACTGTTTCCGCTGTAAGTTAGTCCACAGTGAGGAATTTCCTCAAAAGGAATTTCCTCAGTGATGAAATTCTAAAAATCTCCTATTCACCCCCCCTCTAGTCGATATAACGCACTTTCAGTTTGATACACCCCAAGCACTCCTACAGTATCCGAGATTTGCACAATCTCACGGTCGAAGGAAAAGACACTTGACATTAGAAAAGCTTTAGCATACGAACAATACGATCTAGTGCAATGCCTAGGATTGGGTCTTGTCCATCACATCATTCTCCCAATGATGTGATCCCGTTATCAATGACATCTAATGCCCATGACCAGGAAACCATGATCATCTATTGACTAACGAGCTAGCCAACTAGAGGCTTGCTAGGGACACATTGTGATCTATTTATTCACACATGTATTACTGTTTCCTGTTAATACAATTATAGCATGAACAATAGACGATTATCATGAACAAGGAAATATGATAATAACCCTTTTATTATTGCCTCTAGGGCATATTTCCTATAGTCTCCCACTTGCACTAGAGTCAATAATCTAGTTACATTGTGATGTATCGAACACCCATAGCATTATGGTGTTGATCATGTTTTGCTCGTGGAAGAGGTTTAGTCAACGAGTCTGCAACATTCAGATCCGTATGTACTTTAAAATCTCTATTACTGCACTCTGGACATGGTCCAGGATGGAGTTGTAGCGGCGTTTGATGTGCTTCGTCTTCCGGTGAAACCTGGGCTCCTTGGCTATGGCAATGGCCCTAGTGTTATCACAAAAGAGTGTCATTGGACCCGACGCGCTTGGAACCACTCCAAGGTCGGTGATGAGCTCATTCATCCAAATTCCTTCATGAGATGCTTCTGAAGCATCTATGTACTCCGCTTCACATGTAGATGCTGCCACGACTTCTTGCTTGCTGTTGCACCAGCTCACTGCCCCACCATTCAAAACGTATACGTATCCGATCTGTGACTTAGAGTCATCCGTATCTGTGTCGAAGCTAGCGTCGACGAAACCCTTTACGACGAGCTCTTCGTCACCTCCATAAATGAGAAACATTTCCTTAGTCCTCTTCAGGTACTTAAGGATATTCTTGACCGCTGTCCAGTGTTCCATATCGGGATCACTTTGGTACCTCCCTACCAAACTTATGGCAAGGTTTATATTAGGTCTGGTACACAGCATGGCATACATAAGAGAGCCTACGGCTGAGGCGTAGCGGACAATACTCATCTTCTCTCTATCTGCTGCCGTGGTCGGCGACCGAGTCTTACTCAATCTCATACCTTACAAAACTGGCAAGAACCCTTTCTTTGAGTTTTCCATATTGAACTTCTTCAATATCTTGTCAAGGTATGTACTTTGCGAAAGACCTATGAGGCGTCTTGATCTATCTCTATAGATCTTGATGCCTAATGTGTATGCAGCTTCTCCAAGGTCCTTCATCGAAAAACTCTTGTTCAAATAGGCCTTTATGCTCTCCAACATCTCTATATTATTCCCCATCAATAATATGTCATCCACATATAGTATGAGGAAAGCTACAGAGCTCCCACTCACTTTCTTGTACAGACAGGCTTCCCCATAAACCTGTATGAACCCAAACACTTTAATCACCTCATTAAAGCGAATGTTCCAACTCCGAGATGCTTGCACCAGCCCATAGATGGAGCGCTGGAGCTTGCACACTTTGTTAGCACCCTTAGGGTCGACAAAACCTTCTGGTTGCATCATATACAACTCTTCTTTAAGATTCCCATTAAGGAACGCTGTTTTGACGTCCATTTGCCAAATTTCATAATCATAAAAGGCGGCAATTGCTAACATGATTCAGACTGATTTCAGCTTCGCTACGGGAGAGAAAGTCTCTTCGTAGTCAATTCCTTGAATTTATCGAAAACCCTTTGCGACAAGTCGAGCTTTGTAAATGGTTACATTACCGTTTGCATCAGTCTTCTTCTTGAAGATCCATTTATTTTCTATGGCTCGCCGGTCATCGGGCAAGTCCACCAAAGTCCATACTTTGTTCTCATACATGGATCCTATCTCGCATTTCATAGCTTCAAGCCATTTGTTGGAATCCGGGCCCGCCATCGCTTCTTCATAGTTCGAGGGTACACCATTGTCTAACAACATGATTTCCATCACAGGGTTGCCGTACCACTCTGGTGCGGAGCGTGCCCTTGTGGACCTTCGCGGTTCAGTAGTAACTTGATCCGAAGCTTCATGATCATTATCATTAACTTCCTCTTCAGTTGGTGCAGGCGCCACATGAACATTTTCCCGCACTGCGCTACTTTCCCGTTCGAGAGTGGGTGTAATTACCTCATCAAGTTCTACTTTCCTCCCACTTACTTCTTTCAAGAGAAACTCTTTCTCTATAAAGGATCCGTTCTTGGCAACAAATGTGTTACCTTCGGATCTAAGATAGAAGGTATACCCAATAGTTTCCTTAGGGTATCCTATGAATACGCATTTCTCCGCTTTGCGTTCGAGCTTTTCTGGTTAAAGTTTCTTCACATAAGCATCGCAGCCCCAAACTTTAAGAAACGACAACTTAGGTTTGTTGCCAAACCATAGTTCATACGGTGTCGTCTCAACGGATTTAGACGGAGCCCTATTGAATGCTGCAGTTTCTAATGCGTATCCCCAAAATGATAGCGGTAAGTCGGTAAGAGACATCATAGATCGTACCATATCTAATAAAGTGCGATTACGACGTTCAGACACTCCGTTGCGTTGCGGTGTGCCAGGCGGCGTTAGTTGTGAAACGATTCCACACTTCCTTAGGTGTGTGCCAAACTCATGACTCAAATATTCTCCTCCACGATCAGATCATAGACACTTAATTTTTCTGTCACGTTGATTCTCGACCTCACTCTGAAATTCCTTGAACTTTTCAAACGTCTCAGATTTGTGCTTCATCAAGTAGATATACCCATACCTAGTCAAATCATCGGTGAGAGTGAGAACATAACGATAGCCACCGCGAGCTTCAACATTCATTGGACCACACACATTAGTATGTATTATTTCCAATAAGTCGGTTGCTCTCTCCATTATTCCTGAGAATGGAGTCTTAGTCATCTTGCCCATGAGGCACGGTTCGCATGTGTCAAATGATTCAAAGTCAAGAGACTCTAATAGTCCATCAGTATGGAGCTTCTTCATGCGCTTAACACCGATATGACCAAGGCGGCAATGCCACAAGTATGTGGGACTATCATTATCAACTTTACATCTTTTGGTACTCACACTATGAATATGTGTAACATCACGATCGAGATTCATCAAGAATAAACCATTCACCAGCGGAGCATGAGCATAAAACATATCACTCATATAAATAGAACAATCATTATTCTCTGACTTAAATGACTAGCCGTCTCGCATTAAGCAAGACCCTGATACAATATTCATGCTCAAAGCTGGTACTAAATAACAATTATTAAGGTTTAAAACTAATCCCGATGGTAGATGTAGAGGTAGCATGCCGACGGCGATCACATCGACCTTGGAGCCATTCCCGACGCGCATCGTCACCTCATCCTTGGCCAGTCTCCGCTTATTCCGAGTTCCTTCTTTGAGTTGCAAATGTGAGCAACAACACCGGTATCAAATACCCAGGAGCTACTACGAGCGCTGGTAAGGTACACATCAATAACATGTATATCACATATACCTTTAACGTTGTCGGCCTTCTTGTCCGCTAAGTATTTGGGGCAGTTCCGCTTCCAGTGACCTTTTCCCTTGCAATAGAAGCACTCAGTCTCAGGCTTAGGTCCATTCTTTTTCTTCTTCCCAGCATCTGGCTTACCGGGCGCGGCAACGGCTTTGCCGTCTTTCTTGAAGTTCTTCTTACCCTTGACCTTCTTGAAACTAGTGGTCTTGTTGACCATAAATACTTGATGCTATTTCTTGATTTCTACTTCTGCAGACTTGAGCATCAAGTACAACTCGGGAATGGTCTTCTCCATCCATTGCATGTTGTAGTTCAGCACAAAACCTTTGTAGCTTGGTGGGAGAGAGTGGAGGATTTTGTCAATTATAGCATCATCCGGAAGTTCGACTCCGAGTGAAGTCAAACGACCGTGTAACCCAGACATTTTGAGTATGTGCTCACTGAAGGAACTGTTCTCCTCCATCTTACAGCTAAAGAACTTGTCGGAGACTTCATATCTCTCAACACAGGCATGAGCTTGAAAAACCAATTTCAGCTCTTGGAACATCTCATATGCACCGTGTTGCTCAAAATGCCTTTGGAGCCCCGTTCCTAAACTGTATAACATGCCACACCTAACCAGAGAGTAGTCATCACTCCTTGTTTGCGAGACGTTCAGAATGTCCTGGGCTGCTGCGGGAGCGGGAGGGTCACCTAGCGGCGCATCAAGGACATAAGCCTTTTTAGCTGCTTCATGGATGAGCTTCAAGTTGCGAACCCAGTCCGCATAGTTGCTACCATCATCTTTCAGCTTGTTTTTCTCTAGGAATGCGTTGAAATTGAGGTTGACGTTGGCCATCTACAATATTTATAGAGACAACTTTTAGACTAAGTTCATGACAATTAAGTTCATTTAATCAAATTAAGTATGAACTCCCACTTAAATCGACATCCCTCCAGTCATCTAAGTGATACATGATCCATGTTGACTAACCCGTGTCCGATCATCACGTGAGACGGACTAGTCATCATGGTGAGCAACTTCATGCTGATCGTATTCAACCATACGACTCATGTTCGACCTTTCGGTCTCTTGTATTCGAGGTCATGTTTGTACATGCTAAGCTCGTCGAGTCAACCTAGGTGTTTTGCGTGTGTAAATATGGCTTACCCCCGTTGTATGCGAACGCTAGAATCTATCACACCCGATCATCACGTGGTGCTTCGAGACAACGATCCTTCGCAACGGTGCACACTTAGGGGAATACGTTCTCGAAATTTTAAGAGGGATCATCTTATTATGCTACCGTCGTTCTAAGCAATAAGATGAAAAACATGATAAGCATCACAATGCAATCATATAGTGACATGATATGGCCATTATCATCTTTGCTCTTTCGATCTCCATCTTCAGGCATCGCATGATCATCATTGTCACCGGCGTGACACCATGATCTCCATCATCATGATCTCCATCATCGTGTCTCTGTGAAGTCGTCACGCCAACTACTACTATCACTACTACTATAGCTAACCGTTAGCAATGAAGTAAAAGTAGTAAGCACATGGCGTTGCATCTCATACAATAAATTAAGACAACTCCTATGGTTCCTGCCGGTTGTCATACTCATCGACATGCAAGTCGTGAAACCTATTACAATAACATGATCATCTCATACATCATACATGCAACATCACAACTTTGGCCACATCACATCACATGTCAAACCCTACAAAAACAAGTTAGACGTCCTCTAATTGTTGTTGCAAGTTTTACGTGGCTGATTTGGGTTTCTAGCAAGAACACTTTCTTACCTACGTGACAGCCACAACGATGATATGCCAAAGCTATTTACCCTTCATAAGGACCCTTTTCATCAAATCCTATCCGACTAGAGTGGGAGAGACAGACACCCACTAGCCACCTTTATGCACGGTGTGCATGTCTGTCGGTGGAACCAGTCTCACGTAAGCGTACGTGTAATGTCGGTCCGGGCCGCTTCATCCCACAATACCGCCGGAAAAGAATAAGACTAGTAGCGGCAAGCAATTGACAAATCATCGCCCACAACCTTTTGTGTTCTACTCGTGCATAGAATCTACGCGTAGAAAACCTGGCTTGAATGCCACTGTTGGGTAACGTAGCATAAATTCAAAAAAAATTCCTACGCATCTTCAGATCTTCCTATGCAGAGACCAGCAAGCGAGAGAGGGGTGAGTGCATCTTCATACCTTTTAAGATTGCTAAGCGGAAGTGTTGCTAGAACGCGGTTGATGGAGTCGTACTCGCGGCGATTCAAATCACGGTGTGATTCCGATCTAGTGCCGAACCACAGCACCTCCGCGTTCAACACACGTGTAGCCCGGTGACGTCTCCCGCACCTTGATCCAGCAAGGAGGAGGGAGAGGTTGGGGAAGATCTCCGGCAGCACGACGGCGTGGTGTCGATGGAGAGACGAGGTCTCCCGGCAGGGCTTAGCCAAGCACCGTGGGAGAGGAGGAAGAAGGGGGGCAGGGCTACGCCGAGGGAGATGGAAAACTATGTGTAAAATAGCCCCAAAACCCCCATTATATATAGGAGGAGGGGAGGGGGGTGCCACCCCTAGGGTTCCCACCCTAGGTTGTGCGGCAGCCCCCCCAGATGGGAGGTGCGGCGGCCAGGGCAGGGGGAGGGGGTGGCGCACCCCTAGGTGGGCCTTAGGCCCACCAGCGCCTAGGGTTCCCCCCCTCCTCTCCACCTCCTGCGCCTTGGACCTCCTTGTGGGAGGCGCACCAGCCCACTTTGGGCTGGTTGCCCTCCTTCTTTTGGCCCATGCTACCTCTTGGGGCTGGTGGCCCCTCCCGGTGGACCCCCGGGACCATTTCCGGTGGTCCCGCTGGTCTCGGTACATTACGGATGACGCCCCAAACATTTCCGGTGTCCAAAACCATCCATCCTATATATCAATCTTTACCTCCGGACCATTCCGGAGCTCCTCGTGATGTCCGAGATCTAATACGGGACTCCGAACAACATTCGGTAACCTCGTATAACAATTCCCTATAACCCTAGCGTCATCGAACCTTAAGTGTGTAGACCCTACGGGTTCGGGAGACAGACAGACATAACCGAGACACCTCTCCGGCCAATAACCATCAATGGGGTCTGGATACCCATGGTGGCTCCCACTTGCTCCACGATGATCTCATCGGATGAACCACGATGTCAAGGATTCAATCAATCCCGTATACAATTCTCTTTGTCTGTCGGTATAGAACTTGCCCGAGATTCGATCGTCGGTATACCTATACCTTGTTCAATCTCCTTACCTATAAGTCTCTTTACTCATTCCGTAGCACGTCATCGTGTGACTAACTCCTTAGTCACATTGACCTCATGATGATGTTCTACCGAGTGGGCCCAAAGATACCTCTCCGTCACGCGGAGTCACAAATCCCGATCTCGATTCGTACCAACCCAACAGACACTTTCAGAGGTACCCGTAGTGCACCTTTATAGTCACTCAGTTACGTTGTGATGTTCGATACACCCAAAGCACTCCTACGGTATCCGGGAGTTGCACAATCTCACGGTCAAAGGAAAAGACACTTGACATTAGAAAAGCTTTAGCATACGAACAATACGATCTAGTGTTATGCCTAGGATTGGGTCTTGTCCATCACATCATTCTCCCAATGATGTGATCCCGTTATCAATGACATCTAATGCCCATGACCAGGAAACCATGATCATCTATTGACTAACGAGCTAGCCAACTAGAGGCTTTCTAGGGACACATTGTGATCTATTTATTCGCACATGTATTACTATTTCCTGTTAATACAATTATAGCATGAACAATAAACAATTATCATGAACAAGGAAATATGATAATAACCATTTTATTATTGCCTCTAGGTCATATTTCCAACAATGAAATCATGGCACTAGGGCCCAAAGTGACAATCATTAAGAGTAACAAGTAGTAGCAAAGATGATAAACACCATAGTAGATGATAGGCAACATGCCCCCAACAATCTGACGAACTATTACATGATCTAACTCATTCAATCTCTCCCATCCCCTTCACCTACAGCAGGGAATTACTCACACATGATGGCAGAAGCCATGGAAGGATGATGGAGTGGTTATGGTGATGACAATGGCGACGATTTCCCCTCTCCGGAGGCTAAAACAGCCTCCAGATTAGCTCTCCTGAAGAAAAACCAAGGGTGGCGGCGGCTCCGCGTCGAGAACTTGCAAAACGACTTCTGTTCTGGAATTTCTTCATCACGGATCAAAATAGGAGCCAAAGTAGGGCAACAGAGGGGGTGGGCCCCACCCAGGCGGCCTCCCAGCGCGCCTAGGGGGCAGGCCGCGCGAGCAGGTCGCATGGGGGCCCTGTGGCTCCCCTCTGGCCAATCTTCTGGCCCATGGTCCCTCCCGGTGCGTGGATTTTCTCTATTTTTATGGGAATTTTCAGCGACGTCTAAATATTCATTTTCCTGCACACAAGAAAACCATACAGGGAGATCTGCTGAAAACAGTGTCAGTCCAGGTTAGTTTCGTTCAAATCATGCAAGAATGAGGCCAAAACACTAGCAAAAGTGTTTGGAAAAGTCGATACATTTGAGACATGTCAGCAGCTTGTGGTAGTTTGTGATGGACTAGTTGGAGCACCCCTGCAGGGTTAAATCTTTTAGAAAGTCGTGTCCGCGGTTATGTGGCAACATGGAAACTTTGTTTAACATCCGGTTCTCGATAACTTGAAGTTAACTTAATTAAAACTTGCCAGCTGAGTGTGTAACCGCGACTGTCTCTTTCGTGAGCTCCTTTTCCGATCAAGGACATGTTGGGGTTATGTCTGACGTAAGTAGGTGTTTAGGATCTTTCATTTGATCATCAATAGTTCACGTCTGTTGTGCGTAAATCTTCCCCCTCTTATTCTTGTACTCGTAATTTAGCCACCTCAAATAAATGCTTAGTCGCTTGCTACAGCCTCACCACTTAACCATACCTCACCTATTAAGCTTTGCTAGTCTTGATACCTTTGGAAATGAGATTGCTGAGTACGTGTGGCTCACAGATTACTACAACACCAGTTTCAGGTATAGATAAAGAGTTACTTTGACGTGAGCACGTTGATTGTGCTATTTGGAGTTTCTTCTACTTCTTCTTCATCGATCTAGGATGGGTTCCAGGCCGGCAGCCTGGGATAGCAAGGATGGACGTCATTCTTTTATCGTTTGTTTTCGTCCGTAGACGGACCCTGCTCTTCTTCATGGTGATTGCATGTATTGTACTGATGTGACTCGCATGTAGCTTGTGGCGAGTGTAAGCCAACTCCGTATACTCATCTTTTTCAGTACATGTACTTGTAACGTTATCCATTCTTGCGAAACGACGAGATGTGTTTATATCCTTGTCGAGGCCCTCACGCCAAAATAAGGATAGGACCACATCTTGGGCTTTACAAGTTGGTATCACAGCAGTACCGACCTAGGAGCCCCCTTGATTGATCGAACTTGGCCAAGTCGAGTCTAGCGAAAAACTGCTTTGAGTCTAGTTATTTATCGGGGAGTAGGATTATATTTTGTCCTCCTATATGCTCTCGTGAGGAATCTTGACGTAATAATTTTAATTCTAGTCCTCTTCTCACTCAATTTTTTTAGGATCACGCAGATATTTTTGGAATCTATATGATGTTGATGTGACGGAGTTCTGTCTTGGTGCCTCGTGTCTGACTTGATCTCTTCCGGGGAGTTGAGCTCCAGGGGATCCTTGAGCACATCGCTATCATTTAGATTTCTTAGAATCTCAGGACGGAGGATGTTCGAAATTGCTTCAATACTAGTAGTGGCGAGAGGAGTCTGGCTTCCCCAGTACTGGTGCAGATAGGTCCGGATGTATCGCCACACTTAGTATTATTGTGATTACGAGGGTCTGAGATAGAAGAAGTTCCGAGATTCTGGTTATGTGTTGATGGATGTGATACACTGGACGGGTTAGTATAGGAGTTGAGTGATATATTACTCCTTGTATCCGTGGACCAGATTGCATGACCACAAATTTCGGGAGTTCTTAGGTGGGAATTCAAGTAGTTACTTATAGGACAATTTACCAATAGATGCATGATGTGAGGTTGGGGTTCGACATCTAGTGGATTTTTTTGTTCACGGTCGTTTTACAGCGGTTCTCGTTGTGTCTTAAAGAGTCCTTGTAGCTTGCGATGACTCGGGGACACTTCGTATGTCGTGTGCACTGCCTTGTACATGATGACTACTGTAGGATAGAGCCCGTGCGATCCTCATCCACGAAAATATCAAACAGAATCTGTCCCATGAATTTGTTCTGGCTTGTTTCATAAGCCCCATCCTTTGTTTGGTTGGAGTATGGTAATTCAAGTTGCTTCAATGTCAAGTGCTGAATTCATACCTTTTAAGAGGTGTTCTCATATTTTTATGGGAATTCAAATTCTTTTGCTCAATCAAGTTGTCTTATCAATTCTTGTCAACCAGAGTCGTCATGTCAATTCTTTTTCATCTGGTGTGCTTCTTTTCAAGTAATTCTATCCTTCTCAAGAATTGCAAGATCAATCTATTATTTCTTTCTGGAGTTCATCTCATCTGTCCCAAGTGGTCTTTGTTTCCCCGCCCTCCCGCCCCTTTTTCTTCAGTGATTCAATTATCATCCAACTATCTTCCTTTCATTATTGATTCCGCTATATTTTATTTCTTTTGTTAATCGTGATTCATTGTGAAGATTCTCAGGAGTTTAGGGTTCATCTTTCTTCATTCTTGTTTTCTTCTCCGGTGGATTCAATTCAAGCTCTAGGTGTTCATCATGTCATTTTCATCCTTTATATTCCTTCCCATGTTGGTAATTCATATCAAGTCTTTCTTGTTGTCATCTCTCTCTATTCTATCCGGTGTGTTGAAGATTCTCAGAAGTATCTTGTTTTCAATCCTTTCAATTATTTCGAGGATCCCAATCATCAAGTTTTTAGTTATACCGGTGCAATATCTCTCTTCCTAATCAATTGTTTCAACGGTGGTTTCTTTTGAGTGGGCCAATAACCCACAGGTTCTTCCGAGGATCTTACCTGGCTCCTCTAATCTTTTCCGGTGATCTCTAATTCTTTTTAAATATGACGTAAGAATGATTTTCATCAGTCTTATCCCTTTTCCAAGATCTATTCAAATTAATGCTCATCATTGGCTCAACCTTGCATATTCTGTATTCCGGAGTGTCTTAGTTATTCTTAGTGGTGTTCTCCTCATCATTTTCAGCTTGGAAGACCGAAGGAGTGTTCTCTCAAATCTTGGTCCATTCTCCTAAAGATTCATCATTTCAGATTTGTGTTATCATCTTGAATTGTTTTCGATCATGAGTAATCCCTTTCTTGCTATTCGGTGCATTTCTGAGTTGTTTTCATTCTTGATCCTCCGAAGGCCATCATTTCAGAAGATTTCTTCATTCACAAATTCTTCTCAATTGTTGTCTCTTCATTCGTCTCTCAATTATTCTCGTTCCTTGTTCAGTTTTCTATTAGGCGGTTCAAGATCTCTTCATTCTCAAGGTGTTCTTCAAGATTCTTGTGGTAGTAGTTCTCATTCTCTTCTTCATTCCTTCTTCCCAATGATCTAGTTCTATTCCCTTGTTCCAGAGTTTATTTGATGTTGCTCTTTTGGGTCAATCATCTTGTTCTATCAAGATCATGTTCTTTCCTTGTTTTTCAATTTAGTTAGTTTGTTGTGAATCTTCTCAAGATCTTTCATCTTATCGAATTTTTCTCCCCCATTTCCTACCGAAGTGCTGCCGAAATTCTATGTGAATTCTTGCATGTTCCTCGTCATTTCTTCATCTCCTTGCAACCTCTAAGTTTCACTGGCTTCACTCGTTTTTTGAAGAAGTGACTAAGTTTTACCTCTTGCTCTTTCTCTTCCTCTTATCACCCCTTTTAATCCTAGATCTCGGGTCGAGGTCCTCTTGTAGTGTAGGAGAGTTGTGACAGCCCGAGACCGACGCTCCAGAAGATTCCCCTTTTAGTCCATTGCCGTCGTATGATTAGTTTGTTTGTTGCATTCATCATCTTATCATGCGCATCATCCGCATTGCATCGGCACTCCGTTGTCATCAGTTTTAAAACCTGCATCCGTTATTAGTTGCCGGTTCTCTCCGTGTTCGTCATTGACCATGTTGAGCCCGACCACACACGCCCGCTCCCGTGACATCGTTAAACTCTGTCACGGGCCGCACCATTTCCATCTCATCCCTACATAGCCCATCTACACAGCCCGTCTAGCCCATCTATTCCATCCCCGCATCCGTGGTCGTCCGATCACGATCCCGTGGTCGAAATCGGAAGTGGATTCAGGTAACCCTAGCCCCCTTTCCTATTTAATCTCCCTCTCCTCCCAATTTGGACAGCCAACTCCCTTGCCTCGTTATCCATGCCAGCCTCATCCCCTTCTCCACCTTATCCTCAGATCTCTTATGGACGATTTGGACCGTCAGATCGAAGATCCGACGGACCAAATCATCCCATGCCCGTGCTTCTCCTCCTCCTGAGATCTTCCCATGGCAGCCTCCCATGCTCCTCCCCGTCTTCCCGTGGGCAGCCGGCCGAAGCCCTCGTCGTCGTTGGCCGGAGCTCGCCGGAGCAGCAGCCCCGCCAGAACCACCTTCTCTTCTTCCTCTCCATTCTTCTTCTTCCCCATCTCCCTCTCCCTCACCGTCTCCCTGTTCTTCTCTCGCAGGTACTCGGTCCCGTCAGTCGCAAGCTCGCCGGAGCTGAGCCGAGCCACTCCTCCTCCCGCTGTTGGAAATATGCCCTAGAGGCAATGATAAAATAGTTATTATTATATTTCCTGTTTCAAGATACTTGTTTATTATCCATGCTATAATTGTATTGAATGAAAACATAAATACATGTGTGGATACATAGACAAATACAATGTCCCTAGCAAGTCTCTAGTTAGCTAGCTAGTTGATCAAGGATAGTCAAGGTTTTCTGACTATATGCAAGTGTTGTCACTTGATAACTGGATCACATCATTAGGAGAAACATGTGATGGACTAGACCCAAACTATAAACATCGCACGTGATCGTGTCATTTTGTTGCTATTGTTTTCTGTGTGTCAAGTATTTCTTCCTATGACCATGATATCATATAACTCACTGGCACCGGAGGAATACCTTGTGTGTATAAAACGTCACAGCGTAACTGGGTGACTATAAATTAAGGTGCTCTACAGGTATCTCCGAAGGTGTCCATTGACTTAGTATGGATCAAGATTGGGATTTGTCACTCCGTGTGACGGAGAGGTATCTCGGGGCCCACTTGGCAATACAACATCACAAACAATCCTTGCAAGCAATGTGACTAAGTGTAAGTTGATGACCCACAAGTATAGGGGATCAATCGTAGTCCTTTCAATAAGTAAGAGTGTCGAACCCAACGAGGAGCAGAAGGCTCTGATAAACGGTTTTCAGCAAGGTAATAACTGCAAGCACTGAAAGTAGCGGTAACAAGTGATGGTGTAGTGAGGTGAAACATAGCAGGTGAAAAGTAACAAGTAATAGCAACGGTCCAGCAAAGTGGCCCAATCCCTTTTGTAGCAAGGGACAAGCCTGAACAAAGTCTTATAGGAGGAAAAACGCTCCCGAGGACACACGGGAATTTCTGTCATGCTAGTTTCATCATGTTCATATGATTCGCGTTCATTACTTTGATAGTTTGATATGTGGGTGGGCCGGCGCTTGGGTACTGTCCTTACTTGGGCAAGCATCCCACTTATGATTAACCCCTCTCGCAAGCATCCGCAACTACGGAAGAAGAATTAAGACAACGTCTAACCATAGCATTAAACTAGTGGATCCAAATCAGCCCCTTACAAAGCAACACATAGACTGGGGTTTAAGCTTCTGTCACTCTAGCAACCCATCATCTACTTCCTACTCCCCAATGCCTTCCTCTAGGCCCAAATATGGTGAAGTGTTATGTAGTCGATGTTCACATAACACCACTAGAGGAAAAGACAACATACATCATATCAAATTACCGAACGAATACCAAATTCACATGACTACTATTACCATGACCTATCCCATGTCCTCAGGAACAAAAGTAACTACTCAGAAAGCATAATCATATTCATGACCAGAGGGGTAATGAGTAGCATCAAGGATCTGAACATAAACTCTTGCACCAATTAATCCAACTAGCATCAACTACCAAGAGTAATCAACACTACTAGCAACCTTAAAGTACCAATCGGAGTCGCGAGACGGAGATTGGTTACAAGTGATGAACTAGGGTTTGGAGATGAGATGGTGCTGATGAAGATGTTGATGGAGACGAGTCCCCTCCGATGATAGGAGTGTTGGTGATGACGATGGCGACGATTTCCCCCTCCAGGAGGGAAGTTTCCCCGGCAGGATCGTCCTGCCGGAGCTCTAGATTGGTTCTGCTCAAGTTCCGCCTCGTGGCGGCGGCGTCTCCTCGAAAAAGCTCTGCCCTGATTTTTTACGGACGAAACCCTTCATATAGCAGAAGATGGGGGCCAGTCGGCCACCAGGGTGCCCACAAGCCCTGTAGACGCGACCAGGGGGTAGGTCACGGCTACCAGGCTTGTGGGCCCCTGGCAGCTCCCGTGTGGCTCTTCTTTCGCCCAATATTTTTTATATATTCCCAAAAAATTCCACGTTGATTTTGAGGGCATTTGGAGTTGCGTAGAATATAGGACTCAGACTTGCTTATTTTCGAGTCCAGAATTCCAGCTGCCGGTATTCTCCCTCTTCAAATAAACCTTGCAAAATAAGAGAGAAAAGGCATAAGTATGGTACCACAAAGTATAATAACAGTCCATAAAGCGATAAATATCAACATGAAAGCATGATGCAAAATGGACGTATCAACTCCCCCAAGCTTAGACCTCGCTTGTCCTCAAGCGAAAACCAAGATCCATAAACATGTCCACATGTTTAGTGATGAAGGTGTCGATAAAACATAATACGGACATGAGGGCATCATGATCACACATAGAACAGCAATACATCATAAATATTCTTATGGGAAAGTAACAATTCCTTCACAAAGCAAAGTATGAAACAAAAACCTTACCGAGAAGTAGCCAACAACAGTTCATAGTCATTGAAGCAATTGCAATTTATCATAACATCAGAAAGAGTCAAATAAGAGCTTGTAAAGAAAATCCACATACTCAATCGTCTCTTTTGTTTTCCATAATTGTTACAACTCACGTGGTACTCATGGTATCAAAGTTTCAGTTGGACACAGAGAAAGATAGGGGCTTATAATTTTTCCTCCCAACCATTTACCTCAAGGGTAAAGTCAACAATAATAAAGCATAAGTACTCATCTCCAAGTTGATATATGAATATAGATCTTTCCCTAGCATATGACGTTCACCAAGATGAAGATGGAATAGGGAATTGGTGTTGATCACCATGACTTTCACAAGGACAAAAGTAAAGGTACAAGATAGGCCCTTCGCAGAGGGAAGCAGAGGTTGTCATGCGCTTTTGAGGTTTGGATGTGTGTCCTCTTAGTGCGGAGGAACGTCACTTTATATTGCCTCATGTGATAAATAACTTTATTATGCAGTCTGTCGCTTTTATGTCTTCCTCATCACAGGTTCGTATAAAGCTTATTTTC
Source organism: Hordeum vulgare subsp. vulgare (assembly GCF_904849725.1). Lineage (NCBI taxonomy): Eukaryota > Viridiplantae > Streptophyta > Magnoliopsida > Poales > Poaceae > Hordeum > Hordeum vulgare. The sequence goes on along the minus strand of NC_058524.1, from coordinate 79,385,325 downwards.
CACACACTAATAGATCATACATATTAGAGAGCAATTTTTATTGCTTGCACCGATGACAACTTACTTGAGGGGTCTTATTGAATCCATAGGTAGGTATGTTGGACTCTCATGGCAAAACTAGGTTGAAGGTTTATGGATGCACAAGTAGTATTTCTACTTAGTACGGAAGTTTTGGATAATATGAGGTGGAAGCAATCGTCACATGCTAAGGGATCTCTAGACATATAACATTGTTTGGAACCAAGCAAACACAATTCATTATGTTGTCTTCCTTGTCCAACATCTACTTCTAAGCATGTAATAGTTTGGTGAGTGCTCACAATTATAGAAAGTGTCTAAGATGATATATTTATATGTGAACCTCTCTTTCCTTATTACTTCTTATTAATTGCAACAATGACTGGGGTCTATGTTGGTCTATTCTCAACAAGTTTCAATCATCATACTTGGTATATGTGAAGCTATCACTTTCCATAAGATCATCTCATGATCTTTCATGCTATCGTTCTTTTCATACTTTTGATCATGGCACAAAACAAAGCCCTTGACTAAGATACTCTTTATTATATAGCTCGCAAGCTCGAATACATCGGGGGAGACACAAGGCAAAAGACTCAAACTAAACAGTAAAGACTTATCCCACTAAGAGAAGAAATAAAAACTGAAAAGGAAAGAACTAAAGCAAAGGTAAAAGCAAAAGATATAAAGGTGATACGATACCAGGGAAACTCCCCCAAGCTTCGCACAAGCCAAGGGAGTTGCCCATACCAATGCTTAGTTGTCTTCCTTTGGTGGTGATGGTGGTGGAGTATTTGCCTTTGATTCCAAGAGAGCTATCAATCTTTGATTTATACCTTGGAGATCTGCGACATGATTCTCGAGCAAAACAACTTCACGAGAAAGGGAAATATTGCGAGCATGAGTCATTTCACAAAACCTCAAGAGTTCAATCAAGGATGGAGACAGCACGTGGAGGAAGGGTTGGAGAAAATCCACTCCTTCAACGTCTTCAATGTTGAACATAGGTTGAACTTCCTCCCTAGCTTGGGTTTTCTCCTTAGCTTTGTCCCTGGCTTCTGTGACTTCTACACTCTTCAGATCAGCATCTACTTCTTCATGAACTTGAGGGAGATTATTCTCCCCAACAGATTCCTGAGACATCTTTGCTCTAAATCTGCGGCTGACAATAGGCTCGAAACGAAAACAGAGGAAAACTGCGCGATACGGAGATCAAAATCCTCGGGCGTATATATAATGATTTTTTCTGGACCAGAAGGAGTGCTCCGTAAGAAAACGGAGTCCGGGAGGCACACGAGGTGCCCACAAGCCCTGTAGCCGCGGCCAGGGGGGAGGCCGCGGCTACCAAGCTTGTGGCCGCCTCGTGCGCTCTCCGGACTGCTTTTTGTTTTCCTAATTGTCCATAAATTCCAAAATGGAGAAAATTTCCTAGTGGAAAAGTTTTGGAGTCCAATTACTTACCGAAACACATACCTCTTCGTTTTTAGAATTTGAAACAGGATGATAAACATCCCTTATGTACTCCTCTGGAGTTATGATATTGATGATATTGGTCTCAACATTTATGGGAGTACCAGAGATATAATGCTTGATTCTTTGCCCATTTACCACTCTCGGAAAATTACCTTCGTGTTTTTGATTTTGATGGCACCGGAACGATATACTTCCTCGACAATGTAGGGACCTTCCCATTTGGAGAGAAGCTTGCATGCGAAGAATCTTAAGCAACAATTGTATAGCAGGACATAATCACCTACATTGAACTCACGTTTTTGTATTCTTTTATCGTGCCATCTCTTAACCTTTTCCTTGAACAACTTGGCATTCTCATATGCCTGGGCCCTCCATTCATCTAATGAGCTGATATCAAACAACCGCTTCTCACCAGCAAGTTTGAAATCGAAGTTGAGCTCTTTGATTGCCCAATAAGCTTTGTGTTCTAGCTCAATAGGTAAATGACAGGCCTTACCGTAAACCATTTTATACGGCGACATGCCCATGGGATTCTTATAAGCAGTCCTATAAGCCCATAGTGCATCGTCAAGTTTGCTAGACCAATTCTTTTGAGATCTATTGACAGTCTTTTGTAAGATCAATTTGATCTCCCTATTACTCAACTCCACTTGACCACTAGACTGAGGATGATAAGGAGATGCAACTCTATGGTTGACATCATACTTAGCGAGCATCTTGCGGAAAACACCATGAATGAAGTGTGAACCGCCATCACTCATCAGATATCTAGGGATTCCAAATCTTGGGAAAATGACTTCTTTAAGCATCTTAATAGAGGTGTGGTGATCATCATTTCTAGTGAGGATAGCTTCTACCCACTTAGTGATGTAATCAACAGCAACTAAGATGTGAGTATACCCATTGGAACTCGGGAAGGGTCCCATATAATCAAAGCCCCAGACATCAAATGGTTCAATGACAAGTGAATAGTTCATAGGCATTTCCTGACGTTTACTGATGTTCCCTATTATTTGGCATTCGTCACAAGACAAGACAAACTTACGGGCATCCTTGAAGGGAGTAGGCCAATAGAAACCTGATTGCAATACCTTATGAGCAGTTCTATCTCCAGCTTGGTATCCTCCGTAGGCTTCGGAATGACACTTCTGCAGGATCTGTCCCTGTTCATGTTCAGGCACACAACATCTAATAACACCATCTACTCCTTCCTTATAAAGGTGAGGATCATCCCACAAGTAGTGTCTCAAATCAAAGAAGAATTTCTTCTTTTGCTAGTAGGTAAAACTGGGTGGTATGTATTTGGCTACGATATAGTTTGCGTAATCAGCATACCACGGTGCACTATGTGAAGTGCGGATGACATTCAATTGCTCATCGGGAAAGCTGTCATCAATAGGTCGTGGGTCATTGATAACCCACAAGTATAGGGATCAATTGTAGCCTTTCTCGATAAGTAAGAGTGTCGAACCAACGAGGAGCTAAAGGCAGGACAAATATTCCCTCAAGTTCTATCGACCACCCATACAACTCTACGCACACTTTACGTTCGCTTTACCTAGAACAAGTTTGAAACTAGAAGTACATTGTAGTAGTGATAGGATAGGCTTGCAAGAAAGTAAAGAACACGTAAATAAAACTAGGGGCTGCTTAGATAAAGAAACAACTACGAGTGTCTAACGAGTGTGAAAAAGTGGTGGTAGGAGTTGCGGAATTGTCCCTATGCAATTGACTACGTTACTAGATCGATAGCAAGTATCATGTGGGAGAGGCCTCTGCTAGCATGTCATCCCTTACTTGGAATTCTATGCACTTATGATTGGAACTATTAGCAAGCGCCTGCAACTACTAACGTTCATTAAGGTAAAACCCAACCATAGCAATAAGATATATTGGTCCCCCTTCAATCCCATATGCATCAATTTCTATGCTAGGTTTGAAGCTTCTGTCACTCTAGCCTGCCAATACATAGTCCTATCAACATACAACTAACCCTATGGTGTGATACATGCGCGCGATCATATGATGGGAACCAAAGGACAGCAACATAACCACAAGCAAATTAAACCAATCATAGCAATTCATGAATCACCAATAGGACAACGACAATCTACTCAGACATCATAGGATAGCAACACATCATTTGATAATAATATGTAGCATAAAGCACCATGTTCAAGTAGAGGGTACAGCGGGTTGTGGGAGAGTGAACCGCTGAATATAGATGGGGGAAGATGATGGAGATGTTGGTGAAGATGACAGAGGTGTTGGTGTAGATCGTCGTCACACGATGATGTCCCGGGCAGCGTTCCGGCGCTGCCGGGAGAGAGGGGGAGAGAGCCCCCCTCCTTCTTCTTCTTACTTGACCTCCTCCCTAGATGGGAGAAGGGTTTCCCCTCTGGTCCATGGTCTCTATGGCGGCGGAGGGCCGAGAGCCCCTCCAAGATTGGATCTCTCTCTCTCTCTCTCTCTTTGTCCTTCTGTTTCTGCGCTCCCAGATTCTGCGTTTCACCGTTTCTTAAATTCCCGGAGATCCGTTACTCCGATTGGGCTGAAATTTTAACACGATTTTCTTCCGGATATTATCTTTCATTTGGCGAAAGAAGGGCTCTAACCGCCTTAAGGAGTGGCCACAAGCCCCCTGCCGCGGGCCCACCCCCTGGCCGCGGCTACACGGCTTGTGGGCACTCCGTGCATCGCCTCGCGTTGATTCTTCTTCCCAAAAATCATAAATATTCCAAAAAAAATCCCCGTAAGTTTTTATTACAGTTGGACTTCGTTTGGTATGGATATTCTGCGAAACAAAAAACATGCAACAAACAGGAACTGGCACTGGGCACTGGATCAATATGTTAGTCCCAAAAATAGTATAAAAAGTTGCCAAAAGTATATGAAAGTTGTAGAATATTGGCATGAAACAATCAAAAATTATAGATACGACGGAGCGTATCAGCATCTCCAAGCTTAATTCCTGCTCGTCCTCGAGTAGGTAAATGATAAAAAAGATAATTTTTGATGTGGAATGCTACCTAGCATAATCTCGAGTGATTCGAAGCAATAGTCTACCGTTTGACATAAATACAATAATATTTAAAGCATACTAACAAAGAAATCATGTCTTCTCAAAATATCATGGCCAAAGAAAGTTATCCCTACAAAATCATATAGTCTGGCTATGCTCCATCTTCCCCGCACAACGTATTTAAATCATGCACAACCCTGGTTTTAGCTAAGCAATTGTTTCATACTTTAGTATTCTCAAACCTTTTCAACATTCACGCAATACATGAGCGTGAGCCATGGACATAGCACTATAGGTGGAATAGAATATGGTGGTCGTGGAGAAGACAAAAAAGGAGGAGATAGTCTCACATCAACTAGGCGTATCAACGGGCTATGGAGATGCCCATCAATAGATATCAATGTGAGTGAGCAGGGATTGCCATGCAACGGATGCACTAGAGCTTATAAGTGTATGAAAGCTCACAAAAGAAACTAGTGGGTGTGCACCCAACTTGCTTGATCACGAAGACCTAGCGCAATTTTGAGGAAGCCCATCATTGGAATATACAAGCCAAGTTATATAATGAAAAATTCCCACTAGTATATGGAATTGACAACATAGGAGACTCTCTGTCATGAAGATCATAGTGCTATTTGAAGCACAAGTGAGGAAAGATGATAGTAGCAATTGTCCCTTCTCTCTTCTCTCTTTTTTTGTGGGCTCTTTGGCCTATTTTTTTTGGTGGGCATCTTTCGCCTCTTTTTTGTAAATGGGCTTCGCTGGCCTCTTTTATTTCCTCACATGGGACAATGCTCTATTAATAATGATCATCACACTTACAAATCAATACTTAGAGCAATGATGAATCTATATGAAATGCCTTCCGTAGTGTACCGTGACAATGATCTAGCATAGCAATGACATCAAAAAACGGACAAGCCATGGAAACATCATGCTAGCTATCCTACGATCATGCAATGGTAATATGGAAGTGGTGGCACATGTCATGAGACGAAACGGTGGTAGTTGCATGGCAATATATCTCGGAATGGCTATGAAAATTCCATAATAGGTAGGTATGGTGGCTGTTTTGAGGGAGGCTATATGGTGGGTGTAATGCACCGGCGAAAGTTGCGCGGTACTAGAGAGGCTAGCAGTGGTGGAAGGGTGAGAGTGCGTATAATCCATGGACTCAACATTAGTCATAAAGAACTCACATACTTATTGCAAAAGTCTATTAGTCATCGAAACAAGGTACTACATGCATGCTCCTAGGGAAAGGTTGGTAGGAGTTAACCATCGCGCCATCCCGACCTCCACACAAAGGATGACAATCAATAAATAAATCATGCTCCGACTTCATCACATAACGGTTCACCATACGTGCATGCTACGAGAATCACAAACCTTAACACAAATATTTCTAAAAAAACACAATTACTCACTAGCATGACTCTAATATCACATATTCATGTCGCAAAACTGTTGCAAGGAATCAAACATATCATATTCGGTGATCTACAAGTTTTATGTAGGATTTTATGACTAACCATGTGAATGACAAACTCCTTTTAACTCTCTAAATAGGTATAAGTGAAGCATGATAGTTTAATTCTTTCTACAAAATATATGCCCTGCTCTAACAAATATAAGTGAAGCAAAAGAGCATCTACAAATGGCGGTTTTCTATGTGTAGGGAAACAGGCAATCCAAACTTCAAATGATATAAGTGAAGCACATGAAGCATTCTATAAAGCCAACAAAGGACTATCTCATACCAGCATGGTGCATAAAAGAAAAAGGGGAAATAAACACAAAATACGCTCCAAGCATTTGCACATATCATGTGACGAATTAAAATATAGCCCCGAGTATAATTACCGATAGATTGTAGACGAAAGAGGGGATGCCTTTTGGGGCATACCCAAGCTTAGACGCTTGAGTCTTCCTTGAATATTACCTTCTGGTGACTCGGGCATCCCCAAGCTTAGGCTCTTGCCTCTCCTTATTCCTTCATCCATCGTGCTCTCACCCAAAACTTGAAAACTTCAATCACACAAAACTCAACAAAACTTCGTGAGATCCGTTAGTATAATAAAATAAATCACCACTTCAAGTATTGTTGTGAACTCATTCTAAATTCATATTAGCATTATATCTACTGTAATCCAACTTCACCATGGTTCATACCCCCCGATACTACCCATAGATTCATCAAAATAAGAGAACAATGCATAGAAAACATAATCTGTCAAAACAGAACAGTCTGTAGCAATCTGTATATTCCGTATACTCCTGATATCTCAAAAATCTGAAAAATTAGGAACGTTTGGAAAATTTGCATATCAATCAGCAGAAAAAAGAATAAACTCAAAATCTCTTCCAGAATAAAAATCAAAATTAATTTCATGAGCAGAAAGTTTCTGTCTTTTCTCAGCGTGATCAAACAACTATCTGCCAAACTAACCGTAAAGGCTTTACTTGGCACATTATTTTGAAAAACACAAAGGAATTGTACAAGGGGATAATTATTTTTTTGAGAAACTTCCATGAAAGATTCTACATTGTTTCCATGATCATGAACACAAGTGTTCAAGGTCGACCCTCACTTCCGCAATGCATCACCTTTCAATCGCTTCTCTTTTTGAAAAAGTTTTAAGTTCCCCTCTATATTTTTTTGTTTTCAAACTAAATAAAAGCACTCAACAGAAATAAATGACGCTCTAAAACTTCCGGGTTGTCTCCCAGGCAGCGCTTTCTTTAAATCCATTAAGCTAGGCATAAAGTGCTCAAGTAATGGATCCACCCGGATCCCAAGGTATATCAAAGCCAATTTTAATTAGCAATGATTTGAAATTTAGTAGTGAGCACAAGGTAACATATATCAAGCAATGACGAAGTCTAACTCTCTTCCTATGCATTGGCATGTCATAAAAGAACAATTCATGCACATCAAGTAAAGGCCAATACATAGCATAAGCAGTTTCTTGCAATTTTATCGTATTGGAAACATAGAGAGATGGAGATGTAGTTCCTCTCTCATAATAATTGCAAGTAGGAGCAGCAAGCACATGCATATTATATTCATCAAAATCATCATGTGTAACATAAGGAACTATAGCTAGCTCATCTTCATAAGCATCATTCATAATGGCATCATGGCCACAAGCATAGCAAGCATCAAGTTCATCAAAAAGGGATATTTCAAACGAATTCAAGGGATCATAGCATTCATCCTTCGGTAAGAACGAAGGGAAATTAAATAATGTGTGAGTAGAAGAGTTACTCTCATTAGAAGGTGGACACGGGTAGCTAGTCCGCTCTTCCTCCTTTTGTTCTTCGCTCTCCTCTTCATCTTTTTCATCTAATGAGCTCACAATTTCAGCATTTTCTTCTTCCATAGTTTCCTGCAAAATAATAGTATCTTCTTGGGCAGCATAGGATTCTCCTTAAATCGTTCAATATGGGCATTATATTCATAATTAGTATAACAATAACGAAGCATAGCCAAATTTTCAGATCGGTAAGGAGCATCATCATTATCATCACACCTTTTAAACAGAGCCTCAATTTCATAAGCACCCATAAAAGCAACAAACTCTTCTATTTGATCCACATCATAGTAATCATATATACCATTAGCATAAGAAGCCAAGGTTCTATGATCATTAAACTCACAAGAAAAGGGAAGGTGTGGAGCCTTCATCCTAGAGCAACAAGTAACACCATATCTCTTGCATAGTTCCCAAGCATACCATTTCAACAAATGGATTTGATCCCATAAAAGTTTCCCTTTTTGAGTCAAGCGATAATCCCTAAAGTATTCACGTTGATCCAACGTGTATCCCATTATATAATTGAATGGGGCTTTCTCAGGATTATTAAAGAAGTGCATAATATTTTCCACATGACGAGCCTCGAGGGTTTTAGGAGGTTCCCCAACTCCATGAGTAGCAAGTACACCTAATGTTTTTGGTATTTCGTGTTCCATATCCATAACTAAAGATAGAGAACAACTTAGAACAGCAAATAAATCTACTTAGTGATAAAGCAAACAAGCACACACGAGCATATTCACCCCACGCAATTGCTCTTCGGCAGCGGCGCCAGAAAAAGGTCTTGATAACCCACAAGTATAGGGGATCAATTGTAGCCTTTCTTGATAAGTAAGAGTGTCGAACTCAATGAGGAGCTAAAGGCAGGACAAATAGTCCCTCAAGTTCTATCGACCACCGATACAACTCTACGCACACTTTACGTTCACTTTACCTAGAACAAGTATGAAACTAGAAGTACTTTGTAGGAGTGATAGGATAGGCTTGCAAGAAAGTAAAGAACACGTAAATAAAACTAGGGGCTGGTTAGATAAAGAAACAACTACGAGTGTCTAACGAGTGTGGAAAAGTGGTGGTAGGAGTTGCGGAATTGTCCCTAAGCAATTGACTACATTACTAGATCGATAGCAAGTATCATGTGGGAGAGGCCTCTGCTAGCATGTCATCCCTTACTTGGAATTCTATGCACTTATGATTGGAACTATTAGCAAGTGTCCGCAACTACTAACGTTCATTAAGGTAAAACCCAACCATAGCAATAAGATATATTGGTCCCCCTTCAATCCCATATGCATCAATTTCTATGCTAGGTTTGAAGCTTCTATCAATCTAGCCTACCAATACGTAGTCCTATCAACATACAACTAACCCTATGGTGTGATCCATGCGCGCGATCATATGATGGGCACCAAAGGACAGCAACATAACCACAAGCAAATTAAACCAATCATAGCAATTCATCAATCACCGATAGGACAACGATAATCTACTCAGACATCATAGGATAGCAACACATCATTGGATAATAATATGTAGCATAAAGCACGATGTTCAAGTAGAGGGTACAGCGGGTTGCGGGAGAATGAACCACTGAATATAGATGGGGGAAGATGATGGAGATGTTGGTGAAGATGACGGAGGTGTTGGTGTAGATCGTCGTAACACGATGATGTCCTGGGCAGCGTTCCGGCACCGCCGGGAGAGAGGGGGAGAGAGCCCCCCTCCTTCTTCTTCTTCCTTGACTTCCTCCCTAGATGGGAGAAGGGTTTCCCCTCTGGTCCATGGTCTCCATAGCGGCGGAGGGCCGAGAGCCCGTCCGAGATTGGATCTCTCTCTCTGTGTCCTTCTGTTTCTACGCTCCCAGATTCTGCGTTTCACCGTTTCTTAAATTTCCGGAGATCCGTAACTCCGATTGGGCTGAAATTTTAACATGATTTTCTTCCGGATATTATATTTCATGCGGCGAAAGAAGGGCTCCAACTACCTTAAGAAGTGGCCACAAGCCCCCCTGCCGCGGGCCCACCCCCTGGCCGCGGCGATAGGGCTTGTGGGCACTCCGTGCATCGCCTCGCATTTATTCTTCTTCCCAAAAATCATCAATATTCCAAGAAAAATCCCCGTAAGTTTTTATTACGTTTGGACTTCGTTTGGTATGGATATTCTGCGAAAGAAAAAACATGCAACAAACAGGAACTGACACTAGGCACTGGATCAATATGTTAGTCCCAAAAATAGTATAAAAAGTTGCCAAAAGTATATGAAAGTTGTAGAATATTGGCATGAAACAATCAAAAATTATAGATACGACGGAGACGTATCATTCATCAAGGACATTCTCTAGCCTGGATAAGTTATCTGCTACAGGGTTATCAACACCCTTTCGGTCAACAACGTGCAGATCAAATTGCCGTAGCTGGAGAACCCATCTCATTAGCCTAGGTTTGGCGTCCTTCTTCTCCATAAGGTACTTAATAGCAGCATGATCAGAATGAATAATGACTTTTGAGTCAACTATATAAGATCTGAACTTTTCACATGCAAACACGACTGCTAACAATTCCTTCTCCGTAGTGGCATAGTTTCTTTGGAGACTGTCTAGAGTTTTACTAGCGTACTGAATAACATTCAACTTCTTGTCAACTCTTTGTCCTATAACAGCACCAACAGCGTAATCACTAGCATCGCACATGATTTCAAAGGGCAAGTTCCAATCAGGTGGTTGAACAATAGGTGCGGTTATCAAGGCCTTCTTAAGTATTTCGAAAACTTCCTCACAATCCTCATCAAAAACAAAAGGAACATCCTTCTGCAAGAGGTTGGTAAGAGGCCTAGAAATCTTAGAGAAGTCTTTAATGAACCTTCTATAGAAACCAACATGACCTAGGATTTAATCTCCATTGATGATCAGCAACTGGCTTAGAATCAGGATCGGTTTTAATCTTGTGCTGACATAGAGTGGGACTAATACCCTTAAGATCATCAAGAGTATATCCAATAGCAGCACAATGCTTTCTCAAAGTTTTTAATAACTTCTTCTCTTCGTGATTCGAGAGGTGAGCACTAATAATAACAGGATATATCTCCTTCTCATCAAGATAGGCATACTTAAGAGTATTTGGTAACTGTTTTAGCTCGAACACATGATCACCCTTTGGTGGGGGAGGATCCCCAAGCAGTTCAACAGGTAGATTATTCTTAAGAATAGGATATTGTTCTAAAACAATTTTATCTATCTCATCTCTTTCATCCATATGCATATCATTTGCATGCTCAAGCAGATATTGCTCTGAAGGATCCGTAGGAGGTACGACAATAGAGGCAAGAGAAATGATTTCATCCCTACCAGACGACTCTTTTTCATGGAGTTGTCTTCCAAACTTGGAGAAGTTAAATTCATGAGACACACCCTCGAAACTAACAGTGACAGTCTGTTTAATGCAATCAATATGAGCATTGACAGTGTTGAGACAGGGTCTACCAAATATGATGGGACAAAAGCTATCTTGTGTAGTAGCAAGGATGAGGAAATCAATAGGATACTTCATCTTACCACACAGGATTTCTACGTCTCTCACAATTCCCACAGGGTAGATAGTGTCTCTATTAGCTAGCGTAATAGTGACATCAATGGGTTCTAACTCAGCAGGTGCAATCTCATCTTTGATTTCATCATATGGGGACTGGGGTATTGCACTAGCACTAGCACCCATATCACATAAACCATGATAACAGTGATCTCCTATCTTGACAGGAACAACGGGCAGGCCAACTACAGGTCCGTATTTGTCTTTCGCATGAGGTTTAGCAATTCTAGCGGAGTCCTCACAGAATTTGATAACATGCCCGTCTATGTCTTCGGCTAAGAGATCTTTAATAATAGCAACACTAGGATCAACTCTAATTTCCTCAGGGGTGCAAGTGGTCTAATGTAACCCCAACGTATCACAGTTGGAGCTTTCGAATAATCCTTTTTCCTAGCAGGGTAAGGTGGTTTCTCAGTGTAGGCACAAGGAACAATAGGATCATTATAGGCAATGACTTTCTCTTCAACTAGATTTGGTTTAACTATGTTGACTTCTACAGGAGGATGATACTTAAACCACTTCTCTTTGGGAAGATCAATATGAGCAGCAAAAGATTCACATAGAGAAGCTACTATCTCAGAGTCAAGTCCATACTTAGCGCTAAAATCTCTAGAAGTGTTTGTTTCAATAAAGTATTTAACGCAATCAAACTGGAAATTCATACCTGACTCATTACCTTCTTCAAGATCCCAATCTTCAGAGTTCTGTTTGATTCTTTCCAATAAATTCCACTTGTGGTCAATATCCTTCTTCATAAAAGAACCGGTACAAGAAGTGTCAAGAATGGTACGATCTTCATGAGAAAGCCGAGCATAAAAGTTTTGAGTGATAATTTCTCTCGAGAACTCATGATTGGGGCATGAATATAGCATTGATTTAAGCCTCCCCCAAGCTTGAGCTATGCTTTCCCTGTCACGAGGCCAAAAGTTAAAAATATAATTCCGATCACGATGTACTAAATGCATAGGATAAAACTTTTGATGAAATTCCAATTTCAACCGATTGTAGTCCCATGATCCAGTATCATCACATAGCCTATACCATGTCAACGCCTTATCCTTAAAAGATAAAGGAAAGACTTTCGTCTTTACCTCATCCTCGGGCAAACTTGCAAGCTTAAATAAACCACAAACTTCATCTACATAGATTAGATGCAAGTCTGGATGTGATGATCCATCTCATGTAAAAGGATTAGCCAGCAGTTTCTCAAGCATACCCGAAGGAATTTCATAAAAGATATTTTTAGTAGGTACCTCAGGTTGAGGAGCAACTCCTCGTGCTTCCGTTCATGGTGAAGATACCCCGAACAAATTCCTCAAAGGAACAGTTTCCATAGTGACAAGTGTCAATAAATTTCAGCACAGTATATAAATGTTTCCTTACCAAATTCCACTTACCAAAGGTGCTTCACTCCCATGCAACGGCGCCAGAAAAGAGTCTTGATGACCCACAAGTATAGGGGATCAATCGTAGTCCTTTCGATAAGTAAGAGTGTCGAACCCAACGAGGAGCAGAAGGCTCTGATAAACGGTTTTCAGCAAGGTAATAACTGCAAGCACTGAAAGTAGCGGTAACAAGTGATGGTGTAGTGAGGTGAAACATAGTAGGTGAAAAGTAACAGGTAATAGCAACGGTGCAGCAAAGTGGCCCAATCCCTTTTGTAGCAAGGGACAAGCCTGAACAAAGTCTTATAGGAGGAAAAACGCTCCCGAGGACACACAGGAATTTCTGTCATGCTAGTTTCATCATGTTCATATGATTCGCGTTCGTTACTTTGATAGTTTGATATGTGGGTGGACCGGCGCTTGGATACTTGATACGTCTCAAACGTATCTATAATTTTTGATGGTTTCATGTTGTTATCTTATCATCTTTGGATGTTTTATGTACCTTTTACACCTTTTTTGGGACTAACTTATTAATTCAGTGCCAAGTGCCAGTTCCTGTTTTTTCTGTGTTTTTGGCTCTTTTCAGATCTGATTTTGGAACGGAGTCCAAACGGAATAAAATCCCCGAAATGATTTTTTCCCGAACGGACGAAGATCAGGGGGCCTGTGGGCCAAGCCAGGAGGGCTCCAGGGAGCCCACAAGCCCCCGCTCCACCACCACGGGGAGGCGGTGGTGGCAGGGCTTGTGGCCTCCCTGGCCTCCCCCTGACCTAGATCTTTGGCCTATATATTCCCTAAAATACGCAAAAAATCAGGGGAGCCTCGAAAATACTTTTTCAGCGCCGCAAGCTTCCGTTTCCGCGAGATCTCATCTGGAGACCTTTCCCGGCGCCCTACCGGAGGGGACTTTGGAGTTGGAGGGCTTCTTCATCATCATCATCGCCCCTCCAATGACTCGTGAGTAGTTCACTTCAGACCTACGGGTCCGTAGTTAGTAGCTAGATGGCTTCTTCTCTCTCTTGGATCATCAATACAAAGTTCTCCATGATCTTCATGGAGATCTATCCGATGTAATCTTCTTTGGCGGTGTGTTTGTCGAGATCTGATGAATTGTGGATTTGTGATCAGATTATCTATGATATATATTTGAGTCTTTTTTGATTCCTTATATGCATGATTTGATATCCTTGTAAGTCTCTCCGAGTCTTGGGTTTTGTTTTGCCAACTAGATCTATGATTCTTGCAATGGGAGAAGTGCTTGGTTTTGGGTTCTACCATGTGGTGACCTTTCCCAGTGACAGTAGGGGCAGCAAGGCACACATTAAGTAGTTGCCATGAAGGGTAACAAGATGGGCTCTGTCGTTGATATGAGATTGTCCATCTACATCATGTTATCTTGCTCAAGGCGTTACTCTGTTCTTTTGGACTTAATACACTAGATGCATGCTGGATAGCGGTCGACGTGTGGAGTAAGAGTAGTAGATGCACACAGTATCGGTCTACTAGTTTTGGACGTGATGCCTATAGATATAATCATTGCCATAGATATCGTCACGACTTTGCGCGGTTCTATCAATTGCTCGACAGTAATTTGTTCACCCACCGTCTACTTGCTTTCATGAGAGAAGCCACTAGTAAACACTACGGCCCCCGGGTCTATTCACATCCATTGTTTACACCTCCGCTTTTACTTTTCTTTGTTACTTTGTTGCTTTCCGTTCTCACTTGGCGGCCAATCTATAAGGGATTGACAACCCCTTCATAGCGTTGGGACCAAGCTTTTGCGTTTGTGCAGGATCTTGTGATACTCCTCCACTGGATTGATACCTTGGTTCTTAAACTGAGGGAAATACTTACCACCGTTGTACCACATCACCCTTTCCGCTTCGAGGGAATACCAACGCAAGGCTCCAAGGCCACGGGGGAAATCCTTGCATATTTGCCTAGGAAGTCCCTTAAGGCGTAGCCGCAGCAGAAGGATTCCTGGTGTCGTCGCCACGACTATTCTTGGCGCCGTTGCAAGGGAAGCATAGCTGACATCAGAAGTATTTCTGGCGCCGTTGCCGGGCAGGAGAGATCAAGATCTATACAAGTAGGTCTCACAAACTCATCTCTTGCATTTACTTTTGTTGCCAGTTGCCTCTCATTTTCCTCTCCCCCACTTCACATTTGCCGCTTTCATTCGCCTTTCTCCTTTGCCTTTCTCTTTTGCCATTTTTCTTTGCCTGTTTCGCTCTCTCTTCCTGCTTGTTTGTGTGTGAGATAGTCCATCAATGGCTAGACCCACCACTCCAAACGACACCCCTGAAAATGAAGTTCTCAATTTCAGGCAAAATGAGGAAGAAAATTTGAAGGACGCTTGGTACAGGATTTGCAATGCTCAAAGTAGATCTACTCGTAAGAAATCCACTACCGTCCTCCTTCGGAGTTTCTATGTTGGAATTTCTCCTTGGAATAGTTATATCCTTGATACCATTGTAGGCGGGAACTTTTTGGGGAGCCATACTGTTGACTCCTATAGAGCTATCATGAATTTGGTAGGCTCACCCCCGCTCATGGTTAATGGAACTATCTTGACCTTGGAACACGTGATGCAAAGGCTTGACGCTATTGAAAACAAAATTGCCACAGTTGAACTTATTGGGGGTTTGGATAGAAAGATCCACAATCAAATCACTCAGTACGGATCTAAAGTGGGAAACTTTTAAAAAATTGAAGGGAGAAGAAACTTATAGTTAATGATTCTTCTAGAATTGGCAAATTAGAAGATGTCATAACCAACTTGGGTTCCGCTTTTGCCGCTGTGCTAAATACTCCCAATCTCACTCTCAAAAAGACCGTCAAGCCTGTTTTGTTCCTAAAGCTAGTGGTGAGTCATCCAATAAAGATGAAGATCTTAAGATGATAAATGATCACACTACTTATGGTTTGAGCACCAAAGATGACTATACGTGATTCCATCACTTTTTGCCTAGCTAAGGGCGTTAAAAAAAGCGCTTGTTGGGAGGCAACCCAACGAATCTATCCTTTTTCTTTCTATTTTGTGTTTTCCACACATTCATAATTCTGTTATGATTGTGTTTTTTGTGTTTCTTTTTTGCGTTTGTGCCAAGCAAAACCGTTATGATTAGTCTTGGGGATGATCGTTTGGTCATGCTGGAAAAGACAGAAAGTTTCTGCTCACGAAAAGAATTTTAGTTTTTTTTATGTAAGAGCTTTTGAGTTGATTCTTTTTGCTTCTGATTTCTACACAATTGTTTCAGACTTTCGTAATTTGTCAGAATTTTTGAAGTAACAGAGGTATACGAAATATACAGATTGCTGCAGACTGGTCTGCTGTTAACAGATTCTGTTTTTGTTGTGTTGGTTGCTTATTTTGATGAAACTATGGATAGTATCGGGGGGTATTAGCCATGGAAGATTGAAAATACAGTAACCCAACATCAGCACAAGTAGAATTTAAGTTTGCTATAGTACCTAAGGAAGTGGTGGTTTGCTTTCTCATACTAATGTTATCACGAGTTTCTGTTTAAGTTTCGTGTTGTGAAGTTTTCAAGTTTTGGGTGAAGTTCTTATGGACAAAAAGATAAAGAGTGGCAAAAGCTCAAGCTTGAGGATGCCCAAGGCACCCCAAGATATTAAAGGATGTCGTAAAAGCCTAAGCTTGGGGATGCCCCGGGAAGGCATCCCCTCTCTTGTCTTCAATCCATCGGTAACGTTACTTGGGGCTATATTTTTATTCACCACATGTTATGTGTTTTTGCTTGGAGCGTCTTGTTCCGTAGGAGTCTTTTATTTTTGTTGTGTCACAATCATCCTTGCTGCACACCTAGAGAGAGAGACATGCACTCACCGTGATTTTGTCGAGCTTCACTTATATCTTTTGGTAGACAATACAGCTCACATGTGCTTCACTTATATCTTTTGAGCTAGATACTTTTGCTCTATGTGCTTCACTTATATATTTTAGAGCACAGCGGTGCGTGGCTTGGTAGTTGATCTATGCTTTGGAAGTAGTCTCAAAAAGGGGTAGTTATCCAAAGGGAAACGAAAACTTCCACCTTCGTGTGCATTGAATAGTTAGAGAAGTTTGATTCAACTCAATTAGTTTTGAGTTGTGGTTATGGTAATATTCAAGTCATGCTAGTAAGGTGTTGTGGATCTAGAAATACTTTTGTTGAAGTTAGTGATTCCCGTAGCATGCATGTATGGTGAAACGCTATGTGATGAAATCTGAGCATGATTAGTCTATTGATTGTCATCATTTGTGTGGCGGTCGGGATCGCGCGATGGTTTATACCTACCAACCCTTCCTCTAGGAGTATGCGTTGAATGCTTTGTTTCGACTACTAATAAAACTTTTGCAACAAGTATATGAGTTCTTCATGACTAATGTTGAGTCCATGGTTTAGATGCACTTTCACCTTCCACCATCACTATCTTCTTAGTGTCGTGCAACTTTCGTCGGTGCACAAAACCCACCATTAGCCTCCCTCAAAACAGCCACCATACCTACCTACTATGGCTTTTTCAAAGTCATTCCGAGATATATTGCCATGCAACTACCACCATGACATGTGCCACCACGTCTACATTGCCATTTGCATGATCGTAAGATAGCTAGCATGATGTTTCCATTAATGTCTATGCCATGCTAGATCATTGCCACGGTACACTACCGGAGGCAGTCCGTATAGAGTCATAGTTGCTCTAAGTTTTGAGTTGAAAGTGTGATGATCATCATTATTGGAGCATTGTCCCATGTGAGCAAATAAAAGAGGCCAAAGGAGCCCACGAAAACAAAAAAAAAGAAAAAAAAAGAGGCCAAAGAGCCCACGAAAAAAATAAAAACAAATGAGAGAAAAAGAGAGAAGGGACAATGCTAGCACTTTTTCCACACTTGTGCATATTAAGCACCATGATCTTCATGATTGAGAGTCTCTCGTTTTGTCACCACCATATAACTAGTGGGAAATTTTCATTATATAACTTGGCTTGTATATTCCAATGATAGGCTTCCTCAAAATTGCCCTAGGTCTTCGTGAGCTAGCAAGTTGGATGCACACCCACTAGTTTTCTTTAAGAGCTTTCACATACTCGTAGCTCTAGTGCATCATTTCTATGGCAATCCCTACTCATTCACATTGATATCTATTGATGATCAACTCCACAGCTCATTGATATGCCTAGTTAATGTGACTATCTTCTCTTTTTTTTTGTCTTGCAACCTCCACCACATTCCACACCATTTATAGTGCTATAACCATGGCTCACACTCATGTATTGCGTGAGAGTTGAAAAGGTTTGAGAAAGTAAAGGTGTGAAACAATTACTTGGCCAATACTGGGGTTGTGCATGATTTAAGTTCTGTGCAATGATGATAGAGCATAGCCAGACTATATGCTTTTGTAGGGATAACTTTCTTTTGGCCTTGTTATTTTCAAAGTTCATGAATACCTTGCTAGTTTGCTTGAATTATTATTGTCTCCATGTCAATAGCAAACTATTGTTTTGAATCTAATGGATCTTAACATTCATGTCACATAAGAGGAATTACAAAGGACATCTATGCTAGGTAGCATGAAAGCATCAAAAATTCATTCTTTATCACTTCCCTACTCGAGGACGAGCAGGAGCTAAGCTTGGGGATGCTTGATACGTCTCAAACGTATCTATAATTTTTGATGGTTTCATGCTGTTATCTTGTCATCTTTGGATGTTTTATGTACCTTTTATATCATTTTTGGGACTAACTTATTAATTCAGTGCCAAGTGCCAGTTCCTGTTTTTTCTGTGTTTTTGGCTCTTTTCAGATCTGATTTTGGAACGGAGTCCAAACGGAATAAAATCCCCAAAATGATTTTTTCCCGAACGGAAGAAAATCAGGGGGCCTGTGGGCCAAGCCAGGAGGGCTCCAGGGAGCCCACAAGCCCCCACTCCGCCACCAGGGGGAGGCGGCGGTGGCAGGGCTTGTGGCCTCCCTGGCCGCCCCCTGACCTAGATCTTTGGCCTATATATTCCCTAAAATACAGCAAAAAATCGGGGGAGCCTCGAAAATACTTTTCCGCCGCCGCAAGCTTCCGTTTCCGCGAGATCTCATCTGGAGACCCTTCCCGGCGCCCTGCCGGAGGGGACTTTGGAGTTGGAGGGCTTCTTCATCATCATCATCGCCCCTCCAATGACTCGTGAGTAGTTCACTTCAGACCTGCGGGTCCGTAGTTAGTAGCTAGATGGCTTCTTCTCTCTCTTGGATCTTCAATACAAAGTTCTCCATGATCTTCATGGAGATCTATCCGATGTAATCTTCTTTGGCGGTGTGTTTGTCGAGATCCGATGAATTGTGGATTTGTGATCAGATTATCTATGATATATATTTGAGTCTTTGCTGATTTCTTATATGCATGATTTGATATCCTTGTATGTTTATCCGAGTCTTGGGTTTTGTTTGGCCAACTAGATCTATGATTCTTGCAATGGGCAAAGTGCTTGGTTTTGGGTTCTACCATGTGGTGACCTTTCCCAGTGACAGTAGGGGCAGCAAGGCACACATTAAGTAGTTCCCATCAAGGGTAACAAGATGGGCTCTGTAGTTGATATGAGATTGTCCATCTACATCATGTCATCTTGCTTAAGGCGTTACTCTGTTCTTTTGGACTTAATACACTAGATGCATGCTGGATAGCGGTCGACGTGTGGAGTAATAGTAGTAGATGCAGACAGTATCGGTCTACTTGTTTTGGACGTGATGCCTATAGATATAATCATTGCCATAGATATCGTCACGACTTTGCGCGGTTCTATCAATTGCTCGACAGTAATTTGTTCACCCACCGTCTACTTGCTTTCATGAGAGAAGCCACTAGTAAACACTTCAGCCCCCGGGTCTATTCACATCCATTGTTTACACCTCCGCTTTTACTTTGCTTTGTTACTTTGTTGCTTTCAGTTCTCACTTGGTGAACAATCTATAAGGGATTGACAACCCCTTCATATCGTTGGGAGCAAGCTTTTGTGTTTGTGCAGGATCTTGTGATACTCCTCCACTGGATTGATACCTTGGTTCTCAAACTAAGGGAAATGCTTACCACCGCTGTGCTACATCACCCTTTCCGCTTCGAGGGAACACCAACACAAGGCTCCAAGGCCACAGGGGAAATCCTTTGCATATTTGCCTAGGAAGTCCCTTAAGGCGTAGCCGCAACAGAAGGATTCCTGGTGTCGTCGCCACGACTATTCTTGGCGCCGTTGCAAGGGAAGCACAGCTGACATCAGTACTGCCCTTACTTGGACAAGCATCCCACTTATGATTAACCCCTCTCACAAGCATCTGCAACTACGAAAGAAGAATTAAGACAACGTCTAACCATAGCATTAAACTAGTGGATCCAAATCAGCCCCTTACGAAGCAACGCATAGACTGGGGTTTAAGCTTCTGTCACTCTAGCAACCCATCATCTACTTACTACTCCCCAATGCCTTCCTCTAGGCCCAAATATGGTGAAGTGTTATCTAGTCGACGTTCACATAACACCACTAGAGGAAAAGACAACATACATCATATCAAATTACCGAACGAATACCAAATTCACATGACTACTATTACCATGACTTATCCCATGTCCTGAGGAACAAAAGTAACTACTCAGAAAGCATAATCATATTCATGACCAGAGGGGTAATGAGTAGCATCAAGGATCTGAACATAAACACTTCCACCAATTAATCCAGCTAGCATCAACTACAAAGATTAATCAACACTACTAGCAACCTTACAAGTACCAATCGGAGTCGCGAGACGGAGATTGGTTACAAGTGATGAACTAGGGTTTGGAGATGAGATGGTGCTGATGAAGATGTTGATGGAGACGAGTCCCCTCCGATGAGAGGAGTGTTGGTGATGACGATGGCGACGATTTCCCCCTCCGGGAGGGAAGTTTCCCTGGCAGGATCGTCCTGCCGGAGCTCTAGATTGGTTCTGCTCAAGTTCCGCCTCGTGGCGTCGACGCCTCCTCGAAAAAGCTCTGCCCTGATTTTTTTCCGGACAAAACCCCTCATATAGCAGAAGAGAGGGGCCAGTGCGCCAGCAGGGTGCCCACAAGCCCTGTAGCCGTGGCCAAGGGGGTAGGCCGCGGCTACCAGGCTTGTGGGCCCCTGGCAGCTCCCCTCTGGCACTTCTTTCGCCCAATATTTTTTATATATTCCCAAAATATTCCACATTGATTTTTAGGGCATTTGGAGTTGCGCAGAATAGAGGACTCAGACTTGCTTCTTTTCTAGTCCAGAATTCCAGCTGCCGGTATTCTCCCTCTTCAAATAAACCTTGCAAAATAAGAGAGAAAAGGCATAAGTATGGTACCACAAAGTATAGTAACAGTCCATAAAGCGATAAATATCAACATGAAAGCATGATGAAAAATGGACGTATCATAAGTCACGGGATCTTGTATTACGAAACGACTAAAGAGACTTGTCGGTAACGAGAATGAAATAGGTATGCGGATACCGACGATCGAATCTCAAGCAAGTAACATACCGAAGGACAAAGGGACTGACATACGGGATTATATGAATCCTTGGCACTGAGGTTAAACCGATAAGATCTTCGGAGAATATGTAGGATCCAATATGGGCATCTAGGTCCCGCTATTGGATATTGACCAAGGATTGTCTCGAGTCATGTCTACATAGTTCTCGAACCCGCAGGGTCTGCACACTTAAGGTTCGACGATGTTTTAGTATAGTTGAGCTATATGTGTGGTTACCGAATGTTGTTCGGAGTCCAGGATGAGATCACGAACGTCACGAGGGTTTCCGGAATGGTCCGTAAACGAAGATTGATATATAGGATGGTTTCATTTGGTTACCCGAAAATTTTGGGCATTTCCGACAGTGTACCGGGAGTGACGAATGGGTTCGGGATATTCACCGGGAGGGGCCCACCCACCCGAGAGTGAGCCCAGTGACCCTAGGGTGGCGCACCAGCCCTTAGTGGGCTGGTGAGGCCAGCCCAATAGGGCCATGGCGCCACAAGTGGAAAAACACCAAAGGAAAAAAAAGGAAAGAGGGAGGTGGGAAGGAAGGAGTGGATTCCTTTCCCCAAACCGAATTGGGGTGGGAGTCCACCACCTCCCTTCGGCCGGCGCACCAAGGGGCTCCTTGAGCCCCAAGGCTAGCCCCTCCCCACCTTCTATATATACTGGTGATTTTAGGGCTTTTGAGACACAACTTTGCCACGTGCAACTCAAACCTATACCACGTAGTTTTACCTCTAG
The DNA here is from genome assembly GCF_904849725.1 of Hordeum vulgare subsp. vulgare. Classification (NCBI taxonomy): domain Eukaryota; kingdom Viridiplantae; phylum Streptophyta; class Magnoliopsida; order Poales; family Poaceae; genus Hordeum; species Hordeum vulgare. Next base: position 79,363,251 of record NC_058524.1, on the reverse strand, counting down.
ATCAGATTTCTGCGGAGCTCGGGTGGAGCCCTGCAGGAGTAGATCATCACCACCACTGGAGCGCCGTCACGATGCTGGAGAACTCATCTACTTCTCTGTCTCTCTTGATGGATCAAGAAGGCCGAGATCGTCATCGAGCTGTACGTGTGCTGAACGTGGAGGTGTCATCCGTTCGGTGCTAGATCCGAACGGATTGCGCAACAACGGTGATTTGAATCACGAAGTTGTACCACTACATCAACCGCGCTTCTTAACGCTTCCCGCTTAGCGATCTACAAGGGTGCGTAGATCTAATCTCCTCCCGTAGATGGACATCACCATGATAGGTCTTCGTGTGTGATACGTCTCAAACGTATCTATAATTTTTGATGGTTTCATGCTGTTATCTTGTCAACTTTGGATGTTTTATATACCTTTTATATCTTTTTTGGGACTAACTTATTAATTCAGTGCCAAGTGCCAGTTCCTGTTTTTTCTGTGTTTTTGACTCTTTTCAGATCTGATTTTGGAACGGAGTCCAAACGGAATAAAATCCCCGAAATAATTTTTTCCAGAACGGAAGAAGATCAGGGGACTTGAGGGCCAAGGCAGGAGCGCCACAGGGGGCCCACAAGCCCTGTAGCCGCCACCAGGGGGCGGCGGCTACCAGGCTTGTGGCCGCCATGGAGCTCCCCTGCCCTAGCTCTTTCGCCTATAAATTCCCTAAAATCCCAGAAAAAATGATGGGATCCACGAAAATACTTTTCCGCCACCGCAAGCTTCCGTTTCCGCAAGATCTCATCTGGAGACCCTTCCCGGTGCCCTGCCGAAGGGGACTTTGGAGTTGGAGGGCTTCTACATTAACATCATCGCCTCTCCAATGACTCGTGAGTAGTCCACTTCAGACCTACGGGTCCGTAGTTAGTAGCTAGATGGCTTCTTCTCTCTCTTGGATCTTCAATACAAAGTTCTCCATGATCTTCATGGAGATCTATCCGATGTAATACTCTTTGGCGGTGTGTTTGTCGAGATCCGATGAATTGTGGATTTGTGATCAGATTATCTATGAGTTATATTTTGAGTCTTTTCTGATTTCTTATATGCATGATTTGATATCCTTGTAAGTCTCTCCGAGTCTTGGGTTTTGTTTGGCCAACTAGATCTATGATTCTTGCAATGGGAGAAGTGCTTGGTTTTGGGTTCATACCATGTGGTGACCTTTCCCAGTGACAGAAGGGGCAGCAAGGCACGCATCGTTTTGTTGCCATCAAGGGTAACAAGATGGGCTTTTATCATAGATATGAGATTGTCCATCTACATCATGTCATATTGCTTAAGGCGTTACTCTGTTCTTATGAACTTAATACACTAGATGCATGTTGGATAGTAGTCGACGTGTGGAGTAATAGTAGTGGATGGAGAAAGTATCGGTCTACTTGTTTTGGACGTGATGCCTATAGATATAATCATTGCCATAGATAACGTCACGACTTTGCGCGGTTCTATCAATTGCTCGTCAGTAATTCGTTCACCCACCGTCTACTTGCTTTCATGAGAGAAGCCACTAGTGAACACTACGGCCCCCGGGTCTATTCACAACTATCGTTTCCACTTTCACTTTTACTTTGCTTTGTTTACTTTTTGCTTTCAGTTCTCACTTTGCAGACAATCTATAACAGATTGACAACCCCTTCATAGTGTTGGGTGCAAGCTCTTTGTGTTTGTGCAGGTACTTGTGACTCGACGTGATCCTCCCACTGGATCGATACCTTGGTTCTCAAACTAAGGGAAATACTTACCGCCGCTGTGCTACATCACCCTTTCCTCTTCAAGGGAACACCAACGCAAGGCTCCAAGGCCGCGGGGAAATCCTTTGCATATTTGTCAGGGAAGGTCTGTTGTCGCAGTAGCAGTGTGCGTAGGAAATTTTTTGTTTCCCATGCAATGTTCCCCATCAGCCGCCCCATCGCCGGATCCGCCGGATCCCGTGCCCCTCCGCGCCTCCCCGTCATCACACGGTGGCAGCCCCCGCCAACGGCTAGATTTGATCGGGGCGGAGCCCCGCTCCCTAGTTGACCCCGAGCAGTCGCTCGTCCCGCTCCTCCGCTCGCTCGCTGCAGCTCTCGGCCCCCAGCACTAGCGTTGCGGCCTAGTAGCCAGCCGCGCCAGGCCCAGCTCCCTCGAGGCCCAAGCCGGCCAGTGCCGCTATGTGTCGCCCAACGCAGCAACCGCCTCCGCCTCGCTCTCGGTCGGCCCAGCTTCCCCTCCAGCCGACCCAAGGCCGTGGTAAGTCGCTGCTCTCCCCTATCTTCTGCCGGAGGCGCTGCATAGCTATTTAACGCCTGCTCTGTTCAGCCCAGCAGTAGTTAGGTTTTGGCCTTGTAGTTTTTTTCCCCGTCTTGCGATTTAGTTAATTTCCCAGGATTTCAGAAAATGCATTGTTTTTCGAATGCCCGTAGATTGTTAACCGTGCATCGGATCAGAGTGATTTAAATATGTAACATGACTAGAATTTTACGTAGATTAATATTTTTCCAACTCTCATGCATGATAAAAAAATGTTAATCTTGTTGTTTACCTCGTTTTGCGTGTCGTGCCGCATTAAGACGGTTTAGGTCGTAACTAATTATCCGTAGCTTCGTTGGAGACGATCCATACATGTAAATGTACTAGAACAACACGTAGATTCACGTGCTCCACTTTCTTTTGCTGTTTAAAAAACATAAAATGTGATTGGGACAGATCTGGACAGATTGCTAATTTAACACATGGGGTCATTTCAGAGATGCTATATATCGTTTTCGGCCTGATTTAAAATGCCTAGATAGGTAGTTTAATTTGTGCTTCACCCCTTGCCATGTTAACAACCTTTTAATATTGTCGTGTTGATAAACGGGAGTGAACTAAATAATTAAACGTGGAGTTTCGTCAATATGCAACTCATTGCATATTGAACTTCACTTAAGGGGTAGTGTTTGGGTGATGTGAATTGCCATGTCTTGCATATTTGAAACTGATCATGCATCATATTAGGAGTGCATCATGCCGTGCATGTGTCGTGGTGAATATCTGTGTTGATGCTTGTTTTCGGTTTGCTTCGTCTCGATAGAGTTCCGCAAGCGTGTCGGATTGTGAGGACCCGTTCGACTACGTCGGTTCGTCTGCTTCACGGAGTCGTTCTTCTTCCAAGCAGAATCTCAGGCAAGATGACTATTTCCCTAGATATCATTACTATCATTGACATGCTAGTTGTTTCGTTTCTATCGCTATGTCTCATTGCCTACCACCTGTTAAATTCAGCCTCTCAACATTGTCATGAAAACCTTCAAGCTGTCCACAACCTAGCAAACCACTGATTGGCTATGTTACTACTTGCTTAACCATTTGTTAGCGTTGTGAGTTGCATGTGCAGTTGCTTCCATGTGATAACATGGGTTCCTTGTGATATCATCGTAGTATTGCTATTTAATTTAATGCACCTATATACTTGGTAAAAGGTGGAAGGCTCAGCCTTCTAGCCTGGTGTTTTGTTTCATCTTTGCCCCCTTAGTTTCGTCTACTGGTGTTATATTCCATAAATGAGCGCTCCTAACATGCTTGGGGTTGTTATGGCGACCCCATAGATTCTCGTTTTGGGATAAAGCTCGTCTGGCAAGGCCCAACATTGGTACTATATTTGCCCAACATAATAATTCTGTTAATACTAAAAAACATAGGTCGTCACGAACCCGAGGAGTAATTCAACATAATATAGGGAGGGCCAGTGCTGATGGTGCTGGTCCAAAATAGAGCACTATGCGGGGCCAACCCAGGGCAACTTGGGAGATTCCTATCAGGCCACCGTACGCGTTGCTTATCCATCGTGTCCTGAGAACGAGATACGCGGCTCCTATCGGGATCGTCGACACGCCGGGCAGCCTTGCTGGACTTGTTTTACCTTTCTCGAGCGTCTTGTGCGAGGGATTCTAAGGATGCTTTGGGTTATCTCAAGGTTGAGGTTTTCCAATAGGAACCCGGAGATCACGAGTTTCCCTGATCGAGGTCATTCCGTCGCAGCGTGTGGTAGTTTGTGATGGACTAGTTGGAGCACCCCTGCAGGGTTAAATCTTTCGGAAAGCCGTGCCCACGGTTATATGGCAACGTGGAAACTTTGTTTAACATCTGGTTCTATATAACTTGAAGTTAACTTAATTAAAAATTGCCAACTGAGTGCGTAACCGCGACTGTCTCTTTTGTGAGCTCCTTCTCCGATCGAGGACACGGTGGGGTTATGTCTGACGTAAGTAGGTGTTCAGGATCATTCATTTGATCATCAGTATTCACGTCCGCTGTGCGTAAATTCCCTTGATGTTACAATGTTCCACGATGATCTCATCGGATGAACCACGATGTCGAGGATTCACTTAATCATGTATGCAATTCCCTTTGTCCATCGGTATGACACTTGCCCGAGATTCGATCGTCGGTATCCCTATACCTTGTTCAATCTCGTTACCGGAAAGTCTCTTTACTCATTTCATAACCCACCATCCCGCGGCTACCTCCTTAGTCACATTGAGCTCATTATGATGATGGATTACCGAGTGGGCCCGGAGATACCTCTGCGTCACACGGAGTGACAAATCCCAGTCTCGATTCGTACCAACCCAACAGATACTTCCTGAGATACCCGTAGTGCACTTTTATAATCACCCAGTTACGTTGTGACGTTTGATACACCCAAAGCACTCCTACGGTATCCGGGGATTGCACAATCTCATGGTTTAAGGAAATGATACTTGACATTATAAAAGCTCTAGCAGATGAACTATACGATCTTGTGCTATGCTTAAGATTGGGTCTTGTCCATCACATCATTCTCCTAATGATGTGATCCCGTTATCAATAACATCCAATGTACATGATCAGGAAACCATGACCATCTATTGATCAATGAGCTAGTCAACTAGAGGCTCACTAGGGACATGTTGTGGTCTATGTATTCACACATGTATTACGGTTTCCGGTTAATACAATTTATAGCATAAATAATAGACAATAATCATGAACAAGGAAATGTAATAATAACCACTTTATTATTGCCTCTAGGGCATATTTCCAACAGTTTCTACCATTGGTGATAAGATATGGAAAATATTGTGTCCTTAAAATATTCATGTTTTTGTTTGGCTAGGAGTTTACAATAAGATTTTAACTAGAGATAATTTAGCTAACTGTAGAAACGTTGACGATCTCACCTGCTTATTTTCTAATGAGTTGGAATCAATTCAACATATGTTCTTTGATTGAATTGTAGCTAAATGCATTTGGAAGATGATATCTGGCTTCTTTCAAATGCCCATTATTTCTTGCTTTAAGGATGTCTGTGCTTTCTGACACAAGCATAAAGAAAAACATGTGCTGAGCATGATTATAGTTGCCTCCTTGTGGAGTGTGTGGAGATTGAGAAATGAATTTTGTTTTAAGGGTCGTACTTGGAAAAGTCTGGACTGTGTGCTTGTGAAACTTTGAAACTTTCTTCGATAATGGGGAGTGCTCTGTGACGCCATACAGGAGATGATGCTTCGGCAATTCATCTGTGAGCTGGGCAAGTGTCGTGGGGAGCTGCTCCGCATTGCATCGAGATAATCCCGTAGAATACTGTAGTCTGATGTTGCTAGCTACCCTCCTCTGTTAGTCTTACATTTCTAGTTTTTGCGGCTCTTTGAGCTGTGGATGTTTGGTGTACTTTTAGTGGGCTTGGCTCTGTGGTTGGAGACGCTTTAGGTTGTGACGAGGCTTAGAATTGCACTCTTATGTGTTCTGTTTATTGCTTTGTCAAATAAGATGGAGCTGGGAGGGGGACCCCTTTTATTCAAAAAACCCGACCAATATAGTTCTCGATGTAGTTTTAATTTTTTGTTGGTTATTTTTTGTCTTATGGTTTTTTCCATTCTAATGCGCTCTATTTTTCTTGATTATACCCTGTTAGAGGATGCTCTTTGGGTCTCTTTTCTTGAAAAAAAGAATAAGAACAACTCAATTGTACTCAATTTAAGGGCTAGAAAAGAAAAAAAATAGGCCCTTGGAGACGCTTCTCCAGCTGGCAAAACGACCGCACATGTATCAAGAAGGCATTTCCATCACCGAATAGTGCGAAACATGCATCGAGGATCTCCCACGCAGATTATCACGAGCAAGATGATGGCAACAATAGGCAAACGACCTCAAGAATCTCGAAGAGGGGGTTGAGAGAGGGCACCTAAGTCATCGGTGATACGAAAACGTGTTCTCGATAGGCCGCATATACCCATTGAATGGGATGTGGATGCTAAAGGAAGGGTTGAGCACCGTGGAAGAACCCATGTCCCATCACCTGCTCATCCTAGGAAGTCGAAATTGATCCCCAAGTAAATATATTGATGATACTTTGAACACAAGCCCAAATCACCGTCATTTGAAGTTAAGGCAAAAAGGAACTCAAACATTTTAAAACTCTGCTATGCACTTGGAAAGTGAAACGAAAAACCCATAAATAAGAGCAACTCAGAGTTTGATGGGGTTACAGTCCCAGGGTAGGGTCATAGATCTGCCCTATAGGTCCGACCCAAGGACTACCCTTCATAGAGGACAAGACCCTTAGACAGTTCCGACTGAACTATGGACGCCCCCATCATCCAGTCGGCGACGATCGACTCGGAGCATATCTAACGTACTGACTGGAATCCACTATGTACGTCGTAACCTCCCAGGAGGGCAACGGTCATATGTTTTCATACACCATAACTAGCATTTAAGGCTTACGTGACCAGTAACGCTGGCGTTAACTCGCCACTACTCCACCCCTGTCCATCGGACCATTATGAAGGGAAGCGCACTCTATATAAGCCGCCCTTCACCACTGGTACAGGGGTTGGCACTTGTTGTAATCCCTTAATACACTCGACACAAAGCTCCCAAGAGCACTGAGACGTAGGGCTTTTACCTCCACCGTAGAGGGGCCTGAACTCATACATCCTCGCCGTAGCTAAGGCTCTGCCCATATACTTTCGTACCCCGTACTTCTACTGTCAGACTTATACCCACGACAGTTGGCGCCCACCGTGGGGCAGGCGTCTAAGCGACTTCCGGCGAGTTTTCGATTTCATCTTTTCGTCATGTCATCCGGCGGAGATCTGTGCATGGGTCATGAGATCCTCTTCGGTGCACTCTCCTTCATCGCCGACGATTCGGCATGGCTTCGGGATGCGCCCCTCGATGTCGAGACGCTTCCGAGTCGCGGGGCTACGCACTTCCGTGCCAGTTCCTGCGGCGTTCTTCTTCTCCAGCCATCGACCCCGGTGTCGATCTTCGCCCCCGTGACGCGCCGCAACAAGCGATCCGGTCGTTCGCGGCTCCAGCGTTCGGTGCGACACGCCCTAGCGCGACAAAACATGTCCTCTCAAGTGGTGGTGCTCGAATCGGTTGTGGTCCCGCCGTCATCCCAGTGCTTGGGTCAGTTCCGACAGAACTACCTTCCGAGTATCAGGGTCACGGGCCTGCAGCCGAAGTACTCATGATCGATTCCCACGAAAATCCCCCCGGGACTGGTCGGTGAGATCGGAGAATCATCCGGCGCTCGTCGTCAGCACCTTCGTTCTTCCAGTTGACGCACTCGCCAGAGCAACGTCGAGGTGTTCCGCACACCCATCCTCAACTTGGCTGCAGCCGCCAGGATCGCTGATTCTCTCCAGCCGACTGATTCGGAGGCCGGTAGATGAATCGAGCAGATCCGTGCCTTGTTACATACGACGCAGCAGCAAAACTCGGCGGTCTCCGAGTCACACAACAAGATCCACAACAGTTCCGTTCAAGCGAACACACATCGGTCGGTTTTCAGTCCCGACTCTCACCAGCGACGCAGAGGGGGCAGCCGTTCCAGGGACCCGAGTCGGAATCCGCTTTCCATTCGGTCTCATCCCGAAGATCGTCGTCGTTCGCGTACTCCTCCGCGGAGTGGGCCTTACGGACCCCGGCATTACGATGATCATCGTTCGGGCGGTGGCGCGCATGATCAAAGGCCTGATGCAAGAGGGTATATCACTCAGAAGAAGGTTGATAGAAGTCGAGCCCACCGTGATGGTCACGATCGAGACCGTCCGAGTGGAAGCAGGACCGTCGTTTCTGGTCCCGAGTGTTTCAGTCGGGCCATTTGCTCGGCTGACATCCCTCCCAACTTCCGATTGGTGACGGGAATCAGCAAATTCACAGGAGAGTCCAAACCAGAAACTTGGTTAGACGACTACAGAGTGGCAGTCCAGATCGGCGGCGGAGATGACCATGTCGCCATGAAACATCTCCCACTGATGCTCGACGGTTCGGCTCGAGCTTGGCTAAACCAGTTAGCTCCATCAAGCATTTACAGTTGGGCACATCTGTCCCGAGTCTTCATCAGGACCTTCGAGGGTACGTGCAAATGCCCTGCTGGTCTCACAGAGCTTCAGCACTGCGTCCAGAAGCAAAACGAGCCCTTGCGCGATTTCATCCAGCGGTGGACAACCCTCTACCACACGATGGAGAATGTTACAGAACACCAAGCAGTCTGCGCCTTCAAGGCAGGCGTTCGGTACAGAGATCTATACCTGAAGTTTGGTCGGACAGGTGACATCTCCATGAGCAAGATGATGGAGATAGCCGCGCGCTATGCAAATGACGAAGAGGAGGACCGCATACGTAGCGGCAAGCATAAGTTAGTCGCCAACGGAGATGGGAGCAGCAATCGGAAGCAGAAACAGAAAGACCAACCCACTCCACAAGCAGAGGCAGCAGTCGTTACAAATGCTAAGTTCAAAGGCAAGGGGAAACCACAGTACACCCCCAAGAAGAAACAGTCAGGAAATTCCATCCTAGATCAACCGTGTCCAATCCACATGAAGACGGATGAAGAAGGCAATGTCATATTGCCGAAGCATACCACTCGGCAGTGTCGCCTCCTGATCCAAGGATTCGGTGAAGGACAGCCGAGTGAGAAAGACACCGAGCAACATGATGAGGACAAGGAGGATTCGTTCCCTCAAGTCCATGCAACGTTAATGATTTTTGCTGATGTAGAAAGCAAAAGTCGACTGAAGCTGGTCAAGAGGGAGGTAAACATGGCAACCCCATCCACTCCCACATTCCTCAAGTGGCCACAGACTGCAATCACTTTTGATTAGTCAGATCACCCAGCACACGTACCCACCCTAGGGAGGCAAGCTCTGGTCGTCGACCTGGTGATGGAAAGAGTTAGGCTGCGCAAAGTCCTCATGGACGGCGGCAGCGGCTTGAATATCATGTACGCCGACACTCTCAAGGGAATTGGCATTCCGATGTCCAGACTTAGCGAGAGCAGTATGCAATTTCATGGAGTCGTCCCGGGAAGAAAGGCCAAATCACTCGGCCAGATTGCGTTGGATGTCGTTTTCGGCTCTAACAAGAACTTTCGCAAAGAGAAGTTAACATTCGAGGTGGTAGACTTCCAGAGTGCATACCATGCCATTCCGGGCCGTCCGACATACGTACGTTTCATGGCCCGTCCATGTTACGTATATTTGAAGCTGAAGATGCCTGGTCCAAAAGGCGTGATTGCTGTCACAGGCAATCGGCAGCGGGCCGAGGAGTGTCTGCAGCAGGGGTCGAGAGTTGCAGACCATCAGATGGCTGTACTCGAGTTGGATGAGTACAAGAAGATTGCCGACCCCGCCGACCTGATGCGTTCAAAGAAGCCAGCTTCCGAGTCCGCATTCTAGTCGGCGGGAGACACGAAGAAAGTAAGCATCCACCCGACAGATGCCACCGCCGCCCCAACAAACATCTCCACCACCCTTGATCCAAAATAGGAAGCCAAGCTCACCCAATTCCTCCGTGAGAACTGGGACATTTTTGCATGGAAGCCTGCTGACATGCCAGGTGTACCCAGGGAGTTGGCTAAGCACCGACTGCATGTGGATCCTGCTGCTCGGCCCGTCTGAGAACGCCTGCGTCGGTCCACCGCGTACAAGAGAAAAGCAATCGGAGAGGAGGTGGCTAAACTTCTGGCAGCCAACTTCATTCGCGAGGTACACCACTCCGAGTGGCTTGCTAATGTTGTCATGGTGCCCAAGAAGGACAAGTCTCTCCATATGTGCATCGATTTCAAGCACCTTAATAAGGTCTGTCCAAAAGACCACTTCCCGCTCCCCCGCATTGATCAAATCGTTGATTCGACTGCGGGTTGCGAGCGCTTATCCTTCCTTGATGCCTATTCGGGCTATCATCAGATCCGTCTGTATGGTCCAGATGAATTAAAAACATCTTTCATCACCCCATTCGGGTGCTTCTGTTACATCACTATGTCATTCGGTTTGAAGAATGCAGGAGCAACTTTTATGCGAATGATCCAAAAATGCCTCCTAGACCAGATTGGTCGAAACGTGGAGGCATATATGGACGATATCGTAGTCAAGTCACGCAATGGTTCCGACCTGCTGACTGACTTGGCAGAAACATTCGCCAACCTACGTAGGTACGATATCAAGCTCAACCCAGCCAAGTGTTCATTCGGCGTTCCCAGCGGGAAGTTACTCGGTTTCTTCGTTTCCGAACGAGGGATCGATGTCAACCCCGAAAAGATCGGGACCATTGTTCGAATGGAGCGGCCGGTATGAATACATGACGTACAAAAGCTCACAGGTTGCCTAGCGGCTTTGAGCAGGTTTATCGCTCGACTCGGTGAGAAGGCGTTACCTCTGTACCGACTCATGAAGAAGTCGGATACCTTCGAGTGGAGAGACGAAGCCCAAATCGCATTCGACGACCTCAAAGCCCTGCTTTCCACCCAGCCGGTTCTTACTGCCCCGCTCAGTAAAGAACCCCTTCTTCTGTACATCGCGGCTACAAATCAAGTCGTCGGCACCGTTCTGACAGTCGAACGCGAAGAAGAAGGCAAAGCGTACAAGGTTCAGCGGCCAGTATATTATGTTTCCGAAGTCCTGACTCCTTCAAAGCAGAGGTATCCCCATTATCAGAAGCTTATTTATGGGATCTACATGACTGCAAAGATGGTGGCTCATTATTTCCAAGACCACTCGGTATCTGTCATATCTGATGCTCCGTTGTCGGAAATTCTCCACAATCGGGACGCATCAGGCCGAGTGGCAAAGTGGGCAATGGAGATGCTATACTGCGACATCAAGTTCGAAGCCAAGAAAGCTATAAAGTCTCAAGCTCTTGATGACTTCATAGCAGAATGGGTAAAACAACAGCAACCGACTCACATCTACTCGGCTCATTGGACCATGTTCTTCGATGGGTCCAAGATGTTGAATGGCTCCGGCGCCGGCATAGTGCTCATATCCCCGAAAGGTGATAAACTCAAGTATGTGTTGCAGATCCATTTTGATTCTTCCAACAACGAAAGAGAGTATGAAGCTCTCCTTTACGGGTTGCGCATGGCCATCACACTCGGCGTCCGTCGCCTTATGGTCTATGGCGACTCAGATCTAGTGGTTAATCAAGTAATGAAGGAGTGGGACATAAGGAACCCCACCATGACTGCATACTGCAATGCAATAAGAAAGCTCGAAAAGAAGTTCGAAGGTCTGGAACTTCACCATGTTCCCCGACTGAAAAACCAAGCAGCGGATGAATTGGCAAAACTTGGATCCACACGAAGACTTGTCCCGAGTGATGTCTGCCTCGAGCACCTACACCTCCCCTCGGTAAAAGAAGATCCTTTTATAGAGGAACCTATGCAACCGAAGAGCTCAACAGATCAGACTAAAGTCGAGGTTCCCGCTGTGGTTGACTTGGTCATGGAGATTCTAGCTGTCATTCCCGAATGGGCTGTGCCATTCATTGCATACATCCTGAGGCAAGAGTTACCGGAAGACGAGGTCCAAGCTAGGCAGATCGTTCGCAGGTCGAAGTCCTTCACCGTCGTTGATGACCAGTTATACAGAGAAAGTGTTTCAGGCGTCCTTCAGCGGTGTATCTCTCCTGAGGAGGGTCAGTTAATTTTGGAAGAAATTCACTCGGGAACCTGCGGCCATCATGCCTCCTCAAGGGCAATCGTCGCCAAAGCATTCAGAGCTGGTTTCTTCTGGTTGCGGGTGAGCGAAATGGCGAAAGATATAGTTGACCATTGCGAAGGTTGTCAGTTCTATTCAAACAAGTCCCACAAGCCAACGTCCGCGCTGAAGACAACTCTCCTTTCTTGGCCATTCGCCGTGTGGGGATTAGATACAGTCGGACCATTCAGAACAGGCCAAGGAGGATTCACCCATATGCTGGTAGCAGTCGACAAATTTACCAAGTGGATTGAACCCAAGCCAATCAAGAAGCTTGATGCCCTTACGGCCATCAAATTTATCAGAGACATCATCACCAGATACGGGGTTCCACATAGCATAATCACCGATAATGGCACAAACTTTGACTCGGACAGGTTCAAAGGTTTTTGCCCAGGCCAAGGTATCCGAGTGGATTTTGCATCCGTTGCGCACCCCCAAACAAATGGACAAGCGGAGCGGGCGAATGGACTCATTCTTCAAGGGTTGAAGCCTCGACTCCAGCGGGAAGTTGTACATGCCGCCGGCGCATGGGTCACCGAGCTGCCTTCATTGCTGTGGGGCCTCCGAACGACTCCGAATAGATCGACAGGACGATCCCCGTTTTTCCTCGTTTATGGGGCAGAGGCAGTCCTTCCGAGTGACTTGCTTCACAACTCTCCACGAGTCGAACTTTTCTCCAAAGCCGAAGCAGAGCAAGCCAGGCAAGACGGAGTAGAACTTTTAGAAGAGGAGCGCGAGATGGCATTGATCCGTTCAACAATTTATCAGCAAGATCTGCGGCGATTTCATGCGCGGCACGTCAGGAGCCGCACGTTCCAAGCAGGCGACCTGGTGCTCCGAGTGGATGAACAGAGACCACACAAGTTGACTCCCGCCTGGGAAGGACCGTTCATCATTTCTAAGGTGCTGAACAACGGAGCATATCGACTCTACAACCTCGACAAGGAGACGGACGAGCCGCGAGCATGGAATGGAGATCTACTGAAGCGCTTCTACACATAACCGCCGACAGAGACAATGTAAAGAACAAATGTCATCAAAGTAATACAAAGCGGATTAATTTCTTGTCGATTCAAAATTCTTCCGCGTTTGCAGACTCCGGTCTAAAAAACTAAATCCGAGTGTGCACCAAAAGTCACACTCGGGGACTTAGCTGCGACCCAGAGTCGCCTAAGTAAACAACTTGCTCCGAGTGTGCACCAAGAGTCACACTCGGAGACTTAACTGCGACCCAGAGTCGCCTAAGTAAAAACTTGCTCCGAGTGTGCACCAAAAGTCACACTCGGAGACTTAGCTGTGACCCAGAGTCTCCTAAGTAAAAACTCACTCCGAGTGTGCACCAAAAGTCACACTCGGGGACTTAGCTGCGACCCAGAGTCGCCTAAGTAAACAACTTGCTCCGAGTGTGCACCAAAAGTCACTCGGAGACTTAGCTGCGACCCAGAGTCGCCTAAGTAAAAAACTCGCTCCGAGTATGCACCAAAAGTCACACTCGGGGACTTAGCTGTGACCCAGAGTCGCCTAAGTAAAAACTCGCTCCGAGTGTGCACCAGAAGTCACACTCGGGGACTTAGCTGCGAACCAGAGTCGCCTAAGTAAAGAGCTTCCTCCGAGTGGGCACTCGAGTTACACTCGGAGGCTTAGCTGAGTCGCCTAAACAAAAACCACGAGCCAAAATCGTGTCAAAAAAAACTCTGCGAAAGAAGAGCAAAAGATCCGGTTCGAATTCAAATTGAGTTCTACGATCAGTCGGCTCGGTGTGAATCAAGTTTATCCACACTGAGCCACGAATGTACCGGCCAACAGCAGTGGCCAAAGTTTAATACAAACTCCACTCGGCATACCGAGGTAAATGCGCGTTCAGCATAAAGTCAATCAAGCATCGTCGGGGCTGGCAGGCTCCAAGAAGGTGTCGAGGTCTATTCCATCTGCAATCCGAGTGGCCGTGTCGAGGAAGGTCTCCATGAAGTCTTCAAATCGAAGCTTCTTGGTGTTGGCGACCTGCAACGTCTTCAGCTTGTCTTCACGGGCTTCCTTACAATGCACTCGGACCAGAGACAGTGCAACGTCCGTGCCACACCGAGCAGCAGACTTCTTCCATGCCTGCACTCTGCTTGGAACATCCTCTAGTCGAGTCATCAACCCCTCTATCTCATTCCGGGAGTCATCTTCAGGCCACAGCTCTTTGTCAATTCGGCCGACAACTCCTCTCAGGCGATCAATGAAAGGACCCACCTTGTTAAGGCGGGAATTCAGTCGAAACATGTCCCAGTTAGCTTCATCACCGAGTGGAACATTCGGTTGCCCAAGCGACCGCTCAATTTCGGCAGTTTCGGCTTCAACGTCCCGACAGAAATCTGCAAAGGAAAGACAGGGAGAAAATAAGCGTGGAGTGAACTCCAAAGTCAAAGAGCACTCGGCAAGCAACTTACCACCAAGCAGTGCGACCATCTTCTTCGCCCAGTCGCCGACGTAGTTCTCCTGCGCTTTGCACCGAGTGTTCATTAACTTCAGCTGGCCCATCCAGTCAGATCTCTCCTTCTTCATTTTTTCTACCTCAGCTAGCAGTGCCTTGTTAGTCCCCCGAGATTCCTCCAAAGATACTTCTCGTTCAGCGAGAGCCTTCTTCATGCCAGCCAGATCATTCGCAGCTACCTCCAAGTCGGCAGCAAGTTGAGTCTTCTCAGCCTTCAGAGCATTATAGGCCGATCCCATTTCACAAGTCTTCTGTCAAAGAGACACAAAGGGAGGATCAACCAGGTTCAACAAGGAAAAAGTTTCGACAGACTATTCAGACCCCTCCGATGCAAGCAATTGACAGTGGTCTCGGGGACTACACCCAGTGGGTTCACTGAGAGTGACCCCACTGGTATGAAGCTCGAACAGGTCGGTCCCATTGAGCTCCATAGCAAACCAACAACACTATGAGATTACTCTTACTCGACCCGAGTAACACTACTCTCGGGGACTACACCCAGTGGGTGCACTCGGCGTGCCCCCACTGGTACCATTCGGACAGATCAGCTCTGATCTGTAGAGATTATGGAAAATACATATAAAGACAACTGCCGGTGCAAGCACTCGGCAGAAGTCTCGGGGACTACACCCACTGGGTTCACTCGGAGTGAACCCACTGGAAAATTAACCTACTGTATCCGAGTATCTCGCCAAAACCCCCAGTGGGCACCAAGAGGAATGTAAACACTTACTAGCGCACTTACTCGGATATCATCCCGAAGCTCCAAGCTCTTCTTGTACACGGACGCAATGGAGTCATATGCTCCCTTGGCTTCGCCCACCATCAGCTCCACTTGCACCATGGCGTCCTTGGCGGCTCCTACTTGATCTTCCGGGAGGCGTCGGGCATCATATTGAATAGCCGACGGATCCGGTGTGACAGAAGGCGCCCTAGGTATCCCGAGCTCCCTGGGCATCCCGAGCTCTGCTCCACTCGGTTCCGCCGTGAGGGCCACCATCTCAGTCGGCGGCACGTTCATGGCGGGGTTGGCAGCAGGTTGGATAACCCCAGGGACATGCGCCAAAGCTGGTTCCGACCTCCTTTGGTCGTCGTCGTCCAGATGGATCACCTCCGAAGGAAGCCCGACTGAACAAAATAAAAATACAGAAAAAGATCAAGATCAAAGACAGCACTCGTGAAGCGGTAATACAGCTCTCGGAGTCGTGACAACGTACCTTGCTGGGACGTGGCGGCGTTATCAGTGTCCATAGGATCGTCGCCCTGACGCGGCAGAGAGGTGGCGAAGGTAGCAGCTCTGTTGAGTGAAATCCATTCGACGGGTAAACATGAATTCCCAAAAAGAAGAGTCCAATCGGATACTGAAGGAAGTTGGAAGAGCAAAGATACTTACGCTAAGGTGACCAGAACAGCGATCCTCATCCGGGGCAAAGCTTTCTGAGGTTTAGACCTGCTAGGTTTAGCCACCTTGGACGGCTGATCCACGGGCTCGGCAAAAGAACCCCTGGTTCTCTTCACACTCCGAGCACTCGGGGCCACGGGAGGAGCCGGCAGAACAGCGGGGTCATGACGGTGCTTGGTTTGTTGTTCTCGTGGTGAGGGTGACGAGCTCTGCTCTTCACTCTCCTCCTCCTCCTATTCTGTTTCCTCCTCCGTCTCCCTACTGTCAGAGACGTACTCGGCACTACCCGCGCTACCCTCCATGTTGCCTTCTTCTTCCTCGACTGGATCCCCACCTGAGACTGCAGAATGCCAGTTCGTCCACTCCTGCACAAAACACAGTCGGCAACGTCAGTCGGCGAGACAAGAGAAGCAATAAAACTGAGAAGGTTAAAAGCACTCGACAACATGTACTCACCTCATTCGGAGGAGGATTTTAGGCACGGAAGGCCTTCACCCGCCGAGCTCCCACGGGGTTATCACATGTGCCCGTGATGCTGCGGACCCACGCACTCACGGTCTCCTCGCTCACGTCTTCAGGATGGGACCGAGTGGTATCCAAAGGCCCCGTGTAATGCCACATTGCGTCGTCTCGGGCCTGGAGCGGCTCGATGCGTCGACCCAGAAAAGTCTCCAACAGGTCCATGCCGGTAACTCCCTTCCGGGCGACGGATATCAGCGCGTCGACCAAAGGCTGGATCTGGGTTTTTTCTCCCTTAGAGAGCGCTAGGTTCCTGGGAGGGCCCGGACGGTCTAAACTGAAGGGTGGTAACCCACTCGAAGCATTCGGGCAGGCAATGTCCTGGAAGTAGAACCAGGACCATTGCCAGCTCCTAACCGACTCGGATAGCTGAAGGGAGGGATAACTACTTTTCGTTTTCTTCTGAAATCCTAAACCCCCGCAGAGCTGGAGGATGTGCATCTTATCATCAGACTGGCTAAGCTTCTTAACTGTTTGAGATCTAGCGGAGAAAACATATTTGAAGAGCCCCGAGTGGGGAGGACATCCTATGAAGCACTCGCAGAGGGTGATGAATGCGGAAAGATGAGCTATAGCATTCGGCGGAAAGTGATGGAGCTGCGCCCCGAAGTAATTCATGATACCTCGGAAGAAAGGATGGGGAGGCACGGAGAAACCTCTGGCCACGTGGCTGAGCAGCAGAACGCGCTCCCCCTCCTTCGGCGCCGGCTCCATCTCGCCTTTCGGCAGCCTCCAAGACTTGTTGACGACCATGCCGTGCTCCACCAGCTCCAACACGTCGTTCTCCCTCACCGTGGAGGGGAGGAAGTCCCCGTGGATCCAGCCCGCCAGCAACGCCCGCTGCCGCCGCTGAGTGGAGGCCGCCCCCTTCTTCTTCTTCTTCGCCTCGAGCTTGCTGGTCTGCCCCTTAGCATGGCGAGGGCGACGGATACGCGGACGAGGAGGGGAAGGAGGTGGCTTGAGGTGTGCAGGGAGTTGCGGGGGGAGATCAATGGGAGGAGGACGAGCAGCGCAACAGGAAGGTCCGCCGGGAAGGCTTTAATAGGCCTCCGACTGAGTCACTTACAGGTGGGCCCAAGATCTTATCCTCCCAACCGGCTGTTGCAAGATTAGTGGAGAAGATCGCGGCGCGGTAATCGAGGAGGCAAAATCTACTCGATGGCCATGTCGTCATCCCCGCTGAGCGCGCGGCAACCGAAATTTGAGGATCCCGGAAAATCCGGCGCTGTCAGTTTGACCGGTCACGTCGAAAGATTCCGCGGAAGCAATCGGTCCCTCACGGTTCGTTTCGCTTGCATATTCACTCGGATCACTAGCCGCAAAGATAAAATGGATCGAGGCAGACAACGCTAAGATCACCTCAATACCAGTTGGCTCCAAACTCCGGACATCACTTCATCGTTCCAACCCCGATCCATTCGGGGACTAATGATGGGGTTACAGTCCCAGGGTAGGGTCATAGGTCTGCCCTATAGGTCCTACCCAAGGACTACCCTTCATAGAGGACAAGACCCTTAGACAGCTCCGACTGAACTAAGGACGCCCCCATCATCCAGTCGGCGACGATCCACTCGGAGCATATCTAACGTACCGACTGGAATCCACTCTGTACGTCGTAACCTCCCAGGAGGGCAACGGTCATACGTTTTCATACACCATAACTAGCATTTAAGGCTTACGTTACCAGTAACGCCAGTGGTAACTCGCCACTACTCCACCCCTGTCCACCGGACCATTATGAAGGGCAGCCCACTCTATATAAGCCGTCCTTCACCACTGGTACAGGGGTTGACACTTGTTGTAATCCCTTAATACACTCGACACAAAGCTCCCAAGAGCACTGAGACGTAGGGCTTTTACCTCCACCGTAGAGGGGCCTGAACTCATACATCCTCGCCGTAGCTAAGGCTCTGTCCATATACTTTCGTACCCCGTACTTCTACTGTCAGACTTATACCCACGACAGAGTTACATAAAATAAGGACTGAAAATAAAATAAAATATGTGAAAGATAAAGAGCATCCCAGAGTAGGAAACTGATCGGAACCAATAGATAGCAAGAGGCATATGTGTTCCATCCCATTTCAAAGTTGAGCACTAGAAAATAATAACTAGGTAAACAAATGCTTGGAGCACATGCAATAGGGTTTACTCTAAGCAATTTTAGAACGTCTTGGTAGTTCATAATTCAAGCAGAACTAAGCATAACAATTTTTATAATAGACCTTTTGAAGCTATGTCTCGGCTGGTAGTCGCTTTCAAAGAAGAGAAGTGGTGGATTTCCAGCATAGTATGCACTGCAAATCGGGGTTATGAGGCCACAATGTGAGGCTAGAGGCCACCACCCACTTTGATATATCATGCTGAATTCCGCCATTAAATATCGTTGGACATCATTCCTTTTGTTTGGGGATATAAAGAGAGGGAATTCTGGTGGAAGATGCTTTTACAAAGAACGGAAGTGGAGCAAAGGGCACATATGTCTGATTCTTCTCATACACAGTCCAGTATCGACGGTGGTAGCCTAGAATGCATAGTGAAAACCAAATAGAAGCATTTTTTTCGTTTTTGCATAGAAGCATGACCATCTTTGTAGAAAAAGAAATGCCTTTGTAATACTCCCTTCGTCCTGAATTATACAGATGTATGTACATACGTGTAATTTAAAATGAAGGTATGTACTCTGTATATTATTAAGTTGGACATGTCCATTTCTGTTAGGACTAGAAAATGCAAAAGAAAAGAGAAAATGGAACCCAGCAACGACAAATGGATAAATAATAGCCACTCGCCCATATTCTTATGTCTTGTCAAAAGAAAAGCACATTCTCACGGACAACTACTGGCCACTGCCGTCTTATGTGAAAAAGATCAAACATATCAATTCATGTTGTGGAGGCAAAATCTAACTAAAGCATGGATGTGCAAATAAGACGAACCGAAGTGCCGTCGTTTTTTTCCCCTCGGAACATGCTCTAGTCTCGCTTTATAAGATACAACAAGAATAAAGTACGCAGACAAATGATATAAAATGATGAAATAATCTTTTTACAAAGCACATTCTAGAATACCCAGATCACATAGTTCTTTTAGAGGTTTTACTATGAACTACATACAGAGCAAGATAAATGAATGTACATCTATAATAGGTCTATATACATTTATATGAATTCATATTAAAATCTCTAAAATGTCTTGTATTTAAAAAGAGAGGAAGTATATAAGAACAACGCTATGCTACACCCTAGTAGACCTCTTGAGGGCGTTGCCCTCGTATTTTTCTTCTGTTACATAATGACACACACTTGTGTTAAGAAAAATGACGCACATTTGGTTGCTCGATAAAAGAAAAATATTACTAACAATTTCACACTTTCATAATCTCTTCCATTCTATTATGTGTACACGTATATGTTGACAGTACAATGATCATGCTCCACAAAGAGGAGAAGACCGAGACCAAGAACATCGTCCATGGTTTCAAAACGAAGTTCGATTTTAAAAACGCAAAAGGAAAAAAAAAAAAAAAAAAAACGCCATCTCTTCTTCTATGAACAGAGCGAGTAAAAATGGCGGCTAAGGCCATGCATGGATCCCTCATCCCTCCCTAACCTTTGGTCCCCTGCGCCGCCATGCCGCGGCCGTAGTGCCACGAGTGGCCGCCGAGCCCTCTGGCGAACCGCTGCAGCGGGCTCAGCCGCGCGCACCCGACGATGCCCTCTGCCGCCGCCGCCGCGCTCTTGTCGCCGCTCTGCTTCTTGAGCTTGTCCATGCTGACGGCTCTGGCGTTGAACTTGGCCGCCGCCGCCGTTGGTGGTGGCGCGCTCGCCTTCTTGAGGGGCGCGTCGGGCTGCTGAGCCGGCGGGCACTTGGGGAGAGGGTCTTTGCTGATCCGGCCGCCTTCCGACGAGCTCCGGAACAGGAGGAGGTCGCTGAGCCGCCACCTCCTCCACCCGGCGCTCCTGGAGGCTGGACGGGCGGCGAACGGGTCGTCCTTCTTGGGCGGCGAGCCTGACGCGACGGCGGCGGTGTTCTTGCCGCCGAGCGGGGAGGGGGAGGGGGAGGGCGCCTTGGTCGCCTCCAGGAGCGCCGCTGCGAACGGGTCGAAGTCCGTGCCGGAGCCGACCCTGCTCCGTCGCCGGGGCGACCTCAGGGCGCCTTTCGCGATCGGCGACCGCGGCGACGACCCGACGCTCCCGCCGTCGAGCAGGCCGGGCGGCGGCTTCAGCGGCCTGATCTTGCCCTTGTCGGAGAGCTCGTCAGCCGTCTTCAGCAGAGGCTTCAGCGGCCGGATCCTGCCCTTCTCGAAGAGCTCGTCGGCGGTCGTCAGGCTCTCCGCCGGCGCGGTCTTGTCGACGACGGTGCCGAACTCGAAGTCCGTGTCCCACGCCGCCTCGCCGCCGCCCATCCCGGCCTTGGGCGTCCCGGGCCTCTCCTCCCAGTCGAACGGCACGGCCGAGGCGGTGGTGGAGTAGGACGAGCGCGGGTGGAACCCCTCGTCGTCATCCTCCTCCTCCTCCTCGTCCTCGCGGTCGCCGTGGCCCCCGTCGGCGAAGTGCGCGTATATGGCCGCGGCGCGCCGGGGGCTGGCGGGCGCGCTGGTGAAGTGCTGGAAGAGGTCGAAGGGGTTGGCGCCGGCGAGGCGCGGCGTGGCCGGCGGCAGGAGGTCGAACGGGTTCGGCGACGACGGCGCCGTCAGGAACGGGCTGCTGCCCCTCGCCGCCGCTCCCTCGACGGAGCCGAACGGGGTGGCCGGCTCCGGGAGGCGGCCGTGCGGGCTGGACGGCGCCGTGGCGTACGGGCTCGCGGCCGCGCTGTCGGGCCGGTGCGGCGTCGGCGAGGCGGGGCGCATCATGACCTCCATTTCTTGACTTGGCTTCTTGGGCACGGACGGAGAGCTCGCGGTGGCGATGGGTTTTTAAGCGGAGAGTCGTGGAGATGGAGGGAAGGGTGGGAAGCCGCGACGAAGGAGGGAACAGGGGAGCTGAACGAACGGCGATGGAGAAATGGATGGCCCACTTTTAAGTTTTAAATCTTCAAGAAAAAATAAATGCACCGGCTGCATTTCTCTTTTATTTATGAGTGGAATATGCTGGCTGCATTCTGCTCCCTACGTTTGTAAGTATAACCATTTTTAATGATTTCAACACGAACTACATGATGCATAGTTCTAGCATGTTGACTCACGATTAGGCCTGTTAAAAGTTTCATTCAAACGTCCTCTTTTTTGAAATACATGCTTATTTAAAAAATATAAATTTGTTCATTTTATTTTGTATGTAGTAGTTATTAAAGGAATATCTAGAAGGACTTGTATTTATACACGGAGGGATGGAGTAGATGACATTGTGTGTGATTTTTTTAAGAGATGTTCAAATGGAAGATGTGTATTTAGAGTATCATGATAATAAGTAAAAATCGTGTAATTTGCAACTATTTTATACTAGTACTTCTTCCGTCTCAAAATTCTTGTCTTAGTTTTGTCGAGATATAAATGTATCTAGTCACGTTTTAATATTTAGATACATTCAATACTACACAAAGCTAAGATAAGAATTTTGAAATGGAGGGAGTATTATGTATGTATATAAATTAGCTATCAAAGTTGCATCTTGTTGACTCTGTGTACATGTATAAAACAGTACTAGTATAAAACTTTATTCTTTCTAGAGAATAGGTTTTAGCCCTTCTTTAATAAAGCAAGAGTCTCCATGGAATAGAATATGTTGTGCCAAAGAAGATAATATAATAAATCGTCTATTCTGGAACAGAGAAGAGAGTATTAAAAAGGTACCGTGTATTTATTTCATTTCAAAATACGTTCCATAATTTATCTAGAAATATGTACCGTGTTAAGCTTTGTTAGGACAATTTTTTTTATCAATAACCACTCTACTAATGCGTAACTTTGTGATGCAAAAGTCATAACTATAAATAAGTACTCCCCCTTTCCCAAATTATTTGTCATGGAAATTGATAGAAATGGATGTATTTAAAATGCATCTAGATACATTTTCCGTGACAAGTAATTCGGGACAAAGGGAGTACTTTAGAATAGGAATGTAATGACACTAATTTTATATAATAAATATACACTATAATAGAGTAATAATTTGTTAAAGTCTTACCTCAGCGAAACCTAATATTTCATATCATAAATCAGATGTTTTGAGATGGAGGGAAGGGTGGGACTGGGAACCCGCGACGAAGGAGGGAACCTGGGAGGTGAACCAACAATGATGAAGAAATGGGAGGCAAACTTTTAAATCTTCAACAAAAGATAAATATACTGGTTGCATTTAGCCCTTATCAGAAACACTTTTATATTATGGGACGGATGGAGTAGATGATATTGTGTGCAAAAAATTATTAGAGATATTCAAATGGACGATGTGTATTTAAAGCATCATGAAAATATTTAACAATCATGTGGTTTAAAAACATTTTTACTTGAATTATATATGGATGGGAATTAGTTACTCCCTCCGTTTCAGTTTATAAGTCCGGCACGTGCATCTAGGTCGTCAATTTGACCAACTTAATGAAAGGAATATATTACAAAAAATATATCATTAGAAACTTTAGATGTTCTATTTTTTAATGATATAAGTTTTATGTTAAACAATATATTTTATATAAATCAAATTCACGTCCTAGGTACACGTGCATGCCTTATAAACCGTGACGGAGGGAGTATTAAAGTTGCGTCTTGTTGACTTTGTGTACATGTATAAAATAAACTTTATTCTTTTTCGTGAATAGGCTTTTTAGCTCTGCTTTAATAAAGCAAGAGTCTCAACGGAATAGGATATGGGGTGCCAAAAAATAATATAAAACATAATTTAATTTGGAAGGGAGGTGGGATTATTGGCCAAGGTACCATGTATTTATTTCATTTCAAAATATGTTCTGTATTAAGTTTCGTTAGGACAAGTTTTCATCAATAATTATTCCTTTAATATGTAACTTTGTGATACAAAAAGATAACTATACATAAGTACTTTGGAATGCGAATGTAATGCCACTAATTTTATATCACATAAAGATACATTACAATAGAGTAACAATTGGTTAAGGTCTTGCCTCAAAAAACCTAACTTGTTTCGAGACGGAACATGGAAATTCGACGAAACCCAACTAGTTAAACTATATAGGGTTTCCCTGCCTTTTCCTCTCCTAATTCATAACATAGGCAGTTTTAGCATTTGTGCCCGTTAAACATTTTTATGTTTTTTTCTCGAATAAGCACGAGTGTGCATATCATTCATTAAAGGAAGGAGGGGGAAAAGAGTCCCAGGATCCGCGGTTTTACAGTCTTTACATATGGTACTCAGGGACGAAGCTAGAAAAAAGTGTAATGGGGTCATGTCTATGACGGTGGGGTCATGTTCTATAAATATACAGTGATTAGTACTTAGTTGGTGAAGGTTTTACTAATTTCATTGGGGTCACCTGACGGTACTATGTTCGCCAACCGATCAACTCAATAAGTGGACTACTAGCCTAATTCCACCTCCGCATGGCCGCCAGGGTCTTCAGTTAATAGACTGATCATTTTCATACATCTTCTTCCTCTTCAATGCGCTGCTTCATCCGTCAAATGCACGGCGAGGCTCTGTTGAAGACAATGTAATTTCAGTGCTTCCACAGCAGTCACATGCCTAGTAAGCACCTCGCTCTCGTTGATTTCCGGTTCACCATCCCTATATCCTGCCGAATGCACCACTCCCCCAGGCTTTCATCGTCCCTAGTCGCAAGCTCTGGTCTACCCGTGGCCACACTTATCCAACGCCACACTTGCCTTGCAAAGGGATATGTAATGAGCAGGTGGTCCATGGTCTCTTCCTGTTGATCACACAACGGGCACGCCTCCGGGTGCGATAGGCCTTGCCTTGCTAATCTGTCGGCCGTCCAACACCGGTTCTTAAGTGCAAGCCAGGCGAAGAATCGACATTGTAGCGCCACTTTTGAATCCCAAGTGAAGGATGCTGTAGGCGACACTTCCAGCCCCATGAACTTCGCCGCATAGCTGGACTGCGCAGAAAACTGCCCTTCCTTCTCTCACGACCAAATGGGCGAGTCCTCAACATCTTCATCCACTCGGAAGGTTGTGATTCTCGGCCAAAGGCGTAGGAACTCAGCGAGCATACCTTGCTCGATGTCCGGTCCAATATCTCCAGCCCATGCGGTGCCTTGGACCGCCTCCGCAATTGTGCGAGTCCTTCTGATGTGTTTCGATATCGTGCAGTAGATACCAGGTGCCAGCTCGTAAACTCTAAACCCGTCGATCCATCGGCCCTCCCAGAATTGACCATCTATACAGAAAGAATTACCAAGATGAACAATATCAAGCTGATGTTAGTTCATTAATTTATCACATAAATTCAAGGGAGTAATTTGTTTGTTTGTACCAACAAAAAGAATTTTGTTTGTTTGAAAACAACTTTCTTTATACTAAAAAGAGAAAATGTCGAAGATCGCGTGAAAGTTCGGCACTACATTGTGAGTGAGAGGGGGGGGGGGTAATTGTTGATTCCCGGAAGAGATGATGAATATATATTTTTGAATAAAAGAGATGATGAATATGACAATTGAGTGCGTGTTTCTTGCGCTTGGTCGTGATTCCTCACAAGATCACAAGATAAATGAAAGTCTGCTGACAGTGATCGGTCCTCGCGACCAATAAAGAAAATCGCTTCGGTAATGTGATTTTGATGGACCAATCCGTGCCCCTTCCAAAAGGCATCGTGGATGATGACACGCATGCCCGGCCCGGAAATAAACTAAGGCCCGGAAGGAAACAGATGGCCACCATCCCAATTCTCATCGAACGCGCTCGTGCACAGATGGCTCCTGCACATTTCACGCGGCGACCGATGATCCTGACGCATGCCCGATCCCACACGTTGTTGAGATCAGTTCCAAATAATCTCTGATTTCGCACGCTGATCTCGGTGACATGCTGCGTCTGCTTTGTTGTCGTTCCGTTGAAACGGTAGGTGCGGAGGTCAACTGCGTCCGCTTGGTTTATGAGCTCAGGCCAAAGAGAGAACTTCTCTGAGAGAACCAGATCACAAAATTCAGAGCCGGAGTTTGGATCGCTGACATCTGAAGCAAGTTGAAGAATCCTGAGCTTGTCATTTTGTTAACAGAAGTTTGAGGAATTCTGATTTCTGAACCGTATGGCAGCGTAGTTTTCATTTCGTACTTCACCGGAACCTCGCGTGCTTTCGATCATCCTCATCCATCCTTATTTATATATTAACAGATAACCTGGGCAGAAAACATTCCCCCGGACCCGGATCCAAGTCATCTTAGTTAATTCTATGCATCTGCATGCTTTCATAAAGAAATATAGTAAAAGATACTTCTCTGATGCTTTTTTTTTCCTGTGCGGGCTTAAGTCTGAGGATACTACATGACCATTTGACAAGGTTAAGGCCAGTTGCAGACTGATTAAGCATTTGCAGTTTTCTAAAGGAAAAGGTGCTTGTGGCCCTAGAATGCCTCGACAGTCGACAAAAAGGCAATGGATTTCAGGACCTGAAACGTAAACTACTCCCGAACATGCTTTTTGAATTGAAGGG
Source organism: Hordeum vulgare subsp. vulgare (assembly GCF_904849725.1). Taxonomy (NCBI): domain Eukaryota; kingdom Viridiplantae; phylum Streptophyta; class Magnoliopsida; order Poales; family Poaceae; genus Hordeum; species Hordeum vulgare. The sequence continues at coordinate 79,337,241 of NC_058524.1, read as the reverse complement.
CCATACTGCTGAATGGTCTTATGCCAATTGCCCAGAATTTAGCAAGTTGCAGCCCGATTAAAACCATGCAAGTGGGACGACTGAAGTTCATTAGCTTTTTCTTTGCAGAATAGGTAGTGAAAAAACAGTGGGCCAATCAAGGTTATTTTTTGAAATAAAAGAAAAAAACGAATATATCAACGCTGCTGCTGCTTGTCGACTTTTCAGAGCACATATTGGCTTGAGGTGAGCCGTTTGCCCGTTTGCATCTGCTCTTTGGCCGTCTTTTGCCGACAGAAAGAGACATGCTCCTGATCCGATCTCCTAAAAACGTGCTGCTCAATGGAACTATGGAAGGATCGATCTCCAAGCCAGTGCTGGCTGCGGAATTGAATTCATACGCCGGCAGGCCTTACTCTTCTGCACGTAGTAGACTCTGGTCCGCGACAGTTTAGTCCAAGGCGGCGAGAAAACACTAATTAGCTGATTAACTGAATCATCACAAAATGTTTCGCCGAACCCCGATTTTACAAGATCTTATAGTGAAGAAGCATAGCCATTGATTTTTGACCCATATAATATCGAGATTAATGGCCAAAATTGTAGTGCCTTACTTGCCATAGGGGCAACAATGATGTTGATATTTCACTCAGCAACGTCGTTTACTCTCTCAACCCGCAAAAGAAACGGTTTTGCTAGTGCCTTACTTGAAGCTGAAACAAGGTGAGCTTCTTTTCTCTTTTTTGAATTTCATTTTCTGGTTCTTGTTATCATTCGGTTTTTTTATTTATTTACTGTTTCTCTGTTCATATTTTCCTATTTTCTGTTTTAGTCTTTCTTTCTGGTACATGTAAACACTTTGTAACTAATTTATTCCACTCTTTTTCCTTTTTCTAAAGAAGTGTATTCATTTCATTTAACTTAATGTTCATTTGTTATCATATATTATAAAATTGTCTATTTAGGCTTTTATTATTTAATTATTAATTACTTTCTAGTGTTTTTTTACTTTTTAGTCAGTGTTATTTTAATGTTTTTGGTGTCTTTTTTTGTTTTCTTTTTTATATTAATGACATTAATATTTAAAATCGGATCGCAACTGTAAGATTTGAAATGTGACCGCAACTGTAAATATTCAAAGTCGGATTGCAACTGCAACTATTCAAAGTCGGATGGCAACTGCTTGTATTCGAAGTCGGGCCGCAAGTGCAAGTATTCAAAGTTGGGTCGCAACTGCAAGATTTGAAATGTGACCGCAACTGCAAATATTCAAAGTCGGGTCGCAATTGTAAGTATTCAAAGTCGGGTCGCAACTGCATGTATTCGAAGTCGGGCCGCAACTGCAAGTATTCAAAGTCGGGTCGCAATTACAAGTATTCAAAGTCTAATCACAACTGCAAATATTCAAAGTGAGGTCGCAATTGCAAGTATTCATAGTCGGGGCGCAATTGCAAGTATTCATAGTCGGGTCGCAACTACAAATATTCACACGCGGTTCGCAACTGCAAATCTTATTTGTGCAGCAACTACATGAAAAAGCTAGAATCAAGTTGTTTTAACTAAGAAAAAACAAATTATTACATCACAATTCATATAATAAGGACACACTCCTTCTTTGTACCAGAATGTTTAGTGGTCAAAGTAATTGAAGCTAACAAGCCATTACGTAACTTTTTTGCTTATTCTTTTCTTTCTCTATCAGCGATTTCTTTTTAAAAGATGTAACGTGCAGCAACAAGAACCGAACAAGTAATTATTAGGCCGGTTAGATGGGGTGCATAGGAACAACAACGAAAAATATGACATGTCAGCCCAAAAAAACTAAATGAAATAAAAAGGATAAATACAAAATACAATGATATTATGTGAATGAGACCATAGAAAATATCAGCTAGCTGAGTTCTAGGCACCCCCAAAAGAAAATAAAAGTCGTGCACTTAAATTTTAAATGAATTTTCAGTCTAATTTGGACAATTTTTTGGAATGATGATTCTCTCATAATGCTCACCCGAATGTGCTAAAACATTGCCAGAGAAAATTAATTTGGTTATTTATGGTTATCTGGAATTTGTTTCAATTTGTCTGATAAACTTTGAAATTTCTGTTGAAATTTGGAGAGCAAAAATTCTGAACGATGATATCTCGAACTATTCATCGAAATGACCTGTTTTTTCTAGAATATTCAGAGAGCTATAGATGATTTTTTCTTTTTTTGCAAATAGTAGTAAAAGAATTGGTGTAAACGTGGTCGGAACATCGCACATTGATTCAGAACGTGGCGTTGTTCATGGTAATACAGGTTTAGCGTCGTTAAAAGCGTAATCATTGCATGGCCTAAGAAGTTGGACTATCCGGTAAATTTTGACATCATATGGGTGATTTGGGTCTTGTGACAACCATTAGCATACAAGCTGTGAGTGAGAGGTAGCAATTGTTGATTCCACGAAGAGATGAATACTCCAAATTCATGCCAATTGAGTGCGTTTTTCTTGCGCTTGGTCATGATTCCTGACAGGATAAATGAAAGCCTGCTGACAGCGATCGGTCCTAGCGACCAATACAAATTGTTTCGCTAATGCGATGTGATTTCCATGGAAGATGGAATGCTACATGCTCCTTTCAAAAGACATCCACTGAGGATGATGACACGCATGCAGGGAAATAAACTAAGATCTGCAGGGAAACTGATGGCCACTTTCTCAATTCCCATCAAACACACAGATGGCTAGGTCCTGCAGATTTCACGCGGCTGCTGATGAAGTGATAATGCTAACGAATGTTTGATCTCACACGTTATTAACATTTATCTCATGGTGTTCTCGGGATTTCACAAGTTACAAACTTATTAAATCTCTGTGACATGTTGCCTCTGCTTTCGTAGTGTTCGTTGAAATAGCGGGTGTGGAGGTCAGTTCTCTACCGTGTGGCTTATGAGCTCAGGCCAAGGGAAAACTTCTCTGCTTTTCCTCCTTTTTTTTCTTGTTTGATGAGAGGGGAAGGGAGAACATCTCTGAAAGAACCAAATCACGAAATTCAGAGGAAGATATGGGATTGTTGAGATCCGAGGATTGAAACATTCTGAGCTCGTTATTTTGTTGATCAGAAGGTCTACTCGGTGTGGCAGTGTTACTTCCTTTCGTACTTCACCGAAATGTCATGTGCTTTCGGTCATCCTCATCCATCCTTACTTATCTATTAACAACAGATAACCTGGGCATAAAACATTCCCCCGGACCCGGATCCAAGCCATCTTAGTTAAGCTTGCGTATGCTTTAATAAAGAAATTTGGTAGACTTATCTGACGGTTTTTTCGGGTGCAGGCTTAAGTCTGAAGATACATGGCCATTCGCACACAGTTAGGGCCAGTTGCATACCGTACTGAACTACTGATTAAACGAATGATTAGTCGATTTTCAGCTTTCTTAAGGCTGCTCATAGTGGAGAGTAATATATAATAATATCATGCATATGTTACTATTGTATGATACTACCTTCATAGTGTATAGTATCATAAACTAGTATCATAGATGATCTCATTTATTAACATGCATGACACATAGTAGCATAACAATTAACATGTTACAGTATCTACCTATGTTACTCTAATCCTCTCTCTCTTTTTTAATTACTTGTCACATCACCATGTTTGCTAGTCCCAAGACTATGTTATAGCTATGATACCCCTACTATGGCCAGCCTAAAGGGAAAGGCTCTGGTAGCCCTAGAAGGCCTCGACGTCAAGGCAATGGATTTCAGGAGCTGAAGCATGAACAAGTCCCGAATATTATACTACACTCTTTAGAACTGAAGGGCCATGCTGCTGAATATATCCAGACAAATAAGAAAGGTCTTATCATGCTCATTGCCCATTTCCTTCTGCAAGTTGCAACCTGAAACTAAAATCTGCGACGACTCAAGACCAATTCATCAGCCTTTTCTTCACATAATAAGCAGTAAAAAAGTAGTGGACTAATCAAGGATTTGGTTCAAAGGATAAAAACCGAGTACATCAATGACCATACAACACCTCTTTCTTCATTGTCCTATGGCTAAATTGGTTTGGCGCTAACTACATATTGCTTTTAACATCACTCCTCCTAACAGTATAACCACGTTATTCGGGATGTGGCTAAAAGAGGTTGATGTACATTTTGCTAAACTTATTCGCGTGGGGTCTTGTGCACTGTTGTGGGCAATATGAAATTGCAGGAATGACTTGGTGTTTAACAGACAACGCGATTTTCACTTCTTGCAGGTTATTCACAGGGCTACCGCACTGATCCTTACTTGGTCATCACTCACTCCTGTGGACGTCAGGGAGCCTATGGTTACTGGGTGTGTCCAATGAGAGATGGTAGCACAGGGTATCTTCAACCGGTTTGGATGGCGTCATGTTAATAGGATAGGTGTTTAGTCATCTATATTTTTACCATCTCCGGCTTGGGCATGAGTGATGCCTTGTATCTTTGTTTTTCTCTTTACTTCAGACTTATTGTACTTGGTGAAGACTTATTCTGGTTTATAATATATGGCCGTATGCATCTCTCGATGCAGAGGCCGGAGCTCAGCCTTCTTTTCTAAAAAAAAAATCAATGCTGTCGCCGTTTGTCGACTTTTCAGAACACCCTCTTGGCTTTGGCCTCGCTGTGAGGCTGAGACGTTTGGTCCTGCTTTTGGCCTGTTTTTGTCGACAGATAGGGACATCCTCCTCCTGATCTCCTAAAAACGTGCTGGTCAATGGAAGGATCCTCCCTCCGAGCAGTGCTGCAGAATTGATGCGCCGGCACGGCTTACTCTCCACCACGTAGAGACTCTGGTCAGCTACAGCCTACGGTTTAGTGAGGGATATCCAACGCCATGTTCATGCTGAATTTACAGCGGCTGGAGTTCTGCAGACCGGCGGCGAACGAGTAGGACTTGCCGTCGTAGCCGGAGACCTCCCGCCTCCCGAGCTCTTTTATTCCGGCGAACGAGTAGAACGAGTAGGACTTGTATATATTTTTATTTTAATGCTTTATTTATTTGCTTTCGAAGGCCCGTAGAAAGCCGATGCTATCTAACTCTCTCTAGTATTTTACCTTCTTTTTTATTAGTCTTTTTCCTCGTTTGTTTTTATATTTTGCTATTTTAGTGCTCTTTTTTTTTGCTTTTCCTATTTTATCTTTAATATTTCTGTCCAATATTTTTTGCTTTTCCTTTTAGTATTTTTCCATTTTTATATAATATTTTGCTATTTTAGTGCTCTATTTGTTTTTGCTTTTCCTATTTTTTCTTTAATATTTCTGTCCAATATTTTTTGTTTTTCCTTTTAGTATTTTTCCATTTTTATATAATATTTTGCTATTATAGTGTTTTATTTGTTTTCGCTTTTCCTATTTTTTCTAATATTTTCCTCTTATATTTAGCCATTCGAATTTTAGTACTTATTTCCCATCTGTTTTTATATTTTGTATTTTTTTTTCTCTATTTATTTGCTTTCTATGGCTCAACAGAAGGCAATATTCTTCAACTCTCCTCTAATATTTTACATTCTCTTTTATTAGTCCTTTTCTTTTTTGTTCTAATATTTTCCTATTTTAGTGCTCTACTTTTTTTTTGCTTTTCCTCCATTGTTCTAATATATTTTTTTTCATTTTCATTTTTTTCTCTTTTATTCTAATATTTTACTATTTCAATGCTTTGCTTTTTTCACTTTCAATAGATTAGAGGAAGGCGATGTCCTCTAACTCTTCTATAATATTTTGTCTTTTCTTCTATTAATCCTTGTTCTCTTTTGTTTTAGTATTCTGCTATTTCAGTGCAATATTTTCCCACTTTCGATGACTAAGAGGAAGGCGAAATCCCATAATATTAAAGGATGATGCAACAAACTCCTCTCTCGTTGCAGCGTCCTCTAATATTTATACCATTTTTCTATGTTGGGCTAACATTTTGCTAGTTTAGTGCTTTATTTTTTTCCGCTTTCAATGGCTCAGAGGAAGGCGATGTCGTGTAACTTTCCTATAATATTTTGCCTTTTCTTTTATTATATCTTCTCCTTTTTCTAATATTTTTATTTTTCATTTCACTATTTCTTTCGCTTTCGATGGCTTAGACAAAGGCGATGTCCTCTACTGAGGGGAAGGTGGCATATTGCCGCTAGCCCGCAAATTCTCCTCTCCTCTAATGTGTTAACATTCTGGTGTCGACAACCGAGGGGAACACAATATGGTGTTGCTAGCCATCGCTTGATGCCGAAGCAACTCCTTATGTGTTGCAACTTCGCTTCCCCATCCTACGATGCCATCGTATCAGGATGGAGATCGGTGATGAGGTGAGAGTGACCATGGTTGATGCTATGATACATGATGCCTTCAACGGGGAGAATGAACCCAACTAGTGGCGCGTGTTGGAGCTCAACAAGAGCAACGCGGAGCCCGTATTATTTTTTCCTTCTCTCTTCTAATATTTTGATGGTGTTGACACTACTACACAATAAGTATTATTTTGCATTGTCTTCTATTAGCCTTTTTTCCTAATATATTTCTTTTTATTGCTCTATTTCTCCGCTTTCAGTGTCTCACCTCTATTTTGCTTTTTTATGTTAGTCTTTTCACCTCCCCTCTAATATGTTGCCTCTTCTTTATTAGTCTTTTTTCTAATAAATTGCCTTTTTATTGCTCAGTTTTTCCCCTTCGACAACTCACCTTTATTTTGTATATTCTTTTATTAGTCTCTTTTCATTATCTTATTATGCTTTGTCATTGTTTATTTTTTCCTCTATCGACATATCTGAGGAAGACAATGTCCTCTAATATTAGAGGATGCTGAAATGAACCCCTCATCCACTGCTACGTCCTTTAATGTTTTTACCTTTTATTGTTGTCGATGACTCCGGGGAAGGTGGCATGCCGTCGTGTAGCGTCCAAGATGGGGTCCTATCATTATTTTGACGCGAGGGCCTCGACAGGGATAAAAAGGCATCTCGTCGTTTGGCAAGAATGGATATCGTTACAAGTACATGTACTGAAAAGATGAGTATAAGGAGTTGGCTTACACTCGCCACAAGCTACATCAAAGTCACATCAATACAACAACATAATCAGTCATCATGAAAAAGAGCAGGGTCCGTCTACGGACGAAAACAAACGATAAAAGAACGACGTCCATCCTTGCTATCCTAGGCTGCCGGCATGAAACCCATCTTAGATCGACGAAGGAAAAGAAGAAGAAACTCTAAATGAACAATCATCGCGCTCACGCATTAATATCCTTTACTTGTACCTGCAACTGGTGTTGTAGTAATCTGTGAGCCACAGGGGACTCAACAATCTAATTTCTAAAGGTATCAAGACTAGCAAAGCTTAATGGGTGAGGTATGGTTAAGTGGTGAGGCTGCAACAAGCAACTAAGCATTTATTTGAGGTGGCTAACTTACGAGTACAAGAATAAAAGAGAGGGAGGATCTACGCATAGCGGACATGAACTACTGATGATCAAATGAATGATCATTAACACCTACTTACGTCAGACATCACCCCACCGTGTCATCGATCGGAGAAGGAGCTCCGAAAGAGACAGTCCCGGTTACGCACTTGATGACCCACAAGTATAGGGGATCTATCGTAGTCCTTTCGATAAGTAAGAGTGTCGAACCCAACGAGGAGCAGAAGGATCTGACAAGTGTTTTTCAGCAAGGTAATATCTGCAAGCACTGAAATTATCGGTAACAAGCGGTTGTGTGGTGAGATGATTCGTAGCAAGTAGCAAGTAACAAAAGTAACAACAGTGCAGAAAAGTGTCCCAATCCCTTTTGTAGCAAGGGACAAGCCTGGACAAAGTCTTATAGGAGGAAAAACGCTCCCGAGGACACACGGGAATTTCTGTCATGCTAGTTTTCATCATGTTCATATGATTCGCGTTCGTTGCTTTGATAGTTTGATATGTGGGTGGACCAGCGCTTGGGTACTACCCTTACTTGGACAAGCATCCCACTTATGATTAACCCCTCTCGCAAGCATCCGCAACTACGAAATAAGAATTAAGACAAAGTCTAACCATAGCATTAAACTAGTGGATCCAAATCAACCTTTTACGAAGCAACGCATAAACTAGGGTTTAAGCTTCTATCACTCTAGCAACCCATCATCTACTTACTATTTCCCAATGCCTTCCTCTAGGCCCAAATAATGGTGAAGTGTTATGTAGTCGATGTTCACATAACACCACTAGAGGAAAAACAACATACAACACATCAAAATATCGAACGAATACCAAATTCACATGACTACTATTAGCATGACTTATCCCATGTCCTTAGGAACAAAAGTAACTACTCACAAAGCATAATCATATTCATGAACAGAGAGGTAATGAGTAGCATCAAGGATCTGAACATAAACTCTTCCACCAAATAATCCAACTAGCATCAACTACAAAGAGTAATTAACACTACTAGCAACCTTACAAGTACCAATCAGAGTCGCGAGACGGAGATTGGTTACAAGAGATGAACTAGGGTTTGGAGATGAGATGGTGCTGATGAAGATGTTGATGGTGATGAGTCCTCTCCGATGAGAGGAGTGTTGGTGATTACGATGGCGACGATTTCCCCCTCCTGGAGGGAAGTTTCCCCCGCAGGATTGGTTCTGCTCAAGTTCCTCCTCGTGCCGACGGCAAATCCTCCGAAAAGCCTCCTCCTGAATTTTTTCGGAACGAAGCCCTTCATATAGCAGATGAGGGGAGCCATTGGGCCAGCAGGGAGCCCACAAGACCCGCACCAGGGGGGTGGCCGCGCCTAGCAGGCTTGTGGTCACCTGCTGGCGCCCCTCTGGCACTTCTCCAGCCCAGTATTTTTTATATATTCCCAAAAAAACCCACGTTGATTTTCACGGCTTTTGGAGTTGCGCAGAATAGGCATCTCAAACTTGCTCCTTTTTCAGGCCAGAATTCCAGGTGCCGGCATTCTCCCTCTTCATGTAAACCTTGCAAAATAAGAGAGAAAAGGCATAAGTATTGTACCGTGAAGTAAAATAACAGCCCAAAAAGCAATAAATATCAACATAAAAGCATGATGCAAAATGGACGTATCAACTCCCCCAAGCTTAGACCTCGCTTGTCCTCAAGCGAAAGCCGAGCTCAATAAATATGCCCACATGTTTAGGAGAGAGGTGTCGAAAAAACAAGATACGGACATGCATGCATCATGATCATGATCAGAACAGCAATACCATCATATAATCTCTCATGCTAAAGTGACAATTCCTTCACAAAGTAAAGTATGGATCAAGAACCTTACCGAGAATTAGCAACCGATAGCCTTTAGTCATTGAAGCAATTGCAATTTATCACAACATCAGAAAGAGTCAAATAAGAGCTTGTAAAGCAAATCCACATACTCAATCATCTTTTCGTTCTCTACAATTGCTACAACTCACGTGGTACTCATGAGATCAAAGTTTCAGCTGAACACACAGAAAGATAGGGGCTTATAGTTTTGCCTCCCAACTGCTTACCTCAAGGGTAATGTCAACAATAATAATTCATGAATGCTTACCTCCAAGTTGACATATGAATATAGATCTTTCCCTAGCATATGACGTTAGCCAAGATAAAGGCGAAACAAGGAATTGGTGAAGATCACCATGACTCTTTCAAGGGCAAAAAGTAAAGGTACAAGATAGGCCCTTCACAGAGGGAAGCAGAGGTTGTCATGTGCTTTTGAGGTTTGGATGCATGTCCTCTTAGTGTAGAGGAACATCACTTTATATTGCCTCCTGTGATAAAGAACTTTATTATGCAGTCTGTCGCTTTTATGTCTTCCTCATCACAGGTTCATACAAAACTTATTTTCCACACACTAATAGACCATACATATTAGGGAGAAATTTTTATTGCTTGCACTGATGACAACTTACTTGAGGAATCTTATTCAATCCATAGGTAGGTATGGTGGACTCTCATGGCAAAACTGGGTTGAAGGTTTATGGATGCACAAGTAGTATCTCTACTTGGTGCGGGAGTTTTGGCTAATATGAGGTGGAAGCAATCGTCACATGCTAAGGGATCTCTAATCATATAACATTGTTCGGAACCAAGCAAACACAATTCATTATGTTGTCTTCCTTGTCCAACGTCTACTTCTAAGCATGCAATAGTTTAGTGAGTGTTCACAATCATAGATGGTGTCAAAGATGATATATTTATATGTGAACCTCTCCTTCTTTATCACTTCCTATTAATTGCAACAATGACCAAGGTCTACGTTTGTCTACCCTCAACAAGTTTCAATCAACATTCTTTTTATATGTGAAGCCATCACTTCCCATAAGATCATTACATGATCTTTCATGCTTTTGTTCTTTTCTCTCTCTTTTGATCATGGCAAGAGGCAAAGCCCTCAACTCAGACACTCTTTATTATATGGCTCACGAGCTCGAATACATCGGGGGTGACACAAAGCAAAACTCAATACTAAAACACTAAGACTTTTAATCTACTAGAGAAAAAGAAAACTGAAAAGGAACAAACTAAAACAAAGGTAAAGGCAAAAGATGTGATGGTGATACGATACCGGGGCAACTCCCCCAAGCTTGGCACAAGCCAAGGGGATTGCCCATACCCATGCTTAGTTGTCTTCCTTTGGCGGTGATGGTGGTGGAGTTGTTGCAGAGGCCTTGACCTTGTTTAATTTCCATTTGAGCATAAAATTCTGCTCCCTCAGATCATCATTTTCCTCTTCAAGCCTTAACACCCTTTGGCATAATTCCTGCTTACTCTCGTGCAGGAAACGAGAAGGGATAAACAAAGTCTTAGGCTTCTTCCTTGAGTCAGGGAGGCTCGACTTCTTGAACTCCACATGGGTGTCTCCAGGTGGAGGTAGAGGAGCCTCCTCTTCATCGGAACTTGTTCCTTCCTTCCCCTTGGGATCATAATCTTCTTCCTCATCAGTGGTCCAACCATAACAATCCAAGTCCCCATAGACCTTGGGTTGGCAAGGTAATTGGCCACATAGCTCTCCCCCTCTGAATCTTGAGAAGACGTCTTGCCCTAAATCTGCAGCAGAAAACAGGCTCGAAACGAAAACAGAGGAAATTCGCGTGTTACGAGGGTCAGACCTTTCGGGAGAATATATAATGATTTTTTCCAGACCAGAAGGAGTACTCCGCACGAAAACGGAGTCCGGGAGGCACACGAGTTGGCCACAAGCCCCCCAGGCGCGGCCAGGGGGTGGCCGCGCCTAGCAGGTTTGTCGCCTCCTCGCGCGCTTTCCGGACTACTTCCAATTTTTCTATTTTTTCAAAAATTCCAAAACGGAGAAAAATTTCTACTGGAAAAGTTTTGCAATCTGTTTTCTTACCGAATCACATACCTCTTCGTTTTCGGAGTCTGAAACAGGCTGATAAATATCCCTTAGGTATTCTTTCGGAGTTATGGTATTGATGATATTGCTTTCAACATTTATGGGAGTACCTGAGATATAATGCTTGATTCTCTTCCCATTTACAACTCTCGGACAATTACCTTCCGTGTTGTTGATCTTAATAGCACCGGAACGATATACTTCCTCAACAATATAGGGACCTTCCCATTTAGAGAGAAGCTTGCCTGCAAAAAATCTTAAACGAGAATTATATAGCAAGACATAATCACCTACATTGAAAGCACGCTTTTGTATCCTCTTATCATGCCACCTCTTAACCCTTTCTTTGAACAACTTGGCATTTTCATATGCCTGAGCTCTCCATTCATCAAGCGAGCTAATGTCAAATGACCTCTTCTCACTAGCAAGTTTGAAATCAAAGTTGAGCTCTTTGATTGCCCAATAAGCTTTATGCTCTAGCTCAAGAGGTAAATGACATGCTTTACCGTACACCATTTTGTACGGAGACATGCCCATGTGATTCTTATAGGCAGTTCTATAAGCCCACAGTGCATCATCGAGCTTCTTAGACAAATTCTTTCTAGACCTGTTGACAGTCTTTTGCAGAATTAGTTTAATTTCTCTATTGGTTAGATCTACTTGACCACTGGACTGAGGGTGATAGGGGGACGCAATTCTATGGTTGACATCGTACTTAGCAAGCGTTTTACGGAAAGCACCATGAATGAAATGTGAACCACCGTCGGTCATCAGATATCTAGGAACTCCAAATCTAGGGAAAATAACTTTTTTAAGCATCCTGATAGAAGTGTTGTGATCAGCACTACTAGTGGGGATAGCTTCTACCCACTTAGTGACGTAATCAACAGCAACTAGGATATGAGTATACCCGTTGGATTTTGGAAACGGTCCCATATAATCAAAGCCCCAAACATCAAATGGTTCTATGACAAGTGAATAGTTCATAGGCATTTCCTGACGTTTACCGATATTACCTGCTCTTTGACATTCGTCACAAGACAAGACAAACTTACGGGCATCCTTGAAGAGGGTGGGCCAATAGAAACCTGATTGCAATACTTTGTGTGCACTTCTATCTCCCGCATGGTGTCCTCCATAGGCCTCGGAGTGACACTTCTGTAGGATCTGTCCCTGTTCATGTTCAGGTACACAACGTCTAATAACACCATCTACTCCTTCCTTATAAAGGTGAGGATCATCCCAAAAGTAATGTCTCACTCGTATGTGAAACTAGGTGGTATATATTTGGCAACGATATAGTCTGCATAATCAGCATACCACGGTGCACTACATGAAGTATTGATGACATTCAGTTGCTCATCGGGAAAGCTATCATCAATAGGTTGTGGGTCATCAAGAACGTTCTCTAACCTAGACAAGTTATCTGCTACGGGGTTATCATCACCCTTCCTGTCGACAATGTGCAAATCAAATTCTTGTAGCAAGAGAACCCATCTGATAAGTCTAGGTTTAGCGTCTTTCTTCTCCATGAGGTACTTAATAGCAGCGTGATCAGTGTGAATAGTGACTTTGGAATCAACTATGTAAGACCTGAACTTTTCACATGCAAACACGACTGCTAAAAACTCATTTTCCGTAGTAGCATAGTTTCTTCGGGTACTGTCTAGAGTTTTACTAGCATAGTGAATAACATTCAACTTCTTATCAACTCTTTGCCCTAGGATAACACCAACAACATAATCACTAGCATCACACATGATTTCAAAAGGTAAGTTCCAATCAGGTGGTTGAACAATAGGTGCAGTTATCAAGGCCTTCTTAAGTATTTCGAAGGCTTCCTCACAATCATCGTCAAAAACAAAAGGAATATCCTTTTGCAAGAGATAGGTAAGAGGCCTAGAAATCTTAGAGAAGTCTTTAATGAACCTCCTATACAAACCAGCATGACCAAGGAAACTTCTTATACCTTTGATATCTGTGGGGTATGGCATTTTCTCGATCGCATCAACCTTAGCCTTATCGACTTCAATACCTCTTTCAGAAATTTTATGTCCTAAGGTGATGCCTTCATTAACCATAAAGTGGCACTTCTCCCAATTCAAGACAAGATTGGTGTCTTTACATCTCTGCAAGACTCGATCAAGGTTGATGAGGCAATCATCAAAGGAAGACCCGTAAATGGAGAAGTCATCCATGAAAACCTCAACAATCTTTTCACAAAAGTCAGAGAATATAGCCATCATACATCTTTGAAAGGTGGCAGGTGCATTACATAAGCCAAAAGGCATACGTCTATAAGCAAAGGTACTGAAAGGGCAGGTGAAAGTGGTTTTCTCCTGATCATATTGTGCAACTGGTATTTGGGAGAAACCAGAATAACCGTCTAGAAAGCAGAAGTGTGTGTGTTTAGACAGTCTTTCTAGCATTTGGTCGATAAAAGGCAAAGGATGATCTTTCCTAGTGGCTTTATTCAACTTCTTAAAATCGATCACCATCCTATAGCCAGTAATAATCCTATGTGGGATCAATTCATCCTTATCATTAGGGACAACGGTAATGCCTCCCTTCTTAGGGATGCAATGCACCGGACTCACCCAATCACTATGAGCAACAGGATAGATGATACCCGCTTCCAGGAGCTTTAGTATTTCTTTTCTCACTACTTCTTTCATCTTAGGATTTAATCTCCTTTGATGATCAGCAACTGGTTTGGAATCAGGATCAGTTTTAATCTTGTGATGGCATAGAGTGGGACTAATGCCCTTAAGATCATCAAGAGTATATCCAATAGCAGCACGGTGCTTTCTCAGAGTTTTTAGTAACTTCTTTTCTTCATGCTCTGAGAGGCTAGCACTAATAATAACAAGATATATCTCTTTTTCATCAAGATAAGCATACTTAAGAGTATCAGGCAACTGTTTAATCTCGAACACGGGATCACCCTTTGGTGGGGGTGGATCCCCAAGCAGTTCAACAGGCAAAATATTCTTAAGGATAGGATATTGTTCTAAGACAGCCCTATCTATCTCATCCCTTTCATCCATATGCATATCATTTTCATGCTCAAGCAAGTATTGCTCTAAGGGATTACTAGGAGGCACTACAATAGAAGCCAAGGTAATAGTTTCATCCTTACTGGGCAACTCTTTTTCATGAGGTTGTCTACCAAACTTGGAGAAATTGAACTCATGTGACACACCTTCAAAGCCAACAGTGAGAGTTTGCTTCTCACAGTCAATATGAGCATTGATAGTATTGAGAAAATGTCTGCCAAATATGATGGGACAAAAGCTATCTTGAGTGGTAGCAAGAACGAGGAAATCAGCAGGATACTTCGTTTTACCACACAAGACTTCAACATCCCTAACAATTCCCATAGGGCAGATAGTATCTCTATTGGCAAGCCGAATAGTGACATCAATAGGTTCTATCTCAACAGGTGCAATCTCGTCTTTAATTTCATCATATAAGGATTGAGGTATTGCACTAACAATAGCACCCACATCACATAAACCATGATAGCAATGATCTCCTATCTTAACAGAAACAACAGGCGTGCCAACAACAGGCCTATGTTTATCTCTAGCGCGAGGTTTAGCAATTCTAGCAGCATCTTCACAGAAGTGAATATTATATCCCTCAACATCATCGGACAGGAGATCTTTGATAATAGCAATGCTAGGTTCAACTCTAATTTGCTCAGGGGGTGTAGGTGTTCTAATGTAGCCTCTACGTATCATAGTTGAAGCTTTAGAATGATCCTTTATCCTAGCAGGGAAAGGTGGTTTCTCAATGTAAGCACTGGGAACAATAGGATCATTATAGGCAATGACTTTCTCTTCAACTGGATTGGGTTTAACTACATTGACTTCTAAAGGAGGATGATATTTAAACCACTTCTCTTTGGGGAGATCAATATGAGCAGCAAATTATTCACAGAATGAAGCTACTATCTCAGAGTCAAGTCCATACTTAGCGCTAAAATCACAAAAAGTATTTGTTTCAACAAAGGATTTAACGCAATCAAACTTGAAATTCATACCTGACTCCTTACCTTCATCAAGCTACCAATATTTAGAGTTGCATTTAATCTCTCCAATAAATTCCATTTGAAGTCAATATCTCTCTTCATAAAAGAAACGGTACAAGAAGTGTCAAGCATGGTGCAATCATCATGAGAAAGCCGAGCATAGAAGTTATGAATGATAATTTCTCTCGAGAGCTCATGGTTGGGGCATGAATATAACATTGATTTAAGCCTCTCCCAAGTTTGAGCGATGCTTTCTCTGTCACGAGGCCAAAAATTATAAATATAATTCCGATCACGATGTACTAGATGCATAGGATAAAACTTTTGATGAAATTCCAATTTCAACCGATTGTAGTTCCATGATCCAGTATCATCACATAGCCTATACCATGTCAATGCCTTATCCCTCAAAGATAAGGGAAAGACCTTCTTCTTGACCTCATCCTCGGGGAAACCCGCAAGCTTAAATAAACCACAAACTTCATCTACATAGATTAGATGCAAGTCTGGATGTGATGTTCAATCTCCTGTAAAAGGATTAGCCAGCAGTTTCTCAAGCATACCCGAAGGAAATTCAAAGAAAATATTTTCAGTAGGTGCAGAAGGTTGAGGAGCAACTCTTTGTGCTTCCGTTCGAGGTGAAGATACCCCGAACAGGCCCCTCAAAGGATTAGTTTCCATAGTGACAAGTGACAATAAATTTCAGCACACTATATGAATGTTTCCTTACCAATTTCCACTTACCAAAGGCGCTTCACTCCCCGGCAACGGCGCCAGAAAAGGGTCTTGATGACCCACAAGTATAGGAGATCTATCGTAGTCCTTTCGATAAGTAAGAGTGTAGAACCCAACAAGGAGCAGAAGGATCTGACAAGTTGTTTTCAGCAAGGTAATATCTGCAAGAATTGAAATTATCGGTAACAAGTGGTTGTGTGGTGAGATGATTCGTAGCAAGTAGCAAGTAACAAAAGTAACAATGGTGCAGCAAAGTGGCCCAATCCTTTTTGTAGCAAGGGACAAGCCTGGACAAAGTCTTATAGGAGGAAAAACGCTCCCGAGGACACACGGGAATTTCTGTCATGCTAGTTTTCATCATGTTCATATGATTCGCGTTCGTTACTTTGGTAGTTTGATATGTGGGTGGACCGGCGCTTGGGTACCGCTCTTACTTGGACAAGCATCCCACTTATGATTAACCCCTCTCGCAAGCATCCGCAACTACAAAAGAAGAATTAAGACAAAGTCTAACCATAGCATTAAACTAGTGGATCCAAATCAGCCCCTTCCGAAGCAACGCATAAACTTGGGTTTAAGCTTCTGTCACTCTAGCAACCCATCATCTAGTTACTACTTCCCAATTCCTTCCTCTAGGACCAAATAATGGTGAAGTGTTATGTAGTCGACGTTCACATAACACCACTAGAGGAAAAACAACATACAACACATCAAAATATCGAACGAATACCAAATTCACATGACTACTATTAGCATGACTTATCCCATGTCCACAGGAACAAAAGTAACTACTCACAAAGCATAATCATATTCATGACCAGAGAAGTAATGAGTAGCATCAAGGATCTGAACATAAACTCTTCCACCAAATAATCCAACTAGCATCAACTACAAAGAGTAATTAACACTACTAGCAACCTTACAAGTACCAATCGGAGTCGCGAGACGGAGATTGGTTACAAGAGATGAACTAGGGTTTGGAGATGAGATGGTGCCGATGAAGATGTTGATGGTGATGAGTCCCCTCCTTTGAGAGGAGTGTTGGTGATGACGATGGCGAAGATTTCCCCCTCCGGGAGGGAAGTTTCCCCGGCAGGATCGTCCTGCCGGAGCTCTAGATTGGTTCTACTCAAGTTCCGCCTCGTGGCGGCGGCGAATCCTCTGAAAAGCCTCCTCCTGAATTTTTTTAGAACGAAACCCTTCATATAGCAGAAGAGGGGAGCAAGTGGGCCACCAGGGAGCCCACAAGCCCCTTAGGCGCGGCCACCAGGCGGGGTGGCCGCGCCTAGCTGGCTTGTGGCCACCTGCTGGCGCCCCTTTGGCACTTCTTTGGCCCAGTATTTTTTATATATTCCCAAAAAAATCCACGTTGATTTTCACGGCTTTTGGAGTTGTGCAGAATAGGCATCTCAAACTTGCTCCTTTTTCAGGCCAGAATTCCAACTGTCGGCATTCTCCCTCTTCATGTAAACCTTGCAAAATAAGAGAGAAAAGGCATAAGTATTGTAAACCTTGCAAAATAAGAGAGAAAAGGCATAAGTATTGTACAGTGAAGTGAAATAACAACCCAAGAAGCAATAAATATCAACATGAAAGCATGATGCAAAATGGACGTGTCACCACTTAGTTGGCATATTTTAATTAAGCTTACTTCAAGTTATCTAGAACCGGATGTTAACCAAAATTTCCACGTTGCCACATAACCGCGGGCACGACTTTCCGAAAGATTTAACCTTGCAAGGGTGCTCCAACTAGTCCATCACAAACTATCACACGCTGCGATGGAATGACCTCGATCAAGGAAAACCCGTGATCTCCTCGGGTTCCTATTGGAAAACCTCAACCTCGAGATAACCCAAAGCATCCTCGGAATCCCTCGCACAAGATGCTCGAGAAAGGTAAAACAAGTCCAGCAATGTTGGCCGGCGTGTCGACGATCCCGATAGGAGCCGCGTATCTCGTTCTCAGGACATGACGGATAAGCACTATGTGGTGGCCGGATAGGCATCCCCCGAGTTGCCCCGGGTGGTCCCGCAAGTGCCTCTGTTTGGGACCAACACCAGTAGCACTGCCCCCCTGTATGATGTTGAATTACTCCTCGGGTTCATGACGCCCTATGCTTTCAGTATTATCACGATTATTATGTTGGATAAATATAGTACCAATGTTGGCCCTTGCCAGATGAGCTTTATCCCAAAATGAGAATCTAGGGGGCCCTCATAACAACCCCAAGCATGTTAGGAGCGCTCATTTATGAAACATAACACCGGTAGCCGAAACTAAGGCGACAAAGGTGGAACAAAACACCAGGCTAGAAATGCCAAGCCTTCCACCTTTTACCAAGTAAATAGGTGCATTAAGTTAATTAGCAATAATATGGTGATATAACAAGGAACCCATGTTATAACATGGAAGCAACTGCACGTGCAACTAGCAACGCTAACACATGATAAGCAAGCGGTAAGATAGCCAATCAGTGGTTTGCTAGGTTGTGAACAGGTTGAGGGCTTTCATGGCAATATTGGGAGGCTGATATTTAACAGATGGTAGGCAGCGAGACATAACGATAGAAACGAAACAACTAGCATGGCAATGGTAGTAATGGTATCTAGGGAAATGATCATCTCGCCTGAGATCCCGCTTGGAAGAAGAACGACTCCGTGAAGCAGACGAACCAACGTAGTCGAACAGATCCTCACATTCCGACACGCTTGCGGAACTCTATCGAGACGAAGCAACCGGAAACAAGAATCAAAACACGATATTCACCACGACGGTGGCTCCAACGAGGCACGAGGACCGGCAAGGCTCGGTCTCCGGGCGGCAAATCCGACGGGGCACCGGCCAGATCCGGCGAGAGCTCAACGCGAAAGGCACAACGGCACGGGCGGCTTCGGCCGGCAAGGGGCTGGGCTCCGGTGGCTGATCCCCGCGTCGGAGGCTCCGGTGGCTGATCCCGGCGTCGGAGGCTCTGGTGGCTGATCCCAGCGTCGGAGGCTCCAGCGGCCGGCGGGAGGAGCGCGACGACGAGGCTGCGAGCACTAGCGCTGGCTTCGGCCATGGGGCGAGCGGGAGCAGCGCTCGGGGTGGTGGCGGCCCGGTTCGGGCTCGGGGCGGGCCCGCTCGAGGTGAGAGGCAATCTGGGCAGGTGGTGGCTGGTGGGGCACGGAAAACGAGGAGAATGGCTAGGGTTTGTCCAAAACATGCAAGGGGCTGTTTAAATAGGGAAAGGGGCTAGGGTTAGGGGATTTGGGGTGGTTTTTTGACCATCCGATCGTGATCGGACGATCCGATCGGAGAGGTGGGTTAGGGTTATCTTAGGTGGACTTGTTGGGCCGTGTTAGAGAGGCTAGGTGGGGGAAGAGAGGGAGGTTTGCGGCCCAATAGCGAAGTTTTAAAATAGCAAAAAACGTCCAATGATAAAACCGGCTATAGTTCCCCTATATATATAATAAACAGTATGGGTACCAAACGAGCTTCGAAAATTGGCAGGCGTCCTACCATAAAAATAAGACCTCATGCCAACTTTCAACCCAATCCGAGAATATTTGATACACAGTTTTACAAACAAGGTTTTAACGATGCCGCGGGCGCGTGTGAGTGTGGTTGGCCTCAAAACGTTCCACGACAAAAACAGAGAGAACCGGCAAGGATGCAAGTTTTGAAAACTGGGGCAACGGAGTGCCGATGCAATGCAGATGATGCGCATGTTGCGATGATGAATGCGACAAACAATCTAATCGCACGGCGACAATGGAATAAAAGGAGAATCTTCTGGAGCGTCGATCTCGGGCAGTCACACGTCGCTAGCCTGCCGATCCACCTCCCTATATGTTGCCACATTGCCTCTCCCGTCATTTGTGGCACTTTCACAAAAATGGAGCCTTTTTCTCCTCTCCTCTAATATGTTAATCTTTTATTGACGAGAACTTTGGGTAAGGCAACATGCCAACACTAACGCATCGACTGACGCTGAAGCAACTCCTCAACCCATCATGGCACCGCATCGAGGTTGGAGATTGCAGATGAGGTGAGAGCGACCTAGGTTGGTGCCATGATAAGGAGGCCTTTAACGGGGAGAATGGCTCCAAAATGTGGTGCATGTTAGAGCTCAACCGAGAAACATGGAGCCCGCAATATTTTTTCCTTCTCTCTTCTAATATTTTGCCCGGATCTTCCGCCATCACGGTTGCGAGGACATTGTCGATTGCCTGCTCACCGATGATTTTTCCTCTGTGAGTCGGTGATCATCGAGGAGCCGGAGGTTGTGGTATTGGTTCCCTTGTGCCTTCCCGAACACCGACACCAACGACATCGACTGCTTTTCCGCCATTGTGGCGTTGAAGTGTGCCCGTACTATCTCCAAGGTGAAGGTGTATGCGATGGCGCTGATTTGTTGCCTCATGCCTCGTCCATCGTCTAGTCATCATCGTTGACCTTCGGAGAGCGTGTTGGCAAGCCAGCGTCTCTCCGGCTCATACGGCGGGCTTGCTAGCTGCTGCTTCTGCTCCGTTGAGAGGCTCTCTCACACCGCACTACAAGTCGCGGTCATGACGGAGGTGGTGCACGGAGGAGAATTGGGAGTAGATGTGGTGCGGTGCAAATCGTGTCGGGCCAGACCACATATAAATAGCGGGTGTTGGCAACGCCAAGCAACGGATTGTGTGAATGTGGGCCCCATAATGGGTTTTTGGCTGCGCTTGTCTAATGCCGACAGACGGATGAATGTGCAACCGGTTTGAATCTATAGAGAGTTGTCCTCTCCCCGTCTGATCAAGTCTCTCCGGCATTGAGCATGCACTAAGATGGGGATGCATAAGAGGCTGCACTCTCGGCCAGCGCGCTGCTTCAATGACGACTCCAATAAATTGTCGCATCCTTTCCAAATCGGCATGAATGCGATGCAGGGAGGGGAGGTGCATTCGTGCGGGAGAGGACACAAAAGATTCCGACAAACTGTGTAGCCCAGCTACTACCTCCGTCACGGTTTAGAAGGCACAATTAAACTTACGTGCATTTCCATAATAGATAAGGTTTAAGACGCATTACATTTACTCCTAGCAGCTAATTAGTACTTCACTAGTCATCGACCCGTGCTACAGCACGGGCTAGCAATTTCAATAATGAGAAGAGATTTTTTCTTGTAAGAAAATGATAATTAGGAATACTGGAAACGCCAAGGCTCTCTTCAAAAGAAAAGTTTTTATATGTAAAATGATGGATGCAGATGCAATAGGAGATTTATTTTCACCAAAGGAACATCACATCCTACAATTTTTTTCCCTAAGATGATATTATTTGTATCTTTCTCTCTTCTCTCTTTCTCGAGGCAGCACAAACTTTCGAAGTTCATGTGTTTTCTCATGCAAAATTTAAGCATTTCTTTGAAAGAATAAATCTGTCTATTATTCTTGTAGTGTTGGAAATATTCAAATATTTATATTTGGAAAATATATACATCCAGGAAATGATTTTAGTTGTCATCTACTAATTTATAAGTTATAAAATAGCTATCTCAAATTTGATATTGTTATGTTCTATACAAAAGAAACCATAGTAAATGGCATGAATAAATAGCATCCGTTTTTTCTTTTATGCATGCTGGCATATTGACATTAATTTTGTTATAATGGTTGTGTGAATAAATTTACTAAGGATGTAGAAATGACATTAACATTTAGAATTGCAAAATAATACTTGAAGAAATCAATTATTTTAAGAACCCTATATATGTTGCACCATTTTTTTCAGTTGCACCATCCGTGTTTAGGTCAACTCTAAGTTCTAGGAGTATTTACATAGCCACAACTTAAACACACCAGTTCAAGGTACCAACAAATCTGACTATGGATGAATACATCCATTAATTCTACAATGGACTTCCGTTCGCTCCATGCAAAATTTAAAATATTGGATTAAGCTATGTAAATGATGCACAAACCTCAGACTGATGCCACATCATAATCGTTAATCATGGTGATTAATAGGTAACTTATATGTGTCCAGATAAAAGTCGTTGCAGCTGAGTCTTTGGATCCACACATCTACGTCTAGAGGAAGGGCCGTTGAAAGAAAGGCAGACGATGCGTACAGTAATTTTTTGTTTTTTGTTTTGAGATCTGTACGACTGTTTTTTTAGAAAGATCATGTTTCACTATTTTTCTTTTGTTACACACACCACCGCTACAATAGAAGAAGATAGAGTGTTTACATCCACTTGGACTCTAGGGGACGCATATAAATACAGTCGCTTATCTGCTTATGGATATCACGTACGACAGTTTTTTTTTTCTAAAGTCACGTACAATAACATTTTAGAAAGGTCACGTTTCGTTTTTATTTTAGACATGTACCATCCGAGAATAAAGGGACGTACCATCCATGGAATAAAGGGAGAGACAGTGTTTATAAATTCTTGGACTCTCGAATACGTATGAAAAAAGAACTATTTGCCTATCATCACATATTAACCACATGATTATTATCTAACGACTAATATTACACATTTTTGAGGATTAATAGAGATGTTTTTTCTTAAAAGATTTTATGATAATGTTTGATGGATCTCCACAGGATCGTGGTTTACCTTTTTCCTGTTTAATAATCATCAGAGCTTTTATGGAAGGAACAGATCTATATTTCCTTGTTCTTAATCTTTTTTCTTATTTTGTTTCACTAACGTTGGACGATGTATCAGATGCTTTTTTTGGGACGGGTGTTACGTAAGTTTCCTTTTATATTGTATGTACATTTTTCAATCCAACGGTGTAATTATTTTTGATGATGTGGATTAATGAGAAGGCTTAAAAGGTGCCTCCAATTATAGTAAATATAAGATAAGATATAAGATTGTACTACTTCTATATACATGCATAGTGTGAATGCTATCTTTTACCCCATCTCACAACCAATTAATAACCATCTAGGTTCGAGAGAATTTCGAAACACGTCTTCTAAACCGTGACGGAGGAAGTATATGTGTAACATTTGCTCTTTTTATTCGTATTGAATAAGAAATCTAAGGTAATTACTGTTCCTCTGCAAAAACTAAATTTGTGTGAACAAATGGTATCGTCAGTCAGAAATTCTTTGATCTACTACCGAATGCATGATTTAACAATAAGCCTGCATATAAAAACCTTGTAGTTCGTACACCCAGTCAGGTGACTGAGAGCATCTATCGAATTCCTTAAATCCTTTTTTTAAAACCGTGCAAACGCAAGCCGCCCCGCCGAGATCCCGATTCGGGCCGGCTTGCCGGAGGACGCACGCCAACAACCACGGTACATGGCGGACAATCATGCTCTATGGATCGTTTTCTTCCAGCGTCGCCACACCGAGCAGCTAGCGTCTACCAACGACGGCCCGACATGAAGGGCACGCCACAACTCGGAGGGCCGCCGTTAATGGTAGGCGGGACCGCGGCGCCACTAGTCCCTATCAAGCCCGAGCCGCAGGAGACGCCGCTCCATCGGCGCAACCACGACGGTAACCTTGTCATAAATGAGGGTCGGCATGTTCCTTCCCCTCCTCCCCATTGCCACCTTCGCCTGGTGAAGCCGAAGAAGGAGCGTCGACCGTGGTGAAGCAGGAGCACGAGGACATGGCCGCCAATCTCGAGAGCGGCTTCGCCTGGTCGCGTGCTGACTAGGTCAATCAAGAGATGGAGCGCCATCGCCGTCCTCTAGAAGAGATCGCCGAGCGGTGCCACGGCCCCGACGAGGGCTGCGTCATCGTGCTCTCTGACAACGACGAGGAGGTCGCCGTGTCGAGCGAACCCGTGCGCAACGGCGATCCAGGACAGGGCTGCAGCAAGGATGCTTCGAAGGATGAGCCGCCGAGCGACGGCAACGACGATGATGGGGCAACGACTACACCGCCTTCTGCAACCTCCTCGGCATGAACTAGGTGTAGTCTTTTTAGGTTTTGTTGTATGTTTATTTAATTCACCCAAATATCAATGAAACTGCCTATATTTGGTTCAAATTGAGTGAATTTCGTCGTGTTTGGCCGTTTAAATTTTTTGGGAGTCGGCTAGGTTGCGTTCGCGACTGGGAATTGGTCCCCCCCCCACAATTTCGCCAGCTACGCCCCAAGATGCGCTATTTCTCCCCAAAAAAACACCCTTGGGGGTCAAACGACTCGAGATGCTCTTAGAACTTTTGTTGTTGTTCAACAGAATTTTTTTTGATTTTTTAGATGCTTTTCAGAATCTCCTGTTATCCAAAACAATAAGCTACGCTGAATGCGCGCCCGCTCGGCCTATCCATGTAGGCAGGGTGGCACTGTGCAGCCGTGTGTTTCGCTGACTTGTGGACCTGGTTAGAAAAAGACAGAAGAACTCGCTGGCCCACGCTTTAACCCTCCCAACGCACGCAACCTCTCCTTCCCCTTTCTCCCCCTGCTCGATTCCCCGTTCCTCTCTGCCGCCGCCTCTCGCTCCTCTCTTGAGCCCTTACCCTCGACCCGCAAAGCGTCATGGCCGTTGCCGGGATAGGCTGGGTAGTGTAGGCGAGGAAGAGAGGGTTGGCTGCGTTTGGCGTCCCTGAAGTATCAGGGGAGGGCCGGACGCCGGGCGAAGGCGGCGTGGAGTTCCGTGGCCATGGTGGTGGGAGGGGTGGCTCCCCATTCTCGTGCAACCACAATATCCAACGGCATCCCGCGGTGCTCCGTCGGCCTGGGCTGCCCCGCGAGGTTCTTCTCCGGCGACAACGCCATAGAGTTCGGCTGTAACAAGGTCCTCTCACGCCCCTCTTCTTCTCCCCTTGGTTCGGTTAGATCTGGATGCTGCCTTATTGTTTCTCACACTGGTTCAGCTGTCAACGGCAGTTGGAAAGTTGATGCTTGCCCAAGCCCTATGTATTAGTCGATGCGGCATGATTTGCGCACTTCTTGGGCTCTATTCAGATGAGCTTCATATTTGTGGCGACCCAGCTATTGTCCCTATTATTCAGCGATTGCTTGGAGCTACTGATGATGTGGTTACAATAATTTTACCAAAACTCACGTAAATCCTGATGATGTGGTGACCACCTATTGATTTTTTCCCATATGGAAAGTGAATTTAATCATTTGTAAAGAAGAGTAAGACAATGCACCTACTCAATATAGTTAGGATTAAACCGGAGTAAATACCATGCCACATATTTCCAAATCGTCTCCCAGTTCAAGCAGACATTGATTTTCTGAACTGATCATATACTCCAGATTCGAATTGTGCATGTGGGATTCCAAACCATAGTATTACTTCCGTACACATGTGATGCTCCAGAATCCAAACAGTAGTATTACTTTCGTACACATGAGATGCTTCAGATTCATCTGGTTCATCCAGATTGGTGTCTTCCCAGATCCCAACTGCGCATGTGGGATGGTTGTCCTCGCCCAGAGCTGGCATCTTCAACGGCGATTTGCTATCTAACCTATCAACAGGTATACTGTCTAATTTATGTCTCTTTGATTTCCTGTCTAGATCCATTCTTTGATTTATCTATATAGGTGTGCATTTTTTATGTTCCCTTGGTGGTCTATGCAGCATCACAGAGAGTGGGAGGACTATCCCGTCGGTCAGAGAAGGCGGGGAGGAGTGGATGCCAGCGAGGGAGGAGGCTCTGCCCTGCCAACTCGCTTGCGTATAATAATAAGTCCACGACAAGGACAAGACCGATGATATAGGGCATCACTGGTGCCAAAAGATGTGTTGCCAAGTGTTGATGTCGCAACAGCCATGGCCGACCGCTTCTTCCCCAAGGACCTTCCCAATTTGGTTTACGCAGCCTGCTCACCGTTCTTTGCCCCGGGCTCTCCAACCGGCTGCTCCGTGCCACCCTACGGAAAAAAATGGTTTTGATTGTGTTCTGGTTTGATGTGGTGGTGCACGCGTGAGGTGCTCGACTAATTGATTGTGTCTTGCAAGTCGTGAAAGAGACATGGATCACGACGGGAAGTCAAGGACGGGCTCTCGCTTTGCACGGGTGTGCTCGGGGTGGTGCTCTTGCTGTTCTCATTTTAGCTCCGGTCAATAGCTCACATGGAGTTGTTTCTTCTCTTTGTGTTGTCATTCATGGCATTGTTGCCTATCTATTTGCTGATGTGCGTTTTGTGTTGCTCAGGTTTCAGTGAGGTGAGTGAGGTGAGTTGCTTGTTTGTTGTCATGCGCAAATCATGCGGCACTGAGTCTCGCGTAGCCACTCCTCGTTGTCGTGGTCACCACACGGAGAACCCTTCTACTGTACGGTGCCGTCCACTTCTGCGTGATCCAACACACGAGCCCGCGTTCTGAGCCGCTGGTCCTCGTCATGTGGAGTAAGGTAGCCTCCACAAGGAATTGATCCAGAAACACCCGTGCGTAAGCTGGCCTCCAAAAGAATAACTCATCAACAATTTTATGTCTATGTTGGTATTGTAAGACTTATTGGTCATGGATATTTCTTCATACTTACATTTTCTGTTGTTCAAGGTAAGGCACGGCCTTTGGTGGATTTCTGGTGGTACCTGAAGGAGACCTTCTTCCCAGATGGCCCATTTCGTGTGGCGGTGCGTGAGCGAGCTGCTGGACTGTACGTGGCGGCGGCGCTTCTATACTTCTTCCGTTCTTGGAGTGGGCGCCAGCCTACGGGCTGGGCACCTCAGGTCGGACATCATCGCCGATACTTCTTTCGGTTCCTTGAGGTTTGGTGTCCATGCACCGCCCCTTGTTAGAGCGGTGAAGAGAGATGCGACATGGAGTGAGGGAGCTATCGACACCGACATAGGAGGTTGATCTCCACCGCGGTTTCCTCTATGATTACATGAAGGATGTTTGTTGTTGTTTGTTGGTTCTGTGTGCGGGAGCTCGATGATTGGGGGAGTTCAGATCTATGGTTTCATTCTCAAATTCTATTCGCATGGATTGAGATAAAGATGAAAATATAGGTTCCCTGTTCATGTAGAGGATTTTTTTTGTTCATTTAGGTTTTTCCTGTACCACTAAATGTTTGTTTGATTTTTTTCATGTGGGTTCTCTCTGATTTTGCCTTAGTCCATGTTCTTAGTCTTCGTTCTTTTATTTTTAGTGTATGATTTGAGTATTTGATTCACGTATTTTTGGTTTGGCAGATATTCAGTATCTGTGTTCTCTGCAGGTTGGCTAAACAACAAGATTCTTTTATGCAATTTGGTGGATTAGTTGGACTTGTAAATAACTTTTCTGATCCCACCACACTTTATATAGGGAAATAGTATTTCTTCATATTGTTTTTTTGTTTTCTTTTGTTCTTATTGCTCATAATGTTAAATGTTTGTCAGGCTGCCACCATATATTATTAGTATGTTGCAGTTCTTTTCAATAAATCTTTAGTCTCTTGTTTCTCCGGTCATCTTGAGTGCACGTGTTTTTTTTATTTCACTAACTACCTTCCCATTGTTCCACCTTCATTTCTCAAATCCCTGCTTATCAGTTATCCCTGTATATGCATTAGTGATCAATATTTCTCTTCAGCCTCATTGTTTCATTAAGACCCTGCTCTACCCAGCCTTCATAAATTCATTATGCCCTTGCTCATTATGTATATAGACTCTTTTGAGCATTCTCATTTCTTATCTTTTTGTTTCATCAGCATGTTTTATTACTAACCAGAGGAAGTTTCTTCTCACTTCTTCAAGGAAGAACAAGGTTCCTACTTACTTTTAGTGTATGTTGTTTCAGACGTGTTATGTAGGTACTAGGTAGAAGATTTTTTTGCTTCAAGAAGTGTTATATAATAATACCATGTATTTTCTGAAAATAATTCCTTCTATTTTGTTTTTTACACTAGACATTGATGCTACTTGTGCTTCTTTAGCAGTGACACCATAGTCAATTTGCATTTTCTGTCTTTTAGCTATACTATAAGCCTTTGATTTGTTCGCACCATTAGGTCATAGGGAAATATTAAAATATGTAATATGTACTTTTTGTTCTTATAAGCTGCTGCTTCTCATTTCTGAAATTTATTTCTTTATGCAGCTTCATTCTGATTTATGTGAATATAAGCATAAGAGGTCCAGTGGGGATGCTACAAAATAATTCCAGAGGTGAGTATCCGGATCGCGTTGCTGGTGGTCATCTCTTGCGATTGCCTACATCGGGCTTCTAACAAAGCCAAGTCATGGCCTCATGAGCTCGCTTTCGAATTAATTGTAGTGCATCGTACCCGTTTATACTTCATGGGTGAGAACTTTTTTGCTCATTAGATGTATCCCTGCCTATGATGGTTTTGATCTCAAATAGTATAGTATGTGTATATTTGACCAATGTGCTACTATTATATCATAATGTTATAGCATATGTCCATATTGATGTATATGAGTGAGCCTAAAGACCAAACATGTCATTTGAATGTGCTGAAACAAGATAAGCGCGTAGAGGCCCGTCTTAGGTGGCGCCACCAGGTGGCGCCCCAGCCTCTAGTACGATTGCATTTGTGCTTTAGATGCTCCATGTCCCAACACACAGGACCCGTCCTGAAATTCCGGGGGCGTGGTGGAACTAAAATTAGGGGCCCTTAATAAGCACACCAAAATAATAAAAATGAATATATGTATATGAGAAAAAAATATTAATAACACTTGAATGCATTGAAAAACGGTATGCATATCAAATAATTTATACATATTACCTTCAATTCTAACATTTCTGGATGCAAAGTCACTTATGATAGGGTCGATGTCAATCTCATTCAATATCTTTTTTCTATGCCTAATGTAGCCAAACCAACTAACTTCTTTTGAGTCATTGTTGACCTCAAATAATTCTTCAATAATTTCAGCTTTGAAAAACTTCTTTCCGCTGATACGACCATGACAGACACAGTAAATAAGATGCGACAAACAATGAAGATATTCGGATAACAATCAACTTCTCTAACATTACACCATCGGGCAAAGTAAATTTAATAGTCTTCAATTCAGAAATAAGGTCATATATATCAACATCAGATGAACCAAGAATATTTCTGCAAATTTTGTGTAAAACTCTGTTATTGTACCAATTTATCAACACCTTTTTTCCTTTTCCTTTTATTGCTATCTGATGCATACATCTTGTTTCTCGTCGGCATACTAACACACAATCCTGAAAAAGTAATTTTTACATCAATTATTGAATGGTACCACATACACTCATTTCTGGTTGGCATACTAACACACAATCCTGAAAAAGTAATTTTTACATCAATTATTGAATGGTACCACATACACTCAATGTACGGCAAAGCACAAATATAATAGGCCAGTGCTTTGTGCCAGCGCGCCGGCCAAAACTTTCAGCCGGCCACGCGCGGGCCGCATGATCCGCCAACCGCCACGCGTCCACATCGTTAGATCTTCATGCAACATTTTTCCCTGATGCAACAAAATTTCGACGTGATGCAGCAATTTTCGTCAACGGTTGCAATAAAAAAAATTAGCAAAAAAGTATCTATGTGATCGTCGCAAAAAAACAAAGCTGATAGTGCGTGGTAGCAAAAGTCAAACGCCGGTTGTAGCAAAAATCTATGTGAACGTGTATGCAACTTTTTAGTGAACTATTGCAACAAAAAATGATGTCGGTTGTAGCAAAAATTAACACGGTTGTGGCAAAGTCAAAACGTCGGTTGTAGCAAAAATCCAACGAACTCGAGTTGCAACCAACCATGAATGCAACTTTTTTAGTGGACAGATGTAACAAATGAAAAACGATAGTAGCAAAATTAAACAGTAGTTGCAGCAAATTTACACGATATAAAAGTTGCATCCACGAACCAACGAAGCGCGCCCATGCAAAAAATGTTGTATGCCCCGCGCGAGAGAGCGAGCGCGTATGAAAACATTTCCCAATATAATATACCTGTTTTTAATGGTCGAATCCATGATAGCGTCAATCCGTGTGCTGTTTGCATCTCACCCAGAGTCAGAGAGCAATTAACCAAGTATGACGATGGCCCCCTGAACTGAAATCAGCGGTGGACTAGGGGTCAAGTCTTTTGCTAGCTTTTAAAATAAACTGAAATAAACTGCCTTCTATCCAACTTATTTCAGAAACTCAATCAAATTTATTTATTTTAAAATATTTTTTAAAACCTAGTAGTAAAGTCTTAATTAGTACTACTACTAATTAAGACTTTACTACTACAATTTAAAAAATATTTTTAATTAAGCTTTTAAAATAAACTGGGTAGGGGACATCTTATTTTAGATGCCTAAAAAAGCTAAAAAAAACTGACCCTAGATTGGAAAAGAGGTGAGGAGAAGGGAATTAGGAATTAGCAAGAGCCAGGCGGCAGACCTGCAGTACGGCGTCTCAGCGTCCGGTGTCGGCATCCTAGGGCTGGGAGCTTGGGAAATCATGATCGCCCCTTCTTTTAGGTCAAGCCATGAAGGGATATCAAATCGTTGTTTTTTTACGTGAAGGATGAAGGAAGGATCGTTAATCAGCAAGCTGCTGCTCCTCGTTTGGCTTGCGATCCTGTGCGTGTGTGTGAAGGCTGAAAGGCCTCACATTTGAACTATTTTTTTCTAACATGGGCCTACCTACATTCCTGAGTGGGGGCCACTATCTTGTGGGGGCCCTGCCAACACATTCTCCCAGTGCTTTTCCTTGAACCCGTTCTCATCCTCCTCCTCTTGAAACACTTCAACACGGTACAGAAATCAACAAAGCTGCTTCCGCTGCCAATTTGTTTTTGGAGGACGAGCTTCATTAAGCTCGGTTTTGAAAAAATTAAATTTTGTTAAATTTCATGTTTTCTATGTTTCAAATTTTTTCAAAAAAACATAGGTATACATGAAGTCACGACACACTTGTGTGTAAAATATCAAGGGAAAATACTTCGAAATGAAGGCTGTGCAACACATAGTACTATTCATTCTTTCAGGCCATGAATTTGTCTTTTTTGTATAAGTCACATTTTAATATTTTTATCCTGAAATTTTACACACATACACATAACATCCTTGCTTACTTACACAAAAAATTTCAGATTTCTTTTAAACCAAAAAGTTTGTTTTTTCTTTAAGAAAAAAGGCCTCCATGGTGGCCGAGTGCCAAACGTCCCTTCTCCTTCCGCTGCCACTTCATCGAGCACCAAGCAAACTGATCGACGACATCTTATTCTTACCTGAGGAGGAGGCAGGGGAGAAGAAGGTAATGTAGGCCGCAGAGAGAGAGAAAATACAAAGGAGAACCTGGGTGCCAGCGCACCCTATATATAAAAAAAAAGTAATTCAAAAAAGTTAAAAAAATTCCAAATCTTTTTTGGTATTAAACATGATCAAGTATTGTAGCCGTATAAAAAGATATGCCAAAGAATGACTTCCGTTGCATCGTGGGTCGAAGATTCGGCAAAAATCGCTATATACAAATACTATACATGCTATATTGTCGTTATAAACTTGTCCTTTTTGTCCTGGAGTCATTGAAAATCATATCTTGTCTAAACTTAATATATGAGTATAATACTTGATCATGTTTGATTTAAAAAAAGATTTAAATTTTTTCAAAAAAGGCCAAAAAAATTAGTACCCAGAATACCCGAGAGCACTGAATCCCCGTCCGCAGAGCGAGTTTGCCGAATACTGAACCCGAAATGCAGAGACTTGACTTCTGCTCCTCATCAAATACCCAGAATACCCCGGCATGCAATGCAAATATCTCCCGATGGGTGCAAGTGCAACCAGTGGCGCACGTTGATCACCACTCCAAACGCCATGGTGTCCTCTGGCTGCGCCGTCCTGCCACACCCCGCCGGAGTCGCCCCTCGTCGCCGGCAACACGTGCCCGCGCAGGCGTTCTGGGGGCCGGAGAGGAGGCGGCGGCTGAGCTTCGAGGCGCGGCCTCGGTGCCACAAGATGTACGTTCCCGGTAATTCTGCACTACTTCGCCTTAATCTTAAATTCTTAACTGCTATGTTTCTTGCGGGGAAAGCAATTGGATTGGTCCGCTCGGTCATTATATTGCTTTAGCTATCACAATACTTGTTGTTGGAGAGAACTAGTCTAGTTCTTTTCAATAAATGTTTAAAAACAGAGGGATTATTACTACAAGCAGAGTATGGCTGTGTGCATCGCGGGATGCAAGAGCCAGGGCTGTCCTCTTTTTCGAAAAAACTACAAGCAGAGTAGCCAAGCTTAGCTGTGGAAAGAGCAAAATTTCAACAGGTGCCAATTAAATTTCAGTTCTTCCGTGTGCTAAAACCGCGAAAACCTTATGATACGGCATACGCGAATCGGTTTCAGATGGAACAAGTGAGATTGACATATCTCAGTTAGGAGAAAGAAGCATGCTCAAATTAATTCATTCACTGTAACACTAACAATACTGTAGGTATTGATGTCGACTGAGCCAGTGACATGTTTCAGGCTTTGGAGAGGGCTCGCCAGAGAAAAAGGCGGCGATCAGTCTGCTCAACTTCTTCAATTACCTGGCTGTCAGGATTGTGCTGGCACAGCTTGAGGTTACCTACTTCTAATTTCCTCTCATAATCTCCATTGAGAGTGTTAGATTTAGTAAAAGCAACACAATACTTCATTAGTAGTAGTAGTACTACCTTTCTCTCTTTGCGCCTTGATTTGGAAGGAGACAATACCGTATTTCTTATACTCGATGAGCAAATTATTACAGCACCATTGAAAAATAGGACTTTCTTAGCCGATTGAGAGACATAGACTTACCCTAATAATACTGTCGGGTACCTGATTATTTATTTGTTTTTATGTTTGAGGGACTTCATGTTTTGGTGCCATCTAATAGCTGTCCTTTTTTATCTTCCTGTGAACAATTTTATTGATTAAGAGTTACAACCGAGAAGCATATGTTGAGCTCAAGGAGTTCACAAGCCGCAACTCCGTGAACGACGCTGATAGCTTCTGCAAAAACCTAATCCGTGAGTCGCCAAGGCACAAAGCATTAGGTAACTTTTCTTATCATTTTTTTTCAGATTTAGGATGATATGGGGGTAACATTTGCCTATCTGCCTACATGCTTATCACCGAAGAACTGAGTGTCGTAGCAGATTTATGATATATTTTGTTGATAAGAACTTAAGCTAACACAAGTATCAACTCTGAACTCACTGTCATGTACTCAGTGGTGAACAGTGGTGAAGTGTTGGTGCTCTTTTAGTTTTCACTTGATTGTCAGCTTACCATCTCTCATGGTGAACATTAGTCTTGGACAAACTTACTGACAACTCATTACCTTTGTTTCACCATGCTGGAAGCTATGAGGATTTTGGAGGTAAGCACCTAGAACATTAGAAATGACAATTTTCTGAACTTTTGTCTGCCCCAGGGTTTACTCATTCATCTGTGACCGCAGGTTCGATCGGCTTATATGAAGAATGATTTCGAGTGGGACAACTTGAAGAAGCTATCGTTCAAGGTTAGTTTTCCACGCCCAAGTATGTATGATTCTTACCATGAGGAAGAGGCCATTCATTGTTGTTCATTTTTGTCTTCCATTGTGCATGGCAGATGGTTGATGAGGCGAACATAAAGCTCATGAGGGACTATGTCCTGGAGACCAGCCACATAGAAGACGAAGAGTGAAGATATCCCATGTATCCTCGGCGCATCTGCCGTGCAGGTCTCAGTCGATCCGCACAGGGTCTGATTATATTCTTTTATTACTATGTGCAGTTCAAATCCGTGTATTTGGGACTGGAAATGGTCAGATCACGTGACGACGCCGCTATGGGGTTACACCACCCTGACACTGAACCAGTGGTTGGGTCATATAGATAACAGTTTGTTGCTTACACGACATGCTGAATCAAGCATTGCTCACTCTGTTTCGCAATGTAATGCATTTTAGTTTTGTCCAGTCAATCAAACTATATAAAAAATTGGTCAATCTGAGTAGATAATTAATCGATGTCTACAATACAAAAATAAACATTATGAATAACATGTCCAATGAAGAATCTATATGATAGTACTGATTAGATGTGGACACTGTTAGGATACATAGTTCCTATACCGTATGTGTCCATGTATAGTCGCCATACGATATAACCCGATCCACTAGTAGATAACAAGGCTTTCGTCCTAGTCGGATTGGAGCAATAGTCCGACCGCGTTATGAACCGGGACTAATGTGAGCATTAGTCTCAGTTGAAGCGGCTAGGACGTCGGACGGAGCTCGATAGGCATTAGTCTCGGTTCGAATCAGATCTTTAGTCCCGGTTGGTAGTTTTAGCACCTTTAGTTCCGTTTGGTGTGTGCAACCTGGACTAAAGGTAAGCCACCAACCGGGACTAAAGGTCTCCTTTTTGGCGGCCAACATTTCGCGCGGGGAGGGACCTTTAGTCCCGGTTGGTGGCTCCAACCGGGACTAAAGGTCTATTTTTTCTCTTTTTTGGCTTGTTTTGTTTTTCTAAACTCGACAATTTCTGTTTTTAGATTTGGAATAACTGTTAGAATATTTATAGTTTTTAATGAATCTTTTTTGCTTCAAGTCACAAAAATTGTAAACTTTCTGTTAGTGCCAGTAGTTTTCAAATTTGAATTCTTTGAAATTTGTGTGAATCACTACTTTGTGAATAACTTTATTTAAAAAATATATTTATCGGTGATACTTTTTCCTGCTGTTTAATATTAGTGTGTTTTATCATTACATTAAATTTGGTATTTTTAGGTTATTTTAAATAGGTGTTTTAATAAAAAATAGATTTTGTTTAGCTCTTTTAGTTTATAGCTTAAAAATTATTAAATGCATGAAAAAAATAACAAATGAAGTAAAAAAGGGTTGAAAATTGATGATGTGTCTTTGAATGGTGCATATCGAACGCACAAAAAGTCTAGAGTTAAAATAAGTTTAAAATATGAAATGTCTTTGTAACACATGAATTTCGTTCGAAACTCTCATACTTCGAAAGAGATTGTCCAGTTTGTACACAAAGTGCATCAAGTTTTTGTCGTAACCCTCTCAACATTTTAGCACATGCTATGTGAGTGAAATGATGATACCATGTCAAGTTTCAACCTTTTTAGAGTTCATTTGTAGTGCCTTTCGATTTCACGGTTATTTAGCTCAAAAAATATCATTAAATGCATGAAATATTGCAAATGAAGTCAGAAAGGTTGAAAATTGATGACGTGACTTGAATGGTGCATATGTCAACCATCGTAGGCGGATTTGTAAATTTTTAGAACCCTCAAATTCCGAAAGGAAAAAAGTTATCTCAAATTTAAGTTTTTTTTGAATTTTCGGTCAAACTACTTATTCAATAAATATTAGTGTTACTAAATAATAATAATTTTTTAGAATGATAGTTTCAAACTCAAATGGTGAAACGTGTGACATCATGCTCAAGGGCTTA
This sequence comes from Hordeum vulgare subsp. vulgare, assembly GCF_904849725.1. Lineage (NCBI taxonomy): Eukaryota > Viridiplantae > Streptophyta > Magnoliopsida > Poales > Poaceae > Hordeum > Hordeum vulgare. Next base: position 79,301,837 of record NC_058524.1, on the reverse strand, counting down.
ATAGGATTGATATGATACATATAACATAAATTAATTGAATAAATAGTTTATTTTTTAAAATGTTTTTAATTCTTTTATATTTTTGAAATTCAAAAAATAATAATCAGATTTTAACATCAATAGAAATTCTCATAGCTTTTCAAGATTCATTAATATTATTCTTGTGTGGAATATATCTAATTTTCAAAGAATCAATCTCAAGAGAAATTCTATCAACGTTCCTAGCCAAATCATCAATCTTGAGCAATTTTTCTTCAATCATAGCATTGAAACCTTTTTCAGAGCTAATGAATTCTTTAATATTATTCTAAAGATCAAAGGCCGTATTATTATAATTTCCATAAGAATTGTTGTAGCTATTACCCTAACTATGAGAGGAATTACTAGGAAACGGCCTAGGATTGAAATTACCTCTATACGCGTTATTGCCAAAATTGTTCCTACCGACAAAATTCACATCGATAGATTCATTATTATTTCCAATCAAAGAAGACAAATGCATATCATTGGGATCAATAGGAGCACTCTTAATAGCAAACAATTTGATTAATTCATCCATCTTTCCACTCGAAGTGTTTATTTCTTCAATAGCGCACACTTTTTTACTAGTAGGAGATCTTTCGGTATGCCATTGAGAGTAATTTGCCATAATATTATCTAGGAGTTTAGTAGCTTCTCCTAATGTGATTTCCATAAAAGTACCACCCGCGGCGGAATCTAAAAGATTTCTAGAAGAAAAATTCAATCCCGCATAAATTTTTTGTATAATCATCCATAAACTCAAACCATGCGCGGGGCAATTCCTAATCATTAGTTTCATCCTCTCCCAAGATTGTGCAACATGCTCATGATCAAGTTGCTTAAAATTTATTATATCGTTCCTAAGGGAGATAATCTTAGCGGGTGGAAAGTACTTGGAAATAAAAGCATCTTTAGACTTATTCCATGAATCAATACTATTTTTAGGTAAAGATCAAAACCAAGTTTTGTCACGATCTCGTAGTGAGAAAGGAAATAGCTTTAATTTAACAATTCCATTATCCTCATCTTTCTTCTTTTGCATACCACACAACTCAACGAAGGTATTTAGATGGGATGCAACATCTTCGCTAGGAAGGCCAGCAAATTGTTCTTTCATAACAAGATTGAGCAAAGCGGCAATAATTTTACAAGATTCCGCACTAGTGGAGGGAGAAATCAAAGTACTAATGAAATCATTATTATTAGTAGTGAAATAAACACATAACTTGGCATTCTCTTGAGCCATTGTGACAAAACAAGCAATCTAGCACACAAGCAAGCAATTAAAAAGACGAACGGAAAAAGGGCGAATAAAAAGGAAAATCTTTTTGGTATTTTCTGAAAATCGTTTTAGAAGTGGGGGAGAGGAAAACAAGAGGCAAATGGAAAATAAAGTAAATGCAAGAGATGAGTTTGTGATGGGTACTTTGTAAGCGTGATCTTGCTATGTATCCTCCCCGACAACGGCGCCAGCAATCCTTCTTGCTACCTCTTGAGCTTGCGTTGGTTTTCCCTTGAAGAGAAAGGGTGATGCAGTGAAGTAGATAAGTATTTCGCTTAGTTTGTTGAGAACCAATGTATCAATCCAGTAGGAGGAACAAGCAAGGCTCCAATAGTAGTACCTACACAAATAATCAAACACTTGCACCCAACGCTATAAAGGGTCTGTCAATCCCTTCAGAGTTATTTGGAAGGATGAGATCTGATTTAGATAGATATAAAAGATTACGGAAACAAAAGTAAATAAATTGCAGAAAAGTATTTTTTGGTATTTTTGGTTTATAGATCTGAAAATATAATATGGAAAATAGACCCGGGTGCATAGGTTTCACTAGAGGCTTCTCTCATAAAGGAAAATAATATGGTGGGTGAACAAATTACTGTCGAGCAATTGATAGAAAAGCGAATAATTATGAAGATATCTAAGGCGACACTTATGCATATAGGCATCACATCCGTATCAAGTAGACCGAAATGATTCTGTATCTACTACTATTACTCCACACATCGACCAACTCCTGCCTGCATCTAGAGTATTAAGTTCATGCAGAACAGAGTAATGCATTAAGTAAGATGACATGATGTAGAGGGATAAACTCAAGCAATATGATGAAAACCCCATCTTTTTATCCTCGATGTCAACAATACAATACGTGCCTCACTACCCCTACTTTGTCACTGGGTGAGGACACCACAAGATTAAACCCAAAACTAAACACTTCTCCCATTGCAAGAATTACCAATCTAGTTGGCCAAACCAAACGAATAACTCGAAGAGACTTGCAAAGATATGAAATCATGCATATAAGAATTCAGAAGAGACTGAAATAATATTCATAGATAATCTGAACATAATCTCACAATTCATCAGATCTCGACAAACACACCGCAAAAGAGTATTACATCGGATAGATCTCCATGAAGATGATGAAGAACATGGTATTGAAGATCAAAGAGAGAGAAGAAGGCATCTAGCTACTAGCTATGGACCCGTAGGTCTGTGGTAAACTAGTCACGCTTCATTGGAGGGGCAATGGACTTGATGTAGATGCCCTCAATGATCAATTCCTTCTCCGATAGATTATCGGAAAAGTCTCCCAGATTGGGTCTGATGGGAACACAGGCTCCCGGCGGCAGAAAAGTATTTGCGTTCCTATTTTTGGCGATACAGGAATATTTGGGAATTTATAGCCCAAAGAATAGGGTTAGGAGGCCTGCAGGGGACCCACAAGCCAGGGGGCGCGGCCACCCCCTAGGGCGCGCCCTGCAGGCTTGTGGCCTCCTGGCAGGTGCCCTGCCCCCTACTCCAAGTCTCCTAGGTGTCTTCTGGTCCAAGAAAAATCTTTTCGGAGATTTTGTTCCGTTTGGACTCCGTTTAATATTCCTTATCTGCAATACTGAAAAACATAGAAAAAACGGAAACTGGCACTAGGCTCTAGATTAATAGGTTAGTCCCCAAAATAATATAAAACAACATATCAATGCATATAAAACATCCAAAACAGATAATATAATAGCATGGAACAATCAAAAATTATAGATACGTTGGAGACGTATCAGCCAACCATGTCCATCATCGGTGGCCAAAGCACGTCGAGCTAGACATCCTCTTTGTGCGTGAGCGGGTCGCTCTCAACGAGTTTCGCGTTCTCTACATCCCCACTCGTCAGCAGCTCGCCGACATCATCACGAATGGGCTACCATCAGAAGTTTTCTCTGAATTCCGATCTAGTCTTTGCGTCGCCCCCGCCGATGTCATGACTGGGGGGGGGGGTAGGATATGTAGTCCTACACCGTATGTGCCCATGTATAGTCTCCATCCGGTATAGCCCGATCATGCATCACTTGTTGTTAGCGTAGTGGTGCACGTCGTGTGGTAGTGGCAGTAGTGGTACACGCATGATCTCGCTCGACCGCTCTAGAGAACTGTATATATCTTGCAGCATGGAGCTTAATCAGGTGTGTCGAATCTCATTCTCCTCTCCATCGTTAACAGACATGATGATATTTTCCCTATAAACTTGGTCAAATTTAAATATCTTTTGAATTAACACAAAAGAAGTACCTTATATTTTGAATTTCCATGCAATCAAAATTGCATCGGATTCCACTATCGGGCATGGCAATGGAACAACACAAAGGTAGCGACATTTGTTTTAAACTATTGCCTAAGGCTAACATCATGATAGCTATAAGTTCAACAAGGCTAGAGAAAGTAAAGCCTCCAAGGCGACGCCAATACCGCACACTTCCACGCGATTGCGAATGGACGTCGGCGGAGATGCACTATTTTGTGTCTTTGGGAGAAAAACAACATCTTGGAACTCTCGGATGAGATCCAGACCCACATTTATGTTGGGGAACGTCGCATGGGAAACAAAAATTTTCCTACGCGCACGAAGACCTATCATGGTGATGTCCATCTACGAGAGGGGATGTGTGATCTACGTACCCTTGTAGACCGTACAGCAGAAACGTTAGTGAACGCGGTTGATGTAGTGGAACGTCCTCACGTCCCTCGATCCGCCCCGCGAACCGTCCCGCGATTAGTCCCACGATCTAGTGCCGAACGGACGGCACCTCTGCGTTCAGCACACGTACAGCTCGACGATGATCTCGGCCTTCTTGATCCAGCAAGAGAGACGGAGAGGTAGAAGAGTTCTCCGGCAGCGTGACGGTGCTCCGGAGGTTGGTGATGATCTTGTCTCAGCAGGGCTCCGCCCGAGCTCCGCAGAAACGCGATCTAGAGGAAAAACCGTGGAGGTATGTGGTCGGGCTGCCGTGGAAAAGTCGTCTCAAATCAGCCCTAAAACCTCCGTATATATAGGTGGGAGAGGGGGAGCCTTGCCTTGGGGCTCAAGGAGCCCCAAGGGGGTCGGCCGAACCAAGGGGGAAGGTCTCCCCCTCCCAAACCGAGTCCTACTTGGTTTGGAAGGTGGAGTCCTTCTTCCCTTTCCCACCTCCTCCTTTTTTTTTCTTTTCTCTTTGATTTTCTTCCTATGGCGCATAGGGCCTTCTTGGGCTGTCCCACCAGCCCACTAAGGGCTAGTGTGCCACCCCCAAGGCCTATGGGCTTCCCCGGGGTGGGTTGCCCCCCCGGTGAACTCCCGGAACCCATTCGTCATTCCCGGTACATTCCCGGTAACTCCGAAAACCTTCCGGTAATCAAATGAGGTCATCCTATATATCAATCTTCGTTTCCTGACCATTCCGGAAACCCTCGTGACGTCTGTGATCTCATCCGGGACTCCGAACAACATTCGGTAACCAATCATATAACTCAAATACGCATAAAACAACGTCGAACCTTAAGTGTGCAGACCCTGCGGGTTCGAGAACTATGTAGACTTGACTCGAGAGACTCCTCGGTCAATATCCAATAGCGGGACCTCGATGCCCATATTGGATCCTACATATTCTACAAAGATCTTATCGTTTGAACCTCAGTGCCAAGGATTCATATAATCCCGTATGTCATTCCCTTTGTCCTTCGGTATGTTACTTGCCCGAGATTCGATCGTCAGTATCCGCATACCTATTTCAATCTCGTTTACCGGCAAGTCTCTTTACTCGTTCCGTAATACAAGATCCCGCAACTTACACTAAGTCACATTGCTTGCAAGGCTTGTGTGTGATGTTGTATTACCGAGTGGGCCCCGAGATACCTCTCCGTTACACGGAGTGACAAATCCCAGTCTCGATCCATACTAACTCAACTAACACCTTCGGAGATACCTGTAGAGCATCTTTATAGTCACCCAGTTACGTTGCGATGTTTGATACACACAAAGCATTCCTCCGGTGTCAGTGAGTTATATGATCTCATGGTCATAGGAACAAATACTTGACACGCAGAAAACAGTAGCAACAAAATGACGCGATCAACATGCTACGTCTATTAGTCTGGGTCTAGTCCATCACATGATTCTCCTAATGATGTGATCCCGTTATCAAGTGACAACACTTGCCTATGGTCAGGAAACCTTGGCCATCTTTGATCAACGAGCTAGTCAACTAGAGGCTTACTAGGGACAGTGTTTTGTCTATGTCTCCACACAAGTATTGTGTTTCCAATCAATACAATTATAGCATGGATAATAAACGATTATCATGAACAAAGAAATATAATAATAACTAATTTATTATTGCCTCTAGGGCATATTTCCAACAGTCTCCCACTTGCACTAGAGTCAATAATCTAGTTCACATCTCCATGTGATTCCAACGAATCCAACACCCATATAGCTCTGGGGTCTGATCACGTCTTGCTCGTGAGAGAGGTTTTAGTCAACGGTTCTGAATCTTTCAGATCCGTGCGTTCTTTACAAGTCTTTATGTCATCTTATAGATGCTGCTACTACGTGCTATTCGGAAATGCTCCAAATATCTACTCTACTATACGAATCCGTTTCACTACTCATAGTTATTCGGATTAGTGTCAAAGCTTGCATCAGCGTAACCCTTTACAACGAAATCTTTAACCACCTCCATAATCGAGAAAAATTCCTTAGTCTATTTAGTTACTAAGGATAACTTTGACCGCTGAACAGTGATTCAATCCTGGATCACTCTGTGTACCTCTTTAACTGACTTGCCGCAAGGCACACATCAGGTGCGGTACTCAGCATGGCATACTTTAGAGTCTACGGCTAAGGCATAGAAGACAACCTTCGTCTATTCTCTTTATTCTGCCGGGGTCGGGTTTTGAGTCTCACTCAAATTCACACCTCATAACGCAACCAAGAACTCCTTCTTTGCTGATCTATTTTGAACTCCTTCAAAAACTTGTCAAGGCATGCATTTTGTTGAAACTTCCATTAAGCGCTTTCGATCTATCTCCATAGATCTTTGATGCTCAACGTTTCAAATAGCGCAATCCAGGTACTCCTTTGAAAACTCCTTTCAAACAACCTTGTATGCTTTACAGAAATTCTACATTACTTCTGATCCACAATATGTCAACCACATATACTTATCAGAAATTCTATAGTGCTCCCACTCACTTATTTGGAAATACAAGTTTCTCATAAACCTTGCACAAACCCAAAATCTTTGATCATCTCATCAAAGTGTATATTCCAACTCCGAGATGCTTGCACCAGTCCAATGAAGGATCGCTGGAGCTTGCATACTTGCTAGTATCTTTAGGATCGACAAAACCTCCTGGTTGTATCACATACAATGTTTGCTCAAGGAAACCGTCGAGGAAACAATGTTTTGACATCCTATGTGCAATATTTCATAAATAATGCAACAACTACTAACATAATTCTAACAGACTTTTAGCATCGCTACGAGTGAGAAAGTCCCATCATAGTCAACTTGTTTGATCTTGTCAGAAACATCTTTGCGACAAGTCGAGCTTTTAATAATAGTGACTTATCACTATCATCGTCTGTCTTCCTTTTAAAAATCCATCTTTACTCAATAGTCTTATGACCATCAAGTAGTTCTTCCAAAGTCTACACTTTGTTTTCATACATGGATCCTCTCTCGGATTTCATGGCCTCCAGCCATTTGTCGGAATCCGGGCCCACCATTGCTTTCTCCATAACTCGTAGGTTCACTGTTGCTCAACAACATGACCTCCAAGACAGGGTTACCGTACCACTCTGTAGTAGTACGTGACCTTGTCAACCTACGATGTTTGTAGTAACTTGATCCGATGCTCGATGATCACCATCATCAGCTTTCACTTCAATTGGTGTAGGCGCCACAGGAACAACTTCCTGCGCCCTGCTACACACTGGTCGAAGTGATGGTTCAATAACCTCATCAAGTTCTACAGCCCCCCACTCAATTCTGTCGAGAGAAGCCTTTCCTCGAGAAAGGATCCGTTTCTAGAAACAAACACTTTGCTTTCGGATCTGAGATAGGAGATGTACCCAACTGTTTTGGATATCCTATGAAGATGCATTTATCCGCTTTGGGTTCGAGCTTATGAGACTGAAACTTTTTCACATAAGTGTCGAAACCCCAAACTTTCAAGAAACGACAGTTTAGATTTCTCTAAACCTCAGTCTATGCTGTGTCATCTCAACGGAAATATGTGGTGCCCTATTTAAAGTGAATGCGGTTGTCTCTAATGCTTAACCCATAAACGATAGTGGTAATTTGATAAGAGACATCATAGCATGCACCATACCAAATAGTGTGTGTCTATGACGTTCAGACACATCATCACACTATGATGTTCTAGGTGGCATGAACCGCGAAACAATTTCCACAGTGTCTCAACTGCGTGCCAAAACTCGTAACTCAGATATTCATTTCTATGATCATATCGTAGACAGTTTATCCTCTTGTTACGACGAACTTCACTCCGAAACAGAATTGAACTTTTCAATATTTCAGACTTGTGATTCATTAAGCAAATACTCTAGTATCTACTCAAATCGTCATTGAAGTAAGAACATAATGATATCCACTGCGTGCCTCAGCACCCATTGGACTGCATACATCAAAATGTATCACTTCCAGCAAGTTACTATCTTATTTCATCTCAATGAAAACAAGGCCTTGCTCATGTGGTATGATTTGCATGTCACTAGTGATTCAAAATCAAGTGAGAATAAAGATCCATCAGCATGGAGCCTCTTCATGCAATTTTATACCAACATGACTCAAGCGGCAGTGCCACAAGTAAGTGGTACTATCATCATTACCTCGTATCTTTTGGCACCAATATCATGAACATGTGTAACACTACGATCGAGATTCAATAAACCATTGAAGGTGATTATTCAAGAAAATAGAGTAACCATTATTCTCTTTAAATGAATAATCGTATTGCAATAAACACGATCCAATCATGTTCATGCTTAACGCAAGCACCAAATAACAATTATTTAGGTTTAACACCAATCCCGATGGTAGAGGGAGCGTGCGCCGTTTGATCATATCAACCTTGGAAACACTTCCAACACGTATCGTCACCTCGCCTTTAGCTAGTCTCCGTTTACGCCGTAGCTATCATTTCGTGTTACTAATCACTTAGCAACCGAACCGGTATCCAATACCCTTATGCTACTAGGAGTACTAGTAAAGTACACATCAACATCATGTATATCAAATATACTTCTTTCGACTTTTGCCAGCCTTCTTATCTACCAAGTATCTTGAGTTGCTCCGCCTCAGTGACTGTTCCCCTCATTACAGAAGCACTTAGTCTCGGGTTTGGGTTTAATGTTGGGTCTCTTCATTAGTGCAACAACTGTTTTGCCGTTTCACGAAGTATCCCTTCTAGCCCTTGCCTTTCTTGAAACTTAGTGGTTTTACAAACCATCAACTATTGATGCTCCTTCTTGATTTCTACTTTCGCAGTGTCAAACATCGCGAATCGCTCAAGGATCATTGTATCTATCCTTGATATGTTATAGTTCATCAAGAAGCTCTCACAGCTTGGTGGCAGTGACTTTGGAGAACCATCACTATCTCATCTGGAAGATTAACTCCCACTTGATTCAAGTGATTGTCGTACTCAGACAATCTGAGCACACGCTCAACGATTGAGCTTTTCTCCTTTACTTTGTGGACAAAGAATATTGTTGGAGGTCTCGTACCTCTTAACAAGGGCACAAGTATGAAATCACAATTTCATCTCTTTAGAATATCACTTATGTTCCGTGACGTTTTAAAACGTTTTCGGCGCCTTGCTTCTAAGCCATTAAGTACTTTGCACTGAACTATCGTGTAGTCATCAGAAACGTGTATGTCGGATGTTCACAGCATCCACAGACGATGCTCGAGGTGCAGCACACCGAGTGGTGCATTAAGGACATAAGCCTTCTGCGCAGCAACGAGGACAATCCTCGGTTTTACAGACTTAGTCTGCAAAGTTTGCTACTATCAACTTTCAACTAAATTTTCTCTAGGAACATATAAAAAAACAGTAGAGCTATAGTGCAAGCTACATCGTAATTCGCAAAGACCATTAGACTATGTTCATGACAATTAGTTCAATTAATCATATTACTTAAGAATTCCCACTCAAAAAGTACATCTCTCTAGTCATTTGAGTGGTACATGATCCAAATCCACTATCTCAAGTCCGATCATCACGTGAGTCGAGAATAGTTTCAGTGGTAAGCATCTCTATGCTAATCATATCAACTATACGATTCATGCTCGACCTTTCAGTCTCATGTGTTCCGAGGCCATGTCTGCACATGCTAGGCTCGTCAAGCTTAACCCGAGTGTTCCGCGTGTGCAACTGTTTTGCACCCGTTGTATGTGAACGTTGAGTCTATCACACCCGATCATCACGTGGTGTCTCGAAACGAAGAACTGTAGCAACGGTGCACAGTCGGGGAGAACACTATTTCGTCTTGAAATTTTAGTGAGAGATCACCTCATAATGCTACCGTCGTTCTAATCAAAATAAGGTGCATAAAAGGATTAACATCACATGCAATTCATAAGTGACATGATATGGCCATCATCATGCGCTTCTTGATCTCCATCACCAAGGCACCAGCACGATCTTCTTGTCACCGGCGTCACACCATGATCTCCATCATCATGATCTCCATCAACGTGTCGCCATCGGGGTTGTCGTGCTACTCATGCTATTACTACTAAAGCTACGTCCTAGCAATATAGTAAACGCATCTGCAAGCACAAATGTTAGTTTAAAGACAACCCTATGGCTCCTGCCGGTTGCCGTACCATCGACGTGCAAGTCGATATTAACTATTACAACATGATCATCTCATACATCCAATATATCACATCACATCGTTGGCCATATCACATCACAAGCATACCCTGCAAAAACAAGTTAGACGTCCTCTAATTTTGTTGTTGCATGTTTTACGTGGTGACCATGGGTATCTAGTAGGATCGCATCTTACCTACGTAAACACCACAATGGAGATATATGAATTGCTATTTAACCTCATCCAAGGACCTCCTCGGTCAATTCCGATTCAACTAAAGTTGGAGAAACTGACACCCGCCAGTCATCTTTGAGCAACGGAGTTACTCGTAGCGATGAAACCAGTCTCTCATAAGCGTACGAGTAATGTCGGTCCGAGCCGCTTCGATCCAACAATGCCGCGGAATCAAGAAAAGACTAAGGAGGGAAGCAAAACGCGCATCACCGCCCACAAAGACTTTTGTGTTCTACTCAAGAAGACATCCACGCATGAACCTAGCTCATGATGCCACTGTTGGGGAACGTCGCATGGGAAACAAAAATTTTCCTACGCGCACGAAGACCTATCATGGTGATGTCCATCTACGAGAGGGGATGTGTGATCTACGTACCCTTGTAGACCGTACAGCAGAAGCGTTAGTGAACGCGGTTGATGTAGTGGACCGTCCTCACGTCCCTCGATCCGCCCCGCGAACCGTCCCGCGATCAGTCCCACGATCTAGTGCCGAACGGACGGCACCTCCGCGTTCAGCACACGTACAGCTCGACGATGATCTCGGCCTTCTTGATCCAGCAAGAGAGACGGAGAGGTAGAAGAGTTCTCCGGCAGCGTGACGGCGCTCCGGAGGTTGGTGATGATCTTGTCTCAGCAGGGCTCCGCCCGAGCTCCGCAGAAACGCGATCTAGAGGAAAAACCGTGGAGGTATGTGGTCGGGCTGCCGTGGAAAAGTCGTCTCAAATCAGCCCTAAAACCTCCGTATATATAGGTGGGAGAGGGGGAGCCTTGCCTTGGGGCTCAAGGAGCCCCAAGGGGGTCGGCCGAACCAAGGGGGAAGGTCTCCCCCTCCCAAACCGAGTCCTACTTGGTTTGGAAGGTGGAGTCCTTCTTCCCTTTCCCACCTCCTCCTTTTTTTCTTTTCTCTTTGATTTTCTTCCTATGGCGCATAGGGCCTTCTTGGGCTGTCCCACCAGCCCACTAAGGGCTAGTGTGCCACCCCCAAGGCCTATGGGCTTCCCCGGGGTGGGTTGCCCCCCCGATGAACTCCCGGAACCCATTCGTCATTCCCGGTAACTCCGAAAACCTTCCGGTAATCAAATGAGGTCATCCTATATATCAATCTTCGTTTCCGGACCATTCCGGAAACCCTCGTGACGTCCGTGATCTCATCCGGGACTCCGAACAACATTCGGTAACCAACCATATAACTCAAATACGCATAAAACAACGTCGAACCTTAAGTATGCAGACCCTGCGGGTTCGAGAACTATGTAGACATGACCCGGGAGACTCCTCGGTCAATATCCAATAGCGGGACCTGGATGCCCATACTGGATCCTACATATTCTACGAAGATCTTATCGTTTGAACCTCAGTGCCAAGGATTCATATAATCCCGTATGTCATTCCCTTTGTCCTTCGGTATGTTACTTGCCCGAGATTCGATCGTCAGTATCCGCATACCTATTTCAATCTCGTTTACCGGCAAGTCTCTTTACTCGTTCCGTAATACAAGATCCCGCAACTTACACTAAGTCACATTGCTTGCAAGGCTTGTGTGTGATGTTGTATTACCGAGTGGGCCCCGAGATACCTCTCCGTTACACGGAGTGACAAATCCCAGTCTCGATCCATACTAACTCAACTAACACCTTCGGAGATACCTGTAGAGCATCTTTATAGTCACCCAGTTACGTTGCGACGTTTGATACACACAAAGCATTCCTCCGGTGTTAGTGAGTTATATGATCTCATGGTCATAGGAACAAATACTTGACACGCAGAAAACAGTAGCAACAAAATGACACGATCAACATGCTACGTCTATTAGTTTGGGTCTAGTCCATCACATGATTCTCCTAATGATGTGATCCCGTTATCCAGTGACAACACTTGCCTATGGTCAGGAAACCTTGGCCATCTTTGATCAACGAGCTAGTCAACTAGAGGCTTACTAGGGACAGTGTTTTGTCTATGTCTCCACACAAGTATTGTGTTTCCAATCAATACAATTATAGCATGGATAATAAACGATTATCATGAACAAAGAAATATAATAATAACTAATTTATTATTGCCTCTAGGGCATATTTCCAACAATTTACTCCTTTTACAAGGAGTTATTATCGACGACGCCCTGTAGCGGGGTGTGCTGTCCGATGACTTCTGGCCTCCGGTTGACAGGGTCTCGAATGTCAAGAATGCAGTGTTAAGTCTCCCATTCTGAGAGGAAGAGGTGGGTAGGGCCATTGCCTCTATGAAGGCGGGATCGACTCTAGGTCCTAGCGATCTGCGAGTGGTCTTTTTCCAGAAATTCTGGCACGCCATAAGGCCGGTAATCATGACGATGTTTCATGAATTTTATGTCGGAACCTTCGACATGTCCCGGATCAACTTTGGTGTGATCACCGTGATCCCCAAAAAAGTTTGGGCGACGGATATTTGGCATTTTAGGCATATTGCGGTGATCAACGTACTCGAGCGCATATTATCGAAAGTATGCGTTACACGGCTAGCTCCTATGACGGAGAGGCTTGACCATCCCCTCCAAACTGCTTTCCTGAAGGGCTGATGGATCCACGATGGGATCTTGGCCCTTCGTGAAATCGCACATGAAGTGCACTCGCGTTGCCATAAGGGCCTATTCCTCAAGTTGGACTCCTAGAAGGCTTATGATCGTCTGGATTGGTCCTTCTTAAGGTTAGTACTCCAACTCCGTAGCTTTGACGACAGGTGGTCCTCCTGGATTATGCATATGGCCCAGTCTAGAAGGACGTCCATTAACATTAAGGGCGGCGAGGGACCTTATTTTTCACCTTCAACATGAGTGAAGCAGGGGGACCCGATTTCGCCCCTCCTCTTCAACCTTGCGGTTGATGCCTTGAGCGATATCCTAGATAAAGCATGGACAATCAATCATCTTACTAGGGTGGTTAGATACCTCATCCCTGGTGGAGGGGTCACCCATCTTCAGTATGTGGATGATACCATGATCATGGTTGAGGGGTCCAACCTCGACATAGTTAATCTGGAGTTCCTCCTTTGCTTCGAAGCAATGTCTGGCTTGAAAATAAATTTTGATAAAAATGAGGTTTTCATCCTCGAATACCCTATGGAGGACCATCACCGGATTGCAGGTAATCTAAACTGCAAGCTATGAGCATTCCCACAACTTATCTAGGGATGTCGTTGGCCGATTCGAAGGTCCTCACGAGTGGATTTGATCCCCTAGTGGGCCGGGTCGCTTCACGAGCCGAGTTGTGGCAAGGCCGGTTTATATCCAAGGGGAGTAAAACGGTGCTCATTAGTGTGAATCCGGAGAGTCTACCCATGTATATGATGGAATTGTACATCCTTTCAGAGAGCATTCATAGCTCTTTCGATAGGGAACTCACCACGTTCTTCTAGCAGGCTTCTGATGGTCGCCAGAAATACCACATGGTCAAGTGGGCACATATTTGCCTACCCAAGAACCTTGGGGGGTTGGGGATCACGGCCTCCAATACTATGAATATGGCCCTCATGCTTCGATGGGTATGTGCTACTGCGTCAACAGACCTTCCCTCGCAACGGCGCCAGGAATCCTTCTGCTACAGGCTACGCCTATAGGGACTTCCTTGGCAAATATGCAAAGGATTTCCCGGCGGCCTTGGTGCCTTGCATTGGTGTTCCCTTGAAGAGGAAAGGGTGATGTAGCACAGCGGCGGTAAGTATTTCCCTCAGTTTGAGAACCAAGGTATCGATCCAGTAGGAGGATCGCGTCAAGTCACAAGTACCTGCACAAACACAAAGAGCTTGCACCCAACGCTTTGAAGGGGTTGTCAATCCCTTATATATTGTTTGCAAAGTGAGAACTGAAAGCAAAAAGTAAACAAAGCAAAGTAGAAGTGAAAGTGGAGACGATAGTTGTGAATAGACTCGGGGGCCGTAGTGTTCACTAGTGGCTTCTCTCATGAAAGCAAGTAGATGGTGGGTGAACGAATTACTGTCGAGCAATTGATAGAACCGCGCAAAGTCATGACGTTATCTACGGCAATGATTATATCTATAGGCATCACGTCCAAAACAAGTAGACCGATACTTTCTGCATCTACTACTATTACTACACACGTCGACCGCTATCCAGCATGTATCTAGTGTATTAAGTTCAAAAGAACAGAGTAACGCCTTAAGCAAGATGACATGATGTAGATGGACAATCTGAAACTTATGATGAAAGCCCATCTTGTTACCCTTGATGTCAAAACACGATGCGTGCCTTGCTGCCCCTTCTGTCACTGGGAAAGGTCACCACACGGTATGAACCCAAAACCAAGCACTTCTCCCATTGCAAGAATCATAGATCTAGTTGGCCAATACAAAACCCAAGAACCGGAGAGACTTACAAGGATATCAAATCATGCATATAAGAAATCAGCAAAGACTCAAATATAATTCATAGATAATGTGATCACAAATCCACAATTCATCGGATCTCGACAAACACACCGCCAAAGAGGATTACATCGGATAGATCTCCATGAAGATCATGGAGAACTTTGTATTGAAGATCCAAGAGAGAGAAGAAGCCATCTAGCTACTAACTACGGACCCGTAGGTCTGAAGTGAACTACTCACGAGTCATTGGAGGGGCGATGATGTTGATGTAGAAGCCCTCCAACTCCAAAGTCCCCTCCGGAAGGGCACCGAGAAGGGTCTCCAGATGAGATCTCGCGGAAACGAAAGCTTGCAGCGGCAGAAAAGTGTTTTCGTGGATGCCCTGATTTTTTCTGCGATTTTAGGGTATTTATAGGCCAAAGAGCTAGGGCAGGGGAGCGCCAGGGAGGCCACAAGCCTGGTTGCCGTGCCCCCTGGCCGCGACAACAAGGCTTGTAGGCTCCCTGTGGGCCCCCTGCCTTGGCCCTAAAGTCCCCCGATCTTCTTCTGTTCTGGAAAAATTTATTTCGGGGATTTTATTCCGTTTGGACTCTGTTCCAAAATCAGATCTGAAAAGAGTCAAAAACACAGAAAAAACAGGAACTGACACTTGGCACTGAATTAATAAGTTAGTCCCAAAAAAGATATAAAAGGTATATAAAACATCCAAAGTTGACAAGATAACAGAGTGAAACCATCAAAAATTATAGATACGTTTGAGACGTATCAAGCATCCCCAAGCTTAACTCCTGCTCGTCCTCGAGTAGGGAAGTGATAAAGAATGAATTTTTGATGCTTTCATGCTTCCTAGCATAGATGTCATTTGTAACTCCTCTTATGTGACGTGAATGTTCAGATCCATTAGATTCAAAACAATAGTTTGCTATTGACGTGGAGATAATAATACTTCAAGAAAACTAGCAAGGTAATCATGAACTTTCAAAATAACAAGGCGAAAAGAAAGTTATCCCTACAAAATCATATAGTCTGGCTATGCTCTATCATCCTTGCACAACGAATTTAAATCATGCACAACCTCGGTATTGGCCAAGTAATTGTTTTCACACCTTTACTTTCTCAAACCTTTTCAACTCTCACGCAATACATGAGCGCGAGCCATGGTTTTAGCA
The DNA here is from genome assembly GCF_904849725.1 of Hordeum vulgare subsp. vulgare. Classification (NCBI taxonomy): domain Eukaryota; kingdom Viridiplantae; phylum Streptophyta; class Magnoliopsida; order Poales; family Poaceae; genus Hordeum; species Hordeum vulgare. The sequence goes on along the minus strand of NC_058524.1, from coordinate 79,285,897 downwards.
CTATAAGTGGAATGGAGTGTGGTGGAGGTTGCAAGGCAAACAAGGAGAAGATGGTCACATTGACTAAGCATATCGACGAGCTATGGAGATGCTCATCAATAGATATCAACGTGAATGAGTAGGGATTACCATACAAATGATGCACTAGAGCTAAGAGTATGTGAAAGCTCTTAAAGAAAACTAGTGGGTGTGCATCCAACTTGCTTTCTCACGAAGACCTAAGGCAAATTTGAGGAAGCATATCATTGGAATATACAAGCCAAGTTATATAATGAAAATTTCCCACTAGCTATATGGTGGTGACAAAACGAGAGAGTCTCAATCATGAAGATCATGGTGCTTAATAAGCGCAAGTGTGGAAAGATAGTAGCACTGTCCCTTCTCTTTTTTTCTCTCATTTTTTGGTGGGCTCTTTGGCCTCTTTTTTTATATTATTTTTTTATTTTTTTATTTTGGTTTGCATCTTTGGCCTCTTTTATTTCCTCACATGGGACAATGCTCCATCAATGATGATCATCACACTTACAACTCAAAACTTAGAGCAATGATGACTCTATATGGAATGCCTTCGGTAGTGTACCGTGACAATGATCTAGCATGGCATAGACATTAATGGAAACATCATGCTAGCTATCTTACGATCATGCAATGGCAATGTAGAAGCTGTGGCACATGTCATGGTGGTAGTTGCATGGCAATATATCTCGGAATGGCTTTGAAAAAGCTATAGTAGGTAGGTATGGTGGCTGTTTTGAGGGAGGCTATATGGTGGGTTTTGTGCACCGGCGAAAGTTGCACGACACTAAAGAAGATAGTGATGGTGGAAGGTGAAAGTGCATCTAAACCATGGACTCAACATTAGTCATGAAGAACTCATATACTTGTTGCAAAAGTTTTAGTAGTAATCGAAATAAAGCATTCAACGCATACTCCTAGGGGAAGGGTTGGTAGGTATAAACCATCGCGCGATCCCGACCGCCACACAAAGGATGACAATCAATAGACTAATCATGCTCAGACTTCATCACATAGCGGTTCACCATACGTGCATGCTACGGGAATCACTAACTTCAACACAAGTATTTCTAGATCCACAACACCTTACTAGTATAACTTCAATATTACCACAACCACAACTCAAAACTAATTGAGATGAATCAAAGTTCTCTAACTACTCAATGCACATGAAGGTGGAAATTTTCATATTCCTTTGGATAACTACCCCTTTTGAGACTAATTTCAAAGCATATCAACTACCAAGCCACGCGCTTCCGTGCTCTAAAAGATATAAGTGAAGCACACAGAGCAAAATCAACTAGCTCAAAAGATATAAGTGAAGCACATGTGAGCTGAATTGTCTAACCAAAATCATGGTGAGTGCATGTCTCTCTCTCTAGGTGTGCAGAAAGGAAGATTGTGACACAACAAAAATAAAATACTCCTACGATACAAGACGCTCCAAGCAAAACACATAACATGTGGTGAATAAAAATATAGCCCCAAGTAACGTTACCGATGGATTGAAGACGAAAGAGGGGATGCCTTCCTGGGGCATCCCCAAGCTTAGGCTTTTACGGCATCCTTGAATCAACTTGGGGTGCCTTGGGCATCCCCAAGCTTGAGCTCTTGCCACTCTTTATCTTTTTGAACATAAGAACTTCACCCAAAACTTGAAAACTTCACAACACGAAACTTAAAGAGAAACTCGTGATAACATTAGTATAAGAAAGCAAACCACCACTTCCTTAGTTACTGTAGAAAACTTAAATTCTACTTATGTTGATGTTAGGTTACTGTATTTTCAATATTCCATGGCTAATACCCCCCGATACTATCCATAGTTTCATCAAAATAAGCAACCAACTCAACAAAAACAGAATCTGTTAACAACAAACCAGTCTGTAGCAATATGTATACTTCGTATACTTATGTTACATCAAAAATTCTGAAAAATTACGAAAGTCTGAGGAATTTGCGTAGAAATCAGCAGCAAAAAGAATCAACTAAAAATATCTTACAGCAAAAAATGAAAATTCTTTTCGTGAGCAGAAAGTTTCAGTCTTTTCCATCATGACCAAACGATCATCCCCAAGACTAATCATAACGGTTTTGCTTGGCACAAACGCAAAAAGAAACACAAAAAAAAATCATAACAGAATTATGAAAGTGTGGAAAACACAAAACAGAAAGAAAAAGGATAGATTCGTTGGGTTGCCTCCCAACAAGCGCTATTGTTTAACGCCCTTAGCTAGGCATTGATAATTCAATGATGCTCACACAAAAGATAAGAATTGAAGCACAACGAGAGCATCATAAAGCATGTGAAAATCACATCTAAGTCTAACATACTTCCTATGCATAGGCATTTTATAGGAATACAGATTGTCAAGACAACCAATAGTTACCAAATGCAAGGAAGAAGAAAGAGACAATAGCAATCTCAACATAACGAGAGGTAATTTGGTAACATGAAAGTTTCTACCACAATATTTTCCTCTCTCATAGAAATTACATGTGGGATCATATTCGAATTCAACAATGTAACTATCACATAGGATATTCTTTTCATGATCCACATGCATGCAAAGTTGACACTCTTCAAAAATAGTGGGATTATCAACTAAAGTCATGACTTCTCCAAACCCACTTTCAATAATATTGCAAATATCATATTCATCATGATGCTTGAACAATTTTTCAAGATCATAAGAAAAATCATCGCCCCACTGATGATCATTGCAACAAGTAGTGGACATAGAAAAACTAGCATCCCCAAGCTTAGGGTTTTGCATATTCTTAGCATGATTGTCACTAATAGAATTTATAGTGAAACCATTGCAATCATGCTTTTCATCCAAGGAGCCCTCGTGAATCACTTCATAAATTTCTTCCTCACAATTTTCAGATTCACGCATCTCAATCAAAACTCCATAAAGATAGTCAAGTGCACTCAACTCACTAGAAATTGGATCAACATAATTGGATCTCTTAAAGAGATTAGCAAGTGGATGAGGATCCATATCACTAGATTTTCAGCAAGCGAAGATGCAAGCATATTGAAGGCACATGGCACACAAGCGAACAGAAAGCAAGCAAGAGAAAAGGGCGAATGAAAAAGGCAAACTAAAAAAACAAATTGTGAAGTGGGGGAGAGGAAAACGAGAGGCAACTGGCAAAAAAGGTAAATGCAAGAGATGAGTTTGTGACACCTACTTGGATAGATCTTGACTTGATCTCTCCTCCCCAGCAACGGCGCCAGAAATCCTTCTGCTACTGCGTCAACAGACCTTCCCTGGCAACGGCGCCAGGAATCCTTCTGCTACGGGCTACGTCTATAGGGACTTCCTTGCAAAATATGCAAAGGATTTCCCTGCGGCCTTCGAGCCTTGCGTTGGTGTTCCCTTGAAGAGGAAAGGGTGATGTAGCACAGCGGCGGTAAGTATTTCCCTCAGTTTGAGAACCAAGGTATTGATCCAGTAGGAGGATCGCGTCAAGTCACAAGTACCTGCACAAACACAAATAGCTTGCACCCAACGCTGTGAAGGGGTTGTCAATCCCTTAGATTGTTTGCAAAGTGAGAACTGAAAGCAAAAAGTAAACAAAGCAAAGTAAAAGTGAAAGTGGAGACGATAGTTGTGAATAGACCCGAGGGCCGTAGTGTTCACTAGTGGCTTCTCTCATGAAAGCAAGTAGACGGTGGGTGAACGAATTATTGTCGAGCAATTGATAGAACCGCACAAAGTCACGACGTTATCTAAGGCAATGATTATATCTATAGGCATCACGTCCAAAACAAGTAGATCGATACTTTCTACATCTACTACTATTGCTCCACACGTCGAACGCTATCCAGCATGAATCTCGTGCAATAAGTTCAAAAGAACAGAGTAACGCCTTAAGCAAGATGACATGATGTAGATGGACAATCTCAAACTTATGATGAAAGCCCATCTTGTTACCCTTGATGGCAACAACACGATGCATGCCTTGCTGCCCCTTCTGTCACTGGGAAAGGTCACCTCACGGTATGAACCCAAAACCAAGCACTTCTTCCATTGCAAGAATCATAGATCTAGTTGGCCAAACAAAACCCAAGACTCGGAGAGACTTACAAGGATATCAAATCATGCATATAAGAAATCAACAAAGACTCAAATATAATTCATAGATAATCTGATCACAAATCCACAATTCATCGGATCTCGACAAACACACCGCCAAAGAGGATTACATCGGATAGATCTCCATGAAGATCATGGAGAACTTTGTATTGCAGATCCAAGAGAGAGAAGAAGCCATCTAGCTACTAACTACGGACTTGTAGGTCTGAAGTGGACTACTCACGAGTCATTGGAGAGGCGATGATGTTGATGTAGAAGCCCTCCAACTCCAAAGTCCCCTCCGGAAGGGCACCGAGAAGGGTCTCCAGATGAGATCTCGCGGAAACGAAAGCTTGCAGCGGCAGAAAAGTGTTTTCGTGGATGCCCTGATTTTTTCTACGATTTTAGGGTATTTATAGGCCAAAGAGCTAGGGAAGGGGAGCGCGAGGGAGGCCATAAGCCTGTTTGCCGCGGGCCCCCCTGGCCACGGCAACAGGGCTTGTGGGCTCCCTGTGGGCCCCCAGCCTTGGCCCTCAAGTCCTTTGATCTTCTTCTGTTCTGGAAAAATTTATTTTGAGGATTTTATTCCGTTTGGACTCCGTTCCAAAATCAGATCAGAAAAGAGTCAAAAACACAGAGAAAAGGAACTGGCACTTGGCACTGAATTAATAAGTTAGTCCCAAAAAAGATATGAAAGATATATAAAACATCCAAAGTTGACAAGATAACAACGTGAAACCATAAAAGTTATAGATACGTTTGAGACGTATCAGTATGGCAGATCCTTTGTAGCGAGGATGGATTGTGTCTAAAACTCCTTCAGGTAAAATACCTAACGAGTGAGCCGCTCCTTCCTTGTTCTCATGCAAACGGATCCCAATTCCAACATGCGATCCAAAAGATCAAGGAGGAAATTCGCTTAGGAATATCCTTCTGTATAGGTAGTGGGGAAGGGACCCAGTTCTGGGCGAATCCATGGGTTGGATGAGCCGCTCAGAGTGGGGTTCCCCATCTTGTTCTCCATTTGCGTCGACCCATCCCTCCTCGTCTCTGCGACTGTTCGCCAAAGCCAATGGGACATTAGGTTCAGACGTACTTTCAGCCAGGTAGAAATGGCTGAGTGGAACTATCTTCTTGATGCCCGGTCACACGCACTACCGAACTATTTTGACATAGTGGCACTACTGGGAAAGGGATTATAGGTGAACCCCCATTAGTGGCGGGTGGTGCGTGTCACCCGCCACTCCTAATTTTAAAAGCAAGAAGTGGTGTGTGCTAAAATTTGGCTGCCAATGCAACACAAGTACATGTGCAGGTGGCCACGATGAATCGCCACATCTATGTTTTTTACCAATTCATGCGTGGGTCACAAGCTACTATGGCAAGTGCAAATTGTTGCCAGCCACGATTAACTTCCACACTTGTGCCGGGCGGTGCTTATGACCCTCCAGAGTAATATTTGAGCAGCCACGCGCCAAACGTTATCAATATTTTCATGCAGCGTGTGGTGGGTTCCGACGGTCACTCGCCACAGTTATATTTGGTCCTCTTGTCGCCTCCCACGCATATGCTGGTGTCCGCGTAAGGGCCAAAATCCCCTGCCACGAGAGCGCGTCGCTTGGCGAGGGAACGGCTCCCCACCACCGTCTGTGGGCCCGACTTAGCCCGCCGGTTTCCCCCGATGATGGCGAGGGAGGAGGAAGCAGGGGAGGGGGCGAAGACGGCTACGGCTAGTGTCACGCCCAAGATGCGACCCTATCCTCAATTTGGCACGAAGGCCTCGTCAGGGATAGAAGCGCATCTCGTCGTGTCGCAAGAATGGATATCGTTACAAGTACATGTACTGAAAAGAAGAGATATATAAAGAGAGTTGGCTTACACTCGCCACAAGCTACATTAGAGTCACAACAGTACATTACATAAACATCATGAAGAAGAGAAGGGTCCGACTACGGATGAAAACAAAAGAGAAAATGAAACGACGTCCATCCTTGCTATCCCAGGCCGCCGGCCTGGAACCCATCCTAGATCGATGATGACGAAGAAGAAGAAGCAACTCCAAATGAACAATCAACGCGCTCGCGTGAAGTAACCTTTACCTGTACCTGCAACTGGTGTTGTAGTAATCTGTGAGCCACAGGGGACTCAGTAATCTCATTTCCAAAGGTATCAAGACTAGCAAAGCTTAATGGGTGAGGCATGGTTAAGTGGTGAGCTTGCAACAGCGGCTAAGCATATATTTGGTGGCTAACTTACGAGTACAAGAAATAAGAGGGGGAAGATCTACGCATAACGGACGTGAAGTACTGATGATCAAATGAATGATCCTGAACACCTACCTACGTCAGACATAACCCCACCGTGTCCTCGATCGGAGAAGGAACTAACGAAAGAGACAGTCATGGTTACGCACACAGTTGGCATATTTTAATTAAGTTAACTTCAAGTTATCTAGAACCAGTGTTAAACAAAGCTTCCACGTTGCCACATAACCGCGGGCACGGCTTTCCGAAAGATTTAACCGTGCAGGGGTGCTCCAACTAGTCCATCACAAATTACCACAAGCCGCATAGAAATCCTCAATCACGAAGCTCGCGATCTCGTCGGATTCCCTAGTGGAAAACCTCAACTCTGAGATTACCCAAAGCATCACCGGAATCCCGATGCACAAGATATTTCGTCAAAGGTAAAGCTAACCCAGCAAGGCCGCCCGACGTGTCGACGATCCCGATAGGAGTCGCGTACCTCATTCTCAGGACACGACGAATGGGTCACACTAGGAGATACCAAACCTCGGGTTGCCCCGCGGTGGCCCCGTAGTCTGCCAATTTGGACCAACACTCATGAGGAGCACTGGCCTAGGGGGGTTGATTAAATTTCCTCGGGTGCCGGCAGGTCCCTATGCATTATTATTAGGTTATTAGGAAAATGTAGTACCAAAGTTGGGCCTTGCTAGACCAGTCTTAATCTAAAACAAATTATCAAGGGGGTCCCCATAACAACCCCGATCGTGTTAGGAGCGCTCATTTATGGAACATAACACCGGTAGCCGAAAACTAAGGGGGGCAAAGGTGGAACAAAACACCAGGCTAGAAAGGCCGAGCCTTCCACCTTTTACCAAGTATATAGGTGCATTAAATTAAATAACATTTAAATACGGTGATATAACAAGGAACCCATGCTTTCACATGGAAGCAATGCACCTGCAACTAGCAACGCTAACACAGGGTTAAGCAAGCAGTAACATAGCCAATCAGTGGTTTGCTAGGTTGAACATGTTGAAGGTTTGCATGGCATTGTTGAGAAGGCTGATATTTAACAGGTGGTAGGCAACGAGACATAATCGATAGAAGCGATAAACTAGCATGGCAATGATAGTAATGGTATCTGGGGAAATGATCATCTTCCTTGAGATCCCGCTTGGAAGAAGAATGACTCCGTGAAGCAGACGAACCGATGTAGTCGAACGGGTCCTCACAATCCGACACGCTTGCGGAACTCTATCGAGACGAAGCAAACCGGAACCACAAATCAACACACGATATTCACCACACGATGCACAACACAAATGATGCATGAGCAGCTGGATATATGCAAGTCACGGCATGACAATTCACACAATCAAACACTACACATTAAGTGAAGTTTCAATATGCGACGAGTTGCATATTGACGAAACTCCACGTTAGTTTATTTAGTTCTATCCTGATTAGATACACGGCAATATTAAATGTGGTTAAACATGGCAAGAGGTGAAGCGCAAATTAAACTACCTATCTAGACATTTTAAATGAGGTCGGAAATGACATATAGCATCTCCGAGACGACCTCACATGTTCATTTAAAATTCTGTCCAGATCTGAAATAATGCATTTAATTATTTGTTAAACAGCAAAACAAATAGGTTCACGTGATTCTACGCATCAAGGCAAGCAATCTACACATAAAGAACATCTCCAACGGAGCTACGGATCAAAAGTTACAAGCATCGCAAGATATGATGGCATGAATGCAATATGTGTGCAACTATGGTCACGAGCACTTCAAAACATACAAACAGCAAGAGAAAATGAAACTACACGAGATTCTAAGCAAGTTTCATATAGGGCACGATCAAATCGGAGCTACGGTTCAAAAACTACGAGCAAAACAAGAAATGACTACAATCTGCCAAAATCAGCCACATAGCATTTTCTACGCCCCACATCTATGGCTACACAACTCCGATATGCTCAAGCAAGGCATGGCACGGAAGAGGGCAAGAAGCACTACTACAAACAACTAACAACAACTAGCATGGCAGCAAGGAGCACTAGGAAAAGAAGACACATAATGGCATCTCACGCACTATTTCAGACTTAGTGAAAATAACACCTCATGAAAGTGCAGTTTTCAGCCTGAAGCTATATTGACAGCAGCAAAACCTATAGCTACAGGACTCCAAATGGCATGAAAATTTACAGCAAGCTAGAGAAACACAAGGGGTACACCTAACTCCATTGGACCAACCTCAAAAGAGCTACAGATCACACGATGCAAGCAAGATAAAACATCAACAAAATAAAACAGATTCCAGACTTAGAAATGTTTCAGCACGTCTAAAACAACACTATTTCTAGCAACTTGAGGACAATAAAAACACACCTAAACATGCATTTCTATTGCAACCAAAAATACGAGGGGCTAGACTAAACATCAAAGAACAACTCCTTAGTTGACAACTCCGTCAAACGAAGAACGGAATAAATCCTACGAAATAAACAAAAGGGCATCACGGCAAAATATCGCGTGAACTAATTTAGTCAAAAGCTAAAACTAATTGCACAGAAAAATCCATGGGATTTTCCTACCCCGGAAACATATAAAATATGTGGGGTTGCACAACAAAAATAAAGCCACACATAAATGCGAGAAATTAACCTATACACGGGAAAATAAACTAGTGGCAATTCCCTACACGCTAAAATACAAATGACCGCTCTAAAATGCATGGAAAAATGGTTCCTAAAACATGGGCATTTCTAATACGGCATTCGTGCAATTCGAACACGCGCGGAAAATTAAATACGCGACTAAACCTATTGGGCAGCACGCCAAACGATGCATTCGGCATGCTAAACGGCGTCAAACAAAAATGCAAGTAGCGCCAACGTGTTCTACACGAGAAACTATGCGAAATACATATACTACTCGCTCCGATCCGACATACGGTTATTAAACTACGGGCGTTTGAAATATAGACTATTTACTGGAATTAAACTAATTCCAAAAAAATCCTACTAACCTACGCGGGCCGAAACCATCCTAATGGGCTACACAGGGGCATGGATGCAGGTTACTATTTAGCGCCTAGTGGTCATTATAGGCGACATAGGGGGATCTCACCTTGGGGCCAAGGCCCAAGAGGAGAGGCAGGCCGGCTTGGGGCGGTGCTGGCCGCTGGAGGCACTGGCCTGGGCCGGCTCGGCTGGCGAGGCCCAGGAGCTAAGCCGAGGATGGGCCTGGGGCACGCTGGGGCAGGCCGCGGTCGGGAGGCCGGCCCAGGACGGGGCGACAGGAGCAGGGAGCGAGCGCCTCGTTCTCCCGTTCGTCGTCCTCCTCCCGACGGGAGCTTGGAGGGAGGTCGCGGGAATGGCGGCGGCGGCCACTGGAACCGGCGGCGGGGCGCATGGGAGGCTGGTTCCGATCGGGAACCACCGGATCCGAGCGTCCGAGACCGTTGGGGGTGGCGAGCACGGGAGGAGGAGGCCCAGGCGCGGCATTCCTGCATGCTAACAGGGGAGGCGGCAGTAGGTTGGCGGCGTGGAGCAGGCTGGCGGCGAGAGCAGGCTGGTGAGGTTGCAACGCGGGGTCCGGTGCCGGGGCTGCGGCTCGATCCGGTGCTGGGGCGCCGACGGGAGCAGACGCGGGCGAGATCTGGCTCGGGGTTTCTCCCCTCGAGCAGCTCGGGCAGATCGGGCGACGGGAATCCGGGCCCGGGAGGGCCTAGGCGGGCCCCGATTTGGGATGCCGCGGGCTGCGGGAGGTGGGAGACAGGCACGACAAGGTGGCGGCGGCTGGTTGGGGGGGCACGAAAATCGTGGCAGCTAGGGTTTGTTGTCTAAATAATAGAAGGGGGTCTATATATAGACAAATGGGGGGCTAGGTTAACCGGAATTTCGTTCCGGATCCAACCGTGCGGTCGGATTCGAACGATTCCGAACGCGGGATCGGATAAGTCGCCGTGTAGTGTAGATATCCGGAGACGAGCGGGGAAACGGGCGGCGCGGCAACGATTCTTTAAAACACCGACAAACGTCCGACGGTAGACCGAATACGGTGCCGCTACGGTCGACCGTTCGGGTACCGGACATACTCCGATCGCGACAAAATTCGACAGGCGGCCTAGCTATATTAAAATAAGACCGCACGTCAAATCTCAACCCGACCAGAGAAAGTTTTACGCACACTTTTAAAACAAGGTTTCGACGAAGCCGCGGGCGCATGCATGTGCGGTCGGGCTCAGAACGGACAACGACGAGAACCGGCAACTAACAACGGATGCAAGTTTTGAAAACGGGCGGCAACGGAGATGCCGATGCAATGTAGATGATGCGAATGATGCGACGATGATGCGACAAAATAAAATAGACACACGACAAAAACGGAAAGGAAAGGGAATCTTCTGGAACGTCGGCATCGGGCTGTCACAGCTAGGGTTCTATACAAGCTGACACGAGGGGCAACACGAGTGTGGGGGAAGTCTTGAGAGTGGCATGGGCTTATTAGTGTAGTTAAAATGTACAACATATGGATAAAATTCTAGTACAACATTTTATTAGTGTAGCTAAAATTTGTTGAGTGTCAATGTCTATAAGTGAATGCATATAAGTACATATGGATAGAAATATTCATACAACATTTTATTAGTGTAGTCAAAATGTACCATTAAATCTTCATAAGTGAATACCCTGAAATATGGATGAGCATAGGGTACATAACTTTTTTCATGATGCACGTGTATTCATAGCGAGTGCCAATGTTTTTGCGAAGCGCGGATTAAGTTTTGTTTTGCTTAATTTTTGGCATAATGAAGTGGAACTACTATGTCATGTACATCGGGAAGAATCCTAAAATTTATGCTGCATGAGAGATATGCAAGGAGCAAGTGGATGGTTACAAAAACAACTGCTACAAAGGATATAAGATTAAGAAAAGTTGAGGGTCATTATGCGAACTACGTCCATAGAGAAACTGAGGATCATTATGCCAACTACGTCCATGCAGAAGCTGAGGGTCATTATGTTATGTTCACAAAGAGAAAATCAACTATGAAGTATGCAAGACCGTGTGGACAAGCGGACGAATAAAGAATTCGATTATCTTTATCATGCTCATTGTCATTATGGTATTGTTGTTATCATGAGGTCTTGTATGCATGTGTACGCAGTAATGATGCGACATGAATTGTTTTACAGTAATGTGTGCATCTATTTGTATGAAGTTTAGATTACCGCTATATTAAATATAATGCGTACGATCTCTTACGGTAGTTGTATGTTGTAATGTGGTTATTTTGATCCTGTAATGTGTATCAGGTGCTGGTATGGCTCCAGAATGAAGAGGTATCTATGGCGGGTGATGACCCACAAATATAGGGGATCAATCATAGTCCTTTCGATAAGTAAGAGTGTCTAACCCAACGAGGAGAGGATGGAAATGACGAGCGGTTTTTAGCAAGGTAATTTCTGCAAGCACTAAAATAGCGGTAACAAGTTGTTTGATAGCAAGATAATTATAACAAGTAACGAGTAGAAATAGTAACCATAAGTGTAGCAAGGTAGCTCAATCTTTTTGTGGCAAAGGATAGGCCATAACGGTTTCTAATAATAGGCAAAGCGTTCTTGAGGGCACACGGGAATTTCATCTAGTCACTTCCATCATGTTGGGTTAATTCGCGTTCGGTACTTTGATAATTTGATATGTGGGTGTGATACGTCTCAAACGTATCTATACTTTTTGATGGTTTCATGCTGTTATCTTGTCATCTTTGGATGTTTTATGTACCTTTTATATATTTTTTGGGACTAACTTATTAATTTAGTGCCAAGTGCCAGTCCCTGTTTTTTCTGTGTTTTTGGCTCTTTTCAGATCTGATTTTGGAACAGAGTCCAAACGGAATAAAATCCCCGAAATAAATTTTTCCCGAGCGGAAGAAGATCACGGGGCTTGAGGGCCAAGCCAGGAGGGCTACACGGGGCCCACAAGCCCCCTATCCACCACCAGGGGGCGGCCAGCAGGCTTGTGGCCTCCCTGGCGCCCCCCTGACCTAGCTCCATCGCCTATATATTCCCTAAAATACAAAAAAATGAAGGGATCCACGAAAATACTTTTCCGCCGCCGCAAGCTTCCGTTTCCGCGAGATCTCATCTAGAGACCCTTCCCGGTGCCCTGCTGGAGGGGACTTTGGAGTTGGAGGGCTTCTACATCAACATCATCGCCCCTCCAATGACTCGTGAGTAGTTCACTTCAGACCTACGGGTCCGTAGTTAGTAGCTAGATGGCTTCTTCTCTCTCTTGGATCTTCAATACAAAGTTCTCCATGATCTTAATGGAGATATATCCGATGTAATCTTCTTTGGCGGTGTGTTTGTCGAGATCCGATGAATTGTGGATTTGTGATCAGATTATCTATGATATATATTTGAGTCTTTGCTGATTTCTAATATGCATGATTTGATAACCTTGTAAGTCTCTCCGAGTCTTGGGTTTTGTTTGGCCAACTAGATCTATGATTCTTGCAATGGGAGAAGTGCTTGGTTTTGGGATCTTACCGTGTGGTGACCTTTCCGAGTGACAATAGGGGCAGCAAGGCACACATCGTGTAGTTGCCATCAAGGGTAACAAGGTGGGCTTTGTCATAGATATGAGATTGTCCATCTACATCATGTCATCTTGCTTAAGGCGTTGCTCTGTTCTTTTGGACTTAATACACTAGATGCATGCTGGATAGCGGTCGACGTGTGGAGTAATAGTAGTAGATGCAGAAAGTATCGGTCTACTTGTTTTGGATGTGATGCCTATAGATATAATCATTGCCATAGATGACGTCACGACTTTGCGCTATTCTATCAATTGCTCGACAGTAATTCGTTCACCCACGGTCTACTTGCTTTCATGAGAGAAGCCACTAGTAAACACTACGGCCCCCGGGTCTATTCACATCTATCGTTTCCACTTTCGCTTTTATTTGCTTTGTTACTTTGTTGCTTTTAGTTCTCACTTGGCGAACAATCTATAAGGGATTGACAACCCCTTCATAGCGTTGGGATCAAGCTTTTTGTGTTTGTGTAGGCACTTGAAATATTCCTTCACTAGATCGATACCTTGGTTCTCAAACTGAGGGAAATACTTACCACCGCTGCGCTACATCACCCTTTCCACTTCGAGGGAACACCAACGCAAGGCTCCAAGGCCACGGGGGAAATCCTTTGCATATTTGCCTAAGGCGTAGCCGTAGCAGAAGGATTCCTCTTGTCGTAGCACGTTTCTGGCGCCGTTGGAAGGTCTTTTGTTGTAGTACCAGAAGTATTTCTGGCGCCGTTGCCGGGGAAGGAGAGATCTATCCAAGTAGGTCTCACAAACTCATCTCTTGCATTTCTTTTTGCCAGTTGCCTCTCGTTTTCCTCTCCCCCACATCACATTTGCCGTTTTCATTTGTCTTTCTCCTTTGCCGTTTTCATTTGCCTTTCTCCTTTGCCGTTTTCGTTTGCCTTTTTCGTTTGCCTTTCCTTTGCTCGAGTGCCATGTGCCTTCAATATGCTTGCATCTTCGCTTGCTGAAAATCTATTGATATGGATCCTCATCCACTAGCTAATCTCTTTAAGAGATCCACTTATGTGGAACCAATTGCTAGTGAGTTGAGTGCACTTGACTTTCTCTATGGAGTTTTGCTTGAGATGCATGAATCTGAAAAACGTGATGAAGAAATTCATGAAGTGATTCACGAGGGCTCCTTGGATGAAAAGCATGATTGCAATGGTTTCACTATAAATTCTATTAGTGACAATCATGCCAAAATTATGCAAAACCCTAAGCTTGGGGATGCTGGTCTTGCTATGACCACTACTTGTTGCAAAGATCATGATTGGGGTGATGATTTTTCTTTTGATCTTAAAATTTGTTCAAGCCTCAAGATGAATATGATATTTGCAATATTATTGAAAGTGGGTTTGGACAAGTCATGACTTTAGATGATAATCCCACTATTTTTGAAGAGCGTCAACTTTGCATGCATGTGGATCATGAAAAGAATATCCTATGTGATTGCTATATCGTTGAATTTGAATACGATCCCACATGTAATGAGAGAGGAAAATATTGTGGTAGAAACTTTCATGTTACTAAATCACCTCTCGTGATGTTGAGATTGCTCTTGTCTCTTTCTTCTTCCTTGCATATGGCAGCTATTGGTTGTCTTGACAATTTGTTTGCCTATAAGCTGCCTATGCATAGGAAGTATGTTAGACTTAGGTTCCATCACCTTTTGCCTAGCTAAGGGCATTAAACAAAAGCGCTTGTTGGGAGGCCACCCAATGAATCTATCCTTTTTTCTTTCTGTTTTGTGTTTTCCACACTTTCATAATTCTGATATGATTGTGTTTTTTGTGTTTCTTTTTGCGTTTGTGGCAAGCAAAACCATTATGATTAGTCTTGGGGATGATCGTTTGGTCATGCTGGAAAAGACAGAAACTTTCTGCTCACGAAAAGGTTTTTTTTCTGTAAGAGCTTTTGAGTTGATTCTTTTTGCTGCTGATTTCTACGCAAATTATTCAGACTGTCGTAATTTTTCAGAATTTTTGAAGTACCAGAAGTATACGAAGTATACAGATTGATACAGACTGGTCTGCTGTTAAGAGATTCTGTTTTTGTTGTGTTGGTTACTTATTTTGATGAAACTATGGATAGTATAGGGGGGTATTATCCATGGAAGATTGAAAATACAGTAACCCAACATCTCAGCCTGGGCGTTCGGGTATTTTGGTTATTTCGGTTCGGGTAGTTCGGTTTATGGGTAATCGGGTATTCGAAAATGGGAACCAAAATTGTTTCTATCAAAAAAATATCCGAACCCAAATTACCCAAAATTTCGGTTCGGGTAATTCGGGTACCCAAAATACCCAAAATATTCGGAGCATACATCAACTTTTGATATGAATATCTCGGATATTATGGGTATTTTTGGTAATATGGGTATTTTAGTTAGTATGGGTAACAAGTTAGTGTAATAATAGCATGGAAATTTTGGACAGTATGAATAATTTGGGTAGTATGGGTATTTCGGGTTTTCCAGACCAGAACCCGAACCCTAACCCGAAAATCGAATAGTCAAGAAATGAGAACCGTACCCTTATCCGATACCCGAATTACCCGACAATTCGGGTAATTCGGTTCGGTTTGGGTTCGGGTAACGGGTTCGGGTACCCAAACGCCCAGGGTGACCAACATCAGCGTAAGTAGAATTTAAGTTTGCTACAGTACCTAAGGAAGTGGTGGTTTGCTTTCTTATACTAATGTTATCATGAGTTTCTGTTTAAGTTTCGTGTTGTGAAGTTTTCAAGTTTTGGGTGAAGTTCTTATGGACAAAGAGATAAAGAGTGGCAAGAGCTCAAGCTTGGGGATGCCCAAGGCACCCCAAGAGATTCAAGGAAGCCGTAAAAGCCTAAGCTTGGGGATGCCCCGGGAAGGCATCCCCTCTCTCGTCTTCAATCCATCGGTAACGTTACTTGGGGCTATATTTTTATTCACCACATGTTATGTGTTTTTGCTTGGAGCGTCTTGTATCGTAGGAGTCTTTTATTTTTGTTGTGTCACAATCATCCTTGCTGCACACCTATAGAGAGATACATGCACTCACCGTGATTTTGTCGAGCTTCACTTATATCCTTTGGTAGACAATTCAGCTCAGATGTGCTTCACTTATATCTTTTGAGCTAGTTGATTTTTCTCTATGTTCTTCACTTATATCTTTTAGAGCACAGCCGTGTGTGGCTTGGTAGTTGACCTATGCTTTGAAAGTAGTCTCAAAAGGGGTAGTTATCCAAAGGGATACGAAAACTTCCACCTTCATGTGCATTGAATAGTTAGAGAAGTTTGATTCATCTCAATTAGTTTTGAGTTGTGGTTTTGGTAATATTGAAGTTATGCTAGTAAGGTGTTGTGGATCTAGAAATACTTGTGTTGAAGTTAGTGATTCCCGTAGCATGCACGTATGGTGAACCGCTATGTGATGAAATCTGAGCATGATTAGTCTATTGATTGTCATCCTTTGCGTGGCGCTCGGGATCGCGCAATGATTTATACCTACCAACCCTTCCCCTAGGAGTATGCGTTGAATGTTTTGTTTCGATTACTAATAAAACCTTTGCAACAAGTATATGAGTTCTTCATGATTAATGTTGAGTCCCTGGTTTAGATGCACTTTCACCTTCCACCATCACTATCTTCTTAGTGTCGTGCAACTTCCGCCGGTGCACAAAACCCACCATTAGCCTCCCTCAAAACAGCCACCATACCTACCTACTATGGCTTTTCAAAGTCATTCTGAGATATATTGCCATGCAACTACCACCATGACATGTGCCACCACGTCGACATTGCCATTGCATGATCGTAAGATAGCTAGCATGATGTTTCCATTAATATCTATGCCATGCTAGATCATTGTCACGGTACACTACCGAAGGCATTCCATATAGAGTCATCGTTGCTCTAAGTTTTGAGTTGAAAGTGTGATGATCATCATTGATGGAGCATTGTCCCATGTGAGGAAATAAAAGAGGCCAAAGATGCCCACCAAAATAAAAATAAAATAAAAAATAAGAGGCCAAAGAGCCCACCAAAAAAATATAAAAAATGAGAGAAAAAGAGAGAAGGGACAATGCTACCACCTTTCCACACTTGTGCATATTAAGCACCATGATCTTCATGATTGAGAGTCTCTCGTTTTGTCACCACCATATAGCTAGTGGAAAATTTTCATTATATAACTTGGCTTGTATATTCCAATGATAGGCTTCCTCAAAATTGCCTTAGGTCTTCGTGAGCAAGCAAGTTGGATGCACACCCACTAGTTTTCTTTAAGAGCTTTCACATACTCTTAGCTCTAGTGCATCATTTGTATGGCAATCCCTACTCATTCACATTAATATCTATTGATGAGCATCTCCACAGCTCATTGATATGCCTAGTTAATGTGATCATCTTCTCCTTATTTTGTCTTGCAACCTCCACCACAATCCACACCACTTATAGTGCTAAAACCATGGCTCACGCTCATGTATTGCGTGAGAGTTGAAAAGTAAAGGTGTGAAACAATTACTTGGCCAATACCGGGGTTGTGCATGATTTAAATTCATTGTTTAATGATGATAGATCATAGCCAGACTATATGCTTTTGTAGGGATAACTTTCTTTTGGTCTTGTTATTTTGAAAGTTCATGATTACCTTGCTAGTTTGCTTAAATTATTATTGTTTCCATGTCAATAGCAAACTATTGTTTTGAATCTAATGGATCTGAACATTCACGTCACGTAAGAGGAGTTACAAAGGACATCTATGCTAGGTAGCATGAAAGCATAAAAAATTCATTCTTTATCACTTCCCTACTCGAGGACGAGCAGGCGTTAAGCTTGGGGATGCTTGATACGTCTCAAACGTATCTATAATTTTTGATGGTTTCATGCTGTTATCTTGTCATCTTTGGATGTTTTATGTACCTTTTGTATCTTTTTTGGGACTAACTTATTAATTCAGTCCCAAGTGCCAGTTCCTGTTTTTTCTGTGTTTTTGGCTCTTTTCAGATCTGATTTTGGAACGGAGTCCAAACAAAATAAAATCCCCGAAATAATTTTTTCCCGAACGGAAGAAGATCAGGGGGCTTGAGGGCCAAGCCAGGAGGGCTACAGGGGGCCCACAAGCCCCCTATCCGCCACCAGGGGGCGGCGGCCAGCAGGCTTGTGGCCTCCCTTGCGCCTCCCTGACCTAGCTCCTTCGCCTATATATTCCCTAAAATACATAAAAAATGGAGGGATCCACGAAAATACTTTTCCGCTGCCGCAAGCTTCCGTTTCCGCGAGATCTCCTCTGGAGACCCTTCCCGGTGCCCTGCCGGAGGGGACTTTGGAGTTGGAGGGCTTCTACATCAACATCATCGCCCCTCCAATCACTCGTGAGTAGTTCACTTTAGACCTACGGGTCCGTAGTTAGTAGCTAGATGGATTCTTCTCTCTCTTGGATCTTCAATACAAAGTTCTCCATGATCTTCATGGAGATCTATCCGATGTAATCTTCTTTGGCAATGTGTTTGTCGAGATCCGATGAATTGTGGATTTGTGATCAGATTATCTATGATATATATTTGAGTCTTTGCTGATTTCTAATATGCATGATTTGATATCCTTGTAAGTCTCTCCGAGTCTTGGATTTTGTTTGGCCAACTAGATCTATGATTCTTGCAATGGGAGAAGTGCTTGGTTTTGGGTTCTTACCGTGTGGTGACCTTTCCGAGTGACAGTAGGGGCAGCAAGGCACACATCGTGTAGTTGCCATCAAGGGTAACGATGTGGGCTTTGTCGTAGATATGAGATTGTCCATCTACATCATGTCATCTTGCTTAAGGCATCACTCTGTTCTTTTGGACTTAATGTACTAGATGCATGTTGGATAGCGGTCGACGTGTGGAGTAATAGTAGTAGATGCAGAAAGTATCGGTCTACTTGTTTTGGACGTGATGCCTATATATATAATCATTGCCATAGATGACGTTACGACTTTGCGCGGTTCTATCAATTGCTCGACAGTAGTTCGTTCACCCACCGTCTACTTGCTTTCATGAGAGAAGCCACTAGTAAACACTACGGACCCCGGGTCTACTCACATCTATCGTTTCCACTTTCGCTTTTACTTTGCTTTGTTAATTTGTTGCTTCCAGTTCTCACTTGGCGAACAATCTATAAGGGATTGACAACCCCTTCATAGCGTTGGGAGCAATCTTTTTGTGTTTGTGCAGGCACTTGAGATACTCCTTCACTGGATCGATACCTTGGTTCTCAAACTGAGGGAAATACTTACTACCGTTGCGCTACATCACCCTTTGCGCTTCGAGGGAACACCAACGCAAGGCTCCAAGGCCACGGGGGAAATCCTTTGCATATTTTCCTAGGAAGTCCCTTAAGGCGTAGCCGTAGCAGAAGGATTCCTGGTGCCGTAGCACGTTTCTCGCGCCGTTGGAAAGTCTTTTGTTGCAGTAGCAGGGTGGACCGGTGCTTAGGTGTTGTTCTTACTTGAACAAGCCTACCACTTATGATTAACCCTCCCGCAAGCATCCGTAACTATGAGAAAAGTATTAAGAATAAATTCTACCAATATATAGCATTAAACATACGGATTCAAATCATACCCTTACGAAATAACGCATAAATTAGGGTTTAAGTTTATGTCACTCTTGCAACCCATCATCTAATAACTCCTCCACAATGCATTCCCTTAGGCCCGAAGATGGTGAAGTCTTATGTAGTAGACATTCACATAACACCGCTAAGGGAATCACAACATTCATACCATCAAAATATCAAACAAATATCAACTTCACATAACTACTTGCAACATGACTTCTCCCGTGGCCTCAAGAACAAAAGAAACTACTCACAAGTGATGAACATGCTCATGATCAGTGGGATATTAAATAGCATATTGTATCTGAACATATGATCTTCCACGAAATAAACCACTAAGCATCAACGACAAGATGTAATCAACACTACTAGTCACCCCCACGTTCCAATCTTAGGTTCCGGTAAAAGATTTAGCACAAGAGATGAACTAGGGTTTTGAGAGGTGATGGTGCTGTTGAAGATGTTGATGAATATTGGGCTCCCCAAGATGATAGGGTTGTTGGTGATGATGATGGCCTCGATTTCCCCCTCCGAGAGGGAAGTTCCCATGGTGGAATCACTCTGTCGGAGGGCAAAAGTGCTCTTGCCCAAGTTCCGCCTCAAGACGATGGTTGTCCATCCCGAAAGTCTTCTCCTTATTTTTTTTGGGTCAAACGTGAATGTATACCATAAGATGGTCACCATAAGTGGGTTGGGTGGCCCAGTACACACCAAGATGCGCCAGGGGGGAGGGGCTGGCGTGCCTTGGTGCCTAGTGGCCACGTGGCAGCCCTCTCTGGTACTTCTTTAATCTAGTATTTTTTATTTATTCCATAAAAAATCTCCGTGAAGTTTCAGCCCATTTGAAGATGTACATAATAGGTATCTGTGACGTAGCTTTTCCAGGTCCAAAATTCCATCTGCCGGTATTCTCCCTCTTAATGTAAACCTTGCATATTATGAGAGAAAAGTCATTAGAATTACTCCATGAAGTGGTATAATGCATAAAAACACTATAAATAACAGTAGCAAATCACAATGCAAAATCTACATATCAACTCCACCAAGCTTAGGCCTCGCTTGTCCTCAAGCAGAAGCCGATAACGAAAATCGTGACCCCATGCTTTGAGAGAGAGGTGTTGATCAAAAAAAATATACAAACATAGTAGCATCATGCTCATTATTGTAATAACAAATAAACTTTATAAAATACATCATCACATCATTTCCAACATATAACTTTTATCATAAAAAATCTCATAAACAAGTAACAATTCATCACAACGTCGAAGTATGAAGCATAAACTCTACTGAAAACTAACAAACTATGTTTTCAGTCGACTTTGCAACACAATTCATCACATTTTCAGGAAGGATCACATATCAGAGCTTTTAAGCAAGTCTGCATACTCAACCATCATTTAGTCCTCTATGATTGCTAACACTCACCGCATACATATGAGCAAAAGGTTTCAACGGACACCTAGAAAGATAGGGTTTAATGTGCCGCCTCCCAACGTATTCACCTCAAGGTTGATGTCAATAATAATAACTCATGACCACCCACATTCAAATAGATATATATGCTTAGATCTTTCCCGACAACACGATGCTTGCAAAAGAGAAAATAAAAAGGAGTAGAGAAGAATACTTTGACTCTTGCATAAAAGTAAATACATAAAAGGAAAAGATAGGACCTTTGCAGAGGGAAGCACATGTTGTCATGCGCTTTTTGGTTGTATGCCAAATCCCTTAGTGCAAAGGAACGTTACGTTATATTGCCCCTTATGATAGAAACCTTTATTATGCGTTTTATCGCTTTTATTATTGCCATCACAAGTTCGTACAACGCCTAATTTCCCTTACACTAAATGATCAAACACGTTTAGAAGTAATTTTTATTGCCTTGTGCAGCGATGACAACTTACTTGAAGGATCTTACTCAATCCATAGGTAGGTATGGTGGACTCTTAAACTATGGATTTGGGTTTAATATTTTGGATGAACAAGTAGTATCTCTACTTAGTGCGTAGTTTTGGCTGGCAAATATATTCGGCAAGCACCACATGTTAGAGGATCTATAACAATATAACTTCTATGTGAATGTGAACAAACATAAATCATTACGTTGTCTTCCTTGTCCAACGTCAATAGTTTTGGAATACTATAATTTATTGGGTCTCACAATCATAAAATATGTCAAGGATAGTGTATTTTCATGTAAATATTCTCTTCCCTTATTAATTCTTTCATGTGTTGCATCACTGACCAATGCTGTGTTTGTCAACCTTCAACAAATTTTACCAGATATATGTTTCCTTATGTGGTGTCACTACTTACTATAAGATTAGCATATGATCTTTTTCATTAATTTCTTTTATTTGATTGCAACAAGAAAGTAAAGAAGCAAAGACTCAAACTAAACTTTATTATATAACCCTCACTCGATTACATAGATAGATAGATCACGAAACTAGCACTCAAAATGATGGATTGAACTAAACTTTTATTTGACTAAATAATAAAATAACTAAAGATCGAACTAAGATGGATAAAGATAATAAGAGTGATGGTGATACGATATTGGGGCACCTCCCCCAAGCTTCGCACAAGCCAAGGGGAATGCCCATAGCCATGTACACAACTCTCCTTATTTGGTGAGGAAGATGAAGGTGGTGGTGAGGTAGTGTCACAATGTTGCCTCTAGAGGTTCTCCAGTCGTCGAATAATCCTCCAGAGGCTGATGATGTGCTCCTTTAACAAAATATTTTCATGAGTAAGATATTTATTCTGAACATGAACTGTTTCGAAGGCTCTAAAGGCTTCAATTTCATTAAGGGGGAGATGCTCATAGTAGGGTTGGAGGTAATCTTCTTCCTCCTCTTCTTTTGCTGGCCTAGCCTGCCCCTCTTCTTGAGCTTGATCCCCCTTGACTTCCTCACCCTTGTTCTCCATGGTGGCTTCTACTGGTTCCTCCTTCTTCAGTTCCATCTCCATTAGCCAAGCATTCTCTTCTATGCGATTGGAGGAGGGAGAAGACATGATGCCCGACTTGATAGATCTGATAGAAAAATAGCACGAAACAAGAGCAAAGGATTTTTGTGTGGTACAGAAGTCAAATCAATTGGGAGCATATATAAAGAATTTTTATATAGGGAAATACTTGTTCTACAAGAAAACGGAGCCAGGAAGGTGCCTGTGGGCCCACTACCCACTAGGGGGTACCAAGTGGGGGTGGCGTGCCCTGGTGCCTAGTGCGCACCTGGGTTGCCTTTCCGTGTGTTTATCGATTTCCTAATTTTTGTATTATTCCAAAACTAATAGAAAATATTTTTGTAGATTTTTTGGAGTCTGTTTACTTACCGTATCACATACCCCTTCCTTTTAAGGGTTGTGGAGTGTTCTGGAAGGTCTCCTTTATGTATTACTCCAATGTCGTGGTTTGAATAATATTTGTTTCAACATTAATAGGTGTACCTAAAATATATTGTTTTGTTCTTTGTCCATTGACCACCTTCGGGTTAGTGCCTTTGGGATTATTGATCTTAATATCTCCAGACCGATAAACTTCTTCGATGATATATGGTCCTTCCCATTTGGAGGGAAGTTTTCCTACAAAAAATCTAAGACGGGAATTGTACAATAGAACATATTCACCAACTTTGAATTCTCGCTTTTGGATTCTTTATAATTTCATGTTTTAACTTTTCCTTTCAATAGTTTGGCATTTTCATAAGCTTGGGTTCTCCATTCATCTAGTGAGCTAATATCAAATAACCTCTTTTCACCAAAAGTTTGAAATCATAGTTGAGTTCTTTAATGGCCGAATGAGCTTTATGTTCTAATTCAAGAGGTAAATGACATGCTTTTCCATAAACCATTTTATAAGGAGACATACCCATAGGATTTTTATAATTTGTTCTGTAAGCCCACAATGCATCATATAATTTCTTAGACCAATTCTCTCGGGACCTATTGACAGTCTTTTGCAATATTATTTTTATTTCTCTATTGGTTAATTCTACTTTACCACTAGAATGAGGATGATAGGGAGATGCAATTCTATGGTTAACACCATATCTAGAAAGCAACTTACGAAAAGCACCATAAGTAAAATGTGAATCACCATCAATCATTAAATATCTAGGGACTCCAAAACATGAGAAAATAACTTCCTTAAGCATTTTAATAGAGGTGTTATGATCAGCACTACTCGTTGGAATAGCTTCTACCTACTTAGTGAGATAATCAACAACAATCAAAATATTTATATACCCATTTGAGGAAGGAAAAGGTCCCATATAATCAAATCCCCAAACATCAAATGGTTCTATAACAAGTGAATAATTCATAGGCATTTCTTGACGTCTACTTATATTACCAATTCTTTGACATTCATCACAAGAGAGGACAACCTTACGAGCATCATTGAAACGAGTAGGCCAATAAAATCCAGAGTGTACTACCTTATGTGCAGTTCTATCTCCCGCATGGTGTCCTTCATAAGCCTCGGAGTGACACTTCCGAAGGATTTGTTATGTTCATGCTCAGGTATACAACACTTAATAATACCATCTACTCCCTCTTTATAAATATGTGGGTCATCCCGAAAGTAATGTCTTAAATCAAACAAGATTTTTTCTTTTGCTGGTAGGTGAAACTTGGTGGTATGTATTTAGCAACAATGTAATTAGTATAATTAGAAAACCATGTTGTGTTACGATAAACATTGGCGAGAGCTAGTTGTTCATGATTGAAGCTATCATCAATAGGTAGTGGGTCATCAAGAACATTTTGTATCCTAGACAAGTTATCAGCTACGGGGTTCTCATCTCCTTTCCTATCAATGAAATGCAAATCAAATTCTTGTAGCAAAAAAAGAACCCACCTAATAAGTCTAGGTTTAGCATCCTTCTTTTCCATAATATATTTAATAGAAGCATGATCAGTGTGAATAATTACTCTAGAATCAACAATGTAAGATCTGAATTTATCACTAGCAAATACAACTGCTAAGAATTCCTTTTCAGTAGTAGCATAATTTATCTGGGCACTGTCTAGAGTTTTACTAGCATAATGGATAACATTTAATTTCTTATCAACTCTTTGTCCTAGAACATCACCAACAATATTCACTAGCATCACACATAATTTCAAAAGGCAAGTTCCAATCAGGTGGTTGAACAATAGGTGCAGAAGTTAAGGTTTTCTTAAATGTTTCAAAGGCTTCTACACAATCATCACAAAATAGGAACATCCTTCTGCAATAAATTGGTAATAGGCCTAATTTATTTTGGAGAAGTCTTAAATAAAACTCCTATAGAAACCAACATGACCATGGAAACCACGGATACCTTTAATATCTTTAGGGCATAGCATCCTCTCAATTGCATCAACTTTAGCCTTATCAATCTCAATACGTCGTTCGGAAATTTTATGACCCAAGACAATACCTTCATTTACCATAAAGTGAAACTTCTCCCAATTCAATACAAGGTTAGTTTGCTCACATCTCTGCAAAACTCGATCAATATTACTTAAGAAATCATCAAAAGAAGTTCCATAAACGAAAAAATCATCCATGAAAATCTCAACAATCTTTTCACAAAAATCAGGGAATATAGCAGTCATACATCTTTGAAAGATAGCAGGTGCATTGCATAACAAAAAAGGCATACGTCTATACGCATAGGTTCCAAAAGGACAAGTAAATGTGGTTTTCTCTTGATTAGGTTGTGACGCAGGTATTTGAGAAAAACGAGAATAACCATCTAGAAAGCAAAATATGTGTTTGGTTTATGAAAGGTAAAGGATAATGATTTTTCTAGTATCTTTGTTTAATTTTCTAAAATTAGTTACCATTTTATAGCTAGTCACAATTCCTTGTGGTATGAGTTCATTTTTATCATTAGGAACAACAATAATACCTCCTTTCTTAGGAACACAATGAACGGGACTTACCCATCTACTATCAACTATGGGATAAATTATACCTGCTTCCAGAAGCTTTAATATTTCATTTCTTACCACTTCTTTCATTTTGGGATTTAGTCTTCGTTGGTCATCAACAATGCGTTTAGCATCTGGTTCCATATTAATCTTGTGCTAATAGAGAGTGGGACTAATGCCCTTAAGATCATAAAGAGTATACCTAATAGCAGCTCGATGCTTCCATAAAGTTTTTAACAATCTTTTTTCTTCATGCTCTGTAAGTTTAGCACTGATAATAACAGGATATATCTCCTTTTCATCAAGATAATCATACTTCAAAGTGTGAGGTAATTTCTTAAATTCAAACATAGGATCACCCTTGGGTGGAGGAGGACCTTCTAGAGTTTCAACATGCAAGTTGTGTTGAAGGGTAGGTTGTTGTTCAAAGAACATTTTATCTATTTCATTTCTTTCATGCATATTCATATCATTTTAATGGTCTAGAAAATATTGTTCTAATGGAGCAGTAGGAGGAATGGAAATAGAAGCAAGACCAATTGTTTCATATTTACTAGGAAATTCTTTATCATGGGGTTGCTTACTGAACTTGGAGAAATTAAACTCATGACACATACCACCAACATTAACACCGAAAGTTTCCCTTTTTGCAATCTATTTCAGCATTGACAGTGTTCAAGAAGGTTCTACCAATTATTATGGGACAAAAACGATCTTGTGGTGAGCCAAGTACTAGGAAATCAATCGGGTATTTTATTTTCCACACAAGACTTCAACATCTCTAACAATCCCAGGTGGTGTGATGATGTCTCTATTAGCAAGTTCAATAGTAACATTCATGCCTTCTATTTCAGCGGGTGCTATCTCATGCATAATTTCTTGATATAAGGTAAAAGGAATAGCACTAACACTATCACCCATATCAGATAAACCATGATAACAGTGATCTCCTATTTTGACTGAGACGACAAGCATGGCAACAACGGGTTTATTTCTATCGTTAGTATCAGGTTTGGCAATTCTAGCAGCTTCATCACAGAAATAAATAACATGCCCATCAATATTATCGACCAAGAGATCTTTAACCATAGCAATAATAGGTTCTACCTTGATTTTCTTAGAGGGATTGGTTGTTCTAACATAACTTTTGTTAACCATAGTTGAAACTTTAGCATGTTCCTTTATCCTAACAAGAAAAGGTGGTTTCCCAATATAAGTAGTAGGCACAACTCGGTCAACATTGTAAATGATAGTTTCATCCTCAACTCTAATTGGTTCTTGATACCTCTCAAACGTATCTATAATTTCTGTTTGTTACATGCTCTTTTGGGTGACATTGTTATATGTTTTGATACACTTTTATACATTTTTACACATATTTGGACTAACCTACTAACTCAGTGCACCCAGTGCCAGTTTCTGTCTGCTGATGTCTTTTAATTGCAGGGAATTTACCCCAATTTTCAGAGTCCCAAAAATCCTAGGAAAAATATATAAAAATCAGCGTGACGGAAGGTTCACGAAGCCCCAAGGTGGGCCAGAGGGCAGCCAGGCCTCACCAGGCGGCCACCTGGCATGGGCCCCCTCTTGGCTGCACCACTAGGTCGGCTGGTCCACCCCCTCGCGCCCTCCTTTGGCCTATATTTACCCCTCAAATGGAAAACCCTAAAGATATACCCGGAATCGCGAATTTTTCCATTGTTCCGCTGCCGTAGTGCTTCCGACATCAGGAGCGCCAGAAGACCTCTTCCCGGCACCCTGCCGGAGGGAGGATTGACCTCCGGGAGCTTCTCCACCACCATGGACGCTTCCCGAACATGCCGTGAGTAGTCCTCCTTGGACCATGAGTCCATGACCGGTAGCTATGTGATGTCTTCTCTCCAATCTTGTGCTTCAATGCTTAGCACTTGTGAGCTTCCCTACATGATCAAGGCATCTATGTAATTTACGTGTTGTTGCCATGCTGAGTTTGCTGGGATCCGATGGATTATGAGATTATGTTCAGATTGTGATGAATTATATATTTGGTTCTCCTTTTATATTATGTACTTGAGTAATTCATGCATGTTCTCCATTGCTTTTTATTGCTTTGGCCGAGTAGTAGATTGTAACTCCAAGATGGAGCGTTATGCATGATTGTGGGTTCATGCCCCCTGATGTCTAGCTTGAGTGACAGAAACATGAGACTAGGGGATGTGCTGTTGCCACTAGGGAGAAAACAACGGTGCTTGTGACCACGGTTGCAAGGATTGTTTACCTTACGCAACGTTTGTTAAAGCAGTTGTCCGTTGCTTTGAGTTTACACTTTGGGTGGGGTTCACAACTTAATACCAGCGAGATGTTCAGGATAGATATCTCAAGGTGGATGATTAGAGAGTAGATGCTGATGGATAAACGGTCTACTTGTCTTGGCATACTGCCCATTAACTTTGAGCCTCTAACTTTCTAGTAGCATGATTAGCATTGCGGTGCGTTTATAATTCTGTCAATTGCCCAGCTGTAATTTGTGTACCCAACATAGTTGTTTATCGTCTTTTGGGAGAGAGATATCACTAGTGAACATCATGGGACTCTGGTCCATATTACCACCACTGTTTACACCTCCACCATTTACTGTTTTTATTTAGTTTTCCGTTACAATCACTATCTCTATTCCCGTTTGTGTTTGATCCTTTGCAAACGACAAGGCCGGAGAGATTGACAACCTCTCTGAACTCGTTGGGCGCAAAGTTATTTATTGTGTGTGCAGGTCCACGTCGTCTGCTAGCGCCAGAGCAGCGGACACCTACTTGTTGATACTTGGAGTCCTCCTGGTTCAATAACCTTACAGTCCCCGTGTAAGGGAAATCTGCTGCTGACTACATCTCAACCTTCCAATTGGGGTAACCAACGAGGGGCGAGAAGTATATCCCTCAACTCGTCATCAAGCAAATTTTTGGCGCCGTTGCCGGGGACTCCAATCTTCAAGATAGGGGAGTTTCCCAATATCTTTTACCTTTGCTTTTTAATCTTGTTAGTTTGCTTTTTAGTTTTTGCTTTAGTCTTATACCAAAAACCACAAAAAAATTAGTTGCTTTGTTCTTGCTTGTTGCTGCTGCTATGGGTTCCACTGGGAACACCAAGTTGTGTGACTTCACTAGTCACAACAACTATGATTTTACCTTCACTTCTATTGCTGCAATTGCCACCGTGGGTATTTATAGAAGTAATAGACCTTGTTACTACGTTATTTATTATGGAGAATTATGCCCTTGGCATGGTCTCCCCGGGAAGGAACCGGATCTTTGGTTTGAAGTTTCTCCTAAACGTCCCCAAACTTGGGAAGACATCCAAACTTTTATAACAGAGAGCAAATCAAATATAGAGGATGACACTACAATTTTACTTAATAGCGATGATATTCATTTTGATAATTGTAGTCTTTCTGAAGTTATCACTTTTTTCCAAAGAATGGCTAAAGACCCCCACACTAGTTCACTCAATATTGCCTTCATCGAGCATATTACCAATGCTCTTATCAAACCTAGGGAGGAGAAGCTCAAGCTAGAGACTTCTATTCCTAGAAAACTAGAAGATGGTTGGGATCCTATGGTCAAGATTAAATTGAACAATTTCTCTTGCTTTGCTTTATGTGATGTTGGAGCTAGTGCCTCCGTTATGCCCAAAAGAATGTATGATATGTTTGATTTGAAACCTTTTGATCAATGTTCTTTTGGTGTTCGTCTTGGTGATTCTTCCATAAAGAAACCTTTAGGGAGAACTTATGATGTTCTTATTGTTGTCAATGATAATTATGTCCCCATTGATTTTCTTATTATGGACATTGAGTGTGATCCCTCATGTCCAATTATTTTGGGACGTCCTTTTGTCCGCACCATTGGTGCTATCATTGACATGAAAGAAGGGACCATTAGATTCCAATTTCCCCTTAAAAGGGAATGGAACACTTCCCTCGAAAGAAGATTAAGTTACCTTATGAGTCCGTTACTCGGGCAAGTTATTCTTTTGGAGTTGATAATACTTGATCTTTTTGCATCATGCCTAGCTCAAAGCCATAAAAAACCGCTTGTTGCGAGGCAACCCAATTTGTTTTTTACTTTCAGTTTTAGTGGTCTTGATGCTTGTTACTACTGTAGCAGCATCATTGTATGTTTATTTTCAAGCTTTGTGCCAAGTTTTAGCCTCCGATTGTGCAGCGACCCGACTCAAAACGAGTCAAGCCTCTGTGTATCTGTGCCATCCCAGGATTAGTATGCTGGCACAAACAATACATCAATATATATATGAAAGTGCAATCACATGTAAATAACGTAAAACTGATATATACCTCAAAATCTCAGCGGAAACAGTTAAAGGGAGTGGAGTCCCAATAAACTACAACGACAGGTTGAGTGCAGACCGTAATCCTGAATCGTACTCTCCAATAAACACCAACGACAGGTTGAGTGCAGACCGTAACCCTGAATCGTAATCTTACTCGTCGAAGAAAGTATCTGCAACATAAGACGTTGCAGCCATGTAGGTCAGCATATTGAATATGCCGACCAGTCACAAAAGAGAGGGGTGAAAATATCATCTATACTATATGCATATATGGCAGGTGGGGCTGTAGTTTATGTTTTGCGTAAAGGAAATTTTTCCTACAACAAGAGAGAGGTAAAAGCAAAATTTACTACATTATTGGTTGTTAATGAGAAAGGTTCCACCAACCATTTCTCATACCCAAGTTATCAATCTTACCCACATCAATAAGTTAATGGTGTTGAGAATTCCTGATAGCTCCAGTTCCTTTGGCTCAAGTTGTCCATGACCATGGACACGACTAATCGATTAGGTTTGCGTACTCTGTAGAATTTTGCGAACACGTTCCCCACAAGATTTGATCGCCTCCGTTGGAGTCCTCACACTTCAGGGTGTTTCAGAACCGGATAATCAAAACATGGTCTTCCAACGGGTTCCTCCGAGCCACTGTCGGTGCCCATCCAATCCTACCGTTCTTATACATCTCGTAGCACCACCCGTACAGAGTCACCACATTGTCCAACCAAGCCAGAGCCCATAATGACTTGTGGTTGTGTAGGTAAGCCTCGGGTCTTGAAATATCCATCCATGTCTTTGTGCCTGGGTGAAGCTTTCCGCAAGATGTCATGGCGCTTCCCCATGCATCCCGGGTCCTCCACTGATTTCCCCAAGGAGCCCATCTGAACCGTCCTTCACCTAGAGGTATATTGCATTCTGCTTGCAAGTCTTGAAGTCTTCCGGTCTTGATTATTAAGTTCTCACAACACTCATGATAAACACTCAGCCAAACCCCGTCTACTAGGAGCATAGCAAAAATGACGTCCCGATCAAAGTAACAAGGGTTTAGGGGTGCCTGTCATATCATACTACTTAAGAACCAAAATTTCCAAGTACCTACTTGCATGCAATGGGTGAAGAAGGTTGAAACTAATGCAATAAAACCATAGGTAAAAATATATGATCAATGTGAACTTGCCTGGTATTACTTGATGAAGATAGTCGCTCTCCTAATCGTGATAATTCTACTCGCCACACTCCGAGCAATCTATCGTAAACGAATAGGATTCAATAAACATTCTTGCCAAAAGGAAGAACCAGAAGAACATAAGAACAAAACATGTCTTGGTGCAAAATAACAACATACTAAGGTTTAATAAAAAAAAAGGTTCTAAGTGTGTTGTAAAGTGAAGGTGCAGGAATGAGATCAAAAGAGTTAATGGACGATGAACTATTGCTATATACACTTAGGGTGGAGATACTATGAAAAACGATCCCAAGTATGCACAGAGCAACATGAGTGACAAATAGCATAGTGCATAAGAATTCAGTTGCAAAAAAATATTAATTGAAATGGAGCACTACAACGCAAGTTATAACGAATTGAAGTATGAATAGAATTTGAATTCCATAAAGGTCAAAAGTATTTGAATTGGAGCATGGTTGTTATGAATAGAAAGTACATAACACAAGTGTTTAGGGGCAAAATGAATCAAGGGGAAAAGGTGCTACGGTTTGCAAGGTATGATCAAACGAAGGTTCGAATTCAAATTTGGATCGCTCAAATTTGAAAGGCTCAAAGGTTTAAACTAATGAAGCTACTGCAAATGGCAGGTCAATATGAACATGTAGAAAAAAGAATTACTAGATTTCAAATAACGGATCAAAAGATATAAGTAATTCAATATGGCATTGAATCTAATTAGAACGCGGTGTGCCAACACTACTGTGGACAAGTGGAGTAATGACTATGATCGAAATTATACGTTTGAAAGATAACACTAATTGATACAAACAAAAACAGTACTTTGATACGAATCCGATGCAATTGGATTCATCTAAAACGGAGTTAGAGATCAAAAGATATGATCAAAAGAAGTTTGAATAAAATCTGAACAAATTTCGAAATTTTAAAATTTTGAAAAGTTGGTTTGATAGGTTCACTGGATAGGTGAGGTCAATACTAAAATCTAGGCACTGGTTTCATCTAATTTGAGTGAACGAGTGAAAGTTATGGCTATTTCGAAAATGAGGGCCAAGCTGTTTTACGGAAGAAAAAGTGTTGTCTAAAAGAATTCTAGTATTAATGTGTAAATAAAAAGACTAATTAATAATCCAGTTACTCTACCGTATAATAGTCTAAGAACGATAAACTACGGGAGTATAAAAGAAAATTACGAAGAGAATACCTTTAGAATGCACCGAAGAGATAATTTCAAAGAGGAGACGACTTCGAGAAATCCCGCCGAAGAGAAGATTTTTTTTATAAATCTAGTTAAACCAAAAGATTTATTTAACCCGAAGTAGATGATTTTTTGGATGCTTCTATTGATCTATATTTATAGGTGAAAGGAAGGTCTAAAGGTAAGTAGATAGGCAATGTGGGACGAAACATATACGTAATGTGTGTTAGAGCATATATCTCAATATGTGGTTTTGGTAATTGATGACAATTCCTATGGACTAATGGTTGCCTTAAGTTATATTTATAGGATTTGTCCATAGGCACTTCTTGAAGTCCACCTGTTGGGTTCAAGGAGTTTATATGATGACCAAGATGGTATATTCAAGGTATTATCCAAAGAATGGTCATAGAGACACAAGGTTGATCAATATCTCAGACAAAGAGTAAATCAAGATGATCAACACACAAAGCGTACAAGATGTACCGAGAGGGATCAAGTGATCCCATGGTATGGTAAGGATTGTCCATTACGTGTTTGTATACTAACCTATGGTCTTTGTGAGAGTTCTTTGTAGGGGTTAGGTGTGTTTTCATGGGCTTGCGTCTAGAGAAGATCTCATACAACCCATGAAGGATGACGTCAAGTGGTGATCGTCATCAAGATTGCGGTGTGCAAGTTCAAGTGGATCAGCACGAAGATATCATGCTTGAAGCTTGCCGTCCATTGTGGTGGCAATGGACTTGTGAAGATATGCTGAAGAGTGGCTCACCCATAGTGAGTATGGGGGAGCAATCAACTAAACTTCATCAAGCCAACGCAATCAAGAAAGGTGGTCCATCTTGAGGAAGCCAAGATCATCATCATCTAGCTCAAGAGGACGAGGTGCAAGGTATATGTTTGCCCTTGATAGGTTTTCTGTTTAGGATAGATTGTTGTACTGTCAAGGGGGCTCTCAAGTGAGTAGCTTGATCGTATCATTCGTTGAGAGCTCAAACCATTTGCATCCTTGCATCATACTTCTTGGTTCTTGTTTGGTGTTTCTCTTTGTGAGTTTTAGAGCTTATGGTCATCTTAATGACAAGGTCAAGTTCATCGAAAACAGAGTCCATATGCATCTACTATGATGTTTTCGATGTTGGAGTTTTTGCCGGTTCTTCATTCATAGAGGACTCACATCTCTATATCATTGGCATTTTCATATCTGCCGGTCCTGAATCCAACAAGCTTGGGTTTGCTCGATTCGGAGCTCGTATGCGAAAGTTATGGCTGTTTCAGTGGCGAGCGGTAGTATCGCTGGACCTAGCGATATTACAGCTGGCCCTAGCGGTAGTACCGCTAGAGTTGGCGGTAGTACCGCTGGCCCTAGCGGTATTGCCGCTAGAGCTCGCGGTAGTACCGTTGTCCCAATGGTAGTACTGCCCCTGGTCAGCGGTAGTACCGCTCCACGACTTTAGTACCGTCATCTTTGCGGCTGTACTACGTCGGACTTTTTGCGAAGACTTTCTTGGCGGTGGTTGGCCTGGTAGTATCTTTGCGCTACCATGGGCTCAGCGGTAGTACCGCTGCAGCCGGCGGTAGTACCGCTTGGCTCGGGCTGTAAGTGGGGGTAACGGTCTGATTCCTTCCCCCACTATATAAAGGGGGTCTTCTTCCCCCTTGGTCTGATCCATCCGTTGAGCTCATGTTCTACCTCCATTGTTGACATTCTTAGAGCTTGCTTACTCTCAATCCCTCCAATGATTCTTCCTTGTTCTTGAGGGAAAAGAGAGAGGAGATCTAGATCCACATCTCCACCAATCACTTTCTCCTCTATGTGAGGGCAACCCCTTGGATCTAGATCTTGGAGTTCTTTGTGAGCTCCTTGTTCTTCCTCTCATATTTCTCCGTAGCTTTTGTTGTTGTGGAGGGATTTGAGTGTGAGGGACTTGACCACTTCGTGTGTTCTTGCCATTGCATTAGTTGCATCGGTTTGAGTTCTCCACGGTGATACTGGAAGTGAGAAGTTGAGAAGCTTATTATCCTTTGGTACTTAGTACCCTAGATATTGTTCTTCGTGGGTGCTTTGGCGTCCTAGAAGCTTGGTGGTGTCTCGGAGCTCAATCATTATGGTGTAAAGCTCCGGGCAAGCGTCGGGGTCTCCAATTAGGTTGTCGAGATTGCCCCGAGCAATTTGTACGGGTACCGGTGACCGCCCCCAAGGTTTGCCATTTGTACGGATTCGGTGACCGCCCTCAAGGGTCCCTTAGTGGAATCACGGCATCTTGCATTGTGCGAGGGCGTGAGGAGATTACGGTGGCCTTAGTGGCATCTTGGGGAGCATTGTGCCTCCACACCGCTCCAACGGAGATTAGTATCCGCAAGGGTGTGAACTTCAGGATACATCATCGTCTCCCCGTGCCTCGGTTATCTCTTTCCCGAACCCTTTACTTATGCACTTTACTTTGTGATAGCCATATTGTTTATTGTCACATATCTTGCTATCACTTGTTTGTTATCTTTCTTAGCATAAGTTGTTGGTGCACACAGGTGAGCCTAGTTGTTGTAGGTTTTGTGCTTGAAAAATTAAACGTTAGTTTTATTCCGCATTTGTTCAAGCCTAAACCGTAATTTTTTTAAACCGCATATTCGCCCCCCTCTAGGCGACATCCACGTCCTTTCAATGTGGAAAAAAGGAAGAGAGGTGCCGCATGGGCCAAAAGCTTCGGCCACCTGCGGTGAGCGCATTTCCGGCGAGTCGTGTTTTTTTTTCCGGATGAACAGTACCGTCGTGAACAGTGTTTTCTGTTTTTGTTTTTTATTTTAAAAAACAGTGAAGAAAAATATATAAACGAAATTAAGAGAACATTTTATATACGCATATTATATATCAAAATTTTCAGAATAAAATTTCTTATAACATGAACATATTTTTAAGACCAAATAAAATACCTTTTTAAAAAAAATATTTTTTTGCAATAACTTTAAAATGAAAAGGAATGTGAATTTCAAATAAATTGCAAATACTTAAAATTCGAATAAAGACATTGTCTCTGATTTTGGAGTGTCATTTTCCTCCTCTCATTTGATTTTTTTATCACAGGGTTTTGAAAATATTCAAACTCAAAATTGAATAGGGATTCAAAATATAAAAATTTGGGAAAGTCATTTTATTCCCTCTCATTTTTTTAAAAAAAGCTTCAAATTCCACTCAATTTCAAACAATCAATCACATATCATTCAAACAAAAAAAATCCTAATTATTTATTTATTATAACATTCCAAAATTTATAATTTTGGGATGCTACAAACTACCACACTTAAAATGAATCTCATCCTCGACATTCGAATAGGCTAGAAAGGAAAGGTTAGGGTTTTGGAGGTCTTCTAAAAAATCCAGTCTCCTGCAAGGTGGGGTGCTACCACACTTAAAACGAGAGTTCCCGATCCCTCAAAATTTTAACAATCCTCTAGGGGTCTTGGCATCTGACTCCTCACATTCTTCATACTAACTCCTTCGGTGATGCTCTTCCGTTATATTCATAATGTTTTCCATCAAAATCGAGTACTCTTTCGTTGATATAAGCTTCTTTTGGAACTGGGTCTTCTTAACTGACAAGTCTCATGACCATTCTAAATAACCTATAGATGATTCTCATGGTGCTCTACCATTTGTGGTTATCTTGCAGTGAGAAGGGTCTTGGATTCATCCTCACCGTAAAATTTCCTACGCGTGACAACAAGTGCCATGTACATGGGGCTTTCATCATACCATTCTAAGGCTTCAAGAAAAGCTTCAAAGACGTCGTCTCTCTATATGGGTAAGTCTCTCAGATTTACCATTCCGAATAGCAATGGAATGATAAGAGTAAGTCGTCATGGTGATCAATCCATTCCGCACCCAAATCATTGCTCTGTATAAGGTTTAGCGAATCTCGCATTCTAACACTTGGGCGTACTCACAAGCATTTGCAGAATTTCTCTTGTACACGAACGAAGTTCGGATAAATCCAATGATTCTGTAAGCTGAACAAACATCTATCATTTCTTCACAACTCTTGGGTTTTACGCGTGCTCCTAGGAAACCATTTGCTGACACGTCATAGCTTATTCCTTCATGCTCTTGGGGCAACCTTTATGAAAAAATCTTGGGATGCATCCTCGGTACAGGTTGTATTCCTTGAACTCATTTTCCTTTACATTGGTCTGTTTATCCTTAGGTATTGGTTCCTCATAATAATTCCTTCATTTCATCCTCATTCTATTCTCGAAATTCCACTTCAAAAGTACTTGGTTACAAATGTTGTCACCCACATAGTTTGATATGGTCCAACATTTCCTTCAACTGTATTCGGTGGATTTGACTCCTTGGTATGCATGTACATTCCTACTCATTAGATCCCGTGGGTTTACAGATTACTACCACACTTAAAATGAAATATACTTATGCCTGCATAGACCATATTTTCTCATATCCTTGAAAATGGTCAGAGATGTTTGTATATGGAGCAACAACTCTTACAATTTCAACATAGGAAATCATGACACAATAAATACCATTGATTCATGAAGTTATTACAATCTCTGAGTCTTCCATTACAAAATTCAACTCCATAATCTCATGAAACAAGAGTGCTTCATGTTACACTTATTTCCATTGTCAAACTTATCTACTCCATTTTAACTTTCTTCTCATGTGGACAATTACTAGCATAATGTCCTGCTTCCTTGCAATGAAAACAAATGAGTTCTGTCAAGTCTCGGGGCTTCTTGGCGTTTGCTTTTATTCCTTGGGTTTCCCGCTTCCTTCCTGGGCACATATTGATGTAGTGGCCCAATTCCTTACACTTGAAACATCTGATATGACTCAGGTCTTTATGTGCAGGGATTTGACTCTGGCTGGTGTACTTTTTCTTCTTTCCGGACTCCTTCATTCTGGCCAGCTCTTCTATTTCAAGTGGATCAAACTCTACTTTTTCTGTCGGGAAGTCTCCCAGGTATTTATGGCTTTCCTTCGTGCAATCCTCTGAAAAATGTCCTTCTTCTCCACATGAGTAACATGCATTGGAGATAAATCTGGTTAGGCTCTGTCCATCAATGTCTTATATATTTTCCTTCATCCCAGGTTCTTCTAGAATCTTGTTCTTGATCGTTTCTTTCATTGCTTCTTTCTTCTGCTTAACAACTTGTTGCACCTTGGGGTAAATGTGACACCGAGCTGGGTAGTGGGTGGTTCTTTCACACAAGAAACAAGTCACCTGACTAGTTGGGCATTCCTCTGCTGGGTGATTGTCTTCACAACGAGGGCATCCATACTTGTATTCTTCATGGGTGTGTCCTATTTCTCCACAGATCTTGCATGCACAAGGCTTCTTCATCGGGTTATCATAGCACTTTTGAATAAGACGGGATCTCAACAGAGTCTTCTTGAATTCGTCCCAGGTTTCTGCGCTACTAAATCCTTGTATGTCATGATGCATTTTACACCAGATAGAAGCACTTTGGGTAAAGTACTAAAGAGTGTGTGCCACTTCATACTTCCTTGAAAGGAAATTGCTCCCGAGGTGGTTCTCCATGTTTTGAATC
Organism: Hordeum vulgare subsp. vulgare; assembly: GCF_904849725.1. NCBI lineage: Eukaryota > Viridiplantae > Streptophyta > Magnoliopsida > Poales > Poaceae > Hordeum > Hordeum vulgare. The sequence goes on along the minus strand of NC_058524.1, from coordinate 79,248,168 downwards.
CATATTTCAACTTCTAGCTAGGTCATTGGTCCAGAGATTACAAGTCTAGCTTCGTACACCATCTATTGGTTCCAAAAATTTTGGGATGAGATGGGTAAGAGAGAGAGGGATAGAGGGAGATACACATAATACAAACAATACTTTTGAAAATAGGTTCTATTTGTGGCTGTCGGAAAAATACACACAAATGATAGCTCACAAATCATCGTATCTAACGTGGGTATATAGCAGGGGTTTGGTACTATAATGGTCATATAAATATTGGAACGCTTCACGGTCTCCGAATTCTTCGGGTCTTCAAAGTCTTCAATTGGTGCAGCTTCAAATCTTCAAATGCATGGTGAAATCCTCTTTACTTTCAAGTGGGACTCAGTTGATCCTTCATGTGGTCAAAGGGGAATGGGTATTGTCTAACTATTTGAGGTGAGATAGAGAACATTTGATGAAATCAAACGAGATGAGAAGTAAAGGATGTTCTTGGAAATAAAATTTTAGAGAGATCCTTTCCTAAGGGATTTCCAGTTTCTAGGATCACGACCTACAGTCAACATGTGTTCTGATACCATATCTGTAGTGACCCGGCTCAAAACGAGTCAAGCCTTTGTGTATCTTTACCATCCCAGTATGCCGGCACACATAGTACATCAATGTATATATCAAAGTGCACTCGCATGTAAATAATGTAAAACTGATATATACCTCAAAATCTCAGCGGAAACAATCAAAGGGAGTGGAGTCTCAATAAACACCAATGGCAGGTTGAGTGTAGACCGTAAACCTAAATCGTACTCTTACTCGTGGAAGAAAGTATCTGCAACATAAAACGTTGCAGCCGTGTAGGTCAGCATATTGAATATGCCGACAAGTCACAAAAGAGAGGGATGAAAATATCATCTATACTATATGCATATATGGCAGGCGGGGTTGTAGTTTATGTTTTGCGTAAAGCAAAATTTTCCTACAACAAGAGAGAGGTTAAAGAAAAATTTACTACATTGTTGGATGTTAATGAAAAATGTTCCACCAACCATTTCTCATACCCAAGTTATCAATATTACCCATATCAATAAGTTAATGGTGTTGTGAATTCTTGATAGCTCCAGTTCCTTTGGCTCAAGTTGTCCATGACCGTGGACACGGCTAATCGATTAGGTTTGAATACTCTGCAGAGTTTTGTACATGTTCCCCACAAGATTTGATCGCCTCCGTTGGAGTCCTCGCACTTCAGGGTGTTTGAGAACCGGATGATCAAAACATGGTCTTCCAACGGGTTCCTCCGAGCCACTGTCGGTGCCCATCCAATCCTACCGTTCTTCTACATCTCGTAGCACCGCCCGTCCAGAGTCACCACGTTGTCCAACCAAGCCAGAGCCCATAATGACTTGTGGCTGTACAGGTAAGCCTCGGGTCTTGAAATATCCATCCATCTCTTCGTGCGTGGGTGAAGCTTTCCGCAAGATGTCATGGCGCTTCCCCATGCATCCCGGGTACTCCGCTGGTTTCCCCAGGGAGCCAATCTGAACCGTCCTTCACCCAGAGGTATATTGCATTCTGAGGTCTTACAAGTCTTGAAGTCTTCTGGTCTTGATTATTAAGTTCTCACAACACTCATGATAAACACTCAACCAAACCCCGTCTACTAGGAGTATATCAAAAATAACGTCCCGATCAAAGTAACAAGGGTTTAGGGGTGCCTATCATATCATACTACTTAAGAACCAAAATTTCCAAGTACCTACTTGCATGCAATGGGTGAAGAAGGTTGAAACTAATGCAATAAAACCATAGGTAAAATATATGATCAATGTGAACTTGCCTGGTATTACTTGATGAAGATAGTCGCTCTCCTAATCCTGATAATTCTACTCACCACACTCCGAGCAATCTATCGTAAACGAATAGCATTCAATAAACATTCATGCAAAAAGGAAAAACCAAAAGACCATAAGAACAAAACATGTCTTGGTGCAAAATAACAACATACTAAGGTTTAATAAAAAAAATAGTTCTAAGTGTGTTGTAAAGTGAAGGTGCAGGAATGAGATCAAACGAGTTAATGGACGATGAACTATTGCTATATACACTTAGGGTGGAGACACTATGAAAGACGATCCCAAGTAGGCAGAGAGCAACATGAGTGACAAATAGCATAGTGCATAAGAATTCAGTTGCAAAAAAATATTAATTGAAATGGAGCACTACAACGCAAGTTATAACGAATTGAAGTGTGAATAGAATTTGAATTCCATAAAGGCCAGAAGTATTTGAATTGGATCATGGTTGTTATGAATAGAAAGTACATAACACAAGTGTTTAGGGGCAAAAGGAATCAAGGGAAAAAGGTGCTACGGTTTGCAAGCTATGATCATACGAAGGTTCGAATTCAAATTTGTATCGCTCAAATTTGAAAGGTTCAAACGTTGAAACTAATGAAGCTACTGCAAATGGGAGGTCTATATGAACATGTAGAAAAAAGAATTACTAGATTTCGAATAACGGATCAAAAGATATAAGTAATTCAATATGGCATTGAATCTAATCAGAAAGCGGTGTGGCAACACTACTGTGGACTAGTGGAGTAATGACTGTGATCGAAATTATATGTTGGAAAGATAACACTAATTGATACAAACAAAAAGATTACTTTGATACGAATCCGATGCAATTGGATTCATCTAAAACAGAGTTACGGATCAAAAGATATGATCAAAAGAAGTTTTAATATGAATGTGAACAAATTTCGAAATTTGAAATTTTTGAAAAGTTGGTTTGATAGGTTCATTGGATAGGTGAGGTCAAGACTAAAATCTAGGCACTGGTTTCATCTAAAATTACGAAGAGAATACCTTTAGAATGCACCGAAGAGATAATTTCAAAGAGGAGACGACTTTGAGAAATCCCCCCGAAGAGAAGAAATTATTTTTATTTAATAAATCCAGTTAAACCAAAAGATTGATTTAACCCGGAGTAGATGATTTTTTGGATGCTTCTATGGATCTATATTTATAGGTGAAAGGAAGATCTAAAGGTTAGTAGATAGGCAATGTGGGACTAAACATATACATAATATGGAGAAAAAAAGAAAAAAAAAGGAGGGAAAGAGGTGTCGCAAGGGACAAAAGCTTCGGCCAGCTGCGGTGAGCGTACTTCCGGCCACCCGTGTTTTTTTTCGGATGAACAGTACCGTCGCGAACAACGCTTGCTGTTTTTGTTTTTGTTTTAAAAAAACAGCGAAGAAAAATATATAAAAGAAATGAAGAGAACATTTCATATAGGCATATTATATATCAAACTTCCAGAATAAAATTTCCTATAACATGAACATACTTTCAAGACCAAATAAAATACTTTAAAAAAAATTATTTTTTGGAATAACTTTAAAATGAAAAGGAATTTGAATTTCAAATAAATTGCAAATACTTCAAATTCGAATCAAGACATTGTCTCTAATTTTGGAGTGTCATTTTCCTCCTCTCATTTTATTTTTTTATCACAGGGTTTTGAAAATATTCAAATTCAAAATTGAATAGGGATTCAAAATAGAAAAAATTGAGAAAGTCATTTTATTCCCTCTCATTTTTTTTAAAAAGCTTCAAATTCCACTCAATTTCAAACAATCGATCACATATAATTCAAACAAAAAAAATCCTAATTATTTATTTGTTATAACATTCCAAAGTTTATAATTTTGGGATGTTACACATTGCAAGAAAGTTCAAAAGTTGTGACATGCTATCGAGAAACAGATTATGTCTGCCTGACAGAAAAATTCGCCAAAAATTACGAGATCATCTTTCTGATCTGAATTATTTTGACAGTATGCTCTATATAATTGTATTTCTCGCGTATGTTCTGATGTTTTTGATTTGAGTTGCAGAAGTGCCCCGAAAAAATTATTTACTACATGTTGTTCTGTTTTTCCCAGATTCTGACTTGTTTTGCATTTTCATTGTTTTGCAAATCTAAAGCTTGATTTTTCTTTGCAAAAACCTTTTGGAAATCTTGAGAAACAATACCTGTTCCTGAAAATCTTTATTTCCAGTAGAGAATAAATTATTTTATTATTGGCACTAACCACTCTAATCAGCTTATGATGAGTCTCGTATGAAGGGAGTTTTCAAGTATGAGATGGAAGACGATGAAAGAAGATTCAGGAGTGTCAACGGCTCAAGCTTGGGGATTGATGGGGTTATAGTCCCAGGGTAGGGTCATAGGCCTGCCCTATAGGTCCTACCCAAGGACTACCCTTCGTAGAGGACAATGCCCTTAGACAGTTCCGACTGAACTAAGGACTCCCCCATCATCTAGTCGGTGACGAGCACTCGGAGCATATTTAACGTACCGACTGGATTCCACTCTGTACATCGTAACCTCCCAGGAGGGCAACGGTCAAACGTTTTCATACACCATTATTAACATTTAAGGCTTACGTTACCTGTAATGTAAGCATTTATTTATCGCTATTCCACCCCTGTCCACCGGGCCATTATGAAGGGCAGCGCTCTCTATATAAGACGCCCTTCCCCACTGGTGCGGGGGTTGGTTTTTCACTGTAATCCCATATTCCACTCGACACTAAGCTCCCAAGAGCACTAAGACGTAGGGATTTTACCTCCACTGTAGAGGGTCCTGAACTCATACGTCTTTGCCGTAGCTAAGGCTCTGCCGATCCTTTCGTACCCTACACATCTACTGTCAGACTTATACCCACGACAGTTGGCGCCCACCGTGGGGCAGGCGTCTAAGCGACTTCCGGCGAGTTTGCGATTTCATCTTTTCATTATGCCGTCCGGCGGAGATCTGTGCATGGGTCACGAGATCCTCTTTGGCGCACTCTCCTTCATCGTCGACGATTCGGCATGGCTTCGGGATGCACCCCTCGATGTCGAGGCGCTCCCCAGTCGCGGGGCTACGCACTTCCGTGCCGGTTCCCGCGGCATCCTTCTTCTCCAGCCATCGGCCCCGATGTCGATCCTCGCCCCCGTCACGCGCCGCAAGAAGAGGTCCCGTCGCCCCCGGCTCCAGCGTTAGGTGCGAGATGCCCAGGCGCGACAGAGCGTGTCCTCGCAAGTGGCGGTGCTCGAATCGGTTGTGGTCGTGCCGCCATCCCAGTGATTGGGCTCAGTTCCGACTGAGCTACCTTCCGAGTACCTGGGTCGCGGGCCTGTAGCCGAAGTTCTAATGGCCGATTCCCATGAAAGTCCCCTCCGGACTGGTCAGAACGAGCATGGGGTCGGAGAATCATCCGGCGCTCGTCGTCAACATCGTCGTTCTGCCAGTGGACGCACTCGTCAGAGCGACGTCGAGGTGTTCCGCACACCCATCCTCAATCTGGCTGCGGCTGCCAGGATAGCCGATTCTCTCCAGCCGACTGATTCGGAGGCTGGCAGAGGGATCGAGCAGATCCGTGCCCTGTTGCATACAGCGAAACAGCAAAATTCGGCGGTCTCCCAATCGCACAACAGGATCCACAACAGTTCTGTTCACGCGAACATGCATCGTTCGGTTTTCAGCCCCGACTCTCATCAGCGATGCAGAGGGGGGCAGCCGTTCCAGGAATCCCGAAGATCGTCGCCGTTCTCGCACCCCTCCGCGAGGTGGACTTTACGGACCGCGGCATCAACATGATCGTCGTTCAGTCGGCGACGCACATGATCCAATGCCTGACGCAAGAGGGTACATCGCCCAGAGGAAGGTCGACAGAAGTCGGGCCCACCGTGATGGTCACGATAGAGACCGTCCGAGTGGTAGCAGGACCATCGTCTTTGGTCCCGAGTGCTTCAGTCGGGCCATCCGTTCAGCTGACATCCCTCCCAACTTCCGATTGGCGACGGGAATCAGCAAGTTCATGGGAGAGTCCAAGCCAGAAACGTGGTTGGACGACTACAGAGTGGCGGTCCAGATCGGTGGCGGAGATGACCAGGTCGCCATGAAACATCTCCCCCTAATGCTCGATGGCTCGGCGCGAGCTTGGCTGAACCAGTTGGCTCTGTCAAGCATCTACAGCTCGGCAGATCTGTCCCGAGTCTTCATCAGGACCTTCGAGGGCACGTGCAAATGCCCTGCTGGTCTAGTGGAGCTCCAGCACTGTGCCCATAAGCAGAATGAGCCCCTGCGCGATTTCATCCAGCGCTGGACGACCCTCTACCACACGGTGGAGAACGTCACAGAGCATCAAGCGGTCTGCGCCTTTGAGGCAGGCGTGCGGTATAGAGATCTGTACCTGAAGTTCGGTCAGACAGGCGACATCTCCATGAGCAAGATGATGGAGATAGCCACACGCTATGCAAATGGCGAGGAGGAGGACCGCATACGTAGCGGCAAGCATAAGGCAGTCGCTGATGGAGATGGGAACAACAATCGGAAGCAGAAGCAGAAAGCTCCATCCACTCCGCTGGCAGAGGCAGCAACCGTTACAAATGCCAAGTTCAAGGGCAAGGGGAAAGCTCAGTATACCCCCAAGAAGAAACAGTTCGGGAATTCCATCCTAGATCAGCCATGTCCAATCCACATGAAGATGGACGAAGAAGGCAAGGCCATATTCCCGAAGCACACCACTCGGCAATGTCGCCTCCTGATCCAAGGATTCGGTGAGGGCCAGCCGAGTGAAAAGGACACCGAGCAGGATGATGAGGACAAGGGAGATCTGTTCCCCCAAGTCCATGCAACGCTGATGATTTTTGCTGATGTGGAAAGCAAGAGTCGACTGAAGCTGGTGAACAGGGAGGTGAACATGGCAACCCCAACCACCCCCACGTTCCTCAAGTGGTCACAGACTGCGATCACCTTTGATCAGTCGGACCATCCAGCACACGTACCCACCCCAGGGAGGCAAGCTCTGGTCGTCGACCTGGTGGTGGAAGGAGTCCGACTACGCAAAGTCCTCATGGACGGCGGCAGCGGTTTGAACATCATGTACGCCGACACTCTCAAGGGAATGGGCATTCCGATGTCCAAACTTAGCGAGAGCACTATGCAGTTCCACGGAGTCGTCCCAGGACGAAAGGCCAAGTCACTCGGTCAGATCGCGTTAGATGTCCTCTTCGGCTCTGACAAGAACTTCCGTAAGGAGAAGCTCACATTCGAGGTGGTGGACTTCCAGAGTGTATACCACGCGATTCTGGGCCGTCCGGCGTATGCGCGTTTCATGGCCCGTCCATGTTACGTGTATTCGAAGCTGAAGATGCCAGGTCCCAAAGGTGTGATCACGGTTACAGGCAATAGGCAGCGAGCCGAGGAGTGTTTGCAGTAGGGGTCGAGGATTGCCGATCAGCAGATGGCTATTCTCGAGCTGGATGAGTACAAGAAGACCGCCGACCCCGCTGACCTGATGCGCTCAAAGAAGCCAGCTTCCGAGTCCGCGTTTTAGTCGGCGGGCGACACGAAGAAAGTCAGCATCCACCCGACGAACATCTCCACCACCCTTGATCCAAAATAGGAAGCCGAGCTCATCCAATTCCTCCGTGAGAACTCGGACATTTTCGCATGGAAGCCCGCTGACATGCCAGGTGTACCCAGGGAGTTGGCTGAGCACCGACTGCATGTGGATCCTGCTGCTCGGCCCGTCCGAGAACGTCTGCGTCGGTCCGCCGCGCACAAGAGGAAGGCAATCGGAGAGGAGGTGGCTAAACTTTTGGCAGCCAACTTCATTCGCGAGGTGCACCACTCCGAGTGGCTCGCTAATGTGGTCATGGTGCCCAAGAAGGACAAGTCTCTCCGTATGTGCATCGATTTCAAGCATCTCAATAAGGTCTGTCCGAAAGATCACTTCCCGCTCCCCCGCATCGATCAAATTGTCGATTCGACTGCGGGTTGTGAGCGTTTATCCTTCCTTGATGCCTATTCGGGCTATCATCAGATCCGTCTGTATGGTCCGGATGAATTAAAAACAGCCTTCATCACCCCATTCGGGTGTTTCTGCTACATCACTATGGCATTCGGTTTGAAGAATGCAGGAGCAACTTTTATGCGCATGATCCAAAAATGCCTCCTTGACCAGATCGGTCGAAATGTGGAGGCATATATGGACGATACGTAGTCAAGTCACGCTAAGGTTCCGACCTGCTGACTGACTTGGCAGAAACATTCGCCAACCTACGTAGGTACGATATCAAGCTCAACCCAGCCAAGTGTTCATTCGGTGTTCCCAGCGGGAAGTTACTCGGTTTCTTCGCTTCCGAACGAGGGATCGATGTCAACCCCGAAAAGATCGGGACCATCGTACAAATGGAACAGCCGGTAAGAATACATGATGTTCAAAGGCTCACAGGTTGCCTAGCGGCTTTGAGCAGGTTTATCGCTCGACTCGGCGAAAAGGCATTACCTCTGTACCGACTCATGAAGAAATCAGATACCTTCGAGTGGACAGACGAAGCCCAAATTGCATTCGACGACCTCAAAGCCCTGCTTTCCACCCAACCGGTTCTTACTGCCCCGCTCAGTAAAGAACCCCTTCTTCTGTACATCGCGGCTACAAATCAAGTCTTCAGCACCGTTCTGACAGTCGAACGTGAAGAAGAAGGCAAAGCATACAAGGTTCAGCGGCCAGTATATTATGTCTCCGAAGTCCTGACTCCTTCCAAGCAGAGGTATCCCCATTATCAGAAGCTTATTTATGGGATCTACATGACTGCAAAGAAGGTGGCTCATTACTTCCAAGACCACTCGGTGCCTGTTATATCTGATGCTCCGTTGTCAGAAATTCTCCACAATCGGGATGCATCGGGCCGAGTGGCAAAGTGGGCAATGGAGATGCTATACTGCGACATCAAGTTCGAAGCCAAGAAAGCTATAAAGTCTCAAGCTCTGGCTGACTTCATAGCAGAATGGGTAGAACAACAGCAACCGACTCACATCTACTCGACCCATTGGATTATGTTCTTCGATGGGTCCAAGATGTTGAATGGCTCCGGCGCTGGCGTAGTGATCATATCCCCAAAAGGTGATAAACTCAAGTATGTGTTGCAGATACATTTCGATTCCTCCAACAACGAATCAGAGTACGAAGCTCTCCTTTACGGGTTGCGCATGGCCATCACACTCGGCGTCCGTCGCCTGATGATCTATGGCGACTTAGATCTGGTGGTTAATCAAGTAATGAAGGAGTGGGATGTAAGTAACCCCACCATGACTGCATACTGCAACGCAGTAAGGAAGCTCGAGAAGAAGTTTGAAGGTCTGGAACTTCACCATGTTCCCCGACTGAAAAACCAAGCGGCAGATGAATTGGCAAAACTTGGATCCACTCGGAGACCAGTCCCGAGTGATGTCTGCCTCGAGCACCTACATCTCCCCTCGGTGAAGGAAGATCCCTTTACAGAGGAGCCAGTACAACCAAAGATCTCAACAGATCCGACTGAAGTCGAGGTCCCCGCTGTGGTTGATTTGATCATGGAGATTCTTGCTGTCATCCCCGAGTGGACTGTGCCATTCATCGCGTACATCCTGAGGCAAGAGTTACCAGAAGACGAAGTCCAAGCTAGGCAGATCGTCCGCAGTTCGAAATCCTTCACCGTCATTGATGGCCAGTTGTACAAGGAAAGGTTTCAGGCGTCCTTCAACGGTGCATCTCCCCTGAGGAGGGACAGTTAATCTTGGAGGAAATTCACTCGGGAACCTGCGGCCATCATGCCTCCTCAAGAGCAATCGTCGCCAAAGCATTCAGAGCTGGTTTCTTCTGGTTGCAGGCGAATGAAATGGCAAAAGATATGGTCGACCGATGCGAAGGCTGTCAGTTCTATTCGAACAAGTCCCACAAGCCAACATCTGCGTTGAAGACAATCCCTCTTGTTTGGCCGTTCGCAGTGTGGGGATTAGATACAGTCGGACCATTCAGAACATGCCAAGGGGGATTCACTCATCTGTTGGTAGCAGTCGACAAGTTTACCAAGTGGATTGAAGCCAAGCCCATCAAGAAGCTCGACACCCTTACGGCCATCAAATTTGTCAGGGACAACATCGCCAGATTCGGAGTTCCGCACGGCATAATCACCGACAATGGCACAAATTTTGACTCGGACAGATTCAAAGGTTTTTGCATAGGCCAAGGTATCCGAGTGGATTTTGCATCTGTGGCGCACCCCCGAACAAACGGGCAAGCAGAGCGGGCGAATGGACTTATTCTTCAAGGGTTGAAGCCTCGACTCCTACGAGAAGTTGGAAATGCCGCCGACGCATGGGTCACCAAGCTGCCTTCGGTGTTGTGGGGCCTCCGCACAACTCCGAATAGATCTACAGGGCGATCCCCGTTCTTCCTCGTTTATGGAGCCGAGGCAGTCCTTCCGGGTGACTTGCTTCACAACTCTCCACGAGTCAAACTCTTCTCCGAAGCCGATGCAGAGCAAGCCAGGCAAGACGGAGTAGATCTTCTAGAAGAAGAGCACGAGATGGCACTGACTCGCTCAACAATTTATCAACAAGATTTGCGGCGATTTCAGGCGCGGCACGTCAGGAGTCGCACATTCCAAGCAGGCGACCTGGTGCTCTGAGTAGATCAGCAGAGACCTCACAAGTTGGCTCCCGCCTGGGAAGGACCCTTCATCATCTCTAAGGTGCTGAACAACGGAGCGTATCGACTCTACAACCTCGACAGGGAAACGGACGAGCCGCGAGCATGGAATGGAGATCTCCTGAAACGCTTGTACACGTGACCGCCGACGGAGACAATGTAAAGAACAAGTATCATTGAAGTAATACAAAGCAGATTGATTTCTTGCAGGTTCAAAATTCTTTCGCGTTTGCAGACTCCGGTCTAAAAAATTCGCTCTGAGTGCGCACTAAAAGTCGCACTCGGGGACTTAGCTGCGACCCAGAGTTGCCTAAGTACAAACTCGCTCCGAGTGCGCACTAAAAGTTGCGCTCGGGGACTTAGCTGCGACCCAGAGTCGCCTAAGTACAAACTCGCTCCGAGTGCGCACTAAAAGCCGCACTCGGGGACTTAGCTGTGACCCAGAATCGCCTAAGTACAAACTCGCTCCGAGTGCGCACTAAAAGTCGCGCTCGGGGACTTAGCTGCGACCCAGAGTCGCCTAAGTACAAACTCGCTCCGAGTGCGCACTCAAAGACGCACTCGGGGACTTAGCTGCGACCCAGAATCGCCTAAGTACAAACTCGCTCCGAGTGCGCACTAAAAGTCGTGCTCGGGTACTTAGCTGCGACCCAGAATCGCCTAAGTACAAACTCGCTCCGAGTGCGCACTAAAAGTCACGCTCGGGGACTTAGCTACGACCCAGAGTCGCCTAAATACAAACTCGCTCCGAGTGCGCACTAAAAGCCGCACTCGGGGACTTAGCTGTGACCCAGAATTGCCTAAGTACAAACCCGCTCCGAGTGCGCACTAAAAGTCGCGCTCGCGGACTTAACTATGACCCACAGTCGCCTAAGTACAAACTCGCTCCGAGTGCACACTAAAAGCCACACTCGGAGACTTAGCTGCGACCCAGAATCGCCTAAGTACAAACTCGCTCCGAGTGCACACTAAAAGTCGTGCTCGGGGAGTTAGCTGCGACCCAGAGTCGCCTAAGTACAAACTCGCTCCGAGTGCGCACTAAAAGTCGCACTCGGGGACTTATCTGCGACCCAGAATCGCCTAAGTACAAACGCACTAAAAGCCGCACTTCGGGACTTAGCTGTGATCCAGAGTCGCCTAAGTAAAAAAGCTTCCTCCAAGTGTGTACTCGAGATACACTCGAAGGCTTAGCAGACCCTCATTGAGGCTCATGTGGATGTGAAGACAACTGACAACTACATGGGTATCAACTCACTCCAAGTGCGCATGAAAAGTCACACTCGGGGACTTAGCTGCGACTCAGAGTTGCCTAAGTAAAAAGCTTCCTCGGAGTGTGTGCTTGAGATACACTCGAAGGTTTAGCAGACCCTCATTGAGGCTCATGTGGATGTGAATACAATTGAAAACTACATGAGTAAAACTCGCTCCGAGTACGAGCTTACAGTCGCGCTCAGGGACTTAGCTGCGACCCAGAATCGCCTAAGTACAAACTCGCTCCGAGTGCGCACTAAAAGCCGCACTCGGGGACTTAGCTGCGATCCAGAGTCGCCTAAGTAAAAAGCTTCCTCTAAGTGTGTACTCGAGATACACTCGAAGGCTTAGCAGACCCTCATTGAGGCTCATGTGGATGTGAAGACAACTGACAACTACATGAGTATCAACTCACTCCGAGTGCGCACGAAAAGTCACACTCGGGGACTTAGCTGCGACTCAGAGTTGCCTAAGTAAAAAGCTTCCTCCGAGTGTGTACTCGAGATACACTCGAAGGTTTAGCATACCCTCATTGAGGCTCATGTGGATGTGAAGACAACTGACAACTACATGAGTAAGAACTCACTTCGAGTGTGCACGAAAATTCACACTCGAGGACTTAGCTGCGACTCAGAGTCGCCTAAGTAAAAAAGCTTCCTCATGTTTGCCATTGGCTTCACCGAGAAACGCCAAACAAAAACCACGAGCCAAAATTGTGTCAAAAAACTTGGCGAAAGAAGAGCAAAATATTCGATTCGAATTCAAAGTTGGATCTACGATCAGTCGGCTCGGTGTGAATCAAGCTTATCCACACCGAACCACGAATGTGACGGCCAACAGCAGTGGCCAAAGTTTGATAAAGATATCACTCGGCATACCGAGGTAAATGTGCGTTCACCATAAAGTTTGTCAAGCGTCACCGGGACTGGCAGGCTCCACAAAGGTGTCAAGGTCGATCCCGTCTGCGATGCGAGTGGCTGTGTCAAGGAAGGTCTCCATGAAATCTTCGAATCGAAGCTTCTTGGTGTTGGCGACCTGCAACGTCTTTAGCTTTTCTTCGCGAGCTTCCTTGCAGTGCACTCGGACTAGAGATAGCGCCACGCCTGCACCACAACGAGCGGCAGACTTCTTCCATGCCTGCACTCTGTTCGGGACGTCCTCCAGCCGAGTCATGAACCCATCTATTTCTTGCCGGGAATCGTCTTCGGGCCACAGCTCCTTGTCGATCCGGCCGATGACTTCTCTCACGCGGCCTATGAAAGGTCCCACTCTGCTAAGGCGAATATGCGCTCGGGGCAAGTCCCGGTTGGGTTCGTCGCCGAGTGGAACGTTCGGAACAACCGTCCGTTCAATGTCGGCTGCTTCAGCCTCAGCGTCCAGAAAAAAGTCTGCAAAGAAAAGACAAGCAAAAAGTAAGCGCAGAGTGGACTCCAAAGTGAAGAAGCACTCGGCAAAAAACTTACCACCAAGCAGTGCAGCCATCTTCCTTGCCCAGTCACTGACGTACTTCTCCCGCGCCATGCACCGAGTGTTCATCAACTTCAGCTGGCCCATCCGTTTGGTTCTCTGACTCTTCAATTTTTCAATTTCGGCTACCAATGCCTTGTTGGTCTCCCGGAACTCCTCCAAAGACTTCTCTCGGTTAGCAAGAGCCCCCTTCACACCAGCCAGGTCATTCACAACCACCTTCAAGTCCGCAGCAAGTTGAATCTTTTCAGCCTTCAGAGCATTGTACGCGGATCCCATTTCGCAAGTCTTCTGCCAAATAAGCGCAAAGGGAAGATCAGACACATTCAACAAGGAAAACAATCAAAGCTCAAAGTTCTTCAGACCCCTGCCGATGCAAGCAATCGACAGCGGTCTCGGGGACTACACCCAGTGGGTTCACTAAGAGTGACCCCACTAGCATGAAGCTCGAACAGGTCGGCCCTATTGAGCTACATGACAAACAAACAAACATATAAAGACAACTGCCGGTGCAAGCACTCGACAGAAGTCTCGGGGACTACACCCACTGGGTTCACTCGGAGTGAACCCACTGCAAAATCATCCTACTGTATCCGGGTTTATCACTGAAACCCCCAGTGGGTGACAAGAGGAAAGTAAACACTTACTAGCGCACTTACTCGGATATCGTCCCGGAGCTCCAAGCTTTTTTTGTACAAAGACGCGATGGAGTCGTACGCTCCCTTGGCATCACCCACCATCAGCTCCACCTGCACCATGGCGTCTTTAGCGGCCCCCACCTGGTCTTTCGGGAGATGTCGGGCGTCATATTGAACGGTTGACGGACCCGGCGCGACAGAAGACTCCTTGGGCATTCCGAGCTCAGCTCCAGTCGGTCCCGCCGTGAGGGGCACCGTCTCAGTCGGCGGCACCGTCTCGGTCGGCGGCACGTTCATGGTGGGAGCAACAGTAGATGGGACAACCTCAAGGATAGGCGCCAAAGCTAGTTCCGACCCCCTTTGGTCGTCGTCCTCCAGATGGATCACCTCCGAAGGAAGCTCGACTGAACAAAATGAAATTACAGAAAAAGGTCAAGATCAAAGACATCACTTGCGAATCAATAATACAAACTCTCGGAGTCGTGACAACGTACCTTGCTAGGACGTGGCAGCGTTATCCGTGTCCATGGGGTCATCGTCCTGGCGTGACAGAGAAGTGGCAGAGGTAGCAGCTCTGTTGAGTGAAATCCACTCGACAGGTAAGCATGAGTTCAATCAGATACTGAAGGAAGATAGAAGAACAAGACACTTACGCTGAGGCGACTGGAACAACGATCCTCATCCGAGGCAAAGCTTTCCGAGGCTTAGGCCCACTGGATTTGGCCACCTTAGACGGCTGGTCCGTGGGCTCGGCTGCCGTGTCCCTGGTCCTCTTCACACTCCGAGCACTCGGAGCCACGGGAGGGGCTGGCGGAGCACTCGGGGCCGCTGGAGGAGCCGGCGGAGCAGCAGGATCGTGACGGCGCTTAGTTCGGTGCTCTGGTGGTGGAGGTGGCGAGCTCTGCTCCCCTTCCTCCTCCTCCTCCTCCTCTTCCGACTCAGCTCGGGCCGCGCAGGGAGCTGCGGGAGGAGCGAGGTAAATGCGAGGAAGATGAGCAGCGCAACAAGAAATCCCCGCCGGAGGGGCTTAAATAAGCTCCCGACTGAGTCGCTAACAGGTGGACCCGAAATCTTATCTCCCCGACCGGCTGCTGCGATTTTAGTGGAGAAGATAAAGGCGCGGTAATCGAGGCGGCAAAACCTACTCGATGGCGATGTCATCATCCCCGCCGAGCGCGCGGCAACCAAAATTTGAGGATCCCGGGAAATCCGCTGCTGTTAGTTTGACCGGTCACATCGAAAGATTCCACGAAAGCACTCGGTCCCTGACAGTTCGTTTCACTGGTATATTCACTCGCATCACTGGTTGAAAGGACAAAATGGATCGAGGCAAACAACGCCAAAGTCACATCCACACAAGTCGGATCCATACTCCATACATCACTCATCGTTCCAACCCCGATCCATTCGGGGACTAATGATGGGGTTATAGTCCCAGGGTAGGGTCATAGGCCTGCCCTATAGGTCCTACCCAAGGACTACCCTTCATAGAGGACAAGGCCCTTAGACAGTTTCGACGGAACTAAGGACTCCCCCATCATCCAGTCGGTGATGAGCACTCGGAGCATATTTAACGTACCGACTGGATTCCACTCTGTACATCGTAACCTCCCAGGAGGGCAACGGTCATACGTTTTCATACACCATTATTAACATTTAAGGCTTACGTTACCTGTAACGTAAGCATTTATTCATCGCTATTCCACCCCTGTCCACCGGGCCATTATGAAGGGCAGCGCACTCTATATAAGCCGCCCTTCCCCACTGGTGCGGGGGTTGGTTTTTCACTGTAATCCCATATTCCACTCGACACTATGCTCCCAAGAGCACTGAGACGTAGGGCTTTTACCTCCACCGTAGAGGGGCCTGAACTCATACATCCTCGCCGTAGCTAAGGCTCTGCCCATCCTTTCGTACCCTACACATCTACGGTCAGACTTATACCCACGACAGGGATGGCCCCATGCACCCCCAAGAAATAATCAAGGATACTTAAGCGTCTAAGCTTGGGGATGCCCCCGTGCATCCCCTTCTCCATCAACAATCATCATTTCATCCTTCTGCATGCTATATTTTTATCACTTCATATGTTATGTGCTATGCTTGGAGCGTCCCGCTCTTTACTTTTTAGTTTGTTTTAGTTTTGCTTGCTGTTCATAACAAGTTGGAACCTAGCCTTCTCTTTTTGGGAGAGAAACACGCTCCACTCCACCTTAGAACACAACATAGGTTTTCATGCTATATTTTTATGTGTTCTTTATCTTTTCATAGTTGTTGTCATGCTTAGCTCTTAGTTGTCATGCTTTATCTTTTTAAGAGATTTTATTTAGGTTGCTTTTGGAACTCTCTTGAGTTATCATGCTTATCTTGTTTAGAGAGTTGGCTTGTTGCACTAAGTTGTGTGTCTTGCATGAGTAGGTAATTGAGGTTGCTATTTAAGTATAATAGTAACTTGCGATAGTTTTGAGGTATTGATTTGAGTAATGTTTGGACTATTTGTGTCAAAAGATTGAGCCTATTAGTGATAGGTGTCGTATTTTGGGAAATTCATGTGTATTTTCAAAAACTAAAAAATTAGTTGAGAACTCTAGCTACTAGATGGATCTCTAACCTCTGGAGGGGTTGGAATATATAGAATACCCTCACGTTATCATGGGTCGAGGGTGCGCAAGGATAACCAAACCCCCAAACACTCCTCCTCGGGGTACTTGTCGCTTTGTGAATCTCCTGACTAGATAGAGAGTTACCGATAATAAGTGCATGAGTTCTTCGGACTAATGCGAGTATTCGATTGTTGGCACTTCCACCATCCATATTTTGCCAGCCTCTTAGGTACCGTGCATTGACCTTTCTCATCTTAAGAGTTGGTGCGAACTTCGCCGGTGAATCCAAACCCTTGGCATGATACGCTATGTCATCATAAGCCTCATTATATCTTTCCTCAAAACAGCCACCATACCTACCTATTAAGGCATTTCCATAGCCTTTCCGAGATACATTGCCATGCAACATCCACCATCTCATGACTTGATCTTCATGTCATACATGCTTTTACTTGATCGAGGAGTCACATACTAGTTGGGCCTTGCCCTTATTATTGCTACATGATGCGCTAGTTTCATTGCATATCCTGCTACACTTCAGAGGCATAGATTTGCATACATCATGATAGTTTTCATTTGTCTTTATGTTGAGTACTTCTTATAAAGTGTGAAGATCTTCTTTTTATTCTTGTAGAATATAGAGTGTTGCCCTTAAGTTAGGAAAAGATCCCAAAGAGGACAAATAAAAGATCCAAAAATAGGACACATGAAATGATCCCAAAGAGGACAAATGAGAGATAAATAAAAAGAGCCAAAGAGGGCACAAAAAAATAAAAATAAAAGAGAGAAGGGGGCAACACTACTATTCCTTTTGAAAGATCCACACTCGTACTCCATTGTTATATTTGTACTCCACAGAGATTATCATTCATGCATAACTATGTGGGGACCCTTACACTGTAGAACTTGGCGTGTATATTCCAATGATGAGCCTCCTCAAATGAGCTCTAGGTCTTCATGAGCAAGCAAGTTGGATGCACCCCCACTAGTTCCATTGGAGAGCTTACCTTAGCTCATATGTGCATCCGTTGCATGGCAATACCTACTCCTCACATCATATCTATCATTTGGCTTTCTCTCGCCTATGGTTTTCCTCATTGATGTGTGCCTTTCACACCTTTTTTGTCTTCCTTCCCCATCATTATTCTCTTTGCCATCCTAACTGCCAACATATCTTGCTTGTGCTCATCCATTGCATGAGTGCTCAAAGTCGAAAGGGAGAGGATCATTTTGACTTGTGCCTGACTAGTGGTCTGGGGATGAGTCAAAATAAGATTCCGAAGGAGACCAAGTGTGAAGTTTTAGTAGTTTGAGTTCTCAATTAAACTATATAATATTTTTAAGCTCTAAACCCATCTCCCACTTCTTGCATGCAAACACCATTTGGAGATATTTGAGTCACAAACAGCGAGAGCTCTTGCACCTTTATGTTCTTACTTTGCTATTTTCAATACTAGATATAGACTCTTGCTTGTTATTGTCTTGACTTGAATTGCATATCTTACTTGCTTTACTTTGAAGTTCTTATATGTGTGTTCGCATGTCACCATAGAAATTATTTGTGTTATTATTTACCTACTCGACGACGAGCAGGAATTAATCTTGGGGATGTTGATACGTCCCAAACGTATCTATAATTTCTGTTTGTTCCATGCTCTTTTGGGTGACATTGTTATATGTTTTGCTACACTTTTATTCATTTTTACACATATTTGGACTAAACTACTAACTCAGTGCACCTAGTGCTAGTTTTTGTCTGCTGATGTCTTTTAATTGCAGGGACTTTACCCCCAATTTTCAGAGCCCCATAAATCCCAAGAAAAATATATAAAAATCAGCATAACATAAGCTTCACGAAGCACCAAGGTGGGCCACATGGGAGCCAGGCCTCACCCAGGCGGCCACCTAGCGCGGGCCCCCTCCTGGCTGTGCCACCAGGTCGCCTGGGCGGCTGGTCCATCCCCTGGCACCCTCCTTTGGCCTATATTTACCCCTTGGACGGAAAACCCTAAAGATATATCCAAAATTGCGAATTTCTCCACCGTTCCGCCGCCGTAGCGCTTCCGAGATCGGGAGCACCAGAAGACCTCTTCTCGGCACCCTGCCAGAGGGAGGATTGACCTCCACGAGCTTATCCACCACCATGGATGCTTCCCGAAGGTGTCGTGAGTAGTCCTCCTTTGACCATGAGTCCATGACCAGTAGCTATGTGATGTCTTCTCTCCAATCTAGTGATACAATGCTTAGCCCTTGTGAGCTTCCCTACATGATCAAGGCATCTATGTATTTTACCTGTTGTTGCTATGCTGAGTTTGCTGGGATCCGATGGATTATGAGAATATGTTCAGATTGTCATGAGTTATATATTTGGTTCTCCTTTTATATTATGTTCTTGAGTAATTTATGTTGGAAATATGCCCTAGAGGCAATGATAAATAGTTATTATTATATTTCCTGTTTAAAGATAATCGTTTATTATCCATGCTATAATTGTGTTGAATGAAAACATAGATACATGTGTGGATACATAGACAAAACAATGTCCCTAGCAAGCCTCTAGTTGGCTAGCCAGTTGATCAATGATAGTCAAGGTTTTCTGGCTATGTGCAAGTGTTGTCACTTGATAACTGGATCACATCATTAGGAGAATCATGTGATGGACTAGACCCAAACTATGAACATAGCATATTGATCGTGTCGTTTTATTGCTATTGTTTTCTGCGTGTCAAGTATTTGTTCCTATGACCATGAGATCATATAACTCACTGGCACCGGAGGAATACCTTGTGTGCATAAAACGTCGCAACGTAACTGGGTGACTATAAAGGTGCTCTACAGGTATCTCCGAAGGTGTCCGTTGAGTTAGTATTGATCAAGACTGGGATTTGTCACTCCGTGTGATGGAGAGGTATCTCCGGGCCCACTCGGTAATACAACATCACACACAAGCCTTGCAAGCAATGTGACAAAGTGTAAGTCACGGGATCTTGTACTACAGAACGAGTAAAGAGACTTGCCGGCAACAAGATTGAAATAGGTATGCGGATATCGACGATCAAATCTCGGGCAAGTAACATATCGAAGGACAAAGGGAATGACATACGGGATTATATGAATCCTTAACACTGAGGTTCGACTGCTAAGATCTTCGGAGAATATGTAGGATCCAATATGGTCATCCAGGTCCCGCTATTGTATATTGACCGAGGAGTGCCTCGGGGCATGTCTACATAGTTCTCGAACCCGCAGGGTCTGCACACTTAAGGTTCGATGATGTTTTAGTATAGTTGAGTTATGTGTGTGGTTACCGAATGTTGTTCGGAGTCCTGGATGAGATCACGGACGTCATGAGGGTTTCTGGAATGGTCCGGAAACAAAGATTGATATGTAGGATGGTTTCATTTGGTTCCCGGAAAGTTTTCGGGCATTACCCGCATTGTACGGGGAGTGACGAATGGGTTCCGGAAGTTCACCGGGAGGGGGGCAACCCACCCGAAGGGATCCCAATGGCTTTAGGGTGGTGGACCAGCCCTTATTGGGCTGGTGGGACAGCCCAAGAAGGCCTTGGAGCCAAGAGAAGAAAAAACAAAGAGAAAGGAAAAAAAAGGGAGGTGGGAAGGAAGAGAAGGACTCCACTTTCCAATCCTAATTGGAGTAGGATTCCTCCTCTCCTCCTGGCCGGCGCACCCTTGAGGGCTTGGCCCTCAAGGCAAGCCTCCTCCCCCTCCCTCCTATATATAGTGGTGATTTAGGGCTTATTTGAGACAACTTTTGCCACGTGCAACTCAACCCTAGACCACATAGTTTTACCTCTAGATCAGATTTCTGTGGAGCTCGGGCGGAGCCCTGCAGGAGTAGATAATCACCACCACCGGCGTGCCGTCACGCTGCCGGAGAACTCATCTACTTCTCCGTCTTGCTTGTTGGATCAAGAAGGCCGAGATCATCGTCGATCTGTATGTGTGCTGAATGCGGAGGTGCCGTACGTTCGGCGCTAGATCGGAACGGATCATGGGACGGATCGCGGGACGGTTCATGGGACGGTTCATGGGGTGGATCGAGGGACGTGAAGACGTTCCACTACATCAACCACGTTTCTTAATGCTTCCTGTTGTGCGATCTACAAGGGTATGTAGATCCAAATATCCTCTCATAGATGGACATCACCATGGTAGGTCTTCGTGTGCGTAGGAAATTTTTTGTTTCCCATGCAACGTTCCCCTTCAATTTATGCATGTTCTCCGTTGCTTTTTATTGCTTTGGACGAGTAGTAGATTGTAACTCCAAGAGGGAGCGTTATGCATGATTATGGGTTCATACCCCCTGATGTCTAGCTTGAGTGACACAAACATGAGACTAGGGGATGTGCTGTTGCCACCAGGGAGAAAACAACGGTGCTTGTGACCACGGTTGCAAGGATTGTTTACCTTACGCAAAGTTCGTTAATGTAGTTGTATGTTGCTTTGAGTTTACACTTTGGGTGGGGCTCGCAACTTAATACCAACGAGATGTTCAGGATAGATATCTCAAAGTGGATGATTAGAGAGTAGATGCTGATGCATAAACGGTCTACTTCTCTTGGTGTACTGCCCATTACTTTTGAGCCTCTAACTTTCTAGTAGCATGATTAGCATTGCGGCGCGTTTATAATTCTGTCAATTGCCCAGCTATAATTTGTTTACCCAGCATAGTTGTTTATCGTCTTTTGGGAGAGAGACATCACTAGTAAACATCATGGGCTCTGGTCCATGTTACCACCACTGTTTACACCTTCACCATTTACTGTTTTTATTTACTTTTCCGTTGCAATCACTATCACTATTTCCGCTTGTGTTTGATCCTTTGCAATCGATAAGGCGGGACAGATTGAGAACCTCTCTGAACTCGTTGGGAGCAAAGTTATTTGTTGTGTGTGCAGGTCCACGTCTTCACGTAGCGCTAGAGCAGCGGACACCTACTTGTTGATCCTCCGAGTCCTCCTGGTTCATTAAACATTACAGTCTCCGTGTAAGGGAAATCTGTTGCTGACTACATCTCAAGCTTCCTCTTGGGGTAACCAACGAGGGGCGAGAAGTATATCCATCAACTCGTCATCAGTTCTTCAACTTTTTCTTTAATAGGTAGATGATATTAAAACCATTTATCTTTAGGGAGATCAACATGAGTAGCAAAGGTTTCACAAAATGAGGCTACTATCTCAGAATCCAGTCCATATTTAGTGCTAAAATCATTGAAAGCCTCGGTATTCATAAAAGATTTAACACAATCAAACTCAAGTTTTAGACATGACTCTTTACCTTCATCGAGTTCCCAATCTTCAGAGTTGTCTTTAATTATTTCCAAAATATCCCACCTGAATTCAATAGTCTTCTTCATAAAAGAAGCAAAATAAGAAGTATCGAGCATGGTTTGGTCATTATGAGAAAGCCGAGCATAAAAATTCGGAATAATATTTTCTCTCGGGAGCTCACGTTTGAGGCATGAATATAACACTGACATAAGCCTACCCCAAGCTAGAGCGATACCTTCTCCTTCACGAGGCCAAAAATTATAGATGAAATTCCGATCACGATGAACAAGATGCATAGGATAAAATTTTTGGTGAGACTCCAACTGCAATCGATTCCAGTTCCAAGATGATGTATCATTACATAGCCTATACCATGTCAATGATCCCCCCCCCAATATAAAGGGAAAACCTTCTGCTTGACTTCATCACCGGATAAACCTGTAAGCTTAAATAATCCACAAACTTCATCCACATATATTAGGTGCATATCGGGATGTTTTCTTCTATCTCCTCCATAAGGATTAACTAGCAGTTTCTCTATAATACCAGAAGGAATTTCGTTATAAATATTTTCAGTAGGTTCATTAGGTTGAGGGACAACTCTTGGTGTTTTCGGTCGAGGTGAAGATACCCCAAACAAACCCCTCAAAGGATTACTTTCCAAAGTGACAAGTGACTGTCAGTTTCAGCACGTAATATAAAATTTCGCTTACCAAATTCCTCTTACCAAAGGTGCTTCACTCCCCGGCAACGGAGCGAGAAAAGAGTCTTGATGACCCATAAGTATAGGGGATCAATCGTATTCCTTTTGATAAGTAAGAGAGTCAAACCCAACGAGGGGCAGAAGGAAATGACAAGCGATTTTCAGTAAGGTGTAAGTGCATCTAGTGCCCCTTAGTGATTTTGGTGGATTGAAGACTTATAGGTTGAGAGACTAATATGTTTGTGAGTGTACACAGGCCCTATAAGTCGCTGAGGAGTTTGATTTATGCGAATAATATCGACCCATAAATGTATGTCTTCGGGTGAAGACTATGATCATTCCTTGAAGACTTTGATAGCGAACAAATTGTTATTCCTCATGAAGACTTTGAAAATGAGGAATTGGTGTATCCCGAAGAAAATTCTATGAAGAGTTTGAAGCTTGAAGATTTACTCTTTCTATTTCATTTTCTTCTTTCTTGAGTCATAGGTACACCGTACTATTAAAGGGAGTCAAGGTAATACTAAGGAAATATTTCCTCATGATGCTCAACTCAAAGCCGACAAATACCAAATCCTTCGAGTGAAGCCTTTGAAAATATCTCACAACTTAGTCAAAGTCTTCAGTGACAGAGAAGAAGTTCTTTTGGTCGCTGCAGAAATTGCACTAACTAGGGAGTTAGTATTTCGTCAGTGCAAACTGGCTATCAATGAGGAACATGAGAGACATGAGGACTTTCACAGGTTGAAGATCTGACCATTGCCGCGGTGGGCGCCACCTATCCCCAATCTTATCCACATAACGGTCATATCATCAGGGGCATTAATGTCAAATCATGTCTGGATGCTCCCCGCTATAAATAGCCAGCCCCTACAACCACTAGTTGGTTGGCTGCTCCAAGAGAAACTAACACTAGTCAGTTAGAGCAACCCAATCCTCGAGGAATTTGAGCGAAAATCATCAAGTGGGGAAAAACCCCAAACACCCAAACTAAAACCCAAAAACCCCAAAGTGATCACGCATCACTGAAGAGATAGTTCCTGTGTGGAACCGACGCTTGTTATACCTTTGAGGACTGTGCATCCTACATATGGTTAGGCGTCAATGGTCTAGAGCATCCAACAGTCAATTTTGGATCGTTAGGTGACCGAGTTTGTGAGGGTTAGGAAGTCTGCCCTGAAGACTTACCACGAGTGTTGGGTGAGGACTGTGTGTCGTTAGCTCAAGGAGAATACGGTAGGGATTGTGTGTCCTTTTGTTTGAATACCAAGCCGCTCCAAACCAAACGTATGACTGTCACAACAGTTGGAATTGGGTCATCAAACCATTGTCTTCATCGAGCTATGGGTTCTATTTCTTCAACTCTTTTCATTTCCTCAATTGCATGTCGATGACTTTGATCTGTACTGTTTGAAGAATTTGACTGAATACTTTCTCTAAATCCTCACCTCAAATTATTCACTTAAATTATTCATCACCTGCTTATCCTGATCACGCGACCTCTGCAATCTGAATGACTCACCTCACTCTGAGGACTAAGCTATAGCCGTGTTTGCACATCTGTTTGAGTACTTATTCCGTTGCACTCTGTTCATGACTGAGGACTTTCATCACTAGGAATTTCCTCGGTGATGAATTTGTAAAATTCACCTATTCGCCCCCCCTCTAGTCGATATAACACACTTTCACAAGGTAATTTCTGCAAGCACTGAAATAGTGGTAACAAGTTGTTTAATAGCAAGATAACTGTAACAAGCAACGAGTAGCAATAGTAACAATAAGTGCAGCAAGGTAGCCCAATAATTTTGCGGCAAAGGAGAGGCCGGAATAGTTTATTTTAATACGGAAGGTGTTCTTGAGGGCACACGGGAATTTCATCTAGCCACTTTCTTCATGTCGAGTTAATTCGTGTTCGGTACTTTGATAATTTGATATGTGGGTGGACCGGTGCTTGGGTGTTGTTCTTACTTGAACAAGCCTCCCCTTATGATTAACCCTCCCGCAAGGATCCGCAACTATGATAAAATTACTAAGAATAAATTCTAACCATAGCATTAAACATAGGGATCCAAATCAGCCCCTTACGTAATAGCGCATAAATAGGGTCTGAGTGTTTTTCACTCTCACAACCCATCATCTAATAACTACTCCACAACACATTCCCTTAGGCCCAAAGATGGTGAAGTGTTATGTAGTCGACATTCATATAACACCGCTAAGGGAATCACAACATTCATACCATCAAAATATAAAACGAGTATCAACTTCACATGACTAGTCGCAACATGACTTCTCCCGTGGCCTCAGGAACAAAAGTAACTACTCACAAGTGATGAATGTGCTCATGATCAGTTGGGTATTAAATAGCATACTGGATCTGAACATATGATATTCCACCAAATAAACCACTAAGCATCAACTACAAGATCTAATCAACACTACTATTCACCCCCAGGTACCAATCTGAGGTTCCGGTACATGATTGAGCACAAGAGATGAACTAGGGGTTTGAGAGGAGATGGTGATGTTGAAGATGTTGATGTATATTGGCCTCCCCAAGATGAGAGGGTTGTTGGTGATGAAGATGGTCTCAATTTCCCCCTCCGGGATGGAAGTTCCCCCGATGGGAATGCTCCACTAGAGGGAAAAAGTGCTCCTGCCCAAATTCCGCCTTGAGACGGTGGCGCTCCATCCCGAAAGTCCTCTCCTTATTTTTTTTCTAGGTCAAACATGAATATATACGGGAATATGGTCGCCAGAAGTGGGCCGGGTGGCCCACTACCCACCAGGGCACGCTAGGGGGCTAGCATGCCCTCGTACCCAGTGGCGGGTGCCCTCCCGCCACTGATGGCATTATAGAAGTGGTAGAAGGTCAGTGATGGGTGCCCCTAGGTGCCTGGCCCACCATTGCTGACCATTTGGCGCCCGCCACTACTAGGCATTCCTGCAGTAGTGTGGCCAAGCGACTTTCCCCGTCTAAGGGATTCTTGGTGAGCTCAGCATATTGGGATCTATGCCGCTCCCCCACTATCCCTTGACATGCATCGTTATGGAAGGCACCCCAGCCACTAAAGATCAAAATATTTGTATGGCAATTACTTCGTAAACGGCTACCTTCATGGACACAGGTGTTGGGGTACGTCTCATGGGAAACAAAAAAATTCCTACGCGCACATAAGATCTATCCATGGTGATGACCATCTACGAGAGGAGAGAGTGCATCTACATACCCTTGTAGATCGCTAAGCGTAAGTGTATATAAAACGGTTGATGTAGTCAAACATCTTCACGATCCAAATTGCAATCGATCACGCGATCCCATCATGATCCGTCCCACGATCTCATCACGTTCCGTCCTGCGATCTCATCATGTTCCGTCCCACGATCTTATCATGGCCCATCCCGATAAGTGACATGATATGGCCATCATCTTGAGCTTTTGATCTACATCTCCAAAGCACCGGCATGATCTCTATCGTCACCGGTGCCACACCATGATCTCCATCATTTTGCTGCCATTGAGGTTGTCGCGCCAACTATGATGTTACTACTAAAGCTACTGAACTAGTGATAAAGCAAAGCATCACCAAGCACAAAATAATTAAATACAACCATATGGCTCCTGCCAGTTGCCGTAACATCGACATGCAAGTCGATATTTAACTACTACAACATGATTATCTCATACATCAAATATATCATAGCATGTCTTTGGCCATATAATATCACAACATACCTTGGAAAAACAAGTTAGACATCCTCTAATTTGTTTATGCATGTTTTACGTGGTTGCTATGGGTATCTAGCATGATCGCATCTTACTTACGCAAAACCACAACGGTGATACACAAGTTGCTATTTAACCTTCTCCAAGGATCGCCTGTGTCAAATATGATTCAACTAAAGTAGGAGAAACATACACCCGCCAACCATCTTTATGCAACAAGTTGCATGTTAGTCGATGGAACCGGTCTCTCATAAGCATACGAGTAATGTTTGTCCAAGCCGCTTCATCCAACAATACCGCTGAATCAAGAAAAGACTAAGGAGGGAAGCAATCTAAATATCAACGCCCACAAACTCCTTTGTGTTCTACTTGAGATGTCATCTATGCATAGACCTAGCTCTGATACCACTGTTAGGGAGCATCGCATGTGAAACAAAAAAATTCCTACGCGCACATAAGATCTATACATGGTGATGACCATCTACAAGAGGAGAGAGTGCATCTACATACGCTTGGATCGCTAAGAGGAAGCGTATATAACACGGTTGATGTAGTTGAACAACTTCGCTATCCCAATCGTAATCCGTCCCACAATCCCATCACGATTCGTCCCGCGATCTCATCATGTTTCGTCCCGTGATCTCATCACGATCTATTCCGATCTAGTGCCGAACGGACGACATCTCCGCGTTCAACACACGTACAGCTTGATGACGATCTCTGCCTTCTTGATCCAGCAAGAGGAGGCGGAGAGGTAGCTGAGTTCTCCGATAGCCTAACGGCATGGCGACGATGGTGGTGGAGTTGATCCGCAGGATTTCACCGTGTACTGCTGAACCAATCTAGAGGAGGAACGAACTAGAGGGAGGGAGAGGTGGTTGTGCCTTGGATTAAGGTGTTGGCTGCCCTCTCTCCTCTCCAGTATATATAGGAGGATAGGGGAAGGGGTGGCGCACCAAGAGGAGGAATCCTCCTCCACTAAGGGAGGTGGAGTCCTACTCCTATTAGGATTGCCTCCCAACTGCGCCTACTCCCACCTCGCTGGCGCAAGGGCCTTTAGGGGTTCAATGCCCATCCCACTAAGGGCTGGTGCGCCACCTCTTAGGCCCATGGGGCCCCTAGGGTGGGTGGACTTCTCCCGATGGACCCCCGGAACCCATTCGACATTCCCCGTACACTACCGGAAATGCGAGAAACCATTCTGGAGCACAAATACTCTCTTCCTATATATCAATCTTCGTCTCTAGACCATTCCGGAACTCCTCGTGACGTTGAGGATCTCATATGGGACTCCGAACAACCTTCGATTACTAACATACATAACTCA
Source organism: Hordeum vulgare subsp. vulgare (assembly GCF_904849725.1). Taxonomy (NCBI): domain Eukaryota; kingdom Viridiplantae; phylum Streptophyta; class Magnoliopsida; order Poales; family Poaceae; genus Hordeum; species Hordeum vulgare. The sequence continues at coordinate 79,220,655 of NC_058524.1, read as the reverse complement.
ACTATACCAAAACGTCACCGAACCTTAAGTGTACAGACCCTGCGGGTTCGAGAACTATGCAGACATGACCGAGACACTCTCGAGTCAATAACTGATACGTCCATTTTGCATCATGCTTTCATGTTGATATTTATCGCTTTATGTACTGTTATATTACTTTGTGGTACCATACTTATGCCTTTTTCTCTTATTTTGCAAGATTTATGTGAAGAGGGAGAATACCGGAAGCTAGAATTCTGGACTGCAAAAGGAGCAAGTCTGAGTCCTCTATTCTACGCAACTCCAAATGCCCTAAAAATCAACTGAAATATTTTGGGAATATGTAAAAAATATTGGGCAAAAGAAGTACCAGAGGGGAGTTGCCAGGGGCCCACAAGCCTGGTAGCCGCGGCCTGCCCCCCTGGCCGCGGCTACACGGCTTGTGGGCACCCTGGTGGCCCACTTGCCCCCCTCTTCTGCTATATGAAGGGTTTCCTCCGGAAAAAAAATCAAGGGAGAGCTTTTTCGAGGAGGCGCCGTCGCCACGAGGCGGAACTTGAGCAGAACCAATCTAGAGCTCCGTCAGGACGATCCTGCCGGGGAAACTTACCTCCCGGAGGGGGAAATCGTTGCCATCGTCACCACCAACACTCCTCTCATTGTAGGGGACTCGTCTCCATCAACATCTTCATCAGCACCATCTCATCTCCAAACCCTAGTTCATCACTTGTAACCAATCTCTGTCTCGCGACTCCGATTGGTACTTGTAAGGTTGCTAGTAGTGTTGATTACTCTTTGTAGTTGATGCTAGTTGGATTACTTGGTGGAAGAGTTTATGTTCAGATCCTTGATGCTACTCATTACACCTCTGATCATGATTATGATTATGATTTGTGAGTAGTTACTTTTGTTCCCGAGGTCATGGGATAAGTCATGCTAATAATAGTCATGTGAATTTGGTATTCGTTCAGTATTTTGATATGTTGTATGTTGTTTTTCCTCTAGTGGTGTTATGTGAACGTCGACTACATAACACTTCACCATTATTTGGGCCTAAAGGAAGGCATTGGGAAGTAGTAAGTAGATGATGGGTTGCTAGACTGACAGAAGCTTAAACCCTAGTTTATGTGTTACCTCGTAAGGGGTTGATTTCGATCCACTAGTTTAATGCTATGGTTAGACTTTGTCTTAATTCTTCTTTCGTAGTTGCGGATGCTTGCGAGAGGGGTTAATCATAAGTGGAATGCTTGTCCAAGTAAGGGCAATACCTAAACGCCGGTCCACCCACATGTCAAACTATCAATGTAACGAACGCGAATCATATGAACTTGATGAAAACTAGCATGACAGAAATTCCCGTGTGTCCTCGGGAGCGTTTTTCCTCGTATAAGACTTTGTTCAGGATTGTCCCTTTCTACAAAAGAGATTGGGCCACTTTGCTGCACCGTTGCTACTACTTGTTACTTGTTACTTTTCACCTGCTACGTTTCACCTCACTACACCATCACTTGTTACTGCTACTTTCAGTGCTTGCATTTATTACCTTGCTGAAAACCGTTTATCAGAGCCTTCTGCTCCTCGTTGGGTTCGACACTCTTACTTATTGAAAGGACTACGATTGATCCCCTATACTTGTGGGTCATCAAGACTCTTTTCTGGCACCGTTGCCAGGGAGTGAAGCGCCTTTGGTAAGTGGAATTTGGTAAGGAAACATTTATACACTCTGCTGAAATTTATTGTCACTTGTCACTATGGAAACTGTTCCTTTGAGGAATTTGTTCGGGGTATCTTCACCACGAACGGAAGCACGAGGAGTTTCTTCTAAACCTAAGGTACCTACTGAAAATATCTTTTATGAAATTCCTTCGGGTATGCTTGAGAAACTACTGGGTAATCCTTTTACAGCAGATGGATCTTCACATCCAGACTTGCATCTAATCTCTGTAGATGAAGTTTGTGGTTTATTTAAGCTTGCAGGTTTTCCCGAGGATGAGGTAAAGAAGAAAGTATTTCCTTTATCTTTGAAGGATAAGGCGTTGACATGGTATAGGCTATGTGATGATACTGGATCACGGGACTACAATCGGTTGAAATTGGAATTTCATCAAAAGTTTTATCCTATGCATTTAGTACATCGTGATCGGAATTATATTTATAACTTTTGGCCTCTTGACCGGGAAAGCATAGCGCAAGCTTGGGGGAGGCTTAAATAAATGCTATATTCATGCCCCAATCATGAGCTCTCGAGAGAAAATATCACTCAAAACTTTTACGCTCGGCTTTCTCATGAAGATCGTACCATGCTTGACACTTCTTGTACCGGTTCTTTTATGAAGAAGGATATTGACCACAAGTGGAATTTATTGGAAAGAATCAAACATAACTCTGAAGATTGGGAGCTTGAAGAAGGTAAGGAGTCAGGTATGAATTTCCAGTTTGATTGCGTTAAATCTTTTGTTGAAACAAACACTTCTAGAGATTTTAGCGCTAAGTATGGACTTGACTCTGAGATAGTAGCTTCTCTATGTGAATCTTTTGCTGCTCATATTGATCTTCCCAAAGAGAAGTGGTTTAAGTATCATCCTCCTGTAGAAGTCAACATAGTTAAACCCAATCTAGTTGAAGAGAAAGGCATTGCCTATATTGATCCTATTGTTCCTTGTGCCTACACTGAGGAACCACCTTACCCTGCTAGGAAAAAGGATTATTCTAAAGCTTCAACTGTGTTACGTAGGGGTTACATTAGACCACTTGCACCCCCTGAGCAAATTAGAGTTGAACCTAGTGTTGCTATTATCAAAGATCTCTTAGCCGAAGACATAGACGGGCATGTTATCAAATTCTGTGAGGACTCCGCTATAATTGCTAAACCTCACGCGAAAGACAAATACGGACCTGTAGTTGGCCTGCCCATTGTTTCTGTCAAGATAGGAGATCACTGTTATCATGGTTTATGTGATATGGGTGCTAGTGTTAGTGCAATATCCCGGTCCCTATATGGTGAAATAAAAGATGAGATTGCACCTGCTGAGTTAGAACCCATCGATGTCTCTATTACGCTAGCTAATAGAGACACTATCTGCCCTGTGGGAATTGTGAGAGACGTAGAAGTCCTATGTGGTAAGACGAAGTATCCTACTGATTTCCTCGTCCTTGCTACTGCACAAGATAGCTTTTGTCCCATCATATTTGGTAGACCCTTTCTCAACACTGTCAATGCTCATATTGATTGCGTTAAACAGACTGTCACTGTTAGTTTCGAGGGTGTGTCTCATGAATTTAACTTCTCCAAGTTAAATTGCTCGTCTGGTAGGGATGAAATCATTGCTCTTGCCTCTATTGTCGTGCCTCCTATGGACCCTTTAGAGCAATATCTGCTTGAGCATGAAAATGATATGCATATGGATGAAAGAGATGAGATAGATAAAATTGTTTTAGAACAATATCCTATTCTTAAGAATAATCTGCGAGTCGAACTGCTTGGGGATCCTCCCCCACCAAAGGGTGATCCTGTGTTCGAGCTTAAACAGTTACCAGATACTCTTAAGTATGCCTATCTTGATGAGAAGGAGATATATCCTGTTATTATTAGTGCTCACCTCTCGAATCACGAAGAGAAGAAGTTATTAAAAACTTTGAGGAAGCACCGTGCTGCTATTGGTTATACTCTTGATGATCTTAAGGGTATTAGTCCCACTCTATGTCAGCACAAGATTAAAACCGATCCTGATTTTAAGCCAGTCGCTGATCATCAACGAAGGTTAAATCCAAGGATGAAAGAGGTCGTGAGAAAAGAAATATTAAAGCTTCTGAAAGCAGGAATCATTTATCCTGTTACTCATAGTGATTAGGTAAGTCCAGTACATTGCGTACCTAAGAAGGGAGGTATCACAGTCGTTCCTAATGATAAGAATGAACTAATCCCACAGAGGATTATTACTGGCTATAGGATGGTGATAGACTTCCGGAAACTGAAGAAGGCAACTAGGAAAGACCATTATCCTTTGTCGTTTATCGACCAAATGCTAGAAAGGCTATCTAAACACACACACACTTCTGCATTCTAGACAGTTATTCAGGTTTCTGCAAATACCTGTTGCACAATCTGATCAGGAGAAAACCACTTTCACCTGCCCCTTCGGTACTTTGCTTATAGACGTATGCCTTTTGGCTTATGCAATGCACCTGCCACCTTTCAAAGATGTATGATGGAAATATTCTCTGACTTTTGTGAAAAGATTGTGGAGGTTTTCATGGATGATTTCTTCGATTACGGTTCTTCCTTTCACGATTGCCTCAGCAACCTTGATCGAGTCTTACGGAGATGCAAAGATACCAACCTCGTCTTGAACTGGGAGAGGTGCCACTTCATGGTTAATGAAGGCATCGACTTAGGACACAAAATCTCTGAGAAAGGCATTGAAGTTGATAAGGCTAAGGTTGATGCAATTGAGAAAATGCCTTGCCCCACAGGTATCAAAGGTATATGAAGTTTCCTAGGTCATGCTGGTTTCTATAGAAGGTTCGTTAAAGACTTCTCTAAGATTTCTAGGCCTCTTACCAACCTCTTGCAGAAGGATGTTCCTTTTGTTTTTGATGAGGATTGTGAGGAAGCTTTTGAAATACTTAAGAAGGCCTTGATAACTGCGCCTATTGTTCAACCACCTGATTGGAACTTGCCCTGTGAAATCATGTGTGATGCTAGCTGTTCTAGGACAAAGAATTAACAAGAAGTTGAATGTCATTCACTACGCTAGTAAAAATCTAGACAGTGCCCAAAGAAACTATGCCACTACGGAGAAGGAACTTTTAGCAGCCGTGTTTGCATGTGAAAAGTTCAAATCTTATATAGTTGACTCCAAAGTCATTATTCTCTCTGATCGTGCTTCTATTAAGTAACTTATGGAGAAGAGGGACGCTAAGCCTAGGCTAATCAGATGGGTTCTCCTGCTACAGGAATTTGATTTGCACGTTTTTGACCGAAAGGGTGCTGATAACCCTGTAGCAGATAACTTGTCCAGGCTAGAGAATGTCCTTGATGACCCACAACCTATTGATGACAGCTTTCCCGATGAGCAATTGAATGTCATCGGCACTTCACATAGTGCACCGTGGTATGCTGATTACGCAAACTATATCGTAGCCAAATACATACCACCCAGTTTCACCTACCAGCAAAAGAAGAAATTCTTCTTTGATTTTAGACACTACATTTGGGATGATCCTCACCTTTATAAGGAAGGAGTAGATGGTGTTATTAGACATTGTGTGCCTGAACATGAACAGGGACAGATCCTGCAGAAGTGTCATTCCGAAGGCTACGGAGGACACCATGCTGGAGATAGAACTTCTCATAATGTATTGCAATCAGGTTTCTATTGGCCCACTCTCTTCAAGGATGCCCGTAAGTTTGTCTTGTCTTGTGACGAATGCCAAAGAATAGGGAACATCAGTAAACGTCAGGAAATGCCTATGAACTATTCACTTGTCATTGAACCATTTGATGTCTGGGGCTTTGATTATATGGCACCCTTCCCGAGTTCCAATGGGTATACGCACATCTTAGTTGCTGTTGATTACGTCACTAAGTGGGTAGAAGTTATCCCCACTAGAAATGTTGATCACCACACCTCTATTAAGATGCTTAAAGAAGTCATTTTCCCAAGATTTGGAGTCCCTAGATATCTGATGACTGATGGCAGTTCACACTTCATTCATGGTGTTTTCCGCAAGATGCTCGCTAAGTATGATGTCAACCATAGAGTTGCATCTCCTTATCATCCTCAATCTAGTGGTCAAGTGGAGTTGAGTAATAGGGAGATCAAATTGATCTTACAAAAGACTGTCAATAGATCTCGAAAGAATTGGTCTAGCAAACTTGATGATGCACTATGGGCTTATACGACTGCTTATAAGAATCCCATGGGCATGTCGCCGTATAAAATGGTTTACAGTAAGGCCTGTCATTTACCTCTTGAGCTAGAACCCAAAGCTTATTGGGCAATCAAAGAGCTCAACTTCGATTTCAAACTTGCCGGTGAGAAGCGGTTGTTTGATATCAGCTCATTAGATGAATGGAGGGCCCAGGGATATGAGAATGCCAAGTTGTTCAAGGAAAAGGTTAAGAGATGGCACGATAAAAGAATACAAAAACGTGAGTTCTATGTAGGTGATTATGTCCTGCTATAGAATTCTCGCTTAAGATTCTTCGCAGGCAAGCTTCTCTCTAAATTGGAAGGTCCCTACGTTGTCGAGGAAGTATATCGTTCCGGTGCCATCAAAATCAATAACACGGAAGGTAATTTTCCTAGAGTGGTAAATAGGAAAAGAATCAAACATTATATCTCTGGTACTCCCATAAATGTTGAGAGCAATATCATCAATATCATAACTCCAGAGGAGTACATAAGGCATGTTTATCAGCCTGTTTCAGACTCTAAAAACGAAGAGGTGTGTGTTTCGGTAAGTAACTGGACTCCAAAACTTTTCCAGTAGGAAATTTTCTCTGTTTTGGAATTTATGGAAAATAGAAAAATAAAAAAGCAGTCCGGAGAGCGCACGAGGCGGCCACAAGCTTGGTAGCCGCGGCCTGCCCCCTGGCCGCGGCTACAGGGCTTATGGGCACCTCGTGTGCCTCCCGGACTCCGTTTTCTTGCGGGGCACTCCTTCTGGTCCATACCAAATCATTATATATACGCTCGAGGGTTTTGATCTCCGTATCACACAGTTTTCCTCTATTTTTGTTTCGAGCCTGTTTTCTGCCGTAGATCTAGGTCAAGATGTCTTCTCAGGATTCAGAGGGGGAAAGCTATGTGCTTGATTACCTTGCTAACCCCAAGGTCTATGGGGACTTGGAACCATATGGCTGTACCACTGACGAGGAAGAGGACTATGACCTCAAGGGGAAGGAACAAACGAGTTCCGATGAAGAGGAGGCTCCTCTACCTCAACCTGGACGTACTAATGTGGAGTTCAAGAACTCGAGCCTCCCTGACTCACGGAAGAAGCCTAAGAACTTGTTTATCCCTTCTCGTTTCTTGCAGGAGAGTAAGCAGGAACTTTTTCAAAGGGTGTTGAAGCTTGAGGTGGAAAATGATGATCTGAGAGAGCAGAATTTTATGCTCAAGTGGAAATTAGACAAGCTCAAGACCTCTGCAACAACTCCACCACCACCACCAAAGGAAGACAACTAAGCATTGGTACGGGTAATCCCCTTGGTTTTTGCCAAGCTTGGGGGACTTGCCCTGGTATCGTATCACCTTTACATCTTTTTCTTTTACCTTTGTTTTAGTTCTTTCCTTTTCAGTTTTTATTTCTTCTCTTAGTGGAATAAGTCTTTAGTGCTTAGTTTGAGTCTTTTGCCTTGTGTCTCCCCCAATGTATTTGAGCTTGCGAGCTATATAATAAAGAGTATCTTAGTCAAGGGCTTTATTTTGTGCCGTGATCAAAAGTATGAAAAGAACGATCGCATGGAAGATCATGAGATGATCTTATGGAAAGTGATAGCTTCACATTTAACAAGTATGATGATTGAAACTTGTTGAGAATAGACCAACATAGACCCCAGTCATTGTTGCAATTAATAAGAAGTAATAAGGAAAGAGAGTTTCACATATAAATATATCATCTTAGACACTTTCTATAATCGTGAGCACTCACCAAACTATTACATGCTTAGAAGTAGATGTTGGACAAGGAAGACAACATAATGAATTGTGTTTGCTTGATTCCAAGCAATGTTATATGATTAGAGATCCCTTAGCATGTGACGATTGCTTCCACCTCATATTAGCCAAAACTCCCGCACCAAGTAGAGATACTACTTGTGCATCCATAAACTTCCAAACCAGTCTTGCCATGAGTGTCCACCATACTACCTATGGATTGAATAAGATCCCTCAAGTAAGTTGTCATCGGTGCAAGCAATAAAAGTGGCTCTCTAATATGTATGATCTATTAGTGTGTGGAAAATAAGCTTTATACAAACCTGTGATGAGGAAGACATAAAAGCGACAGACTGCATAATAAAGTTCTTTATCACAGGAGGCAATATAAAGTGACGTTCCTCCGCACTAAGAGGACACGCATCCAAACCTAAAAAGCGCATGACAACCTCTGCTTCCCTCTGCGAAGGTCCTATCTTGTACCTTTACCTTTTGTCCTTGTGAAAGTCATGGTGATCAACACCAATTCCCTATTCCGTCTTTATCTTGGTGAACATCATATGCTAGGGAAAGATCTATATTCATATATCAACTTGGAGATGAGTACTTATGCTTTATTATTGTTGACTTTACCCTTGAGGTAAATGGTTGGGAGGCAAAATTATAAGCCCCTATCTTTCTCTGTGTCCAACTAAAATTTTGATGCCATGAGTACCACGTGAGGTGTAACAATTGTGGAAAACAAAAGAGATGATTTAGTATGTGGATTTGCTTTACAAGCTCTTATTTGATTCTTTCTGATGTTATGATAAATTGCAATTGCTTCAATGACTATGGACTGTTGTTGGCTACTTCGCGGTAAGGTTTTTGATTCATACTTTGCTTTCTGAAAGAATTTTTACTTTCCCATAAGAATCTTTATGATGTATTGTTGTTCTATGTGTGATCATGATGCCCTCATGTCCGTATTATGTTTTATCGGCACCTTCATCCCTAAACATGTGGACATGTTTATGGATCTTGGTTTTCGCTTGAGGACAAGCGAGGTCTAAGCTTGGGGGAGTTGATACGTCCATTTTGCATCATGCTTTCATGTTGATATTTATCGCTTTATGGACTATTATATTACTTTGTGGTACCATACTTATGCCTTTTTTATCTTATTTTGCAAGATTTATGTGAAGAGGGAGAATACCGGCAGCTGGAATTTTGGACAGGAAAAGGAGCAAGTATGAGTCCTCTATTCTACGCAACTCCAAATGCCCTGAAAATCAACGTGGAATTTTTTGGGAATATATAAAAAATATTGGGAGAGCTGCCAGGGGCCCACAAGCCTGGTAGCCGCGGCTACAGGGCTTGTGGGCACCCTGGTGGCCCGCTGGCCCCCCTCTTCTGCTATATGAAGGGTTTCGTCCAGAAAAAAATCAAGGCGGAGCTTTTTCGAGGAGGCGCCGCCGCCACGAGGCGGAACTTGAGCAGAACCAATCTAGAGCTCCGGCAGGACGATCCTGCCGGGAAACTTCCCTCTCGGAGGGGGAAATCGTCGCCATCGTCATCACCAACACTCCTCTCATCGGAGGGGACTCGTCTCCATCAACATCTTCATCAGCACCATCTCATCTCCAAACCGTAGTTCATCACTTGTAACCAATCTCCGTCTCGCAACTCCGATTGGTATTTGTAAGGTTGCTAGTAGTGTTGATTACTCTTTGTAGTTGATGCTAGTTGGATTACTTGGTGGAAGAGTTTATGTTCAGATCCTTGATGCTACTCATTACACCTCTGATCATGATTATGATTATGCTTTGTGAGTAGATACTTTTGTTCCTGAGGACATGGGATAAGTCATGCTAATAATAGTAATGTGAATTTGGTATTCGTTCGGTATTTTGATATGTTGTATGTTGTTTTTCCTCTAGTGGTGTTATGTGAACGTCGACTACATAACACTTCACCATCATTTGGGCCTAGAGGAAGGCATTGGGAAGTAGTAAGTAGATGATGGGTTGCTAGAGTGACAGAAGCTTAAACCCTAGTTTATGCGTTACTTCGTAAGGGGCTGATTTGGATCCACTAGTTTAATGCTATGGTTAGACTTTGTCTTAATTCTTCTTTCGTAGTTGCGGATGCTTGTGAGAGGGTTTAACCATAAGTGGGATGCTTGTCCAAGTAAGGGCAGTACCCAAGCGCTGGTCCACCCACATGTCAAACTATCAAAGTAACGAACGCGAATCATATGAACATGATGAAAACTAGCATGACAGAAATTCCCGTGTGTCCTCGGGAGCGTTTTTCCTCCTATAAGACTTGGTTCAGGCTTGTCCCTTGCTGCAAAAGGGATTGGGCCACTTTGCTACACCGTTGCTACTACTTGTTACTTGTTACTTTTCACCTGCTACATTTCACCTCACTACACCATCACTTGTTACCGCTACTTTCAGTGCTTGCAGTTATTACCTTGCTGAAAACCGTTTATCAGAGCCTTCTGCTCCTCGTTGGGTTCGACACTCTTACTTATCAAAAGGACTACGATTGATCCCCTATACTTGTGGGTCATCAATAACCAATAGAGGGACCAAGATTCCCATATTGGCTCGTGCATATTCTACGAAGATCTTTATCGGTTTAACCTCTATGTCAAAGATTCAGTTAATCCCGTATACTATTCCCTTTGTCCATCGGTACGTTACTTGCCCGAGATTCGGTCGTCGGTATCTCTATACCTAGTTCAATATCGTTACCGGCAATTGTCTTTACTCATTCCGTAATACAGAATCCCATGACTAGCTATTTAGTCACATTGCTTGCAATGGTTGTTGTGATGTTGCATTACCGAATGGGCCCCGAGATACCTCTCCCTCACAGGGAGTGACAAATCCCAGTCTTGATCCATGCCAACCCAACAGAAACCTTTGGAGAAACCTGTAGAGCACCTTTATAGTCACCCACTTACATTGTGACATTTGATATACCCAAGGTATTTCTCCGGTGTCCGGGAGTTGCATGATCTCATGGTCATAGGAAGAGATACTTTGACATGCAGAAAACAGTAGCAATAAACTGACACGATCATATGCTACGTTCACAGTTTGGGTCTTGTCCATCACATCATTCTCCTAATGATGTGATCCCATTATCAAACGACATCTCATGTCTATAATGAGGAAACCTTGACCATCTTTGATCAACGAACTAGTCCTTCAGAGGCTTAGTAGGGACAATGTGTTATCTATGTATCCACACATGTATTTCAGTTTCCAATCAACACAATTCTAGCATGGATAATAAACGATCATCATGAACAAGGAAATATAATAATAACCAATTTATTATTGCCTCTAGGGCATATTTCCAACAAGAGGTGTGAAAGCGGCACACACCTGGGGACGACATGTGTCCCTTATGCTCGATACTTGAGACTATGACTCACGTCATTTTCACCTATTCGATGGCGAGGATCTTGGGCACGATTAGGAGGCCAAAGACCTCGTGGAGCTCCTCCAGACCAGGGCCACCCAAACTGGTCGCCGCTGCCACTTATTTTGGCTAATATTGCCTGCAATGTCGTTGACCCTTTGGACCACCCGCAGTAAGATGGTAATTGAGAGGATCTTCCCGAGGCAGGCATCTGGCTCCTTCTTCAAACTCCTTCATTTTATGCAGCATTGGCATCTGCTCTCTAGGAAACAATACATGCATAGTCTTGATGGCATGTTGAACGCACTTCAAGCTACGGCACGTCGACTGGCTTCTCAGTAGGGATAATTGCTACTGAGCTCCATTTGTATTTCCCCGAAGAGGAGGGGATGACGCAGTAGAGTAGAGATAAGTATTTCTCTCAGTTATAAAGCAAATTTTATCATTCCAGTAGGGGAACCGATCAACACAATGTAAACAACACATGCACACAAACAACAAATACTTGCAACCCAATGCGTAGAGAGGTTGTCAATCCCTCAACGGTATTGAGATAGATTAAATTGAATAGGATTTGATAAATAGATCTAACTACTATACAAAATAAAAGAAATAAAAGAAAATTGAAGCAACGTATTTTTGGTTTTAATATATGATATAAAATAGACACGGGGGCCATAAGTTTCACTAGAGGCTTCTCTCGAGAAAATAGCATACAGTGGGTAAACAAATTACTGTTGGGCAACTCATAGAAAAGCAAATAATCATGACAATATCCAACGCAATGATCATGTATATAGGCATCACGTCCAAGATTAGTAGACCGATTCCTTCCTACTACTATTACTCCACACATCGACCGCTATCTAGCATGCATCCAGTGTATTAACTTCATGGAAAAACGGAGTAATGCATTAAGAACGATGACATGATGTAGACAAGATATACACACGTATGAATAAACCCCATCTTGTTACAATTAGTAGCAACGATACATGCATATCATGTCTCTTTCTGTCACTGAGATTGAACACAACAAGATCGAACCCATCACAAAATCACTTCTTCCCATGGAAAGATAAATCAATCTTGTTGGCCAAACCAAACCAATAAATCAGAGAAGAATTCTCTAGCAGTCACGCAAATAAGAGGTCAAAGAATACTCAAATAATATTCATGAATACATTAAATCGTAAACTCACAATTCATCGGATCCCAACAAACACACCACAAAAGAGTTACATCAAATAGATCTCCAAGAACTTCGAGGAGAACACTATATTGAATATAAATAAGAGGGAAGACGCTATCTACCTACTAACTATGGACCCGTAGTTTTGTGGTAAACTACCCACACATCATTGGAGGGACGGCACGGATGATGAAGAACCCCTACGTGACCTTTGTGCCCTCCAGAAGAGTGCGGGAAAGGCCTCTAGATTATATCTCATGGTTCTGGAACTTGCGGCAGCGAAAAAAGTATTCCGTCCACTCCTTTAGGGTTTCTGAGATTTTAGAGTATTTATAGAGTCGGACTAAGGTCAAGTCGGTTCTCGTGGGCTCCACTACCCACCAGGGCGACGATACGGAGGGCCATTTTGGCTCTTAGGAGGATATGCTCCCTGTGAATACTAAATTCAAAATAAATAGTAAATAAAATTAAATAAAAACTGATTTTTGGTGTGCATGTTCATCTTAGTCTAACAAGCGTGCTTGACAATTTTCATGCGAAACGGGATAGCGGTACTTCGTCGATGAAATAACGTAATTAAGTATAACATTTATAGGTAACATTTTGCGTTTGATTTTTTTTTCACACAACTCAAAATGCTTAAGATTTTTGACTAAAAGTTTGCACGTAGCATTTGGGTGTGACAAAGAACACATCTAATTTTTTTCAATATTTTTTGGCATTTGCAAAAAACATTTTTAGTGGACAGGAGCATATGATCCCGAGAGCCAAATTAGATTTCCCTCCGACAATGACGATGATGTTGCCAAGGGTTTCCGCCGGTTCATGGCAAGGATAAAAGTATTGGAAATATGCCCTAGAGGCAATAGCAAATTAGTTATTATTATATTTCGTTGTTCATGATAATCGTTTATTATCCATGCTAGAATTGTATTGATTGGAAACTCAAATACATGTGTGGATACATAGAACACAATGTCCCTAGTGAGCCTCTAGTTGAATAGCTTGTTGAACAAAGATGGTCAAGGTTTCCAGGCCATAGACAAGTGTTGTCACTTGATAACGGGATCACATCATTAGGAGAATGATGTGATGGACAAGACCCAAACTATGAACGTAGCATATGATCGTATCAGTTTATTGCTATTGTTTTCCGCATGTCAATGTATCTCTTCCTATGACCATGAGATCATGCAACTCCCGGACACCGGAGGAATACCTTGTGTGTATCAAACATTGCAACATAACTGGGTGACTATAAATGTGCTCTACAGGTATCTCCGAAGGTGTCTATTGGGTTGCCATGGATCAAGACTCGGATTTGTCACTCCGTGTGACGGAGAGGTATCTCAGGGCCCACTCGGTAATACAAAATCACAAAAAGCCTTGCAAGCAATGTGACTAAGAAGTTAGTCACAGGACCTTGTATTATGGAACGAGTAAAGAGACTTGCCGGTAATGAGATTGAACTAGGTATGGAGACACCGACGATCGAATCTCGGGCAAGTAATATATCGAAGGACAAAGGGAACACCATACAGAATTATGTAAGTGCATCTAGTGCCCCTTGGTGATTTTGGTGGTTTGGAGACTTATAGGTTAAGTATCTAATGTGTTTGTGAGTGTACACAGGATCTATAAGTCATTGAGGAGTTTGAGATATTTGAAGAGTATCGACCCCTAAAAATATATGTCTTGAGTTGAAGAAATTGGTCTGAAGCTGAAGAAATGAATCGCAAGGAATCTGCGATGAAATTAATATTCCTCATGAAGATACTGATATTGAGAAGTCCGGTCGTTCCTGAAGAAAATCACTCTGAAGAATTGAAGCATGAAGATTTACACTTTCTGTTTTACTTTCTTCGCATTCAAGTAATAGGAACACCGTACTGTTAAAGGGGGTCAAAGTTACACTATGGAATGAATTTCCTCATGATGCTCAACCCAAGCCTATTCCTACCAAAAGCCTCAAGTGAGGAATATGAGTGACATGAGGACTCTCACAGTTGAGGGTTCCGACCGTTTCGATAGCCACGCCAAGTCATTGGTCTTATCCACTGCAACGGTCATATTATTTAAGGGCATTAGTGTCAAATCATGTCGGGATGCTCCCAGGCTATAAATAGCCACCCCCCACAACCACTAGCTGGTTGGCTGCTCCGTTATAAACTAACACTTGTCATAAGAGCAACCCAATTCCTCAGAGCCTTCGAGAGTAATTCATCAGTGAGGAAATACACCATACACCGAAACCACAAACCAAACCTAGTGATTGAGCATCACTGAAGAAGTTGTTCCTGTGTGGAACTGAAGCCTTTTTCCTTTGAGGACTGTGCATCCTCCAGACGGTTAGGCGTCATGGTCTAGAGCTTTCCAGCAGTCAATTGTGGATCGCCGGGTGACCAAGTTTGTGAGGGTTTGGAAGTCTACCCTGAAGACTTACCACGAGTGTTGGACGAGGACTGTGTGTCCTTAGCTCAAGGAGAATACGGTAGGGACTGTGTGTCCCGGGACTGGGTGTCCTTTGGTTTCAATACCAAGCCTCTCCAAACCAGATGTACGACTGTCACAGTAGTTGGAACTGGGTCATCAACGACTGTCTTCACTGAGAAACGGGTTCTAATTCCTCAACTCTTTACTTTCCCTGTATTATGTGTTGATGAGTTTCACTGTGACTGTTTGAAGAATTTGCTGAAGACTTTCTCTGAATTTCCTCAACCCCAAATTCTTCACGTTAGTTATTCCTCATCTGTATTCTACGTGCCTGCTCACTGTGCAATATGTTTTCACATTCTTCACTCTGAAAAACTGCTGTTGTGAAACTTTGCACTTCTGATCCTTTACTGTTTCCGCTGTAAGTTAGTCATCAGTGAGGAATTTCCTCAGTGATGAAATTCTAAAAATCTCCTATTCACCCCCCCCCCCCCCGTCTAGTCGATATAACACACTTTCAATTGGTATCAGAGCAAGGTACTCCCTTGTTCTGTGTGATTTTGGTTTAACCACGTGGAGTTTTAGTTATGTCGATTGCAGGCATGTTTAAGGTGACTGTAGCATGTCCTACCTACGAAGGAAAGAACTTTCCATTCTGGAAGAACAAAATGCAAATGCATCTACAAGCTATTGATAATGATCTCTGGTATATTGTGGAAAATGGCGTCCCCATCATCTCTGCCAGTGTCACTGCGGCTGATGTGAAGAAATTCAAGCAACTCGATTCTCAAGCGAAGAACGTCATCTGTGGCCATCTGAGCCCAGGCCAGTTTGGAAGAGTAAGTGCTTTGGGCTCTGCAACACTGATCTGGGAGAGACTGTGCAAGGTAAATGAAGGAGTATCAACCCAGCGTGACTCTCGTGTTGATATTCTTCGCAATCTCTTCAATCGCTTCAAGAGACATGACAATGAAAGCTACCAAGACACCTTTGATCGCCTCACTGACATATCAAATGAACTGCAAGCACTGGGAGCTCGAGACATCACTGATCACGAAGTTGTGAAGAAACTGCTGAGATCTTTGGATTCTTCATTTTATACTTTAGTTCTGATGATTCAAGAAAGACCAGACTACAAGATGCTTGATCCGGCTGATATACTTGAAAGGCTAAATACTCATGAATTCCAGCTAGAAGAAAAGAGAGATCTATATGGACCAAGCTATTCCAGAACACGTGCACAGAAGGCTAGAGCAATTTCCTCATCTGAAGAAGAAGACACAGATGACAGCATTTGTGACCCTGAAGAATTTGGACAGGAGCTTGCAATGCTCGTGAGGAAATTCCAGAGATTTACACGACGTGGCCAGTTCGGTAAATCTTCAAGAAGAGACATGAGGAAATCAGAATCTTCATCTGAGGACTACAAGAAACGAACCTGTCACAAGTGCAAGAAATCAGGTCATTACATTGCTGATTGTCCCCGTTGGGGAAAGGAATCAAAGAAGAAGAAATACAAGGATGACAGTTCTGATGACTCGAAGAAGAAGAAGAAATCTTCAAAATCCTCATCTTCAAAGCCCTCATCACACAAGAAGACTAGTTTCAGAAAGGCTCGGGCACTTATTGGCAAGGAAATGGACTCCGAGGCAGAATCAGAGGAATGTGATGAAGAAGAGGGTTCTGATGAAGACTCAGAATCCGGACAGGCTAGTCTTGCACTAGCTACCACCTTCGTCAGCAAGTCAATCTTCAATCTTGAAGAAGATAATTGCACCATCCATACTGATGACTATGCTGATGACTTCGCTCCAACCTATTGCTTCATGGAAAAAGGTTCAAAGGTACCAAATAATTCCACCTCCTCTGATTCAAGTGACTGTGAACCTAATGATTATAAGAAACCCAGTTACAGTAAACTTGCTATCATTGCCACTAAACAACAAACTGCTCTCAAAAAGCTTCAGAAACTGCTAGATAAAAGTGATGATCTGTTGAATGATGAAATGAACCTTACTCAAATCCTCACTGATGATGTGAAAAGTCTCCAGTCTAGATTTGATAATCTTCAGGATCGTTATGATACACTCCTCAATGATCATGAGAAGCTTTCCTATGAATTTATTCAAAGGAAGCTTGATCTTGAGAAGCTGAGGATGTCTCATGATGATCTTCGTATGGAAAATGATTCATTACTAGCTCAACAGATCAGCGCTGGTCAAGTTGAATTTATTCCTCCATGTCTTAAATGCATTGAACGCGAAACAGCTAATTCCTCACCAGAATCATCAAATGCTACCATTGCTACAAATTCTTCAACTGCACCTGCTGTGTCTATTTCCTCACTTGAGGAAAACACAAATGTTACTCATGAAAATGCAGGGTTGAAGGAATTGTACGTGACAGGCATGTACAAAAGCCTCAAAGGACATCAAACCCTTTGTGATGTGCTCAAAAAGCAGATCTTGAACAGGAACCCGAGGAAAGAAGGAATTGCCTTTGAGAGGAAATTAAATGCTGATGGATCTTATTGGAAACCTGAGCAGTATCCCAAAACCTCATGGGTTGCTCCTACTCGGCCTCCTTTTGATCCATCTAATCTAACTTGCTTTTCATGTGAATTATCCTATTCCTGAGATGAGTCATTTGACTCCAACTATAAACTGTTCAAAAATCAATCTGGTGAAGTATTTGCTCGATATGTTGGAACTAACTGCAGGAATGGCCCTCCTCTGAGGAAAATCTGGGTTCCCAAAAGCTGTCTTGAAAATCTTCAGGTGAATGTCCTCATGACACCACCACTGAAGAATCTGAACCCAGATCAAATTCCTCAAGAGGACCAAAGTCTTCAAGAGGATCAAAATCCTCAATTGGTCAAAACTATGCTCGTACCCGTGCTAATGCGTCTAACATGCAGGGAAACTACAAGGAATATGAATATGAGCGTTACTCCTCAAATCATTATGTTCATAAATCCTCTAACCAGTTCTCTGCATATTCATATGAGTACTTTAATCCCCCTACTGTTAAGAGAAGTGCATTGGCCTCAATGCCACCTTTCTCATATGGTGCTCGCAGGATGATGAATGCTTTGCCACCCCTTCAGATGTGGGTGATGAAGAAATCGAACTAATCACTTCTGCAGGTCAGGTCTCCAGATGAAAATCATCATCTGAAGAATTTGCTGGAGACCTGAGGAAATGCTTGATAGGACGCAAGCTAATGATTGATGAAATAGAAATATTTCACACGTCCTTACAGTTCTGTTATGATGAAATTACTGATCTGATGAAATTAGTACCATATTCTTCAAATCTGAAGCATATGAGATGGTAAGCTGTACTAATTCATCTGCAGGATGACGAACCCAAGAATACTGAGTGGGTTCTTGATAGTGGCTGCACACATCACATGACTGGTGATAAAAGCTTACTGATGAATATGCCACTAACTCCATCACCTCTGAAGCAAATCACATATGCTGACAAAGGTAAAAGCAAGGTATTGGGACTTGGCAAAGTGGTTATTTCCAAGGATAGGCATATGGACAAAGTGATGCTTGTTGAATCCCTTGGTTTTAACCTTATGTCAGTCTCGATGCTTTGTGATCCAGATATGATTGTTATCTTTGGTAGATATAGGTGTGTAGTTATTATGGAATCTGACAGATCCAAAGTCTTTGAAGGTGTAAGAAGAGGGGATGTGTACATTGTTGATTTCTCTACAGGTCCTAAACCAGCCACTTGCTTACTAGCAAAAACCTCAGAAGGTTGGTTGTGGCACCAAAGACTAGGTCATGCAGGAATGAGAAATTTGCACACGCTCGCGAAGAAGAAGCATGTCATCGGCATCGAATCAGTCAAATTCCTCAAGGATCATCTCTGCGGTGCTTGTGAATCTGGGAAAATGACCAGATCCAAGCATCCCTCGAAGACTATCATGACCACTACACGTCCATTCGAATTGCTTCATATGGATCTATTTGGACCTACTCACTATGCCACACTAACAAATGCAGCATCTTTATATGGCTTCGTCATAGTTGATGATTATTCCAGATACACTTGGGTGCATATCATAGTGTATAAAACTGAAGTGCAGGAAATCTTCAAACGATTTTCTTCAAGGGCCTCGACGAACTTTGGCATCAAGATCAAACATATCAGGAGTGATAATGGAACCGAGTTCAAAAAAACTGGTCTTGATGATTATCTTGATGAACTTGGTATTACTCACGAATTGTCTGCTCCTTATACTCCTCAACAGAATGGTGTCGTCGAAAGGAAGAACATGACTCTGGTTCAAATGGCAAGAACTATGCTTGAAGAATATCAGACTCCTCGTCGCTTTTGGCCTGAAGCAATCAACACTGCATGCCATATCATCAACAGGGTATATCTTCACAAATTCCTCAAGAAAACCTCATATGAACTCCTCACTGACAAGAAACCCAATGTAAGCTATTTCAAATTCTTCGGTGCAAAATGATGGATTAGAGATCCTCACCATAGCTCAAAATTTGCACCTAAGGCACATGAAGGTTTTATGCTCGGTTATGGAAAGGACTCGCACACTTACAGAGTCTTCAACAACTATCACAACAAAGTTGTTGAGACTGTAGATGTGCGGTTCGATGAAACTAATGGCTCGCAAAGAGAGCAATTGCCTTCTGATCCAGATAAGATGTCTCCTGAGGAAGCAATAAAGCTCAAGCCTACTGAAGACGTTGTCCCCACTGAGGAAATTGATGAAGAAACGATCCCCATCACTGATAAAAATCAAGAAGATGCTCCTGAGGAAATTGCACCAGCATCACTTCCTCAGCCCAGACAAAATCCTCAACCATCTCATCCGAGGATTGCAAATGAAGTAGAACTTGACAAAATCCTCAACGACATCAACGCACCAGGTCCTCTCACTTGCTCAAAAGCTTCACACTTAGTTAACTTTTGTGGGCATTTCTCCTTTGTATCCATCACAGAACCCTCAAAAGTTGCTGAGGCTTTTCTGGAACCGGAGTGGATCCAAGCTATGCAAGACGAACTTCTTCAATTCAAGCTGAATAACGTATGGGAGCTCGTCAAACGACCAGATCCTCGCAAGCACAATATCATCGGCACCAAGTGGATTTTCCGAAACAAGCAAGATGAGGACAGTCAAGTGGTGAGGAACAAGGCACGACTTGTAGCCCAAGGCTACACCCAAGTTGAAGGAATAGATTTCGATGAAACTTTTGCACCTGTTGGTAGACTTGAAGCTATTCGAATACTACTTGCTTATGCTAATCATCATAACATCACTTTATATCAAATGGATGTGAAAAGTGCATTCCTCAATGGTAAGCTTGAGGAAGAAGTATATGTTGCTCAGCCCCTAGGTTTTGAGGATCCAAAGAATCCAGACAGAGTCTTCAGACTCAAAAAGGCTCTTTATGGTCTCAAGCAAGCCCCTCGGGCATGGTATGATACATTGAAGGAATTCCTCATGAAGAAAGGCTTCAAACCTGGTTCACTCGATCCAACTCTTTTCACTAAATCCTATGATAATGAGCTATTTGTGTGTCAAATATATGTCGATGATATCATATTTGGCTGTACTGACAAACGATACAGTGATGAATTTGCCTACATGATGAGTGAAGAATATCAGATGTCCATGATGGGGGAGCTGAAATTCTTCTTAGGTCTTCAAATTCGTCAACAAAGCAATGGAATCTTCATATCACAAGAGAAATACCTCAAGGATGTTCTGAGGAAATTCGACGTGCACGAATGCAAAGGTGCCAAGACTCCTATGCCTACCAACGGCCACCTCGGCACTGATGAAAATGGTAAAGATTTCGATCAGCAGGTATATCTTTCTATGATTGGCTCTTTATTGTATCTATGTGCATCTAGGCCAGATATAATGCTTAGTGTTTGCATGTGTGCACGTTTTCAAGAAAAACCGAAGGAATCACACCATAAGGCTATGAAACATATTCTTCAATACTTAGCTCACACACCAACACTAGGATTATGGTATCCCAAGGGCTCCAATCTTCATCTGGTAGGGTATTCTGATTCAGACTATGCTGGTGACCGTGTGGATCGCAAGTCAACTTCTGGCACATGCCATTTCCTCGGAAGATCACTAGTTTGCTGGTCCTCAAAGAAGCAGAACTGCGTATCACTCTCCACTACCGAGCTGGGTATATTGTTGCTCGTTCTTGCTGTGCTCAATTACTATGGATGAAGCAAACCCTCAACGACTACAGCATCAACATGAAGAATGTGCCTCTCTACTGTGACAATGAGAGTGCTATCGAGATTGCATACAACCCAGTACAGCACTCGAAGACCAAGCACATCCAGATTCGTCATCATTTTCTTCGGGACCATGTCCTCAAGGGCAATATCCTCATCGACCATGTGAAGACCGATGATCAACTGGCAGATATCTTCACTAAGCCCTTGGATGAGAAAAGGTTTTGCAAGTTGTGGTGTGAGCTAAATATCTTAGAGTCTTCAAATGTTTTGTAAAAACATGCACACATCCTAACACTTATGCAAAGTTGATGACTTAGATGTGCAACACATGATGAATCGATTTTCTTCAACTGATGAAGAATGTAACTCTGAATGTGAAGAAATTAACGAAGAAATTGATTCTCAGGGCCCTACGACAATCGTACGCGGCGTATGTAATCAACATTCTTATATGGTGGGTCACGCCACCGCCCAATGTGAAATTCCTCAAGTTGATTTTCTTCAAGTGTTCTATTTCCTCAAAATGTGTTTTTCTTCAAAACAGATGTTCTTCAGTGTGATGATTTATCACAAAATCTTCAAAAAACACTTGATGACTTTCATTTGACTAGATAGACTGTGATTTCAAGTCCTCAACAGCATTCACTTATTGCTATTTCTTCAAGTTGATATTTTTGCTAAGTGAATGTGATCGGACCCTACATTCCCTCTATGCTATACTCATCCAGTCTATTCAAATCTTCGTATGCGTTCTACTTGAAACTTTGTTCAAAATCCGCACTGCGTCCGTGTCAGCTGATGATTTTGTGACGAAAATCCTCAAATCTTCAAAAATTGTTTCTTTAATACACAGTAACTGAACCCCACTTCCCACGATCGGATAACCACGATCTCCACTATCTCCACCACACTATTTGGGAGCTACACGTGTCCTGCGGAGACGTAGAGGCAGGGGCGGTTTGGTCCGAAATTTTCACGCCAACAGTAACTTTTGGCTATAAATATGTCCTTATCCCCCTCGGCATACTCTTCTTCGCTCCATCGCTCTCCTGCCACAGCATACACCACCGAACCCTAGCGCCATCGCTGGTAGTCTCGTCGCCGGTGAGGAAGAGCTTCACTGCCTCAACTTCTCCGTCGCCGGAACCACGCCGGAGTCGGACCATCTTCATCCGCCGCCGCCGTAGACGTCCTCTGTCGCCGGGTTAGGGTGCATTGGACACGCGGCCGAAGAGCTTCTCCACACACAACTTTTTGTGTTCTTCGTGCGCACCTTCCAGGGTAAATAAATCCCATTTTTACAGCAAGTTAGATCTAAAATTTTACATCTTCTATGTGAAATCTGTTTTTCCTCAAGAAACGATAAGCACTTGATTCCTCAAACACTGCCTATCACAACATCATTGATGAACTATGCTAAGCATCTAAGATTTTCACGAGATTCCTCAATTGTGCGAATTTTCGGATGTGTACAACTCTGGAACCCAAGAACAGTATGCTTAGGAAATTTCCTCAACCACTGGTTATATTCCTCAAACTGTCAAACTTTTTCATTTTCCTCAAATCTGAGAACGCATATGACCTCTCCAAATTCCTCGCAACTATACTCTGTTCACAGGTACACACATGTTAGCTGATGAATCTCTCGGTTCTCATCACATTAACTTATTTGCAGCGTTTCTGGAAGAAACTCTTCAAGGATCATCAGAATCCTCAAGAGTTCAAACTCATCAACAAAATCCTCAACTGAAGAAAATGGAGGATGACAGAAAACAGAAGGGAGGAAAGAAACTTGAGCAAAACACAGCTGTGGATATCCTTGAGGATATTTACTTGGACTATTGCACGCCTGATGAAAATGAGACAATGGCCAAGAGAAAAATACGGCTGCAGAAAATAGAACACCGATGGGCGAAGGAATGGAAGGAATACAGGTTTGTGACTCCCAAGTATGCGAAGAAATTCGCTCTGAAGCCCCCTGGCAGACGGGCCCCACTTGAGGATCATCAAGTAGCACATCCCTCAAGCCTCAAGACCATTGATGACTATCCAGATGAGAAGGAAAAGCATCTCGCTAAGCTCAAGAAGCAGGCAGAAGCTGCAGTGAGGAAATTCAATGAATCCTCAGCTGCTGCCTCAGGTGCTGCTACTTCCTCTGCCGCAGAAACCTCAGGCTCAGAAATTCCTCAAATGCAGTCTGTGCCATCAAAGCCAAGGGCTCCAAAGCCTCAAGAGAAGTCTGCTCAGGCCTCAGTCACAAAACCCTCAGCTCCAAAACCCTCAGTACCAAAACCTTCAACACCAAAACCATCAGCGCCAAAGCCCTCGGTACCAATCTCCTCAGTACCAAAATCCTCAGCTCCACCTCCAAAGCCTCAAGTGAAATCAGTACAGAATCAGGTCATGAAGCCTAAGACCGCCAGCTCCAGCTCCACACTCCCAGCTGCAACCAGCTCGGAGACAAAGTCTTCAACACCTCTTGCGAAGACTTTGGTAACTGCTGAACGTGCAACTCTGCCCAGCCCCAGCAAAATCATCACCGTCCCGTCTGCATCAGATGACAGTGATGAATATGATGATCAAACCCTGCAAGCCATCATCAGAAACAAGCAGGAAAGAGTAGCTCAAGCATCAGGTAGTGTCATTCCTCTGGCCATGGACCCCAAGGTCCTCCTTGACTACATCAACATCTGGTATGAGGACCCAAACACTCCGCTTGATGATTTGAAACTTCCCCTGGCATCAGCCACATGGTGACCACTTTCATAAATGAAGCCAAGTGCAAAGATTAAAAAGGAGAAATTCCTCAGGCAGAATCTTCTCAAATTGACTCCTCATGCACTGGTGACAACACAGGCAGAGCTGAAGAAATTGACTGACAAGTACTCCAAGCTTTCAGATCGAAAAAGCCTCAAGAGCAATTTCATCAAGCTGGCCACTAGTGTTGTTGATGACTACAACAAGAGAGCCGCACCCCCAGCACCAACTCCTCAGCCCTTGATTGAGGAGCCAGCAGATGAATCTCCTCATGATGAGGAAACTCCTCAAGCTGAGGAAGTACACCAAGAGCGCCGTGTTGATGAACCGGCTATTGAAGAAATCATCATGGAAACTCCAGCTGATAAATTTGCTGCAGCTGATGAGACTGCCCTGACCCAGTTGCTTCGCTAAAGCAAGCTGATCACTCTGTTCTAGCTGGTTCCTCAATACCAGCTGAAGAATCTGTCAAGAAAACCCCTTCACCAAAAGCTTCAACAGCGAAGAGGATGACTCTGTCTGCATCAGACGTGAAGAAAACCAGGGCTGCTGAGAAGGAAGCCAAGAAGAGAAAGGTCTCCTCAGCAGAAGAAGAAACAGAGGCCAAGCGCCTCAAAGCACTTGAAGAAACTTCTCCTCTGGACCCTATGCCACTGAATATCGCTCCTTCCTATGAAATGGTCATCATTGATGATCCAGCGAAAAAGGCAGATGAGGAAATGAAAGATGTCGCCTCTGAGGAACACACTGATGAGGAAATTCAGATAGACGACAGTCCTCAACCTTTCAATCCTCAAACAGACAATGTTCAAGCATCAGCTGCACCAGCTGATGAAACCGCCTCTGTCACCAAGCCCGCTGAGGAAGAACAAACTGAAAATCCTCAAGATGATGAAATTCAACATTCTGAGCAGAATCCTCAAGATGAGGAACAGGCTGATCCAACTCCTCCAACTGAGCAAGAAGCAGAAATTCCTCAGCCTGAAGCACAGCCAGAGCCATTTCCTCAGCCTGATGCACAGCCAGAGCAAGCCCCTCAGCTTGAAAAACCAGCCGCTGAAATTCCTCACCCTGAGGAAAATGCTGAGGAGAATGCACCTGACCAAGACAGTGCATTCATTGTGCTCAACCCAGAGACTGCCATTGTTGTCTCCCCTCCAACTCCTCAGCAAAATCTTAAGCCAGTTCAGCGTCAGCCATTCTCCAAGCGTCCAAAGTTTCAAAAGGAAAATTTCTTTGAAGAACGCATGTACTTCATCGGAGAGAACCCCTATGACAAGCCTCAAATGAGGCATCTGAAGTTTTGGACTAGGACTCAGATGAACTACTATGCCTTTGTGCTCTGTGGACGAAACAAGATATTCCAGCACAGGCATATTCCTCATGTTGAGCTTGAAGCAATACCGTGCCTGGAGCCAGTCCTCAGTGTCCTTCATGATGCAGGTTTACTCCCAATGTGCTCCGACATATCTGACTGGAACAGCGAGTTAATTCTTCAGTTCTATGCCACTCTTCACATATCTGGCAACCCTGAAGACATTAACACATGGGTGTTTGATTGGATGACCCAAAACACTCACTACAAGGCTCCTGCTACTGAACTCCTCAGAGAACTGCCCGTACAAATTCCCTCAGATGAGGCTGTGAAGCTTTATGGTGAGCGTGAGCTGCCAAATGGAATGATGGAAGTCCTCATGAAGCCTTTGGCTGAAGGAAAATCTCCGAGAACAACCTTCCTCGTCCACGAGCTCAAGTACACACCCAGGTCTGTCTACATAATCCTCTGTAGTGTGCTCGCGCCGATCAAAGGCCATGACGATCAAGAAGATGTTGTAGGCCTCATGAAGAATATCTTCAACATCATTCATGGTATTCCTATCAACATCCATGATTTCTTCTTGAGGACTTTGGCTCACAATGCTATGTGTCCTTTTGATCACAAGATATATGCCCCATGGATCATGAGATTCATCACGACAAGGACAGGCATCAACTTTCTTGCTGAGTGCCAAAACCATGTTGGTTATATGCCTCCTATCCGGGTCAACAAAAAGACTTTCGAGTCCATTGAAGGCAAAGGAAAATCTGTGATTGTAGAAGGCAGTAGGCCCCTTGATGGCCAGTTCAGAGAGCCAGAAGCTTATTCTTCATGGGATGATACTAAGACTCGTCCGGCAAGCCCCGTTCCTCCTCGCGTGATGAATACCAGAGAGCTCCTCCTCAGTCTTCACCAGAAGGTGGATCGCAACCATAAATGGGTCAAACGCCAGTTTGGTGCCATTGTGAAAACCCTCACTGAAACACAGAACTCTGTGAAGCTCAACCATCACTATCTGCATGAGGTTTTTGATCGCACCTGGGCTACACTTGCACATCTGAAGACTCAGACTGAGCTTGAACAAATGGACTTTGAGCGAGACTTTGAATGGTCGTGGCCTCCCAAGAAGAAGTTCAGGCCTACTCCAGTGCCAGACCTTGAAGACAGCTCCTTTTCTTCATTCCGCACTCCTGAATCTGATGAAGAATAGCTTGACACTGCTACCGGTCCAAGGAAGAAGACTACCCCCAAGAAGCATCACGGCTCTTCCTCAACCGCCAAGGAGTGAAGTCTTCACGGGCGTTAGTCCTCAGTTTGTCCCTTTTTGTCACTTGATGAAAAAGGGGGAGAAACTTGAGAGTTCGTCTTCAAACGGCATATTTTTGGGGCTTATGAACTATATTTAAGTTACAAACTCTTGGCTCTTCTGAAGTTTTTATGTAATGAGTTGTAACTTAAGCCCGGTGGTACTCTGACGCTTTTGAACGTTTTTCTTCGCATGCTTATTCCTCAAGTTTTAATGCACGCATGCTGGAATTCGTCAGATACCATCTCTTATCATGCATTTTCATTTTCTTCATATGATATGTTATATGTATGCATGATTTACAAGACTCAGGGGGAGATCTCCATGATATAAATCATCAATGTGCATTTGCTGTAAAAAGCAAAATTCTCAAGATATGCACATCTTCAGGGGGAGTCTCTCTGAATCTTGATTTCAAATTCCTCAAAATGAGTATTTACACTTCATATTTTTGATCCCTGTTGAAGACTTAACCTAATTGTCATCAACCACCAAAAAGGGGGAGATTGTAAGTGCATCTAGTGCCCCTTAGTGATTTTGGTGGTTTGAAGACTTATAGGTTAAGTATCTAATGTGTTTGTGAGTGTACACAGGATCTATAAGTCATTGAGGAGTTTGAGATATTTGAAGAATATCGACCCCTAAAAATATATGTCTTCAGTTCAAGAAATTGGTCTGAAGCTGAAGAAATGAATCGCGAGGAATCTGCGATGAAATTGATATTCCTCATGAAGATACTGATATTGAGAAGTCCGGTGGTTCCTGAACAATATCACTCTGAAGAATTGAAGCATGAAGATTTACACTTTCTGTTTTACTTTCTTCGCATTCAAGTAATAGGAACACCGTACTCTTAAAGGGGGTCAAAGTTACAGTATGGAATGAATTTCCTCATGATGCTCAACCCAAGCCTAATCCTACCAAAAGCCTCAAGTGAGGAATATGAGTGACATGAGGACTCTCACAGTTGAGGGTTCCGACCGTTTCGATAGCCACGCCAAGTCACTCGTCTTATCCACTTTAACGGTCATATTATTTAAGGGCATTAGTGTCAAATCATGTCGGGATGCTCCCAGGCTATAAATAGCCACCCCCCACAACCACTAGCTGGTTGGCTGCTAAGTTATAAACTGACACTTGTCATAAGAGCAACCCAATTCCTCAGAGCCTTCGAGAGTAATTCATCAGTGAGGAAATACACCATACACCGAAACCACAAACCCAACCTAGTGATTGAGCATCACTGAAGAAGTTGTTCCTGTGTGGGACTGAAGCCTTTTTCCTTTGAGGACTATGCATCCTCCAGACGGTTAGGCGTCATGGTCTAGAGCTTTCCAGCAGTCAATTGTGGATCACCGGGTGACCTAGTTTGTGAGGGTTTGGAAGTCTGCCCTGAAGACTTACCACGAGTATTGGGCGAGGACCGTGTGTCCTTAGCTCAAGGAGAATACGGTACAGACTGTGTGTCCCGGGACTGGGTGTACTTTGGTTTCAATACCAAGCCGCTCCAAACCAGATGTACGACTGTCACAGCAGTTGGAACTGGGTCATCAACGACTGTCTTCACTGAGAAACGGGTTCTAATTCCTCAACTCTTTACTTTCCCCGTATTATGTGTTGATGACATTCACTGTGACTGTTTGAAGAATTTGCTGAAGACTTTCTCTGAATTTCCTCAACCCCAAATTCTTCACGTTAGTTATTCCTCATCTGTATTCTGCGTGCCTGCTCACTGTGCAATCTGTTTTCACATTCTTCACTCTGAAAAACTGCTGTTGTGAAACGTTGCACTTCTGATCCTTTACTGTTTCCGCTGTAAGTTAGTCATCAGTAAGGAATTTCCTCAAAAGGAATTTCCTCAGTGATGAAATTCTAAAAATCTCCTATTCACCCCCCCTCTAGTCGATATAACGCACTTTCAAATTAACTGAATCCTTGACATAGAGGTTCAACCGATAGAGATCTTTGTAGAATATTTAGGAACCAATATGGGCATACAGGTCCCGTAGGGTCTACACACTTTAAGGTTCGATGACGTTTCGGTATAGTTGAGTTATGTATGTTGGTGACGAAAAGTTGTTCGGAGTCCCGGATGAGATCCTGGACGTCACAAGGAGCTCCGGAATGGTCCGGAGGTAAAGATTGATATATAGGAAAGTTGCATTTGGCTTTCGGAAAGTTTTCGGGCATTACCAGAAAAGTACCGGGAGTGACAAATGGGTTCCGAGGTTTTACAGGGAGGGGCCACCCACCCGGGAGAGAACTTAATAGGCCTAAAGGTGGTGCACCATCCCTTAGTGGGCTGGTGCGGCCATCCAAATAAGGCTATTTCGGCCAAGGAGCAAAAGAAGGGGAAAACCCAAAGGAGAGGAGGTTTCCAAGTAGAAGGAGTCCTACTTGGAGTAGGATTGGAGGTGGACTCTTCCAACTCCACCTATTCGACCAAGCCAAGGAGGAGCCTTTGGGTTGCCTCCTTACCTCCCGCCCTCCTATATATACTAGAGGGTAGATAGGCTTCTTGCACCTCAACCAAAGACGCATCCCTCTCTCCCTCTAGATCGTTTACTCCTCTAGATTAGTTCCGCAGAAGCTTGGCGAAGCCCTGCTGGATTAATTCACCACCACCACCACCACCACGCCGCAATGCTGGAGAACTCATCTACCTCTTCGCCCCTCTTGCTGGATCAACAAGGCGGTGATCGTCATCGAGCTGTACATGTACTGAACGCGAAGGTGCCGTCCGTTTGTCACTAGATTGGGATGGATCGTGATGGGATCGCGGGACGGATCATGCTGAGATCGCGGGACGGGCTGCGATTTGGATCGCGAAGATGTTCCACTACATCAACCTCCTTATATATGGTTCCGCTTAGCAATCTACAAGGGTATGTAGATATACTCTTCCTTCTCGTAGATGATTATCACCATGGATAGGTATTGCGTGTGCGTGGGAAATTTTTTGTTTCCCATGCAACGTTCCCCAACAGTGGCATCATGTGCTAGGTCTATGCATAGATGACATCTCGAGTAGAACACAAAGGAGTTTGTGGGTGTTGATATTCAGATCGCTTCCCTCTTTAGTCTTTTGTTGATTTGGTGGTATTGTTGGATGAAGCGGCTCGGACCAACATTACTCGTACGCTTACGAGAGACCGATTCCATCGACTAACATGCAACTTGTTGCGTAAAGATGGCTGGTGGGTGTATGTTTCTCCTACTTTAGTTGAATCGGATTTGGTAGAGACGGTCCTTGGATAAGGTTAAATAGCAACTTGCATATCAACGTTGTGGCTTTGCGTAAGTAAGATGCAATCATACTAGATACCCATAGCACCCACGTAAAATTTGCAACAACGACTTAGAGGACGTCTAACTTGTTTTTGCACGGTATGCATGTGATGTGATATGGCCAAAGACATGATATGATATATTGGATGTATGAGATGATCATGTTGTAATAGTTAAATATCGACTTTTACGTCGATGCTACGACAACCGACAGGAGCGATAGGGTTGTCTTTAATTATTTTGCGTTTGGAGATGCTTTGCTTTATCGCTAGTAGTAGATTTAGTGGTAACAAAATAGTTAGGGAGACAACCTCGATGGCAGCACAATGATGGAGATCATGGTGTAGCGCCGGTGAAAATGAAGATCATGCCGGTGCTTTGGTGATGGAGATCAAAAGCACAAGATGATGTCCATATCATGTCACTTATGATTTGCATGTGATGTTAATCCTTTTATGCACCTTGTTTTGCTTAATATGATGCTAGCATGATAAGTTGATCCCTCAATAAAATTTCAAGATAAAATTGTGTTCTCCCTGAGTGTGCACTGTTACAACAGTTCATCGTTTTGACACACCACGTGATGATCGGGTGTGATAGACTCTACGTTCACATAGAACGGGTGCAAGAAAGTTTGCACACGCGAAACACTCGGGTTAAACTTGACGAGCCTAGCATGTATAGACATGGCCTCGAACACAAGAGACCGAAAGGTCAAACATGAGTCATATAGTAGATATGATCAACATAGAGATGTTCACCATTGAAGCCAACTCAACTCACGTGATGATCGGACTTGAGTTAGTGAATTTGGATCGTGCGACACTTCAATGACTAGAGGGATGTCAATTTTAGTGGGAGTTCTTAAGTAATATGATTAATTGAACTTATTATCATGAGCATAACCAAAAGGTCTTTGCAAATTATGTTGTAGCTTGCGCTGTAGCTCTACTATTTTTTGATATGTTCCTAGAAAAAAATTAGTTGAAATTTGATAGTAGCAATTATGCGGACTAGGTCCGTAAATTGGGGATTGTCCTCATTGATGCATAGAAGGCTTATGTCCTTAATGCATCGCTCGGTGTACAAAATCCCAAGCGTCATCTATAGATGTTGCGAACATGTGACATGAGCGTTTTTTGATGACTACATGATAGTTCAGTGTATAATGCTTAAACGGCTTAGAATTGAGGCGCCGAAGACGTTTCGAAGTCACGGGACATATGAGATGTTCTAAGAGATGAAATGGGGATTTCAGGCCCGTGCCCGTGTTAAGAGGTATAAGACCTCCGACAAGATTCTTTATCTACGAAGTAAGGGAGAAAAGCTCAATCGTTGAGCATGTGCTTAGATTGTCTGGGTGATACAATCGCTTGAATCGAGTGGGAGTTAATCTTCCAGATAAGATAGTGATTGACATAGTTCTCCAAAGTCACTGCCACCAAGCTACAGAGCGTCATGATGAACTATAACATATCAGGAATAGAGATGATGATCCTTGAGCTATTCACGATGTTTGACACCGCAAAGGTAGAAATCAAGTAGGAGCATGATCAATTGTTAGTACAACAGGTTTTTACGCCCAAACTGTAGGTTGTCGAAGTTCTTGTTAGGGATCTATAACTCTGAAGCACGCATTTGAAACATTCAACATGATAGGAATATATGGGTCTAATAGAGCTAATTACTCACAATATTTGCTAGCTCAAGTGATATGAACTAGCAACTGTGAAAGATCGTAGCTAAACACTATATAGCACAATAATAAAAGAACTAGCAGCTCAGGATAAGGATGAGATACTTTATATGGTGATAATGTGCGTACTGAAACAGACCAAATAATCACTATCATAACAAAGATAGCTCAGCCGTCATGCACACACCTCATGCATCAGACCAATATAATCAATAACTCCCAGGAATTTAACTACTAAATCAATATTCAAGCAAGGATTCTCAAGAATTCAGCAGGGGTTCATAAGAAATTCAGAAATGGTACACAGGAGACACAGTAAGCTACAGACACGACAGTAACAATATTCAGGTAATAGAATTAATAGAAGAGCGAGATGCAGAACTTATTGATCCTAGTGGTACTCAATTCGGAATTACAGCAATAATAATCTGAGAAGAAGTACAACAAAACTGATTTGGAGAGGATCAACAACAGGGAGGTCGTTGGAGAAGATGAGCAGCGAGGGTGTGGAGAAGTAGAAGATTGAGGTGCTAGGAGAGGGGAAGTAGCAGCAGCAGTTCACTACAGAGGGGGAAACAAATCACCAGCAAGTAGAGAAAGAGAGAGGATCAGCAGTGGGTGCAAGGGAAGGGAGGAGGAGCAGCATCATGGGGGCTTGGCGTTGGGGATGGAGGTGTGTAGCGCTGGTGGTTGGGTGGTGGATGGAGATGGCCTGGATGGATGGATGGTGGGGCTGGTTGATGGTGAAGATGGCGCCTGATGTGGTGGCGGTGGCATGGATGGATGGGTGTGTGGCAGTTGGATGGTTGAGAGGCGTGCTACCACGCCGGCCTGGCTGTGGCGACGGCCGGTGGTGGGGAAGGAGGTTCGTGGTGAAGGAGATGTAGGCAGGCCCGAAGGGGGTTGAAGGCCACCCTAGGGATTTTGACCCCTCTCGATCAGATCTGCATTCTTCTTCCTTAACCCTCCTACTTCTCTTCTTTCTTCCCAAGTTGGTCCTCCCATCTTTAGCTTGGACCTTGGTTACTTCTTTCCTTCATCTTCAGGTCCCTCAGTTGATTTGCAGTGGCAACAACTTCTCTTCATGTCCACAATAGAAGAAATTTGGGCCTTTTCTCCCTCTTCTGCAAAACAAACAAACAACTAGTAAACGATCCCTTTATATGATCAATCATTCAAATATTCAACAACTCATAGCAAGAATGGAGGAATATATCACAAAAGATGATTTTTTGAGTGTCAAAATATATATGTGAAATGTACTTATCAGAGCATCAAGTGTTGATGGTTAGTAAAACCACTAGTTTCGAGAAGGGCAAGGGCAAGAAGGGATACTTTATGAATGGCAAACCAGTTGTCGCTCTAGTGAAGAAACCCAAGGTTGAACCCGAACCCGAGACTAAGTGCTTATAATATGAGGGGAACAGTCACCGAAGGAGCACTACCCTTGATGCTTCATAGATGAGAAGGCTGGCAAAGTCGCCGAAAGTATATTGGATATACATGATATTGATGTGTACCTTACTAGTTCTCCTAGTAGCACCGGGGTATTAGATACCAGTTCGGTTGCTAAGTGTTAGTAACTCAAAATAAAAGCTACGGAATAAACGTAGACTTGCTAAAGGCGAGGTGACGATGTGTGTTGGAAGTGTTTCCAAAGTTGATGTGATCACCATCGCACGCTCCCTCTACTTTCGAGATTAGTGTTGAACCTAAATGTTCTTTGGTGTTTGCATTGAGCATGAACATGATTGGATTGTGTTTATTGCAATAGGTTATTCATTTAAAGACAATAATGGTTATTGTATTTACTTGAATAATACCTTCAAAGGCCATGCACCTAATATGAATGGTTTATTGAATCTTGATCGTAGTATTACACATGTTCATAACATTTGATGCCAAAAGGATACAAAGTAGTAACGATAGTAACACTTATTTATGACACTGCCGCTTGAGTCATATTGGTATAATACACATAAAGAAGCTCCATACTCATGGATCTATGGACTCACTCGTTTTTGAAACATTTGAGACATGTGAACCATGTCTATCGGTGTAAATGCATGAAGAAACTTCAAGCAGATGGATCGTTTGGACTCACTTGATTTTGAATCACTTAAGACATGCAAATCATGCCACATGGCCAAGATGACCGAAGGCCTCATTTCCCAGTGAGATGGAACAAGAAAGTAACTTGTTGGAAATAATACATTTTGATGTATGCAGTCCAATGAGTGCTGAGGCACGTAGTGGATATCATTATGATCTTACTTCACAGATGATTTGAGTAGATACTAGTACATTTACTTGATGAAACACAAGTTTGAATTATTGAAAGGTTCAAGTAATTTTAGAGTGAACTTGAAGATCATCGTGACAAGAGCATAAAATGTCTACAATATGATCGTAGAGATGAATATCTGAGTTGCGAGTTTGGTACACAATTAAGACATTGTGGAAATTGTTTCACAACTAATGCCACCCAGAATGCCATAGTATGATGGTGTGTCTGAACATCATAGCCGCGCCCTATTGAATGTGGTGCACACTATGATGTCTCTTATCGAATTACAACTATCGTTTTTTGGGTTAGGCATTAGATACAACCACATTTACATTAAATAGGGCACCACGTAATTCCATTGAGATGACACCGTACGAACTATGGTTTGGAGAAACCTAAATTGTCGTTCCTTGAAAGTTTGGGGTTGCGACTCTTATGTGAAAAACTTTCAGCCTGATAAGCTCAAATTCAAAGCGGATAAATGCATCTTCATAGGACACCCAAAATGGTTGGGTATACCTCCTATCACATATCCGGAAGCAAAGTGTTTGTTTCTAGAAACGGGTCCTTTCTCGAGAAAAGGTTTCTCTCTAAATAATTGAGTGGGAGGATGGTGGAACTTGATAAGGTTATTGAACCGTCACTTCAACCAGTGTTTAGCAGGGCACTGGAAGTTGTTCGTGTGGCGCCTACACCAATTAAAGTGGAAGCTGATGATAGTGATCATGAAGCTTCGGATCAAGTTACTACATACCTCATAGGTCAACAAGGTCACGTACTGCTCCAGAGTGGTATGGTAACTGTCCTGGTTTTGTCACGGTAGATGTCCTCGTGAAAGGACTTAGTGTTGGAGCCATCGCACCTTGGTGGCGACTCAAAGGGGTTATTCGGGAACGAGACAGAGATTTACCCAGGTTCGGCCCCTCGTGAGGAGGTAAAGGCCTACGTCCTGCTTGGTGTTTGTATTAATGGTGTCTCGATTACAAGGGGGTGTAGCTCGCCTGACCTACCACTCGATGATTTCTGACCTACCCTCTCCTTCCCTGGGACTCGCCTTTATATACAGGTCGAGCCCTTAGGGTTTACAAGAGTCCTTGCCTTTACACAAATCGTGATTCTTTCTATCTCTAAGTCGCCATCTTTCTAAGACTTGGCGATCTTACCAACGATGGATTCTTCCCAAAGATATTCGAACCGCCATCTGGCTCCTGGCCTCTCCGGGCCCAAGCCTGAACCACTTTGAGGATGAGTCGCCAGCTTGGTGACCCGGCCAAACTAGGGCGGGTTACCCAACATACAATATCCCCAACATTAGGCCCCAGATTGACTTGAATTCGTTCATGCCAACATTTTCACCCAGTGAGGGGCGACTCATTTCACTCCTATTATGCAGCCCGCACTTAAACCGCCGTTTCTTGCGGAGATACCTAAATCGCCGAACTACTTCTCGTTGGCATCATCTTATCCCTTTAATCTCGGAAGAAATAATGACGCAATCCCCAATGGATCCTTCGGCACAGATATCCCAAAAATTTTGGGCGCCATTATAGCGAATCTCTATCCCATTGGCAGTTCCCGCCGTGGCGCCTTGATTCAAGCGCCTGACTTAATAAATAGGTGGGGGGACAAGACAGGACGCACTTCCACCTTCCCGTCTTGTCGCCCCCTTCTTCCTCACCACCACACCGAGAGGTTCGTCACTGCCCGAAGACCTTCGTCTCCGACCGCCGCATCCGACGCACTCCGTCGCCCGCTGAACGCGCAACACTCGCTGCGGATCTTTCCTCGGTCGCCTCCAGTCGCCATTACCAGGTCAGTCTCCCGCCATTAGAGGCAGATCTTAGTTTCTCGAGGTTCATGTCTGCCATTTCCTTAGAACACCTTGAATGGCTCCGTAATCGCCGGTTAGTTCACGAGGACGACAATAAGCACAGCAGCATCTTCTATACCCTTAGTTGACTAGCCTTGGTTTGAAGATCTAGAAAGGGTTTCGTCAGATCAACCATACTGTTTTCACCCTAGCCATGGGCTGTTTTATCCAATCTTTTCTCATTCATTTTTGCCTGCTCCGTAGATCCATATATTACTGCCTGTCGTTTGAAACCTGTTTGTAGATCCATATTTCACCACTTTAGCGAACACCTCTCAAGCTCTGAACCATCTTTCTTAAGTAGTAAGAAATTCATAAGTCGCCCTGGTATTCTAAACCGGCCCTTTATCGGCGAGTCAATAAACTCCCTTAGCTATCAGGCAATTTTTTTGGCGAGTCAATGGATCTTTTTAACCATTTAGTAAGCGCTTGGCGAGTTAATTTACCCGTAATTTCTCCCTTTGTAGCATGGGTACCGTTTTCAAAGCTGATTGGCTCCCGACCAAGGTTGATGAAACTCTTCTCAACAACTGTGTGAAAACGGGGAATCTGGACCCCAAAGAAGTTATCATTTAGCGTTCCGGGTTGGGAGAAGAGATCCCCAACCCGAAGGAAGGAGAAATAGTTGTTTTTGTTGAGCACCTCGAACGGGGTTTTAAACCGCCCGGATCAAAATTCCTCAGAGACGTCATGACCTTCATGAATGTCCGCCTCCAAGACTTAGGGCCTAACTCGATAAGCAATTTATGTCAGTTCCAAGTGTTCTGTGAGGCCTACTTGCGGATGGAACCTTCAGTTCCTTTGTTCTGGTATTTCTTTCATTTGAATCGCCAGACAGAATTTTCCAATCGCCCTAGCTTGGAACTTGGAGGTGTCAATGTTCAACGCCGTAGGGACAGTTCATTCTCGTCACTCGCCATGCCCAGCCATCCCAAAGGCTGGGGCGAGTCTTGGTTTTACTGCCAGGAAACTTCTCCTGAGGGTGAGAACCAGCTCCTTGGCTATAGGGAGGAGCGCCTTCCAACAAACTTCAAACTCCCAGACAAGCTTACCTAAGAAGAGGAGTCAGATTTTATCCCAGTGTTGTCCGAGTTAAGATCTCTGACAAACAACGGCCTTACTAGGGTTGACTTAATCCGCTGCTGGGTTGAATGGCGCATCCTCCCCTTAAGTCACCGGGATGGATTAATGTGTGAGTTTGATGGCACCTTGGACCATCCCCAGTGCTACTTCCATACAACACTGACAGAAAACGACATCGTAACCATCATCAAGAAATTGACCGGCGAGCCCTTGGCCAAGTGCTGCCAAATTGGTCTTAAGCCGTTCTACAAGATCAACCCGACACCAAAGGTAAATAACTTAACCCGCCTTTACTTTATTCCTTCCGACTTACTTGAGCTATGACTCTTATAATAAAAAATGCGATTTCAGAAAGGCGACAAATTTTGGTCCAAGAGGCCAAAAAAGATGGCCCTGAAGCAAGCCAAGCCGCCCCCAAAGAAGAAATCCAAGGGCAAGGGCAAAGCCGTCGTTACTGAGCCGTGTGACGCCGACGAATCCCAAGACGGCGACGTACTTTCAGAGGTAAAAATCCATCTTCTTTAACTCGCCATTCATTGTTATAGTTTTGTGTTTACGCCTCTGTATCTCTTGTGTAGAACGAGGACAACGAAAGCCAGGAAGACTCCGTAGAGGTAATTTCTGTTTCCTCTGACTCATCTTCTCCTCCACCTAAGCCGGCCAGGCGGATTTGTGGGAAAGTTCCCTTCTCTCACCCAAATGCTTGTTTGGATCCAAATTTCCTTTTGAAGAAAGCGCAACATGCTTCCAATCGGAAAACTCAGAGTCATTCCAGAGACTTGGTATCCGGGTTACCAACGAAAACCAAGAAAAGGCAAAATGAGGTATCTTTTAATAGCATCTCTTTTCATTTCCTTTTGGATCATATTTATAACTCGCTCACATCTTGAGGTGTTATTTTTGCAGAGTTCTCCTCCTTCATCAGGTGACTCAGTGATGTCAGCGCTTCCGCCGATGATCCGCGTTCCAGGGTAAGTCCTTTATAATACTTACATTGTCCTGGTGATGGTAATGTCTGTTTCTTTAAGTGCACCCCCTTTTTCTTTTAGGGTAGAGGCGAAGAAGAGGAAAACTGGCGGGTCAACTCCAATTACAGCTTTGGAGCCTATTGAAAAATCTGCACCGATTCAGGATAACCTAGCCAAAGATAAACTTGAAGATCAAGTGGATCTCCCGAGCTCGCCCAAGGAAACCATAGAAACGCCTAATCCGCCAAGTCCATTGAAAACAGCAGAAGATCCAGACGTTGTGGTCATGACTGGCACTCGCTTTTCTAAGCCGGCGTCAGCAGTTCTGTCGAAGCATATATCATCATGAGCTGAACCTTCTATTGAGCATGAACTTTCCAAGGCTAAGCTCTCCCAGTATGAAAATCTTGAATTCAGAGAACTTTGCTCTGGCTTTGCAAGTCGCCTGGAGGCGAGTTATGAGATGGAAAAAAATCTGCTTCTTATGATGAAGAACAAACATGAGGTACGCCTTATTGCATACTGTATTATCCTTATTAACCCCCAAGGGCTGGGTCATCTGTGAAAAGATGAGTTGGGTCTTGATAGTAGAATGAATCTGTCGACCTGTAACCCCCAAGGGCCGGGTCATCTGTGAAAAGATGAGCCGGGTCTTGATAATTTGAAGAAAACTTTCGACCTATAACCCCCAAGGGCCGGGTCATCTGTAAAAAGATGAGCCGGGTCTTGATAATTGAAGAAAACTTTCGACCTGTAACCCCCAAGGGCCGGGTCATCTGTAAAAAGATGAGTCGGGTCTTGATAATTGAAGAAAACTTTCGACCTGTAACCCCCAAGGGTCGGGTCATCTGTAAAAAGATGAGCCGGGTCTTTATAATTGAAGAAAACTTTCGACCTGTAACCCCCAATGGCCGGGTCATCTGTAAAAAGATGAGCCGGGTCTTGATACTGTATAATTTTGTCTAAAAAATTATACATTAGCCCCGAAGTGTCACGGATGTTGCTTGCAATAATTCTGAGACTTTCCCCTTGATAATATGTTTTGACAGGAATCACTTACCCAAGCTGAATCAGCATTTGGTGATTTGAAGAAAAATTTAGCCGATCAGCAAGATGTCCGGGCAAAATCAGAAGAAAAGTGTCAAATGATCTTATCTGAGATGGAAAAACTGAAAGCCGCCTTAAAAAAGGCGCAAGCTGATCAAGATGCCCTAGTAAAGCGAGAAGAAAAAGCTGAAGCTAAATTGGATACCGTGCAACAAGAGCTGGCCGGCTTGAAGCAACATATCTCCAACATGGCACAAGCTGTCTTTGGTAAAAAACAAGACCCTGACTTTGCACTTTGTAAATAAATAACTTAGTATGAAGAATTTACTGACCATCATTATTTCTTATATAGGTCCGAGAGTTGCCAATCTTCAGAACGACTGTGTCCTGATGATGAAGGCGATTTACACATTAACGGAGCAGCTGTATACCGAAAGCGTGTTGACCGTGAAAGCAGTGATGGGTGCCAAGGAACCCATAACATCAATAAAGAAGATGCTTGGCTGCTTATCTACTCTTCCGCCTCAGATCGGTGAGCTAACCCGGTCAGCTGCCCGAAAAGGGGTACTAACTACGCCGAGTCGGTGTCTGGCATATGCTCCAGAATTAAAGCCCGAAGAAGTAGCGGCAGGCTTTCCCCAGCTCAAGGACGACAGGTCAGAATTTGCTCAAGAGGATTACCAGAGCGTTGTCAAAGAATCCTGTTTGGCAATGACTCAGCTTGCAGCAAGCTTGGATTTATCAAAATATCAAGCCGCCTATGACGACAAAAACTAGAAAGTTAATCCACCAACCTTTATGACAACCAGCTTAACTCCGCGTCAACCCAAGAACCCTTTTGACTTGGAGGTGGATCTCTCATCAGTGCTGAACGATGAAGATGAATTTGCCGCATTATCCAAGTGTAACTGGGTATTGGGCGACTTGCAAATTGAAGTCTGTCAGAGCTCGAAGCAGGCTGACCCGGGGACATCAGCAGAATAATCCTTCATGGATTTGGCCATCAGAGCCATGTAATAAGTCTTTTATAGAGAACAAACTGCTTCTGTGATGTCTTTAAAACCCTTGTGTCGCCCTTAGGGCGCCTTATAATGCTTGACCCGCCCCAGGGCGTTTTATGATGCTTGACCCGCCGTGGCTATAATGATTTTAATCATCAACCTGTTAGGCTTAAAAACATACATCAAACCATCTCAGTGAGTAATGGATGATAATAAACAATAACCGACTCAAGATGTTAAGGCGAGTCGGAAAAAAATCTGAAAAACCTTGTGGCAGTGCCAGGAAGGTAAAAAATAAGAATTTCGTCGGCTCATAAGGTCGTGACAGGATAGGACGAGTTATATAAACTCAAGTGCTACCCGAGGGAGACTTTTGTATAAAAAGCTCAAGTATTTAGACTGGCTGATCAGGCACGAGTCAAGCTTCAGTGAAGCGGGTTCAATGAACCAATGGTTTCTCTATTTTCCATGTGGGGC
Organism: Hordeum vulgare subsp. vulgare; assembly: GCF_904849725.1. Taxonomy (NCBI): domain Eukaryota; kingdom Viridiplantae; phylum Streptophyta; class Magnoliopsida; order Poales; family Poaceae; genus Hordeum; species Hordeum vulgare. Next base: position 79,180,624 of record NC_058524.1, on the reverse strand, counting down.
GCTAGCCGGTACCAGACATGTTTTAACCAAGGCGAGTTCAGGGTCCATAAAGCGGAGTAACTCGCCAAGAGTTCATGGGTCCATATGGCGATTCGGCCGACACACAGTCCAGTATAACCATTTGTAATGCGGTAATTTTTCGCAGGCTAAATGGGTAGTAAGGTTGATCTCAGTGAGAGGAAGCCCCCAAGTGACCTATGATTAAGGGAAAGACCGGTCATAGGATTGTAGAAGCGTATACGCTATTACCACAAAACGACTTGAGAACAAACTGTCCCCAAGTAAGCCCGCCTAATCCGCAGAATCATATAAGGCGCCCATGTTTGAATCGCGTGCTTTGTAGCGACTTTGATCCTCTTTGGCTTATCGATACCCAGTTTTGTAATAAGCGCATCATGGCGACTTACGCTCTTTGGTATGGATAGCGTCCATGCTTGGGCGACTTGTTGAAGAGCAAAGTAAAAGATCCATCCTTTCAATAAGATGAAAATGCAGGAAAGCCCCCGAGCTTGGAGGCATCAATTTTATTGCTTCATAAAAAATGAAAAACTTACAAAAAGTAGAGCTAATAGCTCAAGTGTAATAAGGCAGCAAGTGAGCTATGTTCCAGGGGTGAATTGACTCAGCCTCCGTGGTTGGCCGATTAGGCCGAAGATCCACCAGATAGTATGACCCGTTGCGAAGGTTTTGCTGACGACGAACGGTCATTCCCATGGTGGTGATAACTTATGCATGCCAGAGCGCTCTTGAATTAATCGAAGCACTAAGTCGCCCTCCTGGAAGGTTCGGCTCTTGACCCGGCGGCTGTGGTAACGCCGCAAGTCCTGCTGATAAATCGCCGATCGGGCGGCAGCCAAATCGCGTGCTTCCTCCAAAGCATCCAAAGAATCTTGATGCGCCAATTCGTTGTCCTGTTCCACATTAGCAGCCACTCTGGGCGAGTCATGCCTAATGTCAGTGGGAAGAACAGCTTCTGCCCCATACACCAGAAAAAAGGGAGTAAAACCCGTAGAACGGTTTGGGGTGGTCCGGATGCTCCATAGTACTGAAGGCAACTCCTCAACCCAACACCCTGGGTGCGTTCCAGAGGAACCATAAGTCGGGGTTTGATTCCTCGCAATACTTCCTGATTCGCCCGTTCGGCCTGCCCATTAGATTGTGGATGAGCCACTGCAGAGACATCACGCCAGATGTGCTCACGATGGAAAAACTCCTGCATCGCACCTTGTGATAGATTAGTACCATTATCAGTAATAATGTTGTGTGGATATCCGAACCGGAATATCAACTTTTTCAAGAATTTGACCGCTGTCTCCGCGTCACAAGCACCAACAGGTTCGGCTTCGACCCACTTGGTAAATTTATCAACCGCCACCAACAGATGAGTTTTTTTGTTGGATGACATTTTAAAGGGGCCAACCATATCTAACCCCCAGACCGCAAAACGCCAAGTAATAGGTATCATCCTCAATTCTTGAGCCGGCACATGGGCCTATCGTCCATAACACTGGCAACCATCACATCGACGAACTATCTCTTCTGCATCTGCATGAGCCGTCAACCAAAAGAAACCATGACGGAACGGCTTTGAAACCAAGGAGCGTGACCCGACATGATGCCCACAATCTCCAGCATGGATGTCGTTCAGAATCACGCATCCTTCTTCGGAAGAAACGCATCGTTGGAATACCCCATAAGTGCTTCGCTTATATAATTCGCCATTGATGATGACCATGGATTTGCTCCGACGAACGATTTGGCGAGCCAACACTTCATCCGAAGGTAACTCGCCTCGGGCGAGATACGCCAGATACGGAAGAACCCAATCCGGCATAACACGGAGAGCCGCCACGAACTGGGACTCATGATCTGGTATTGCCAACTCCTTTTCTGAGGGTAACCTTACGAAAGGATTATGCAAAGTATCCAAAAAGACATTGGGGGGAACCGGCTTACGCTGTGACCCGAGACGCGAAAGGGCATCAGCTGCTTCGTTAAGGCGCCGGTCAATATGATCAACTTGATAGCCATGGAAATGACCCGCCACATCAGACACAGCCCTCCTGTAAGCCGCCATCAGGGGGTCCCGACAATCCCAAGTACCCAAAACTTGCTGAGCTACCAGATCATAATCGCCGAAACATCTGACCCGTGTGAGGTTCATCTCCTTGGCGAGTCGCAAACCATGAAGCAAGGCTTCGTATTCTGCAGCGTTGTTGGTGCATGGAAACATGAGTCGGAGAACATAGCAGAACTTGTCGGGCAAAATCAGCACCACGCCAGCCCCCGAGCCTTCCAATTGCCTAGACCCGTCAAAATAAATAGTCCAGTACGTAAGGTCGGGCCTGTCTTCCGGGATCTGTAACTCGGTCCAATCGTTGACAAAATCAACCAAGGCCTGAGACTTGATAGCCGTGCGAGGGGTGTATCGCACGTGGTGTGGCCCAAGTTCGATCGCCCACTTGGCGATTCGCCCTATCGCTTCTCGGTTCTGGATGATGTCTCCGAGGGGAGCGGAGCTAACCACCGTGATGGGATGCTCTTGGAAATAGTGTTTGAGCTTTCGACTTGCCATAAAGACTCCATAGACCGACTTCTGCGAGTACGGGTATCGTTGCTTGGAAAGAGTTGGCACCTCGCTAATGAAGTACACCGGGCGTTGCACCGAATATTCCTTCCCTTCTTCCTTCCTTTCAACGACCACTGCCATGCTTACCGCCTTGGAATTTGCCGCAATATACAGAAGCATAGGCTCCTTTTCAGTTGGGGCGGCCAAAACCGGCGGGTTGACCAGCTGCTGCTTCAAGGCTTCGAAAGCTTCGTTGGCTTCGTCTGTCCAAACAAAATGGTCAGATTTCTTAAGCAATTGATAAAGGGGAATAGCCTTTTCTCCCAGGCGGCTTATGAAGCGACTTAAAGCCGCGATACGACCCGCCATCCGTTGAACTTGATTGATATTTGCTGGTTTCCCAAGTGAAGTAACCGCCTCGATTTTGTCCGGGTTAGCTTCAATGCCGCGCTCAGATACTAGGAAACCCAACAATTTTCCTGCAGGAACGCCAAAGACACACTTGGTGGGATTAAGCTTCATCTGGTATACCCGCAGATTGTCAAAAGTTTCTTTCAGATCTCCCAAGATCGTCTCCTTCCTGTGAGTTTTGACCACAATGTCGTCGACATAAGCATGGACGTTGCGTCCGATTTGGCCACAGAGACAATTCTGGATGCAGCGATGGTAAGTCGCCCCCGCGCTTTTGAGCCCAAACGGCATGGACACATAGCAAAAGGCCCCAAAGGGGGTTATAAAAATTGTTTTCTCCTGATCTTCCATAGCCATCTTGATTTGGTGATACCCGGAATAAGCGTCCAGGAAGCACAAACGCTCGCATCCCGCCACTGAATCAATAATTTGATCGATACGGGGAAGGGCGAAAGGATCCTTTGGACAAGCTCTGTTGAGATCTGTGTAATGAATGCACATGCGGAAGGAACCGTTCTTCTTGAGCACCAGGACCGGGTTAGCCAACCATTTGGGGTGGAAGACCTCTACGATGAATCCGACGGAAAAAGACGGGCAACTTCTTCCCCGATTGCCTTGCGTCGTTCCTCATTGAACCTGCGAAGATATTGCTAAATCGGTTTTGCTTTTGGGTTAACATTAAGGTGGTGCTCAGCGAATTCTCTCGGCACACGAGGCATGTCAGAAGGTTTCCATGCGAATATGTCCCAATTCTCACGAAGGAATTCGATGAGCGCGCTTTCCTATTTGGGGTCCAGACCCGCCCCGATAGTGAACTGCTTGGTTGAGTCGCCAGGGACGAAATCCACTATCTTAGTGTCGTCTGTTGGTTTGAACTTGAGGGGCAGCTCAGCGTCTATCGTTGGCTTCTTTAGAGGTGACATGTCAGCCGGATCAACATTGGCCTGGTGATATTCGAGCTCTTCCGCAGCGCAGGCGACTTCTGCGTAAGCCGCATCTCCTTCTTCACACTCTCTTGCGATCCTCCTGTCACCATCAACCGTGATGGGTCCCTTAGGACCGGGCATCTTGAGTTTAAGGTAAAGATAGCAAGGGCGAGCCATGAAATGGGTGTAAGCCGGTCGCCCAAACAACGCATGATAGGGGCTCTTTAGCTTGACCAGCTCAAACATAAGCGACTCATTCCTGTAGTTGGATGCTGTTCCAAACGCAACTGTGAGCCTAACTCGGCCTATGGGGTACACCGATTTACCTGGGACAATTCCATGGAATACCGTGGTTGAAGGCATTAAATCTTTCTCCAGCAGGTTCATCCTTCGAAAAGTGTCGAAGTATAATATGTTGATGCTGCTACCACCATCCATTAGTACCTTTGATAAGGTATATCCCCCGACTTGAGGAGCCACGACCAACGCTAAGTCGCCGGGGTTGTCGACTCTGGGCGGGTGATCCTCCCTACTCCATGATATAATCTGCTCGGACCAGTGGAGATACCTAGGGAGCGCCGGCTCAGATACACTGTACACTCGGTGATTCACTTTTTTATCACGCCTGCAGGCATTGGTGGTGAAGACATGGTATTGCCCATTGCTTAATTGTTTGGGATTGTTGCGGAAACCACCATTATCATCCTGCCCCTGCGAAGCCCCATGTGGGGGCGGCTGTTGAAAAACTCCGGGCGGGTTATACCGCCGTTGGTTATGCACTGGATACTGGCCACTGCTTGGCTGCGAGCCGCCCTGAGCCCCCGGTTCGGGTTAGCCGCCGAACGGGTTCTAGCGTTGATTAGGTGCACCAAACTGTTCCTGCCGCTGGTCCGGGTCACCGATTTGCCCTTTCTTGATCGCCTCCGTCCGAAACTCCCGCATCACGTAGCAGTCCTCCCAGGAATGAGTCGTCAGTCCGTCTGCCATGGCGTGGTGCGGGCAGGGGCCCTTGAGTATCTCGTTATAATTGCGCGGCTTTTTGCCACTGTAACCACTCTTCTTCTAGCGCTGGTTACTATTGTTAGCGTTGGTGTTGGCGACTAAGTCCGAAGACTCTTCCTGCTGCCTTCTTTTGCCGTTCCCTCCGTGGTTATTGCGGGTGCGTCCCTGAAACCGGGTATGATTTTTGGATGACTCACCCTTCCTCGGCGAGTTGGACTTACCACCATCCTCTCCTGGGTCTTTGGTGTCGTCCGCCTCGGCGTACCTAGTGAGGGTGTCCATTAGTTCCCCCATATCTTGGACTTTTCGCTTGAGTCGCCCGAACTTCTGTACCAGGGGCTCATAGTGGCAGTTTTGCTCCAAGATCAGCACAGCCTGAGCCGCCGTGAGATGAATGAATGATCTCTGCGACCCGCCGTGTCCAATGGTGGGCCGACTCATCAGGGCGCTGAACGCAGTGATGTAAATCGACTATTGTCATCGGGCGCTTGCAAGTCCCCCTGAAGTTTTTGACGAAACGCTCTTTCAATTCAGCCCAAGTCTGGATGGAATTGGGAGGCAAGTTTTTAACCAAGTATGTGCCGTTCCCTCGAGCATTATTGTGAAGTACCTGGCGCAGACTGCTTCACTTACATCGAGCATGTCCATGGCGATTTCGTAACTCTCGACCCATGACGCCGGCTCAAGTCTGGGGTGTAGTTAGGCACTTTTCTTGGTCCTTTAAAATCCTTTGTCATTCGCTCATTGCGAAGGGCGGGGGCCAAGCATGGCACCCCCACCTGTATGCCGCCTCCAACAAGCGGTGTTGGGTCGGTTTGGATGTCCGTGTGATCCCGACCCGACGGGTCCCGGTGATCAGGCGAGTTGACCTGGGGAAAGGGTCGCGGTCCGCTGGTTATGGCGGGCTGGTCATCTGGCCGACTCCTGGTGCGGCTCGCCTGGGGGTGGAGTGTAGCCGATCGAAGCTGTGCGAGAACTGGGCGTTTTGAACCACCGCCGTCTTCAACATCTCAATGGCGTTCCTTGCTTCTATCTCAGCCGGGGTGTTGCCATGAATCGGAAGGGACTCTAAATGGCGAGTCGCGGCGAGGACGTTGTCCATCGGGTTGGAAAAGTGACCTCGAGGTGTCTGGAATCGAGGGACGCGATCAACAGCGGGCTGAAATGGCGGGTTTGGTGGCTGGCTCGGCCCTCCTCCCAAAGCGTCTCCTGCCCCGGGAGTTCGTGGAGTGTCGAATAGGCGGGTCGGGTTGAGATCCAGGGGTAAACGCCCCTGGTGCCTCCGCTGATGGACTGCGTCAGATGCACGTTGATGCCTCTCGAGCCGCCAATTTTCGGTGTTCAAGCGAGTTGCCTCGGCGATAATTTGAGCCTGCCGGGTCTCGATCCTGGCGACTTCTACTTCAGCCTCTCGTTGAGCCTTTGCCACCCCATCTCTTAGCTTTGTTAATTCGGCGTTTATCGTGTCCTGGTTTTCTGATGTTACAGGGGTCGCCATGAGCCTTGTTATCTCGGCTGCCAACTCCACAAAGATTGCAGCTGGGCTTCTGGATGTTTCGCCAGTCCCGTCGTTGCCTACCGGGTTTGGTGGGGGCTGAGTCACCCCTGCCATGTAAATGGCGATCTGACGGCGGGTCCGGTCGAGAACCTCGGTGTCCATTGCTAGTGACAAACCTCCGAGGGAGCCCCCATGTAGAGACTGAATTGAATCTGAGTCGCCCATGGATGACTCGTCATCAGTGTTGACCGGTGTGGTCTCCTGAGTCACCGATCATTCTGGTTCCACAGATCCCTGTGTAAAACCAACAAAGATCGGGCGGGCTAGGTTTGGCGTAGTGACAGGGCGAACGTACCTGGCCGGCTCGACGATGTCGGTGAAGATGTCCGGCTCAGGCGTAGGCGATCCGATCATGCCGATAAAAACGTTGATCTTGCCGAAGGGGATTCTGTAGCCGGATTCGATTGAATCGGCCTCGGGCCCCCACAGCAAGTTATCGATGTAGTACTTCCCGCAGCGGCTCCGAGTCATGAGCCCCGCCACGTAGCTCCCAAACCCTGATAGGGCTCCCTTTGAGAACTCAACTCCACCGTGTGTAGGTCCCATGGTGGGCGCCAACTGTCATGGTTTTGTCATGGCAGATGTCCTCGTGAAAGGACTTAGTGTTGGAGCCATCGCACCTTGGTGGCGACTCAAAGGGGTTATTCGGGAGCGAGACAGATATTTACCCAGGTTCGGCCCCTCGTGAGGAGGTAAAGGCCTACGTCCTGCTTGGTGTTTGTATTAATGGTGTCTCGATTACAAGGGGGCATAACTTGCCTGACCTAGCACTCGATGATTTCTAACCTATCCTCTCCTTCCCTGGGACTCGCCTTTATATATAGGTCGAGCCCTTAGGGTTTACAAGAGTCCTTGCCTTTACACAAATCGTGATTCTTTCTATCTCTAAGTCGCCATCTTTCTAAGACTTCGAGATCTTACCAACGATGGATTCTTCCCAAAGATCTTCGAACCGCCATCTGGCTCCTGGCCTCTCCGGGCCCAAGCCTGAACCACTTTGAGGATGAGTCGCCAGCTTGGTGACCCGGCCCAACTAGGGCGGGTTACCCAACAGATAATATCCCCAACAGTAACCCTTTCTTGGAGGCCATGTTGTTGGACAACAATGAACCTATGAGCTATGGAGAAGTGATGGTGGGCTCGGATTCCAACAAATGGCTGCATGCCATAAAATTGGAGAGAGGATCCATGTATAAAAATAAAGTGTGGACTTTGGAAGAACTACTTGATAGTCATAATACCGTTAAGTGCAGATGGATCTTTAAAAGGAAGACAGACGATGATGGTGCAAATTCACCATTAGGAAAGCTTGACTTGTCGCAAAGATGTTTCTGACAAGTTCAAAGAGTTGACTATGATGATATTTTCTCACTCGTAGCGATGCTAAAAGTCTGTTCGAATTATGTTAGCAGTTGTTGCATTATTTATGAAATCTTGCAGATAGGATGTCAAAACATTGTTTCATCGACGGTTTCCTTGAGGAAAGGTTGTATGTGATACAACTAGAAGGTTTTGTCGATCCTAAAGGATGCTAACAAGTATGCAAGCTCCAGCGATCCTTCTAAGGACTGGAGCAAGCATCTCGGAGTTGTAATATACGCTTTGATGAGATGATCAATGATTTTGGGTTTATACAAGGTTTATGAGAAACTTGTATTTCCAAATAAGTTAGTGGGAGCACTATAGAATTTCTGATTAGTATATGTGGTTGACATATTTTTGATCGGAAATGATGTAGAATTTCTCGAAAGCATATAGGGTTGTTTGAAAAGTTTTATTCAAAGGAAAACCTGGATTGAGCTACTTGAACATTGAGTATCAAGATCTATAGATAGATTAAAACACTTAATAGAACTTTCAAATGAATACATACCTTGACAAGATTTTGAAGGAGTTCAAAATAGATCAGTGCAAGGAGTTCTTGGTTGTGTTGTAAGGTGTGAATATTAAGTAAGATTCAAAACTCGACCATGGCAGAAGAAAGAGAAAGGACGAAGGTCGTCCCCTATGCCTTAGTCATAGGCTCTATAGTATGCTATGATGTGTACCGCACCTGATGTGTGCCTTGCCATGAATCTGTCAAGGAGTACTAGAGTGATCCAGGAATGGATCACTAGACAACGGTCAAAGTTATCCTTAGTAACTAGTGGACTAAGGATTTTTTTTCTCGATTATGGAGGTGATAAAAGAGTTCGTCGTATAGGGTTACGTTGATGCAAGTTTTGACATTAATATGGATAACTTTGAGTAGTAAATCGGATTCATATACTGGAATAGTTCCAAATGCGCATGGTAACAATATCTACAGGATGACATAGAGATTTTTAAAGCACACACGGATCTGAAAGATTCAGATCCATTGACTAAAATCCTCTCTCACAATTAAGATATGATCAAACCCTACGGGTGTTAGATTCATTACAATCACATAGTGATGTGAGCTAGGTTATTTACTCTAGTGCAAGTGGGAGACTGTTGGAAATATGTCCTAGAGGCAATAGTAAATTGGTTATTATTATATTTCCTTGTTCATGAAAATCGTTTATTATCCATGCTAGAATTGTATTGATTGGAAACTCAAATACATGTGTGGATACATAGACAACAGACTGTCCCTAGTGAGCCTCTAGTTGACTAGCTCGTTGATCAAAGATGGTCAAGGATTCCTAGCCATGGACAAGTGTTGTCACTTAATAACAGGATCACATCATTAGGAGAATGATGTGATGAACAAGACCCAAACTATGAATGTAGCATATGATCGTGTCAGTTTATTGCTACTGTTTTGTGCATGTCAATGTATCTGTTCCTATGACCATGAGATCATGAAACTCCCAGACACCGAAGGAATACCTTGTGTGTATCAAACTCTGCAACATAACTGGGTGACTATAAAGGTGCTCTACAGATATCTCCGAAGCTGTCTGTTGGGTTGGCATGGATCAAAACTGGGATTTGTCACTCCATGTGACACAGAGGTATCTCAAGGCCCACTCGGTAATACAACATCACAACAAGCCTTGGAAGCAATGTGACTAAGAAGTTAGTCACGGGATCTTGTATTACAGAATGAGTAAAGAGACTTGCCGGTAACGAGATTGAACTAGGTTTGGAGATACCGACGATCGACTCTCGGGCAAGTAACATACTGAAGGATAAAGGGAACATCATACGGGATTAATTGAATCCTTGACATAGAGGTTCAAACGATAGAGATCTTCGTAGAATATGCAGGAGCCAATATGGGCATCCCGTTCCCGCTATTGGTTATTGACCGGAGAGTGTCTCAGGTCATGTCTGCATAGTTCTCGAACCCGCAGTGTCTGCACACTTAAGGTTCGGTGACGTTTTGGTATAGTTGAGTTATGTATGTTGGTGACCAAAAGTTGTTCTGAGTCCCAATGAGATCCCGGACGCCACGAGGAGATGTGGTATGGTCCGGAGTTAAAGATCGATATATAGGAAAGTTGCATTTGGCTTCTGGAAAGTTTTCGGGCATTACCGGTAAAGTACCGGGAGTGACGAATGGGTTCCGGGGTTTTATCGGGAGGGGCCACCCACCCAGGAGAGAACCTAATAGGACTAAAGTTGGCGCACCAGCCCGTAGTGGGCTGGTGCGGCCACGCCAATAAGGCTATTTTGGCCAAGGAGCAAAAGAAGGGAAAACCCAAAGGAGAGGAGGTTTCCAAGTAGAAGGGGTCCTACTTGGAGTAGGATTGGAGGTGGACTCTTCCACCTCCACCTATTCGACCGAGCCAAGGAGGAGCCTTTGGGCTGCCTCCTCCCATCCCTCCCCCATATATATACTAGAGGGTAGAGAGGCTTTTTGCACCTCAATCAAAGGCGCAACCCTCTCTCCCTCTAGATCGTTTAGTCCTCTAGATTAGTTTCGCAAAAGCTTGGCGAAGCCGTGCTGGATTAATTCACCACCACCACCACCACGCCGCAATGCTAGAGAACTCATCGACCTCTCCTCCCCTCTTGCTGGATCAAGAAGGTGGTGATCGTCATCGAGTTGTACGTGTGCTGAACGCGGAGGCGCCGTTCGTATGGCACTAGATCGGGATGGATCGCGGGACGAACCGTGATGAGATCACAGGACGGGCTGCGATTTGGATCGCGAAGATGTTCCACTACATCAACCGCGTTATATACGCTTTCGCTTAGCGATCTACAAGGGTATGTAGATACACTCTCCCCTCTCGTAGATGATCATTACCATGGATAGGTATTGAGTGTGCGTAGGAATTTTTTTGTTTACCATGCAACATTCCCCAACAAAAGGAAGGTAGCACTCGACCCCTTCAAGGATGGTCCGACGGCACCATCAGGCGGCACCAGGTCGGTGTCGGACATGCTGACATGGATTTCTCCAGATCCCAACCATTACCCCGGGTGCTTTAGAGCACTCCACCATACCGCCCACCATCCTGCGCCAGCACGAGGTTGAATCCACCCGCGCTTTCTCACCATGAAACCGAGAAGTGGGGCCTGCACAACGATGTAGAAGAGTCGGGACTAGGGTAGTAGCACTGTGAGCATGCGGGAGGACCCGACCTTCACCGTCAATGATAGTAACCGACTAAATACAATAGCAGGAGCGTACCAGGCCCTTGGGCCCACAGACACAGTCGGGCACTAAAATGCGAGAAAATCTCCCGTCATCGCAGTGTAAAAGGCACGCCGCTAATGTCGTCGTCCCCCATCCGAACCGCCCCTCCTCTTCACTGCACAATAAGCAACCAGTTCGCACCGAAGCGGGCCTGCTAGGACTCAAATGGGACCCTAAGGGCCCAGATCTGGGCCGGGGCACGCCAATAGGCAACCCCGTCACCAAGGAGTAGCACCACCCCTCTTTGGACCTAGGCCACCGGCTACCACCTTCAGGTCGCCGGACCGGACCTTGCCGAGCCGCTCCACCATCGAGCTCATTGTTGAGGAACGTTGCATGTGAAACAAAATTTTCCTACGCACACGAAGACCTATCATGGTGATTTCCATCTACGAGTGGAGATTTGGATCTACATACCCTTGTAGATCGCACAGCAGGAAGCGTTAAGAAACGCGGTTGATGTAGTGGAACGTCTTCACCTCCCTCGAACCATCCCACGAACCGTCCTGCGAACCGTTCCAATCTAGTGCCGAACGGATGGCACCTCCGCGTTCAGCACACGTACAACTCGACGATGATCTCGGCCTTCTTGATCCAGCAAGCAAGACGAGAAGTAGATGAGTTCTCCGGCAGTGTGACGGCACTTCAGTGGTGGTGATGATCTACTCCTGCAGGGCTTCGCCCGAGCTCCGTGGAAATCCGATCTAGAGGTGGAACTGTGTAGTTTAGGCTAGAGTTGCACATGGCAAAGTTGTGTCTCAAAAAGCCCTAAACCTCCATTATATATAGGAGGGAGGGGGAGGGGCTAGCCTTGAGGAACAAGGCCCTCAAGGGTGCGCCGACGCTAGGAGGAGGAGGACTCCTCCTCCAATTCGGTTTGGGAAGGAGGAGTCCTCCTCTTCCTTCCCACCTCCCTCTTTCCCTTTTCTTTTGTTTTTATTTTTGGAATTTTCTTATGTGGCGCCATGGGCTCCTTGGGCTGACTCCACCAGCCAACTAAAGACTTGTGGCGCCACCCTAGGGCCTTAGGCTCACTCCCGGGTGGGTGGGCCCCTCCCGGTGAACTCCCGGAACCCATTCGTGACTCCCGGTACACTTCCGGAATTGCCCGAAACTTTCCGGTGACCAAATGAAACCATCATATATATCAATATTTGTTTCCGGACCATTACGGAAACCCTCGTGACGTCATGATCTCATTTGGGACTCCGAACAACATTCGGTAACCACACATATAACTCAACTATACTAAAACATCATCGAACCTTAAGTGTGCACACCCTGCGGGTTCGAGAACTATGTAGACATGCCCCGAGGCACTCCTCGGTCAATATCCAACAGCGGGACCTGGATGCCCATATAGGATCCTACATATTCTCCGAAGATCTTATCGATTGAACCTCGGTGTCAAGGATTCATATAATCCTGTATGTCATTCCCTTTGTCCTTCGGTATGTTACTTGCCCGAGATTCGATCGTCGGTATCCGCATACCTATTTCAATATCATTACCGGCAAGTCTCTTTACTCGTTCCGTAATACAAGATCCCGTGACTTACACTTAGTCACATTGCTTGCAAGGCTTGTGTGTGAAGTTGTACTACCGAGTGGGCCCCGAGATACCTCTCCGTCACACGGAGTGACAAATCCCAGTCTTGATCCATACTAACTCAACGAACACCTTCCGAGATACCTGTAGAACACCTTTATAGTCACCCAGTTACGTTGCGACGTTTGATGCACACAAGGTATTCCTCCAGTGCCAGTGAGTTACATGATCTCATGGTCATATGAACAAATACTTGACACGCAGAAAACAATAGCAATAAAACGACACGATCAATATGCTACATTCATAGTTTGGGTCTAGTCCATCACATGATTCTCCTAATGATCTGATCCAGTTATCAAGTGACAACACTTGCATATAGTCAGAAAACCTTGACTATCATTGATCAACTGGCTAGCCAACTAGAGGCTTGCTAAGGACATTGTTTTGTCTATGTATCCACACATGTATCTAAGTTTTCATTCAATACAATTATAGCATGGATAATAAACGATTATCTTTAAAAAGGAAATATAATAATAACTATTTATTATTTCCTCTAGGGCATATTTCCAACACTCATTCCTTGAGAAGCAGGGCCGTTGAGGGGCATGTGCGAGCTGTGCGCTCGCACAGGGCCCCCAATATTCGGGGGGCCCAACTAAGGTCCATCTGTATATATATATAGTCTAAAAAATAGTTATAGGCTAAATAAACATACTCCAGGCTCCTCCCAGGCAGACACTTCTCGGGCATGGCCTTTGTCTTCAGAATTGTCCATTGCATCGTACTCAGGCCTAATCCTACTAGCGTAGAAAATTATGCGCCTGAGTATACGCACATCATGATGTTCCTTCGGACTGAAACAACGGCGGCGATCGAGATCGCTTTGCAGGTTGACGGGCGCAGCGACAACCAGGCAACGAGCCAACGAGCAGAAGCGGCCGCCAGACGCCGCCGGTAGGCCATCACGCGCCCGCGCCGGTGGCCGACCGGCACTGCCGCGGAAGCGCCCAACAGGAACGGTGTATGCAGCAGGTCTTCCTTTTCCTTAATTTTGATTCAAGTTGATCTGAAGGAGATAATCTTCTGAAGATGATCTGACCGGGAGATAATCTTCTGAAGACGGATTTTGATTCCAGGTTGCAACAGTTTTGGCTTCATATCATCTTTTGCCTGCTCCCAACACTCTTCCAGGTCTTCCTTTTCCTTAATTTTGATTCACATTAAACAGACCTTGCCCAGTGGTATCATTCACCTCACCTTTTCCTTAATTTTGATTCAGATTACAGAGATAATCATGCATTCTAATTCTGGAAGAAAGTATGATTCTGGTGCCTTCAAACGCAAGAAGAAACATAAATTAGATGAAGATGCTCAATCTCAGTATGGTGCTCTTGATAAATATGTTGTGAAAGGACCCCAAACTAATTCTGAAAATCAAACACCAAATGCTAACATTGATGATGGTCAAGATGTTAATGCAGTAGATGTTGAGGTTGTCGCCGCAGAAATTCAAGAAGGTGATCATGGTTATTGTGATAATGCACAAGAGGGTGAGTTTACCGCTACAGAAATTAGTGACGGTAATGATGTCAATATTTCCGATGAAGATCATGACCCGAATATTTCAGATGACATGAATAATTCTGTTCAGCTTGATATATTTGATCCTAGAAATTGGGATGGACTTGATCCTAGAAAGATTGATATCTTGCTGCAAAAGGGTCCTAAAAGAGAAGATATTGAGTATGGTCCTTATGACAAGTTCTCTAGAAGGTTTGCTGCATTATCGTTTAGTAGAATTCTTTCAAATGGAGAAAAGTTTGACAGAGAGTGTCTGAAAATGAACTTGGTGGTTTTGAATTTGTAGTGTCGATAATTATCTCGTATGATATATTATCCGTTGTTAATTTGATCAGCAAGCAGCTGCAATCAAAGGACATGCTCATTGATATTGCAATTGAGTCTATACAGGGTCTGATTTCCTTTTTCAGTAAGTATAGAGAAAATGGCTTTTCAAAAGCATTGGAAGCTGCAAAAGAAATTGCACTTGAGATGGATATTCATCCGGAGTTCCGCACCAAGCGTAAAATCAAAAGAAAAAGACAATTCGATGAGGGCGCAGATGATGGATCTATTGTTTCACAATCTACATAGGAGTCATTTAGGATCAATTATTTTCTACAAGTGGTTGATCAAGCTATAGTTTCACTTACCAGGAGGTTTGAGCAATATCAGGGGTATGAAAAACTTTGGTTTCTTATTTACTTCAGACAGGCTGCGATCTTTGGTTGATAAAAGTTTGCTTGCTGCTTGTGTTAATCTTGAGGATGCACTTAAGAGTGGAGAACACAAAGACATTGATGGAGCGGAATTGTTTTACGAGTTAATTTTCATCCAGGATTTAGTTAAGAATTCCATGGGCCTGTTGATATTCTTGAGATTCTGATGAAGCGTCCCTTCTATCCTAATGCTATTATTGCGTATAGGATTTTGTTAACCATTCTTGTAACTCTTGCAACTACGGAAAGGAGCTTCTCTAAACTCAAGTTGTTGAAATCCTACTTGCGTTCTGCTACGACACAAGAAAGGCTCAATGGTTTGGCGACAATAGCACTTGAAAATGATAAGAAGATTAACTATGAAAATATAATTGAAGATTTTATTTTAAAAAACACAAGACGGATGACACTTTTCAATAGAGCATGAGGTTAGTTTATTGCTTTAAGTATTTTACATTGATACTTAAGAATATTCTACGTCTTGTATGAAATAACATAAATTTTAATTACATAATTAGGTGATCATGTTAGTGTTATTGTATGTTTTTTTTAATGTTAAGACCTCATTTTGCTTTTCATACCGGGATCCGAATTTTTGAAGACGGCCCTGTTGAGAAGGAGGGCCGCGCAAAGGTAAAGAAGATTCCATCATGGCCAACATCATCCGGGCCAGATTCAGGGGCGTCCGCAGCTGCCGCATGGGAGAGGAGGAGGGAGAGGAAAAGGGGGGCGGAGGAAGGAGGTCCACACGCTGCCTCGGCCGCCTTCCGTGGAGACGGCACTGGTTGGCCCTCTCGCATGCTTGCAGTAGTCGCTCGCGTGTACCTCTAGGTACCAAACTTGTTTGTCCCTTTGGCTTCATTATTTCGGCCGAGGAGATGATGTACGACTACGAACGATATATCCAATCCCATGTCCCAAGTCTCATGACGAACTGCCATCTGACGTGGCCTTGTTATTCATAGTCCTTGCTGCCCCCCCCCCCCCCCCCCAATGGACTTTGACCGGATAAGGTATTCTGTGTGCTCAGAATAGTCAACGAAAAACAAGAACAGGAATCTTCAAGAGTAGAGTGGGAAAGCTGAAAGCAACTTTCACGGTCGACCGATATTTTCTCGATAAAATGGTTGATCGATATCATATGCTATAGCTTTGTGTAAGGGCATGGCACCGCTTGATTGGCCACACCATGGACAAAGGACAAATATCTATTACTATAGTAATTCCTCCATTTCTAAATATAAACTTCTTAAAATTTTACTAACGAACTAAGTATGAAACAAGATAAATAATTTATACTTTAGAATATATTTTTATAATCCGTATGTGATTTGCTGGTGAAATCTTTAAAAGATTTATACTGTGCATTTAGGAACGGAGAGAGTAGAAGGAAAGATCAACACAGAGAAGAGGTCAAGCACGTGCGGTAATTATAAGTCAAACAATCACCTTGGTTATAACTACACTTATCTGTTTTGTTCTGCAAGGACCAACGAGGAATTGGAATCTGGCTTGATCTAGACTCCACAGGATTGCTCTCCAAGCACCTGCAGACAAGTTGGCTAGCCAGATCGATCATTCGGGTTGGTCAGTGCCTCATCTGATGTGGACGCAATTGGTCGAATATATAATAAGTATATAAAACCAGCTAACGTTTCCTCGCAAAACTTTTCTTTGTGTTGCCATTAAAGAACTACTAGTACATCACATCCGAGTCTCGATGAGGACGATGGTGGTTCACTTGATGGAATATAAGAGCTCAAGAGATAAATAGTCCTAGGTTACAATGGCAACATTGACCCGTTCTGTACCGACTCTGCTTTTGTGGGCTTATCTAAAATACTCTGCTTTTGTGGTTTGGTCGGATCGGATGGCTGTGTGACGTCCAATAACGACCGAATTTGTCTCAGGCTCCCTGCATTTTCGTGGAATCCAACGTCAATATTGAGCACGCCGCGAGGTAGAGCATCTACAGTCGAACATTGTAAATTTCATCCCTGAAAGACGCGTTCGTATACACGAAGCAGTCATGTCTCATATACGCTCGTCTACATTTAAGATGAAAGCACAATTGCTTTCTATGATGGTTTAATAATTGATCACAACATATACATTATTGAATTAATATGTTTATCCAAGTATGTTTCAGAAAAGTTTAAAAGATGATTTGGCTAAAGCCTTATGTGGAGATGCCCCTTGATGCAAGAAATGAATAGAATTGCCTCAAGTTTCAAGGTAGAAGGCTCTTCATTTTATTTTTGTCAGAAATCATTTTTGAGTTCATAGGAAAGCCAATACTATTATAAAGGGGTGAGGTATTAAAATGAACTGGTTTCTCAAGTGCTCTAAGTTAGCTACCAAAATACTCAGTTATTTTCCTCCCACATAATCATTCTATCCAAAACCACATACTCAAAATTGGTCCTACCAAGTTTTCCATTTCGGCACCACCGAGTTTGGGTGACCAACTTTCGGTTGCCTCGGTATACAAAATCGGAATTTCCGAGTTTTAGTATCGGTGTCACCAAGTTTGCTCATCTGACCGTAAGTCACTTTTTCGGTGCCATCGAGTTGTGTATATCGGTCCAACCGAGATTCAAAAGTTGATGCCTTTATACAAGTCGGTACCGCCGAGTTTATGACTTCGGTGTCCCGAGTTTGCCACTTTAGGTGTAACGGTTGGATTTTGTGTGTTGCATATATATACTCCTTCACCCACCTCTCATTCGTGAGAGAAGCACCCGAAACACACACTTCTTTGTCAGTACATTTTTCTGAGAGAGAGCCACCTACTCAGGTGTTGAGACAAAGATATCTCATTCCAATCATTTGAAAGTTGATCTCTAGCCTCCCGAATATGCTTTCCACCAAATCAATCTCTCCTACCCATGCATATTCTGTGAGAGATAGATTTTGTGTTGAGGAGACTATCTTTAGAAGCACGAGAGCAAGGAGTTCATCGTTCTATCACATCTAATACCTTTTGGAGGGTGGTGCCTCCCAGATTGGTTAGGTGTCGCTTGGGAGCCTCCTACTTCGTGTTGTGGAGTTGAATCAAGATGTTTGTAAGGGCAAAGAGATCGCCTACTTCATGAAGATATACCGTGAGTAAGGCTAGTCCTTCGTGGGCGGAAGCCGTGGTGGAATAGATAAGGCCGCTTCTTCGTGGACCCTTCGTGGGTGGAGCCCTCCGTGGACTCTCGCAGTCGTTACCCTCCGTGGGTTGAAGTTTCCACTAACATGGACGTAAGATAGCGCCACATATCGGAACCATGCCAAAAATCGCCGAGTCAACCTCATGTGTTTGATCTCCCTACCTTACTCCTTTACTTTACATTTGGATGTTTTACTTTCCGATGCTACACTCTTAGAACTGCATGGGTAGGGTGTACTTGACTTGCCTTAACTGCCAAAGCTACCCTCAACTAAAATTGGGAAAAGGCTAAATTTTTATCCTCTCAAGTAGTCTAATCACCCCCCCCCCTAGACATACTTTTGATCCTATAAGTGGTATTAGAGCTTTGGTCTCCATTGCATTGGTTTAACAACCTAGAAGAGTATGACGTCTAGTGAGGAAAATTATCACCGTAGAGGTCCATACTTCGATGGCACTAATTTTGCTAGCTGGAAGCATAAGATGAAAATGCATATTCCTGGTTTTAATCCTCGCGTTTGGGCTTTTTATTCGTATTGGTGTGCAAGGTGATTTCTTCGGAGAAGGGCGTGAACTGGATTGTGATGCGATAGCCGATGAACTGGAGATGTTGCAACTCAATGCACAAGCCTGCGACATCATCTTCAACTATCTATGCCCCGAAGAGTTCAACAAAACCAGTCGCCTTTGAGAATGCAAAAGAAATTTGGGATAATTTGATCGATATGCACGAAGGTATTGATTCTGTCACAGAATTTAAGT
This sequence comes from Hordeum vulgare subsp. vulgare, assembly GCF_904849725.1. Taxonomy (NCBI): domain Eukaryota; kingdom Viridiplantae; phylum Streptophyta; class Magnoliopsida; order Poales; family Poaceae; genus Hordeum; species Hordeum vulgare. The sequence continues at coordinate 79,161,797 of NC_058524.1, read as the reverse complement.
GGGATGTGCGTCAAAGTCAGCTTGACAAGTTCAAGATGAAGGATGGTGAAGGTGTCACTGAAATCTACTCTAGGCTAGCTCTCAGCACCAATGAGATTGTCGTCTTAGGAAGCGAAGAGATGACCCACAAATTCATCATCAAGAAGATACTTAGAGCTCTTGATGGTAAGCATGACACCGTGTGCATATTGATCCAAATGATGCCAAACTACAAAGATCTCAAGCCAACTGAAGTCATTGGTAGGATTGTTTCTCATGAGATGTCACTCAAGGACAAAGATGAGTTGCACAACAAGTCAAGCGGTGCTTACAAAGCTTCATGTGATGCTCCTGATACTTCAAAGGATAATCTTTTCACTCGTGAAGAGATAAGCCTCATGGCCAGAAAAATTCAACAAGTTCTAGAAGAGTAGAGGCAAAGAGAGAATCTCAAACTCAAGACACGATGAGAAGCATTCGTCTAGTCGTGACCAAAACTGCTACAACTGTGCGAAACCCGGACACTACTCCAATGAGTGCTCGGCTCCCTAGAAGCAAAGAGAAGAGTCACTTCGAAGACGAAGCTCAAAACACGAGCCACCTCGCAGAGAGAGAAGGAGTAGAGAAGATCGTTATGAACGAAGACACTCACAAAGAGGCAAGGAATCGAAGAAAAGGGACAAATACACCAAGAGCGGCTCAAGAAGAAGACATCAAGCTCATGTTAGTGAATGGGTCTCTGGCTCCGAGTGTGACAACCAATCCAAGAGAAGATACCACTCCAACTCTGACTATAGTCAAGATGAATGTGTTTTCGGCATTGCACTTGTTTCCTCCAACTCCTACGACTTATTTGATTCACCAAATGAAGTAGTCGGAAACTGCTTCATGGCTAAAGGCCCCAAGGTATCACACCCCGAGTATCTTGATTTAAATAGTGATGAAGATGACTTGTTAGGAGAAGATGACTTCCACTTTGATAAAACTAGTGATTGCACTGAAAATGAACTTGCCAATTATCATGCTAGTCAAGAGAAATCGAATGATGGTGATAAGAAAGTGATTGAACGAGTAAATCAAGAATTAAACACTCTTAAGTTAGCTCATGAAACTACTCTAGAAGATCATATAGAGCTTGCAAGAACTCGTGAGAAGCTACGCTTCGAGAAGCTCAATTTGGAGCAAGAACATGAGTTCCTAAAAGCGATCAATGATGACCTTCGAAAGAAGAGTTCTTCTTATCTAGCCAAACGATTACTCGTCTACTTTTGTTACACAAGTTAAACCTAATAATACAAGTAAAAAAGGCAAGAACGTTTCTTATTCTAGTAACAACCATGCTAAAGCTAAATCGAATGATGTTGTTACTAGTAGTTCTCTTGATTCCACAAATGATTCTCTTAGCCAAGTTACACTTGAGCAAGAAAACGATTTATTGAAAGGGATTATAGAGAGAGGTGCCTTCAAGAGTCTTGTCGGGAGTAAGCAATTTGAGAAAATTGTGCGCAAGCAAGGAGGACATCGGAAGAAACAAGGTGTTGGCTACTTCAACGTCAACGGAGATGATTGGGAAGAAGGTCCATGTCCCATTCCTAAGTTTGTTCCTCAATAGGAGAAGTATGATCCTACTCCTCCCAAGGGAACAAGCTCACAAGATGCCCTTCTACCACAAGACCACAAGGGCAAGGGAAAGCTTCAAGAGGACATTGACTTATTTGAAGAGGAACCCCAAGTCAAGGTCAAGTGGATTCCCAAGGACACTTCTAGCACTACCTCATCTAGTGCTACCACAACTCCAAGGATCCCCATAAGTTGATGTGGATTCCCAAGAGGAAGAACTAGAAAGTTCTTGAGGGGTGACTTCGCCAATGAAATTCACTGTCATTCGTTTTGGCAAGAACTACTTGCAATCAACCTCAACCATATGCACTAGTTCAAGGAGTCACACATTCCCCCAAAGGTAAGCAAGGAACAAGGTAATTAATGCATCTTTGGACATCATCCCATTTGTATTTCCTTCCATGTCCACAGATATTCTCGCATATGTTCCTCATGCTTTGGGACGAACCCATGTAGGTGAGAAGAGTAAGAAACAAGAATGATTGTTCCCAACTCAAGATGATCTTCATCAACATTGAGCATCCACCACTACACCTACTTGAAGTCTTCTACGATAAAACCCAAGGTTAGTTTGTCCCTCTTAGGGGGATGTCATATCAAGGGGGAGCTTTACTCTAAATATTGAGTCCAAGCATCTCGTAAGGATATGAACACATTAATGCTTTTGTAAAAGTGGTAACCCCACTTGTCCTTAACGATGAGTATGACATATGATCAAGTATTCTTACTTGGCTCCTATGTCAATATACTCATATATAGATGACTTTGTCATCGCCCAAGTGCTTGAAAGATGCTAGGATGTTTGTGCATGTTCACCATATTTTATCAATCATTTTATTGTGTGAGCATGTTGGTCTGCATATTCTTGATCATTCGAGGACATCCAATTGTTGTTATTTGGCTCTTGATTTATCTTTTGCCAATTGGATGGACCAGAATGCCTAGGGTCCTCCTCTAGCTATCTATGCTATCTCATCTCAAGTTCTATTCATGCTTCATCACAAAACTTGAACAAGCACTTGTCGATCCCTTTGTGTGAAGGATCACTTGGAGTTCTGTATCGTCAAAGGCCACCTTCCAAAACCTCTTTGTGAATCTCAGTGAAACCAACTCAACAGACTCGGTTCCACTGAATTCCAAAGTTGATCTGGGTTATTAATCTCGGTACCACCGAAATCACCAACTCGGTTACACCGAATTTCCTTGTCAGCTGACAGTTGAGGAACTCAATGACACCAATTTTGTCATCTCGGTGACACCGACAACGATGGGTATAAAGTCTTTTAGACTGGACGTTTTGAAGTTCATTCTTCAAACGGTTCGATCCCGAACCCTAAGCTGCCGCCGAAGGACCCCAGGTAGTCGCCTTTGTCTTCCCGCGCACCTTCGCCGCTGGGATTCACCGCCGTCGATGGAATCTTCATCACCGTCGCCGCCGTAGTCGGACCGCCACCAAGTTAGGGTATAGATCCGTCTTTCTCTTGCACTCCATCGATCAATCTCATGCGCATTAGAAATTTTATCTATAAGCCCCATGTGCAAACCCCTCTTCCACCAAAAGTTCCCGTAGAACTGGCGAACGAGAAATTTTTAGGTTTAGCCGTCCGAAGAACTCATCTCGGTGACACTGATTGGCAAAAGTCGGTTGCACCTATTTTGAACCTAGTGTTCCTGAGAATGAACTTAGTGAGACCGAGTTGTCAATTTAGGTTCCACCGAAGTGATGACCAAGTTTCTGTGAAGAAGTTCATTTGTCTCGGTGACTCCAAAAGTTCAAACTTGGGGCTCCCGAAATGTGATCTGCAGAAAGTTAAAACTAAGGGTTTCTTTGTTCAAATTTTTGAAAAAAACTTTTGTGTTTTGTGATGCTCAACCCTTATGCTCTTCCATATCTGCTTCACAGGTCTGCTTGTCTGCTGGTCTATTGGTTGCTTGTTTCGTGTGTCAGGATTTCAGGATGTGATGATAGCCATAATGACTACAGAGAAAACAGTGTTGAGATGGACTCAGGCACAAGTCATGAAAAGAAAGCTTCTGACCCAAGTTCTCCTAGCTCTCATGGCTTGCCCAAAGCAGCCACCAGGCAGAGGAAGAAGCTTGTCTCAGATGAAGAGGACTCAGACTTTGTGCCACATGATACTTGAGCTCCTCCAAAGGCTCCAAGGAAGACTGTTAGAAATGAGTATGCTAATCCTGCTTATCTTAGAGCACCTGCTTCTGCAAAGAAAAGTACAACACTTTCCATTGACAATCCTCCTAAGAAGGTGGTGCAAAGAGAGCCAGAAAGAGGGTGATTCATGTTGTTGGAAGACCTACTTCCATGTATGAGGACCCACAAGATGCTGCTGAAGAAGATGAGATCTCAGTTGATGCCCCTCCTCCTCCTCCTAAGAAGAAGAAGCTCATGGCTGATGCCATGCCCAAGAAGCGTGCTTCTAAGCCCCGTCCTAAGGCTAAGAAGAATGTAGTTCATAAGAAGACTACAAAGGACATTCCTGCAGCTGTTAAGGAGAAAGGCCCTGCTTCCGGTGCCTTTGCTGCAGAGAAAGAAGATGAGAATGCACCCATTCTCAGAAAGCTCCGACCAAATCTGCCACTTCATAATGATGCTCGTCCAGTAGCTGAAGACATGAAGAAGAGGAAAGATGCAGGTTTGAGAAAATGGAGAGTTGTTGATCTATATGCTATCACGAGAAGGATTGTTGTTGATCCAAGGTTTCACACCAATAAACAACAAGGTTTCTATGAGACTATCTTGTATGACAAATATCTAGCTGCAAGCGACATGAGATATGTTGATTGGGCTTACATCAAAGCCAATGAAGATTTCTTTCGCCATGTGCAAGACAACTTCAAGTCTGTGGACATTGAAGATTGTGTTGGAAAAGAGATGACCCCATGGAATGATGAACTAATCATGCAATTCTACTTGACTTTCATTTCTATGGAGATGGTTCTATTGTATGAATGACGAATGGTCAGAATATGAGTCAACAATTGATGAGCGGGCCACTATCATTGGTGCCCCTAAGCAGAAAGAGAGTGATCTTGATGTGTATTTTGAAGCAAAGAAGAGTCACAACTCTATGCCCAACATGTAAAAGCAATTCCTCACAAGTATTTGGCAACTCACAAGATGGGCTATGTGTACTTCTTGCAAGCAGGAATACCCACCACTAATACCATTCGGAGACACACCTTGATGCCTAAATCAGGTGATGATAAGATGATCAAAGGTCACTCCATCAACTTGTTGGACCTTTTTGACACTCACACCAGATTCTGAGTGATCGACTTGATAGTAGAGACTATCCGGAGGACTGCTGCTGATCAGAAAAGATCATGTGGATATGCCCCGTACATTCAAATGCTTATCAATGCCAAGCTAGGCAAGCATGTATATCTCCTTAATCGTCCCCATTGACCTCTTCAGCCAGAATTTGAAGAAAATGAAGTGAAGATGGATGACAATGATCCCAACTCAGCTGCAGCCAGAATGGCAATGGAGGCAACAGAAGCTGAGGCTGCTAGGAATGTGCCACCACCAGTTCCACAGCTCAGAACTCAAACTGAGCAAATGGCATTTCTAGTTAGCTCTGTCCAAGGTACGGAGAAGAACATCACGGAGATTATTGAAAATCAGAAAATCCTAGAGCGGGTCGTGGACACAAATTTTCATGACATGGATGTGAAGGCTACAAAATTGACCACTATAGTTAAACAGCTTCAACATGAAGTTGACTGAGTGCAAATTCCATGCTCAGATGATGATGATGATGATGAAGAGTCGCCTCCTCGCACTACTACTCAGTTCAGCACCAGTCCTAGGTCAGCTGATGTACCTGCTTCGGAGACAAGACATACTTCATCAACTGAAGCATTTGCACCTGCACCTTCAGCTCCATCTCCAGCTCAAGCACCTCTAGTATCCACTCCTCAAGCTCCAGGACATTCAGAAGAAGACTTCATGGATGATGTCCTGTCAACTCCATCATCAGCTGCCCAGAGAGACGATTAGCTCTACACTTTTGAACTTTTTGGTAACTTGTTGTTAAAGGGGGAGAAATGTATAGATCATATATAGATCATAAGGCTTCGAGTGAGAAAGAGCTTTTGACTTTATTTTCTCTCATTTGGTTTTACAAACTTTGATCTTTTGGATGACTTTATCCAGTTCCCTGTGTTTGATCATACGCTTTATCTTGTTTGATGCTACACTATCATCCTTTAGCTATGGTTGTGATGATCATTCACTTATCTTGTTGGTGTCATGTGCTTACTATTCGTTCTTATCTTGTTTGCGCACCACCAAGATGTATGTGACATGGAAGAGTGACCCATGATCCTAATTGATCGTGCATTTGCATTCAAACGCAAATTTTAAAAAATGCACAAATTTAGGGGGAGCTCTTGCTTTTCACATACTTCTCAAAGTGTCGATGCTAATCATTGATTATATCATTTGTCGAAGCTTTGATCTATATGTTGTCATGAATTACCAAAAAGGGGGAGATTGAAAGCACAATTGCTCCCTAGGGTGGTTTTGATAATTGATCACAACATATGCATCATTGGACTAATACGTTTATCCAAGTATATTTCAGACAAGTTCAAAAGATGCTTTGGCTAAAGGCTTATGCGGAGATGCCCCTTGATGCAAGAAAGGAATAGGATTGGCTCAAGCTTCAAGCTAGAAGATTCTTCATTTTTTTGGGAAATCACTTTTGAGTCCATAGGAAAGCCAATACTATTAAAAGGGGGTGAGGTATAAAAATGATCTGGTTGTTCTAGTGCTCAAAGTTAGCCACCAAAATACTCAGTCATTTTTCCCCACATAACCATTCTGTCCAAGACCACATACTCAAAATTGGTGCCACCAAGTTTTCCATTTTGGCCCCACCGAGTTTAACCTGAGACACAATACTAGCCATTTCCACCAAATTGGTGCGGCCGAAACCATATCGGTGCTACCGAGTTTCGGTGACCAACTTTCGGTTACCTTGGTACACAAAATTGGAATTTCCGATTTTGAGTATCGGTGTCACCGAGTTTGCTCATCTGTCCGTTAGTCACGTTTTCGGTGCCACCGACTTGTGTATCGGTCTCACCAAGATTCAAAAGTTGTTGCCTTTAGTACAAGTCGGTACCACCGAGTTTATGACTTCGGTGTCACTGAGTTTGCCACTTTAGGTGTAACGGTTGGATTTTGTGTGGTGCCTATATATACCCCTTCACCCACCTCTCATTCGTGAGAGAAGCACTCAGAACACACACTTCATTGTCAGATCCATTTTTTCTGAGAGAGAGCCGCCTACTCATGTGTTGAGACCAAGATATTCCATTCAAATCATTTGAAACTTGATCTCTAGCCTCCCCAAGTTGCTTTCCACCAAATCAATCTCTCCTACCCATGCATATTCTGTGAGAGAGTGATTTTGTGTTGAGGAGACTATCTTTAGAAGCACGGGATCAAGGAGTTCATCGTTCTACCACATATATTACCTTTTGGAGGGTGGTGCCTCCTAGATTGGTTAGGTGTCGCTTGGGAGCCTCCTACTTCATGTTGTGGACTTGAACCGAGATATTTGTAAGGGCAAGGAGATCACCTACTTCGTGAAGATCTACTGTGAGTAAGGCTAGTCCTTCGTGGGCGGGAGCCGTAGTGGAATAGACAAGGACGATTCTTCGTGGACCCTTTACGGATGGAGCCTTCCGTGGACTCTCGTAGTCGTTACCCTCCGTGGGTTGAAGTCTCCACTAACATGGACGTACGATAGCGGCACCTATCGGAACCATGCCAAAAATCGCCATGTCAACCTCATGCGTTTGATCTCCCTACCTTACTCCTTTACTTTACACTTGCATGTTTTACTTTCCGCTGCTACACTCTTAGAACTGCATGTGTAGGGTGTACTTGACTTGCCTTAAGTGCCAAAGTTGTCTCTCAACTAAAATTGGGAAAAGGCTAAATTTTTATCTTGTCAAGTAGTCTAATCACCCCGTGTAGACATACTTTCGATCCTACACAAGTCTTTCATATTTCATCTCGTACTTCCATAGAAAAGCATGCAAAATGAAACGAATATGTACTACGTAGTACTATATTACTCATCGTCGTCGTGAAAAATGGCCTAAGCTGCCTACGCCGCCTCCATGTGTTGCCGATGAGGTCGTCTGACCTCCGCAGCTGCCTCCGAGCGGATGGAGTTCCGGATGACCAGCTGCTCGGGTCACAGATCCACGACTGCCGGCGCCTCCTCCTCCCCCACATCCAGCGGAGGCGACTCCTCCATCGGCTCCTTCTCCTCCTTTCCCACAGCTAGCAGCGGCGCCTCCTTCGTCGGCTCTTGCAGGTCCTTCCCCACAGATAGTGGCGACACGTCCTTCGTCGGCTCCTACTCCTCCTCCTCTTCCACCCCAGCTCCTACTCTTCTCCGTCCTTCACCTCCTCGAAATCCTCCTTCTGATCCAGAGGTAGCCATGCCTTCCTCCGGATCCAGAGGTAGCCATGCCTCGCTCTGGATCAGGACCTGCTCAAGGAGCCAGAGACGGTGCTGGATTGTGTAGCACCGACGGCGTGGGGCATGGCTGACGGGCTCGGGTTGCACGACGAAACGGAGAAGGTGGATGTGCTATGGTTGGGGGATGTCGATCGGCTTAAATAGCTGGCTATGGATAAGGGTGGTGAGCCGGAGCAGTGCCACGTGGCGTTCACACCGCGGCGTCGGTCGAGGCACCCGTCGGACCCTCGGGATTTCGGGAGATTCCGCATGGGGACACGCCGTCAGGCTGACGTGGCGGGCGTGCTCGGGCTCCCCCATATTTGGGCTGGAAATAAGGTATGCCGGTCAGCCCAGGCGTTTGAGGCCGGTTTGAGGAGTCTATCTGAATCGCTTTTTTTGTAACCGGTCAGTGATCAGACGACCTAGCCGAGCGTTTGAGAAAAGTTCGAGGGATCCTACTGTAGATGTTCTTAGGTTCCCGGATAACGTATGAAATGCCAAAAAGAGATTACCATGTGAATGTATCTCCAACCCCGTGCATCGAAACTGATATACAAGACATTTATGGACACATCCGGATGTGTCACATTTATGAACACATCGTGATGTATCCACGAACGTCTCAGTCTCACATATAGGCGGCCATCTAATCTCTTGCATCAAATGACTCTCCCTTTCAGGAAAAAAAGTAAACCAAATATTAGTCGTGTAGCCTCACTTTGAATCTCGATCAATAACAATTAAATCATACATTTAAATCCTAATAAAAAGCAGAATTTTCAACAAGTTTTTAAAATTCATCAATCCCAAATTCAACCATATTCCTTCGAAGCGACATTTATCTCAAGTTTTCTCTTCTCAAGCTTGACCTTCTTCATCATGCATGTTGTTCACCCAAATGGGCTGGTCCTTGAGCTTCATCACACAGTGTGCCAATGCGAAGGCTTTGCCCTCCGTCCTTTGGTACATCACAACAACGTTTTCGGGCCATACAATGACGTGATAATCAAGCTACAACATTGGGTGAATCAAAGTATTGATCAACACCTAGAGCAACAACAAGTAAAACTTACGATCTCCATACGACGGGCGACTTGGTGAAGCAAGGATGGTACGACAAGAATTGGACGGTGACTGAAGTGATGTATAAGCGGCGACGACATTTTTGATTGGTACGGATAGAGAGCAAGGGGAGGAACATAGTGGGGGAAAGGGCCCCGGTAGGGGGTTGGATGGGTTGGATGTGTCGTGCACGCATCGAGACTCCCCCCCAATGCTTCCACAAGTTTGTTTTTGATTTTACGAAATTTGAGCATCTAGACCGGTTCATGAACTTATTATGCACAATCATAAAATGTTTAAACCACGTCTATCAATGTTTTGATGTATAGTGTTGAAGATGTCCTCAGTTCATGGTCTCATCATGTTTGTCATTCCGTGGAAGAGACGAGAGTGATCTGGAGGCCAACTTGTGAGCGTCAGATTGCATGTCGTCTCCTACCTTCATGGCAAAATTTCGGTTTTTTACCCTTTTAGTGAAGTAAATCGAGATCTGACCCTCGTTTGCAAAAGTTTCGGAATCTCATCATTTTCTTACCGCGAGGACCCATGACGATAGGGTATAACGACCTACCGCCAAGGTCCGTGACGATAGGAAAAGTGGCCACGTCAGTGCACTGCACCCCTACCGTCACAGGTGTTGCGCGGTAGCATATGTAACCCTACCGCCAAGGTCCGTGACGGTTGAGTGCGTTTGCGCAAACTTAATTTTTTTTACGATAAGACGTGTAACCCTATCGTCAGAATCCTTAACGGTAGGTTGTTATACGTGTCATCATGAGACCTGGCGATAGAAAAAATTTAGATTCTTATTCTTTTATAAACGAAGGTTCAGATTTTGATTTACTTGAGCACAAAAATCAAAACACGAAATTTAGCCTCCCTCCGTCGCCTCGGCCAGAGTCGCATTCTAGTCTCCGTGCAGGGCCGCGTCCTTCCTTCCTCGAACCTTCGCTCCGGTTGGACTTTCAATCCCAGAGCTGCCATTTTAATACCCCCAACCCCAGTCCATCCCCCCAACACCATTAGTGACTGCACCCATGTCTCCATCCCTGCAGCTAGTCAATCCATAGCTCCACACTCGTCGCACTCCGCACGCTTCGCCTCGAGGTTACCACTTACCAGCCATGGACGCCACGCCGGAGGAGTTCGAGCCGCTCTCGCCGTCCCTCTTCCTCGACCTGCCGCCCACGCCGCCCCCCGCCGCAGACGTCGACCTCGACTTCATCTCGCGCATGCTCATGGAGGAGGACATCGACGACAAGTTCTTCTACCAGTACCCCGACCAGCCCGCCATCCTCGACGCCCAGCGCCCCTACGAGCAGATCATCTCCGACATCACCACCGCCTCCTCCGGCTCGCCTAACGGCACCGCCTCCTCCGACGGCAACACCATCAGCAGCATCAACGCCGCAACGACGTCCTCCTCCGAGGACACCAACTACTCCTGGCCCTACGACCCGCTCGAGCTCTCCCAGCTCCTCCGCTCCCCGCCTTACCTCGACGACATGGTGTTTGGCGGCCTCGTCCCCGATTCCCCTGCCGATGAGGATGCCAGGAACTCGTTCCTCTCTGACCCCCCAGCTGCGGGGTTCCAGCAGAGTCCGGCGCAATTCAATGGCGCGGCCGATGGGGCCAGCGCGAACGGCGGCAGCCCGGGCACTCAGAATTCGGCGATCTTGAATGGCCCGGCGGGGGAGAAGGAGGCCAAGCCGAAGCCGGCGATGTTTTCCGCTGGCGACGGTGGTCAGGACGGGCTGCTCTCCGCCTTCTTCAGTAACGGCGGCGACATGGAAATGCTCAACATGGCCTTCCTCAAGGGCATGGAGGAGGCCAACAAGTTCTTGCCGACCAACAACACCCTCCTCGAGGCCTTCCCCCGCAAGGAGCGCGGGTTCACCGCCAAGAAGGAGGAGGGGGCGAATGGGGCTCTGACGCCCGGCAATGGCCGGGGCCGCAGGTACAGGTACGACGAGGACGACCCGGAGGCGGAGACCGCCAGGAGCAGCAAGCTGATGATGCCGGACAACGAGGAAACTGGCGCGCGCGAGATGTTGGACGAAATAATGCTGGAGGAGTACGAGATGTGCATGCAGGGGATACAGGAGCTGCGCGTCGCCATGGACAGCGAGGCCAAGAAGAACAACGGGAAGGCGGCGCGCGCGAAGCGGGGCGCCAGCGAGGCGGTCGACCTGCGCACCATGCTCATCCACTGCGCGCAGGCCGTGGCCGCGGGCGACCGCCGGGGCGCGACGGAGCTGCTCAAGCAGATCAAGCAGCACTCCGGGCCGACGGGAGACGCCACGCAGAGGCTGGCGCACTGCTTCGCCGAGGGGCTGGAGGCGCGGCTCGCGGGCACGGGGAGCCAGATCTACCAGTCGCTGGTGGCCAAGCGGACCTCAGTGGTGGAGTTCCTCAAGGCCTACAAGCTGTTCATGGCGGCCTGCTGCTTCAAGAAGGTGAACTTCGGGTTCGCCAACAAGACCATCCTGAACGCCGTGGCGGGGAAGCGCCGCCTGCACATCGTGGACTTCGGGGTGCAGTACGGGTTCCAGTGGCCGGGCCTGATGCGGTGTCTGGCGCAGAGGGACGGCGGGCCGCCGGAGGTGAGGATCACGGGCATCGACCTCCCGCAGCCTGGGTTCCGGCCGGCCGGGCAGATCGACGAGACAGGCCGGCGGCTCAGCAGCTGCGCCCGCGAGCTGGGAGTGCCGTTCAGGTTCCACGGCGTGGCGGCCAGGTGGGACACCGTGCGCGCCTCGGACCTGCGCATCGACCCGGGCGAGGTGCTCGTCGTGTACTGCCAGTGCGGCCTCAGTAACCTGATGGACGACAGCGTCGCGGTGACCACGAACGGGCCGAGCCCCAGGGACGTGGTGCTGCGGAACATCCGCGACATGAGGCCCGACGTGTTCGTCGAGTGCGTGGCGAACGGCGGCTACGGCGCGCCATTCTTCGTGACGCGGTTCAGGGAGGCGCTCTTCTTCTACTCGGCGCACTTCGACATGCTGGACGCGACCATCCCGCGGTACAACGACGTGCGCCTGCTGATCGAGCGGGACATCATCGGGCGGGCCGCGCTGAACGTGATCGCTTGCGAGGGCGCGGACCGGGTGGACCGCCCGGAGACGTACCGGCAGTGGCAGGCGCGGAACCGCCGGGCGGGGTTCCGGCAGCTGCCGCTGGACCCGGAGGTGGTAGGGATGGTGAGGGAGAAGGTGAGGGAGCACTACCACAAGGACTTCCTCATCGACGTGGATCACCAGTGGCTGCTGCAGGGGTGGAAAGGCAGGGTGCTCTACGCCCTCTCCACATGGGTTGCCGAGGATGATAGCTAGCTGGAAGTGTTCTGCGTGTTATATCAACAGAGATCTGTTGTTCTGCGTGTCAAGATGGCTTGGACTGGTGGTGGCACCTGTATGGTAGAAATAAGTAGAGATGCAACAAGAATAGGAGTACTATGTATGTAAATTACCGCAGTGCAACCAGGGTACTATGGGCTCAATATTAACAGTGGGAAGAAAAATACATTAACTCTCAATTTTTAATTCAAATAATGTATTTTTTTTATGATGAATATAGTATATTTTGTTTTTCAATCTTTGGAGGGGGGCTCAAGCGTGTTGAAGCACCCCCTTAGATTCGCCACTGCTTGGTTGTGTTGTCTTTATGTATGGCTATGCTCTCTTGGTTGTGTAACCCACGAACAACGACTAGCATGGTGCTTCGGAAGCAAGATGGCTCAGTGATTTTCATGCATATCCATATTTGTTCAAGGACTAGCGAGCGTTACGGTGCTCGTTCGCGGTCGCAAACGCACTGCCAGAAAAGGAAGAAGCACCAACTCGTCTAGTGAGGACACGCTAGAAAAGAAACCCGCGTAGCACTCACGCCTCGGCCCTCCACCTAATCATGCGTCCCGGTCCTCTCCCCAACGCCCTCATGCACCTGCCCGCCTCTCACGTGATCCTTTCCATTATTTTCCTTGAAGAACAAGCCCACGGGAGGACCCCTTCTTCCTCTTCCCCCTTCTTTCTTGCTCCTAACCAGATCTGGAGAACAAGGCTACCTCAACCCACATCAATGGCGTCTTGAAGAAACCGAGAAGGTAAGCACCACCCCCTGCCCCCTCTCCCGCTTGATCTCAAGCCTGGGTTTGATCTGCATCCATCTTTCCTCGCATCTTAACCTTACTCAAACACCTCATCCCTGTGTAAAGATCTGGAGAACATCAAGAGGTTGGGTCGTTTTTTTGTTCCTGAAATGATGAAAACATCTCCTTGTTAAAAAGCCAACCCTTCCTCCAAAATATAAGGGTTTAGGGTGGTTCCGTAAAAAAAATAAGCAACTGACTGACTCCTTTGAGGCAACCCTAGTGTATGCATTGGGCAACTAGGTATAATATATTGTGAACCTGGTGCACTTTTGTGAAAAAAGCCAGTCTAGTACCAATAAAATGGGCAACTCCTCTGCAATTTAGCTGACAAAAAAGGGTACAAATCAAGCTAGTCCCCCTTATGTAAAGGTTAGGGATGCATGAAAACAATGAGCAAAAAATGATCCCCTAATACCAAATGACTATAATGTACGCATTGAGCAACTGTGTGCAAAAAAAGATGTGCAAGACCATTTGTGTAGATTTGGGCATCACAAGAGTGGCACCGTAGTTGCGCAATGTGTAGAGTTGCCTTTATGAGGTATACGAAAAGGCAACCCTACTACTAAACAGAGGCAAACTCCTGTCATAATTTAAAGTGAAATTTGCATCAACCAATTGCGCGAGCCAAACAAGACATGAAGTATGTAGTAGGACTATTGCAAGTAGTAGTAATGGACGTACGCTAAAACACAATTTTTAATGGTTCTCGCTAAAACACAAACCACAAACACAAAAATAACATTCATGTACTTTGCTACAATTGCGGATGGTCTCACTAAATATAGAAGTCTAACCAATAGCAAAAGATAGGACTTCTGCCCCCTGTTAAGCTCTACGTCAGATATGTGTTGATCTTCTCCTTCCTTAAAAAGTTGTCATCTCCTTGCTGAAAAAAACACAAAACAAGAAAAAGTTGTCAACTATATGGGTGTGGTACTGCTAGAAATAGAAAGCTACAACAAAAAAACATTGGTGAGAAAAAAAGATACAAGGAGTTACCTCTCACTACTAGGGAAAACCCTAGTAGTAGCGCTGGAAATATGCATAGCAGTAGCGCTGGGCCAAGCGCTACTGCTATCGCGCTACAACTAAACCCTAGTAGTAGCGCCGGTATGAGCAACACTACTGGTAAGTAGTATTAGCAGTAGCGCTTCCCTGCCCAGCGCTACTGCTAACTATAGTAGTAGCGCTTTCCCGTAGTAAGCGCTGCTGCTAAGCAGCGGTACTGGTAAGTATTTACCAGCGCTACTGCTAACTTTTACTGCTTTCACAAATTTGCACCCTCTACGTATCTGTGATGTATTTTTACAGATTCTATACATATTTGCATCATATTAAACATACATCATTCTCACATATCATAGACATACAATAGTCTCGTCATACCATCATCATCATCATCATCATTCAACACAAAATATCATCACATAATCTCGAAAATAGCGATACATAAGTGCGATCATGTCATGTCTCAAATAAGTGAAACTGCATCGTCATGGCACACCCACAAGTTTCATCATCTCTATCTACAACATGATGTACTCCCTCCGTCCGATAAAGCTTGTCCTCATGGACTTTTTTCAGAAAAACCCCCAGCTAATTCCGGACAAGCCCCTCGCTACCAATCGTCTTCCCCGCTCCTCTCCTCCGCTCCTCTCCCGCGGTGGAGGTCCGCTCCCCTGCGACGGAGCTCCCCTGCTCAGCTCCCTTGCAGTTCCCCCGCACGTCGTCGGAGCTCATCCGCACCATCCCTCCCCCCTCCACCGTGATCCAAGGCAAGGAGAAGGCCAAAATTTTCTTTCGATCTGCTCTCCGACGGCGGCGGCCTTCTCTGAGTTCGATTCTTGGCAAATCAACCTCACACACACAAACACGCGGCCATGTACCGGTGGGCGGCGGCGGCCATTTCCAGGTCCTCCTCAATGCTGCGGCAGCAGCTTGCTCGTGGCGGCGCGGGAGCGAGAAGCAGCAGTGAACGCGCGGGTATGCGGCGAAGGAGGTCATCTTTGGCGTCGACGCGAGTATGCGGTGCGTCAACGACCTCACGAACGTCGTCGAGGTCACCATGGGCCCCAAGGTTCGTACGTGCCCCCTCTAATTCCCATCAGAGCCCCCTCTAATTCCCATCAGAGCGTGGATCTTTGTTCATCTCATTGAAAGCATCAATCTTGAGTTATTCATCTCATTGAGCCAATGCAGGTAGTTGTCCAGCGCAGCCGGCAACTCTTGCCGTTCCTTTGCTTTTAGAGGGGAGGTTTTTTTCCTTTGGGTAACCTGAATTAAGCTAACCAGAGATGATGTGTATTCACTCAGACCGTTCATTCCTAATATGGAGATATGTTCTTCCTTTGGTTCGTGGGATTAATGTTGTGGGTGATAAAAAGGTTGAGGCTTCTTCTACAATATGCACTCGAAGATCTCGCGAGGAGCTTCAAGAACCCTCCACCGGGCTGGCCGACGACCCCTGCCTGTCGTGGCAGAACTCTTGAATCGGGGTCGGTTGCTTCGACACCTCACCCATGCGCGTCTTGTCACTGTAAGTACCCTCCAGATTGCATAAACTCTTTAGTCTGTCGCTAACGGTGCTCAAACTGAAATGATCTCAATTAAATTTGCGCAATGATACTGTATGGCTGAAAGAATGAAACTCAGATTCAGTAATTGCATTGTAAGCTCATCTCATACCATGAGACAATACCGAATTTAGTCCTGTCAAACTGTACTTTTTCAGATTCAGTTTAAACTAGTTTTGGATCACTAATTTCTTTGAAAATTCAGTTTGAACTGTACCTTTTTCAGATTTGCTTCCAGTGCACATGTCCAGTTTCATTTGCTTCCATAGACTCAAAATGGGAATTGACAACAAGAGTAACTGGCCAACTGAACTTTCTGAAGCTTTTGCAGGAACAGAGGCAGAGTACCAGAGTCCCTGGTGTCGGGGGTCGGGGACGGGGATCGAAGGGCGTCAACATTGCCCACCACCACGAGCAGCGGAAGCAGAGGCGTCACCCATGATACGTCCATTTTGAATCATGCTTTCATGTTGATATTTATTGCTTTTGGGGCTGTTATATTACTTGTGTTACCATATTTATGCCTTTTCTCTCTTATTTTGCAAGGTTTATTTGAAGAGGGAGAATTCACGCAGTTGGAATTCTAGACTAGAAAAGGAGAAAATCCTAGTCCACTATTCTACACATCTCCAAATGCCCTGAAAAGTTACGTGGATTTTTTTGGGATTATATAAAAAATACTGGGCGAAAGAACTGCCGGAGGGGGGCTGCCAGGGCGCCACAAGCCCTGACACCGCCACCCCTGGTGGCGGAGTGGGGGCTTGTGGGCTCCCTGATGACCCACTAGCCCCCCTCTTTTGCTATATGAAGCGTCTTGGTCCAGAAAAAAATCAGGAGGGAGCTTTTTCGTGGTTTCGCCGCCGCCACGAGGCGGAACTTGAGTAGATCCAATCTAGAGCTTCGGCAGGACGATCCTGCCGGGGAAACTTCCCTCCCGGAGGGGGAAATCGTCGCCATCGTCATCACCAACACTCCTCTCTTCGGAGGGGAGGCATCTTCATCAACATCTTCATCAGCACCATCTCCTCTCCAATCCCTAGTTCATCTCTTGTAACCAATCTTCGTCTCGCAACTCCGATTGGTACTTGTAAGGTTGCTAGTAGTGTCGATTACTCTTTGTAGTTGATGCTAGTTGGATTACTTGGTGGAAGAGTGTATGTTCAGATCCTTGATGCTATTCATTACACCTCTGATCATGATTATGATTATGTTTTGTGAGTAGTTACTTTTGCTCCTGAGGACATGGGATAAGTCATGTGAATTTGATATTCGTTCGGTATTTTGATATGCTGTATGTTGTCTTTTCCTCTAGTGGTGTTATGTGAACGTCGACTACATAACACTTCACCATATTTGGGCCTAGAGGAAGGCATTGGGAAGTAGTAAGTAGATGATGGGTTGCTGGAGTGACAGAAGCTTAAACCCGAGTTTATGCGTTGCTTCGTGAGGGGCTGATTTGGATCCACTAGTTTAATGCTATGGTTAGACTTTGTCTTAATTCTTCTTTTGTAGTTGCGGATGCTTGCGAGAGAGGTTAATCATAAGTGGGATTCTTGTCCAAGTAAGGGCAGTACCCAAGCGCCGGTCCACCCACATATCAAACTATCAAAGTGACGAACGTGAATCATATGAACATGATGAAACTAGCATGACAGATATTCCCGTGTGTCCTCGGGAGCGTTTTTCCTCCTATAAGACTTTGTTCAGGCTTGTCCCTTGCTGCAAAAGGGATTGGGAAACTGGCTGCACCGTTGCTACTACTTGTTACTTGTTACTTTTTGCTCTCTACGTTTCACCTCGCTACACCATTACTTGTTACCGCTACTTTCAGTGCTTGCAGTTATTGCTGAAATCCATTTATCAGAGCCTTCTACTCCTCGTTGGGTTCAACACTCTTACTTATCGAAAGGACTACGATTGATCCCCTATACTTGTGGGTCATCAGCCCACCACCACCACAACCATCTGGCGTCCGAAGTGCAACAGAGCGGCGACGGTGGCTGAAGCAGCGAGGAGGAGCTGGGTTGCCTTGATGATGAAGTTGAGTTGAGCGTAGCCGATGGAGTGGAGTTGAGCTTAGATTTAAATCACATGTCCTGCCCTGTACATTTGTATTTGCAGGATGCTTCTCTGACTTCACACATTTAGAGTTGGTACATTTTGCATTATGTATCCGTGGTCCTAGATGTATCCGTAGATATATGGCGTGTATGAGGAGATGAATGTCCTGATATTAACATAATGCAAAGTCTGCTCTTTTGTGCTGCATAGGAAAACAAAGTTCAGTACCTTCACACATCTAAAGGTAGTGATACTGTAAGTACTCGGGGATAACATCACATTTATCCCTGGATAGAATTTGCTTACTTCACTTTGCTTCTGATGGTGATGTTATGTGGTGATCAACATAGCATAGAATGTGTTCTTTGAATTTGGTAGCACTTGGAGTAATTGACACATTCAGTTAGATTTTGAGAGTAAGAATTCCAACTTAATTCTATAGAAAATTGGTAACTCCCATAGATTGGTAACGCCTACACTTTCAATCAACTCCTTTTAAGTTACTGTTGTGATTATAGACATTGTGAGATATCTCAGTTTAAATTTATCGATCACAAATACTCCATTTTTGCTGCTGTCATTCAATTAAATCTTTGTTGTTGTCATTTAAAATTCAGTTAGTTGTCACATGTGAATCTTGAAACTTACATTCATTCTCTCTTTATTCCATTGACACTTATATTCTCCCTTTATTCAGTTAGTTGCTCACATTCATATCAGCGTCACATGTGAATCTTTACAAGCAGACAGGAACAAAATGTCTGACCATTACAATCTGAACAAATCATGCAATCAGACAAGTTGTGTTTCAAAATCTTGAAATATGAACAATCTGAACAATCTTTACATGCTCTCTTTAGTTACAAGCAGAGAGGAATCAAATTGTGTGACCATTACAATTTGAGAAATCATGCATATAATCAAATTGTGTGATCATCACCTTCTTTGAAGTGTAGAGGAGCAGCAGTAGCAGCAACAAGGGCTCGGGCGGAGGAGGAGCAGCATCATAGGCAGAGCTCCAACGGCGGCAGGGGAGAAGCAGAAGCACGAGTACGGGCAGAGGAGCAACTGCAGCACGGGCAGAGCTCCACCGGCGGCATGGGAGAAGCAGAGGAGAAAGCACGGGCAGAGCTCCATCGAGGTCCAAGTCAGGGAATGGGTAGTGGAGAAGCAGCAGGACGGGCTGAGCTCCACGATCTCCACCAGCTCCACCCTAGTGCGTGCGGGAGCTCCTGGTCCGTCAAATAACGACAAGAGGTTTTGGCGACGCGCGGAAGACGGGCCGATGAAGGTCCGGGGCGGCGGCAACGCGTAGGGGATCACGGCAGGAGAGGATCTCGGCGGCGGAGTTCCTAGACGGCGGTGGTGGATCTGTTCCTGGACGGTGGCGGGGGAGCAGGTCCTGAGAAGCGGCAGCGAATGGCACAGCTGGACGTCACCGGGCCCTAGCGACGCGCGGGCGAGGGGCGGAGGAAGAAGATGGAGTCAGGGATCTGTCTGTAACAGTTATAAAATTAGGAGGCTTGTTTTGCAAAACATCATTATACTGCGTTCCGGACAATCTTTTCTGGACGGAGGGAGTAGAAGTGAAGAGCGGTCAGCATGAGGAAGAGCGCGACTATGTAGTACCGGCGGTCCTGCCCCTGCTCATGCTGGAGTGTCCACCTCAAGTAACTACTTTCCGCTTTGGCTCTTGATACGTCTCAAATGTATCTATAATTTTTGATGGTTTCACGCTGTTATCTTGTCAACTTTGGATGTTTTTTTTACCTTTTATATCTTTTTTTGGGACTAACTTATTAACTCAGTGCTAAGTGCCAGTTCCTGTTTTTTCTGTGTTTTTGACTCTTTTCAGATATGATTTTGGAACGGAGTCCAAATGGAATAAAATCCCAAAATGATTTTTTCCAGAACGGAAGAAGATCAGGAGGCTTGAGGGACAAGCAAGTGGGCCCACAGGGAGCCCACAAGCCCTGTTGCCGCGACCAGGGGGAGGCCGCGACAACCAAGCTTGTGGCCTCCCTGTGGCCCCCCTGCCCTAGGTCTTTGGCCTATATATTCCCTAAAAATCCAGAAAAAATCAGGGCGTCCACGAAAACACTTTTCCGCCAGCGCAAGCTTCGGTTTCCGCAAGATCTCATCTGGAGACCCTTCCCGGTGCCCTGACGGAGGGGACTTTGGAGTTGGAGGGCTTCTTCATCAACATCATCGCCCCTCCAATGAGTCGTGAGTAGTTCACTTCAGACCTACGGTCCGTAGTTAGTAGCTAGATGGCTTCTTCTCTCTCTTGGATCTTCAATACAAAGTTCTCCATGATCTTCATGGAGATCTATCCGATGTAATTTTCTTTGGCGGTGTGTTTGTCGAGATCCGATGAATTGTGGATTTGTGATCAGATTATCTATGATATATATTTGAGTCTTTGCTGATTTCTAATATGCATGGTATAATATCCTTGTAAGTCTCTCTGAGTCTTGGGTTTTGTTTGGCCAACTAGATCTATGATTCTTGCAATGGGATAAGTGCTTGGTTTTGGGTTCTTGCCGTGTGGTGACCTTTCGCAGTGACAGTAGGGGCAGCAAGGCACACATTGTGTAGTTGCCATCAAGGGTAACAAGATGGGCTTTGTCGTAGATATGAGATTGTCCATCTACATCATGTCATCTTGCTTAAGGCGTTACTCTGTTCTCATGAACTTAATACACTAGATGCATGCTGGATAGCGGTCGACGTGTGGAGTAATAGTAGTAGATGCAGAAAGTATCGATCTACTTATTTTGGACATGATGCCTATAGATATAATCATTGCCATAGATGACGTCACGACTTTGCGCGGTTCTATCAATTTCTCGACAGTAATTTGTTCACCCACCGTCTACTTGCTTTCATGAGAGAACCAACAAGTGAACACTACGGCCCCCGGGTCTATTCACACCTATCGTTTACACCTCCGCTTTTACTTTGCTTTGTTACTTTGTTGCTTTCAGTTCTCACTTGGCAAACAATCTACAAGGGATTGACAACCCCTTCATAACGTTGGGTGCAGGTTCTTTGTGTTTGTGCAGGTACTTGTGATACTCCTTCACTGGATCGATACCTTGGTTCTCAAAACTGAGGGAAATACTTACCACCGCTGCGCTACATCACCCTTTCCGCTTCGAGGGAACACCAACGCGAGGCTCCAAGGCCACGGGAAAATCCTTTGCATATTTGCCTAGGAAGTCCCTAAAGGCGTAGCCGTAGCAGAAGGATTCCTGGTGCCGTTGCTGAGGAGAATCAAGACAAGAAAAGTCTCCCGTCAGCACGTGTTTCTGGCGCCGTTGGAAGGTCTTTTGTTGGATCAGCAACTCTCGTGTCGAACCCTTTGTGGCTAGCACCCGGGTACCTGTGCACCTGGGCCTGAGCGGCTGGCCAATGTTCGTAGACTCCTGGAACCCTCCCAACGTACACGACATAGTAGTCCTTCGCCATCTCTGATCTAGGTACCTGCATCGTGAGTTGTTGATTTGAAGATAATATGCAACATAATGTACTTAAGAAAACAAAGAGGCATGATTAGCAAAATAAAAGCAACCAATAGTAAACATAAATGACGAAGTTCCTCATACCCAAACTAATTAACTAGAGCGATCTATGCTAGTTCAGGACCACGGTTTAGTTACATCAAATAGTTTCGCGGTGCATAATTTCAAAGTTTTGCCATAGAAAGACAGTAGTGATAAGGCATGCTAGTTCAGAACCACGGTTTAGTTACATCACATTGTCATTGACAATCAGTCGTTCAGGTCGTCGTTCCAATCTTCATAGTCAGGGAGGATGCACCCGAGCTTCGTGAAAGACTTCATGTCCAGACGTTGAGCGACTAGCAGTGCTCGGACATCAACCCGCATGATTGGCCCATTGTAGAACATCCCCGTTGGTTCGAGGACTTGCTTCATGATCACTTGGGCTAGTTCACACTGTACGTGATAAAACTCAGCTCGGATTCGATGATCTGGTGTCTTGCCTATGCTTGTGGCTCAGCTGACAATTTCTTGAGGTTCTTCGACGAGTCCAAGTACATAGCATGGGAGTATTCCGGGTATAGAACGATGAGGACGGCCCCACCCCCGCTGCGCAAATTAAGTACACCTCAAATTAGCCTCCATGCTTGCGAAGGAATGATTAACATGTACGAAAGGATATGCGCGGATGACTTATGAGGGATGATAAGGCAGGAGAATCGCTTCCTTGTCCTTATTAGCGATCATGAATTCGCCGAGGTACTTGGTCGCATAGTCACGGTGCTCTTTGCAAACTTCCAAGAAGCCCTCGTGCATATAGTATGGGTCCGCGACGCAGATATATTTGATGCCCTTCATATTGATGATGAAGTTGAGATACATCGCATTATTGTGGATGAACTGGAAATCCAGCTTGGTCATGTGGAACATGTTGTAGATGTACTCAAATCGTAGGAGGAACTCATTTGCGAGGCGGGTATTGAGGTACAACTTCCCACCCGACACATGAGCCGCGTAAAGTGGGTATCCTGGATGTTTCGCGACCAGAAGGCTTTTCTCTCTGTCCAGCACATCTTCATGGAGTCTCTTTAGATCATTGTTCAGTATGGGATCTAGCGCTTTGGCAGGTAGGATCAGCTCGCCGGCGATGTGGAAACGCTGTTTACCTTTGACAGGTATTCTGTCTACCACCAGGGGTTTTAGAGGCGGCTCGCTGCTTAAGCACCTATGGCGCCTTTAGGGCCTTTCTTGGTCGGTCTCTTCCTTTGCTTCTTGGGGGGTGGCGGTAGTGAGCCCACCATACCTTCCCTAACTACCACACCCAGTGTCCTCGGGCTAAACAGTGGACGGGCCTCGGGGGGTTGCTGGGTAGAGGCGGCATCTAGAGGCGTCTCCTGCAAGGATGGCTTGAAGAGAGAATTTTTGCATTCCGCCTTAGGACGTTCTAGCTCCGGCAAATCAGGCAGCATCAAGTCATCATCTCCACGGTCATAGCCTGAGTCTTTGGTGTCCTGAGCCATCAATCCATCATAGGCGGTATTGAAATACTGGTTTGGGTCCTCATCATCATCCTCCATGTCATCATCAACATTTGCTTCTTCGACAGCGGGAGCGACATGATCTAGCACTAATGGAGGCTCTCCCTCGCGTCGTACGCTACCATCATTCACCACGATAGGTGCATGTAATTTTGTAGGTGGGGTGGTGTTCATACCTTCTTGAGAAGTTGGCGTTGGCGTGATACTGGGCTCCTCGAGACGAAGAAGAGACTTCGGCCAAGTCAAGAACCAGTTCTCGAATGCGCCAATCGTCTTAGGTGTCTCGTCGTCATCGACTGGTATCGGAGGAGGCAAATGCTCGAAGCCCGCTAAGACACTGGCCACGTTAACCTTGAAGACGCCATTGGGCATCTGTCGGTTGTGAAACATGCGGTCCTTCGGCTTCACGATGGTTGCCTTTCGCACAGCCACCTTCTGTCCATTGATGTCGTAGAGGAGGGTGCACGGGGTGTCGTCGGCCTACGAAGGAGACATGTCTGCGACATCAAACATCTGAAAGGCAACTAAAACGGAAGACTATAGAGATGCTGGTGAAAAGGGTATGACGCGTAATTTATTATCGTGAGGGCGTCGAGCTCAGCCAGCGAGGAAGGCCCGCCGATCATGCCAGAGATGGAGGTCGGGCTGCTATGAACAGGAACGAGACCTTTTGCGGTTGCTTGGGCAGGTGTTGGTGTTGTGGTGTTCGCCGAGTTGCTCCCGACAAAGCTGGGAATTGGAAAGTCCGCCGACCGTGCATTTGGATTGCTCTTCGACCAATGGAAAATTGCCGGAATCAAGTTGGCCACTGCGTGAGTGACCAACCCACTGACTACATCGACCAACTCTTCTTTGGTCTCAACTTTGGTCTTATTGACCGCAATCGCGACCTTCTCGTCGATGCTCTCCTGAGTGACGACCAACCGTCTCTTCCTTCTATCCTCTGGCTCCTCGGGGTAGCACGTCTTCAATGAGGCACCATCTCCGACGCCGTGCACACGTCCATAGGACGGTGGCTTGTCCACCAGGACCTTTTTCAGTATGTTCAGGGCCCGGTTGAATGGGGTGTCCCACTTGGGCCTCGCCGACGACTGTGATGACTCGTTGCTTTCGACTGCCTTTTGGTCCTGCTCTTTCTGCAAAAGGAACGTGGATTCTTTACTAATGTGACAAAACTTGTAGTCAAATTGATTGGAAGCTAATATGATAATGTGGTAATATAACAATTACTAGAAGTCTAATGAACTCCCTCGTGTTCGGTTCCCTGTAAAAGATCTTTTTGACTTTGTCCAACTTGTACCGGGCCCTGATCCAGTCATGCTCCAACGGGTCGGTGAACTCTTCCAAGGGATCTGGGATCCCGAGACTTTCACGTTCGCCGTCCTCCTTGGCCCATATGGGCATATTCCCCTCGTAACCACGGCTTCTGAGGCGGTGGGGAGGCGTGTACCTCGCTTGGAGCACCTTCATTTTCTCCGACTTTGCCTTGACTTCTTCTTTTTCTCAATTCTCCAGGAATTTTGCAAAGTCCTCTTCCGTTATTGTCAGATTATCAGCATGAATCTTGGACCACGGTCCATTCTTCCCAACCGCTTTTTTCACCTGAACTTTCCAGGAGGACAAGTCGTTGGTGAACGTCACCATCGCCTTCTTGTTGATCTTTGTCATGGCGGGGTCGTCCCACGGCTCTTTATATTCCTTTCCATTCCGGCCGGGGAACATGAACCTATTGTGCAACTTCTTTAGGAGCATGTGCTCCATATGTGGTATCTTCTTCAACCTCTCGCCATTGATGTTGGCGGTTTCCCTGAGGATGCATCCAAGTTGATTGCTCCAACACTTGCGCGCTTCCTCTGGTGCCGTTGGCTCTAACTTCAAGGGGTGAATCTCTATGACCAAAATTTGTCCGATGCCAAGCTCGTTTGGTTTTCGTGTCCTCTTCTTCTTCGGTGCTTTATCGGCTACGACATCATCGTTGCCGGTCTCGGGGGCGGTGTAGGTGTTGGTGCCAGTGTCGGCACCGGGGTCAGGGTTCGGACCAATGTTGCCACCATGCAACCCCATCTGGTGTTCATCCAGGTAATCGAAATAGTGATTTGCTGCCTCCGTGGGGTCTGCGGAGCGTGCAGAACCACCCACGACATGTTTCCTATGCAGCAATTGTAAATAAAAGATATAACGAAGAGAAAAAAGGGGCCTATATTTGGTCGGAATGTTGATTCATTCCCCTTCCGGCAAATCCCGGGTACTCCATATGTCATAGTTTCTAGCACAAGTCATGCCAAAAATTTCGGCATGACCTTCGCTAAAAAGTGGACATATGGTGCGCCTGAAATTTGCCGGAACAGAAATGAATCAACATTATGGCAAAACATAGGCCACTCGGACATTCTGGCAAAACATCAATGACAAGAAGGGATACCATGAGGATAATAATGGAATTCTCTTATCACCATCACAAGATTAATTATACAAATATAAACAGAAAATAAGAAGTACTATGGACACCATGAGGATATAATAAGTACTAGCAAAGGGATGCAATGACCTACGTCGAATCTGAGAAAGGCAAAAAACTGTACACAAGAATACCACTATTGTAAACAGAGATCCCGTGTCAAGCTCGAAGACAAAGAAAATTGTTTCACTAGGGAGAAATATTTTCTTGCCACATTTTTTGTTTTCACTAGCTACCCAAAACATCTAACCATTTCATATTTCTATTTTCAAACGAGCTCATAGGTGCCTTCGGATTTTGACCTCAAATAAATTACCCCAACTAGTCCTTAGTACCCAGAACCTAGCTACCCAAAAACTTTCTGCCCACTAGTTCAAATATTTCAATTTTTTTAGTGGAGTTTGGACCAGATTTGATTTTTTTGATGAAACGAAAAAAATTCCATCAAGCACTATCTACACTAGTTAAAAATTAGTGTATCAGACTACGGTTTCTACCAATTGTAGTATAAATGGCATTAAGTAGTAGTAGTATTATACGGGGGAAATCCTAAACTTTCTCCATTTCTAAATCACAATCCCTATCTAATCCACGAACGAACCCTAGACAAATGACACTAGGAGGCGGACAAGGACTGGGGTATCATCGGAGGGGGAAACCAATCACACCTTGTGAAGGGGTGCGGTGGTTCCTGGAGGGGGGAGGAAGTGCATGGAGGGGGCGATGTGAGGTCGAGGGAGCGCTTGGAGGGGTGCGGCGGCGCCTCGAGGGGTGCAGCGACGCCTGGTGGTCTCCGGCGGGCGACGGCGGCAAAACAGGAGCGTTGGAGGGAGAGTCGAGGGAAAGGGGGATCGAGGGGGAGTGGAGGGAGAGGGGGAGTTAGGAAAATTTGGAGCCGGGTTAACTAAACAGAGTAGTAGCGCTGGATTAGTACCAACGCTACTCCTAACTGCTATAGTAGTAGCGCTGGTTTAGTACCAGCGCTACTACTAAGTAGCAGTAGCGCTTGTACCGACCGAGCGCTACTGCTAACTTTCTTTACTTTATTTTCTTTATTACTTTCTTTTTATTATGTTTCTTTATTATTTTGTTTTTATTAATTTTATTTTATTTTTATCATTTTTCTTTCCTTTTCTGTTTACTTTACTTTTATTTTTATTATTTGTGTTTCTCCCGACGACGACGACGTCTCCCTCTCCCCCAATGCGCGAATATCACCGGAACCATGCATGTGGTAACATATCAGTTGACCGATAATGGTTACTTAAGTGCGTACACAAAATAGATACAAATATATAAATGTAGGTTTCTGATCAGCTGGGTCGACGATGTTTCACATTGAGCTTCTTCCCTTTCTTGTTCGTTGCCGAGTAATTGAGCCCCTCCTTGTGACTTTTCCGGAGCAATGGAGTACGATCTTTCCGCCACCATGTAGTCTTGATTCTTATTTTCACGTATGCTTCATCGTCAACGTCATCTTCCCTCATTGGGTTGCCGTATTGGTCGTAGTCTTCCTTGTTGGCGACTCCATCCATTCCGACGATGCTCCTTTTGGATCTCCTCACGACAACACGGTTGGGATTGGCGGGTCGGTTATGAAGAAGCATTGTGTCACGTGCTTAGCGTGTACCCATGGCTCATTTTTGGCGTTGATGTTAACGTTGACGGGAGTTCTCTTCGCGTCGGGTATAGACATGGTGGTGAAATACTTGTTTTCTCTTACGACGTCCTTGGCCCATCTGACAAGGAACATCGTCACATCGTGCATTCCAGCATAGTCAAGCTCCCAGATCTCTTCGACCCTTTCGTAGAATCTTTCAGTTGTGCTGTTGGCATCTATCACGCATTGAATTGTCACCCCGGATTTCTGGTAATCACTGCCCATGTCTTTGGCCTCCGTGTAGAACGTGTACCAATTGATACCGTAAGACTGATAGGTCGCGAGCTTGGGTGCAGGGCCATGTGCTAAGGCGTGTATGAGCAATCCGTCGGAACTGCCCTCTTCCGAGGGATTTTGAAGAACTTGCTCTTTGAACCTACGGAAGAAAGTAGCATTGTGATCTACAGTAACTTCGTTGTCCGTCTTGAGCATCCCCTTATCATGGTACTTCTTTGCGATGCTTTCTTTGTGTCATGCCACATAATCATCTACCACATCTAGGTGTTGTAGCACTACTAAGTTAGCCCTGTCAAAGTCATTCCGTTGATCCAAGTAGTCCATGTGCAATTCCCTCTGGCCGTTGTTGTGACCATCTCCTTCGAGCTTCCCATCGTGCTTCTTGACGGGCAAACCAACAACAGGGTCTCCTACGCTTATATAATTCTCGCAAAAGGAGACACACTCATGTGTCAGATACCCCTGGATGATGCTCCCTTCGAGACGGGACTTGTTACGAACGAATCCTTTGATGACCCCATTCATCCTCTCGAACGGCGTCATGTTGTGAAGGAATATCGGCCCGAGACCGATGATGTCGTCCACGATGTGGACACACAGATGCACGTTGACGTCAAAGAACGCGGGCGGGAAGTACATCTCAAGCTCACATAGTATGACAACGATCTCTTCCTGTAGCCTTCGGAGCTGCTTCCAACTTATGGACTTTCAAGAGATAACGTCGAAGAAGTTGCAGAGACCAATAAGCGTGTCACGGATGTGCTTGTCCATTATCCCTCTTATGGCAACCGGGAGTATCTGCGTCATCATCACGTGATAGTCATGAGACTTCATCCCGCTGAACCTTTTCTTCTTGGGGTCTAGAAATCTGCTTATCTTCCCACAGTAACCGGAACTGACTTTGATTCCCATAAGGCACTTGATGAATTGATCGATCTCCTTCGGACTTAAGGTGAAGCAATAAGGGGGGCAATAATTCTCCTCATTCTTGTTGACTTTTATGCCCCTTTCCGCCTCCTCTGTCCCAGTCTCCGTCTCCTCCATCAACTTTTTACGGTGGATGTCTTTCCCGATCTTCAAATCTTCCAAGTCTTTCCTTGCCTTCGGCGCATCCTTCGTCTTCTCCGGCATGTTCATCAGTGTGCCAAGCAAGTTCTCGAGGAAATTCTTCGTGATATGCATTTGATCAAGGCAATGAGGCATGTCATGATTGGGCCAATACTCCAAGTCCCAGAAAACAGACCTCGTTTTCCATACCTTCAGCAGTGGCTCTGGCGCCTTTTTGATCTTTCTCGACGCGGGGTATTGTTCCCAGTTTCTCAACAGCTCGTCGATTTCGGTGCCGCTCCTCTTACATGGAGGTCCTCGAAGCTCAGCCAATCCACTGAATAGATGTCCACGCTTTCTCCATGGGTCATCCTTCTCCAGCCATCTACGATGCCCCATGTACGTGATTTTCCCAGACCCGCCATCTTTCGTTGATGTAAGCTGCTGAGACGTTGTATCATCCATGCACCTCATGCATCCGTAGTATACGTGGCACACCTAGCCTGAGGTGTACCCGTAACCAAGATAGTCGTGCACCGTCGTCATTAGCGCGACTCTCATATGGAAATACTCTCCTTTGCTCGCGTCCCATGTCCATGCCGGTGATTTACATAACGTGTCTAGCTCCTCTTGTAGAAGCCCCATATACAGGTTAATACTATTTCCCGGTTGTTTCGGCCCTTGAATTAGCATGCACATGTGTATGTACTTTGTCTTCATGCACTTCCACGGGGGGAGGTTGTACATCCATACAAACACGGGCCATGTGCTGTGGTTGGTGTTCTGGTTTCCAAACGGATTCATGCCATCGATACTCGCACCAAGCACAATGTTCCTTGGATCTTCTTTAGCAAATCAATATACGGTGTTGAATGCTCTCCACTGGCTACCATCTACGAGGTGTCTCAGCCTCGGATCATCTCCATCATCGGGCTTCTTCCTCTCCGCGTTCCAGCGCATGAGCTTTGCTTCCTAAGGATCTACGAAATACTGCCGCAGATGGGGAGTGATTGGAAAGTTCCATTCAACTTTCTAAGGAGCTTTCTTTCTTGCCTTCTTGTATCGAGAAACATTGCACACTCGATAGTTGGTTGTTTCCGCATGCTCCCCCTGATAAATGATGCAATCTTTGATGCATGTACCTAATGTGCGGAAAATCAAAAGGGCAAACGATTTTCTTGGCCTCCTCGACACTACTAGGACACAAGTTCCCCGCGGGAAGAACTTTATTATGTAGATACTTCAAATGCTCATCGAGGCTTTTGTCTGTCCATTTGTTTTTTTCCTTCGTCTTTAGAAGTTTGAGCGTGAAACTCAAGCGGGTCACCTGGGGACCGCAACCGTCATATAATGGAGTCCTCGAGTCCACTTGAATTTGAGCCAGCTTGGCCTCCTCTCTAGAAGCAGCTCTCTTGCTACTCG
The DNA here is from genome assembly GCF_904849725.1 of Hordeum vulgare subsp. vulgare. Taxonomy (NCBI): domain Eukaryota; kingdom Viridiplantae; phylum Streptophyta; class Magnoliopsida; order Poales; family Poaceae; genus Hordeum; species Hordeum vulgare. The sequence goes on along the minus strand of NC_058524.1, from coordinate 79,131,978 downwards.
TACTCTTGCGAAGGAGGTCTTGAACACGAGGGTCTTGCACGACTGCACTTAGTAGCGTCGAAGATTGCGGCGTGACCACTGCCTCTTCTCCGCCATGTCCGTACTCTTCTTCACCGTGTCCGGAATCTTCTCCGCCGCCTTCATTTCCGGACTCTTCCCTGCCGCCATGTCCGGGACCATCGTCTTCGTGTCGATCGGTCATCTCTTCGTCTAGCCCCATGTCGTTATTCCGTGCCATTTGGACGTCCTCCTCCTCCTCATCTTCTTCACTTATCCACCGAGTATAGCCGTCCATGAAACCATTCATCAACAGGTGCGCCTTCAAAGTGCCACGATCAAAAGGGTAAAAAAGGACTCCTTCCTTGCATCTTGCACACGGACATCTAATCCTAGTCCGATTATTTGCATGCATGTCCATCACCGCGGATTGCATGTACCGCTCCACCTTCCATCCACTCACCTTCATGACCGACTGCACGGTATAACAAGAAAAAGGGTTATAAAATAAATAATGCATGCATGCTTCAAAGTCATATAAATTTTTGGCATGACCTTGCCTAAAAATAAGACATATTGAGTTTGCTCGAAATACACCGAAACGGAAATAAATCGACATTTCGGCAAAACATAAGAAACTCGATCAAAGGGCATGTCACAGTCGCACAAATCTCTCCATATATATATATCCCAAACACACATATTATCATTCACACACATATTCCCATTCTTTAAGTCAACAACTTTTTCCTCACCTATATATCTCCCGAGAGAGACCGATAAAGAGAGATGTGAGAGAGGCCATTTATGAAGGAGAGTTATGGTGGAGGGGGACATTAATGAGGAGAGAAGAGAGGTAGGAGGAAGAGAGAAGAATAGCAACAATGGTGTGGAGAGTGTGGAGAGGGGAAAGGAGGGGGAGAGAGAGGTCAAAGTGGGGGAGAGGAGGGGGGGGGGGGGTGAAAAGGAGGCACCAGCCGCAACTAGCAGTAGCGCTGCATACCAGAGAGCTCTGCTACTATACTATTAGTAGTAGCGCTGTATACCAGCGAGTGCTACTACTAAGTGGGGCCAACTAGCAGCAGCGGAGCTGCAAAAGAAAATGCTACCGCTGTACACTTAGCAGTAGCATTGGGTTTTGGGCAACGCTGCTACTACAGCTACCGTCGGTGGCATCGTCTGGTCCCACATAGTAGTAGCGCCTTTTTAATAAGCAGCACTACTGCTAAGGTTTTAGTAGTAGCGATTGACTGGATCAGCACTACTGCTAATTAGCAGCAGCGTTTTCTTTTTTCCAGCGCTACTACTGAGGTCATGCCTATAAAGTTTTTCCTAGTAGTGTCTGTTTAACTATGTAGTTGCCCAGAAAACTACATATAGTTGCTCCTATATTATATAATTAAATTTCTATCACAAATCATCACAAAAACAGTGGGTTTTTTGTTTTTGTGCAAAAAAATGATGCATGTTTATGTTGTCCACTAACACAAATTTTGTTGCAGTTTTGATGTGGTGAAAAAAGGACAAGTAGTAGTGGAAAGAAGATGATTGATCTGAATGAACCACCGCTCGACATTGAGTCTATCAACATTTCAGTTGAGTTGCGTGCGCCCTTCTTACATCTAGGTTATGAGCAGGATGATCACCGTTTGGATGAGGGCGTTGGCGAGTCTCCTAACCCCTACATTAGCTCTAATGATACTCATTTGCCGAACAATCATGTGGCTGCTCCCTCACCTTTGGTTTGTCCTGCTAATGCTATAGTTGATGAGGCACCTAAGTTGGAAGACAAGGAAGCTTACATCCACAAGAACCTTATGTTGGCAAGCGATTCGACACGTTGGTTGTTGCAAGGGAACACTACAACCGCTATGCTTTGACGGTGAGTTTTTCAATCAAGTTGAATATATCCAACAGGTCAGCCCACCCGGGCCTAGTGACGAGACAACAATTCTGTTGTAACAAGTTTCATAAGCCTGTGGAGAGGGTTGGTGTCTCAGATGTTGCCTCTTCAAGCAATAAACACTACATGCCCGAGCTCACCTGAACAAGATGCTGAAGAGGATGACGAAGAACCCAATTATAAGAAGAACATGAAGAGACTATAAAGCAAACAAAATGCCCTGCTAAGATGGTGGTGAAGCTTATAGATGACAAATGGGATGTTATCAACTTTGTTGTAGATCACACCCACCCACCGATTGACAAGCCATCACTTTCCAAATACCTCTATTCTCACCAAGGAATCCCGCTTGAAGAGAAAAAAAGTCTGACTCACCTTAGCTGCAACTTGACTGTAGGTACAACAAAACAACCCCACCCCCACACCTACCCCCTCCCCTCAGTGAAAAAACTTGTTGTAACAAGTGTTTATTATTCCTGCCTCGTGTCATTGCTTTGCTTTCTGTTCTAGAATAAAAGAGGTTGTTAGGATGCGGCAACCCTAAGCAACAAATCTGACAACTACATACATTAAAATGAGGCAACTCTCTTGAATTTGATGCAACTTTGATGATAAAAAGAGAAGAAACCTGTTAAAAAGTGCCAGGATTTGGGGCAACCCTGATCTAAAAAACCTGGCAACTTAAGCAGAAAATTAAAGCAACTCTGTTTTGATTTGTATACAACTGTTGATAAACAAAAACGTGTACCTAGCACAAATACTCTATGTGAAAAACAATGTTTGTGAGGTTTCATGTTCTATTTATACATATGAGTTGCTTCTGTTTCTATGAAAACAAGTTGCTTCCTACCTTGTGGTTAACATAGTTTCTTTGGTTTTGCTAGGCAGGATGATGATGATAATGTCATCATACTATGGTTGAGAGCTGATTGTCGCTTACACGTCTAAAGCCATCCATAACCATTGTTCTAAGCTGAATGTCGCAACTAAAGACATCGACATTGAAGAGTCACTCAACTACTTTTGCAAGATGAATGAAACCGACTCAGGGTTCTTCTTCAAATGCAAGACGGATGCGTAAGGCAAGACAGAGAACTTCTTTTGGGTGGATGGTGTGGCATGGAAGGCTTACGCGGAGGCTTGGCAAGTTTGCTTCTCATTTGATTCCACTTATCTTACAAACATGTACAATATGCCATTTGCCCCCTTCATTGGCATCAATAGGCATGGGCGGTCAATTATGCTTGGATGTGGCTTCTACGACAAGAGCTAGCCTCTAGCTATGACTGGTTGTTTGATGCTTTTCTAGAGGCAATGGATGGGTTGGCTCCGGACAACATCATCATGGACCAAGACATTGCGATGGAACAAGCAATCAAGAGGAAGTTCTCACCAATGATTCACCATTGTTGTTGTTGGCATATAATGAAGAAGGCGCAAAAGAAGCTTGGCTCTGGGTTGTCTAGGAACCCAGATTTGGTGAAAGACTTCAATGAATTTATTGACTTCAACTTCACCCTGGCTGAGTTTGAACGGAAGTGGGCTGCACTACAACTGAAGTATGAGGGGCTTATGCATGGCCACTTTGAGAAACTATATGAATATCGGGCTACATGGGTGCCTTGCTACTTGAACTACATGTTCTTCCTGTTCCTTCAGTTGACGCAATGCAGCGAAGGCTTCAATGCTGTCTTGAAGCGCTATGTGAACCCAACAAGTAGATCGTCAACTTTGTTAAGCAGTACGAGAAGATTCAGGTGCACATACTTGTGAGGGAGGGCGGGAATGACTAGTGGACAAAACATTTGGATACACAAAGGTGGTCATGTTTCCCTGTTTAGAGGCATGCCTACAAGACGTACACTAGGGACATCTATGTTAAATTCAAGAATCAGTTTGAGATGATTGGTCAGTACAACATGCGCCCCGTTGAAGTCAATTTCTAAGACCTTGTGCCCAACACAGAAGTTGGTTCAATGTATGCTACAACGAAGTATCTAGTCACAGTGAGACCAGAAGCACCCATCTACAGGCTAATTACTCACAATGGCATAACAAAAGAGCTCCTACTAGTAAAAAGGTCAATTCGGTAGTAGAAATAAATTCTTTGAGTGAAAAAGTTGATGCTCTTATGAAGTTGGTTGCTAATAAAAGTGCTCCTATTTATTTTAATGATGTGCCATTGTCTACTTTGATTGTGCAAAATAGTGATGCCATAGATGTGAATTTTATTTCGCGAAACAATTTCAATAATAATGCTTATAGAGGTAATTTTAATCCTAGGCCTTTTGCTAGTAATTCCTCTAATATTTATGGTATTCCTATGGTAATCCTACTTATAATAATAATAGAAACACCTCTGATCTTGATAACAATATTAAAGAATTTATCAATACTCAAAAAGCTTTCAATACTTCGATAGAAGAAAAGTTGAATAAAGTTGATGATTTGTCTAGAAGTATTCATAGAATTTCTCATGATGTAGAAACTCTCAAGATGAAAATTTTTATGCCTAAAGTTGAAGAATCAATTAAATCTCTTTACGTTTCTATGGATGAAAGTAATAAAAGAACAGCTATGCTTAGAGCTAAAAGAGAATTTTTAGAAAGAGCATTTTCTAGTGATTAGTTTCATAAAAGTGATGAAGATCTTAACATGATTGGTGTTTCTTCTATTGATTCTTTGTTTACTAAAATTAAGATTGATGAAAAAGGAACTGGAGAAGAGTCCACTTTAGTTAGAAGGCATCCCTATGTTTCGGAGGGTGAAAATGTTGTTGAGAAAATTGATTAAAGTGGGTTTGAAGAGGTTAAGACTTTAACTAGTGATGTGCCCACTATTTTGGGTTACAAAGACTTCTATTATTATAGTTGCTCTTTGGTTTATTGTATTTCTATGTTGCAATCCATGATAAATTCACCCCATGCTTAAGAACAAAATAAAGCTTTTACTAAACATATTGTTGATGCAATGATGAAAGCTTTTGAAGAAAAAAATGGAATTTGCAGTTTCAATTCCTTGAAAATTGCATGATGAGTGGGAACCTACTATAAAAGTCAAGATTAAAAATTATGAGTGTTTTTCTTTATGTGACTTGGGTGCTAGTGTTTCTACAATTCCGAAATCTTTATGTGATGTGCTTGGTCTTACCAATATTGAAGAATGCTCTTTAAATTTACACTTGGCGGATTCTACTATTAAAAAGCCTATGGGAAGAATTAGTGATGTTATTATTCTTGCAAATAGTAATTATGTGCCCATAGATTTTATTGTTCTTGATATTTATCGCAATCCTTCTTGTCCAATTATACTTGGTAGACCATTTTTACGTACTATTGGTGCCGTGATTGATATGAAAGAAGGCAATATTAAATTTCAATTTCCACTAAGGAAGGTAATGGAATACTCTCCTAGAAAAATAATTATGCCACCATATGAATCAATCATGAGGGCACCATATGGATCTAGAAACAAAGATGATAACACTTAGATCCTACGCGTTATGCCTAGCTAGGGGCGTAAAACGATAGCGCTTGTTGGGAGGCAACCCAACTTGTATATTTTTTCTTTTTGGTTTTCTTTCTGTTTTCAATAAAATACACAATTATACCTATGGTTATATGTGTTTTTATGTTTTAAATTAGTGTTTGTGCCAAGCAAGGCCTTTGGGATGATTTGAGTGAAAGTTGATTTGATCTTGCTGAAAAAGAGAAACTTTTGCGCTCACGAAATTATTTTTCATTTTTAACACGAGACTTGTTTTGAGTTAATTCTTTTTGAATAAGATTAAGAAACAAATTAGTCACTCTGTCCTAATGTTTCAGAATTTTTGTAGTTACAGAAGTATTCGAAGTAGTCATATTGCTATAGACTATTCTGTTTTTGACAGATTATCTTTTCCTTGCGATGTGTGCTTGTTTTGATGATTCTATGGATTTCTTTGATGAGTTTTTGCCATAGAAAAGTTATGATACAGTAGATATAATGCAAAAATAAAATATTAATAAGTTTTAAATAGTACTTATAGTAGTGGTTTGCTTTCTTATACTAACGAATCTCACGAAGGTTTTGTTGAGTTTTGTGTGATCTTACAATGGATGAAGGAATAAGGATTAGCAAAAGGCTAAAATTGGGGATGCCCGAGGCACCCCAATATAATATTCAAGAATTATCAAGCAACTAAGCTTGGGGATGCCCCCGAGTGGCATCCCCTCTTTCTTCTAACAACCATCGGTATTTTACTTGAAACTATATTTTTTATTCGTCACATATTATGAATTTTACTTGGAGAGTCTTGTATGATATGAGTCTTTGCTTGTTTTGATTTGTTTATTAAGCCTTGAATCCTTTCTGGACACACCTCTTTGAGATAGCCAAAAATTATGCTATGCTTGCTCCTATGCTTCACCTAAATTTTAGAGCCATGGATTTGCTCTAGTACTTCACTTATATCTTTTTGAGCACAGTGTGCTTTGTTATTTTTGAAGAAATTCTCTCATGCTTCACTTATATTTATTTGGGAGTTATTAATTGTTTTAAGAAATTCTCTCTTGCTTGAATTAGATTATTTTGAGAGAAAGAAAAATTATGCTCATGTTCTTCACTTAAATTTGTTTGAGCTTATCAAAACAACATATGAAACTAGTCCCAAAGTGATAGATATCCAAGGAGGATATAATAAAAAAAATTCATGAATATCATTGGACAAAATAAACTTGATTCTTAGTAATGGTTTTGAGATATGACGATATGATATGTGAGTCATGTTGATGAGTAATTGTGCTTTAGTAAGAATATTGATGTTAAGGTTTGTGATTCCCTATGCAAGCATGAAAGTCAATAGTTATGCAATGAAATTTATATCCTACTTGTGGTGCATTATTCGGTTTTACTTATGGTTAATGCTTGGGTACAAGATTTTTTGTTTCTTAGTTGGTCACTTCTCAATCTTTTTGCTGGCCTTCATTTTGCACTAAGTATAATCACTACTTGTGCATCCAAAACCATTTAAACCAGTTTTGCCATACGAGTCACTATACCTACCTATATGCGGTATTTCCATGTCGTTCTAAGAAAATTTGCATGTGCCATCTCTAATTTTCAAAATGAATTTATCTTTTGTGTGCTCTACCGCTCGTGAGGCGGTGAGGGGTGGGCAATATTTTCCATGCTAGATGTGTTATTCTCACAATGAGTGTTTATTCACTTGTCATTGCACGAGAGTACGACGAAGGTATTAGGGATGCCCACTCCCAAAATGGAAAAAAATTGAATTTACTTTTTGTTGTCAAATAATAAATTCCTTGGAAAGTGTTGGTATGGAGGGCACCCGTGGATACGGACAAGCCATCGAAAGTGAAAGTAATGGTGGAAAAAGGAATAACCTTTATTTTCTATTTGGGAACCGCCTATGATGTATCTAGCGTGGAAAGTGTTGGGAGCTCTAAGTCGTTTTCGTTGGTGGGAAAAGTATGCCTCCCAAAATGTTTTTATCTCTCAATTTTTGCTTTGAGCTCTGTCACCTCTACAAATCCCTACTTCCATCTGCGAAGGGCCTTTCTTTTACTTATGCAATTTTTATTTTGAATTTGAGTCTCCATATTCTCTCATAAAGCACTAACTAAGGGGCACTATGATCGTATTTGAGCATTGGGTGTAGCTAATATTCGAGTGTGTTTCATGAATGTATCAATTATTGAGCATAATGGGCTAGGGATAACTTGCTTTAGTGTTGATATTTTGAAAGACATGGCTGCTTGTTGGTATGCTTGAGTATTAAAGTCTTCATGTCAAAACTAGACTATTTCTTTGAACCATATAAAAATCGAAATGTCCATGCTATAAACTAAATAAATGTGATGAACTTGTTAGCCAACATTCCACGTCAAAAATTCTATTTTTATCATTTACCTACTCGAGGACGAGCAGGAATTAAGCTTGGGGATGTTGATACGTCTCCAACATATCTATAATTTTTTATTGTTCCATGCTGTTATATTACCATTCTTGGATGTTTTACAATCATTTTATAGTCATTTTATATCATTTTTTGGTACTAACCTACTGACATAGTGCCGAGTGCCAGTTGCTGTTTTCTGCATGTTTTTTACTCGCCGGAAATCAATACCAAACGGAGTCCAAAGGCAAAGAAACTTTTTGTGGATTTTTTGGGCCAGAAGACATCTAGTGGGCCAGGTACGCACGTGAGGGGAGCTCTGATGGGAGCACAACCCACCAGGGCGTGCCTGGGGGCCCAAACGTTTCCCGGTGGGTTGTGCCCTCCTCGTTGGCGTCCCGAACCGCCTCTTTGCTCTATAAATACCCCAATATTCCAGAAAAGCTAGGAGGGGGGACGAAAATTAATTCCATCCACCGCAGAGTCCAGAAACACTAGATCCAATCTAGACACCATCACGGAGGGGTTCATCATGTCCATTGGTGCCTCTCCGATGATGCGTGAGTAGTTCTTTGCAAAGCTACGGGTCCGTAGTTAGTAGCTAGATGGCTTCCTCTCTCTCTCTCTTGATTATCAATATAATGGTCTCTTGGAGATCCATATTATGTAAGTCTTTTTGCGGTGTGTTTTTTGGGATCTGATGAACTTTGAGTTTATGATCAGATCTATGTTTTTATCCATGAAAGCTATTTGATTCTTCTTTGATCTCTTATATGCGTGATTGATTATAGCCTCATCTTTCTTCTCCGATATTTGGGTTTTGTTTGGCCAAGTTGATCTATTTATCTTGCAATGGGAAGAGGTGCTTTGTGATGGGTTCGATCTTACGCTGCTTGATCCCATTGACAGAAAGGGAAACGACACGTATGTATCGTTGCTATTAAGGATAACAAGATGGGGTCTATTTCTACATAAATAGATCTTGTCTACATCATGTCATCGTTCTTATTGCGTTACTCCGTTTCTCCATGAACTTAATACACTAGATGCATGCTGGATAACGGTCGATGTGTGGAGTAATAGTAGTAGATGCACGCAGGATTCAGTCTACTAATCTTGGACGTGATGCCTATATAATGAACATTGCCTGGATATCGTCATGATTATTTGAAGTTCTATCAATTGCCCAACAGTAATTGTTTTCCCACCGTTTGCTATTTTTCTCGAGAGAAGCCACTAACGAAACCAACGGCCCCCGGGTCTCTTGTCATCATATATGCCTTTGCGATCTATTTTCCTTTGCTTTTATTTTCAGATCTATTAAACCAAAAATACAAAAATACCTTGCTGCAATTTATTTGTTCCGTGATCTATTTATCCTATCCACCACTTTTACCTCATGTTATTTGCCTATCTTGAGGCGTCGTACCCGAAAGAGATTAACAACTCCTTTAACACGTTGGGTTGCGAGTATTTATTATTTGTGTGCAAGTGCTATTTACTGGTGTGAGGAGGTTCTCCTACTGGTTCGATAACCTTGGTCTCATCAGTGAGGGAAATACCTACCGTCACTATACTTCATCACCCCTTCCTCTTTGGGGAAATACCGACGTAGTTCTAGCAGACGTCAGGAAGATAGTTTGCCTTACACCGAGTTTTCTTACGGCAACATCTACCAGGCAAGTCTGCAAATGTCACCTTTTGAAGCCTTGTATGGACGAAGGTGTCGTACACCACTAAATTGGTTAGAGACTGGTGATAGCCATATCTTCGGCCCATAGATGCTTCTAGAGGCTTAGGACAAAGTAAAGCTCATCAGGGAAAGACTAAAAACCGCGCAAAGCCATCATAAGAGCTATTATGATCAAAAGCACCATGACGTCAGCTTTGAGCCAAACGATGATGTGTACCTCAAAGTATCACCAATCAGGGGATTGCAAAGATTCAAGGTCAAAGGCAAGCTGGCACCCCGCTTCATCGGACCGTTCCGGATAATCGCACGGAGAGGCCAGGTTGCCTATCACCTAGACCTACCCGTAGAGTTGTCAGACGTGCACGGCGTCTTTCACATTTCTCAGCTAAGGAAATGGGTGAGAAATCCAGACAAACATGTATCACATGACAACATAGATGTGCAACCAGACCTCACTTACCAGGAATACCCCGTAAGGATACTAGAGGAAGCACAAAGGAGGACATGTCAGAAGGTCACCAAGCTATTCAAGGTACAGTGGAGTAACCATTCAGAGGATGAGGCTACTTGGGAAAGAGAACACTTTTTGCAAAAGGAACAACCGCACTTACTTGAGAAATGGCTGAAATCTCGGGGAAGAGATTTTTCTTAAGGGGTAGGTGTTCTAACACCTCAAATTTTCAATTTGAATTTTTCTTAGTTTTAATTATTTTTAAGTGGATTTCCAAAAAAATTACAAATGCGTTTTTGGATTCTTTTGAAAATCCTTTCTTGAGAAAAACAATTTTGATGGTTCTCTTGACAACTAGTCTGGTTTAGGAAAGAGTCACAGTGAGATTTTTCTTCACAAAAGTTTTTCTTGGAGAACCCCTTTTCAAATTTCTTCTTTAAAATCTTCGATGTGAAGAGTGCCCCAATTTTTGCTAACTAGTTTACCAAATGTGCTTTTCTCTTCTCCTCTCTCTCATTTCTTGCCCATGATCCTCTATTAGCTTGAAGACACCTTTTAAAAATAGTCTCTAAAGTTTTGGGGGGCAATTTAACTATATTTCATATATTTTTTAACCAAAGGCAATTTCTGTAATTAGTTTTGCCCCCTAGAAATTTTCAAAGGAACTATTAGCTCCCTTTGGTTGCTGACCCTAAAAATCCTATCCATTGTAGCCCTAGCTACCCTCAACTCATTTCACCAAAAAAAATGGTCTCTTGTTTGAATTATTCAAATTAGGTTTGATGAAAGATTGACCAAATCTGGTTGTTTTTGTTAAAAATCTAACTTAACCTTTTTCAAAAATTCTGAAAATTTACAGGAAGACTCTGGGATCAATGAGAGGCCAAACCATAAATTTTAAGCTCCTAAATCATTTTCCTTGTGTAGTTTTCATTCTATCGAAGTGGTTGTGTACACTGTTCGATGGAGGGGGAGCTCATCGTCAATCTCACGAGTGGCAAGCCGTGGCAGCTTTTGTAGTGTGCCCCAAGCCTATCCACTGCGCTGCACGGTCTTATGGCCGGTTGCACGCGTCAGTGGTGAGCTAGCATGAGCCCACCAACTCTGGCAGCAGCTCCAGCAGTCAGCTGGCCTGAGCCCACCAGCTCTGGCAGCAGCGCCAATGACTGCTGCCGTGGCCGCCAGCAGCCATTGCTTCAAAGGCGCGCCGCCCGACACCGCCCAAGCGCCCTGCAAGCTCCGCATGCCCGTCCCCCACCCATGCGTGCCGCGATGCCCGTTGCCACGCTTTCGATAGCGTAGAGCGTGTCTTCTCCATCCGACGTGTCCGTGACGAGCCGCCCCATTGATAGCCTGTCCCTGCCCGCACTTGCTCGTGTTCAAGAGCAAATTGGATCACTCGCAAACCATAGCCGTTAACCCAACCCTGTGAGCACCTGCTAACCCCTCTTTCTCGCCACAATTTGTCATGGGAGTTGGTCCCCTGCGGCTCCCCTTGCGTGCACCTATAAATAAACACCCTGAGCCCTTGCTAAGAGCACCACTCACCCTGCTCCACTTCACAGACTCGCCCCAACCACTGGAAGGGCTCCGGGAAGGTCGTCTTCCCTCCCTCCGGTCGCCCGATTGGGTTTCAGGTCCCGACTAAATTCGACCCAGTAAGAGTATCCCTACAGCCCATTCTTTGCTAGCCAGCTCCTAGAGCACTATCTCATTTGACCTGCGCGTCGATTCGGTGATTGCATGTGTCTCCGGTGAGATCCACCTGCACCCGGAAGCGCCGCCGCCGGAGTTTGGAGCTACCGTCGATGTGGTGTGCCCGCCGATGTATGACTCTAATGACCCACAAGTATAGGGGATCTATCATAGTCCTTTCGATAAGTAAGATTGTCGAATCCAACGAGGAGCAGAAGGATCTGACAAGTGGTTTTCAGCAAGGTAATCTCTGCAAGCACTGAAATTATCGGTAACAAGTAGTTGTGTGACAAGAAGATTCGTAGCAAGTAACAATAGTAACAACGATGAAACAAAGTGGCCCAATCCCTTTTGTTGCAAGGGACAAGCATGGACAAACTCTTATAGGAGGTAAAGCGCTCCCGAGGACACATGGGAAATTCTGTCAAGCTAGTTTTCATCATGTTCATATGATTCACGTTCGCTACTTTGATAGTTTGATATGCGGGTGGGCTGGTGCTTGAGTACTGCCCTTACTTGGACAAGAATCCCACTTATGATTAACCCCTCTTGCAAGCATCCGCAACTACGAAAGAAGAATTAAGACAAAGTCTAACCATAGCATTAAACTAGTGGATCCAAATCAGCCCCTTACGAAGCAACACATAAACTAGGGTTTAAGCTTCTGTCACTCTAGCAACCCATCATCTACTTACTACTTCCCAATGTCTTCCTCTAGGCCCAAATAATGGTGAAGTGTTATGTAGTCGACGTTCACATAACACCACTAGAGGAAAAACAACATACAACACATCAAAATATCGAACGAATACCAAATTCACATGACTACTTATAGCATGACTTATCCCATGTCCTCAGGAACAAAAGTGACTACTCACAAAGCATAATCATATTCATGACCAGAGAGGTAATGAGTAGCATCAAAGATCTGAATATATAATCTTCCACCAAGTAATCCAACTAGCATTAACTACAAAGAGTAATTCAAACTACTAGCAACCTTACAAGTACCAATCGGAGTCGCGAGATGGAGATTGGTTACAAGAGATGAACTAGGGTTTGGATATGAGATGGTGCTGATGAAGATGTTGATGGTGACGAGTCCCCTCCTATGAGAGGAGTGTTGGTGATGACGATGGCGACGATTTCCCCCTCCGAGAGGGAAGTTTCCCCGGCAGGACGACCCTGACGGAGCTCTAGATTGGTTCTGCTCAAGTTCTGCCTCGTGGCAGCGGCGATTCCTCCCGAAAGACTCCTCTTGATTTTTTTCGGAACGAAACCCTTCTTGTAGCAAAAGAGGGGGGCCAGAGGGCCACCAGGGTGCCCACAAGCCCCCTAGGCGCGGCTAGGGGGCGCGCCTAGCAGGCTTGTGGCCTCCTGCTGGCTCCCCTCTGGTACTTCTTCGGCCCAGTATTTTTTATAAATTCGAAAATAAATCCTCGTTGATTTTCACGGCTTTTGGAGTTGCGTAGAATAGGTATCTCACACTTGCTCCTTTTTCAGGCCAGAATTCCAGCTGCCGGCATTCTCCCTCTTCATGTAAACCTTGCAAAATAAGAGAGAAAAGGCATAAGTATTGTACCGTGAAGTGTAATAACAACCAAAAATGCGAAAAATATCAACATGAAAGCATGATGCAAAATGGACGTATCAACTCACCCAAGCTTAGACCTCGCTTGTCCTCAAGCGAAAGCCGAGATCAATAAACATGCCCACATGTTTAGATAGAGAGGTGTCGACAAAACAAAATACGGACATGCACGCATCATGATCATAGTCAGAACAACAATACCATCATATGAACTCTTATGCTAAAGTGACAATTCCTTCACAAGGTAAAGTATGGAGCAAGAGCCTTACTGAGAATTAACAACCGATAGCCTTTAGTCATTGAAGCAATTGCAATTTATCACAACATCGGAAAGAGTCAAATAAGAGCTTGTAAAGCAAATCCACATACTCAATCATCCTTCCGTCTTCTACTATTTCTACAATTCACATGGTACTCATGAGATCAAAGTTTTAGTTGGACACAAAGAAAGACAGGGGCTTATGGTTTTGCCTCCCAACTACTTACCTCAAGGGTAATGTCAACAATAATAATTCATGAATACTTACTTCCAAGTTGACATATGAATATAGATCTTTCCCTAGCATATGACGTTAGCCAAGATAAAGGCGAAATAAGGAATTGGTGTAGATCACCATGACTCTTTCAAGGTACAAGAAGGGCCCTTCACAGAGGGAAGCAAATGTTGTCATGCGCTTTGGAGGTTTGGATGTGTGTCCTCTAAGTGTGGAGGAACGTCACTTTATATTGCCTCCTGTGATAAAGAACTTTATTATGCAGTCTGTCTCTTTTATGTCTTCCTCATCACAGGTTCGTACAAAGCTTATTTTCCACACACTAATAGATTATACATATTAGGGAGCAATTTGTATTGCTTGCACCGATGAAAACTTACTTGAGGTATCTTATTCAATCCATAGGTAGGTATGGTGGACTCTCATGGCAAAACTGGGTTGAAGGTTTATGGATGCACAAGTAATATCTCTACTTAGTGTGGAAGTTTTGGCTGATATGAGATGGAAGCAATCATCATATTCTAAGGGATCTCTAGTCATATAACATTGTTCGGAACCAAGCAAACACAATTCATTATGTTGTCTTCCTTGTCCAACATCTACTTCTAAGCATGTAATAGTTTAGTGAGTGTTCACAATCATAGATGGTGTCAAAGATGATATATTTATATGTGAACCTCTCCTTCTTTATCACTTCCTATTAATTGCAACAATGACTAAGGTCTACGTTTGTCCACCCTCAACAAGTTTCAATCATCATTCTTTTTATATGTGAAGCCATCACTTACCATAAGATCATTACATGATCTTTCATGCTTTTGTTCTTTAGACCATGACATGAGGCAAGGCCCTCAACTAAAACACTCTTTATTATATGACTCACGAGCTCGAATACATTGGGGGTGACACAAAGCAAAACTCAAACCTAGAACAAACTAAAAACTTTATTCTACTAGAGAAAGATAAAACCAAAAAGGAATGAACTAAGAAAAGGTAAAGGCAAAAGATGTGATGGTGATACGATACCGGGGCAACTCCCCCAAGCTTGGCACAAGCCAAGGGGATTTCCCATACTCGTGCTTAGTTGTCTTCCTTTGGAGGTGATGGTGGTGTAGTTGTTGCAACATGGGTTTGATCCTCCGTCTTCCAAGTCATAGGTGCTCCATCATGGAAAGATGAACGAGTCTCCGAAATCCTCAAATCTGCAGCCAACCGTATTGATTTAAATCTATAATCATACTCACAGTTTTGATTCTGCAGGTCATAGATCTGGGCTTGGAGATGATCAATTCTGTCATAGAGCCTAGAGAGGTGCTTCCCGATTCATTGGCATCGATCTTGTGCTTGTTGGTGAACTCCGTGATCATCATGTGGTTGGCGTTGAGTCCACGCTCCACCATCCCTTGGCACTTGAAGACTTTTTGCACCATTGCTTCGAGCCTCGCCTCCACTCTTCCGGTCTTCTTGGGCCCCTCAACATCATGGATGTGCAGCATCCCCTCACGCATCTCGATAGATTGAGGGTGTTGCAGCACTCTCGCGAGGTAGGGATTGATGACCTTCTCGAAGATCTTGTCCTTCGGACCTTTTGGGGATGCCATAGCGATCTAGATCTGGAGCAGAAACAGGCTCGAAACGAGAACAGAGGAAATTTGCGTGATACGAGGGTCAGACCTTTCGGGAGAATATATAATGATTTTCCCCGACCAGAAGGAGTACTTCGCAAGAAAATGGAGTCCGGGAGGCACACGAGGTGGTCACAAGCGCCCCAGGCGCGGCCAGGGGGTGGCCCGCGCCTGGCAGGCTTGTCGCCTCCTCGTGCGCTTTCCGAATTGCTTCAAATTTTTCTTTTTTTCAAAAAATTCCAAAACGGAGAAAAAATCCTACTAGAAAAGTTTTGGAGTCGGTTTACTTACCGAATCACATACCTCTTTGTTTTCAGAGTCTGAAACAGGCTGATAAATATCCCTTATGTACTCCTCCGGAGTTATGGTATTGATAATATTGCTTTCAATATTTATGGGAGTACCTGAGATATAATGCTTCATTCTCTGCCCATTTACCACTCTCGGAAAATTACCTTCCGTGTTGTTGATCTTGATGGCACCGGAACGATATACTTCCTCAACAATGTAAGGACCTTCCCATTTAGAGAGAAGCTTGCCTATAAAAAATCTTAAACGATAATTATATAGCAAGACATAATCACCTACATTGAACTCACGTTTTTGTATCCTTTTATCATGCCACCTCTTAACCTTTTCTTTGAACAACTTGGCATTTTCATATGCCCGAGCTCTCCATTCATCAAGCGAGCTAATATCAAATAACCTCTTCTCACCAGCAAGTTTGAAATCAAAGTTGAGCTCTTTGATTGACCAATAAGCCTTGTGCTCTAGCTCAAGAGGTAAATGACATACTTTGCCGTAAACCATTTTGTAAGGAGACATGCGCATGGGATTCTTATAGGCAGTTCTATAAGCCCACAGTGCATCATCGAGCTTCTTAGATCAATTCTTTCTAGACCTATTGACAGTCTTTTGCAGAATTAGTTTAATCTCTCTATTGCTTAGGTCTACTTGACCACTAGACTGAGGGTGATAGGGATATGCAATTCTATGATTGACATCGTACTTAGCAAGCGTTTTACGGAAAGCACCATGAATGAAATGTGAACCACCGTTGGTCATTAGATATCTAGGGACTCCAAATCTAGGGAAGATAACTTCTTTAAGCATCCTGATAGAGGTGTTGTGATCAGCACTACTAGTTGGGATAGCTTCTACCCACTTAGTGACGTAATCAACAGCAACTAGGATATGAGTATACGTGCTGGATTTTGGAAAAGGTCCCATATAATCAAAGCCCCAAACATCAAATGGTTCAATGACAAGTGAATAATTCATAGGCATTTCGTGACGTTTATCGATATTACCTATTCTTTGACATTCGTCACAAGACAAGACAAACTTACGGGCATCCTTGAAGAGAGTGGGCCAATAGAAACCTGATTGCAATACCTTGTGTGCAGTTCTATCTCCCGCATTGTGTCCTCCTTAGGCCTCAGAGTGACACTTCTGTAGGATCTGTCCCTGTTCATGTTCAGGTACACAACGTCTAATAACACCATCTACTCCTTCCTTATAAAGGTGAGGATCATCCCAAAAGTAATGTCTCAAATCAAAGAAGAATGTCTTCTTTTCCTGGCATGTGAAACTAGGTGGTATATATTTGGCAAAGATATCGTTTGCATAATTAGCATACCACGGTGTACTACGTGAAGCATTGATGGCATTCAATTGCTCATCAGGAAATCTATCATCAATAGGTTGTGGGTCATCAAGAACATTCTCCAACCTAGACAAGTTATCTGCTACTAGGTTATCAGCACCCTTCCCGTCGACAACATGCAAATCAAATTCTTGTAGCAAGAGAACCCATCTGATAAGTCTAGGTTTAGCGTCTTTCTTCTCCATGAGGTACTTAATAGCAGCATGATCAGTGTGAATAGTGACTTTGGAATCAAATATGTAAGATCTGAACTTTTCACATGCAAACACGACTGCTAAAAATTCCTTTTCCGTAGTAGCATAGTTTCTTTGGGCACTGTTTAGAGTTTTACTAGCATAATGAATAATATTCAACTTCTTATCAACTCTTTGTCCTAGAACAACACCAACAACATCATCACTAGCATCACACATGATTTCAAAAGGTAAGTTCCAATCAGGTGGTTGAACAATAGGCACAGTTATCAAAGCCTTCTTAAGTATTTCGAAGGCTTCCTCTCAATCATCATCAAAAACAAAAGGAATATCCTTTTGCAAGAGATTGGTAAGAGGCCTAGAAATCTTAGACAAGTCTTTAATGAACCTTCTATAGAAACCAGCATGACCAAGGAAACTTCTTATACCTTTGATATCTGTGGGGGCATGGCATTTTCTCGATCAGATCAACCTTAGCCTTATTGACTTCAATACCTCTTTCAGAAATTTTATGTCTTAGGACGATGCCTTCATTAACCATAAAGTGGCACTTCTCCCAATTCAAGAAAAGGTTGGTGTCTTTACATCTCTGCAAGACTAGATCAAGGTTGCTGAGGCAATCATCAAAAGAAGACTCGTAAACGGAGAAGTCATCCATGAAAACCTCAACAATCTTTTCACAAAAGTAAGAGAATATAGCCATCATACATCTTTGAAAGGTGGCAGGTGCATTACATAAACCAAAAGGCATACATCTGTAAGCAAAGGTACCGAAAGGGCAGGTGAAAGTGGTTTTCTCCTGATCAGATTGTGCAACAGGTATTTGGGAGAAACCATAATAACCGTCTAGAAAGCAGAAGTGTGTGTGTTTAGACAGTCTTTCTAGCATTTGGTCGATAAAAGGCAAAGGGTAATGATCTTTCCTAGTGGCTTTATTCAATTTCCTAAAATCAATCACCATCCTATAGCCAGTAATAATCCTCTGTGGGATCAATTCATCCTTATGATTAGGGACAACGGTAATACCTCCCTTCATAGGGACACAATGCACCGGACTTACCCAATCACTATGAGCAATATGATAGATAATACGTGCTTCCAGGAGCTTTAGTATTTCTTTTCTTACTACCTCTTTCATCTTAGGATTTAATCTCCTTTGATGATCAGCTAGGTTCAACTCTAATTTGCTCAGGGGTGTAGATGTTCTAATGTAGCCCCTACGTATCACAGTTGAAGCTTTAGAATGATCCTTTATCCTAACAGGGAAAGGTGGTTTCTCAATGTAAGCACTGGGAACAATAGGATCATTATCTGCAATGACTTTCTCTTCAACTGGATTGGGTTTAACTACATTGACTTCTAAGGGAGGATGATATTTAAACCACTTCTCTTTGGGGAGATCAATATGAGCAGCAAATGATTCACACAATAAGGCTACTATCTCAGAGTCAAGTCCATACTTAGCGCTAAAATCACAAAAAGTATTTGTTTCAACAAAGGATTTAACGCAATCAAACTTGAAATTCATACCTGACTCCTTACCTTCATCAAGCTCCCAATCTTCAGAGTTGCATTTAATTCTTTCCAATAAATTCCATTTGAAGTCAATATCTCTCTTCATAAAAGAACCAGTACAAGAAGTGTCAAGCATGGTGCGATCATCATGAGAAAGTCGAGCATAGAAGTTTTGAATGATAATTTCTCTCGAGAGCTCATGGTTGGGGCATGAATATAACATTGATTTAAGCCTCCCCCAAGCTTGAGCGATGCTTTCTCTATCACGAGGCCAAAAATTATAAATATAATTCCGATCATGATGTACTAGATGCATAGGATAAAACTTTTGATGAAATTCCAATTTCAACCGGTTGTAGTTCCATGATCCAGTATCATCACATAGCCTATACCATGTCAACGCCTTATCCCTCAAAGATAAGGGAAATACCTTCTTCTTGACCTCATCCTCGGGCAAACCTGCAAGCTTAAATAAACTAGAAACTTCATCTAAATAGATTAGATGCAAGTCAGGATGTGATGTTTGATACGTCCATTTTGCATCATGTTTTCATGTTGATATTTATCGCTTCTTGGGCTGTTATTTCACTTCACGGTACAATTCGTATGCCTTTTCTCTCTTATTTTGCAAGGTTTACATGACGAGGGAGAATACCGGCAACTGGAATTCTGGCCTGAAAGTGGAGCAAGTTTGAGATACCTATTCTGCGCAACTCCAAACGCCGTAAAAATCAACGAGGATTTTTTTCCCGATTTATGAAAAATACTGGGCCGAAGAAGTGCCAGAGGGGCGCCAGGGGGTGGCCACAAGCCTGCACGGCACGACCACCCCCCAGGGCTTGTGGGCACCCTGCTGGCCCACTTGTCCCCCTCTTCTTCTATATGGAGGGTTTCGTCCAGGAAAAAAAATCAAGGAGGAGATTTTTCGTGGTTTCGCCGCCGCCACAAGGCGGAACTTGAGCAGAACCAATCTAGAGCTCCGGCAGGACGATTCCTGCCGGAGAAACATCCCTCCCAGTGGGGGAAATCGTCACCATTGTCATCACCAACACTCCTCTCATCGGAGGGGACTCGTCACCGTCAACATCTTCATCGGCACCATCTCATCTCCAAACCCTAGTTCATCACTTGTAACCAATCTCCGTCTCGCAACTCCGATTGGTACTTGTAAGGTTGCTAGTAGTGTTGATTACTCTTTGTAGTTGATTCTAGTTGGATTATTTGGTGGAAGAGTTTATGTTCAGATCCTTGATGCTACTCATTACCTCTGTGATCATGAATATGATTATGCTTTGTGAGTAGTAACTTTTGTTCCCGAGGACATGGGATAAGTCATGCTAATAGTAGTCATGTGAATTTGGTATTCGTTCGGTAATTTGATATGTTGTATGTTGTTTTTCTCTAGTGGTGTTATGTGAACGTCGACTACATAACACTTCACTATTATTTGGGCCTAGAGGAAGGCATTGGGAAGTAGTAAATAGATGATGGGTTGCTAGAGTGACAGAAGCTTAAACCCTAGTTTATGCGTTGCTTCGTAAGGGGCTGATTTGGATCCACTAGTTTAATGCTATGGCTAGACTTTGTCTTAATTCTTCTTTCATAGTTGCGGATGCTTGCAAGAGGGGTTAATCATAAGTGGGATGCTTGTCCAAATAAGGGCAGTACCCAAGCGCCGGTCCACCCACATATCAAATTATCAAAGTAACGAATGCGAATCATATGAACATGATTGAAACTAGCATGCCAGAAATTCCCGTGTGTCCTCGGGAGCGTTTTTCCTCCTATAAGACTTTGTCCAGGCTTGTCCCTTGCTACAAAAGGGATTGGGCCACTTTGCTGCACCGTTGCTACTTTTGTTACTTGTTGCTTGCTACGAATCATCTCACCACATAATCACTTATTACCGACAATTTCAATGCTTGCAGATATTTCCTTGCTGAAAACCACTTGTCAGATTCTTCTGCTCCTCGTTGGGTTCGACACTCTTACTTAGCGAAAGGACTACGATTGCTCCCCTATACTTGTGGGTCATCAAAACTCTTTTCTGGCGCCGTTGCCGGGGAGTGAAGCTCCTTTGGTAAGTGGAACTTGGTAAGGAAACATTCATATAGTGTGCTGAAATTTGTTGTCACTTGTCACTATGGATACTAATCCTTTGAGGGGCTTGTTCGGGGTATCTTCACCTCGAACGGAAGCACAAATAGTTGCTCCTCAACCTGCTGCACCTATTGAAAATATTTGCTTTGAATTTTCTTCGGGTATGCTTGATAAACTGCTGGCTAATCCTTTTATAGGAGATGGAACATCACATCCAGACTTGCATCTGATCTATGTAGATGAAGTTTGTGGTTTATTTAAGCTTGCAGGTGCGCCCGAGGATGATGTCAAGAAGAAGGTCTTTCCTTTATCTTTGAAGGATAAGGTGTTGACATGGTATTGGCTATGTGATGATACTGGATCATGGGACTACAATCGGTTGAAATTGGAATTTCATCAAAAGTTTTATCCTATGCATTTAGTACATCGTGATTGGAATTATATTTACATTTTTTGGCCTCGTGATAGAGAAAGCATCGCTCAAGCTTGGGGGAGGGTTAAATCAATGCTATATTCATGCCCCAATCATGAGCTCTCGAGAGAAATTATCATTCAGAACTTCTATGCTCGGCTTTCTCATGATGATCGCACCATATGCTTAACACTTCTTGTACCGGTTCTTTTATGAAGAGAGATATTGACTTCAAATGGAATTTATTGGAGAGAATTAAATGCAAATTTGAAGATTGGGAGCTTGAAGAAGGTAAGGAGTCAGTTATGAATTTCACGTTTGATTGCGTTAAATCCTTTGTTGAGACAGATACTTTTTGTGACTTTAGCGCTAAGTATGGACTTGACTCTGAGATAGTAGCTTCATTGTGTGAGTCCTTTCCTGCTCATATTGATCTCCCCAAAGAGAAGTTGTTTAAATTTCATCCTCCTTTAGAAGTCAATATAGTTAAACCCACTCCAGTTGAAGAGAAAGTCATTGCCAATAATAATCCAGTTCTTCCCAATGCTTACATTGAGAAACAACCTTTCCCTGTTAGGATAAAGGATCATTCTAAAGCTTCAACTGTGATACGTAGAGGCTATATTAGAACACCTACACCCCCTGAGAAAATTAGAGTTGAACCTAGCATTCCTATTATCAAAGATCTTCTGTCTGAAGAAGTTGAGGGACATAATATTCACTTGTGTGAAGATGCTCCTAGAATTGCTAAACCTCACGTTAGAGACAAACATAGGCCTGTTGTTGGCATGCCTGTGGTTTCTGTTAAGATAGGAGATCATTGTTACCATGGTTTATGTGACGTGGGTGCTAGTGTTAGTGCAATACCTCAATCCTTATATGATGAAATCAAAGACGAGATTGCACCTGTTGAGATAGAGCCTATTGATGTCACTATTCAGCTTGCCAATAGAGATACTATCTGCCCTGTGGGAATTGTTAGGGATGTTGAAGTCTTGTGTGGTAAAATGAAGTATCCTGTTGATTTCCTCGTTCTTGCTACCGCACAAGATAGATTTTGTCCCATCATATTTGGTAAACCTTTTCTCAATACCGTCAATGCTCATATTGATTGTGAGAAGCAAACTGTCACTGTTGGCTTTGAAGGTGTGTCACACGAGTTCAATTTCTCCAAGTTTGGTAGACAACCTCATGAAAAGGAGTTGCCTAGTAAGGATGAAACTATTGCCTTAGCTTCATTGCTGTGCGTCCTACTGATCCCTTAGAGCAATACTTTCTTGAGCATGAAAATGATATGCATATGGATGAAAGGGATGAGATAGATAGAGTTGTCTTAGAAAAATATCCTATTCTTAAGAATAATTTGCGTGTTGAACTGCTTGGGGATCCACCCCCACCAAAGGGTGATCCTATGTTCGAGCTTAAACAGTTGCCTGATACTCTTAAGTATGCCTATCTCGATGAAAAGGAGATATATCCTGTCATTATTAGTGCTAGCCTCTCAGAGCATGAAGAAAAGAAGTTACTAAAAACTCTCAGGAAGCACCGCGCTGCTATTGGATATACTCTTGATGATCTTAAGGGCATTAGTCCTACTCTATGTCAGCGGAAGATTAAAACTGATCCTGACTTCAAACCTGTTGCTGATCATGAAAGGAGATTAAATCCTAAGATGAAAGAGGTAGTAAGAAAAGAAATACTAAAGCTCCTGGAAGCAGGTATCATTTATCCTATTGCTCATAGTGATTGGGTGAGTCCGGTGCATTGCGTACCTAAGAAGGGAGGCATTACCGTTGTCCCTAATGATAAGGATGAATTGATCCCACAGAGGATTATTACTGGCTATAGGATGGTGATCGATTTTAGGAAATTGAATAAAGGCACTAGGAAAGATCATTACCCTTTGCCTTTTATCGATCAAATGCTAGAAAGGCTATCTAAACACACACACTTTTGCTTTCTAGACGGTTATTATGGTTTCTCCCAAATACCAGTTGCACAATCTAATCAGGAAAAACCACTTTCACCTGTCCTTTCGGTACCTTTGCTTTCAGACGTATGCATTTTGGCTTATGTAATGCACCTGCCACCTTTCAAAGATGTATGATGGCTATATTCTCTGACTTTTGTGAAAACATTGTCGAGGTTTTCATGGTTGACTTCTCCGTTTACGGGTCTTCCTTTGATGATTGCCTCACCAACCTTGATCGAGTCTTGTAGAGATGTAAAGACACAAACCTTGTCTTGAATTGGGAGAAGTGCCACTTTATGGTTAATGAAGGCATCGTCTTAGGACATAAAATTTCCGAAAGAGGTATCAAAATTGATAAGGCTAAGGTTGATGCAATCGAGAAAATGTCATACCCAACAGATATCAAAGGTATAAGAAGTTTCCTTGGTCATGCTGGTTTCTATAGAAGGTTCATCAAAGACTTCTCTAAGATTTCTAGGCCTCTTACCAATCTATTGCAAAAGGATATTCCTTTTGTCTTTGATGATGATTTTGAGGAAGCCTTCGAAATACTTAAGAGGGCTTGATAACTACACCTATTGTTCAACCACCTGATTGGAAGCTACCTTCTGAGATCATGTGTGATGCTAGCGATTATGCTTTTGGTGCTGTTCTAGGGCAAAGAGTTAATAAGAAGTTGAATGTTATTCACTATGCTAGTAAAACTCTAGACAGTGCCCAGAGAAACTATGCTACTATGGAGAAGGAGTTTTTTGCAGTCGTGTTTGCATGTGAAAAGTTCAGGTCTTACATAGTTGATTCCAAAGTCACTATTCACACTGATCATGCTCTATTAAGTACCTCATGGAGAAGAAAGACGCTAAACCTAGACTTATCAGATGGGTTCTCTTGCTACAAGAATTTGATTTGCACGTTGTCGACAGAAAGAGTGCTGATAACCCAGTAGCAGATAAGTTGTCTAGGTTGGAGAACGTTCTTGATGACCCACAACCTATTGATGATAGCTTTCCCGGTGTGCAATTGAATGTCATCAATGCTTCACGTAGTGCATCGTGGTATGCTGATTATGCAAACTATATTGTTGCCAAATACATAACACCTAGTTTCACGTACCAGCAAAAGAAGAAATTCTTCTTTGACTTGAGACACTACTTTTGGGATGATCCTCACCTTTATAAGGAAGGAGTAGATGGTGTTATTAGACGTTGTGCACCTGAACATGAACAAGGACAGATCCTACAGAAGTGTCACTCCGAGGCCTACGGAGGACACCATGCGGGAGATAGAACTGCACACAAGGTATTGCAATCAGGTTTCTATTGGCCCACTCTCTTCAAGGATTCCCGTAAGTTTGTCTTGTCTTGTGACGAATGTCAAAGAATAGGTAATATTAGCAAACGTCAGGAAATGCCTATGAACTATTCACTTGTCATTGAACCATTTGATGTTTGGGGCTTTGATTATATGAGACCTTTTCAAAAATCCAATGGGTATACTCACATCTTAGTTGCTATTGATTACGTCACTAAGTGGGTAGAAGCTATCCCCACTAGTAGTGCTGATCACAACACCTCTATCAAGATGCTTAAAGAAGTCATGTGAATTTGATATTCGTTCGGTATTTTGATATGCTGTATGTTGTCTTTTCCTCTAGTGGTGTTATGTGAACCTCGACTACATAACACTTCACCATATTTGGGCCTAGAGGAAGGCATTGGGGAGTAGTAAGTAGATGATGGGTTGCTGGAGTGACATAAGCTTAAACCCTAGTCTATGCGTTGATTCGTAAGGGGCTGATTTGGATCCACTAGTTTAATGCTATGGTTAGATGTTGTCTTAATTCTTCTTTCGTAGTTGCGGATGCTTGCGAGAGGGGTTAATCATAAGTGGGATGCTTGTCCAAGTAAGGGCAGTACCCAAGCGCCGGTCCACCCACATATCAAACTATCGAAGTAACGAACGCGAATCATATGAACATGATGAAACTAGCATGACAGAAATTCCCGTGTGCCCTCGATAGAGTTTTTCCTCCTATAAGACTTTGTTCAGGCTTGTCCCTTGCTACAAAAGGGATTGGGACACTTGCTGCACCGTTGCTACTACTTGTTACTTGTTACTTTTTGCTTGCTACGTTTCACCTCACTACACCATCACTTGTTACCGCTACTTTCAGTGCTTGCAGTTATTACCTTGTTGAAAATTGTATACCAGAGGCTTCTGCTCCTCGTTGGGTTCGACACTCTTACTTATCGAAAGGACTACGATTGATACCCTATACTTGTGGGACATCAAGACTCTTTTCTGGCACCGTTGCCGGGGAGTGAAGTGCCTTTGGTAAGTGGAAATTGGTAAGGAAACATTTATATACTGTGCTGAAATTTATTGTCACTTGTCATTATGGAAACTGTTCCTTTGAGGAGTTTGTTCGGGGTATCTTCACCATGAACGGAAGCATGAGGAGTTGTTCCTCAGCCTGAGGTACCTACTGAAAATATCTTTTATGAAATTCCTTCGGGTATGCTTGAGAAACTGCTGGCTAATCCTTTTACAGGAAATGGATCTTCACATCTAGACTTGCATCTGATCTATGTAGATGAAGTTTGTGGTTTATTTAAGCTTGCAGGTTTGCCCGAGGATGAGTTAAAGAATAAAGTCTTTCCTTTATCTTTGAAGGATAAGGCGTTGACATGGTATAGGCTATGTGATGATACTGGATCATGGGACTACAATCGATTGAAATTGGAATTTCATCAAAAGTTTTATACTATGCATTTAGTACATCGTGATCAGAACTTTATTTATAACTTTTGGCCTCGTGACAGGGAAAGCATAGCTCAAGCTTGGGGGAGGCTTAAATCAATGCTATATTCATGCCCCAATCATGAGCTCTTGAGAGAAATTATCACTCAAAACTTTTATGCTCGGCTTTCTCATGAAGATCGTACCATGCTTGACACTTCTTTTACCGGTTCTTTTATGAAGAAGGATATTGACCACAAGTGGAATTTATTGGAAAGAATCAAACGTAACTCTAAATATTGGGAGCTAGAGGAAGGTAAGGAGTCAGGTATGAATTTCCAGTTTGATTGCGTTAAATCTTTTGTTGAGACAAACACTTCTAGAGATTTTAGCACTAAGTATGGACTTGACTCTGAGATAGTAGCTTCTCTATGTGAATCTTTTGATGCTCATGTTGATCTTCCCAAAGAGAAGTGGTTTAAGTATCATCCTCCTGTAGAAAGCAACATAGTCAAAACCAATCTAGTTGAGGAGAAAGTGATTGCTTTTAGTGATCCTGTTGTTCCTTGTGCCTACGCTAAGAAACCACCATACCCTGCTAGGATAAAGGATTATTCTAAAGCTCCAACAGTGATACGTAGGGGTTACATTAGACCACTTCCACCCCCTCAGGAGATTAGAATTGAACCTAGTGTTGTTATTATCAAAAATATCTTAGCCGAAGACATAGATGGGCATGTTCTCAAATTGTGTGAGGACTCCGCTATAATTGCTAAACCTCACGCGAAAGACAAATACGGACCCGTAGTTGGCCTGCCTGTTGTTTCTGTCAAGATAGGAGATCACTGTTACCATGGTTTATGTGATATGGGAGCTAGTGTTAGTGCAATACCCCGTTCTCTATATGATGAAATCAAAGATGAGATTGCACCTGCTGAGCTAGAACCCATTGATGTCACTATTACGCTAGCTAATAGAGACATTATCTGCCCTCTGGGAATTGTGAGAGACGTAGAAGTCCTGTGTGGTAAGACGAAGTATCCTACTGATTTCCTCGTCCTTGGTACTGCACAAGATAGCTTTTGTCCCATCATATTTGGTAGACACTTTCTCAACACTGTCAATGCTCACATTGATTGCTTTAAGCAGACTGTCACAGTTAGTTTCGAGGGTGTGTCTCATGAATTTAACTTCTCCAAGTTTGGAAGACAACCCCATGAAAAAGAGTCGTCTGGTAGAGATGAAATCGTTGCTCTTGCCTCTGTTGCCGTACCTCCTACGGATCCTTTAGAGCAATATCTGCTTGAGCATGAAAATGATATGCATATGGAGGAAAGAGATGAGATAGATAAAATTGTCTTCGAACAATATCCTATTCTCAAGAACAATCTGCCTGTTGAACTGCTTGGGGATCCTCCCCCACCAAAGGGTGATCCTGTGTTCGAGCTTAAACAGTTGCCTGATACTCTTAAATATGCCTATCTTGATGAGAAGGAGATATATCCTGTTATTATTAGTGCTCTCCTCTCAGAGCACGAAGAGAAGAAGTTACTGAAAACTCTGAGGAAGCATCGTGCTGCTATTGGATATACTCTTGATGATCTTAAGGGTATTAGTCCCACTCTATGTCAGCACAAGATTAAAACTGATCGTGATTCTAAAGCAGTTGCTGATCATCAAAGGAGATTAAATCCTAAGATGAAAGAGGTCATTAGAAAAGAAATATTAAAGCTTCTGGAAGCAGGAATCATTTATCATGTTGCTCATAGTGATTGGGTAAGTCCAGTACATTGCGTACCTAAGAAGGGAGGTATCACCGTCGTTCCTAATGATAAGGATGAACTAATCCCACAAAGGATTATTACTGTCTATAGGATGGTGATAGACTTCCGGAAACTGAACAAGGCAACCAGGAAAGATCATTATCCTTTGCCGTTTATCGACCAAATGCTAGAAAGGCTATCAAAACACACACACTTTTGCTTTCTAGACGGTTATTTAGGTTTCTCGCAAATACCTGTTGCACAATATGATCAGGAGAAAACCACTTTCACCTGCCCCTTCGGTACCTTTGCTTATAGACGTATGCCTTTTGGTTTATGCAATGCACCTGCCACCTTTCAAAGATGTATGATGGCTATATTCTTTGACTTTTGTGAAAAGATTGTAGAGGTTTTCATGGACGACTTCTCCATTTACGGGTCTTCCTTTGATGATTGCCTCAGCAACCTTGATTGAGTCTTAAAGAGATGCCAAGATACCAAGCTCGTCTTGAATTGGGAGAAGTGCCACTTTATGTTTAATGAAGGTATCGTCTTAGGACACAAAATTTCTAAAAGAGGCATTGAAGTTGATAAGGCTAAAGTTGATGCAATTGAGAAAATGCCTTGCCCCACAGATATCAGAGGTATACGAAGTTTCCTAGGTCATGATGGTTTCTATAGAAGGTTCATTAAAGACTTCTCTAAGATTTCTAGTCCTCTTACCAACCTCTTGCAGAAGGATGTTCCTTTTGTTTTTTATGAGGATTGTGAGGAAGCTTTCAAAATACTTAAGAAGGCTTTGATAACCGCACGTATTGTTCAACCACCTGACTGGAACTTGCCCATTGAAATCATGTGCGACGCTAGTAATTATGTTGTTGGTGCTATTCTAGGACAAAGAGTTGACAAGAAGTTGAATGTTATTCACTACGCTAGTAAAACTCTAGACAGTTCCCAAAGAAACTATGCCACTACGGAAAATGAGTTTTTAGGAGTCGTGTTTGCATGTGAAAAGTTCAGATCCTATATAGTTGATTCCAAAGTCACTATTCACTCTGATCATGCTGCTATTAAGTACCTTATGGAGAAGGAGGACTCTAAGCCTAGGCTGATCAGATGGGTTCTCCTGCTACAGGAATTTGATTTGCACGTCGTTGATCGAAAGGGTGCTGATAACCGTGTAGCAGATAACTTGTCTAGGCTAGAGAATGTCCTTGATGACCCGTGACCTATTGATGACAGCTTTCCTGATGAGCAACTAAATGTCATCCGCACTTCACATAGTGCACCGTGGTATGCCGATTATGCAAATTATATCGTAGCCAAATACATACCACCTAGTTTCACCTATCAGCAAAAGAAGAAATTATTCTTCGATTTGAGACACTACTTTTGGGATGATCCTCACCTTTATAAGGAAGGAGTATATGGTATTATTAGACGTTGTGTGCCTGAACATGAACAGGGACAGATCCTGCAAAAGTGTCATTTCGAAGCCTACGGAGGACACCACGCTGGAGATAGAACTGCCCATAAGGTATTGCAATCAGGTTTCTATTGGCCCACTCTCTTCAGGGATGCCCGTAAGTTTGTCTTGTCTTGTGACGAATGCCAAAGAATAGGGAACATAAGTAAGCGTCAGGAAATGCCTATGAACTATTCACTTGTCATTGAACCATTCGATGTCTGGGGCTTTGATTATATGGGAACCTTCCCGAGTTCTAATGGGTACACTCACATCTTAGTTGTTGTGGATTACGTCACTAAGTGGGTAGAAGCTATCCCCACTAAAAATGCTGATCAGCACACCTCTATTAAGATACTTAAAGAAGTCATTTTCCCAAGATTTGGAGTCCCTAGATATTTGATGACTGATGGCGGTTCACACTTCATTCATGGTGTTTTCCGCAAGATGCTCGCTAAGTATGATGTCAACCATAGAGTTGCATCTCCTTATCATCCTCAGTCTAGTGGTCAAGTTGAGTTGAGTAATAGGGAGATCAAATTGATCCTACAAAAGACCGTCAATAGATCTCGAAAGAATTGGTCTAGCAAACTTGACGATGCACTATGGGCTTATAGGACTGCTTATAAGAATCCCATGGGCATGTCACCGTATAAAATGGTTTACGGTAAGGCCTGTCATTTACCTCTTGAGCTGGAACACAAAGCTTATTGGGCAATCAAAGAGCTCAACTTTGATTTCAAACTTGCCGGTGAGAAGCGGTTGTTTGATATCAGCTCGTTAGATGAATGGAGGGCCCACGCATATGAGAATGCCAAGTTGTTCAAGGAAAAGGTTACGAGATGGAACGACAAACGGATACAGAAACGAGAGTTCAATGTAGGTGATTATGTCCTGCTATACAATTCTCGTTTGAGATTCTTCGCAGGCAAGCTTCTCTCTAAATGGGAAGGTCCTTACGTTATCGAGGAAGTATATCGTTCCGGTGCCATCAAAATCAATAACACGGAAGGAAATTTCCCTAGAGTGGTAAATAGGCAAAGAATCAAGCATTATATCTCTGGTACTCCCATAAATGCTGAGACCAATATCATCAATGTCATAACTCGAGAGGAGTACATCAGGGATGTTTATCAGCCTGTTTCAGACCCTGAAAACGAAGAGGTATCTGTTTCGGTCAGTAATCGGACTCCGAAACTTTTCCAATAGGAAATTTCCTCCGTTTTGGAATTTTTGGAAAATTAGAAAAATAAAAAGCAATCCAAAGAGGGCACGAGGCGGCCATAAGCTTGGAAGCCGCCACCTACCCCCCTGGTGGCGGCTAGAGGGCTTATGGGCACCTCGTGTGCCTCCCGGACTCTGTTTTCTTGCGGAGCACTCCTTCTGGTCTAGAAAAAATCAATATATATTCACCCGAAGGTTTTGATCTCCGTATCACGCAGTTTTCCTGTGTTTTCGTTTCGAGCTTGTTGTCTGCCGCAGATTTAGAGAAAAGATGTCTCAGGAATCTGTTGGGGAGAATGATCTTCACCAAGTTCACGAGGAAGTAGATGCTGATCTGAAAAGAGTAGAAGTCACGGAAGCCAGGGACCAAGCTAAGGAGAAAACCCAAGCTAGGGAGGAAGTTCAACCTATGTTCAACATTGAAGACGTTGAAGGAGTAGATTTTCTCCAACCCTTCCTCCACGTGTTGTCTCCATCCTTGATTGAACTCTTGAGGTTTTGCGAAACAACTCGTGCTCGCAATATTTCCCTTTCTCGTGAAGTTGTTTTGCTGGAACACCATGTCACAGATCTCAAAGGTATAAATCAAAGATTGATAGCTCTCTTGGAATCAAAGGCAACAACTCCACTACCATCACCACCAAAGGAAGACAACTAAGCATTGGTATGGGCAATCCCCTTGGCTTCTGCCAAGCTTGGGGGAGTTGCCCTGGTATCGTATCACCTTTATATCTTTTGCTTTTACCTTTGTTTTTGTTCTTTCCTTTTTAGTTTTTATTTCTTCTCTTAGAGGAATAAGTCTTTAGTGTTTAGTTTGAGTCTTTTGCCTTGTGTCTCCCCTGATGTATTCGAGCTTACGAGCTATATAATAAAGAGTATCTTAGTCAAGGGCTTTGCTTTGTGTCGTGATCAAAAGTATGAAAATAACGATAGCATGAAAGATCACGAGATGATCTTATGGAAAGTGATAGCTTCACATATGACACGTATGATGATTGAAAATTGTTGAGAATAAATCAACATAGACCTCAGTCATTGTTGCAATTAATAAGAAGTAATAAGGAAAGAGAGGTTCACATATAAATATATCATCTTAGACACTTTTTACAATTGTGAGCACTCACCAAACTATTACATGCTTAGGAGTAGATGTTGGACAAGGAAGACAACATAATGAATTGTGTTTGCTTGGTTCCAAACAATGTTATATGATTAGAGATCCCTTAGCATGTGACGATTGCTTCCACCTCATATTAGCCAAAACTCCCGCACCAAGTAGAGATACTACTTGTGCATCCTTAAACCTTCAACCCAGTTTTGCCATGAGAGTCCACCATACCTACCTATGGATTGAATAAGATCCTTCAAGTAAGTTGTCATCAGTGCAAGCAATAAAAAAATTGCTCTCTAATATGTATGATCTATTAGTGTGTGGAAAATAAGCTTTGTACGAACCTGTGATGAGGAAGATGATACGTCTCCAACGTATCTATAATTTTTGATGGTTCCATGCTATTATCTTGTCAACATTGGATGTTTTATATGCATGAATATGCTATTTTATATCTTTTTTGGGGACTAACCTATTAACTCAGTGCCAAGTGCCAGTTTCTGTTTTTTTCGTGTTTTTGGCCCATTTTCAGACGGAGTCCAAATGGAATGAAACTTTACGATGATTTTTTTCACCAAAAGAGACCCCCGAAGCTTTGGGAGAAGTCCAGATGGGCCACGAGGGAGTCACAAGCCCTCACGCCGCCACCACGCCCCCGATGGTGGCGAGCAGGCTTGTGACCTCCTCGTGGGCCCAACTGACGCAATTCCACCGCCATAAATTCCTATAAATTCAGAAACCCCCAAAAAGAAACCTAGATCGGGAGTTCCGGCGCCGTAAGCCTCTGTAGCCACCAAAAACTAATCTGGAGCCCGTTCCAGCACCCTGCTGGAGGGGGAATCCATCTCTGGTGGCCATCTTCATCATCCCGGCGATCTCCATGATGAGGAGGGAGTAGTTCTCCCTCGGGGCTGAGGGTATGTACCAGTAGCTATGTGTTTGATCTCTCTCTCTCTCTCGTGTTCTTGAGATGTATTGATCTCGATGTACCATGGACTTTGCTACTATAGTTGGATCTTATGATGTTCTTCCCCCTCTCCCTCTTGTAATGAATTGAGTTCCCCTTTGGAGTTATCTTATCAGATTGAGTCTTTGAGAACACTTGATGTATGTCTTGCACGTGTTTATCTGCTATGATCAACTTGCGGGTTTGTGACAATTGGGAACCTATGCATATGGGTTGGCACACGTGGATTCATGTGAGTACTTGATGTATGTTTTGGTGATCAACTTGCGGGTTCGTGACATTGGAAACCTATGCACAGGGGTTGGCACACGTTTTGACTCTCTAGTAGAAACTTTGGGGCACTCTTTGAAGTTCTATGTGTTGGTTGAATAGATGATTCTGAGATTGTGTGATGCATATCGTATAATCATGCCCACAGATACTTGAGGTGACAATGGAGTATCTAGGTGACATTAGGGTCTTGGCTGATATGTATCTTAAGGTGTTATTCTAGTACGAACTCTATGATGGATCGAACGGAAAGAATAGCTTCGTGTTATTTTACTACGAACTCTTGAATAGATCGATCAAAAAGAATAACTTTGTGGTGGTTTTTCCTACCCGACAAAAATCTCTTCGTTTGTTCCCCTCTATTAGTGACTTTGGAGTGACTCTTTGTTGCATGTTGAGGGCTAGTTATATGATCCAATTATGTTATCATTGTTGAGAGAACTTCACTAGTGAAAGTATGAACCCTAGGCTTTGTTTCATTGCATTGCAATACCGTTCGTGCTCACTTTTACCATTTTTTACCTTGCTTATTTTGTAATTTCAGATTACAAAAACCTATATCTACCATCCATATTACACTTGTATCACCATCTCTTTGCCGAACTAGTGCACCTATACAACTTACCATTGTATTAGGTGTGTTGGGGACACAAGAGACTCTTTTTTATTTGGTTGCAGGGTTGCTTGAGAGAGACCATCTTCATCCTACGCCTCCTACAGATTGATAAACCTTAGGTCACCCACTTGAGGGAAAATTGCTACTGTCCTACAACCGTCTGCACTTGGAGGCCCAACAACGTCTACAAGGAGAAGGTTGCGTAGTAGACATCAAGCTCTTTTCTGGCGCCGTTGCCGGGGAGGTTAGTGCTTGAAGGTATATATTTAGATCTTGCAATCGAATCTTTGTTTCTTGTTCTTTCGCTAGAAAACTACAAAAAAATGGAATTGAGGATGCCTCATATGCTCCATCTTTTCAATGTCTTTCGTGAGCATGATGGGTAGGAAAATTGTGCTCAAGTGCTGAAAGAAGAATTACATAGAATGCTTGGCATAGAATATGTGAATGATGAGCATGATTGCAATGTTGTTAGCATGAATTCCATGAATACCCATGATGCTAACGATATGCAAAGCCACAAGCTTGGGGATTCTATATTTGATGAAGATGATCTTTTTAGTTCTTCCACTTTGAATGATCAAAATTATTTTGATGAAAGCATGCCCCCTATCTATGATGATTATTGTGAGGGTACTTATGCTTTGAAGAAGAGGGATGATAAAGCTTGTCATACTTTCGAAAACCCCTTTTCTAAACCTTGCTTTTTCATTGTGGACACAATTTGTAGTGCTCAAGTCTTTTACGATACTCCCAGTACTATTCTTGAGAATAGATTACCTTATGTGGAGAGTAGTAAAATTTCTATGCTTGTAGATCATGAAAAGAAAGCTTTAGGTGCTGGTTATATTGTTGAATTCATTCATGATGCTACTGAAAATTACTATGAGAGAGGATCATAGGCTTCTACTTATTGCAATAGTATCAAGCTTCCTCTCCATATGTTGAAATTTTTGAAGCTATGCTTGTTTTGCCTTCCTATGCTAGTTGATTCTTGCTCCAATAAATTGTTTGATCACAAAATCCGTATGCATAGGAAGTGGGTTAGACTCAAATGTGCTAGCTATTTTCTCCATGATGCTCTCATTGTGTTTCAATCCTTACCTTTTATGTGAGCATCATTGAAATCAATGCCTAGCTAAGGGCGTTAAACGATAGCGCTTGTTGGGAGGCAACCCAATGAATAAATTTTTCTTTGCTTTTTTATTTCCTGTTTTGTTTTCTCCACACCATCATAATTCTGTTATGATTGTATCTTTTATGTTTCTTTTTGTGTTTGTGCCAAGCAAAACCGTTATGATTAGTCTTGGTGATGATTGTTTGATCATGCTGGAAAAAAACAGAAACTTTCTGCTCACGAAAAGAATTTTAATTTTTATTCTGTAAGAGCTTTTGAGTTGATTCTTTTTTCTGCTGCTTTCTATGCAGTTTCTTCAGACTGTCTTAATGTTTCAGAGTTTTTGAAGTAACATAAGTATACGAAGTATACAGATTGCTACAGACTGGTCTGCTGTTAACATATTCTGTTTTGGTTGAGTTGGTTTCTTATTTTGATGAAACTATGGATAGTATCGGAGGGTACTAGCCATGGAAAAGTAAAAATACAGCAACCCAACACCTACATAAGTAGAATTTAAGTTTGCTACAGTACCTAAGGAAGTGGTGGTTTGCTTTCTCATACCAATGTTATCACGAGTTTCTGTTTAAGTTTCGTGTTGTGAAGTTTTCAAGTTTTGGGTGAAGTTCTTATGGACAAAGAGATAAAGAGTGGCAAGAGCTCAACTTGGGGATTCCCAAGGCACCCCAAGAGATTCAAGGATGCCGTAAAAGCCTAAGCTTGGGGATGCCCCAGGAAGGCATCCCCTCTTTCGTCTTCAATCCATCGGTAACGTTACTTGGGGCTATATTTTTATTCACCACATGTTATGTGTTTTTGCTTGGAGCGTCTTGTATCGCAGGAGTCTTTTTTTTGTGTCACAATCATCCTTGCTGCAAACCTAGAGAGAGAGACATGCACTCACCGTGATTTTGTCGAGCTTCACTTATATCCTTCGGTAGACAATTCAGCTCACATGTGCTTCACTTATATCTTTTGAGCTAGATACTTTTGCTCTATGTGCTTCACTTATATCTTTTAGAGCGCATCGGTGCATGGCTTGGTAGTTGGCTTATGCTATGAAAGTAGTCTCAAAAGGGGTAGTTATCCAAAGGGATACGAAAACTTCCACCTTCATGTGCATTGAATAGTTAGAGAAGTTTGATTCATCTCAATTAGTTTTGAATTGTGGTTATGGTAATATTGAAGTTATGCTAGTAAGGTGTTGTGGATGTAGAAATACTTGTGTTGAAGTTAGTGATTCTCGTAGCATGCACGTATGATGAACCACTATGTGATGAAATC
Organism: Hordeum vulgare subsp. vulgare; assembly: GCF_904849725.1. Lineage (NCBI taxonomy): Eukaryota > Viridiplantae > Streptophyta > Magnoliopsida > Poales > Poaceae > Hordeum > Hordeum vulgare. The sequence goes on along the minus strand of NC_058524.1, from coordinate 79,096,218 downwards.
TGAGCATGATTAGTCTATTGATTGTCATCCTTTGCGTGGCGGTCGGGATCGCGCGATGGTTTATACCTACCAACCGTTCCCCTAGGAGTATGCGTTGAATGCTTGGTTTCGATTACTAATAAAACTTTTGCAACAAGTATATGAGTTCTTCATGACTAATGTTGAGTCCATGGTTTAGATGCACTTTCACCTTCCACCATCACTATCTTCTTAGTGCTGTTTAACTTTCGCCGGTGCACAAAACGCACCAATAGCCTCCCTCAAAACAACCACCATACCTACCTACCATGGCTTTTTCAAAGTCATTCCGAGATATATTGCCATGCAACTACCACCATGACATGTTCCACCACGTCTACATTGCCATTGCATGATCGTAAGATTGCTAGCATGATGTTTCCATTAATGTCTATGCCATGCTAGATCATTGCCACGGTACACAACCGAAGGCATTTCATATAGAGTCATAGTTGCTCTAAGTTTTGAGTTGAAAGTGTGATGATCATCATTTATGGAGAATTGTCCCATGTGAGGAAATAAAAGAGGCCAAAGAAGCCCACAAAAAAAAAGAGGCCAAGGAGCCCACCAAAAAAAATAAAAAAAATGAGAGAAAAAGAGAGAAGGGACAATGTTACCACTTTTTCCACACTTGTGCATATTAAGCACCATGATCTTCATGATTGAGAGTCTCTCGTTTTGTCACCATCATATAGCTAGTGGGAAATTTTCATTATATAACTTGGCTTGTATATTCCAATGATAGGCTTCCTCAAAATTGCCTTAGGTCTTCGTGAGCAAGCAAGTTGGATGCACACCCACTAGTTTTCTTTAAGAGCTTTCACATACTCGTAGCTCTAGTGCATCATTTGTATGGCAATCCCTACTCATTCACATTGATATCTATTGATGAGCATCTCCACAACTTACTGATATGCCTAGTTAATGTGATCATCTTCTCCTTTTTTGTCTTGCAACCTCCACCACACTCCACACCACTTATAGTGCTAAAACCATGGTTCACGCTCATGTATTGCGTGAGAGTTGAAAAGGTTTGAGAAAGTAAAGGTGTGAAACAATTACTTGGCCAATACCGGGGTTGTGCATGATTTAAATTCGTTGTGCAATGATGATAGAGCATAGCCAGACTATATGATTTTGTAGGGACAACTTTCTTTTGGCCTTGTTATTTTGAAAGTTCATGATTACCTGGCTAGTTTGCTTGAAGTATTATTGTCTCCACATCAATAGCAAACTATTGTTTTGAATCTAACGGATCTGAACATTCATGTCATGTGAGAGAAGTTACATAGGACAACTATGCTAGGTAGCATGCAACATCAAAAATTCATTCTTTATCACTTCCCTACTCGAGGACGAGCAGAGTTAAGCTTGGGGATGCTTGATACGTCTCCAACGTATCTATAATTTTTGATGGTTCCATGCTATTATCTTGTCAACTTTGGATGTTTTATATGAATGAATATGCTATTTTATATCTTCTTTTGGGACTAACCTATTAACTCAGTGCCAAGTGTCAGTTTCTGTTTTTTTCGTGTTTTTGGCCCATTTTCAGACGGAGTCCAAATGGAATGAAACTTTACGATGATTTTTTGGACCAAAAGAGACCCCCGAAGCTTTGGGAGAAGGCCAGATGGGCCACGAGGGAGTCACAAGCCCTCACACCGCCACCACCCCCTGATGGTGGCAAGCAGGCTTGTGACCTCCTCGTGGGCCCAACTGACGCAATTCCACCGACATAAATTCCTATAAATTCAGAACCCCCAAAAAGAAACCAAGATCGGGAGTTCTGCCGCCGCAAGCCTCTGTAGCCACCAAAAACCAATCTGGAGCCCGTTCCAGCACCCTTCTGGAGGGGAATCCATCTCCGGTGGCCATCTTCATCATCCTGGCGATCTCCATGACGAGGAAGGAGTAGTTCTCCCTCGGGGCTGAGGGTATGTACCAGTAGCTATGTGTTTGATCTCTCTCTCTCTCTCTCTCTCTCTCTCGTGTTCTTGAGATGTCTTGATCTCGATGTAGCATGGGCTTTGCTACTATAGTTGGATCTTATGATGTTCTTCCTCCTCTCCCTCTTGTAATGAATTGAGTTTCCCCTTTGGAGTTATCTTATCGGATTGAGTCTTTGAGAACACTTGATGTATGTCTTGCACGTGTCTATCTGCTGTGATCAACTTGCGGGTTTGTGACAATTGGGAACCTATGCATATGGGTTGGCACACGTGGATTCATGTGAGTACTTGATGTATGTTTTGGTGACCAACTTGCGGGTTCGTGACATTGGGAACCTATGCACAGGTGTTGGCACACGTTTGGACTCTCTGGTAGAAACGTTGGGGCACTCTTTGAAGTTCTATGTGTTGGTTGAATAGATGATTTTGAGATTGTGTGATGCATATCGTATAATCATGCCCACGGATACTTGAGGTGACAATGGAGTATCTAGGTGACATTAGGGTCTTGGTTGATATGTATCTTAAGGTGTTATTCTAGTAAGAACTCTATGATGGATCGAACGGAAATAATAGCTTCGTGTTATTTTACTACGGACTCTGGAATAGATCGATCAGAAAGAATAACTTTGTGGTGGTTTCATACCCGACAATAATCTCTTCGTTTGTTCCCCGCTATTAGTGACTTTGAAGTGACTCTTTGTTGCATGTTGATGGCTAGTTATATGATCCAATTATTTTATCATTGTTTCCACGCATTGCAATACCGTTCGTGCTCACTTTTACCATTTATTACCTTGCTGTTTTTGTAATTTCAGATTACAAAAACCTATATCTACCATCCATATTGCACTTGTATCACCATCTCTTAGCCGAACTAGTGCTCCTATACAACTTACCATTGTATTAGGTGTGTTGGGGACATAAGAGACTCTTTGTTATTTGGTTGCAGGGTTGCTTGAGAGAGACCATCTTCATCCTACGCCTCCTGCGGATTGATAAACCTTAGGTCACCCACTTGAGGGAAAATTGCTACTGTCCTACAATCCTCTGCACTTGGAGGCCCATAACGTCTACAAGGAGAAGGTTGCGTAGTAGACATCAGAAGACATAAAAGCGACAGACTGCATAATAAAGTTCTTTATCACAGGAGGCAATATAAAGTGACGTTCCTCCGCACTAAGAGGACACGCATTCAAACCTCAAAAGTGCATGACAACCTCTGCTTCCCTCTGCGAAGGGCCTATCTTGTACCTTTACTTTTTGCCCTTGTAAGAGTCATGGTGATCTTCACCAATTCCCTATTTTTGCCTTTGCCTTGGCTACCGTCACATGCTTGGGAAAGATCTATATTCATATATCAACTTGGAGTTGAGTACTTATGCTTTATTATTGTTGACTTTACCCTTGAGGTATATAGTTAGGAGGCAAAACTATAAGCCCCTATCTTCCTCTGTGTCTAGCTGAAAGCTTGACACCATGAGAACCACGTGAGTTGTAACAATTGTGGAAAAACGAAAGAGATGATTGAGTATGTGGGTTTGCCTTACAAGCTCTTATTTGACTCTTTCTGATGTTATGATAAATTGCAATTTCTTCAATGACTGTGGACTGTTGTTGGTTACTTCTCGGTAAGGTTTTCGCTTCATACTTTGCTTTGTGAAGGAATTGTTACTTTCCCATAAGAATCTTTATGATGTACTGTTGTTCTATGTGTGATCATGATGCCCTCATGTCCGCATTATGTTTTATCGACACCTTCATCCCTAAACATGTGGACATGTTTATGGAACTTGGTTTTCGCTTGAGGACAAGCGAGGTCTAAGCTTGGGGGAGTTGATACGTCCATTTTGCATCATGCTTTCATGTTGATATTTATTGCTTTATGGGCTGTTATATTACTTTGTGGTACCATATTTATGCCTTTTCTCTCTTATTTTGCAAGGTTTATTTGAAGAGGGAGAATTCAGGCAGCTGGAATTCTAGACTGGAAAAGGAGCAAATCTTAGTCCACTATTCTGCACAACTCCAAATGCCCTGAAAATTTATGTGGATTTTTTTGGGATTATATAAAAAATACTGGGCAAAAGAAGTACCAGCGGGGAGCTACCAGGGCGCCACAAGCCTGGTAACCGCCACCCCCCTGGTGGCGGCTAGCAAGCTTGTGGGTTCCCTGACGGCCCACTGCCCCCCTCTTTTGCTATATGAAGGGTTTCATTCCAGAAAAAATCAATCGGGAGCTTTTTCGTGGTTTCGCCGCTGCCACGAGGCGGAACTTGAGCAGATCCAATCTAGAGCTCCGGCAGAACGATCCTGCCGGGGAAACTTCCCTCCTGGAGGGGGAAATCGTCGCCATCGTCATCACCAACACTCCTCTCGTCGGAGGGGACGCATCTTCATCAACATCTTCATCAGAACCATCTCCTCTCCAATCCCTAGTTCATCTCTTGTAACCAATCTCCCTCTCACGACTCTGATAGGTACTTGTAAGGTTACTAGTAGTGTTGATTACTCTTTGTAGTTGATGCTAGTTGGATTACTTGGTGGAAGAGTTTATGTTCAGATCCTTGATGCTATTCATTACACCTCTGATCATCTTTATGATTATGGTTTGTGAGTAGTTACTTTTGTTCCCGAGGACATGGGATAAGTCATGCTGATAATAGTCATGTGAATTTGATATTCGTTCGGTATTTTGATATGCTGTATGTTGTCTTTTCCTCTAGTGGTGTTATGTGAACGTCGACTACATAACACTTCACCATATTTGGGTCTAGAGGAAGGCATTGGGGAGTAGTAAGTATATGATGGGTTGCTGGAGTGACAGAAGCTTAAATCCCAGTCTATGCGTTGCTTCGTAAGGGGCAGATTTGGATCCACTAGTTTAATGATATGGTTAGATGTTGTCTTAATTCTTATTTCGTAGTTGCGGATGCTTGTGAGAGGGGTTAATCATAAGTGGGATGCTTGTCCAAGTAAGGGTAGGACCCAAGCGCCGGTCCACCCACATATCAAACTATCAAAGTAACGAACGCGAATCATATGAGCATGATGAAACTAGTATGACAGAAATTCCCGTGTGTCCTCGGGAGCATTTTTCCTCCTATAAGACTTTGTTCAGGCTTGTCCCTTGCTACAAAAGGGATTGGGCCACTTGCTACACCGTTGCTACTACTTGTTACTTGTTACTTTTCGCTTGCTACGTTTCACCTCACTACACTATCACTTGTTACCGCTACTTTCAGTGCTTTCAGTTATTACCTTGCTGAAAACTGTTTACTAGAGCCTTCTGCTCCTCGTTGGGTTCGACACTCTTACTTATCAAAAGGACTACGATTGATCCCCTATACTTGTGGGTCATCATTGTGATAATTTGCAATTGCTTCAGTGACTAAAGGCTATCGGTTGTTACTTCTCGGTAAGGTTCTTGATCCATGCTTTACTTTGTGAATGAATTATCACTTTGGCATGAGAGATTATATGTTGGTATTGTTGTTCTGATCTTGATCATGATGCATGCATGTTCGTATCTTGTTTTTTTGACACCTCTCTCCCTAATCATGTGGACATATTTATTGAGCTCGGCTTTTGCTTGAGGACAAGCGAGGTCTAAGCTTGGGGGAGTTGATACGTCGATTTTGCATCATGTTTTCATGTTGATATTTATCGCTTCTTGAGCTGTTATTTCACTTCACGGTACAATTCTTATGCCTTTTCTCTCTTAATTTGCAAGGTTTACATGAAGAGGGAGAATACTGGCAACTGGAATTCTGGCCTGAAAGTGGAGCAAGTTTGAGATACCTATTTTGCGCAACTCCAAATGCCGTAAAAATCAATGAGGGATTTTTTTCTCGATTTATGAAAAATACTGGGCCGAAGAAGTGCCAGAGGGGCGCCAGGGGTGGCCACAAGCCTGCACGGCGCGGCCACCCCCCAGGCCACGCCAAGGGGCTTGTGGGCACCCTGCTGGCCCACTTGCCCCCTCTTTTGCTATATGGAGGGTTTCGTCCAGGAAAAAAAAATCAAGGATGAGCTTTTTCATGGTTTCGCCGCCGCCACGAGGCGGAACTTGAGCAGAACCAATCTAGAGCTTCGGCAGGACGATCCTGCCGGGGAAACTTCCCACGCGGAGGGGGAAATCGTCGCCATCGTCATCACCAACACTCCTCTCATCGGAGGGGACTCGTCACCATCAACAACTTCATCACCATCATCTCATCTCCAAACCCTAGTTCATCACTTGTAACCAATCTCCGTCTCGCGACTCCGATTGGTACATGTAAGGTTGCTAGTAATGTTGATTACTCTTTGTAGTTGATGCTAGTTGGATTATTTGGTGGAAGAGTTTATGTTCAGATCCTTGATGCTACTCATTACCTCTCTGATCATGAATATGATTATGCTTTGTGAGTAGTTACTTTTGTTCCTGAGGACATGGGATAAGTCATGCTAATAGTAGTCATGTGAATTTGGTATTCGTTCGGTAATTTGATATGTTGTATGTTATTTTTTCCTCTAGTGGTGTTATGTGAACGTCGACTACATAAGACTTCACCATTATTTGGGCCTAGAGGAAGGCATTTGGAAGTAGTAAGTAGATGATGGGTTGCTAGAGTGACAGAAGCTTAAACCCTAGTTTATGCGTTGCTTCGTAAGGGGCTGATTTGGATCCACTAGTTTAATGCTATGGTTAGACTTTGTCTTAATTCTTCTTTCATAGTTGCGGATGCTTGCGAGGAGGTTAATCATAATTGGGATGCTTGTCCAAGTAAAGGCAGTACCCAAGCGCCGGTCCACCCACATATCAAACTATCAAAGTAACGAACGCGAATCATATGAACATGATGAAAACTAGCATGCAGAAATTCCCGTGTGTCCTCGGGAGCATTTTTCCTCATATAAGACTTTGTCCAGGCTTGTCCCTTTCTACAAAAGGGATTGGGCCACTTTGCTGCACCGTTGCTACTTTTGTTACTTGTTGCTTGCTACAAATCATCTCACCACACAATCACTTGTTACCGGCAATTTCAGTGCTTGCAGATATTTCCTTGCTGAAAACCACTTGTCAGATCCTTCTGCTCCTCGTTGGGTTCGACACTCTTACTTATCGAAAGGAGTACGATTGATCCCATATACTTGTGGGTCATCAATGTTCCATCTCTTGTAAAAGGATTAGCCAGCAGTTTCTCAAGCATCCCCGAAGGAAATTCATAGCAAATATTGTTAGTAGGTGCAGCAGGTTGAGGAGCAACTCCTTGTGCTTCCGTTCGAGGTGAAGATACCCCGAACAAGCTCCTCAAAAGATTAATTTCCATAGTGAAAAGTGACAATAAATTTTAGCACACTACATAAATGTTTCCTTACTAAATTCCACTTACCAAAGGCGCTTCACTCCCTGGCAACGGCGCCAGAAAAGAGTCTTGATGACCCACTGCTACGGCAACAGACAACAGCGCGAGAGATTGGGACGTTGACGGAGACTAGGCTTGCGTTGGTTGTTCCCTTGAAGAGGAAAGGGTGATGCAGCACAGGAGCAGTAAGTATTTCCCCCAGTTTGAGAACCAAGGTATCAATCCAATAGGAGAATCGCGTCAAGTCCAGAGTACTTGCACCCAACGCTATAAAGGGGTTGTCAATCCCTTCAAGATTGATTGCAAAGTGAGATCTGAAGGCGGAAAGTGCAACGAAGTAAAAGAGTAAGGCTGAAAATATGGTCTGAAGTAGACCCGGGGGCCATAGTGTTCACTAGAGGCTTCTCTCAAAACAGCAAATATTACAGTGCGTGAACAAATTACTGTCGAGCAATTGATAGAACCGCGCAAAGTCATGACGATATCTAAGGCAATGATCATACATATAGGCATCACGTCCGTGACAAGTTGACCGATACTTTCTGCATGTACTACTATTACTCCACACCGATCGTTATCCAGCATGCATCTACTGTATTGAGTTCATGACGAACAGAGTAACGCCTTAAGCAAGATGACATGATGTAGAGGGATAAACTCAAACCAATGATGAAAACCCCATCTTTTTACCCTTGATGACAACAACACGATGCGTGCCTCGCTACCCCTTCTATCACTGGGTGAGGTCACCGCACGGTATGAACCCAAAACCAAGCACTTCTCCCATTGCAAGAATCATAGATCAAGTTGGCCAAACAAAACCCACAACTCGAAGAGAATTACAAGGATATGAAATCATGCATATAAGAGATCAGAATAAACTCAAATAATATTCACAGATAATCTGATCATAAATCCACAATTCATCGGATCTCGACAAACACACCGCAAAGAAGATTACATCGGATAGATCTCCATGAAGATCATGGAGAACTTTGTATTGAAGATCCAAGAGAGAGAAGAAGCCATCTAGCTACTAGCTATGGACCCGTAGTTCTATGGTGAACTACTCACACATCATCAGAGAGGTCATGGTGTTGATGAAGAATCTCTCCGTATCCGAATCCCACCTCCGGCAGGGCACCAGAACGTGCCCCAGATGGGATCTGGCGGAGACAGAAGCTTGCGGCGGAAAAGTGTTTTCGTTGATCTCTTGATTTTTTCTGGGATTTTAGGGAATATATAGGCGAAAGACCTAGGGCAGGGGAGGCCCAGGGAGCCCACAAGTCTGGGAGGCGCGGGTCCCCCTGTCCGCGCCACGAGGGCTTGTGGGGTCCCTGGTGACCCTGTGCCTTGGTTCTCAAGTCTCCCGATCGTCTTCTGTTTCGGAAAAAATCTTTTCGTAAGTTTTATTCCGTTTGGACTTCGTTTAAAATCCTCCTCTGAAAAGGGTCAAAAACACGGAAAAATAGGAACTGGCACTTGGCACTAAGTTAATAGGTTAGTTCCAAAAAAGATATAAAAGGCATACAAAACATACAAAGTTTGACAAGATAATAGCATGAAACCATCAAAAATTATAGATACGTTGGAGACGTATCAACCATCCCGAAGCTTAACTCCGGCTCGTCCTCGAGCAGGGAAGTGATAAAGATTGAATTTTTGATGTGGAATGCTACCTAGCATAGTTGTCCTTTGTAACTTCTTTCATGTGACACGAATGTTTAGATCCGTAAGATTCAAAACAATAGTTTGATATTGACATGAAAACAATAATACTTCAAGCAAACTAGCAAGGTAATCATGAACTTTTGAAACAACAAAGCCAAAGAAAGTTATCCCTACAAAATCATATAGTCTGGCTATGCTCCATCATCCCCACACAAATAATTTAAATCATGCACAACCCTGATACGTCTCCGTCGTATCTACTTTTCCGAACTCTTTTGCCCTTGTTTTGGACTTCTAATTTGCATGATTTGAATGGAACTAACCCGGACTGACGCTGTTTTCAGCAGAATTGCCATGGTGTTGTTTTCGTGCAGAAATGGAAGTTCTCGGAACGTCCTGAAAAATTTTGGGGATTTTTTCTGGAATAAAAGAAAAATACCTGCGCAAAGATCCACCTGAGGGGGTGTGCCAATGGGCCACAAGCCCACACGGCGCGACCACCCCCCTAGGTCGTGCCATGCAGGCTTGTGGGGCCCACGTGGCACCACCGCCCCCAATCGCAGCTCTATATCTTCCGTTTCGTCTGGAAAAAAAATCAGAGAGAAGGTTTCATCGCGTTTTGCGATACGGAGGCGCCGCCACATCCTGTTCTTCATCTGGAGGGTAGATCTGGAGTCCGTTTCGGGCTCCGGAGAGGGGAAATCGTCGCCATCGTCATCATCAACCTTTCTCCATCGACAATTCCATGATGCTCTTCATCGTTCGTGAGTAATCTCATCGTAGGCTTGCTGGACGGTGATGAGTTGGATGAGATCTATCATGTAATCGAGTTAGTTCTTGACGGGGATTGATCCCTAGTATCCACTATGTTCTAGATTGATGTTGCTACTACTTGGCTATGCTTAATGCTTGTCACTAGGGCCCATGTGCCATGATTTCAGATATGAACCTATTATGTTGTCGCCAATATATGTGTGTTTTAGATCCTATCTTGCAAGTTGTAGTCACCTACTATGTGTTATGACCCGGCACCCCCGGAGTGACAATTGCCGGAACCACTCTCGGAGATGACCATAGTATGAGGAGTTCATGTATTCACCACGTGTTAATGCGTTGGTCCGGTTCTTTATTAAAAGGAGAACCTTAATATCCCGTAGTTTCCATTAGGACTCCGCTGCCACTGGAGGGATGGACAATAGATGTCATGCAGTTCTTTTCCCTAAGCATGTATGAGTACATACGGAATACATGCCTACATTAGATTGATGAACGGGAGCTAGCCACATATCTCTCCGTGTTATAGATATTACATGATGAATCACATCCGTCACTCTCATCCATCACCGATTCACTGCCCACGAGTCTTTTACTACTGGTTCTCATTACGTTACTTCACCTAGGCTTGTCCCTTTCTACAAGAGGGATTGGGCCACTTTGCTTCTACTATTGCTACTGTTGTCACTTTGCTGCTACTGTTTCTACTGCTATTACTTTGCTGCTGGTGCTACTAATGTTCCTTACTACTCCGTTGTTACTTGTTGCAAGGCTTTTTTCTGGTGTCGTTGCCGGATAGGTTAGCAGCACTAACATCCCGTCAACAAGCCTTTTTCTGGCGCCGTTGATACAACTGTTAGGAATAGTCTTCCTTGTCACCAGATCGTTTCTGGCACCGTTGCTATCATACTACTTTGCTACTGATACTTTGCTTGCAGACACTAATCTTTCAGGTGTGGTTGAATCTGACACATTCAGCTGCTAATCTTGAGAATATTCTTTCGCTTCCTGTCGTGCGAACCAACAAATTTGGGTTGAATACTCTACCCTCGAAAACTACTGCGATCCCATACGCTTGTGGGACATCAAGGATTTTTCTGGCGCCGTTGCCGGGGAAGCACAGCTATATTCTCTGAGTCACTTGGGATTGATGTCTGCTGGTCACTATGAGGAATCCGAAAGATCCCAGAACTAAAATCCTACCTTCCACTACGAGGAGAGCTAAGGAACTACCATCTACCTCTGCACTTGATTCACCTTCAGTTTTGAGTAAGTTTGCGACTTCGCCTCCTGCTAGAAATCTTGATATGTCGCCTGTGCTTGATGATGCTACTTCTGCTGCCCACGATGCTATGGTTGATACTATGCCTGATGATGCTATGCTTGATACTATGCCTGATGATGCTATGCTTGATACTATGCCTGATGATGCTATGCTTGATACTATGCCTGATGATGCTATGCTTGATACTATGCCTGATACTGCTTTGCCACTTGGTGCATTCCTTGATGCACATATTGCTAGAGCTGGTGCTAGATGTGATGATACTTCTGAAACTGCTGATATAGTTGAAGTAGAACCTGCTACTATGCCTGAATTGCCTGTTATGCTTGATACGCGCTATGTTATGGAGGGAGAGATAGTTGAAGACTTTCTTGCGTGTAAGGATAGCTATGATGTTGAGAAACTTCTGCGCAAGTGGAAAGAAAAATCTTTGAACGCTAGGATGAAATACGACCCGAAGTTTGCCACTTCGCCTATCTTTGTGACCGATGAATTCTCTGTCGACCCTGAGTTAATCACTCTGGTCGAATCTGATCCTTTTCACGGTTACGAGTCTGAAACGGTTGTAGCCCATCTTACCAAACTGCACGATATAGCCACCCTATTCACTAGTGAGGAAAAGATCCGCCACTACTATATGCTCAAGCTGTTTCCTTTCTCGCTAAAGGATGATGCTAAGACCTGGTTCACTTCTCTTGCTCTTGGTTATGTGCGTAGCCCCCAGGATATGGTCTACTACTTATCTAAAAATATTTCCCTGCCCATAAGAAGTAAGCTGCCGTGCAGGAAATATACAACTTTGCTCAGGCTGAGGAAGAGAGTCTCCCACAAGCTTGGGGGAGGCTCATCCAGCTACTGAATGCTTTGCCCGATCACCCTCTTGAGAAGAATGAGATCCTTGATATCTTCTATAATGGACTTGCCGACGCTTCGAAATACCACCTAGATAGTTGTGCTGGTAGTGTTTTTAGGGAACGAATTGTAGAACAAGTTGAGATTCTATTGAATAACATCTTGTGCAATGAGAATGCTTGGACTATTCCCGAACCACCTCCTTAGCCAACTCTGAAGAAAAGAGGTATTCTATTCCTCAGTCCTGAAGATATGCAAGAAGCCAAGAAATCTATGCGAGAGAAAGGTATTAAATCTGAAGATGTAAAAAATCTACCACTTACCAAAGAGATCCATGGTCTCGATAACCCGATACAGGTAGTAGAAGTGAATTCTCTGCGTAGGTTTGATGAGAGTGATATTCCTTTTGATAAACCTACTAGCTTATGCATGGAGGAATTTTATAACTTCGTTGCCAAACAACAACGTTTCAATGATTATGTTAGCAGACAATTGGAACAGAATGCTCGTATGCTTAGTCATTTAAGTGCTTGTGTGGACAGAAATGTCAATGATCTTAAGCTTCTGAGTAAACATGCCTCTATGCTTACTACTCAGGTAGAACAAGTACTTAAAGCTCAGAATGACTTGCTCAATGAGTTGAATGACAATTCCGTCGGAGTCATTACTAGAGGTGGTAGAATGACCGAGGAACCTTTGTATCCTGAGGGTCATCCAATGAGAGTTGAACAAGAGTCTCAAGGAGTTAGCAGCACTAGTGCACCTAGTCATCCTAGAAAGAAGAAGAAAGTTGATAGGGACCTGCACGCTAGCAACCATGTTGCTGCTACCCCTGAGAGTCCAAACGCTGCCTCTATCTCTGATGGTGAAACACAATCTGGTGATGAACATGAGCCTAATGATGATATCAATAGTGATGTTCATGAGGATGCTCAACCAGCAATGAAAAGGATGTGGAGATTGAACCTGTTAATCTTGATAACCCACAGCCTAAGAATAAGAGATACAATAAGAATGACTTCACTGCTAGGAAGCATGGTAAAGAAAGGGAGCCATGGGTTCAGAAACCCATGCCCTTTCCTCCAAAACCATCCAAGAAAAAGGATGATGAGGATTTTGAGTGATTCGTTGAAATGATCAGACCTGTCTTTCTGCAGATGCGTTTGACGGATATGCTCAAAATGTCTCCGTATGCTAAGTACATGAAAGATATTGTGACTAATAAGAGGAGGATACCTGATCTTGAGATCTCCGCCATGCTTGCTAACTACACTTTCAAGGGTGGAACTCCTAAGAAACTAGGTGATCCCGGTGTGCCCACTATACCTTGCTGCATTAAAGGCAACTACGTTAGAACTGAGTTATGCGACCTTGGAGCCGGTGTTAGTGTTATGCCTCTCTCTCTTTATCGTAGAATTGAACTGGATAAGTTGACACCCACTGAAATCTCTCTGCAAATGGCTGACAAATCAACTGCTTTCCCTATCGGCATTTGCGAGGATGTGCCTGTTGTGGTTGCTAACACCACTATCTTAACAGACTTTGTTATCTTGGATATTCCTGAGGACGATGCCATGGCTGTCATCCTCGGAAGACCCTTTTTAAACACTGCATGGGCTGTTATAGATTGCAACAAAGGCAATGTCACTTTCCATGTCAACGGCAATGAGCATACGATGCACTTTCCGAAGAAACAATATCGAGTACATTGCATCAATGCTATCAAAAAAACTTCATCGATTCTTATTGGGAGCTTTGAATGCCCTATTCCTCGTGTCAAGATGAAGTATGATTTGCTTGTTGGGGAGATACACATCCCCATTGAGGTGACCTAGTGACTATTCGAAAATTCTCCATCTTCTTTTGCAATTCGAGAAGTTTTGTCGAGGGGATTTGATCAACCCCATTGGCGGATTTCTTTCGATGACCATGAGATGGATGAATCAAGGAGTCACAAACCTCTGTTTTAAGCTTTCACCTTCGGTTGCTTAGAAGAAAAATGATAAGTTTAGTTTAGTTTTTCCTGTTTTCTGTTTTAGCGTCCTGTAGAAAAGTACACCGAAAATAAATGTTCTCCGAACGTCCTGAAAATCTAGTATGATTTTTTCTGGAATATTCGAAAAATACTGGGACAAAGAGTCTGTCTGGGGGCCACACCAGTGGGCCACAAGCCCTAGGGGCGCGGGCACCCCCTGGTCATGCCACCTAGGCTTGTGGGGCCCACAGGCACCCCCTCCACCCATTCTTGCTCTCATCCGCTTCTACCTCCAGAAAAAATCGTTTCGCATCTCAAACCCGTGTTCTTGCTCCTCTTGCTGGGATTTTCGATCTCTTTTCTCAAATCACCGTTCTCCGAACTGTTTTGGGGAAATTACTCCTTGGTAAGTGACTCCTCCATTGGTCCAATTAGTTTTTTGCTCTAGTGCCTTATATTCCGCGTATTTTTGCTGCCTTGATGACCATGTTCTTGAGCTTTGCATGTTGATTCTAGCTGGTCCCAAGTAGTTTTGATGCGTAATATGGTCTCTAGGCACTTGTTGGAGTAGTTGCTATGAGTTTAGTTGAACCTTGTTCACCCATCCTTTGGGTCACTGAAAATTTTAGAAAAGGAAGATGTTCAGGAGAAACTATCATGGTGGTTCCTCAAGCAAGAGAGGTCCCCGTCTTGCGATTCTGGAGCCTGATCCTTACCAACCTAGGGACGCGCAGGTACAACCTTGTGAATGGCCTTCTAATGAATTTATTATTGAGGCAAGTTTCAAAGATGATTTTAATGCATTTGTTCGCAACGTCGGGCTCGAAGAATTCATCTTCGATAAATGTGAACAGTATGTTGCTCTCACTGCTTCTTTTGTTCGTAGATTCAAATTTTCAGCTGGCCGTGTGACGTCGGTACTGTTTGATCTCTATGATAAATCGTATACCATGGATTTAGAGGATTTCAGTAGAATTTGCAAAATAGCTATTTGGGGTAACCTGAATGATCCTCCTAAATCTTCGGTTAGAGATTTTTGCGCTGGTATTACGGTTGGAGAAACTAGAGACATTACACAAGCTACCATGGGGAGTATTCATTTTCCTGCCTTGCATTATTTTGCCCTCTTCATAGGCAGATGCTTTAATGGCAAGATTGAGCACTGTCACCTGTGCGAACCCGACCTTAGTATCCTTAAGAGCGCAGTGACAGGTGAAAAAATCTTCAACATGGGAGCTATTATAGCAAGGAGGCTGAATAAGAATGCTATTGATGGGGATTTCTTTGGTGGGATCTATGCCACTCGCATAACAAATTTTTCTTGGAGTACCCATCCGCGCAGGAGACCCCCCGCTCCATACAGCTTTCCTTGACCGCATCGCTATGACACGCCACCAGTTCCTTGAGAGGGATGATGAATCCCTCCTATACCGATTGATATTTAACCGGCAGTGTGTTTTCCATATTACCCTTCCTGCTCCTGCCTTCTTTGATTTTCAGGTAAAACGAAGATATTACATAACCTGAGGAGAGGCATAGGAGTATGAGAGGGAGGCGACGGTTGCTCGTCTCCGTGAGGCAGCTATTTAGGCAGTGGCTGCAACGCTCCCGTATAACCCCGATTATGATTTTGGGTTTCACCAGGACCGTCCTTGGGAGTAGACCAAGTTAGGCCAAAAGCCTAAGCTTGGGGGAGTACGTGTTCTCACCGACTTTACATTCTTGCTTATGCTTTCACTTTGTTAGCCGGTGTTCACACTTTGGCAATGTATCATCCATGCTAGTTTATTTTCTTTTTCTCGTTTTCTTTTCGTGTGTCTGTTTAGTTTGAGAAAATCCAAAAAGATTTTCTTTTTCTTCTTTTGCTTGTTGGGAGCTTTCCCGTGTAGATAGTTTTCTTTTTCTTTGGGTCAAGGTAGAAGATATTGGTTACAATGTTTAGTGGCTCTTGCATGCATACCTGTTTAGCT
Source organism: Hordeum vulgare subsp. vulgare (assembly GCF_904849725.1). NCBI lineage: Eukaryota > Viridiplantae > Streptophyta > Magnoliopsida > Poales > Poaceae > Hordeum > Hordeum vulgare. Next base: position 79,080,370 of record NC_058524.1, on the reverse strand, counting down.
TTCAAAGAGCCATATTACTTTGTCTTCTCCTTTGTGTTTGCTTGTAGATTCCAGCGTAGTCCAATGCACGAGCACTCTTATTATTGTTCACATCGTTCGGTCGTGCAAGTGAAAGGCAATAATGACGATATATGATGAAGTGACTGAGCCTGGAAAAGCTGGTATGAACTCGATCTATTTTGTTTTTGTAAATATGACTAGCTCATCATGCCTGATTCAGCTTTGTTGTGAGGGAAACATGTTTGCAATGACAACTTAGAGATCATTGTTGCTTATGCCATGCTTATTTAGCTAGAAGCTTATAATGGTTTGTCTTGGTTGCCCACATGAATGTTGAGATGACTATGATGTAGTATGATAGGATGGTATCCTCCTTTGAATGTTTCAAGTGGCTTGACTTGGCGCATGTTCACGCATGTAGTTGAAACAAAATCAACATAGCCTCTATGATATTCATGTTCATGGTGATTTATGTCCTACTCATGCTTGCACTCAATGCTTAGTTAATCTCAATGCATTTTGATGACTGTTGTCGCTCTCTAGTTGGTCGCTTCCCAGTCTTTTGCTAGCCTTCACTTGTACTAAGCGGGAATACTGCTTGTGCATCCACCTCCATAAACCCAAAGTTGTTCCATATGAATCCACCATACCTACCTATGTGCGTCATCTACCTGCCGTTCCAAGTAAATTTGCATGTGCCACTCTCTAAACCTTCAAGAAATAATCTGTTTTGCATGCCCGCGCTCATGTGGTGACAGTGGGCTATTGGTATCTTCCATGTTAGGCGTGTTATCCTCGATATGTGTTTATTCACTATCATTCACGAGATAGGGGCCGGTAATTGGAATTCCCTGTTCCATGCTCAAATCGAAAAGATAATTGCAATCAAAACTCCCCCAGGATTGATGTTGGTTTGGATGGTACCCGAGGATTCAGCTAGCCATGGAGTGTGATTGATTGGTGGTGGGGGAGTCAAAACTTTACTTTTCTGTTTGGGAACCGCCTATATCATATGTAGCGTGGAATATATTGAGAACTCTTAGTCATTGCGTTGACAATGAAAGCATGCCACCCAGAATTATTATCTCTGTTTTCAAAGCTTGAGCTCTAGCACCTCTGCAAATCAATGCTTCCCTCTGCGAAGGGCCTGTCGATTTGATGTTCCTGTTGAGTCATCCTCCTCTTACAAAAGCACCAATTAGAGAGCACCTCTGTCATTTTTATGCTTTGCTTTTAACTGTATTGAGTCTGACTATGACTGGATCTTCATTGCCTTGAATTATAATGTTCAGTCAGCCCTTGGTCTTTTAAGGTGCTCTGCATTTATGTTTTGCGGTCTCAGAAAGAGCTAGCGAGATACCATCTATTCGTACTCCTTCATGTTGTTTTGATTGAAGTGTTGACACTTGATGCTTATTATTATTTGCTCGCTAGTTGATTATGCCATTGATATGAGTTTACCGTGAGACCTAGATGTCATTTGCTTATGTGGTTTGCTTGTGATGTTGCTGAAATTCTAGTTATGAGATAGACATAGTTGCAACAACAAGATCAAACAGAGTTCGTCAAAGTTTTTCTTTTGTCTCTCTCAGTTTGTCAACTGAGTTGCTTGAGGACAAGCAAGGCTTTAAGCTTGGGGGAGTTGATACGTCTCCGTCGTATCTACTTTTGCGAACTCATTTGCCCTTGTTTTGGACTCTAATTTGCATGATTTGAATGGAACTAACCCAGACTGACGCTGTTTTCAGCAGAATTGCCATGGTGTTGTTTTTGTGCAGAAATGAAAGTTCTCGGAACGTCCTGAAAATTTATGGAGATTTTTTCTGGAATAAAAGAAAAATACATGCACAAAGATCCACCTGAGGGGGTGTGCCAGTGGGCCACAAGCCCACACGACGCGGCCACCCCCCTAGGCCGCGCCATGCAGGCTTGTGGGGCCCACGTGGCACCACCGCCCCCAATCTCAGCTCTATATCTTCTGTTTTGTCTGGAAAAAAAAATCAGAGAGAAGGTTTCATCGCGTTTTGCGATACGGAGGCGCCGCCACATCCTGTTCTTCATCTGGAGGGCAGATCTGGAGTCCGTTTTGGGCTCCAGAGAGGGGAAATCACCGCCATCGTCATCATCAACCTTTCTCCATCGACAATTCCATGATGGTCTTCATAGTTCGTGAGTAATCTCATCGTAGGCTTGCTGGACGGTGACGAGTTGGGTGAGATCTATCATGTAATCGAGTTAGTTCTTGACGAGGGTTGATCCCTAGTATCCACTATGTTCTAGATTGATGTTGCTACTACTTGGCTATGCTTAATGCTTGTCACTAGGGCCCGAGTGCCATGATTTCAGATCTGAACCTATTATGTTGTCGCCAATACATGTGTGTTTTAGATCCTATCTTGCAAGTTGTTGTCACCTACTATGTGTTATGACCCGGCAACCCCGGAGTGACAATAGCCGGAACCACTCCCGGAGATGACCGTAGTATGAGGAGTTCATGTATTCACCATGTGTTAATGCGTTGGTCCGGTTCTTTATTAAAAGGAGAACCTTAATATCCCGTAGTTTCCATTAGGACCCCGCTGCCACGGGAGGGATGGACAATAGATATCATGCAAGTTCTTTTCCCTAAGCACGTATGACTACATACGGAATACATGCCTACATTAGATTGATGAGCGGGAGCTAGCCACATATCTCTCCGTGTTATAGCTGTTACACGATGAATCACATCCGTCACACTCATCCATCACCGATGCACTGCCTACGAGGCTTTTACTACTGGTTCTCGCTACGTTACTTCACCTAGGCTTGTCCCTTGCTACAAGACGGATTGGGCCACTTTGCTTCTACTATTGCTACTGTTGTCACTTTGCTGCTACTGTTGTTACTTTGCTGCTGCTGCTACTACTGTTCCTTACTACTGTGTCGTTGCCGGATAGGTTAGCAGCACTGACATCCCGTCAAGAAGGCTTTTTCTAGCGCCGTTGATACAACTGTTAGGAATAGTCTGCCTTGTCACCAGATCATTTCTGGCACCGTTGCTATCATACTACTTTGCTACTGATACTTTGCTTGTAGACACTAATATTTTAGGTGTGGTTGAATCTGACACATTCAGCTGCTAATACTTGAGAATATTCTTTCGCTTCCCGTCGTGCGAACCAACAAATTTGGGTTGAATACTCTACCCTCGAAAACTGCTGCGATCCCATACGCTTCTGGGACATCAAACCCCGGTATTGGCCAAGTAATTATTTTTTACTCTTACTTTCTCAAACCTTTTATAGCTGTCATGCAATACATGAGTGTGAGGCATGGATATAGCACTATAGGTGGAATAGAGTGTGGTGGTGGTTGTGAGACAAAAAAGGAGAAGATGGTCACATTGACTCGGCGTATCAAAGGGTTATGGAGATGCCCATTAATAGATATCAATGTGAATGAGTAGGGATTGCCATACAAAGGATGCACTAGAGCTAAAAGTATATGAAAGCTCAAAAGGAGAACAAGTGGGTGTGCATCCAACTTGCTTGCTCACGAAGACCTAGGTCAATTTGAGGAAGCCCATCATTAGAATATACAAGCAAAGTTATATAATGAAGATTCCCACTAGCATATGGTGGTGACGAAACGAGAGGCTCTCAATCATGAAGAACATGGTGCTATTATGAAGCACAAGTGTGGAAAAAGATAGTAGCATTGTTCCTTCTCTCTTTCTCTCTCTCTCTCTCTCTCTCTCTCTCTCTCTTTTATTTGGGCTCTTGGCCTCTCTTTTTTTATTTGGGCTCTTTGGCCTCTTTTTTTTTATTTGGGCTCTTTGGCCTCTTTTTTTCCTCACATGGGACAATGCTCTAATAATGATGATCATCACACTTTTATTTACTCACAGCTCAAAGCTTAGAACGATGATGACTCTATAGGAAATGCCTCCGGCAGTGTACCGGGATGTGCAACGATCTAGCTTGGTGTATGACGTTGAAACATCTCGCTAGCTATCTTACGATCATGCAATGGCAATATGAGAGTGACAACACAAGTCATGAGACGGAACGGTGGGGGTTGCATGGCAATATATCTCGGAATGGCTATGAAAATGCCATAGTAGGTAGGTATGGTGGCTGTTTTGAGGAAGGCATATGGTGGGTTTGTGCACCGGCGAGAATTGCGCGATACTAGAGAGGCTAGCAATGGTGGAAGGTGAAAGTTCTTCTATACCATGGACTAACATTAGTCATGAAGAACTCATATACTTGTTGTGAAAGTTTTTATTAGTAACCAAAACAAAGTGCTAAACGCATATTCCTAGGGGAAGGGTTGGTAGGTGTTAACCATCGCGCGATCCCAACCGCAACACAAAGGATGACAATCAATAGATCAATTATGCCCCGACTTCCTAACATAGCGGTTCACCATACGTGCATGTTACGGGAATCACTAACTTCAACACAAGTATTTCTAGATTCACAACACCCTACTAACATAACTCTTAATATTACCAAATCCACGTCTCAAAACTAATTGAGAGGAATGAAACTTTTCTTTCTACTCAATGCACACGAAGATGGAAGTTTTTGCATCTTCTTTGGGTACCTATCACCTTTGGGACTACTTTCATAGCACAAGCCAACTACCAAGTCACGCACTGCCGTGCTCTAAAAGATCTAAGTGAAGCACATAGAGCAAAACTGTCTAGCTCAAAAGATATAAGTGACGCACGATGAGCATTCTAGCAAAATCACGATGAGTGCATGTCTCTCTCAAAAGGTGTGCAGAAAGGATGATTGCGACACAAAAAAAAACTCCTACGATACAAGACGCTCCAAGCAAAACACATTCATGTGGTGAATAAAAATATAGCTCCAAGTAATGTTACCGATGGATTGAAGGCGAAAGAGGGGATGCCTTCCCGGGGCATCCCCAAGATTAGGCTTTTTGGTGTCCTTGAATTTGGCTTGGGATGCCTTGGGAATCCCCAAGCTTGAGATCTTTACACTCTTTATCCATTTTTCCATCAGAACATCACCCAACACTTGAAAACTTCACAACACAAAACTTAAACAGAAACTCGTGATATCATTAGCACAAGAAAACAAACTACCACCTCTTTAGGTACTGTAGAAAACTTGATTTCTATTCATATTGGTGTTAGATTACTGTATTCTCACTTTCCCATGGCTAGTACCCCCCAATACTATCCATAGTTTCATCAAAACAAGCAACCAACTCAACAAAAACAGAATCTGTCAAAAACAGACCAGTCTGTATTAATCTGTATACTTCGTATACTTCTCGTACCTCAAAAATTCTGAAACATTATGACTACTTGGGAAAAAGCCATATCAACCAGCAGCAAAAAGAATTAACTCAAAATCTCTTTCTGAATAAAAATGAAAAATAATCTCGTGAGCGAAAATTTTCTGTCTTTTTCCAGCAGGATCAAACAACCGTCACCAAGACTAGTCATAAAGGTTTTGCTTGGCTCAAACACAAAAAGAAACACAAAAGACACAATCGTAACAGAATTATGATGGTGTGGACGCAACAAAACAGAAAGCAAAAAAGCAGAGATAAATTCATTGGGTTGCCTTCCAACAAGCGCTATTGTTTAACGCCCTTAGCTAGGCATAAGGATTTTAATGATTCTCACATAAAAGATAGCAATTGTACACGAAGAGAGCATCATGAAACATGTGAAAATCACATCTAAGTCTAACATACTTCCTATGCATAGGCATTTTATAGGAAAACATATTGTCAAGACAACCAATAGTTGCCATATGCAAGGAAGAAGAAAGAGACAATAGCAATCTCCACATAACGAGAGGTAATTTGGTAACATGAAAGTTTCTACCACAATATTTTCCTCTCTCATAACAATTACATGTGGGATCATAATCAAATTCAACAAAATAGCTATCACAAAGGATATTCTTTTCATGATCCACATGCATGCAAACTTGACGCTCTTCAAAAATAGTGGGATTATCATCAACTAAAGTCATGACTTCTCCAAACCCACTTTCAATATTATTGCAAATATCATTGCAACAAGTAGTGGACATAGCAAAACTAGCATCCCCAAGCTTAGGGTTTTGCATATTTTTAGCATGATTGTCATTAATAGAATTTATAATGGAATTGTTGCAATCATGCTTTTCATTCAAGGAGCCCTCATGAATCATTTCATAAATTTCTTTATCACGATTTTCAGATTCACACATCTCAAGCAAAACTCCATAGAGAAAGTCAAGTGCACTCAACTCACTAGCAATTGGTTCCACATAAGTGGATCTCTTAAATAGATTAGCAAGTGGGTGAGGATCCATATCACTAGATTTTCAGCAAGCGAAGATGCAAGCATATTGAAGGCACATAGCACACAAGCAAAGGAAAGGCAAACGAAAAAGGAAAATATTTTTCTAAATTTTTGTTTTTCTGAAGTGGGGGAGAGGAAAAAGAGAGGCAAAAAAGTAAATGCGAGAGATGAGTTTGCGACACTTACTTGGATGAGTTCTTGACTTGATCCTCCCCGGCAACGGCGCCAGAAATTCTTCTGCAACGGCAACAGACAACAGCGCCAGAGATTGGCACGTTGACGGAGACTGGGCTTGCATTGGTTTTTCCCTTTAAGAGGAAAGGGTGATGCAACACAGGAGCAGTAAGTATTTCCCTCAGTTTGAGAACGAAGGTATCAATCCAGTAGGAGAATCGCGTCAAGTCCAGAGTACGTGCGCAAACACAAAAGAGCTTGCACCCAACGCTATAAAGGGGTTGTCAATCCCTTCAAGATTGATTGCAAAGTGAGATCTGAAGGCGGAAAGTGCAACGAAGTAAAAGAGTAATTCTGAAAATATGGTGTGAAGCAGACCCGGGGGCCATAGTGTTCACTAGAGGCTTCTCTCAAAATAGCAAGTATTACGGTGGGTGAACAAATTATTGTCGAGCAATTGATAGAACCGCGCAAAGTCATGACGATATCTAAGGCAATGATCATACATATAGGCATCACGTCCGAGACAAGTAGACCATTACTTTCTGCATCAACTACTATTACTCCACACATCGACCGCTATCCAGCATGAATCTAGTGTATTGAGTTCATGATGAACAGAGTAATGCCTTAAGCAAGATGACATGATGTAGATGGATAAACTGAAACCAATGTTGAAAACCCCATCTTTTGACCCTTGATGGCAACAACACGATGCATGCCTCGCTACCCCTTCTGTCACTGGGTGAGGTCACCACACGGTATGAACCCAAAACAAAGCACTTCTCCCATTGCAAGAATCATAGATCAAGTTGGCCAAACAAAACGCACAACTCGAAGAGAATTACAAGGATATGAAATCATGCATATAAGAGATCAGAAGAAACTCAAATAAGTTTCATAGATAATCTGATCATAAATCCACAATTCATTGGATCTCGACAAACACACCGCAAAGAAGATTACATCGGATAGATCTCCATGAAGATCATGGAGAACTTTGTATTGAAGATCCAAGAGAGAGAAGAAGCCATCTAGCTACTAGCTATGGACCCGTAGGTCTATGGTGAACTACTCACGCATCATCGGAGAGGTCATGGTGTTGATGAAGAAGCCCTCTGTATCCGAATCCCCCCTCCGGCAGGGCACCAGAACGTGCCCCAGATGGGATCTTGCGGAGACAGAAGCTTGCGGCTGCGGAAAAGTGTTTTCGTTGATCTCTTGATTTTTTCTTGGATTTTAGGGAATATATAGGCGAAATACCTAGGGTAGGGGATGCCCAGGGAGCCCACAAGCCTGGGAGGCGTGGGCCCCCTGGCCGCACCATGAGGGCTTGTGGGGTCCCTGGTGATCCTCTGCCTTGGTTCTCAAGTCTTCCGATTGTCTTCTGTTTCGGAAAAAATCTTTCCGAAAGTTTTATTCCGTTTGGACTCCGTTTAAAATCCTCCTCTAAAAAGGGTAAAAAAACACGGAAAAACAGGAGCTTTCACTTGGCACTGAGTTAATAGGTTAGTTCCAAAAAAGATATAAAAGGCATACAAAACATCCAAAGTTTGACAAGATAATATCATGAAACCATCGAAAATTATAGATACGTTGGAGACGTATCACCCACAATTATAGGGATCTATCGTAGTCCGTTGGATAAGTAAGAGTGTCGAACCCAACGAGGAGCAGAAGGATCTGACAAGTGGTTTTCAGCAAGGTAATCTCTGCAAGCACTGAAATTATCGGTAACAAGTAGTTGTGTGACAAGAAGATTCGTAGCAAGTAGCAAGTAACAATAGTAACAACGGTGCAGCAAAGTGGCCCAATCTCTTTTGTAGCAAGGGACAATCCTGGACAAACTTATATAGGAGGTAAAGCGCTCCCGAGGACACATGGGAAATTTTGTCAAGCTAGTTTTCATCATGTTCATATGATTCGCGTTCGCTACTTTGATAGTTTGATATGTGGGTGGACCGGTGCTTGGGTACTGCCCTTACTTGCACAAGAATCCCACTTATGATTAACCCCTCTCGCAAGCATCTGCAACTATGAAAGAAGAATTAAGACAAAGTCTAACCATAGCATTAAACTAGTGGATCCAAATCAGCCCCTTACGAAGCAACGCATAAACTAGGGTTTAAGCTTTTGTCACTCTAGCAACCCATCATCTACTTACTACTTCCCAATGCCTTCCTCTAGGCCCAAATAATGGTGAAGTTTTATGTAGTCGATGTTCACATAACACCACTAGAGGAAAAACAACATACAACACATCAAAATATCGAACGAATACCAAATTCACATGACTACTTATAGCATGACTTATCCCATGTCCTCAGGAACAAAAGTGACTACTCAGAAAGCATAATCATATTCATGACCAGAGAGGTAATGAGTAGCATCAAAGATCTGAACATATAATCTTCCACCAAGTAATCCAACTAGCATCAACTACAAAGAGTAATTAACACCACTAGCAACCTTACACGTACCAATCGGGGTCGCGAGACAGAGATTGGTTACAAGAGATGAACTAGGGTTTGGAGATGAGATGGTGCTGATGAAGATGTTGATGGTGACGAGTCCCCTTCAATGAGAGGAGTGTTGGTGATGATGATGGCGACGATTTCCCCCTCCGGGAGGGAAGTTTCCCTGGTAGGACGACCCTGTCGGAGCTCTAGATTGGTTCTGCTCAAGTTCCGCCTCGTGGCGGCGGCGACGATTCCTCCCGAAAGCCTCCTCTTGATTTTTTTGGAACAAAACCCTTCTTGTAGCAAAAGAGGGGGGCCAGAGGGCCACCAGGGTGCCCACAAGCCCCCAAGGCGTGCCCAGGGGGGCGCCTAGCAGGCTTGTGTCCTTCTGCTGGCTCCCCTCTGGTACTTCTTCAGCCCAGTATTTTTTATAAATTCCAAAATAAATCCTCGTTGATTTTCACGGCTTTTGTAGTTGCACAGAATAGGTATATCAAACTTGCTCCTTTTTCAGGCCAGAATTCCAGCTGCCGGCATTCTCCCTCTTCTTGTAAACCTTGCAAAATAAGAGAGAAAAGGCATAAGTATTGTACCTGAAGTGTAATAACAGCCCAAAAAGCGATAAATATCAACATCAAAGCATGATGCAAAATGGACGTATCAGACTCCACCTTCATTAGCTGTGGAACCTCCTAGTGAGTGCGTCCGCATGCTCTTCCCCCTCTAATCCATCGCAGGACACTGCTAGCGACATCGCGAGCCTCTACCGCCGACGAGGTGAGTTCAAACCTAACAGTGGAGGCCCACTTTCAGGATTTTTATTATCGAAGCGTTTTCTAAAAGCGCACTCCTCTGGAGTATGTTTCCTCTTTGGATTTGCATATTTGCAACTGGGCGCTTTGCTTCATTCCAGTATGCCCCTCGAATACTTCTTTTTATTGGAGAATAGTCCGTGTACTTGTTTTCATCATATGTTTTAAACTACACGGGCTCTTCGAGTGATTCTTTTTGCAAAATCTTTCTCTTGGTGTCTAGTTTACTTTCATATTTATTGGAAAATATTTTTATACAATATTTGGACTGTGGTATTTATATTAGAACCGACGTGTATAACGTAGATACGACGAGGGAAGCGTCGACGTCAACTTCACCAAGCTCGATCCCGACTTCGTCAAACCAGGCAAGCATGTTTGAACACTTGATGTCATGTTTGTTGATGAAATGTTTTTGATCAACTGCTGCATTAAGAAACGCATTACATATTACTTGATATAATTATATGTGTGACAATGATAACCGATATGGTGATTAGAGGCCGTGGACAGCCTAGTCACGTGGGACGTGATAGGTTGTGGCCTCGGCATGCCGGATGCATGACCGTGATGGATGAATTAATTAACTCCAGTGTCGGCTTAGATTGGGTCTTGTCGGTGCATCACCTTTTATTTCATGCTACCACAGTTCTTTCTGCAAGGGAATACAGTGTAATAGGTCATGAACCTATTACGAGTCAAACACCAAGTAGAGGGGCAACTAGAATAAACCCAGTCATCCGGTCAGGGGGCATGGGTGTTTTCGGTCCGGGACCGAGAGGGAGGGCACTCCCTTGTAGCGCGTGGTAGAAATTTGATCCCATGCTAGCCGAGGAAGTTGGCCTCCCCATCTTATGGTTTTTCCCTGGCAGCGTAACACGGGTGAAGCATGTCTTTGCGGGGGAAAATGGGTGTGTGCTTGTTCTGAGTGTTTGCTTCTGAAATACCGTATATAGGATTAGTCCTAGTGACTATTGGAACCCGTTGGTTGTGGGTAAAGAGTACACCCTGTGCAGAGTCAAAACTATTTGAGTTGCCATGTCCACGGTCAAGGACGGCTAGTTCATAGGTCAAGTGTCGGTCTTAGTGTCGGTCCTTGGAGCACTAGTATTGGATTCCAAAAATGTTGATTATTGACATCTGACAGTGATGTCAAAATTAACTTTATGAAAACTTTGTTATTTGGAATATCCTGAAGGTTGGTTTTACCACCCGGATAATCCTTTGTTATTTATTATGCCCTTTTTGTGGCATCGCTAAGATGCCCGACTATGGCTTTTATTTATTATGCCCTTTCTGTGGTGTCACTAAGATGCCCGACCGTGGCTTGTTATTTATTATGCTCTTTCTGTGACATCGTTAAGATGCCCGACTATGGCTTGTTATTTACTATGCCCTTTCTGTGGCGTCGCTAAAATGGCCGAGTGTGGCTTGTTATTTATTATGCCCTTTCTATGGCGTCGCTAAGATGCCCGACTGCGGCTTGTTATTATTATGCCATGTATGTGGTCTCGCTTAGACGCCCGATGGTGCTTATTTATTTTTGTTAACCTTTCGAGGCGTCGCTTGAGACACCCGATCACTGCATTTTATTTTCATTTGGATATTTCAGGAGGACTACCGCCCGACTTATCTATTCTAACTTAACTACTATTAATTTCTTTTATCATGATAATTGTGATAATTAACCATGCATATGAAATTGTTGCATTCATCTTATCATTTGTGCAAACTGTTTGCGAGTACTTTTTGAAGTACTCACTGGTTGTTGATGTGGCCAGATATGGATGAAGGAGATCTCATGGATGAAGAGTACGATAGCGATCCGACGCATAGAGGAGTTCTAGTTAGTTGTGCAATCATGGACTCCGTCGTTGTATTATTTCACCGCTTCTGCCATCACGAATAAATCGTCAAGCCTCACTCTAACGCTTGACGCATAGTAGTACTTATGCCATGTCACCTCACTCTGATGTGACATGCCCACCTTTATGAGCGCAGTAGAGTTATCCCATGACCATCTTAATATATCCGTCCTTATGATATTATGGGCGTGTTGTAATAAACTGTAGAGTGACCTCCGCTCTATATTGTTTAATATTAAGTACTACTGGTTTTTGTATCAAGATTGGTCTATTAGTGTGAATGATTTTCTACACTGACAACCTTGGTATCAGAGCGAGATTGACTGCATGAAATCATTAGGTGCAATCGCTAACCAGATTCGCTGTTTTTATTTTAGTGTTCTACATACTATAGAGATTTTTCTGTTTGTCAACATATATTTATGTTATGACTATCTAAAATTTTTTGTCTACTATGTAGATGGCTAGCAATGGTTGTCCGTCACAGGTCTTCGCCAATAAGCACGCGGTATTTTTGCGATTCCTCTCAGTCCTTGCCAGGATCACGATTGGACCGACAACTCGCACCGAGTACTCGTTCTACCACCACAAGATCAGCGACGCCCTGACTATGCATCAGGCCTCGGTTCATTTTATTGGTCGGCAAGTAGAGACCCGTTGTCTTCGCTTCGTCTGGAGAGCCATGCCTATGGAGAGGTAGGCTATGCATATGTGTTCCAGGGAGGCGATTGCGTGTCTTTAGGACACCCTTCCAGTGATGAAGACTCGTCCTTATGAGTACCTGTTGTGCCACGTTTCGTACACTAGTCACTATGCTTTTGCTTGTTCCAAAGGAGACGATGATGAGGCCATTGGGATGCCGGTGCAATACCTCATGGCCCTGGAGTTAGCCTTTGATGGCTTAGTGGATGACTTGGTGGCTGCTCGTATGGAGGCTCACGCACGTCCCCCTAACATGATTGAGCTTCTCTGTCCCGCACCACCCCGGTCATGCCCTTCCTCCTCAGCTTCATGTGCTCTGTCAACCCAGCTAGTTCGCCGCCAGCTGCCTACACTTGAGGAGTTCAATCAAGTCATTGATCCTACCACAATTAGAGTTCCCTGCGTGCTAGCCATGTGCGTGCTTCGCCTCCTCGCGTCATCCACCTAGATCCCGTGCAGGAGGAGGTTGAGTCCCCAGCACCTCGTTTGGGACTTACCCTGGGCCAACCGATCAAGGTGCCTTCCATCTCCACCTATAAATGGTGTAGCAATGCGCCAGGACACTTGTATGATATGTATCATTGTGTTCTCTTAGACCGAAGAGAAGTAGTCGTGTTGCATCATGTAGGATTAGGAGAAGTGCACTAGCTTAGATAACATTTTAGGCATGTGTGAGGACGGCCTGAGTGATATATTGTATAATTATGCACCATGTAAGATATGTACCACAGTCCTTCTCCAAACATGACACTTCTTTTATGAAAAAAATATTTGGTGTTTTTCCTTGGCTCAGGAAGTTTTCATTTCCTCTTATACTTGGATTTATCATTTGGTTCTTAGAATATTAACCTAGAATTGAGAAATGAATTGTCCCTGGACACGGTCCATGACGAGACTGTAGGGAGAGAATCAGTGTGCTGAGACAGGCAACGACTTCACTCAAGGACAGTCAAGTCAACAAGACAGTGACACAGCGTTCTCGCAAGTTTGTCGCCTATATGAGCAAAGTCAACAACATCATCAAGAAATGATGAGTCAGCTTATGAATATGGGAAATCAACTTGGACTTCACCAACATCACTCGAGATTGAATGAGTTAAAGAAGACCCATCCACCGACTTTCTCACACACTGATAAGCCAATGGAAGCCAATGACTAGTTACGTGATACTGAAGGAAAGCTTACTATTGCCCAATGCTCCGACTACGAGAAGGTACTCTGCGCACCTCATTATCTGACTAGAGTCGCAGCCTCGTGGTGGGAAAATGTCCTCCGCATGCACCTAAATGAGAACAACATCAGCTGGGCTGAGTTCAAGACAAACTTTTGTGTGGCGCATATTCCGAATAGCATCATGAAGATCAATAAAAGGGAGTTCGAGGACCTCAAGAAACGGAGTTCCACTGTGACGGAATACCTAGACCTATTTAACCAACTGTCTCGCTATGCTAGTGACGACTATAAGACAAGAGAGAAGAAAATGGAAATATTCCTTGATGGACTCGCTCCTGCATTGAAGTGCCAACTGATTGTTCACACCTTCCTGGATTTCAAAAAACTTGTGGATAAGGCCATTATCCTCGAGAATGAACATCGTAGCCTCGACGACATTTGCAAGCGTCGTCATAATAACTCGGCACAGACCCGCAACATCATGCACAAGACTGAGAACTCAAAGAGTTCAACCCCCCGTGCTCCAACCCCAACCAACAACTCCAGCACCCACTTTTATGCAAAGGGCAAAGACTTCGCTCCCCATGCAAGCAACAACTATTTTGCATGCGGATAAGCAGGACACTATGCTAGGCTATGCCTAAAGACATGAAATTGTGCACAGAAGCCAAACAACTCCATTAATAACTCAACACCAAGATACAGCAACTTCAACCCCAACAACAACCACAAGAAAGGTCACGTGAATCATGCGGCCAAGGAGGCACTACTAGGAAAAATCTTATACACAGAATCTTAGGAGTAGCACTTTTTAAAAGGAGGCGCTGCGACTACTTAGCAGTAGCGCGTGTACAAACTAACAGCGCTACTAATAAACTCATATCAGTAGCGTGGCACTTATAAAACGCGCTACTACTATAATTGCCACACCATTCCCGACAGGCTAGGTATAGCAGTAGCGCCCTTCCTAAACTAGCGTTGCTGCTATTCTAATTAGCTGTAGCGCTTGGCACCAACCTGTGCTACTTCTATGCCCACCTTATCCACCCCGTGCGCTCCCTCTCTCTTCCTCACTCCCGGCCCCTCAGTCCCCCGCTGCTGTCACTCACTCTCTGCCCCCGCCGCTCGCTGCCGTCGTAGCCTACTCCTCCCCCTCTGCCGCCGTCACCTCCCCCTCCTCCCTGGACTCGGTAATCCTCCCCCTCCTCCCGCCTCCTGGCCACACCTCCTCCCTCCTCCCTCCACTCCTCCATTCACCGCCGTCGTCCCCTCCTCGCTCCGCCTTCCTCCTCCGTCCTCCTTCCTCCTCCATCCTTCAATCGCCCCTCCTGCTCCCTCCTCCCCGCCCCACCTCCTCCATCCTCCCTCCACTCCTCCATTCGCCGCCAGCAGGCCCCTCCTTGCTCCGCCTTCCTCCTCTGTCCTCCCCCCTCCTTCAGTCGCCCCTCCTTCTCCCTCCTCCCTCCTCCATCCACAACCCCTCCTCCCTGCTACATTTTGATTTAGTAGGCTATTTGATATTTTCTTGTTGATATGCAACATTTTAATATACTTAATAGTTTGTAGTTGATATATAACAATTTTTATTTAGTATGATTAACTGATTAGTAAAAATTTAGACATAGTTGATAGTTTTTAGTTGATATAAGCCTCTGTTGATATATAGATTTAGGATAGTTTCTAGGGTTTAGTTGATAGTTTCTAGTTAACTGAATTATTACTAGGGTTATAGTATATTATTTTTAGACATGGTTGATAGTTTCTAGTGATCCTGAAACTATTTACTCATTTGCTAGAATGAACATGTCATATTTGTTAATACTACTCACATACATGTTGATAGAATATATTTTGTTTATGCAGAAATCAAGTATTTTCCCCTACCTCATCCCCACATTCATCCCCATCGCCGACCCCATAAGACCTCTAGGTGAGAATAGCCAAATCTCCATGTTGTTGATATAGATGATAATGTGTTGTAAATGTCGATGATGAAAATGCTAGTGCTAGTCGCCATGCCATTGATGTCGATGATGAAGCATTCTCAATATAGAGGATGTCTTGGTGTTCTTGTTTGCAATGTACCTCTGAGTGGCCTATGTTTTGCCGGAATGTTGATTCATTTCCGTTCCAGTAAATTTCAGGCGCTCAATATGTCCTGTTTTTAGTAAAGGTCATGCCGAATTTTTTTCATGAATTTTTAGCATGACTTGTGCTACAATGTAAGACATATCAAGTGCTTGTGATTTTAAAGAACGAGAATTCGATGATATTCCGGCAAAACACACGACATTTTTTCTATGTCATTGCTCGATGTATGGAACAGGTTAACTTTAGGTGTCGTGTGGGTCGCTTCCCCTTCTTTTCCTTCTGTGTTAGATAGAGGAAGAATCCCGACAGTTTTCGTGGGGGTCGCTTCTCCTTCTTTTCCTTGTGCTAGATATTTGTAATGCACTAGGGAAAGGAGGAGTAGCGACCATCACCGACGGTCGAAATATCAGAGGGAGTGCCCACCATATACGTGAGATGAGAGTTCATGAAGGAAAGACTCGACAGACCTAAAGTCAACCCGTTCTATACATCGAGTAATATTGATCTATGTGTTTATCAGTTTTAGGAAGGAAATGTCTGACGATGAAAGGGAATTCGTTATGTGCGAATATTGTGAAGACGAGTGCGGCCTGTGCGACACGCCTCACCTAGTTGGTGGTAGGCGCTTCAGCATCATGCTGGATGAGAACTTCGAAGTGGATACAGTAAGTCACAACGACAAGTCTTTTTCATAATTAAGCATGACTTCTTTTGCTTCAACTTATAATTTTTATTTTTTACTATTCTACTAGCGTATCCCCTGCCATGCAAGAATTTATGTCTTGGATAAGATTGGTTTCAGTACTAAAAAAACTATGGAGGTAAAGAGAGTTCACTTGAGGATCGAGCATGATTATACTTTTGTCATAAAGTTGTACAATGCAGACACCAACTCCTATTTTGAATGCACAAATTGGCAAGCACTATGCAAGGCTTATGCATTTGAGCCTAATATGCTTATCACCTTTGATATTCGTCCGAAAGATGAAATTGAAGGTAATATTGACATCTGGGTCGATGTGCGGATGCCTCCAGTTCTACCATTATGTGAGTTTCTCAACCATATTTATTAAGTAATTTATAATGTTTATTTAAAAATAGTTGACAAGTTATTTCCATTAAAAGCTTGTTTTCATTCTTCAAAAAATGTACGGAAGATGGTAGACAGAACCTACTACTAGAATGATGAAGCAGAGTTAACTTATAAGGAGAAATATCATCTTATCGCATTTATTAATTATCTTGAGAATTACAATAGCTATTATCAAACTCCTCCACATTATAGTCAATACGTGCTACTAGTGCACGTGGTGAACTACAGTAACATCCATGGAGATTGCATGGTAAGATTTTCTACTATTACGACATCTGTGCATCTTTTGCATAAATTCTTCTAAAACTAAACTACATTGCTAACTACAAAGTTATTACTATGTTTTTCAACAGAAAATCCCGAAGGATTGTGTGCCTTCTCTGATGTTTCCAAGAGGTCACGTTGTTGTTATGAGCTTAGGGCCAGCACGGCCAGGTTAGCCTACGCATCACTCCTGTCCATACCGGATTTCTAAAACTGATGAAGTCATGACAATCAAAGATTGGAAAAAATGTATGGTCAATCATAGAGAGCTACTTGGAAGCAACATTGTGCATAGGCCAAGAATTGGAGACAAGATGATCTCCATTCTCCATAATGGAGAGTGAGGGCCTATCTTGTTTTATTATATTGTACCTAAGAGAGGGTAGAGTAGGTCCTATGAGAGAGGAGTAGGTCCTAGGTACAATGTGTTATTATGTGCTACACTATGTTAGAGTTCATGAAGATGATGAGGAGGAGTTGTGGTTATGACTAGTGACCAACTTGTTACATGGTGTCTCATTGACGAAAATGATGATTAAATAGTGTTGGTGGTAATGACTATGATGATTATTAGCTACAGTGTTGTTGGTGATGATCTGATGCAAGAGTTTTTATATTAATATGATGATGATGTTGATCATGATTATCATGATGATTTGTTATTATTACCATGATTGGTTATTATATCATTGGGGGAAGGAAAGCCGATTAGATTCATGTGGATGGATCAAAAGTGACCAAAAGTTGAATTAGTAGGATCGTCGTCCTACTAATTCAACTTTTAATCACTTTTGATTCATTTGGATGAATAAAATCCATGTTTCTTCCTCACAATGATGTAATAATTCATCATGAACATAATGATATAACAACCTCTTAATTGGTACTGTATCAAAATTTGTATAACGGCGTATAAATACACTAAAAATTAAAAATAATGAAAAACAGATTACTAGTAGCGCGACTTTGCAAGAACGCTACTAATAGTTGTCTTATCAGTAGCACTGGTATGATACACGCTACAACTATATGTCTTAGCAGTAGCACGTCTTACACGAGCTGCTGGTAAGTAATAGCTGTAGCACCTTACTACTAGCGCAGTAACTCGTGCTACTAGTAGGCACTAAACCCGCGCTACTACTAGGCTTTTCCCTAGTAGTGAGGATCCTATGAACGTGTCGGAGATAGTGCTCGGTAAGTTCCATGTCAACAAAATTCCTGCCACGATTTTGTGTCGAGTTTTTATGTCGTGTGGATTATGATTACCCTCTCTCGCAAGTATCCGCAACTACGAAACAAGAATTGACATAAATCTAACCATAACATTAAACGTGTGGATCCAAATCAGCCCCTCATGAAGCAAAGCACAAACTGGGGTTTAAGCGTATGTCACTCTCGCGATCCATCATCTACTTGTTACTCCACAATGACTTCCCTTAGGCCCATAACATGGTGAAGTGTCATGTACTCTACATTCACATGTCACCACTAAGAGAAGTAACATCATACATATCATCAAAATATCAAACGGATACCAACTTTACATGATTACTTATAACAAGACTTCTCCCATGTCCTCACAAACAATAGTTACTACTCACACCTCATCAACATGGTCAAGATCAGAGGTGTAATAATAATAATTAAGGATCTGAACATAATATTTCTACCAAGAAATTACACAAGCATGCACTACAAGATGTAATCAACACAACTAGTAACCCACACGTACCTCATAATTGTGATATGCGTTCGGTTTTCCTTGAAGAGGAACGGGTTATCGCAGCACAATGTGGTTAAGTATTTCCCTCGGCTATGAAACCAAGGTTTATCGAAACAATATGAATATCAAACACAACCATATTGAGCGGCTGCACACAATAGAACAAACAACTTGCACCCAACGCGGGCAAGAGGGTTGTCAATCCTCTTGTCTTTTATGTGCAAGCAAGTGAGGTGTGTAGATAATTGTAGATAGCACGATAGGATAAAATAAAAAGTAAATGGCAGTAAGGTAATGAAGGTTTTATCAATATGTTGTGAATAGACCTGGGGGGCATAACTTTCCCCAATGGCATCTCTCATGACAAATAGCATACAGTGGGTAAACAAATTACTGTTGGGTAACTGACAGAAAAGCGGATAGTTATGTGATATTCACGGCAATGATCATGTGTATATAGGCATCACATGCATAAACAAATAGGCCGACTCTTGCCCGCATCAATTACTATTACTCCACTCATCGACTGCGATCCAGCATGCATCTAGAGTATCAAGTAAAACACAGTAATGCATGGAGAACAATGACATGATGTAGACAAAGTAAACTCAAGCAATACTAATAAACCCCATTGTTTTATCCTTAGTAGCTGCAACACAAAGACGCATCTTGTCCCCTTCTATTTATACATGCATACAAAAATTTGCCAGATTGAACCTACCACAACGCACCTCTCTCATCGAAGAAATATCGATCAAGCTGGACAAACTATTTCAATAGATCGGAGAGAATAACAAAGCTATCATAATCATGCGCATAAGAATCATATAAGTATTCACAAGAGACTCCAATATTTATCATGAATAATCTGAGCATAAACCCACAATTCATTGTATCCCAACAAATGCACCGCACAGAAGGACTTACATCATATGGATCAAAGCGAAGATGTGATGATCATTGTATTGAAGATCAAAGAGAGAGAGAGAGAGAGATTGCCATCTAGGTTCTGCCATCGAGCCGTAGGTCTATGGTGAACTACTCACACATCATTGTGAGGGCAGCAAGGTTGATGAATAGGCCCTCCATGATCGATCCCCTCTCTGGTAGGGTGCCGGAACAGATCTCCAGGTGGCCTCCCATCAGAACAGAGACTTGCAGTAGCGTAAAAATTGTTTCGGGACTCCCTCTGGTGTTTCTAGGGTAGATGCGAAATAATAAGCCAAAGAACAAAGTCGAGAGGGCCATAAGGGAGGCACAAGCCATCAAGGCACGACCGTCGGCCACCAGGCTGCTCCCTATGGGCTTGTGAGCCCCTCGTGAGGACTCCAGCCTTCTTCTAATGCACGTTGGTCTTCTTTTAGTCTAGAAAAAATCATCAAAAAAATTCAGGGAATTGGACTTTGTTTGGTATGTTAAACCTGAAAATTGAAAAACATACAGAAAATAGAAATTGGCACTGAGCACTGGGCCAAAAGGTTAGTGCTCAAAAATAATATAAAATGGTAAATAAATACCTCATAAGTATTCTAGAATGATAATATATCAGCATGGAACATTTAAAAATTATAGATACGTTGGAGACGTATCAAGCATTCCCAAGCTTAATTCCTGCTAGTCCTCGAGTAGGTAAATGATAAAAACAAAAATGTTGATGTGACATCCCATCCATGATGTAACCTTATGCATGTATGCTCATTGAGAAACGATGAATTAACAAACATTAACATAGCAATACTTATAGGTATAAGAAGGAAATCATTAATCTTTCAAAGTATACGATCGTGAAAGATTGTTTTACCCCCATCCATCTTTATTATATTAGCAAAGCATGGCTCCATCTTCACCACATTAATACAAATGTCAAGCACCAAGGTGTCCAAATCAGGCAATTAGATCATACTTTTTCAATATGCATCAACTTTTTATTCTTCACACAATACATGAGCGTGAACCGTGGACATAGCATAAAGTTGGAATAGTATATGGTGGTAGGTTTAAAAGGGGTAAAAGTGGAGAAGGTAGTCTCACATCAACTAGGCGTACCAACGAGCTATGGAGATGCCCCTCGATAGATATCGATGTGAGGAGTAGGGATTGCCATGAAAATGACGCACAAGAGCTATAAGTGTATGAAAGCTCCTTTGAAGCTGAGTGGGGTGTGCATCCAACTTGCTTGCTCATGAAGACATGGTCATTTGAGGAAGCCCGTCATGGAAATATACAAGCCAAGTTTATGAAAAAGTGATTCCCACTAGCATATGAATGATTATAACATGAGACTCTCTATATGAAGAACAAGGTGCCACTTTGAGGCACAAGTGTGGTAAAGGATAGTAGCAAAGTCCCTTCTCTCTTTTTGTATCATTCATTTTTTATGGTGGGCTCATTTGGCCTCCCCTATTTTTATTCCCTCACTGGTATAATGCTCTAATAATGATGATCATGTTACCTACAACTCAATATGAAAAATGATAGGATGATATAAGTCCGAATAAATGCCTCTGGTAGTGTACCAGGATATACAAAGATCTAGCATGACATGTATCAAAAATATGATGAACGGTGGCTTTGCCACAAATATTTTGTCAGCTCTATATGATGATGCAAAGCATTATGATGATGAACGAACTAGTCACGTGAATGGCTATGGGAATGACATGATAGGTAGATATGGTGGCTGTTTTGAGGAGGATATAAGAAGTTTTATGTGCAAAAGAGCATGTCATGTCATAGGGTTTGGATGCACCGACGAGAGTTGCACCGATCCCCAAGGTGAGAATGGGTGATGCATGGTACCGAAGTAGCTAGCAAATATGAGGAGGTGAGAGTGCGTTTGTCCATGGTGTCACTTTAGTCATGAAGAACTCATATACTTATTGCAAAGTTTTGTTAGTTTTATCACAAATCAAAGTGCTACTCACATGCCCCGAGGGAGAGGGTTGGTAGGAAGTAACCATCGCGCGACTCCGACTCAAAACAACACAAGGATTTCAATGAGGAATAGAAATGCTCACACATCACCACCATGCCTTTTTAATCTTTTAGATGAACAAGGATTTTAACATCTCTTAATATTGACACCTGTCTAAATTAATAATAATGCACTCACACCATTTTCATATCACCACATCAATATATTTAACCCACAATTTCTCTATATGGATTACATGATGGTTTTTATCATCACTCACTGAATACTCATTATTTTCGATCTAGCCTTATGACCCAAGCAAATTACCGTCAGTATTTGTCTAGTTCTCAAACAAATATAAGTGAAGAACGAGACCATAATATTTCTATAAAATATACACACCACCGTGCTCAAAAAGATATAAGTGAAGTATTAGAGCAACTTCTAAGCTCAAAAGATATAAGTGAAGCACATAGAGCATTCTAACAAATTGTGATAATGTGGTATCTCTCTCAAATAGGACTATTCAGCAAACAATGATTGTGGTAAACTTCAAACAAAAGCAAACGATGCTCCAAGCAAAACTCATATCATGTGATGAATAAGAATATAGCTCGAAGTAACATACCGATGGACTGAGACGAAAAGAGGGGATGCCTTCTGGGGCATCCCCAAGCTTAGACACTTGATTCTTCCTAGAATATTACCTTGGGGTGACTAGGGCACCCCCATTCTTAGGATTTTGTTGGACAAAACCCAAAACTTGAAACTTCAATCACATAAAACTCAACAAAACTTCGTGAGATTCGTTAGTATAAGTAGCATATCAAATACTTTTAGGTGTTGTTACAAATTGATTCTTATTTAATTTTAGCATATTGTAATATATCTTCAATCCTCCATGGCTTATGCCGCCAATACAATCCATTGCATCATAAAAACAAGAAAACTACACATGCAAAAACATAATATGACTGAAATAGAATAGCCTGTAGTAATTTGTAATGAACCTATACTTATGTAACTACAAAAATTCTGAATAATTAGGAAGACCTGAGCAATTTGTGTCGAAATACTGTGTAACAAATTATTCTTAAAAAGACGTTCCACTAAAATCACGGAAATTCTTCTCTAGACGGCAAAGTTTATATTTTTCCAATGTATCAATTCTACTAATCATGCAAATCATCGTGGAGATTTTACTTGGCACAACCACTAATTAAAACATAAAACACAATCATTACAGATGCAATAATCATTTTATCACAAACCAAAAGTAAATTAAAAGCAAAAAATTAAAGATAACTATTGGGTTGCCTCCCAACAAGCGCTATTATTTTACGCCCCTACCTAGGCATATTACATTGTTTCAAGTGTTGTTATCTTTGACACTCAACCCATAAGTGGCCCGCATGATTGATTCATATGGTGGACCAATTCTCTTTCTAGGGAAGTGTTCCATTCCTTTCTTTAATAAAAATTGGAATCTTATATTTACCTCCTTCATGTGAATGATTGCCCCTATAGTTCGAAGGAAGGGTCTTCCAAGTATAATTGGACATGTAGGGTTGCAATCAATATCAAGAACAATGAAATCTACAAGCACATAATTTCTATTTGAAATTATCAACACATCATTTATTCTACTCAAGTGTTTCTTGATGGTAGAATCAACAAGATGCAAGTTTAGGGAACATTCTTCAATATTAATGACACCAAGCACATCAGATAAAGTTTAGGTATAGTTAGACACTAGCACCAAGGTCACACAAAGTATTGCATTCATATTTATTTATCTTTATTTTCATAGTAGGTTCCCACTCATCATGCAACTTTCTAGGAATAGAAACTTGAAGCTCAAGTTTCTGATCATAAGCTTTCACCATATCTTCCACTATATGTTGAGTAAAAGCTTTGTTTTGTTCAGGAGCATTGGGTGAGACAATAATGGATTGCGGCAAGGAAATACATTCTTACTAAAGAGCAATTATCATAATTAAAATTCTTGTAATCCAAAATAGTGGGCACATCACTAGTTAAAGTTTTGACCTCTCGAAACCCACTTTTTTTTTACTTTTAGCATTAAAATCATCACCCTCCAAGAAAATGGGACGATCCTTCACTAGATTTGACTCATCTCCATTCCTTTATCGTTAACATTCAGAGAAGTAAACAAAGATTCAATAGAAGAAGTACCAATCATTTTAAGATCTTCACCATGGTTTGTAATCGGGAAAGATTCCGATTTAGTAGCCATCCTATTTACTAGAGTGGTTTGCTTATCGGAGATTTTTCCTAATAACTATTAGGTGAGAGCACCTTGTGATTGGAGGCTAGACACTTCTTTATTAGTTTCATCAAGTTGTTTAGGTATATCAGCTAACAAAGTTGAATGTTCCTTCACCTCAGAAACAAAAAATTATTATGCTCAGATTGCGAAGTCATGAAGGTCTTCATGGAACCTTCTTTTTCTAACATCCTTTGATAGTATGAGATATTGTGGAATCTATCTTGAGACATGGTGACCGAGAAAAAAAAGTAACAAGCAAGACAAGCAAACTAGAGAGTGAAGATGCAATCTAGTGACAAGCTAAGCAAGCAAAGATAAATATTTTTGTACTTTTATTTTTTTATGAGACAACCTAAATATACCAGCAAATAAAAAGAGGAACAAGTGAATGAATTTTTTTGTGGAGTTCCTTGGTAGTTGTTCATGATATTCCCCGACAACAGCGCTAGAAATCCTTCCTGATTCCTTGTGATCTACGGTGGGTTTTCCATGAAGAGAACGGGTTACCGCACCATGATGTGGGAAAGTATTTCCCTCAGTTATGAAACCAAGGTTTATTGAACCGATAGGGATATCAACCACAACCGTTTTCACAGCTGCACACAAAAGAACAAACAACTTGCACCCAATGCACGCAAGAGGGTTGTCAATGCTCTTGTCTTGTTATTCGCAATCAATGAGGTGTGTAGCCAATTGTAGATAGTAAGATGAAATAAAAACAATTAAATAGAAGCTGGGTAATGGAGGTTTTATCAATATGTTGTGAATAGACCCTCGGGCCATAGGTTTCCCTAATGGCATCTCTCAAGAAAAATAGCATACGGTGGGTAAACAAATTACTCTTGGGCAATTGACGGATAAGAGGATAGTTATGTGATATTCACGGTAATGACCATGTGTGTATAGGCATCATGTCCATAAGCAAATAGGCCGACTCCTAGCTGCACATATTACTATTACTCCACTCATCAACCGCTATCCAACATGCATCTAGAGTATTAAGTAAATTAGAGTAATGCATGGAGAACAACGACATGATGTAGATAAAGTAAACTCAAGCAATATGAATAAACCCCATCATTTTATCCTTAGTATCAGCAACACAAAGATGTATCTTGTCCTGTTCTGTCCCTGGGATATAGAAATTCGCCAGGTTGAACCTACCACAACGCACCTGTGTCACCGAAGAAATATCATTCTATTTAGCCAAACTATTTCAATAGATCAGAGAGAACTACGAACCAATCATAATCATGCACATAAGAATCATATAAGTATTCAGAGGAGACTCAAATATTTATCATGAATAATTTGAACATAAACCCACAATTCATCGAATCCCAACAAACACACCGCATAAAATGATTTACAACATATGGATCAAAGCGAAGATGTGATAATCATTGTATTGAAGATCAAGGAGAGAGAGATTGCCATCTAGGTACTGTCCATGGACCCGTAGGTCTATGGCGAACTACTCACACATCATCGGGAGGGCAGCAAGGTTGATGAAGCGGCCCTCTATGATCGATCCCCTAGCCGATAGGTGCCGGAATGGAGCTCCAGATGGCCTACTGTCAAAACAAAGAGTTGCGGCTGCGTAAAAAGTGTTTCGGGACTTCCTGTGGAGTTTTTAGGGTAGATGAGAATTTATAAGCCAAAGAACAGAGTCGAGAGGGCCACTAGGGAGGCACAAGCCATCGGGCCCCCCAGGCCGCGTCCCGTTGGCTTGTGGGCCCCTCGTGAGGTCGCCAACCTTCTTTCAATGATCGTTGGTCTTTTTTGGCAATTGGACTTTGTTTGGTATGGAAAACCTGAAAATTGAAAAACACGCAGAAAACAACAACTCGCACTAGGCACTGGGTCAATAGGTTAGTTATGAAAAATAATATAAAATGGTAAATATTAATCCCCAAAAGTATTCTAGAATCATACTATATCAGCATGGAACAATGCAGAATTATAGATATGTTGGAGATGTATCAGTACCAATCTGAGGTTTTGAGACAAAGATTGAATACAAGAGATGAACTAGGGTTGGAGATGAGATGGTGCTGGTGAAGATGTTGATGAAGATTGGTCCTCCCACGAAGGATGAATTGTTGTTGATGTTGATGGCTTTGATTTCCCCCTCCCGAAGGGGAATTCCCACAGCAGAATCTCTCTGCCGGAGAGCAAAAGGGCCTCTACCCAGGTTTCTGCCTCGAGACGGTGTCGCTTTGTCCCAAAAGTTTGCGTATGATTTTTCTAGGTCAAAACACACCATATATGAGAAGAGGGGTGTCAGAGGGCCTGCAAGGGGCCCACAAGACATCAGGGCGTGCATAGGGAGATGGGTGCGTCATGTTGGCTTGTGGCTAGCAAGTGCCCCCCTCTAGTATATTTTTGGCCCAATAATTCTTAAATATTCTATAAAATTTCCCCGTGAAGTTTCAGGTCATTTGGAATTTGGTGATTTTTCTGCCTTTTTCTCGGTTTTCCGGTCCAGAATTCCAGTTTCCAAACATTTCCCTCTTTGTGATGTACCTTGCATATTCAAAGAGAAAGGGCATCAGAATTGTATGATAATAGGGAATAAAGAAAAATAATAACACAATTATTAATAAGGGATCATGATGCAAAATGGACGTATCAATGCTTCATTCCGAAAGTATCATTACAATTTTTTCTACGTTAAAACACACAATATAGGAGAAGAGGGGGAGACTTGCTGGGGCCTCACAAGCCATCACAGCGCGCCAAGGGGGGTAGTTGTTCCCTGTTGGCTTGTGCCCAACAAGTGGCCCCCTCGGGTATATTTTTGTCCCAATAATTCTCATATATTCCATAAAAATTCTCTGTGAAATTTTAGGTCATTTGGAGTCAAGTGATTTTTAGCCTTGTTCTTGGTTTTGAGGTCCAGAATTCCAGTTTCTAGTAATTTCCCTTCTTGTAATGTACCATGCATATTCAGAGAGAAGAAACATAATAATTATATCATAATTAGGAATAATGGACAATAATATCATAAATATCAATAAGAATCCATGATGCAAATGTTGGAAATATGCCCTAGAACCAATAATAAATTAGTTATTATTATATTTCCTTGTTCATAATAATCGTTTATTATCCATGCTAGAATTGTATTGATTGGAAACTCAAATACATGTGTGGATACATAGACAACACACTGTCCCTAGTGAGCCTCTAGTTGACTAGTTCGTTGATCAAAGATGGTCAAGGTTTCCTGACCATAGGCAAGTGTTGTCACTTGATAACGGGATCACATCATTAGGAGAATCATGTGATGGACAAGACCCAAACTATGAACGTAGCATATTGATCGTGTCGTTTTATTGCTATTGTTTTCTGCGTGTCAAGTATTTGTTCCTATGACCATGAGATCATATAACTCACTGGCACCGGAGGAATACCTTGTGTGCATCAAACGTCGCATCGTAACTGGGTGACTATAAAGGTGCTCTACAGGTATCTCCGAAGGTGTCCGTTGAGTTAGTATGGATCAAGACTGGGATTTGTCACTCCGTGTGACGGAGAGGTATCTCGGGGCCCACTCGGTAATACAACATCACACACAAGCCTTGCAAGCAATGTGACTAAGTGTAAGTCACGGGATCTTGTATTACGGAACGAGTAAAGAGACTTGCTGGTAAGGAGATTGAAATAGGTATGCACATACCGACGATCAAATCTCGGGCAAGTAACATTCCGAAGGACAAAGGGAATGACATACAGGATTATATGAATCCTTCACACTGAAGTTCAACCGATAAGATCTTTGGAGAATATATAGGATCCAATATGGGAATCCCGGTCCCGCTACTGGATATTGACCGAGGAGTGTCTCGGGTCATGTCTACATAGTTCTCGAACCCACAGGGTCTGCACACTTAAGGTTCGGTGACGTTTCGGTATAGTTGAGTTATAGGTGTTGGTAACCGAAAGTTGTTCAGAATCCCAGATGAGATCCAAGACGTCACGAGGATCTCCGGAATGCTCCAGAGGTAAAGATTGATATATAGGAAGTCTTGTTTTGGTCATCAGAAAAGTTTCGGGCTCATCGGTAGTGTACAGGGAGTGCCGGGAGGGGTGCCGGGGACCATCGGGAGGGGTGTAACGCCCCAAGGGGTCTCATGGGCTATGGGAAGAGATAAACCAGCCCCAAGTGGGCTGGAATAAGTTCCCACTAAAGCCCATAAGGTTTGAGAAGGAAAAAACCCAAGGTGGAAAGAGTTTCCAAGTGGGAAGGTGGAATCCTACTCCAAGTAGGATTGGAGTAGGACTCCTCCACCTCCAATTTCTGCCAAACCTTGAGGGTTTGAGGCTGCCTCCACCCCTCCCTCCCTCCTATATATACTAGAGGTATTGAGGGTTTTTGAGACACAACTTTGCCACATGCTACTCGACCCTATACCACGCAGTTTTTCCTCTAGATCGTATTTCGGCGGAGCTTAGGCGAAGCCCTGCCAGAGTAGATCATCGCCACCACCGGCCCTGCCGGAGTAGAACTCTTCTACCTCTCCGCCCCCTCTTGCTGGATCAAGAAGGTGGAGATTTTCATCGAGGTGTACGTGTGCTGAACGCGTAGGTGTCGTCCGTTCGGGACTAGATCGGAACGGATCATGAGACGGATCGCAAGACGGTTCGTGCAACGGATCGCGAGACGGTTCGTGGGACGGATTGCGGGACGGATCGTGGGATGGATCGCGGGACGGCTCATGGGGCGGTTCTACGGACGTGAAGACGTTCCACTACATCAACCACGTTTCTTAACGCTTCCTGCTATGCGATCTACAAGGGTACGTAGATCCAAATCTCCTCTCGTAGATGGACATCACCATGATAGGTCTTCGTGCGTGTAGGAAATTTTTTGTTTCCCATGCGACGTTCCCCAACAGTGGCATCATGAGCTAGGTTCATGCGTAGATGTAATCTCGAGTAGAACACAAACGGTTTTGTGGACGGTGATGTTCGATTGGTTGCCCTCCTTAGTCTTTTCTCAATTCGGCGGTATTGTTGGATTGAAGCGGCCCGGACCGACATTATTCGTACGCTTACAAAAGACTGGTTTCATCGCTTGACATGCAACCTCGTTGCATAAAGATGACTGGCGGGTGTCGGTTTCTTCAACTTTAGTTGAATTGGTTTTGACCGAGGCGGTCCTTGGAGAGGTTAAATAGCAATTTGCACATCTCCGTTGTGGTTTTTGCGTAAGTAAGATGCGATCTACTAGATACCCATAACAGCCACGTAAAACATGCAACAACAATTAGAGGACGTCTAACTTGTATTTGCAGGGTATGCTTGTGATATGATATGGCCAATGGCGTGATGTGATATATTGGATGTATGAGATGATCATGTTGTAATAGTTAATATCGACTTGCACGTCGATGCTACGGCAACCCGCAGGAGCCATAGGGTTGTCTTTAAACTAACGTTTGTGTTTGCAGATGCGTTTACTATATTGCTAGGATGTAGCTTTAGTAGTAATAGCATGAGTAGAACGACAACCCCGATGGAGACACGTTGATGGAGATCATGATGATGGAGATCATGGTGTGGCACCGGTGACAGAAAGATCGTGCCGGTGCTTTGGTGATGGAGATCAAGAAGCACATGATGATGGTCATATCATGTCACTTATGAATTGCATGTGATGTTAATCCTTTTATGCACCTTATTTTGCTTAGCACGACCGTAGCATTATGAGGTGATCTCTCACTAAAATTTCAAGACGAAATTGTGTTCTCCCCAATTGTGCACCGTTGCGGGAGTTCCTCGTTTCGAGACACCACGTGATGATCGGGTGTGATAGACTCAACGTTCACATACAACGGGTGCAAAACAGTTGCACATGCGGAACACTCTCGTTAAACTTGATGAGCCTAGCATGTGCAGACATGGCCTCGGAACACAAGAGACCGAAAGGTCGAGCATGAATCATATAGTTGATATGATTAGCATAGAGATGCTTACCACTGAAACTATTCTCGACTCACGTGATGATCAGACTTGAGATAGTGGATTTGGATCATGTACCACTAAAATGACTAGAGAGATGTACTTTTTGAGTGGGAGTTCTTAAGTAATATGATTATTTGAACTAATTATCATGAACATAGTCTAATGGTCTTTGCGAATTATGATGTAGCTTGCGCTATAGCTCTACTGTTTTTATATGTTCCTAGAGAAAATTTAGTTGAAAGTTGATAGTAGCAACTTTGCGGACTGAATCCGTAAAACTGAGGATTGTCCTCATTCCTGCGCAAAAGGCTTATGTCCTTAATGCACCACTTGGTGTGCTGCACCTTGGGCATCGTCTGTGGATGTTGCGAACATCTGACATACACGTCTTTGATGACTACATCATAGTTCAGTGCGCAATACTTAATGGCTTAGAAGCAAGGCGCCGAAGATGTTTTGAAAACGTCGCAGAACATAAGAGATGTTCAAAGAGATGAAAGTGAGATTTCATGCTCGTGCCCTTGTTGAGAGGTATAAGACCTCCGACAAGATTCTTTGCCTACAAAGTAAAGGAGAAAAGCTCAAATCGTTGAGCATGTTCTCAGATTGTCTGAGTACAACAATCGCTTGAATCAAGTGGGAGT
Source organism: Hordeum vulgare subsp. vulgare (assembly GCF_904849725.1). Taxonomy (NCBI): domain Eukaryota; kingdom Viridiplantae; phylum Streptophyta; class Magnoliopsida; order Poales; family Poaceae; genus Hordeum; species Hordeum vulgare. The sequence goes on along the minus strand of NC_058524.1, from coordinate 79,049,880 downwards.
TAATCTTCCAGATGAGATAGTGATGGTTCTCCAAAGTCACTGCCACTAAGCTGCTAAAGCTTCGTGTTGAACTATAAACAAATCAAGGATAGATATGATGATCCTTGAGTGATTCGCAATGTTTGACACTGCGAAAGTAGAAATCAAGAAGGAGCATCAATTGTTGATGGTTAGTAAAACCACTAGTTTCAAGAAAGGTAAGGGCTAGAAGGGATACTTCATGAAACGGCAAACCAGTTGCTGCTCTAATGAAGAAACCCAAAATTGAACCCAAACCCGAGACTAAGTGCTTCTGTTATGAGGGGAACGGTCACTTAGGCGGAGCTACCCTAGATACTTGGTAGATAAGAAGGTTGGCAAAGTCGACAGAAGTGTATTTGATATACATGATATTGATGTGTACTTTACTAGTACTCCTAGTATCACGAGGGTATTGGATACCGGTTCGGTTGCTAAGTGATTAGTTACTCGAAATGAAAGATACGGTATAAACGGAGACTAGCTAAAGGTGAGGTGATGATACGTGTTGGAAGTGTTTCCAAGGTTGATGTGATCAAACATCGCACGCTCCCTCTATCATCGGGATTGGTGGTAAAACCTAATTAATTGTTATTTGGTGTTTGCGTTGAGCATGAACATAATTGGATCGTGTTTATTGCAATACAATTATTCATTTAAAGAGAATAATAGTTATTCTATTTGCTTGAATAATTACCCTCAATGATTTATTGAATCTCGATCGTGGTGTTACGCATGTTCATAAAATTTGTGCCAAAAAGATACAAAGTAATAATGGTAGTACCACTTAGTTGTGGCACTTCCACTTGAGTCATGTTGGTGTAAAATGCATGTAGAAGCTTCATGCTGATGGATCTTTGTACTCACTCATTTTTGAAACGTTTGAGACATGCAGACCATACATGTTGGTATAAATGCATGAAGAAGCTCCATAGAGATGGATTGTTTGGACTCACTTGATTTCGAATCACTTGAGACATGCAAATCATGCCACATGAAACAAGAGAGTAACTTGTTGGGAGTAATACATTTTTGATATGTGCTGTCCAATGAATGCTAAGGCACGCAGTGGATATCGTTATGTTCTTACTTCACTGACGATTTGAGTAGATACGGGAGTATTTACTTGGTGAATCACAAGTTTGAAATATTGAAAAGTTCAATGCTATTTCTGAGTGAAGATCATCGTGACAAGAGGATAAACTGTCTACGATATGATCATAGAGATGAATATGTGAGTTGCGAGTTTTGGTACACAGTTAAAGACAATGTGGAAATTGTTTCGCAATTCATGTCACCTCGAACACCATAGTGTGATGGTGTGTTCGAACGTCATAGCTAAGCCCTATTTTGATATGGTGCATACTATGATGTCTCTTATCGAATTACCACTACGTTTATGGGTTATGCATTAGAGACAACCGCATTCACTTCAAATAGGGTACCGCATATTTCCGTTGAGATGACACAGTATAAACTATGGTTTAGAGACACCTAAGTTGTCGTTTCTTGAAAGTTTCGGGCTGCGATGCTTATGTGAAAAGGTTTCAGTCTGATAAGCTCGAGCCCAAAGCGGATAAATGCATCTTCATAGGATATCCAAAACAGTTGGATACATCTCCTATCTCAGGTCCGGAAGCAAAGTGTTTGTTTCTAGAAACGGGTCCTTTCTCGAGGAAAGGTTTCTCTTGAAAGAATTGAGTGGGAGGGTGGTAGAACTTGATGAGGTTAGTGAACCGCCACTTCAATCAGTGTGTAGCAGGGTGCAGGAAGATGTTCCTGTGGCGCCTACACCAGTTGAAGCGGAAGCTGATGATGGTGATCAATGATCTTCGGATGAAGTTACTACAAACCTCGTAGGTAGACAAGGTCATGTACTACTACAGAGTGGTACGGTAACCCTGTCTTGGAGGTCATGTTGTTGAACAAAAATGAAACTACGAGCTATGGAGAAGCAATGGTGGGCCCGGATTCCGACATATGGTTGGAGGCCATGAAATCCGAGATAGGATCTATGTATGAAAACAAAGTGTAGACTTTGGAAGAACTACTTGATGGTCGTAGGACTATTAAGTAAAGCTGGATCTTTAAAAGGAAGACAGACAATGATGGTGATATGTCACTATTAAGAAAATCTCGACTTGTCGCAAAGATGTTTTCGACAAGATCAAAGAGTTGACTATGATGTGACTTTCTCACTCGTAGTGATGCTAAAAGTCTGTTGGAATTATGTTAGTAGTTGTTTCATTATTTGTGAAATATAGCACATAGGAAGACAAAACATTGTTTCCTCGACGGTTTCCTTGAGGAAAGATTGTATGTGATACAATCAGAAGGTTTTGTCGATCCTAAGGATACTAACAAGTATGCAAGCTCCAGCGATCCTTTTATGGACTGGTGCAAGCATCTCGGAGTTGGAATATACGCTTTGATGAGATGATCAAAGCTTTTGGGTTTGTACAAGGTTTATGAGAAACTTGTATTTCCAAAGAAGTGAGTGGGAGCACTATAGTATTTCTGATAAGTATGTGTTGTTGACATATTGTTGATTGGAAGTAATGTAGAATTTCTGTGAAGCATAAAAGGTTGTTTGAAAGGAGTTTTTCAAAGGAAGACCTGGATAGAGCTATTTGAACACTGAGCATCGAGATCTATAGAGATAGATCAAAACGCTTAATAGAACTTTCAAATGAAATGCATGCCTTGACAAGTTTTTGAAGGAGCTCAAAATAGATCGGCAAAGGAGTTCTTGGTTGTGTTGTAAGGTATGAATTTGAGTAAGGCTCAAAATCCCGACCACGACAGAAGAAAGAGAAAGGACGAAGGTCATTCCCTATGCCTTAGCCATAGAATCTAAAGTATGCCAAGCTGTGTACCGCACCTGATGTGTGCCTTGCCACAAGTCTGTTAAGGGTACAGAGAGTGATCCAAGATTGAATCACTGAACAACGGTCAAAGTTATCCTTAGTAACTAGTGGACTAAGGAATTTTTCTCGATTATGGAAGTGGTTAAAGAGTTCGTCGTAAAGGGTTACGTTTATGCAAGCTTTGACACTAATCCGAATAACTATGAGTCGTAAAATGGATTCGTATAGTAGAGTAGATATTTGGAGTATTTCCGAATAGCACGTAGTATCAGCATCTATAAGATGACATAAAGATTTGTAAAGAACACACGGATCTGAAAGTTTCAGAACCGTTGACTAAAACCTCTCTCACGAGCAAGACGTGATCAGACCCCAGAACTATATGGGTGTTGGATTCGTTGAAACCACATGGTGATGTGGACTAGATTATTGACTCTAGGGCAAGTGGGAGACTGTTCAAAATATGCCCTAGAGGCAATAACAAATTAGATATTATTATATTTCCTTGTTCATAATAATCATTTATTATCCATGCTAGAATTGTATTGATTGGAAACTCAAATACATGTGTGGATACATAGACAACACACTGTCCCTAATGAGCCTCTAGTTGACTAGTTCGTTGATCAAAGATGGTCAAGGTTTCCTGACCATAGGCAAGTGTTGTCACTTGATAACGGGATCACATCATTAGGAGAATCATGTGATGGACAAGACCCAAACTATGAACGTAGCATATTGATCATGTCATTTTATTGCTATTGTTTTCTACGTGTCAAGTATTTGTTCCTATGACCATGAGATCATATAACTCACTGGCACCGGAGGAATACCTTCTGTGCATCAAACATCGCAACGTATCTGGGTGACTATAAAGGTGCTCTCCAGGTATCTCCGAAGGTGTCCTTTGAGTTAGTATGGATCAAGACTGGGATTTGTCACTCCGTGTAATGGAGAGGTATCTCGGGGCCCACTCGGTAATACAACATCACGCCCAAGCCTTGCAAGCAATGTGACTAAGTGTAAGTCACGGGATCTTGTATTACGAAACGAGTAAAGAGACTTGCCGGTAACGAAATTGAAATAGGTATGCGGATACCGACGATCAAATATCGGGCAAGTAACATACCGAAGGACAAAGGGAATGACATACGGGATTATATGAATACTTGACACTGAGGTTCAACCGATAAGATCTTCAGAGAATATGTAGGATCCAATATGGGCATCCAGGTCCCGCTATTGGATATTGACCGAGGAGTGTCTCGGGTCATGTCTACATAGTTCTCGAACCCGCAGGGTCTGCACACTTAAGGTTCGGTGACGTTTCGGTATAGTTGAGTTATAGGTGTTGGTAACCGAAAGTTGTTCAGAGTCTCGGATGAGATCCAAGACATCACGAGGAGCTCTGTAATGGTCCGGAGGTAAAGATTGATATATAGGAAGTTTTGGTTTGGTCACAGGAAAAGTTTCGGGCTCATCGGTAGAGTATCGGGAGTGCCGGGAGGGGTGCCGGGGACCATCGGGAGGGGTGTAACGCCCCAAGGGGTCTCATGGTCTATGGGAAGAGATAAACCAGAACCTAGTGGGCTGGAATAAGTTCCCACTAAATCCCATAAGGTTTGAGAAGGAAAAAAACACAAGGTGGAAAGAGTTTCCAAGTGGGAAGGTGGAATCCTACTCCAAGTAGGATTGGAGTAGGACTCCTCCACCTCCAATTTCGGCCAAACCTTGAGGTTTTGAGGCTGCCTCCTCCCATCCCTCCCTCCTATATATACTAGAGGTATTGAGGGTTTTTGAGACACAACTTTGCCACGTGCTGCTTGACCCTATACCACGCAGTTTTTCCTCTAGATCGTATTTTTGTGGAGCTTAGGTGAAGCCCTGCCGGAGTAGATCATCGGCACCACCGGCGCGCCATCAGGCTCCCGAAGAACTCTTCTACCTCTCCGACCCTCTTGGTGGATCAAGAAGGTGGAGATCGTCATCGAGCTGTACGTGTGCTGAACACGGAGGTGTCGTCCGTTCGGCACTAGATCGGAACGGATCATGAGACGGATCGCAAGATGGTTCGTGCAACGGATCGCGAGACGGTTCGTGGGACGGATCGCGGGAAGGTTCGTGGGACGGTTCGTGGGGCGGTTCGAGGGACGTGAAGACGTTCACTACATCAACCGCGTTTCTTAACGCTTCCTGTTGTGCGATCTACAAGGGTACATAGATCCAAATCTTCTCTCGTAGATAGACATCACCTGATAGGTCTTCGTGCGCGTAGGAAATTTTTTGTTTCCCTTGCAACGTTCCCCAACAGCAAAATGAACGTATGAACTCTCTCAAGCTTAGACCTAGCTTATCCTCAAGCGAAAGCCGAACTCGATAATAATGACCACATAATTTGAGAGAGAGGTGTTGATAAAAACAGAATACATACATGAGAGCATCATGAATATTAACATAGCAACAAGTTTTTTTTCATTATATTGCTTCTCATAAACAAGTAACCATCTATCCAGATTACTGAAGTATAAAGCATAAAATTTATTGGCAAAAAACAAACTATGTTCTTAGTCATCAGGACAATCATAATTCATCATATTTTAGAGGAGAGCCTATGTAAGAGCTTTCATATTAGCAAGTTCACATACTCAACTACCATTTAGTTTTCTATGATTGTTGACACTCATTGCAAATTTTGGAGCTAGTGTTTTCACCGGACACGTAGAAAGATAGTGGCTTTATTGTTTTGCCACCCAACTTATTTACCTGAATGATAATGTCAAAAATAATGGTTCATGATATCCTTCATTCAACTATATATATATAAATATATATAAATATATATATATATATATATATATATATATATATATATATATATATATGGATCTATCCCCAGCATATGATGCTTGCCAACTAGAGATTTAAAAGGTTTGTATAAGGATAAACTTTATAGACTATTGCACAAAAGTAAATTCATGCACATAAAAGATAGGTCATTCACAAAGGTAATCAGAGGTTGTCATGCACTTTTAAGTTGGATGTGCAAAATCTTAATGCAAAGGAAAGTCACTTTATATTGCCCCTTATGATAGCAACCTTTATTATGCAATGTGTCGCTTTTATTTCTTTGCCATCACAAGATCGTACAAAGGTTATTTTCCATTACAATAAAAGATGATACATGTTTAGGAGCAATTTTTATTGATTGATGCATTGACGAGAACTTACTTGAAGGATCTTACTCAATCCATAGGTAGAAATGGTGGACTCTCATGGCAAGAAACTGGGTTTAAGGGTTAAGGATGTATAAGTAGTATCTCTACTAAGTGCGGGAAATTTTGGCCAACAAAATATCTAAAGCAAGCACCCCATGTTAGTGGATCCATGACAAAATAACTTCTAAGTGAATGTAAACTATCATGACCATTATGTTGTCTTCCATGTCCAACATCAACACTTCCTCATTATATAATATTTGGCGGGGGATCACAATCATAAAAGATGTCCAAGATAGTGTATTCATATGTGAATCTCCTCTCCACTATCATAATCTTGCATAGATTGTAGCAATGACTAATGTTATGTTTGTTTATTCCCAACAACTTTTATCACTTATACTTTTTCTTTGTGAAGTCACTACTCCTCATGGGATTAGCATATGATCTTTTTATTTTATTTATTTCAATGCTATGATGATAGATGCATGAGAGTAAAGGACACAAACTCAACTATTCTTTATTATATAACTCCCACACTCGGTTACAAGGATAGATAGAACTCAAAGCAAAAATTCTAAGCAAAACAAATATGAAATTTTATTTCTCTAAGTCACGACATAACTAAGGATCGAACTAAGATAGATGGTAATGATAAAAGTGATGGTGATAGGATACCGGGGCACCTCCCCCAAGCATGGAACAAGCTAAGGGTGGTGCCCATACCCATATACTCATGTGTGTCGTTCTTGGGTGATGGTGGTGGTGATGTAATAGGCCTGTCCCTTACAATAGTTAGCATGAAATCCCTTAAATCCATCATCTCACGGGGTAGCTGATGGGGTTACCTATTAACGGTAGGGTCATGGACCTGCCATATAGGTCCCACCTAGGGCCCCACATAGTTATTGAAGTCCAAGGTCTACCAATGCAACTCTGGTTTCACTCGGACATATGTAGTCACTCGGCCATCCTCAAGTCAATCAAACATGTACCATCATTTGACCAGGAGAAGCATGGGAAACGAAAGGGGTGCAATGGCCAACGGACTTAACATCTCACATAAAGAACGGTGAAGACCAACATTACTAGTACGCGATAGTTAGAGCTGCTCTTACTAGTAACTTCCATAGTTATTACTCATTTAATGACCTTGTAATGGCATGTTGTGGGCCTGGCAAACTCAATATAAGCTCCCCTGGTGTTCCTGGACAAGCGTTAAGTACCATCTATATTCACACCCCCATAATCAAACACTGAGCCTCGGGACTTGAGACTTAGGGTCTTTACCACTCCCGAGTGGGCATGAACTCGTACATCCGAGTGTTACATCTGCGACGTAGCTAGGCTCCGCCCCCTCATTCGTACCCCTGGTAATATTGTTAGGCTCATTCCCTCAATAGTAGCTACTCAATTATTGCAGTGTCATTTTGTACTCCCACCTAATATGCTTATTCTTTGGCCCCCAAGAGCATTTTCCTGCATCAGTTTCACTTGGATGAGAGATGTCCCAATTGGACGGTATATGCAAGAGAGAAATATTCTCAATCGTGTAATTATGAATCAAATTGTGAAAGTTGTTTGCATGTAACTGGTACGCATGATCTGCATTGGGTTTTCCATGAAGAGGAACGGGTAATCACAACACAAAGTGGGTAAGTATTTCCCTCAGTTACGAAACCAAGGTTTATCGAAGCAATAGGAATATTAATCCACAACCATCTTGAGCGGTTGCACATAAAAGAACAAACAGCTCGCACCCAACAAGGGCAAGAGGGTTGTCAATCCCCTTGGTCTCGTCATTGGCAAGCAAATGAGCTGTGTAAATAATTGTAGATAATTATGAAATGAAAAATAAAATAAAAGCAAATAAAATGGGAGCAAGGTATTGGAGGTTTTAGGAGTAAGTTGTGAATAGACCCGGGGTCATAGATTTCCTTAATGGCATCTGTCATAAAAATAGCACATGGTGGGTAGACAAATTACTGTTGGGCAATTGATAGAAGAGTGTATAGTTATGCGATTTTCGTGGCAATGATTATGTAAATATAGGCATCACATCCAGAAACAAATAGACCGACTACTGTCTGCACCTATTACTATTACTTCACTTCAAGAACGCTTCTATGCTTTCCTCTCTACATATTAAGTTCTTGATGAATGAAGTAATGCTTGGAGTAAGCTGACATGATATAGACAAAGTAAACTCAACCAATAAGAATAAACCCCATAATTTTACCCTTAGTAGAAGCAACACAAAGACACAACTTGTCCCCTTGTGTCACTGGGATATAGAAACTCGCCACGTTGAACCTACTACAACACACCCCTCTCGCCAAAGAAATATCAATCTAGTTGACCAACCTATTTCAATAGATCGGAGAGAATTACGAAGCTATCATAATCATGCAAATAAGAATCATATTATATATCAGAGAGAATCAAATATTTATTATGAATAATCTGAACATAAACCCACAATTCATCGGATCCCAACAAATGCACCGTACGAAAGAGTTACATCATATGGATCAAAGCGAAGATGTGGTGATCACTACTGGAATCGGAGAATTTTTCGTCTACCTCTTCTTTGCCGTGAGCTGGCTGATGGCAAAGAGATTCTTTGCCGTCAGCTTCCAGCAAACAGACGGCAAAGGACTGGCTGATGGCAAAGATACTCTTTGCCATCGGTGCGTTCTTTGTCGTCTGCTCGCAGATGACAAAGATGGAATAGACACACGACAAAGACATCACTGATGGCAAAGATGGCCCATGCAGACGGCAAAAATTCACCGCAGATGAAGCCGTATCCTTTGCCATTAGGGGCCTCTTTACCGTCAGCCCAGGGTATCTTTGCCGTCTGCCTTGACCCCTTTGTCGTCAGCTCCATCCCCAGGCGGATGGCAAAGGGGACGACCTTCTAACATTGCGCCCCATATCCCCACCCCCATATGCCCTCTCCCCTTATCCCCATTCTCTCTCTCCCAGATCCACACCCCTCTGCCTCTTCTCCCCGCACCCATCCACAAGGCCGCTATGCTGTTCCCCGACGTTGCCGTCGTCCACTTCGGGCTCTCACGCCCCGACCCAGAGTTCCACCCCGTCTGCCGCTCTCGGGTCAGTACGCTCCCTAAAAATCCCGGATCAATCTGACTGCAAAGAGGCCACCACCGCGCATGGCATAGCGGCCGTGTGCGGCGGCGGATGCCGCCGGTGCGGTGGGGATCTCTCCAGCGGCGCGGGCTGGGGACCGAGCGGGGGGATCCTAAAAAGTTAGAGATCGAGATCGAGACAGTGGATGGGGGATCGATCCATCCAGCCGCCATAGGTGATGCGGGCAAGCCCGATCGACCGGCAGACAAATGCGGGGATTGACGAAGCCGCCGTGGGGACGCGGGCGATCGATCTGCGAAGGAGAAAATAAAGGATTCATCCGACGTGGGCGATTCAGGGTCGATGCCTCGTCTGAGCAAAACTGCTCCACCAAGGCAATGATTCTTCAGTTTGTGTACACAGATTCATGGCGATCTATGTGTAAATTGTTTCCGATACCTTGTTGTATGGTTGTGTATATATATGTTGCGTCCCGTGCCACTCCTCGCTCACCCTTTCCACTCCAACAGCAGAACCTCCTTCAACATAATGTTGGGCTTAGTTACCATATATTTCTTTTCAGTTCATGTATGGTTCTTCCTCCAAGCAATTACATTATCATGATAAACTCTCGTTCAAAAAACTGTACATACAGGTGCCGTTGTGATGGACTGACTTGGGCACATTTTGGAGCTTGGTACTGGCATTTTTCTAGGTCGACAGCTCATAATCTTCAATGGCTTCTAGACAAGTAATTGGTCCACACATTAAGCTCCCATGTTTTACCATCCATGTTTTTACGACACACGATTTCTTAGATTATATGTTCGTGTGCAATATTTGCATTCCCGCAAGATTGTATTAGATGAAGTTATTAGAAAACTTTGTGGAAGAAAAGAAGAGTATAAAATGTTTTGTGTATAGAAGAAGGGACTGTTATTAGGACAGATGAAGAAAATACATCTGTTAAATTAGAGCGAGTTTTTAGGCTTTTGGATAGTAAAACATGGATCTTCTTTTCTGCAATTCTTGATTGGTTCTTAATGCTCGTATTTGGCTGAACAAGTAATTCAAATATAAGTAGACCAAAACAAATGTTGGATGATTTCCCATAGGACAGCGAAAAGCCATTAACTATTTAATAATATTTTATGTTCCCAATTTTTCATTTGACGTTCCCTGGCGCACTTGCTGCGGTGCTTCTATTGAGGCTTCTCAAATAATGGTTAATTTCCCATATATTCATGTTTTGAAGGTTCTTTGATGTCATTCTTCAGTGTTGCTCGCAACTGTCGTCCAGGGCACTAGGCTACCATGTGGTATCGTACACTTCGCCTACAACTCCTAGTTGCAGACCAGTGGGGAGCTGCCCGGCAACTCCAAGTGGGTCTTCTTTTAGCAACATACGTCTAAATCATTTTTTACTTCAGGGTCATGGTGTGAAAAAATGTTAGTTATTCTCTGCTTCACCTATGGAGATAGATTCATTATTTAATGTTACTTGGGATACATAGTCGAACTATATTCTGTGTCTCCCTCGCATACAGTGCAGCTGAACATGTCTTCTATAATGCTTCATATATGGGAGTGTTGTTGATAGATATCAACACTGAGCGTGTACTAGGTGACGAGAATCCAACCTATATATTGTGTAAGCAATCTACGTCGATTATATAGACATTGCTCAGTTCTGTAAAAAAAAATTTCAACCATCAAGCTTTTCTTCCTAACCGATTCAGCTCAATTTTGGCAATCACACGACAACTCCTAACAAGTCTTTCCTGGAAACATAGAGTGTTGCTTAGAGTTAGTGTGCGTGAAACCCTAATTAATTTATTTGATTGATGCACATGGCCACTGGTTGCAGTTTTATGTTTGATTTGGTGCCTTCACGTTTTGTATTTCTCAATTGATTCTTCATGGTCAAGGAGTTTAGTGTTCAAGATAAACATAATTGTATTTTATATATGTTCATAACATACACATGACTACAACTCAAAAGTAGTTATACACACGTTTATGAAGATTTCACAGGTGAGTCGGGTCCTTTTTAGGACTTAACCAACTGAAATGAAACCAAGACAAAATTGCTGCTGCACTTAGGAACAAATAATACACGGAAAAGACTGGAGCCTCCTGCAGAACAAGGAAAGGAGCAATCTGTTGTTTTGTCTGTTTATGTGCACTGAAGATAGTTCATACCCGAATCCTAAAGATAGAAGGCAAAATAATCTGGTTGCTCATATTCAAAATATGATTGAAGATGCGGAGAAGGGTTTGATTTCTCCTTGTGTAATGACACTCATCAAGATGTACACCTGCATGAAGAAGATCCGGAAGAACAAGGGCATCGAGAACTCCGAATTTGAGGATATATCGTCGCGCAGGTGAGCTTCTATCTCGTTTCCCTTTTGTATGCACTTAATATAGAAACCCAACTGCTTATTTATTATAGGTAATATGAAAGTTCAACTCGCAACATGGTTTTCTAACATTGCGAAGTACTCTTTGTGCACCAACTAACAGTTCTATGTACTTTGAATTTGTAGGAAGGAATATGGTTCAACTACACATTATAACCTCGACTCGCAATAAAGTCAATGATGATGATATTTTAGTCATTTGTCATACCACGTACTATTACAATCTTCTCTCCCAAAAATATATGAACACACACACAACATTTTTTAAATCCTACGAATTTGATACATGCCCATAGTTTCTTTTTTGACGTGACATTTAGATATTCAATTGATCTTACATTCTCATTGTACGTACAGATATACTTGTATTTTCAGGCAAAAAAACATATATGAAGGTATATTTCCATTTTCATGCATAACATATAAGTTTGTAGGTTTGCGCCAAATTTCCTCGTAAAAAAAGGTATATGTATTTTGTTTTCTGTTTTCTCTATTTGGAGCATACGCATATATGATTGCACTCATTCCCTACTCATAGTCTCCACTTAAAAACGATATCACACAATGATAATATGCCCTAGAGGCAATACTAAATTAGTTATTATTATATTTCTTTGTTCATGATAATCGTTTACTATCCATGCTATAATTGTATTGAATGAAGACTCATTTACATGTGTGGATACATAGACAAAACACCATCCCTAGCAAGCCTCTAGTTGGCTAGCCAGTTGATCAAAGATAGTTAGTGTCTTCTGATTATGAACAAGGTGTTGTTACTTGATAACTGGATCACGTCATTAGGAGAATCACGTGATGGAATAGACCCAAACTAATAGACGTAGCATGTTGATCGTGTCATTTTGTTGCTACTGTTTCCTGCGTGTCAAGTATTTATTCCTATGACCATGAGATCATATAACTCACTGACACCGGAGGAATGCTTTGTGTGTATCAAACGTTGCAACGTAACTGGGTGACTATAAAGATGCTCTGCAGGTATCTCCGAAGGTGTTAGTTGAGTTAGTATGGATCAAGACTGGGATTTGTCACTCCGTGTGACGGAGAGGTATCTCGGGGCCCACTCGGTAATACAACATCACACACAAGCCTTGCAAGCAATGTGACTTAGTGTAAGTTGCGGGATCTTGTATTACGGATATGAAATAGTGTAAGTTGCGAGTAAAGAGACTTGCTGGTAAACGAGATTGAAATAGGTATGCGGATACTGACGATCGAATCTCGGGCAAGTAACATACCGAAGGACAAAGGGAATGACATACGGGATTATATGAATCCTTGGCACTGAGGTTCAAATGATAAGATCTTCGTAGAATATGTAGGATCCAATATGGGCATCCAGGTCCCGCTATTGGATATTGACCGAGGAGTCTCTCGGGTCATGTCTACATAGTTCTCGAACCCGCAGGGTCTGCACACTTAAGGTTCGACGTTGTTTTATGCGTATTTGAGTTATATGGTTGGTTACCGAATGTTGTTCGGAGTCCCGGATGAGATCACGGACGTCACGAGGGTTTCTGGAATAGTCCAGAAACGAAGATTGATATATAGGATGACCTCATTTGATTACCGGCAGGTTTTCGGAGTTACCGGGAATGTACCGGGAATGACGAATGGGTTCCGGGAGTTCACCGGGGGGCAACCCACCACGGGGAAGCCCATAGGCCATGAGGGTGGCACACCAGCCCTTAGTGGGCTGGTGGAGCAGCCCAAAAGGGCCCTATGCGCCAAGGATAAGAAATCAAAGGAAAAGAAAAAAAAGGGGAGGTGGGAAAGGAGAGAAGGACTCCACTTTCCAATCCTAGTTGGACTAGGATTGGAGGAGGACTCCTCCCCCCTTGGTGGCGCAGCCCTTGGGGCTCCTTGAGCCCCAAGGCAAGCCTCCCCTCCCTCCTCCTATATATATGGAGCAATTAGGGCTGATTTGTGACGACTTTCCCACAGCAGCCCGACCACATACCTCCACGGTTTTTCCTCTAGATCGCGTTTCTGCGGAGCTCGGGCGGAGCCCTGCTGAGACAAGGTCATCACCAACCTCCGGAGCGCCGTCACGCTGCCGGAGAACTCTTCTACCTCTCCGTCTCTCTTTTTGGATCAAGAAGGCCGAGATCATCGTCGAGCTGTACGTGTGCTGAACGCGGAGGTACCGTCCGTTCGGTACTAGATCGTGGGACTGATCGCGGGATTGTTCGCGGGGCGGATCGAGGGACGTGAGGACGTTCCACTACATCAACCGCGTTCACTAACGCTTCTGCTGTACGATCTACAAGGGTACGTAGATCACTCATCCCCTCTCGTAGATGGACATCACCATGATAGGTCTTCGTGCGCGTAGGAAAATTTTGTTTCCCGTGCGACGTTCCCCAACACTGGCATCATGAGCTAGGTTCATGCTTAGATGTCTTCTCGAGTAGAACACAAAAGTTTTTGTGGGCGGTGATGTGCGTTTTGCTGCCCTCCTTAGTCTTTTCTTGGTTCCGCGGTATTGTTGGATTGAAGCGGCTTGGACCGACATTACTCGTACGCTTACGAGAGACTGGTTTCATCGCTATGAGTAACCCCGTTGCTCAAAGATGACTGGCAAGTGTCTGTTTCTCCAACTTTAGTTGAATCGGATTTGACCGAGGAGGTCCTTGGATGAGGTTAAATAGCAACTCATATATCTCCGTTGTGGTGTTTGCGTAAGTAAGATGCGATCCTACTAGATACCCATGGTCACCACGTAAAACATGCAACAACAAAATTAGAGGACGTCTAACTTGTTTTTGTAGGGTATGCTTGTGATGTGATATGGCCAATGATGTGATGTGATATATTGGATGTATGAGATGATCATGTTGTAATAGATAATATCGACTTGCACGTCGATGGTACGGCAATCGGCAGGAGCCATAGGGTTGTCTTTATAACTAACGTTTGTGCTTGCAGATGCGTTTACTATTTTGCTTGGACGTAGCTTTAGTAGTAATAGCATGAGTAGCACGACAACCCCGATGGCTACACGTTGATGGAGATCATGATTGTGGAGATCATGGTGTGACGCCGGTGACAAGAAGATCGTGCCGGTGCTTTGGTGATGGAGATCAAGAAGCACGTGATGATGGCCATATCATGTCACTTATGAATTGCATGTGATGTTAATCCTTTTATGCACCTTATTTTTCTTAGAACGACGGTAGCATTATGAGGTGATCTCTCACTAAAATTTCAAGACGAAATTGTGTTCTCCCTGACTGTGCACTGTTGCTACAGTTCGTCGTTTCGAGACACCACGTGATGATCGGGTGTGATAGACTCAACGTTCACATACAACGGGTGCAAAACAGTTGCGCACGCGGAACACTCGGGTTAAGCTTGACGAGCCTAGCATGTGCAGACATGGCCTCGGAACACATGAGACCGAAAGGTCGAGCATGAATCGTATAGTTGATATGATTAGCATAGAGATGCTTACCACTGAAACTATTCTCGACTCACGTGATGATCGGACTTGAGATAGCGGATTTGGATCATGTACCACTCAAATGACTAGAGAGATGTACTTTTTGAGTGGGAGTTCTTAAGTAATATGATTAATTGAACTAATTTTCATGAACATAGTCTAATGGTCTTTGCAAATTGCGATGTAGCTTGCGCTATAACTCTACTGTTTTTATATATGTTCCTAGAGAAAATTTAGTTGAAAATTGATAGTAGCAAACTTTGCAGACTGACTTTGTAAAACCGAGGATTGTCCTCGTTGCTACGCAGAAGGCTTATGTCCTTAATGCACCACTCGGTGTGCTGCACCTCGAGCATCGTCTGTGGATGCTATGAACATCCGACATACACGTTGCTGATGACTACACGATAGTTCAGTGCAAAATACTTAATGGCTTAGAAGCAAGGCGCCGAAAACGTTGTAAAAACGTCACGGAACATAAGTGATGTTCTAAAGAGATGAAATTGTGATTTCATGCTTGTGCCCTTGTTAAGAGGTACGAGACCTCCAACAAGATTCTTTGTCCACAAAGTAAAGGAGAAAAGCTCAATCGTTGAGCGTGTGCTCAGATTGTCTGAGTACGACAATCACTTGAATCAAGTGGGAGTTAATCTTCCAGATGAGATAGTGATGGTTCTCCAAAGTCACTGCCACCAAGCTGTGAGAGCTTCGTGATGAACTATAACATATCAAGGATATATACAATGATCTTTGAGTGATTCGCGATGTTTGACACTGCGAAAGTAGAAATCAAGAAGGAGCATCAATAGTTGATGGTTAGTAAAACCACTAAGTTTCGAGAAAGGCAAGGACTGGAAGGGATACTTCGTGAAACGGCAAAACAGTTGCTGCACTAATGAAGAGACCCAAGATTAAACCCAAACCTGAGACTAAGTGCTTCTGTAATGAGGGAAACAGTCACTGAGGCGGAGCAACTCTAGATACTTGGTAGATAAGTAGGCTGGCAAAAGTCGAAAAAAGTATATTTGATATACATGATGTGTACTTTACTAGTACTCCTAGTAGCATGAGGGTATTGGATACCGGTTCGGTTGCTAAGTGATTAGTAACACGAAATGAAAGCTACGGTATAAACGGAGACTAGCTAAAGGCGAGGTGACGATGCGTGTTGGAAGTGTTCCCAAGGTTGATATGATCAAACGTCGCACGCTCCCTCTACCATCGGGATTGGTGTTAAACCTAAATAATGGTTATTTGGTGCTTGCGTTAAGCATGAACATGATTGGATCGTGTTTATTGCAATACAATTATTCATTTAAAGAGAATAATGGTTACTCTATTTGCTTGAATAATCACCTTCAATGGTTTATTGAATCTCGATCGTAGTGTTACACATGTTCATGATATTGGTGCCAAAAAATACGAGGTAATGATGATAGTACCACTTACTTGTGGCACTGCCGCTTGAGTCATGTTGGTATAAATTGCATGAAGAGGCTCCATGCTGATGGATCTTTATACTCACTTGATTTTGAATCACTAGTGACATGCAAATCATACCACATGAGCAAGGCCTTGTTTTCATTGAGATGAGATAAGATAGTAACTTGTTGGAAGTGATACATTTTGATGTATGCAGTCCAATGGGTGCTGAGGCACGCAGTGGATATCATTATGTTCTTACTTCACTGACGATTTGAGTAGATACAGGAGTATTTACTTAATGAATCACAAGTCTAAAATGTTGAAAAGTTCAATTCCGTTTCAGAGTGAAGTTCGTCGTAACAAGAGGATAAACTGTCTACGATATGATCATGGAAATGAATATCTGAGTTACGAGTTTTGGTACGCAGTTAAGATAATGTGGAAATTGTTTCGCAGTTCATGCCACCTAGAACATCATAGTGTGATGATGTGTGAACGTCATAGCCACACACTATTTGGTATGGTGCATGCTATGATGTCTCTTATCGAATTACCACTATCGTTTATGGGTTATGCATTAGAGACAACCACATTCACTTTAAATAGGGCACCACGTATTTCCATTGAGATGACACAGTATAGACTGAGGTTTAGAGAAATCTAAACTGTCGTTTCTTGAAAGTTTGGGGCTTCGACACTTATGTGGAAAAGTTTCAGTCTGATAAGCTCGAACCCAAAGCGGATAAATGCATCTTCATAGGATATCCAAAACAGTTGGGTACATCTCCTATCTCAGATCCGAAAGCAAAAGTGTTTGTTTCTAGAAACGGATCCTTTCTCGAGGAAAGGTCTCTCTCGAAAGAATTGAGTGGGAGGGTAGTAGAACTTGATGAGGTTATTGAACCATCACTTCAACCAGTGTGTAGCAGGGCGCAGGAAGTTGTTCCTGTGGCGCCTACACCAATAGAAGTGGAAGCTGATGATGGTGATCATCAAGCATCTGATCAAGTTACTACAAGCCTCGTAGGTTGACAAGGTCGCGTACTACTACAGAGTGGTACGGTAACCCTGTCTTGGAGGTCATGTTGTTGAGCGACAGTGAACCTACGAGTTATGGAGAAAGCGATGGTGGGCCCAGATTCCGACAAATGGCTGGAAGCCATGAAATCCGAGAGAGGATCCATGTGTGAAAACAAAGTGTAGACTTTGGTAGAACTACTTGATGGTCATAGGACTATTGAGTAAAAATGGATCTTTAAAAGAAGACAGACGATGATGGTGATAAGTCACTATTAAGAAAAGCTCGACTTGTCGCAAAGATGTTTTCGATAAGATCAAACAGTTGACTATGATGAGACTTTCTCACTCGTAGCGATGCTAAAAGTCTGTTAGAATTATGTTAGTTGTTGATGCATTATTTATGAAATATTGCACGTAGGATGTCAAAACATTGTTTTCTCGATGGTTTCCTTGAGCAAACATTGTATGTGATACAACCAGAAGGTTTTGTCGATCCTAAAGATACTAGCAAGTATGCAAGCTCCAGTGATCCTTCAATGGACTGGTGCAAGCATCACGGAGTTGGAATATACACTTTGATGAGATGATCAAAGATTTTGGGTTTGTACAAGGTTTATGAGAAACTTGTATTTCCAAACAAGTGAGTGGGAGCACTATAGAATTTCTGATAGGTATATGTGGTTGACATATTGTGGATCAGAAGTAATGTAGAATTTCTGTAAAGCATACAAGGTTGTTTGAAAGAAGTTTTCAAAGGAGTACCTGGATTACGCTACTTGAACGTTGAGCATCGAAGATCTATGAAGATAGATCGAAAGCGCTTAACAGAAGTTTCAACAAGATGCATGCCTTGAAAAGTTTTTGAAAGAGTTCAAAATAGATCAGCAAAGAAGGAGTTCTTGGTTGCGTTGTGAGGTATGAATTTGAGTAAGACTCAAAACACGACCACGGCAGAATAAAGAGAATAGACGAAGGTCGTCTTCTATGCCTTAGCCGTAGAATCTAAAGTATGCCATGCTGTGTACCGCACCTGATGTGTGCCTTGACTCAAAGTATGTTGAGAGGTACAGAGAGTGATCCATGATTGAATCACTAGCAGCGGTCGAAATTTATCCTTAGTAACTAATGGACTAAGGAATTTTTCTCGATTATGGAGGTGGTTAAAGAGTTTGTCGTAAAGGGTTACGTCAATGCAAGCTTTGACACTAATCCGAATAACTATGAGTAGTGAAACGGATTCGTATAGTAGAGTAGATATTTGGAGCATTTCCGAATAGCACGTAGTAGCAACATCTATAAGATGACATAAAGATTTGTAAAGAACGCACGGCTCTGAAAGTTTCAGAACCGTTGACTAAAACCTCTCTCACGAGCAAGATGTGATTAGACCCCATAACTATATGGGTGTTGGATTCGTTGGAATCACATGGTGATGTGAACTAGATTATTGACTCAAGTGCAAGTGGGAGACTGTTGGAAATATGCCCTAGAGGCAATACTAAATTAGTTATTATTATATTTCTTTGTTCATGATAATCGTTTACTATCCATGCTATAATTGTATTGAATGAAGACTCATTTACATGTGTGGATACATAGACAAAACACCATCCCTAGCAAGCCTCTAGTTGGCTAGCCAGTTGATCAAAGATAGTCAGTGTCTTCTGATTATGAACAAGGTGTTGTTACTTGATAACTGGATCACGTCATTAGGAGAATCACGTGATGGAATAGACCCAAACTAATAGACGTAGCATGTTGATCGTGTCATTTTGTTGCTACTGTTTCCTGCGTGTCAAGTATTTATTCCTATGACCATGAGATCATATAACTCACTGACACCGGAGGAATGCTTTGTGTGTATCAAACGTTGCAATGTAACTGGGTGACTATAAAGATGCTCTACAGGTATCTCCGAAGGTGTTAGTTGAGTTAGTATGGATCAAGACTGGGATTTGTCACTCCGTGTGACGGAGAGGTATCTCGGGGCCCACTCGCTAATACAACATCACACACAAGCCTTGCAAGAAATGTGACTTAGTGTAAGTTGCGGGATCTTGTATTACGGAACGAGTAAAGAGACTTGCTGGTAAACGAGATTGAAATAGGTATGCGGATACTGACGATCGAATCTCGGGCAAGTAACATACCGAAGGACAAAGGGAATGACATACGGGATTATATGAATCCTTGGCACTGAGGTTCAAACGATAAGATCTTCGTAGAATATGTAGGATCCAATATGGGCATCCAGGTCCCGCTATTGGATATTGACCGAGGAGTCGCTCGGGTCATGTCTACATAGTTCTCGAACCCGCCGGGTCTGCACACTTAAGGTTCGACGTTGTTTTATGCGTATTTGAGTTATATGGTTGGTTACCGAATGTTGTTCGGAGTCCCGGATGAGATCACTTACGTCACGAGGGTTTCTGGAATAGTTCGGAAACGAAGATTGATATATAGGATGACCTCATTTGATTACCGGAAGGTTTTCGGAGTTACCGGGAATGTACCAGGAATGACGAATGGGTTCCGGGAGTTTACCGGGGGGCAACCCACCCCGGGGAAGCCCATAGGCCATGAGGGTGGCACACCAGCCCTTAGTGGGCTGGTGGAGCAGCCAAAAGGGCCCTATGCGCCAAGGATAAGAAATCAAAGGAAAAGAAAAAAAAGGGGAGGTGGGAAAGGAGAGAAGGACTCCACTTTCCAATCCTAGTTGGACTAGGATTGGAGGAGGACTCCTCCCCCCTTGGTGGCGCAGCCCTTGGGGCTCCTTGAGCCCCAAGGCAAGCCTCCCCTCCCTCCTCCTATATATATGGAGCAATTAGGGCTGATTTGTGACGACTTTCCCACAGCAGCCCGACCACATACCTCCACGGTTTTTCCTCTAGATCGCGTTTCTGCGGAGCTCGGGCGGAGCCCTGCTGAGACAAGGTCATCACCAACCTCCGGAGCGCCGTCACGCTGCCGGAGAACTCTTCTACCTCTCCGTCTCTCTTGCTGGATCAAGAAGGCCGAGATCATCGTCGAGTTGTACGTGTGCTGAACGCGGAGGTGCCGTCCGTTCGGTACTAGATCGTGGGACTGATCGCGGGATTGTTCGCGGGGCGGATCGAGGGACGTGATGACGTTCCACTACATCAACCGCGTTCACTAACGCTTCTGCTGTACGATCTACAAGGGTACGTAGATCACTCATCCCCTCTCGTAGATGGACATCACCATGATAGGTCTTCGTGCGCGTAGGAAAATTTTGTTTCCCGTGCGACGTTCCCCAACAAAAAGCGTAGGAGGAATTGGACGAGGATGCATGTCAGTTTTCGTTTGCCCCGAAGCAGGTCCAAGTCTGCAAGGATCTACTTCGAGAGCACGTAGGAGGAGAAGCGCATGATGCCGCATCCGTCAAAATCACCGATGGCTTTCGCCAATTGGGCGGACAGGAAGGGAAATCGTAAGACCCAAGGCGAGAGGGGAGATGTAGTTGTATCTCCAGCCTCATGCCCGTGAGGGCTCCGCCGGAACCAGAAACGTTGGATCTGCTCCCGTACCTGTCTCCAACGCCAGCAACAGATTGAGGAAGCATTGTGGATTCAAAGAGGAACCAGCGTTGGAAGACGAGGATACTAATTTCCTGTCCTTCAACATTTGGGCACTGATTCCCTTGACGAATCTCGCCTGCCACTGTCCTTCTGTGCCTATCATCGTCCTCATGTCTACAATCATGGATTGAAAGGCGCAAGCCGGTTTGCTGAGCGCCTTGCTCTAGATTGGATTCGGCCGAGGGGATGAGCTGCTGATTTCATCACAAACCGACTGGGATAGGGGGCAGAGTCTGCTTTGTCTGAGGCCTATTCGAATGACGTGGCAAAAGCTTTAGACCGTGAGGTAGTCACAGATAATGTGCAATTGGGTGAGGAGGGGCAAATCTGGGGAAGGGACCTATGGTTTCTGCTCTCCATGATAACCTGCTCAACCATGCGTTGATATCTGATGGCAATTTTGGTGCGGAAGGGAGAAGAGACACTCCTAGGCGCGCCAATGCAGATGTCCGTACTACTCCTTGGGCATCTATTTCGAGCAGGAAAGAAATTTCTCTACTGGTGCGACAACAGTCAGGTGGGTTCAGATTTCTTCAAAGAATAGAACATGCCAAAACTCAAAAAGCGAAGCCGACTGACTGGGATGCTGATTTGGAAGCTGAATCACATGACTCGATGGATGCTTCTCGCAACCAACTTTGGGAGCCTATAAAAAGGTGCCCGACTGAGAATCCTAGCAAACCTAACCCCCCTCCTCCCTCCCAAAAAACCCTCGTTGCCGCCACACCTCGACACCTAGCTATGGCGCATGGAGGATGTGGTCGCGGGCGTGGGCGTGGTAAAGGAAAAGGGGGAAATGGAGACAATCACCCCGACTGGCTGCAAGAGCAACCCATCGTGATTCCGCCGATGGGCACTCCACCCTAGTAGTTCTTTGGTTATGTCTTCCAAGGTCCGCCTCCATAGTGGAGCTTCCCGCACCCGTCCCAGCAACAGCAATGGGGGGAGGGTCGCGACCGCAATGGTTTGGGCCTCCCCCTCATGGCGCTCCATAGGGACCAAAGCAGGGGGAATCTCTCCCAACATATCACAGTAGCACTAGTGGTCAACAAGGATCAAATAGGAATCGGAGCAAGAATTTTGAGCGCAAGAAGCAAGATCAGGTACCGAGAGCTTCCTCTTCAACCACCGTTGGGCTGATGTCCTATGCTCAGGTCCAAACATCTACACATGCTACAACTGTGATGACCCTAGACACCACAAAGACAAGTGTGAGAAGCTAAAAGGTTGTTTTATCTGTAAGATGATCAACCATGTGGTAGATGATTGCCCTGTCAAGAAGAAGGCTCACAACTCTACTAGATATGTGGGGAGTGCAGCCCCAGGTTTGGGGTTCTATCGTCTTGATGCACCAGATGTGAATGAACAACCCTATGGTGGGTTGAAGAATGTAGGGATACTCCTCATAGAATCTGGGGAAGTTTCAAAAGAAGAGTTAGCCAAAGAGTTTGCTGAGATTTACAAGACAAACTGGCCATGGCCCATCAATGCCCTTGATGACTGGATCTTCTTGGTCAAATTTCCTCCAAAGATTGATGTGACTCATGTTGCTGGGTACCCATGCTTTGGCTTGAAATAATAAAATGCCACACGCAAAGTAGTGCTCTGGAAAGGTAATGTAGAGGCAGAGGATGAGCTAGAGGATGTCTGGATCAGAATGAGGAAGATGAATCCTAAGTGGTGTGAGTGGTCTATGTTGGACCAGATTACATATACACTAGGAGTGTTGCTAGATGTGGACTGGCAGCATAAATTTCAGTCTTTCTATAAAATTGTTAGAGTGAAGATCTCCTGTAAGGACCACACAAAATACCAGAGGAAAGACTCTTCGGGATTAAAGACAAAATCTACAGGTTGTTGATTGAGGTGGAACTTCCCAGAGCTGATGATGAGACAGTTGCAGCTACCAACCCTTCACTGGACACTCAAACATTTATGGAATCTAGATCCAGAGACACAGCTTCCATTGATGGCAGGTCCTGGCAAGGTTCAAGGACATGCTCAGATATTGGCTCTCTCACTGGCTCCGGAACCACAAACATTAGGAAAAAAGTTAGGACACCAGCACCCCCAAGAAGGAACTACTCCCACTTTCATGCTCAAAGAACAACTCCGTGAATCACAGTACTTACCCAGGATCCAAGCTTTGGAGCATCTCCTTAATACTGAACAGGGGGGCTCAGTGGGATTCAACCTGCTGAGAGAATAGGAGCTTGTTGGGGAGGATGTGGTTGATACTGATGAATACTTGAGTACTCATGACAGCGATGATGAACCAGAACAATTGGCTCTGGAGGAGCAATATGAATCTAACTTCCCTGCCGTAGCAATAGATGTGGAAAGCAAAAAATGGGGCCCGTTGCAAGTTGCTAGAATGAGTTTAAGAATTCCTGGTGACAAAATGACTATCATGGAAAAAGGCACATGAGTTCAAGGTGGTCCATAATCTGGAAGTTCAGAAAGCATAGGGTAAAAACCACACCTCCTTTGATCTGTTTAATAATCCTTCATTCTTTTTTGTCACCTCTCACGTTGGTGTGGAGGTTATTTTGAGTAGCAGAGGAATCGATAGCAACACTAGTCACTCTTCTAACTCTAAAAGTAAAACTCCAGACATGACTGAAGTGTTGGGGAACATCACATGGGAAACAAACAATTTCCTACGCACACGCAATACCTATCCATGGTGATGATCATCTACGATAGGGGAGAGTGAATCTACATACCCCTGTATATCGCTAAGAAGAAGAGTATATAATGCGGTTGATGTCGTGGAACATCTTCGCGATCCAAATCACGGTCCGTCCCACGATCCCATCACGATCCTTCCTGATCTAGTGCCGAACGGACGGCACCTCCGCGTTCAGCACACGTACAGCTCGATGACGATCTCCACCTTCTTGATCCAGCAAGAGGGGGCGGAGTGGTAGTTGAGTCCTCCAACATGGTGGCCTGCTGGTGTTGGTGGTGGTACTATTCCAGGAGGGCTTCGCCTAAGCACCGTTAAAACTAGAGGAGAAACAGATCTAGAGAGAGAGGGCAGCACGTGGATGTTTTATGTTCTCTCAAAAACCCTAAAAAACCTTAGTATATATAGGAGGAGAGGAGGGAGAGGGTTGCGCCCTAGGGCTGCCCTTTTTTCCCTTGCGCAAGGAGGAGAGGAGGAGTCCTCCTCCAATCCTATTTGGAGTAGGATTCCTCCTTCCCACTTGGAAACTCTTTCCACCTTGTGTTTTTTCCTTATCAAACCTTATGGGCCTTAGTGGGAACTTATTCCACCCCACTAGGGGCTGGTTTATCTCTTCCCACAGCCCATGAGGTCACTTGGGGCGTGACACCCCTCCCGATGGTCCCCGGCACCCCTCCCGGCACTCCCGGTACACTACGTGATGAGCCCGAAACTTTCCCGGTAACCAAAACAGGACTTCCTATATATCAATCTTTAGCTACGGACCATTCTGGAGCTCCTCATGACGTCCTGGATCTCATCCTGGACTCCTAAAAACCTTCGGTCACCAACACATGTAACTCAACTATACCAAAATGTAGCTGAACCTTAAGTGTGCAGACCATGCGGGTTCGAGAACTATGCAGACATGACCTGAGACACTCTCCGGTCAATAACCAATAGCGGGGCCTCGATGTCCATATTGGCTCCCACATATTCTACAAAGATCTCTATTGGTTGGACCTCTATGTCAAGGATTCAGTTAATCCCGTATGTTGTTCCCTTTGTCCTTTGGTATGTTACTTGCCCGAGATTCGATCGTCGGTGTCTCCATACCTTGTTCAATATCGTTACTCGCAAGTCTCTTTACTCGTTCCGTAATACAAGATCCCGTAACTAACTCCTTAGTCACATTGCTTGCAAGGCTTGTTGTGATGTTGTATTACCGAGTGGGCCCCAAGATACCTCTCCGTCACACAGAGTGACAAATCCCAGTCTTGATCCATGCCAACCCAATAGACACCTTTGGAGATACATGTAGATCACCTTTATAGCCACCCAGTTACGTTGTGATGTTTGATAACCCACAAGGTATTCCTCCGGTGTCCGGGAGTTACATGATCTCATGGTCATAGGAACAGATACATTGACATGCAGAAAACAGTAACAATAAACTGACACCACCATATGGTACGTTCATTGTTTTGGTCTTGTCCATCACATCATTCTCCCAATAATGTGATCCCGTTATCAAGTGACAACACTTGTCTATGGCTAGGAAACCTTGACCATCTTTGATCAACGAGCTAGTCAACTAGAGGCCCATTAGGGACAGTGTGTTGTCTATGTATCCACACATGTATTTGAGTTTCCAATCAATACAATTCCAGCATGGATAATAAACGATTATCATGAATAAAGAAATAAAATAATAACCAATTTATTATTGCCTCTAGGGCATATTTCCAACATGAAGGTCATAATAATGTTGGACAAGAAAATATTGTAGCTACTGACACTAGAATTATTGATCCTCCCTCTAGTCCTAATGATGGTCTTTGGTCCATGGTCTGTAAGAATAGGCGGGGCAAGCACCCTCGGAGAGAGCTAATCAAATGAATGCTCATTTTTGAAATGTTAGACGCATCACTGCTGCAGGGAGAAAACCTCTTGTCATAGGCACCATTAATAAGACCCATGCCACCATACTAGGATTTTAGGAAACCAAGAAAGAGGAGTTCTCCCCCTCTTCCTGAGGTCATTGGTTGGAGTTAGAGATTTTTATTAGCATCACCTCCCATGTAAAGGTCTGTTGGAGGCATCCTGATGGGGATGGACCAAGATGTTTTTGAGGTCATTTCTTGGTCCCACCTAGAATTTTTTGTCAATTGTGTGTTGAAACAAAAATGCAATGGTAACATATTTAGGGTCATTACTGTATATGGATACCCCTATGAGGAAGGAAAAGGGTCATTTATCTCTCAACTTCATTCTTTGTTTGTAGACACTGTTACCCCTACTTTTACAGGAGGGGACTTTAATTTGGTCAGAAATTCTAAAGAGGAAAGCAATGGGGTTATCAACCATAAATGGAGTGATAACTTTAATGTGTGGATTGAGATCTCGGACCTCTTAGAAATTAAACTTTCTAGTAGGAAATTCACTTGGTCTAACAACCAAGCTGATATCATCATGTCTACTATTGACTGATTGTTCCGTAACACACACATGGAGAAGCTTTTCCCACTATCTTCTTGTAGATCTCTCCCTAGATGTGGGAGTAACCACACCCCCTTGTGTGCGATTGTGGACTGGAAGTCCAACCTAGGAAAGGTAGTTTTAAGATGGAGAAATGGTGGCTACATAGGGCTGACTTCTTTGACCTGGTTCATAAGGTGTGGTGAGAACCAAATAAAGCCACCTCTGCCATAGATAACTCGCAGATTAAAATTAGATGCCTTAGGAGAATCACTAAGGGGTGGAGCTCTAATGAGGAGGCTAGCCTCAGAAGATATAAGAAAATCCTCCTTGAAGAGTTTGACTCCCTAGACATTAAGTTTGAGTCCTCTGATCTTTCTGAGGCAGAATTTGGCCGGATGACATTCATTGAATCTGAGCTACAAAAAATCTGGCTCCAGGAAGATAAAAATCTAAGCAAAGATCTAGAGATAAGGAAATTACCGAGGGGAATAGAAACACTACTTACTTTCATGCATTGTCTAATCAGAGGAGAAGGAAAACCCTCATTCACTCACTAGATGGCCCAAGTGGCCTTGTGTCTGACATTAAGGATATGCTTAATATAGATAGTGATTTCTACAAGGATTTGTTTAAAAAAGAATATAGTAGTGGCTTCAAAATTAGGCATGGTTTCTTCTCTACTGAGGAGGAAGTCACCCAAGCTGAGAATGAGGCTCTTGAAACTCCTTTTTCTGAGGATGAGGTCAAGAAGGCAGTCTTTGACTCATACCCAGATGGTGCCCCAAGGCGAGATGGGATTCCTTTCTTCTTCTATCAACAATTTTGGGATCTGACTAAAACTGAGTTGTTGGCACTGTTCAATGAATTCCATAATGGTACCCTGGACATTCATGGATTAAACTTTGCTATGCTCACTTTGATCCCTAAAGAACCTGATGCTACTTCCATGAAAAATTTTAGGCCTATTAGCTTGATTAGTTGTAGCTTTAAAATATTCTCCAAGGTCCTCACTAATAGACTATCTAGGATCCTCCAGATATTAATAGCTAGTAATCAGTCTCCTTTTCTTAAAGGTAGATATATTTTAGAGAGTGTGGTCACTGCCCATGAAGTGGTGCATTCAATCCACTCTGGGAAAAAACAGAGGCTTGTGCTGAAGCTAGACTATGAGAAAGCTTTTGACAAAGTTGACCTTAATTTCCTGTTAGATCTCCTTAAAAAAAGAGGCTTTGGAGATAAATGGATCACCTAGATACATTAGATTACTCACAATGGCTCATTGGGAGTCAACTTGAATAATGTTGAGAGTTAGTTTTTCCTTTCTCGCAAAGGAATTAGACAAGGGGGTCCTATTTCCCCTCTTCTCTTCAATCCAGTAGTACTAGCAAAAGGACCCGTGCGTTGCAACGGAAGAAAAACAATTATAATCTTCAATGGTGTTGATCATATTATGTCTTTAAAATTTTAGGACATTTTTTGAATTAGCAAACATTTTTTTCAATTGCACTCAAAAAATAACACACAATTGTTTTTTCAAAATCATGGACTTTTATTGCTTTCACCAACATTGTTCTCAAAATTATGAACATTTTTCTGAATATGCGAATATTTTTACAAAAATCCTCAGCATTTTTTGAATTCACAAACATTTTATATTTTCTTCAAACTTTTATTTCAAAATTCCCAGCTTTATAAATTGCAAAAGTTTTTCAAAGTTCTAAATTATTTAAACTAAAAAATGGAACAGAAAAATGAAAATAAAAAATGAGACTAAAAACAGAGGCACGAACTGTTTTTAAGATTTTTACACGAACTTTTGTTTAAAATCGTTGACTTTTTTATTTTATGGACATTTTCTCAAAGTTTAAACATATTTTATATGCAAACACTTTTCAAAACTCATGAGTAGTTTTTGAATTCTAAAAAAATATATGTTTTTTTGAATATTTTATTTCAAAATTCTCAGTTTCTTAAAATTGAGAAAAGTTGTTTGAAGTTCTAAAT
The DNA here is from genome assembly GCF_904849725.1 of Hordeum vulgare subsp. vulgare. Lineage (NCBI taxonomy): Eukaryota > Viridiplantae > Streptophyta > Magnoliopsida > Poales > Poaceae > Hordeum > Hordeum vulgare. Next base: position 79,021,604 of record NC_058524.1, on the reverse strand, counting down.
TATTTAAAGTAGAAAAACAAAATGGAACTAAAAAGAAAAATAAAAAAATAAACTAAAAAAAAGGCGCCCACGCATAGGCCGGCCCAAACAGGTGTGCTGCATCTTTTTCCAACGCTCAGAGCGTAATATAGGAGGTGCCTACATGGGTCGGGCCAGTCCCGAGAATTTCCTGTTTGAAACGTTTCTTATGACTTATAGGTGGCATTGGTGGGTAATTTTAGTCAACTTTAAGGGCACTTTGGATGACGTACGGAAGAAGCACTATTTGCTTTATTAGTAGGTAAAGATATGTGCTAACTAAAATGCAAAGAAGCAACTCATGAATTGATTGCTCAGTGGTTCACTTAGGTGAGCCCGGGGGGATGATACGTCCATTTTGCATCATGCTTTCATGTTGATATTTGTTGCTTTTTGGGTTGTTATATTACTTGTGGTACAATATTTATGCCTTTTCTCTCTTATTTTGCAAGGTTTATTTGAAGAGGGAGAATTCAGGCAGCTGGAATTCTAGACTGGAAAAGGAGCAAATCCTAGTCCACTATTCTGCACATCTCCAAATGCCCTAAAAAGTAACGTGGATTTTTTCTGGAACATATAAAAAATACTGGGCGAAAGAACTACCAGGGGGCCACCAGGGCTCCACAAGCCCCCACTCCGCCACCACCCTCCCTAGTGGCACAGGGCAAGCTTGTGGGCTGCCTGGCGGCCCACTAGCTCCCCCCTTTTGCTATATGAAGGGTTTTGGTCTGGAAAAAAAATCAATCGAGAGCTTTTTCATGGTTTCGCCACCGCCACGAGGCGGAACTTGAGCAGATCCAGTCTAGAGCTCCGGCAGGATGATCCTGCCGGGGAAACTTCCCTCCCAGAGGGGGAAATCATCGCCATCGTCATCACCAACACTCCTCTCGTAGGAGGGGAGGCATCTTCATCAACATCTTCATCAGCACCATCTCCTCTCCAATCTCTAGTTCATCTCTTGTAACCAATCTCCGTCTCACAACTCCGATTGGTACTTGTAAGGTTACTAGTAGTGTTGATTACTCTTTGTAGTTGATGCTAGTTGGATTACTTGGTGGAAGAGTTTATGTTCAGATCCTTGATGCTATTCATTACACCTCTGGTCATGATTATGATTATGTCTTGTGAGTAGTTACTTTTCTTCCTGAGGACATGGGATAAGTCATGTTAATAATAGTCATGTGAATTTGATATTCGTTCGGTATTTTGATATGTTGTATGTTGTTTTTCCTCTAGTGGTGTTATGTGAACTTCGACTACATAACACTTCACCATATTTGGGCCTAGAGGAAGGCATTGGGAAGTAGTAAGTAGATGATGGGTTGCTGGAGTGACAAAAGCTTAAACCCCAGTCGATGTGTTGCTTCGTAAGGGGCTGATTTGGATCCACTAGTTTAATGCTATGGTTAGACTTTGTCTTAATTCTTCTTTTGTAGTTGCGGATTCTTGCGGGAGAGGTTATTCATAACTGGGATGCTTGTCCAAGTAAGGGCAGTACCCAAGCGCCGGTCCACCCACATATCAAACTATCCAAGTAACGAACGTGAATCATATGAACATCATGAAACTAGCATGACATAAATTCCCGTGTGTCCTTGGGAGCGTTTTTCCTCCTATAAGACTTTGTTCAGGCTTTTCCCTTGCTACAAAAGGGATTGGGCCACTTGCTGCACCGTTGCTACTACTTTTTACTTGTTACTTTTTGCTTGCTACGTTTCACCTCGCTACACAATCCCTTGTTACCGCTACTTTCAGTGCTTGCAGTTATTACCTTGCTGAAATCCGTTTATCAAAGCCTTCTGCTCCTCGTTGGGTTCGACACTCTTACTTATCGAAAGGACTAAGATTGATCCCCTATACTTTTGGATCATCAAGACTCTTTTCTGGCGCCGTTGCCGGGGAGTGAAGCGCCTTTGGTCAGTGGAAATTGGTAAGGAAACATTTATATAATGTGCTGAAATTTATTGTCACTTGTCACTATGGAAACTATTACTTTGAGGAGTTTGTTCGGGGTATCTTCACCACGAACGGAAGCACGAGGAGTTGCTCCTCAACCTGAGGTACCTACTGAAAATATCTTTTATGAAATTCCTTCGGGTATGCTTGAGAAACTGTTGGCTAATCCTTTCACAGGAGATGGATCTTCACATCCAGACTTGCATCTAATCTATGTAGATGAAGTTTGTGGTTTATTTAAGCTTGCAGGTTTTCCCGAGGATGAGGTAAAGAAGAAATTCTTTCCTTTATCTTTGAAGGATAAGGCGTTGACATGGTATAGGCTATGTGATGATACTGGATCATGGGGCTACAATCGGTTGAAATTGGAATTTCATCAAAAGTTCTATCCTATGCATTTAGTACATCGTGATCGGAACTTTATTTATAACTTTTGGCCTCGTGACAGGGGAAGCATAGCTCAAGCTTGGGGGAGGCTTAAATCAACGCTATATTCATGCCCCAATTATGAGCTCTCGAGAGAAATCATCACTCAAAACTTTTATGCTCGGCTTTCTCATGAAGATCGTACCATGCTTGACACTTCTTGTGTCGGTTCTTTTATGAAGAAGGATATTGATCACAAGTGGAATTTACTGGAGAGAATCAAATGCAACTCTGAAGATTGGGAGCTGGGGAAGGTAAGGAGTCAGGTATGAATTTCCAGTTTGATTGCGTTAAATATTTTGTTGAGACAAACACTTCTAGAGATTTTAGCCCTAAGTTTGGACTTGACTCTGAGATAGTAGCTTCTCTATGTGAATCTTTTGCTGCTCATGTTGATCTTCCCAAAGAGAAGTGGTTTAAATATCATCCTCCTATAGAAAGCAACATAGCCAAAACCAATCTAGTTGAGGAGAAAGTCATTGCTTTTAGTGATCCTGTTGTTCCTTGTGCTTACACTGAGAAACCACCATACCGTGCTAGGATAAAGGATTATTCTAAAGCTCCAACTGTGATACGTAGGGGTTACATTAGACCACTTGCACCCCCTGAGGAGATTAGAGTTGAACCTAGTGTTGCTATTATCAAAGATCTCTTAGCCGAAGACATAGATGGGCATGTTATCAAATTCTGTGAGGACTCCGCTAGAATTGCTAAACCTCACGTGAAAGACAAACATGAAACTGTAGTTGGCCTGCCTGTTGTTTCTGTTAAGATAGGAGATCACTGTTACTATGGTTTATGTGATATGGGAGCTAGTGTTAGTGCAATACCCCATTCTCTATATGATGAAATCAAAGATGAGATTGCACCTGCTGAGTTAGAACCCATTGATGTCACTATTACGCTAGCTAATAGAGACACTATCTGCCATCTGGGAATTGTGAGAGACGTAGAAGTCCTGTGTGGTAAGACGAAGTATCCTACTGATTTCCTCGTCCTTGGTACTGCACAAGATAGCTTTTGTCCCATCATATTTGGTAGACCCTTTCTCAACATTGTCAATGCTCACATTGATTGCATTAAGCAGACTGTCACAGTAAGTTTCGAGGGTGTGTATCATGAATTTAACTTCTCCAAGTTTGGAAGACGAACCCATGAAAGAGATTCGTCTGGTAGAGATGAAATCATTGCTCTTGCCTCTATTGCCATACCTCCTATGGATCCTTTAGAGCAATATCTGCTTGAGCATGAAAATGATATGCATATGGAGGAGAGAGATGAGATAGATAAAATTGTCTTAGAACAATATCCTATTCTCAAGAATAATCTGCCTGTTGAACTACTTGGGGATCCTCCCCCACCAAAGGGTGATCCTATGTTCGAGCTTAAACAGTTGCCTGATACTCTTAAGTATGCCTATCTTGATGAGAAGGAGGTATATCCTGTCATTATTAGTGCTCTCCTCTCATAGCGCGAAGAGAAGAAGTTACTAAAAACTCCGAGGAAGCACCGCGCTGCTATTGGATATACTCTTGATGATCTTTAGGGTATTAGTCCTACTCTATGTCAGCACAAGATTAAAACCGATCCTGACTTTAAACCAGTTGCTGATCATCAAAGGAGATTAAATCCTAAGATGAAAGATGTTGTTAGAAAAGAAATATTAAAGCTTCTGGAAGCAGGAATCATTTATCCTGTTGCTCATAGTGATTGGGTAAGTCCAGTACATTGCGTACCTAAGAAGGGAGGTATCACCGTCGTTCCTAATGATAAGGATGAACTAATCCCACAAAGGATTATTACCGGCTATAGAATGGTGATATACTTCCGGAAACTGAACAAGGCAACCATGAAAGATCATTATCCTTTGCCATTCATCGACCAAATGCTAGAAAGACTATCAAAACACACACACTTTTGCTTTCTAGACGGTTATTCAGGTTTCTCGCAAATACCTGTTGCACAATCTGATCAAGAGAAAACCACTTTCACCTGCCCTTTCGGTACCTTTTCCTATAGACGTATGCCTTTTGGCTTATGTAATGCACCTGCCACCTTCCAAAGATGTATGATGGCTATATTCTCTGACTTTTGTGAAAAGATTGTCGAGGTTTTCATGGATGACTTCTCCATTTACGGGTCTTCCTTTGATGATTGCCTCAACAACCTTGATCGAGTCTTACAGAGATGCGAAGAAACCAACCTCGTCTTGAATTGGGAGAAGTGCCACTTAATGGTTAATGAAGGTATCGTCTTAGGACACAAAAATTCTGAGAGAGGCATTGAAGTTGATAAGGCTAAGGTTGATGACATTGAGAAAATGCCTTGCCCATAGATATCAGAGGTATACGAAGTTTCTTAGGTCATGCTGGTTTCTATAGAAGGTTCATTAAAGACTTCTCTAAGATTTCTAGGCCTCTTACCAACCTCTTGCAGAAGGATGTTCCTTTTGTTTTTGATGAGGATTGTGAGGAAGCTTTCGAAATACTTAAGAAGGCTTTGATAACCGCACCTATTGTTCAACCACCTGACTAGAACTTGCCCTTTGAAATCATGTGCGACGCTAGTGATTATGCTGTTGGTGTTGTTCTAGGACAAAGAGTTGACAAGAAGTTGAATGTCATTCACTACGCTAGTAAAACTCTAGAGAGCGCCCAAAGAAACTATGCCGCTGCGGAGAAGGAATTTTTAGCAGTCGTGTTTGCATGTGAAAAGTTCAGATCTTACATAGTTGACTCCAAAGTCACTATTCACTCTGATCATGCTTCTATTAAATACCTCATGGAGAAGAAGGACACTAAGCCTAGGTTGATCAGATGGGTTCTCCTGCTACAGGAATTTGATTTGCACGTCGTTGACCGAAAGGGTGTTGATAACCCTGTAGAAGATAACTTGTCTAGGCTAGAGAATGTCCTTGATGACCCACTACCTATTGATGACAGCTTTCCTGATGAGCAATTAAATGTCATCCGCACTTCACTTAGTGCACCGTGGTATGCCGATTATGCAAACTATATCGTAGCCAAATACATACCACCCAGTTTCACCTATCAACAAAAGAAGAAATTCTTCTTTGATTTGAGACACTACTTTTGGGATGATCCTCACCTTTATAAGGAAGGAGTAGATGGTGTTATTAGACGTTGTGTGCCTGAACATGAACAGGGACAGATCCTGCAGAAGTGTCATTTCGAAGCCTACGGAGGACACCATGCTGGAGATAGAACTGCCCATAAGGTATTGCAATCAGGTTTCTATTGGCCCACTCTCTTCAAGGATGCCCGTAAGTTTGTCTTGTCTTGTGACGAATGCCAAAGGATAGGGAACATCGGTAAGCGTCAAGAGATGCCTATGATCTATTCACTTGTCATTAAACCATTTGATGTCTGGGGCTTTGATTATATGGGACCCTTCCCGAGTTCCAATGGGTACACTCACATCTTAGTTGCTGTGGATTACGTTACTAAGTGGGTAGAAGCTATCCCCACTAAAAATGTTGATCACCACACCTCTATTAAGATGCTTAAAGAAGTCATATTCCCAAGATTTGGAGTCCCTAGATACTTGATGACTGATGGCGGTTCACACTTCATTCATGGTGTTTTCCGCAAGATGCTAGCTAAGTATGATGTCAACCATAGAGTTGCATCTCCTTATCATCCTCAGTCTAGTGGTAAAGTGGAGTTGAGTAATAGGGAGATCAAGTTGGTCCTACAAAAGACCGTCAATAGATCTCGAAAGAACTGGTCTAGCAAACTGGACGATGCACTATGGGCTTATAGGACTGCCTATAAGAATCCCATGGGCTTGTCACCGTATAAAATGGTTTACGGTAAGGCTTGTCATTTACCTCCTGAGCTGGAACACAAAGCTTATTGGGCAATCAAAGAGCTCAACTTTGATTTCAAACTTGCCGGTGAGAAGCGGTTGTTTGATATCAGCTCGTTAGATGAATGGAGAGCCCAGGCATATGAGAATACCAGGTTGTTCAAGGGCAAGGTTAAGAGATGGCACAACAAACGAATATAGAAACGAGAGTTCAATGTAGGTGATTATGTCTTGCTATAAAATTCTCGTTTGAGATTCTTTGCAGGCAAGCTTCTCTCTAAATGGGAAGGTCCCTATGTTGTCGAGGAAGTATATCGTTTTGGTGCCATCAAAATCAATAACACGGAAGGAAATTTTCCTAGAGTGGTAAATGGGTAAAAGAATAAGCATTACATCTGTGGTACTCCCATAAATGTTGAGACCAATATCATCAATGTCATAACTCCAGAGGAGTACATAAGGGATGTTTATCAGCCTGTTTCAGACCTTCAAAACGAAGATGTATCTGTTTCGGCAAGAAATTGGACTCCAATACTTTTCCAATAGGAAATTTCTTCCGTTTTGGAATTTTTGGAAAATTAGAAAAATAAAAAGCAGTCCAGAGAGCGAACGAGGCGGCCACAAGCCCTGCCACCGCCCCTTCCCCCCTGGTGGCGGAGGGCAAGCTTGTGGGCACCTCGTGTGCCTCCCGGACTCCGTTTTCTTGCGGAGGACTCCTTCTGGCCCAGAAAAAAGAAGGTTTTGATCTCTGTATCGCGTAGTTTTCCTCTGTTTTCGTTTCGAGCTTGTTGTCTGCCGCAGATTTAGAGCAAAGATGTCTCAGGAATCTGTTGGGGAGAATGATCTTCACCAAGTTCATGAGGAAGTAGATGCTGATCTGAAAAGAGTAGAAGTCACGGAAGCGAGGGACCAAGCTAAGGAGAAAACCCAAGCTAGGGAGGAAGTTCAACATATGTTCAACATTGAATACGTTGAAGGAGTAGATTTTCTCCAACCCTTCCTCCACGTGCTGTCTCCATCCTTGATTGAAATCTTGAGGTTTTGCGAAACAACTCGTGCTCGCAATATTTCTCTTTCTCGTGAAGTTGTTTTGCTAGAAAACTATGTCACAGATCTCAAAGGTATAAATCAAAGATTGATAGCTCTCCTGGAATCAAAGGCGAGAACAACACCACCATCACCCCCAAAGGAAGACAACTAAGCATTGGTATGGGCAATCCCCTTGGCTTCTGACAAGCTTGGGGGAGTTGCCCTGGTATCGTATCACCTTTATATATTTTGCTTTTACCTTTGTTTTAATTCTTTCCTTTTCAGTTTTTATTTCTTATTTTAGAGGAATAAGTCTTTAGTTTTTAGTTTGAGTCTTTTGCTTTTGTCTCTCCCCCGATGTATTCGAGCTTACGAGCTATATAATAAAGAGTTTCTTAGTCAAGGGCTTTGCTTTGTGCCTTGATCAAAAGTATGAAAAGAACGATAGCATGAAAGATCATGAGACGATCTTATGGAAAGTGATAACTTCACTTATGACACGTATGATGATTGAAACTTGTTGAGAATAAATCAACATAGACCTCAGCCATTGTTGCAATTAATAAGAAGTAATAAGGAAAGAGAGGTTCACATATAAATATATCATCTTAGACACTTCTTACAATTGTGAGCACTCACCAAACTATTACATGCTTAGGAGTAGATGTTGGACAAGGAAGACAACATAATGAATTGTGTTTGCTTGGTTCCAAACAATGTTATATGATTATAGATCCCTTAGCATGTGACGATTTCTTCCACCTCATATTAGCCAAAACTCTCGCACCAAGTAGAGATACTACTTGTGCATCCATAAACCTCCAAGCCAGTTTTTCCATGAGAGTCCACCATACCTACCTATGGATTGAATAAGATCCTTCAAGTAAGTTGTCATCGGTGCAAGCAATAAAAATTGCTCTCTAATATGTATGATCTATTAGTGTGCGGAAAATAAGCTTTGTACGAACCTGTGATGAGGATGATATAAAAGCGGCAGACTGCATAATAAAGTTCTTTATCACAGGAGGCAATATAAAGTGACGTTCCTCCACACTAAGAGGACACACATTCAAACCTCAAAAGCGCATGACAACCTCTGCTTCCCTCTGCGAAGGGCCTATCTTGTACCTTTACTTTTGACCCTTGAATGAGTCATGGTGATCTTCACCAATTCCCTTTTTGCCTTTGTCTTGGCTACCGTCACATGTTTGGGAAAGATCTATATTCATATATCAACTTGGAGTTGAGTACTCATGCTTTATTGTTGTTGACTTTACCCTTGAGGTAAATGGTTGGGAGGCAAAACTATAAGCCCCTATCTTCCTCTGTGTCCAGCTCAAACTTTGACACCATGAGTACAACGTGAGTTGTAACAATTGTGGAAAACGAAAGAGATGATTGAGTATGTGGGTTTGCCTTACAAGCTCTTATTTGACTCTTTCTGATGTTGTGATAAATTGCAATTGCTTCAATGACTATGGACTATTGTTGGTCACTTCTCGGTAAGGTTTTTGCTTCATGCTTTGCTTTGTGAAGGAATTGTTACTTACCCATAAGAATCTTTATGATGTATTGCTGTTCTATGTGTGATCATGATGCCCTCATGTCTGTATTATGTTTTATCGACACCTTCAGTCTAGTAGTATATGTGCTAACTAAAATGCAAAGAAGCAACTCATGAATTGATTGCTCAGTGGTTCACTGAGGTGAGCCCATGGGGGATGATACGCCCATTTTGCATCATGCTTTCATGTTGATATTTATTGCTTTTTGGGCTGTTATATTACTTATGGTACCATATTTATGCCTTTTCTCTCTTATTTTGCAAGGTTTATTTGAAGAGGGAGAATTCAGGCAGTTGGAATTCTGGACTGGAAAAGGAGCAAATCCTAGTCCACTATTCTGCACATCTCCAAATGCCCTGAAAAGTTACGTGGATTTTTTCTGGAATATATAAAAAATACTGGGCGAAAGAACTACCGGAGGGGGGCCACCAGGGCTCCACAAGCCCCCACTCTGCCACCACTCCCCCTGGTGGCGCAGGGCAAGCTTGTGGGCTGCCTGGCGGCCCACTAGCTCCCCCCTTTTGCTATATGAAGGGTTTTGGTCTGGAAAAAATCAATCGGAAGCTTTTTCATGGTTTCGCCGCCACCACGAGGCGGAACTTGAGCATATCCAATCTAGAGCTCCGGCAGGACGATCCTGCCGGGGAAACTTCCCTCCCAGAGGGGGAAATCATCGCCATCGTCATCACCAACACTCCTCTCGTTAGAGGGGAGGCATCTTCATCAACATCTTCATCAGCACCATCTCCTCTCCAATCCCTAGTTCATCTCTTGTAACCAATATCTGTCTCACAACTCCGATTGGTACTTGTAAGGTTACTAGTAGTGTTGATTACTCTTTGTAGTTGATGCTAGTTGGATTACTTGGTGGAAGAGTTTATGTTCAGATCCTTGATGCTATTCATTACACCTCTGGTCATGATTATGATTATGTCTTGTGATTAGTTACTTTTGTTCCTGAGGACATGGGATAAGTCATGTTAATAATAGTCATGTGAATTTGATTTTCGTTCGGTATTTTGATATGTTGTATGTTGTTTTTCCTCTAGTGGTGTTATGTGAACATCGACTACATAACACTTCACCATATTTGGGCCTAGAGGAAGGCATTGGGAAGTAGTAAGTAGATGATGGGTTGCTGGAGTGACAGAAGCTTAAACCCCAGTCTATGTGTTGCTTCGTAAGGGGCTGATTTGGATCCACTAGTTTAATGCTATGGTTAGACTTTGTCTTAATTCTTCTTTTGTAGTTGTGGATGCTTGTGGGAGAGGTTAATCATAAGTGGGATGCTTGTCCAAGTAAGGGCAGTACCCAAGCGCCGGTCCACCCACATATCAAACTATCAAAGTAACGAACGCGAATCATATGAACATGATGAAACTAGCATGACAGGAATTCCCGTGTGTCCTCGGGAGCGTTTTTCCTCCTATAAGACTTTGTTCAAGCTTGTCCCTTGCTACAAAAGGGATTGGGCCAGTTGTTGCACCGTTGCTACTACTTGTTACTTGTTACTTTTTGCTTGCTACGTTTCACCTCGCTACACAATCACTTGTTACCGCTACTTTCAGTGCTTGCAGTTATTACCTTGCTGAAATCCGTTTATGAGAGCCTTCTGCTCCTCGTTGGGTTCGACACTCTTACTTATCGAAAGGACTACGATTGATCCCCTATACTTGTGGGTCATCAGGGGATCATTTTCCTGCAATATGCACATGAACTCTCCTGTTCTTAGATAATGACCTCTCTCATGCCACCAATCTTATGACTATTCTTACCTATTTTGAGAAAGTTTCCGGCATGAGGATTAACTCCTCGAAAAGTGAACTCATTCCCATTAATATTATGGAAGGAGAGTTCAACCAATTTCTATTTGCCTTAGATTGTAAAGGAGAGGAATTCCCAATTAAATACTTAGGGATTTCCCTTCACCATGACATGCTAAGAAAAGAGGACATCCAACCTCTCATAGATAAGATCATGAAAAGGATTGTTGTCTCGAGAGGGAAGCTCATCTCTTATAAAGGCAGGCTAATCTTAATCCAAGCATGCCTAGCTAGTATCCCCATCTACGTGTTGTCCTTCTTCAAATTCCCTAAATGGTTCATAGAGATGATTAACTCTCACATGGACAACTGCCTTTGGAATGATTTTGAGGGGCATAGGAAGCTTCACCTAGCTAATTGGAGACTAGCTTGCATGAAAAAAGAGTTTGGAGGTTTGGGCATCCCCAACCTTCAGGACATCAATCTCTGTTTGTTGGGGTCTTGGGTGAAAAGGTAGTGTGAAGGGGAAGGTAAACCCTGGAAAATGATCATAGATCATAAGTACATGACTGGGAGAACGAATATTTTCCCCCAACCTCACCCCCAAAACCTCTAGGTTATGGAAGGGGATCAAATCCATTCTCCAAACTCTGAAATTTGGTTACAGATGGAAAATTGGGTTAGGGAGTAGTGTCAGATTCTGGGAAGATACCTGGTTTGGCATTTCTCCTCTTGTTGTGCAATTCTGGCCTATTTATTCCATTTGTAATGAGCAAACTAAAAGTTTTAGAGAGATTTGGGATGGGATTTAGTTGAAACTTACCTTTAGAAGGATTTTTAGTGATAAGCTCATGGAGCAATGGTATCAGTTAGTGGAGGTGGCTAAAAGTATTGTTTACACAGATGATATCGATTCTGTGATTTGGCAATTAGAAAATAAAGGAAAATATTCTACTAGCTCCCTTTATCATGTGATTAACTTTAGAGGGGTCCAACCAGTATTCATTCCTTGTGTGTGGAAACTTAGAATTCCCCCGAAAATTCATGTTTTTCCATGGCTCTTTGCTAATAATAAGCTTCTCACCAGGGATAGCCTTAGAAAAAGGTTGATTATCAAATCCCTAGACTTTCTTTTCTGTACTTATGCGAAAACTAGTTCTCATTTATTCTTTGAGTGTGGTTGCTAGGCAAATTTGGCCCCTTGTGCAGGAGAATTTTGGTGGTCGAAATTGGGACTGATTTCAAATCAGTTGCTAAGTTTTGGGTCTCAAATAAAAAGCTCTACTCTCAATATTGTTAGCTCTGCTCTGATTTGGTGTCTGTGGAAATATAGGAACTCTATTATTTTCAATAACACTATCTGGATCTCTATGAAACAGGTGTTGAGGTTGATCCTAAGAACTATCAAAACCTGGGTTGTGCTATCCCCACACAAGTATGTGGAGAGGCTGGAGGCCTTCTTGACACATCTTGCAGTCTTCGTGTGGCGCCCTCTAATGATCATATGTGGTTGACGAGTGGTGCGTCCCATGGAGGCCCCTGGTGGACCCTTGGAGTAAGCTACAGATCACCGACGACAGCGCCAATTTCGCCACACCTTCCAAGAAGGAGGAGCCACGAGCCATGACCATCTCCACCCCAATTTCACCACTGACTGCGTGTTGGTCGCCTTAGGCTGCAGTGGCTCCCCGTTGAAGACTCGCGGAGCTTCCGAGGACCTGATTTGCGCCTGATTATTTTCGTTGTTAGGTTTATTGGTTAACTTGTGTGTTGGTTCACTCGTGGTTGGCCTGGTGTTTGCAGTTTGTTTTCCTTTCGTTTTTGAACCGCTCCTCTGAGTGAGCTGATGTATGAACGACTTTGTGGTTTTATTTTTAAGTAGGGATAACTGCATTTGTGCCCCTAGTTGGGTCACACTCGACTGTTTTGCCCCTAATTTTTCAATAAATGCGGTTTTGCCCAGCTCACTTCACTCGCCTTGTGTTTTTGCCCTTCCAGCAAGGTTTCGTACAGTCATGGTTCGCCACGTGGCGACTGATAACTGGACGGAACCGTGTCGGAAGGGCAAAAACACAAGACGAGTGTAGTGAGTTGGGCAAAACCGCATTTATTGAAAAATTAGGGGCAAATCAGTCGAGCGTGATCCAACTAGGGGCACAAATGCAATTATCCCTTTTAAGTAATGGAACCGGGAAGGTGCATGTCTGTTCTTCTAAAAAACAAAATCCTGATTTTCACGTCTATTGGAGGAGTCCGACAGTCTGGAGCTGACTTGACAGTCAACGCATGCATGGACAGGCCAGTCACACGCCAAATCAACAAATACGTATAGAAAAGCGTAAAATAGATTGAACGTGAATTCCCAAGACAAGTTTTATAACCGTAGGTATTTCTAACTACATGGATTAAAATGATCACCGTGACAAGTTTAAATCCTCTCCCTCCTACCACACACCAAAAGTTAATCAAAGAATGCCGTGATCGATTCACTCCATATTCTGGTAGTGTTCGTCGATCCAACACGTGTCGGCGAAAGCGCATCTGCCGCCCATATCCATCTCCAACGCCGGGACGCCGTCATTCATCGTAACGAGAACACGTGGCTCAGGAGAGTCGTCGCCGCCGGTGCTGCCCTGCGCCTCGTCGTGGAGATTATTCTCGTTTATTGACACGCCGTGATCATCATCGGTCGACGCGGCCTCCCCTTGGTACTGGCTCGAAAAGCCCGAAGGTGGCGGCAGCGCTTCAACGCCGCCCTGCGGCTCCTCTTGTCCGGCACCACGAAAGCTCGACGGCGACAGCAACGCCGCGGCGGCGCGTAAGTAATCCTTCGGAACCATGACGCGGCCAACCTTCACAGGCCCGCCGTTGTCGGGGTCGTCCCCATCACCTCTGCCTCTCATCTTCTTCCTCTTCTTCTTGACGGGATCATTTGGGGAGATGTATATCCTGTAGAGCGCGGGCAGGACGCTTCTGCCGTCGTCGCGAACGGTGGTTTCGTCCGGGTAGTCGACGTTGGTGTACTCCTCCATGAGCCACAGCGTCTTCTTCTTCTTCTTCTGGCCCTCGTGCTCGGCGTGGAAACCGAAGCTACGCTTGAACCCGAGGTGCTCGCCGTCCACCGGGCATCTCACCTCCTTCTTGGTCTGCTCCAGCTTCCAGGTGCCTCCCGTGGCGACGATGCGGCCGCCCCGGTGGCCGACGCCGTCGCGCGTGGCCTGCAACTTGCAGTGACAGCGGAACCACCAGCTGGGTTCGGAGTCGCGTGTGCTGGCCGGCGGGTACTTGCGCGCCAGCACGTCGGGTCTGTCGCTGTAGACGTCGTCCTCGATGACGAGGGCCGCCTCTGCGTCCGCGTCCGACGACCTTTCATGCCCGGCGATCCACCCGTTGAGGTAGGTGCGCACGACCTCCTCTTCTGTCGGGTCGAAGTAGACGCCCGGAGGCAGCGCGAGCGCTGGGGTTAGGCGCTCGTAGTCGACGCGGGGCGGCAGAGCCATCTTCACCGCGGCGATGTTCGTCGGCGGCGACGGCGCCTTCAGCTTTCTTGCTTCCTTTTCAGGCGTCTTCGCGGTCATCATCAGGTTGTCGACTAGAGCAAAGCGGGTTCGAAGATTGCTCCGGTGAGCGCGCATTTATGGGCCGCCTTGCTCTCCAATCTCCACGCGACCCCTTGCCGGAGTCGGAGCCCGATCCGAGATGGCGTCGGTGCAGCCATTGCAGATTTGCCGATCCATAGAGTTGTGAGTTGTTGTACCGAAATTATGGCATCCACACACAAGTTAAAAATCAAATGGTAAAGGTTCCTAGCCGGTCGACCGGTCGAAACGTACGCCGAACGAACGCGAACCATGCGATGAAACGAGATCGTGTGCTTTTCATCTTTTCCTCTTCTTTTTTTTTGGGCGATCCAAATGACGCGCGCTTTATTCGCTTTTCGTCCGTTAGGGTTGGATACAGGAACGCGCATGTTCTGTTTTTTATTTGAATCGATAGTGGTATCTAACGAAAGGACGACTCATTTATGACGATGTGGCAGAAGCTGATATAATTATAATTAAACATAAAATTGTTGGTCAAACGTCGGTCAAAGTCTACTTAAACATAAATTTAAAATTTAAAACTATAAATAAATAAACGCCCATCTGCACGCTGTCCTATACCTTCTTGCCCTTGCCATTGTTGTCATCGCCCTCGTCGTCGGTGAGGTCCATGAAGACGGGGAAGGGCCAGCCCAACAAAAAACGGCTTGATAGGCCTTCAGGACAGCCTCCTCCGACGTCTATTGTGGCGGCGGCATAGCGGCAAGGCAGGCGCACTCCTCCTCCTTCACGTGTAGGTTAAAAAACAACGCTTTCATTGGCTGACTAGTGGGCCCGGTGTCGGTGATGGTCATAAATTAGACGACGGGAGGTAGTTGGATGACCGTCAAGTGGGACCGTGACGGACATCGAGGAGACGCGTGGCACGTTCGTTTCGCCTCGGCGCCGATACATTTTAGACGCAAATTTGAGTCAGAAATGAATCGGCACGAACGCGAAGTAGACGGCTTCTGGGAATGGGTCGATGCGTTGGATCGGTGTTTTTGTCCGGACGGATCTAAATAAACATGAACGCACCAAATGAATCGGCTCATTTAAGTTGCTATAAGGACCGCTCATACATGCTCTTTCTTCTAGACTGGGCCTGTACTCCGGCTTATCAGAGCGTCCATCAAAAATACCAAACTATAAGGTCTGTGTCATGTCTTCACTGCCGGTTACATTAGAAGGTCTATGTGAACAGTAATTGTTGGAGAATGAACTTTTCATACCCGCAATTTTTGTACCGCGAGCCTCACCAGACCGTTGCAGCTGACCCAGAGAGAAGTATTGAGTGCATTGTATTAATCACGAATCTAGAATCACACTAGAGGGTAGGCTCAACATCAAATTCTTAAGACAGATTAGTAATTACAATGCAAATGTTATATCTAAAGCACCTCAACATAATTGTCAAGTGGATATGTAGCTGAAATATGCTTTTTGGAGGGTAGGCTTTACCCTATTAAAGCCTCCCTAGTAGACTCGCCTCTGCATTGTATAGATCTGCATGAGAGAACCTGGGACCTACATGTGATATTTACATAGAGAAAACTAGTATTTCTTTTAAACTGTCAAGATAGTATGTTACTGTTTGGGAGATCTCCGCTTCCTCAGAAAAGTGAGAGAAAGAACGTTTCTTTACTCAGGTGGGAAAGATAACCTATGTGAAAGAGAGAGGTTGTTTTTTGGTAAAAAAATATATGCGTGAGAGAGCTTTGCTCGTGCATCCGCCAAGGTGCATGCAGAATCGGCATATGAGACATCTTTTAACAGTGAGAGACATAGCATGGGGCATAAAGATGTGCCTTGTCTTGTCAATAGTATGTTGTTCGAGCTGAGCACCTCTATTAAAATGGTCAAATGGTCTCAACACGCACGCTTACCCGGAAAATCCTCTGTGGCTTCTCAGAACAGGGCACGGATCTTGACAGGGCTCGATGCACAGGATAATGAGTGTCCGAACTCCGGGTGCTACCACACCTTTTCGTTTCTTCTAGCTTGGGCGCAACCATGTAGGGAGGTCCGACGTTTGTTGTTGCAACCCAAGCTCCGCCAACTGTTGCCGCACGACAGCGACCGGTGATCGGGACGACGAGGCCTCGTTGCTAGGGGGCGAGCCATCGAGGATGGAGTTGACGCGACTAGTTGACGTTCGAGGGTGCATGCTGAGTTACTGACGAAGCACCACCCGTTGCAACAATGGAACAGTGTAGTAACATCTGCGGTTAGGCCTTGGGACGGTCGTAAAATAGTCTACGGTAAGGGATGGCCGGCATCATCCATGTTAAATAGGTTATTTTTAAAATGAGTGTTTATTCACTTATCGTTGCATAAGAGTATGACGATAATAGGGATGTCCAGTCCCAAAAAAAATCATGTTGTCAATAATAAATTCCTTGGAAAGTGTTGGTATGGACGGTATCTGTGGATACGGCTAGCCGTGGAATGTGAAAGAATGATGGAAAAAGGAATAAACTTTATTTTCAGTTTAGGAACCACCTATAATTTGTTTAGCATAGAGGATATTGGAAACTCTTAGTTGTTTTCGTTGACAGGAAAAACATGCCACCCTAAAACAATTTATCTCTAAGTTTTTCACTTTGAGCCCCGGCACCTCTACAAATCACTGCTTCCCTCTGCGAAGGGCATATCTATTTACTTTCTGTAAATTTTATTTTGAATTTGAGTCTTCATCTTCTCTTATAAAGCACCAACTTAGGAACACCATTATCATACTTGAGCATTGGATGTATTTAATATTTGAGTGTGTTGCATGAATGTATCAATGATAGAGCATGATGGGCTAAGGATAACGTTCTTTAGCGTTGATATTTTGGAAGACTTAGTTGCTTGTTGATATGCTTGAGTATTGAAATTTTCATGTCAAACTATAGACTATCGCTTTGGATCATCTATAAGTCCATATGTCCATGCTGAAAGAAAAAGAATATGATGAACATGTGATGCAGCATTCCACATAAAAAATTATGTTTTTATCATTTACCTACTAGAGGACGAGTAGGAATTAAGCTTGGGAATGTTGACACGTCTTCAATGTATCTATAATTTTTATTGTTCCATGGTATTATATTATCATTTTTGGATGTTTTATGACCATTTTATAGCAACTTTATATTATTTTTTGGGACTAACCTATTCACATAGTACCTAGTCCCAGTTGTTGTTTTTTGCTGTTTTTTCCTTCATAGAAAATCCATATCAGATGAGGTCCAATTTCCACGAAACTTTACGGAGATTTTTTTGGACCATAAAGAAACTTGGAAACCAAGAATGAGAAGCACAGGAGGCCCAGGGGGGCCACTAGACATCAGGGCGCGCTAGAGGCCCTTAACGTTGCCTGGTGTCTAGTGGGGCCCTCGGGCACCTCCTTCACCGCCTCTGAGCTCTATAAATACCCAAATATTCCAAGAACCCTAAAGGAGTCGATGAAAAATCGTTTCAGTCGCCGCAAGTTCCAGAGCCACGAAATCCTATCTAGAGCCCGTTCTAGAGAGGAACACGATCACGGAGGGGTTCACCATCCTTATTGGTGCTCCTCTGATGATGTGTGAATAGTTCATATCAGACGTACGGGTCCGTAGGCAGTAGCTAGATGGCTTTATCTCTCATTTTGTTTCTCAATACAATGGTCTCTTGGAGATCCATATGATATAACTCTTTCTTTTGCAGTGTGTTTGTTGGAATCTCATTAATTGCGAGTTTATAATCAGATCTATGAAAACATATCCATATATGATATAACTCTTTCTACCGACTGTTGGAAATATGCCCTATAGGCAATAATAAAGTTGTTATTATTATATTTCCTTGTTCATGATAATCGTTTAATATCCATGATTTAATTGTATTAATTACAAACTCAAATACATGTGTGGATACATAGACAACACACTGTCCCTAGTGAGCCTCTAAAGGACTAGCTCGTTGATCAAAGATGGTCAAGGTTTCCAAGCCATAGACATGAGTTGTCATTTGATAATGGGATCACATCATTAGGACAATGATGTGATGGACAAGACCCAAACTATGAATGTAGCATATGATCGTGTCAATTTATTTCTACTGTTTTCTACATGTCAAGTATCTGTTCCTATGACCATGAGATCATGCAACTCCCCGACACCAGAGGAATGTATTGTGTGCATCAAACATCACAACATAACTGGGTGACTATAAAGATACTCTACAGGTATCTCCAAGGATGTTTTTTGGGTTCTCGTGGATCGAGACTGCGATTTGTCACTCCGTATTACACAGAGGTATCTCTAGGGCCCACTCAGTAATACAACATCACAAGAAGCTTGCAAGCAATGTGACAAAGGAGTTAGTTACGGGATCTTGTATTATGGAACAAGTAAAGAGACTTGTCGGTAACGAGATTGAACTAGATATGCAGATACTGACGACCGAATCTTGGGCAGGTAACATACCGATGGACAAAGGGAACAACATATGGGATTAACTCAATCCTTGACATAGAGGTTCAACCAATAAAGATCTTCATAGAATATGTAGGAACCAATATGGGCATCTAGGTCCTGCTATTGGTTGCTGACCGGAGAGTGTCTCGGTCATGTCTACATAGTTCTCGAACCCACAGGGTGTGCACACTTAAGGTTTGGTGACGTTTCGATGTTATTGAGTTATGTGTGTTGCTGATCGAAGGTTGTTCGGAGTCCCCAATGAGATTCCACGCGTCACAAGGAGCTCCTGAATGGTCCGAAGGTAAATATTTATATATAGGGAAGTGGTATTTGGGTTCCGGAAAGGTTTCGGGCATTTCCGATAGTGTATCGGGATTGACGAAAGGTCTTCGGGGGTCCATCGGGAGGGCCCCACCCATCCCGGGAGGGGCACATGTGCCTAAGAGGTGGCGCACCAGCTCCTAGTGGGCTGGGCAGCCGACCCCATAAGGGGCCATGCGCCCAAGAGGAAATAGGTGGAGGAGTCCTTGTTGGAGTAGGACTCCTCCCCATGCCCACCTCCTTGTAGGAGGTGCACTCCACTTCCTTGGCTGGCGGCCAAAGGCCCTAGGGGAAACCCTAGGGCGCCTCCTCCACTCCTTACTCCTATATATAGTGGAGGTTTTGAGGATTGCCACCACCTGAAAAGCCATGTGCCGCCCTCTCCTCTCTAGATCGTCTCCTTCCTCTAGATTAGTTTAGTAGAGCTCGGTGAAGCCCTACTGGATTAGTTCACCACGATCGCCACCACACCATTGTGCTATCGAAGAACTCATCTACCTCTTGGCCCTTGCTTGCTGGATCAAGGAGGCGGAGATCGTCATCGAGTTGTACATGTGCTGAACGCGAAGGTGTCATCTGTTCGGCACTAGATCGTGATTGGATCACGGGACGGCTTGCGATTTGGATCGCAAAGACGTTCGACTACATCGACCGCATTTCTCAACGCTTCCCGCTTAACGATTTACAAGGGTATGTGGATCTTATCTCCCCTCGCATAGATGCTCATCACAATGGATAGATCTTGTATGTGTTGTAGATCAATGGCTCGCGCAGTAGCACCCCTAAATTTTAGTGCATTCTTAGAGAAAGCCAAGCTGGAAGATGATGGAAGTAACTTTGTAGACTGGGCCCGTAATCTGAGGATTGTCCTCATGGTTTCCCAAAAGGCTTATGCCCTTGATGCACCGCTTGGTGATGCGCCCCCCTCCCGACGACTCAAGACGTTATGAACGTGTGGCAGTCGCGTATGGATGACTACTCAGTAGTTCAATGTGCAATTTTGTATGGCTTAGAATGGGGACTTCGAAGATGTTTTGAACGTCTTGGAGCATATGAGATGTTCCAGGAGTTCAAGTTCATTTATGAAAAGAATGCTCGGATCGAGAGGTATGGGACCACTAGTACGAAAAACCTTATAGGTAGGAGCCTAGTAGTAGAGCTGGAAAACAGCATGCGCTGCTGCTAACTTAGTAGTAGCGCTGGAACTGTAAAGCGCTACTACTAGGGTCCATAGTAGTAGCGCTGGAAATATTTCCAGCGCTACTGCTAAAGGAGGCTCAACGAGGCCACTGACAGTAGTAGTAGTGGCAGCGCGCTCTTGTAAAACGCCCTACTGCTAAGTAGAATAGCAATAGCGCTTTCCTGGAACCAGTGCTACTACTATTGCACCCACTTAGCAGTAGCGCTCGTTTATAAAAAGCGCTACTGCTACACATGGCTGGTGCATCCACAAGTTTAGTCCCACCTCGCCAAACGAGGCGCGCTGGTAGTGGTTTATAAGCCCCTCCACGGCTACCAACTCCAAGTGCGTCTATAGAGAAAATTTGACCTCAGATTCAAAGTGCTAGTTGTGCGGATGAAGTACAACTAGGACTGTGAATTTAGGTTGAATTTTCTCTATAAGCGCATCTATTTTGAGTTTTGCTATTTTTATATGTTATTTTTTTTGCATATTATAAGTTCTTTGAAATAATATTTAAAAAATGAAATTCCTTTGACGTGAGGGTGCATCTGTGTGTCCACATCGTGGACAACATCATCGACCTCGGGCCGACATTCCTTCACAACATGATGCCGTTCGAGAAGATGAATGGGGTTATCAAAGGATCCGTTCATAACATGTATCATCCCGAGGGAAGCATCATCCAGGGAGGCTCAGAGGAGAATGTGACAACAACGGCAGGAGGGAATAGCACGTGGACTAATTGGATCGACGGGACAACTTTCACCGGGCTAACTTAGTAGTGCTACAACACCTAGATGTGGTAGATGATTATGTGACACTGCACAGAAATCATCACAAAGAAGTACCATGATCAGGTGATGCGCAACACGAACGACGAAGTTACTATAGAGCACAACGCCACTTTCTTGCGTTGGTTCAAAGAGCAGGTTCCTGCTAATCCCCCCCGAAGAGGGTAGTGCAGACGGATTTCTCATACACGTCTTAGCACCGGGCCCCACACCCAAACTCGTGTCCTCTCAGGCATACGATATCAATGGGTACATGTTCTACAAGGAGTCCATAGACATGGACAATGATTACCGGAACTCAGGGGTGACGACTGAACTTAGGGGTACACGTTCTACATGAATGCGTGACCGACTCCATTGTTCTGTGTTAGGTGGGCTAAGGCCGTCGTAAGATAAAAACAATCATTTATATATATGTATGTATTTCGTGTACGGAACAATCATTTATATATATGTATGTATTTATTGTACATGGTTCCAGTAATATTCGCAAAGTGTGGCCGGGAGGGAGATGTTCTCGTCGTCGATCAACTACGTGTGTGCGAGGCCAAAAAGGGAGAAAGCAATACCAAAGAAAAATAAAAGTAAACAGAAAAGGAAAGGAAAATAATAAAAAGAAATGGAAAATCATAAAAAGGAAAAATAATATAGAAAAATAATAAAAAGGAAAAATAATAAAGAAATTAATGTTAGGAGTAGCGCTGGATTTTGGCCAGAGCTACTGCTAACTCAGCAGTAGCGCTAGTTCTATGACAGCGCTACTCCTAATTGTCCTAGGGCATTTAGCAGTAGCGCTGGATCAAAACCAGCGCTACTATTAAGTTAGTAGTAGCGTTGGCGCAAATCCAACGCTACTACTATGATTACTTAACCGACCCGAAACTTACATCTTCCTCCACTCCCTCCTCTCCTGCCTCCAACTCCCTCCCCTCCTGCAGTCGCCCTTGCCGCCGCTGCCACCGCCGCCGCCACCCCAGGTCAAACCCTACCCTCTTCCGACTGCTGTTGAGGAAGATGAGGAGAGGAAAAAGAGGAGGAGAGGAAGAAGAGGAGGAGGAGAGGAAGAAGAGGAGGAGGAGGAGAAGAGGAGGAGGAGAGAAAGAAGAGGAGGAGGAGAAGAGGAGGAGGAGGAGAAGAGGAAGGAGAGGAAGAAGAGGAGGAGGAGAAGATGAAGGAGAGGAAGAAGAGGAGGAAAAGAAGAACAAGATGGAGAAGAAGAAGAAGAATTATTTTTGTTAGAATTATTAGGGTTAGTAATATTTAGAATTAGTTTTTAGGTTAATTCTGTTTTAGAATTATTAGAGGAAGAGGATGAGAGGAAGAAAAGGGGTAAAAGAAGAAGAAGAAGGAGAATAAGAAGAGGAGGAGAGGGGAAGAAGAGGAAAAATAGAAAAGGAGAAGTAGAAGAGGAGAAGAAAATAAGAGGAGGAGAGGAAGAAGAGGATGAGAGGCAGAAGAGGAGGAGGAGAAGAAGAGGAGGATGAGAGGAAGAAGAGGAGGAGGAGAGGAAGAAAAGGAGGAGAGGAAGAAGGGGAGTAGGAGAGGAAGAAGAGGAGGAGAGGAAGAACAGGAGGAAAAGAAGAGGAGGTGAGGAAGAAGAGGAGGAGAGGAATAAGAGGAGGAAAAGAAAAAGAAGGAGGAGAAGAAGAAGAGGAAGGAGAGGAAGAAGAGGAGGACAGGAATAAAAGGAGGAAAAGAAGGAAAGTGCTCTTCTACACCCGAGCTCAAATGAGCTCAAGGTGAACAGTAAATTAGAAAAATATTTTTTGAAATGTTCAAAAAAATCTGATTTTTTTATAGTAAACTATGAAAATATTTCTAAGAGCTCTTAAAATTTCAGTACGAAATCACATTTATGGAAGTCGTGACAAAAAAACATTGATGTTTCAAAATGCTTTTGAAAGTAGCACTTCCATAGTTTCGATTTTGTTTTTTTTACCACAACTTCCACAAATGTGATTTCATGATGAAATTTTGTGAGCATTTGGGAAATTTTTCAAAGTTTACCGAGAAAAAATTCAGAATTTTTTGAACATTTTTGCAACTGTTTTCGAATTTACTGTTAATCGCAAAAACATCATGTCCGGAAAAGTACAAGAAGATGGAGAAGAAGAGGAAGGAGAGGAAGAAGAGGAGGAGAGGGAGAAGAGGAGGAAGGAGAGGGAATTGTGTTTTTTTAGGTTAATTCTGTTTAAAAATTATTTAGTTTAATTTTGTCGTGCATATGTGTTATCCATCTTATTATATCCATTATGAGTTCTAGGTGTGAAATATAAATCTGGATTTTTCTACGTTTTGTCGGAATGTCCGTGTGGCCTATGTTTTGCCGGAATGTTGATTCATTTTCATTCCAACACATTTCAGGCATTCCATATGTCCACCTTTTAGCAAAGGTCGTGCCAAAAATTTCCGTGAGTTTCGGCATGACTAATACTAGAAACTAGGACATATTGAGTGCCCGGGAATTGCTCAAAAGGGAATGAATCAACATTCCGACCAAATATAGTACCCGTTTATTATGCATGCTTATGTTTATATATAGATGTTTAATTCTTTTTATATTGTTATTGTATAATGTAGTTTTTTACTGTTTTTTAGTAAGTGTTTAATAGAAATAGTTTATTTAGTAAGTGTTTAATAGAAATAGATTAATCGGTGAGGGAGTGTCCACCATATATGAGAGAA
Organism: Hordeum vulgare subsp. vulgare; assembly: GCF_904849725.1. Taxonomy (NCBI): domain Eukaryota; kingdom Viridiplantae; phylum Streptophyta; class Magnoliopsida; order Poales; family Poaceae; genus Hordeum; species Hordeum vulgare. Next base: position 78,998,010 of record NC_058524.1, on the reverse strand, counting down.
GAAAAATGCCGACTGTTGTCATGGGGGTCGCTTCTCCTTCTTCTCCTTGTGCTAGATATTTTTTATACACTAGGGGAAGTAGGAGTAGAGGCCATCATCAACGGTTGAAAAATCGGTGAGGGAGTGTCCCCCATATATGAGAGAAGAAGAATGCCGACTGTTGTCGTGGGGGTCGCTTCTCCTTCTTCTCCTTGTGCTAGATATTTGTTATGCACTAGGGGAAGTAGGAGTAGCGACCATCATCGACGGTCGAAAAATCGGTGAGGGACTGTCCACCATGTTGCCGTTGCATATTGAGTAATAGTGATTTGTCATATAAGTTTCCTGGTAGTTGCCTTCGATTGATTTTAAATGTTTCAACTATGAACATAGGAAATGTCTGACGACGAAAGGGAATTTGTTATGTGGGAATACTGCGAAGACGAGCACGGCCTGTGCGACACGACTCACCTAGTTGGTGGTAGGCGCTTCAGCATCATGCTGGACGAGAACTTCGAAGTGGATACAGTAAGTCACAATGACACGTCTTTTTTCATAATTAAGCATGACTTCTTTTGCTTCAACTTATAATTATTATTTTTACCTATTCTACTAGCATATCCCCTGCCATGGAAGAATTTATGTCTTGGATAAGATTGGTTTCAGTATTGAAAAAACTATGGAGGTAAGGAGAGTTCACTTGATGACTGAGCATGGTTATACTTTTACCGTAAAGTTGTACAATGCAGACACCTAGTCCTATTTTGAATGCGAAAATTGGGAAGCACTATGCAAGGCTTATGCATTTGAGCCTAATATGCTTGTCACCTTTGATATTCATCCGGAAGATGAAATTGAAGGTAATGATCATCTACGAGAGGGGAACGTAGCATGGGAAACAAAAAAATTCCTACGCACACGAAGACCTATCATGGTGATGATAATCTACGAGAGGGAGATCGGATCCACATACCCTTGTAGATCACTAAGCGGAAGCATTAATAAACGCGGTTGATGTAGTGGTACGTCTTCACGATCCGTCCCATGAACCGTCTCACGATCCGTCCCATGATCCGTCCCGATCAAGTGCCGAACGAACGGCACCTCCGCGTTCCGCACACGTACAGCTCGATGACGATATCCGCCTTCTTGATCCATCAAGAGAGACGGGGATGTAGATGAGTTCCCCGACAGCGTGACGGTGCTCCGGTGGTGGTGGTGATCTATTCAAGTTACTAACACTTAGCAACTGAACTGGTATCTAATACCCTGGTGCTACTAGGAGTACTAGTAAGGTACACATCAATATCAGGTATATCCAATATACTTTTGTCGACTTTGCCAACCTTCTCTTCTACCGTTCCCCTCATAACAGAAGCACTTAGTCTCGGGTTTGGGTTCAACCTTGGGTCTCTTCACTAGAGCAACAACTGGTTTCCGTTCCATGAACTATCCCTTCTTGCCCTTGCCCTTCTTGAAACTAGTGGTTTTTCTAACCATCAACAATTGATGCTCCCTTTTGGTTTCTACTTTCGCGGTGTCAAACATCGCGAATAGCTCAAGGATCATCATATCTGTCCCTCACATGTTATAGTTCATCACAAAGCTCTAGTAGCTTGGTGGCAGTGACTTTGGAGAATCATCACTATCTCATCTGGAAGATCAACTCCCACTCGATTCAAGTGATTGTAGGACTCAGACAATCTGAGCACATGCTCAACGATTTAGCTTTTCTCCCTTACTTTGTAGACAAAGAATCTCGTCGGAGGTCTCATACCTCTCAACAAGGGCACGAGCATGAAATACCAATTTCATCTCTTGGAACATCTTATATGTTCCGTGACGTTCAAAACATATTTGGTGCCTCAATTCAAAGTTGTTAAGCATTACGCACTGAACTATCACGTAGTCATCAAAAACGTGTATGTCAGATGTTTGCAACATCCACTGACGACGCTCGAGGTACAACACACCGAGCAGTGCATTAAGGACATAAGCCTTCTGCGCAGCAATGAGGACAATCCTCAGTTTGCGGACCTAGTCCGCATAATTGCTACTATCATCTTTCAACTAAATTTTCTCTAGGAACATATCAAAAACAGTAGAGCTACAGCGCAAGCTACGACATTATTTGCAAAGACCTTTTCACTATGTTCATGATAATTGAGTTTAGCTAATCATATTACTAATAACTCCCACTCAAAATAGACATCCCTCTGGTCATTCGAGTGGCGTATGATCCAAATCCACTAACTCAAGTTCGATCATCATGTGAGTTGAGTATAGTTTCAGTGGTGAACATATCCATGTTGATCATATCAAGTATATGATTCATGCTCGACCTTTCAGTCTCTTGTGTCCCGAGGCCATGTCTGTACATGCTAGGCCCGTAAAGTTTAACCCGAGTGTTCCGCGTGTGCAACTGTTTTGCACCCGTTGTATGTGAATGTTGAGTCTATCACACCCGATCATCACGTGGTGTCTCGAAACGATGAACTGTCGCAACAGTGCACAGTCGGGGAGAACACAATTTTATATTGAAATTTTAGTGAGGGGTCACCTTATAATGCTACCGTCGTTCTAAGAAAAATAAGGTGCATAAAAGGATTAACATCACATGCAAATCATAAGTGACATTATATGGCCATGATCTTGTGCTTCTTGATCTCCATCACCAAAGCACCGGCATGATATTCATCGTCACCGGCGCCACACCATGATCTCCATCATCATGATCTCCATCATTGTGCCTCCATCGAGGTTGTCGTGCTATCTATGCTATTACTACTAAAGCTACTACCTAGCAATATAGTAAACGCATCTGCAAGCACAAATGTTAGTTTAAAGACAACCCTATGGCTCCTGACGGTTGCTGTAGCATTGCTAGCAGTCCCCGGCAACGACACTAGGAAAATGTTGTTGACGTGTTCCTGACTTGATGCCTCCACGGCAACGGAGCCAGAACTACTCCCAGATGCTCAACAATTAGCAATTGTCTTGCAATGGCCCACCAACGTGTGGGTTCACGACAGTTTTTGAGGGTAGAGTATTCAACCCAAATTTGTTGGTTCGCCAGACGGGAAGTGAAAGGATACTCTCAAGTATTAGCAACTAAATGTGTCAGATTCAACAACACCTGAAAGATTAGTATCTGCAAGCAAAGTATCAGTAGCAAAGTAGTATGATAACAACGGTGCCAGAAACGATCTGTTGACGGCAGACTATTCCTAACGGTTGTATCAATGCGCCGTGGACGGGAAATAGTCTTTTCCCGACAACGTCAAGAGAACAAGTATTGTAGCAGGTAGCAGAAGTGTAACGAGTAACAACAGTAGCAAGGAACAGCAGTAGTGACAGCAGTAGCAAGTAGCAATAGTAGCAAGTAACAACAGTAGCAAGTAGCAGCAGAGCAAAGCAAGTAACAACAGCAGCAACAATAGTAACAGCAGCAGAGCAAAGCAAGTAACAGCAGCAGCAACAGTAGTAACAGCAGCAGAGCAAAACAAGTAACAACAGCAGTGGGACAAACTCGTAGGCAATGGGTCGGTGATTTCTTTGGATGAAATTCATCATGCAACAGTTATAACACGGAGAGATATGTGGCTAGCTCCCGTTCGTCAATGTGATGTAGGCATGCATTCTGTGTGTCGTCATACATGCTTAGGGAAAAGAACTTGCATGACATCTATTGTCCATCCCTCCTGTGGCAGCGGGGTCCAAAAGGATACTACGGGATATTAAGGTTCTCCTTTTAATAAAGAACCGGAACAACGCATTAGCACTTGGTGAACACATGAACTCCTCAAACTATGGTCATCACCGAGTGGTTCCGGTTATTGTCACTCCGGGGTTGCCGGATCATAACACATAGTAGGTAACTACAACTTGCAAGATCTGATCTAAAACACACATATATTGGTGAGAACATAATAATTTCAGATCTGAAATCATGGCACTCGGGCCCTAGTGACAAGCATTAAGCATGGCAAAGTAGTAGCAACATCAATTTCAGAACATAGTGGATACTAGGGATCAATCCCCGTCAAAACTAACTCGATTACATGATAGATCTCATCCTACTCATCACCGCCCAGTGAGCCTACGAATAGATTACTCACGAACGATGAAGAGCTTCATGGAATTGGAGAGGGAAGAAGGTTTATGATGTCGATGGCGACGATTTCCCCTCTCCGGAGCCCAAAACGGACTCTAGATCTTCCCTCCAGATGAAGAACAGGATGTGGCGGCGCCTCCGTATCGAAAACGCGACGAAATCTTCTCTCTTGATTTTTTGGGACGAAAGTGAATTTATAGGGCTGAGTTTGGGGGCGGCAGAGCCACGTGGGCCCCACAAGCTTGGTAGCCGCCACTAGGGGGGCGGCGGCTACAGGGCTTGTGGCCCACTGGCCCATCCCCTCAGGTGGATCTTAGCGCAGGTATTTTTCATATTTTCCAAAAATATTCTCCATAAATTTTCAGGATGTTCCGAGAACTTCAATTCTGCACAAAAACAACACCAAGGCAATTTTGCTGAAAACAGCGTCAGTCCAGGTTAGTTCCATTCAAATCATGCAAATTAGAGTCCAAAACGAGGGCAAAAGAGTTTGGAAAAGTAGATACGATGGAGACGTATCAACTCGCCCAAGCTTAAAACCTTGCTTGTCCTCAAGCAATTCAGTTGACAAACTGAAAGAGAAAGAAAAAATTTGACAAACTCTATTTGATCTTGTTGTTGCAACTATGTTTAACTCATAACCAGAATTTCAGCAAGATCACAAGTTAACCACATAGGCAAGTGACACAAAGATCTCATGGTAAACTAATATCAATGGCATAATCAGCTAGCGAGCAAATAATAATGAGTTTCAGATACCAACAATTCAATCAAAACAAGCATGAAGCAATATGAATAGGTGGTATCTTGCTAGCTCTTTCTGAGACCGCAAAACATAAATGCAGAGCACTTTCAAAGATCAAGGGCTGACTAAACATTGTAATTCATAGCAACGAAGATCCAGTCATAGTCATACTCAATATCAATCAAAAGCAAAGCATAAAAGTGACAGAGGTGCTCTCTAATTGGTGCTTATACAAGAAGAGGATGACTCAACAGGAAAATAAATAGACAGGCCCTTCGCAGAGGGAAGCATTGATTTGCAGAGGTGCCAGAGCTCAAGCTTTGAAAACAGAGATAATAATTTTGGGTGGCATGCTTTCATTGTCAACGCAATGACCAAGAGTTCTCAATATCTTCCATGCTACTCATGCTATAGGCGGTTCCCAAACAGAAAAGTAAAGTTTTAACTCCTCCACCACCAATCAATCACACTCCACGGCGAGCCGAATCCTCGGGTACCGTCCATACTAACATCAATCCGGGGGGAGTCTTGTTTTACAGTAATGTTTTCGATTTAAGCGTAGAACTTGGCATTCCAATTACCGGCCCTTTCTCGTTAATGACAGTGAATAAACACATGTCGAGGATAACACGCCTAACATGGAAGATATCAATAGCCCCCTGTCACCACATGAGCGGTTCGGGCATGCAAAACATATTATTTCTTGAAGGTTTAGAGAATGGCACATGCAAATTTACTTGGAACGGCAGGTAGATGCCGCAAATAGGTAGGTACGGTGGACTCTCATGGAAAGACTTTTGGGTTTATGGAATTGGGTGCACAAGTAGTATTCCGCTTAGTACAAGTGAAGGCTAGCAAAAGACTAGGAAGCGACCAACTAGAGAGCGACAACAGTCATCAAGATGCAATGAGTTTGACTAACATGGAGTGCAAGCATGAACATGATATAAATCACCATGAACACGAACATCATAGAGGCAATGTTGATTTTGTTTCAACTACATGCATGAACATGCGCCAAGTCAAGCCACTTGAATCATTCAAAGGAGAATACCATCCTATCATACTACATCATAGTCATCTCAAAATCTATGTTGGCATTCAAGACAAACCATTATAAGCTCTCAGCTAATTAAGCATGGCATCAGAAACTATGATCTCTAAGTTGTCATTGCAAACATGGTTCTCTCACAACAAAGCTGAATCTCGGACGACAAGCTAGTCATATTTACAAAAACAAAATAGATAGAGTTCATACCAGCTTTTCCAGTCTCAGTTACTTCATCATATATCATCATTATTGCCTTTCACTTGCATGATCGAACGATGTGAACAATAATAAGATTGCTCTTGCACTGGACTAAGCTGAATCTGCAGGCAAACACAAAGGAGAAGACAAAGTAATATGGTTCTTTGAAACCTAAACAGGTATGCATGCAAGAGCCACTAAACATTGTAACCAATATCTTCTACCTTGACCCAAAGAAAAAGAAAACTATTTACACGGGAAAACTCCCAACAAGCAAAAGAAGAAAGGAAAATCTTTTTGGGTTTTCTCAAAATGACACAAAACAAGAAAACAAGAAAACGAGAATAAACTAGCATGGATAATATAGTGGCAAAGTGTAAACACTGACTAACAAAGTGAAAGCATAAGCATGAATGTAAGGTAGGTGAGAACACGTACTCCCCCAAGCTTAGGCTTTTGGCCTAGCTTGGTCAACTCCCAAGGCGGGAAATAACCAGCTCCGGGATACTCCAGAGCGGATTGTGGATGCCACTGCTGTGTGAGCTCCTCTGGCTCCCACTGATAAACTGGCGTCTGGTACTCGACTCGCGGCTCGGGCACGGGCACCTGTGGTTGGGCCAAGCCCCAATATGCGTAGATGTCCGAGGGCATAATAGTGTACCGGCCTGCATGAAGATCGAACAAAGAAGGAGCAAGCAAAGTAATAGTCTCTCGAGTACCCTGACTAAATACCAGGTTATAAATCATCCGTCTACTAGCATCTCTATCCAGAAAATCATGGCGAACCATGCTGTCATAATCCAGATATTTCTCAGGAAGAAGCATCTCTCCTTCCTCCCCCAGTCTAACGAGTATCTCAAAGTGTCTGGCAAGACGGGTAGCATAGATACCTACATAGACGACACCCTTTGAACGGTTTGTGTTCAACCGCTGAGCTACTATAGCACCTAGGCTATAAGTCTTATAGTTATAAAGGCCTTCGCGCAAAATCGCAAGGTCTGGAGAACTAAGTGATCCAGCCTCCCCACGGCCAATCAAACATTTTCCCACAAATAATGAGAAGTACCGAAGCACAGGAAAATGTATGCTAGCAATTCTAGCGCGAGACACTCCTCTCCCCTCTCCAACAACAATAGTACCTATGAAATCCTCCAAGTCCCGTGGACGAGGGTCATGAATATCCCCAACATAAGGTAATTTGCATACATTGCAAAAATCCTGTAGTGTCATGCACTGGGGGATGTCGTATAACATGAACTCAACCATGGGAGGATTCTTCCTCGGATAAAAGTTGAAGCTTTGAACGAAAATATTTGTGAGGAGGAGGTATTGTGAGCACTTATCTTCAACGAATGCGGTAAGACCTGCGTTCTCCACCAAGTAATAAAAGTCTTCATAAAGCCCAGCGACGCGCAAAAATTCATCACTTGGCCACTCGCACGCTCGAACTTTTGTGACTCGAGGAACCACATGCTTGGGGTGGTTCTTCTCATCCTCCTTGGGGTTACGGCTTGAAGAGCCTCTCAAGAACCTCCTCATCTTTTCCTTTTTCTCGCTCTGAAAAATTCTGAAATTTTAGAGACTTCGAAAGAAAAGTGAGTAAGGATTAACCCAACTTGTAGCAACTACTCCTACTAGTGCCTAGATACCGTATCACACGCTAAAACTAGTTGGGACAAGCTAAAATCAACATTTCAAGCTCAAGAACAGGGTCACCAAGGTAGCAAGAATACGCGAAGGATAAAGCACTAGAGCAAAAACTAATTGGACCAATGGAGGAGTCACTTACCAAGGAGTAATTTTCCCCAAAATGGTTCAGAGAATGGTGCTTTGAGCAAGGAGATCGAAAATCATAGCCAAATGAGCAAGAACACGGGTTTGAGCTGCGAAACAATTTTTTCTGGAGGTAGAAGAAGAGGTTGGGAGCTGGAATGACTGGAGGGGGTCCCTGTGGGCCCCGCAAGCTTGGTAGCCGCCACCAGGGGGCGGCGGCTACAGGGCTTGTGGCCCACTGGTGTGGCCCCAGGCCAGCTCTCAGTCCCAATATTTTTCAAATTTCCAGAAAAATCATACTAGATTTTCAGGACCATCGGAGAACTTTTATTTTCGGGGTATTTTTCTCCGTGACGCTAAAACAGGAAGGAGGAAAAACTAAACTAAATCTATCATTTTTCTTCTAAACAATAGAAAGTGAAAGCTTAAAACAGAGGTATGTGACTCTTTGATTCATCCATTTCATGGTCATCGAAAGAAATCCGTCAATGGGGTTGATCAAATCCTCATGACAAAACCTTTTCAAATCGCAAAAGGAAACGGAGAATTGTCGAATAGCCACTAAGTCACCTCAATGGGGATATGAATCTCCCCAACAAGAAAATCATACTTCATCTTAACACGAGGAATAGGGCATTCAAAGCTCCCAATAAGAATCAATAAAGTTTTTTTCGATAGCATTGATGCAACGTACTTGATATCGTTTCTTCGGAAAGTGCACTATATGCTCATTACCGTTGACATGGAAAGTGACATTGCCTTTGTTGCAATCTATAACAGCCCCTGCAGTGTTTAAAAGGGTCTTCCGAGGATGACAGCCATGGCATCGTCCTCGGGAATATCCAAGATAACAAAGTCTGTTAAGATAGTGGTGTTAGCAACCACAACAGGCACATCCTCGCAAATGCCGATGGGGAAAGCAGTTGATTTGTCGGCCATTTGTAGAGAAATTTTAGTGGGTGTCAACTTATCCAGTTCAAGTCTATGATAAAGAGAGAGCGGCATAACACTAACACCGGCTCCAAGGTCACATAAGGCAGTTCTTACGTAGTTTCCTTTAATGGAGCAAGGTATAGTGGGCACTCCGGGATCACCAAGTTTTTTAGGAGTTCCACCTTTGAAAGTGTAATTGGCAAGCATGGTGGAGATCTCAAGATCTAGTATCTTCCGTTTATTAGTCACGATATCTTTCATGTACTTGGCATATGGAGACATTTTGAGCATATCAATTAACCGCATATGCAGAAAGACGGGTCTTATCATCTCAACGAAGCGCTCAAAATCCTCATCATCCTTTTTCTTGGATGGCTTAGGAGGAAAGGGCATGGGTCTATCAACCCATGGCTCCCTTTCTTTACCATGCTTCCTAGCAGCGAAGTCATTCTTATCGTATCTCTTAGGTTGTGGGTTATCAGGATTAACCGTAGGTTCCATCTCCACATCCTTATCATTGCTAGGTTGATAGGGAGATCGGATCCACATACCCTTGTAGGTCGCTAAGCAGAAGCGTTAATAAACGCGGTTGATGTAGTGGTACGTCTTCACAATCCGTCCCACGAACCGTCTCACGATTCGTCCCACGATCCGTCCCGATCAAGTGCCGAACGGACGACACCTTCGCGTTTCGCACACGTACAACTTGATGACGATCTCTGCCTTCTTGATCCAGCAAGAGAGACGGGGATGTAGATGAGTTCCTGGGCAGTGTGACGGTGCTCCGGTGGTGGTGGTGATCTATTCCTGCAGGGCTCCGCCCGAGCTCCGCAGAAAACCGATCTAGAGGAAGAACTACGAACTAGAGGAGAGGGTAGCACGTGGCAAAGTTGTGTCTCAAAAATCCCTAAACCCTCTAGTATACATAGGAGGAGGGAGGGGCTAGCCTTGAGGCTCAAGGAGAGGCTCCTTGGCTCGGCCGAAGTGGAGGAGGGAGGAGTACTCCTCCAATCCCACTTGGATTAGGACTCCTTCCTAAATTGCCCACCTCTTTTCGATTTTCCACCTTTTTCCTCATAGGATTTCCTTGGATGACTTGTCAACCCATTAAGCCTTATTGCGCATCCAATAAACTCGTGTGGACCTCTTGGGGCGTGGTGGGCCCACCCAGTGGGCCCTAGAACCCATTCGTCACTCCCGGTACACTACGGGCAATGCCCGAAAACCTTCCGGAATCCAAATACAATCTTTCGATATATCAATCTTCATTTACGGACCATTCCGGGACTCCTCGTGACGTCCGGGATCTCATCTGGGACTCCGAACAAAACTTCGGTCACCAACAAATATAACTCAACTATACCGAAACGTCACTGAACATTAAGTGTGCAGATCCTGCGGGTTCGAGAACTATGCAGACATGACCTGAGACACTCTCCGGTCAATAACCAATTGCGGGACCTCGATGTCCATATTGGCTCCCACATATTCTATGAATATATCTATCGGTTTAACCTCTATGTCAAGGATTCAGTTAATCCCGTATGCTGTTCCCTTTGTCCTTCGGTATGTTACTTGCCCGAGATTAGATCGTCGGTATCTCCATACCCAGTCTTGATCCATGCCAACCCAACACACACCTTTGGAGATACCTGTAGAGCACCTTTATAGTCGCCCAGTTACGTTGCGACGTTTGATAACACACAAGGTATTCCTCCGGTGTCCGGGAGTTGCATGATCTCATGGTCATAGGAACAGATACATTGACATGCAGAAAACAGTAACAATAAACTAACACGATCATATGCTATGTTCATAGTTTGGGTCTTGTCCATCACATCATTCTCGTAATGATGTGATCCCGTCATCAAGTGACAACATTTGTCTTTGGCTAGGAAACCTTGACCATCTTTGATCAACGAGCTAGTCAACTAGAGGCTCACTAGGGATAGTATGTTGTCTATGTATCCACACATGTATTTGAGTTTCCAATCAATACAATTCTAGCAAGGATAATAAACAATTATCATGAACAAGGAAATATAATAATAACCAATTTATTATTGCCTCTAGGGCATATTTCCAACAGTTTCCCACTTGCACTAGAGTCAATAATCTAGTTCACATCACTATGTGATTGCAATGAACCTAACACCCATACAATTATGGGGTTTGATCATTTCTTGCTTGTGAGAAAGGTTTTAGTCAATGGATCTAAACCCTTCAGATCCGTGTGTGCTTTACAAATCTCCATGTCATCCTACAGATGTTGCTACTACGCACCATTTGGAACTATTCCAAATGACTGCTCCACTATATGAATCCGGTTTACTACTCATAGTTATTCGGATTAGTGTCAAAGCATGCATCAACATAACTTAAAATGCCTAGATAGGTAGTTTAATTTGTTCTTCACCCCTTGCCATGTTAACAACATTTTAATTTTGCCGTGTTAATAAATGGGAGTGAACTAAATAATTAAACGTGGAGTTTCGTCAATATGCAACTCGTTGCATATTGAACTTCACTTAATGTGTAGTGGTTGATTGTGTGAATTGTCATGCCGTGACTTGCATGTATTTAGTTACTCATGCATCATATGTGGATGGCATTTTGTGTTGTGCATCATGAGGTGAATATCATGTGTTGATGCTTGTTTCCGGTTTTCCCCATCTTGATAGAGTTCCGCAAGCGTGTCGGATATGAGGACCCGTTCGACTACGTCGGTACGTCTGCTTCACGGGGTCGTTCTTCTTCCAAGCGGGATCTCAGGCAAGATGACCATTTCCCCAGATACCATTACTATCATTGCCATGCTAGTTTTATCGTTTCTATCGTTTATGTCTCGTTGCCTACCACATGTTAAATATCAGCCTCTCTACAATGCTATTATAACCTTCAACCTGTTCGACCAAGCAAACCACTGATTGGCTATGTTACCGCTTGATTATCCATGTGTTAGCGTTGCTAGTTGCAGGTGTTCTTGCTTCCATATGAAAACATAGGTTCCTTGTTATATCACCATATTAATGCTATTTAATTTAATGCACCTATATACTTGGTAAAAGGTGGAAGGCTCAGCCTTTCTAGCCTGGTGTTTTGTTCCACCTTTGTAACATCCCAAAATTATAAATTTTGGAATGTTAATATAATTATTAGATTGATTGTTTGTTTGTTTGCTGAGTGACTGAAAATTGTGTGAAATTTGAAACTTTTCGAAACTTTTGAATGAGAGGGAATAAAATGACTTTCCCCTTCTCCGGTGAATTCAAATTCAATCTTTTAGAAGCAAAGAGAGAAGATGACATGACTTCTTCAACTATAAAGAATTTGAACAGAGATATTTGCATTGAATTATTTTGCATTTCCATTCGTTTTCTTCGTGCAACAAAATGCCGGGAAATACATTCTAGAGAGGAGGAACATGACCCTCGAATCCACGGGCATTTTGAAAGTTATTTGAACCCTCAAACTTAGAGGGTCATTTGAAAATTATTTGCAAAAGAAAATAAACTTTTTAGGCAATTTTGTGAAAATAATTTTTCCTGAAGTTTTTATTTTTGCCGTCGAAAAATGCCCATCATTTATATTTTATTTTTCTGATAATTTTAGTATATAAAAACTCTTTATTCCGAATTGATTTGATTTCCTTTTTAACGTTTTAGTTTCCTAGTTTTGAAAATAGGAATAGAATCACTTTTATTAGGAAATAGGAGCTGGCCCAATTAAGCACTTTCCAAATTTGGCCCAAGAAGATCATCTTCTTCCTCTATCTCTTCTCCACGTGACAGAACCTTTCCTTCCATGGAGAGGAGAATCCCCACCTCCGGGATTCGCGAAATCCTTTCCTTCCCAGCGCCTCCCGTCGCCTCTATAAGAAGCCCCACGTCCTCCTCGTTCCATTCCCGTTGAAACCGCCGCCTCTCCTCGACTCTAGCTCGCGCACCCCTCGCCGGAGTCGTCACCGGAAAACTCGCCAGAGAACTCCACCACCGTCGGCCTCCTCCACCACTCCTCCCTGCCGAGCCCACCTCACCCCGCCACCACCTCCCCACCCTTCGGCCACCCTCCTGCACCCCCTCCACCACCCCCTGCTGCCCCTTTCTCCACCTCCCCATCACCATTGCCACAAGCAGCAGCAACCAACAGTTTTTTTTCCACCACCTCGCCCCCACCAGCAGTTTTTTTCCACCTCGCCCCACCCCCGTGCACTCCCCCACCTTCGCCCCCCTTCCCCACCGGCCCCTACACAACCCACCGGAGCTCCACCACCACCCTTCCCCTCGGCCACCATCAGCCACGGGCAGCTCTCCCAGCCGAGGTAACCTTCCCCCTCCTGTTTCTTGTTTTGTTTTAGTTTTAGCCCTTAGATCTTAGTTGGATGGTATAGATTAGATTCTAAAGTACCTCTTCGGTTTATATTATTAAACCAGCGGTTTTATTCCACTTACTCAATTAGCCAGCAAGTTTTGCTTAGCCTCGGCCGTTTGCTCCGAGCGTTGCAACAAACGCACCCCTCGGCCTATAGCAACATGCCACGTGTACCCCTCTGTTAGCTACTAGTTAACTTCAGTTTTTTCTGTCTAAATTGCAAAAATAGAAAGTTTCTGTTTTGTTTTGGCCACAACTTTTGATCCCGAAGTCCAATGACATTGATTCTTTTTCCAGTAGCTCACAAAGTTCCTGTAGTTTTTAAAAAACATATAATTTGTCTATGTTTGAAATTTTCAAATATAAGTTAGATCAGATTTAGTTTAAACCTTGTTTTGCTTATTCCAGGAGTTTAAAAATAGATTTTAATTTGATTCCTTTTGGTGCTGATCACTAGTGATCTTATTTATCAGTGGTAAAAATTTCAGATTTGTTTGAGTATTTTAGCTCACTGTTTCATGTGAAACAATTTCTGTTTCACCTCTTTTAAGATTTCGGCTAATTCCTTTTCTATTTTTGTTTTAAAATATTTTCTTTATTATTTCAGAAACATTATTGTTTTGTTTATGTTACTTAACAGTAGTTTTTCAACAAGTTTTTATTTTAGTTTTATTTTTTTTCATGAAATCAATTCTAGTTCCTTAGTAACTTGCAATTGGTTTCCGCACTGTTTCAAATCCCGTTTGGGAATACTTTCAAAAGGTTTTGTGAAAAATACTTTATTTTATCTTAGTTAAACTTATATCTTAGTTCCTTGTTATTATTTTATGTTAGACAAAAAAAACTATTTAGTGTTTGACGTAGTAGAAGACTCCCTAGTCTTATTTGAAGTTTCTTTCGGATTCCTATTCGCTCTCTCTTTTGTTTTGATTGCTAGAATTGATTGCTAGTATGAGTGCTTATGTGAATGATATGTTTGTTATATAGATTTCATCGGAGAGTGACGAGTAGTCTATCAAGTTATTTTCTCGAGAAATTATTCTTCATCAAGTAATACTAGGCAAGTCACTTTGATCATACTATCACCTATGTTTTATGCATCGTAGTTCTACCATCCTATGCCCAATTGCATGCTGAGTAGGTACTTGGAAATTTTAGTATAGATTGTAGTATCATGTGGTAGGCACACAACAACCCCGATACTTGGCCCTGGGACGACAAATTTCATATTGCTATGCTTGAGTAGACGGGATTTCGGTTGAGTACATAACACGAGTGATGCGAGGTTGATTAAATAATAAGACCGGTTAAGACAAGACTTTTCAAGACCTTGGACGCAATGCAACTCTGGGTGAAGGACGGTTGATCGGCTCCTTGGAGAACCCAGTGGATGACCCGGGATGCTGGAGAGGCCATGACATCCTGCGGAAAGCTTCACCCAGGCTCAAAGAGACGGACGGATATTTTCAAGACCCAAGGCTTACCTGCACAGCCACAAGTCATTATGGGCTCTGGCTTGGTTGGACAACGCGGCGACTCTGGACACGCGGTGCTAGCAGATGTAGAAGAACGGTAGGAATGGATGGGCACCGACAGGGATTCAGAGGGACCCGTTGAAAGACCATGTTTTGATCATCCGGTCTTCAAACACCCTGAAGTGCGAGGACATACACGGAGGCGATCAAATCTTGTGGGGAACGTGTGCAAAACTCTGCAGAGTACTCAAACCTAATCGATTAGCCGTGTCCACGGTCATGGACAACTTGAGCCAAAGGAACTGAAGTTATCTGGATTTCTCAACACCATTAAATATATTTGATGAGGGTAATTATTGACAACTCGGGTACGAGAATTGGTTGGCGGAACCATCTCGTTAACAACCAACAATGTAGTAACATTTTGCTTTTAGCCCTCTCTTGTTGTAGGAGAAAACTTGCTTTTCGCTAAAAACCTATAGCCCCACCTGCCATATATGCATATAGTATAGATGATTACTTTTCACCCCTCTCTTATGTGACTTGCCGGCATATTCAATATGCTGACCTACACGGCTGCAACGTCTTATGTTGCAGATATTTTTCTTCGACGAGTAAGAGTACGATTCAGAGTTACGGTCTACACTCAACTTGCCATTGGTGTTTATTGGGACTCCACTCCCTTGACTGCTTCCGCTGAAATAATTAAGGTATATATTAGTTTTACGCTATTTACATGTGGTTGCACTTTGATATATACATTGATGTACTGTGTGTGCCAGCATACTGATCCAGGGATGGCACAGAAACACAGAGGCTTGACTCGTCTTGAGTCGGATCGCTACAACCTTTGCCCCCTTAGTTTCGGCTACCCTTGTTATGTTCCATAATTGAGCGCTCCTAACACGATCGGGGTTGTTATGGGGACCCCCTTGATAATTCGTTTTAGATTAAAGCTAGTCTGGCAAGGCCCAACTTTGGTACTACAATTTTGCCTAATAACCTAATAAAATTGCATAGGGACTTTCCGGACCCCGAGGATAATTAATCAACCCCCGGGCCAATGCTCCTCATGAGTGTTGGTCCAAACTGGGCAGACTGCGGAGCCACCATGGGGCAACTCGAGGTTTGGTACCCGTAGGATGTTACATCCGTCGTGTCCTGAGAATGAGATATGCGGCTCCTATCGGGATCGTCGACACGTCGGGCGGCCTTGCTGGATTAGTTTAACGAAATATCTCGTGCATCGGGATACCGGTGATGCTTTGGGTAATCTCAGAGTTGAGGTTTTCCACTAAGAAGTCCGACGAGATCGCGAGTGTTGTGATCGAGGATTTCTATGCGGCTTGTGGTAATTTGTGATGGACTAGTTGGAGCACCCCTGTAGGGTTAAATATTTTCGGAAAGCCGTGCCCGCGGTTATGTGGCAACGTGGAAACTTTGTTTAACACTGGTTCTAGATAACTTGAAGTTAACTTAATTAAAACATGCCAACTGTGTGCGTAACCATGACTATCTCTTTCGTGAGTTCCTTCTCCGGTCGAGGACACGGTGGGGTTATGTCTGACGTAGGTAGGTGTTCAGGATCATTCATTTGATCACCAGTAGTCACGTCCGCTATGCGTAGATCTTCCCCCCTCTTATCTCTTGTACTCGTAAGTTTAGCCACCAAATACGTGCTTAGCCACTGCTGCAACCTCACCACTTTACCATGCCTCACCCAATTAAGCTTTGCTAGTCTTGATACCTTTGGAAATGAGACTTCTGAGTCCCCTGTGGCTCACAGATTACTACAACACCAGTTGCAGGTACAGTTAAAGGTTACTTGACGCGAGCGCGTTGATTGTTCATTTGGAGTTGCTTCTTCTTCTTCATCATCGATCTAGGATGGGTTCTAGGCCGGCAGCCTGGGATAGCAAGGATGGACGTCGTTCTTCTTTTCTCGTTTGTTTTCGTCCGTAGTCGGACACTGTTCTTCTTCATGATGATTATGCATTGTACTGTTGTGACTCTGATGTAGCTTGTGGCGAGTGTAAGCCAATTCTATATATATCTCATCTTTTTAGTACATGTACTTGTAAAGACATCCATTCTTGCGACACGATGAGATGCGCTTCTATCCCTGACAAGGCCTTCGTGCCAAATTGAGGATAGGGTCGAATCTTGGCCGTGACATACCTGCACAAAAACAAACAAGCTTGCACCCAACGCTATAAAGGGGTTGTCAAACCCTTCAAGATTGATTGCAAAGTGAGATCTGAAGGCGGAAAGTGCAACAAAGTAAAAGTGTAGGGCTGAAAATATGATATGAAGTAGACCCGGGGGCCATAGTGTTCACTAGAGGCTTCTCTCATGATAGCAAATATTACGGTGGGTGAACAAATTACTGTCGAGCAATTGATAGAACCGCGCAAAGTCATGACGATATCTAAGGCAATGATCATACATATAGGCATCACGCCCGAGACAAGTAGACCGATACCTTCTGCATCTACTACTATTACTCCACACATCGACCGCTATCCAGCATGCATCTAGTGTATTGAGTTCATAACAAACAGGGTAACGCCTTAAGAAAAATGACATGATGTAGAGGGATAAATTCATGCAATAGATATAAACCCCAACTTTTTACCCTTGATGGCAACAACATGATGCGTGCCTCGCTACCCCTTCTATCACTGGGTGAGGACACCGCACGGTATGAACCCAAAACCAAGCACTTCTCCCATTGCAAGAACTGTAGATCAAGTTGGCCAAACGAAACCCACAACTCGAAGAGAATTACAAGGATATGAAATCATGCATATAAGAGATCAGAAGAAACTCAAATAAGATTCATAGATAACCTGATCATAAATCCACAATTCATCGGATCTCGACAAACACACACTACACCACGACACTACATCCCTAACAACAAGGTTGGTGGGGAATACAGGTTTCGCCGATAGGCAGACAGTCGGGAAAGACTATTGCCGACCGAACATGTCCGTTGGGGAAAGTCCAGACGGGAAAGGCCTTTCCCGACCGATATATCTTTCCCGACCGTCTTCTTGTTGGCGATGGGGTATCTTTGCCGACCAACATTCTGTTGGGCCTACCTTGGACCTTTCCCGACCAACAATCTATTGGGGCTACCATGGGCCTTTCCCGACCGACTATCGGACAAGGAATTCTTTCCCGACCAACAATCTATTGGAGCTACCATGGGCCTTTCCCAACTGACTATCTGACAACATATTCTTCCTCGACCAACATTCTGTTGGGCCTAGCATTAGCCTTCCTGACCACGTTTTTTTTGCCAACCAACACCCGTTAGCCCTCCCATAGGTGGACGTCAAATTACCAACAAAATATATATCAAGTTACATAATTCATAACATAAATGTGCATCTCATCCAAAAATATTGAGCCAGATGCAAACAATAACAACACACATTCATTAATCTTCACATATAAATATATCATCTGTTATAACAACCATCTAAGTTTCCTATGAACTAATGTAACAAATTATGTAGAGGAAATATTATGGTTCATTGTGTAAGAGCAAAAATTCCTCGCTTTCTTTTCTATGTCTTGGAGGCACATCATCTGCCTTGGCTCCATGTAGTGGGAAACTATATACCCATCCTGAAAGCCTTCCACCCAGATCCTTGTGTCGTTCTTGTACTTGACATCAAAGCCTTCATTCTACATCTCATTGGAGAACGTACTCCAGTTTGAACATCTGCAAGTCCAAATCCCTGGTTAATATATCCGCACAATAGCTGGAGAATATGATATTTTGTCTAAGTTGCCTTCGACATCATTTTATACCAAAAAATAAATAAAGAGAATTCATTAGCACTGATGGGAAAAGGGATACCTTTAGCTCCCCTCTTTAGTGTTTCCTGTAATTTCTTTTGCTATATCGTGAGATACATGCAAAGACTAATAAATCAGACGACTAAGAATAGGTAGTGGTGAAACCATTTGCTAAATGAAAGGATAATTCTCTTCAGGTGATGGGGGGTAACTCTCTTGAGGCCATTCCTGCATAAATGAAAGTAGTAAGAAATCAGATGATTAAGAAAAGGTAGCAGCGAAAGCATTTGCTAAGCAACAAATTTACCCATTAGGGCAGGTGGCGCCTTCAATATTTGCAAATCAGTGACATGCTCAAAGTCCTCTGTTGTAGGCAAGCCACTTGCTATCACAAACAACAATTAAATATCTCTTTCAATCATTAATTCACGCACAAATCCAGGCTTCAAATCCTGGCAAAAATCATCATATGATTAGTAATGTGAACATACTATGAAGCAAGAAAAAAATTGTTCCGTAATCAGAGTATGAAAAATTACTTTCACAGACCATCATAAGACACCACAAAAAGATACCCTTGTTTGAAGGGATAATATTATTTAGGTTCTACATTTTTTTCATTTTAGGCTGTGTGCCTCAAAGTTTAAATGTAACTTTGAAGCCAAGATATGTTTGTGACCATTGCCCACCATGCTACTACATTTTTAGAAAACAAACATGTGTAACCAGTTCATGAAAGTTTATGTCAAGCCTGCTATCAAAAGAAAAAAACATGTGTAACCAGTTCATGGAAGTACTTTTTAGAAAACTACAAAACAACAATGAAGCTTAATTAACGGTTGCACATAAAGAACTTTGGTGCTTCAAGGGTTTCTTTATTTCCATGAACCTAACCAGCAGAATTTTTTTGAAGATATTATTAAATTTAGGCCCTAGTTCAAATCTGCACATGGCAGGCACAAATGGAGGGCGATAGAGATGCCAAGTAAGAGAGTGAGATCTTACCGATGTCATTTCCACCATGGATGACTTGCCCCTGGTCACTCTTAGTTAGTTGGGGGCGATGAGTGTCAAAACAATGACTCCCTTCATTCCTAAATATAAGTCTTTTCAAAGATTCGAATAAGGGACTACATACAAAGCAAAATGAGTGAATATACACTCTAAAATATGTCTATATACATTCGTATGTAGTTTCTTATTGGAATCTCTAAAAAGACTTATATTTAGAAATGGAGGGAGAAAACTTTAATAAGCAGCAACCAGAAGAAGTACATCGCTATATAGCTTTGTACATTGACTAGTAACAATCAATGCTGGTTTATCTGTTCTTTTATGTCTCCCTAGCTCAATGTCACTTGTTACATGGTGATGTATATAGTTCATAGCTTACATGGTTCGATAGAATTGTCAAATTGATTCATGAAAATAATTTTTAGAAAACAAAACCAATAATGTTGCAAGTCAACATAAAAGCACTTTACTGCTTCAACCAGAGGGTAAGAAACAAAGGTAGGCCAGAGTTCTCACAAGAGGATGTCTCTGACACGGTAGATGCCTGCCAACCCTGATTCAACAAGCAACCATTCACAACAATGAACTGCGACAATCTGTCATACCCTGCATCTCTGGTTCTTTCTTTGCTTCAGGTTCTAACATCTCCTCTGAAACTTCTTGAATGTCTCTCTAGGGATGAGCTCTAGAACAACATTGTCATAAATGTTAGCAATAAACAAAGTACATAAAAAAACTATGAATATGTCGGCGAAGGGTAAACACCTAGCTCAGTATATGGATTGAACATACTGGTGGTTAAATTTTGACCAGTGTGGAAAAGAGAGCAATAATAGATTCTTCTCAAGAAGACATAAATCCAAGAGTCTATCTGTTTGTTGTTAGCGCAATGTGGGGTCAATATTATGTGTATGTTCACAATAACATCAGGTATCTCTATGGATTGGAATTTTTTTGCTAGGTTTCCATAACTTGACCTGATTATATGGTGAAATTTGTGTGAATACCAACAAACATCAAAAACCAACAATTAGACTGTGTTCTACTAGGAGTGAGCTAGTGCCTAGAAAAATGATCACTTCTAGTTACTTTTGCCTACTTCAATCCCAACGGATGAACTTGTCTTTTGCTTGTCCGGACCATGTTTCATACTCAGGAAATTATGAGGCCAACCCGATTGGGAAAAGGAGACATGAAACCATCAATGGTACAAGAAATAGTTTGATTTCCTTTGTATTTATATTTTTCAAATATACTGGAAGCAGGGCATAAATAAGATGCTCTTCAGGTTAAATTTTAGGTTAAAGTTCTGCATCCAGGGCACCAATCACTAGCGTCATATAGTTCTTTAGATTAATACACATGAAAGAACCACACACTTGTGGTCACATCATCATAAACTAAATCTCGAGCTTGAAATAAGTAATTGCAAGCATGTGCAGCCTCTCTTTGCATATAACAATTTTCTACCGGCACCTTGCTTAGAAAGTTACAGAGTAGTGTTTTAGTATTTGTACTTGCAATCGAGGCTCTTGGGGAGGTATTGTGCGGCCTAGAAGATTTTCAGGTTGACGTTTCACTTGATGAAGGAGTGACAATTGACCTACATACAGCCATTAACAAACCAATCAATTGCCACTAACTAACCAAGAAAATCAGAGATTTATATACCCTACATGACCCCAAATTGTAGACACTGAGGTAACAGTTTTTAGAGCCAATTGATCCACATAGTTAGCACAATTCAGAATCCTAGCAGATAAACATTGCATGTCCATGGGGCGTGGTGTACAGTCAAGCATATGGGTGGCAAGGCATGGAGCCATTGTTTTCTTCATAAATCATGTAGTACATGTAGAAATAGCTTCCAACTCCACATATCATAAGCCTGCACATGTGAAATGAAAGTTACGGATTCCCACTAAAAAAATCAAGCGGGTCTATTTCTGAAGATAAAGTCCTTGTCTCATTGGAAATACCTACGGAGTCAATACCTAACATGAGAGGTGGCCAAAGCCATGCCTTTTAAAGGACTATAACCAGCCCACTATCCTAATCAGATCTGGCAAGAGGCATCTCGGAGCATACCTTCTTGGCCGGCCACATCTACATGCGATGGTTGGGCTTGGGCGTGGAAGAAAATTGCAGTCATCGGCGATGGCAGGACCACCTGTGCATATAGAGCGGTGTGGTGAGCAATGGGGGATGGTGGGATAAGCGGGATAAGAGAAGAGAGCACCTGGCGACAGAGGGTGCTCGAGCGTGTAGCGGCGCGGAGAGAACCTGACGGCGGGGGTTGCTTGAGCGCGTGGTGGAGCGGAGAGCACCTGACGGCGGAGGCTGCTCGAGCGTGTGGCGGCGGAAAGAGCATCTTCCGGTGAAGAGCAGGTGAGCGCGGAGGATAGAGATTTCGAGCGCGGCGACGACCATGTGGTGTGGGGTTGGCGGTGCATAGGCTGGAGTTAATGAGCGAGATGGAGAGGGGGTTGCGTCCTTGCCAGCTCGAGAGCACGCAGCCGGTAGCACAGAGCAGCGACGACGGCGGAGAGAGCTTGAGCGTGGCGGCGGATCTAGAAACTGGGCGAGGGCTTGAGGGATTTGGGGGAATTTAGGAGAGAAAGAGGAAAACGGAGAGGGATTTTTTCGTGGGCTTGGGTAGTTTTGGCGCTAACTTTTTCTGTTCCCACCTGCGCAACTGGTTGGCCCAATTAGCCGCCAACAGTCGGTCGGTATTAATCCCCGACCGATAGTCATATGGAACTCCACGTATTCCCGACCGACAACCGGATATTAAATATATGAGCATTCCCGACCGACGTTCAGTTGCCACACATATTCATTACCGACCAACTGTCTGATATAACTGTTCCTAACTAACAGTCCGATGGTATAAGAGACTTTTCCCAACAGTCATTGGTAGGTAATTCTGGTGCGTGGTGTAGTGACACCGCAAAAGAGGATTACATCGGATAGATCTCCATGAAGATCATGGAGAACTTTGTATTGAAGATCCAAGAGAGAGAAGAAGCCATCTAGCTACTAGCTATGGACCCGAAGGTCTGTGGTGAACTACTCACGCATCATCGGAGAGGCAATGGTGTTGATGAAGAAGCCCTCTGTGTCCGAATCCCCCCTCCGGCAGGGCACCATAACGTGCCCCAGATGGGATCTTGCGGAGACAGAAGCTTGCGGCGGCGGAAAAGTATTTTTCGTGGCTCTCTCCCGTGGTTTCAGATTTTTTGGGGATTTATAGGCGAAAGAAGTAGGGCAAAGGAGCCACGGGAGGCGCACAAGCCTGCTAGGCGCCCCCAGGCCACGACTAGGGGGCTTGTGGCCTCCCCCGGGACTCTTTGCCTTGGTTCCCAAGATCCCTGTGTATCTTCTGTTCCGGGAAAAAAATCTTTTCGGAGGTTTTATTCCGTTTGGATTCCGTTTGATATTCTCCTCTGGAAAAGGTCAAAAACACGGAAAAAACAGGAACTGGCACATGACACTGAGTTAATAAGTTAGTCCCAAAAAAGATATAAAATGCATATAAAACATCCAAAGTTTGACATGATAATAGCATGTAACCATCAAAAATTATAGATACGTTGGAGACGTATCAAGCATCCCCAAGCTTAACTCATGCTCGTCCTCGAGTAGGGAAGTGAAAAATACTGAATTTTTGATGTGGAATGCTACCTAACATATTTGTCCTTTGTAACTTCTTTCATGTGACATGAATGTTCAGATCCGTAAGATTCAAAACAATAGTTTGCTATTGGCATGAAAACAATAATACTTCAAGCAAACTAGTAAGGTGATCATAAACTTTTGAAATAACAAGGCCAAAGAAAGTTATCCCTACAAAATCATATAGTCTGGCTATGCTCCATCATCCCCACACAACGAATTTAAATCATGCACAACCCCGGTATTGGCCAAGTAAGTGTTTTTGCACTCTTATTTTCTCAAACTTTTTCAACTCTCAAGCAATACATGAGCGTGAGCCATGGATATAGCACTATAGGTGAAATAGAGTGTGGTGGAGGTTGTGAAGCAAAGAGGAGGAGATGGTCACATCGACTCAGCGTATCAATGGGCTATGGAGATGCCCATCAATAGATATCAATGTGAATGAGTAGGGATTACCATGCAACGGATGCACTTAGAGCTATAAGTGTGTGAAAGCTCAAAAGGAGAACTAGTGGGTGTGCATCCAACTTGCTTGCTCACGAAGACCTAGGGCAATTTTGAGTAAGCCCATCATTGGAATATACAAGCCAAGTTATATAATGAAGATTCCCACTAGTATATGGAAGTGTCAAAACAAGAGACTCTCAATCATGAAGAACATGGTGCTATTATGAAGGACAAGTGTTGAAAAAGATAGTAACATTTTCCCTTCTCTCTTTTTCTCTCATTGTTTTTGTTTGGGCTCTTTGGCCTCTTTCCATTTTTTTATTTCCTCACATGGGACAATGCTCTAATAATGATGATCATCACACTTTTATTTACTCATAGCTCAATGCTTAGAACAATGATGACTCTATAGGAAATTCCTCCGGCAATGTACCGGGATGTGCAACGATCTAGCTTAACGTATGACGTTGAAACATCTTGCTAGCTATCTTACGATCATGCAATGGCAATCTGAAAGTGACGGCACAAGTCATGAAATGGAACGATGGGAGTTGCATGGCAATGTATCTCGGAATGGCTATGAAATGGCCATGATAGGTAGGTATGGTGGCTGTTTTGAGGAAGGTATATAGTGGTTTTGTGCACCGGCGAAAGTTCCGCGGCACTAGAGAAGCTAGCAATGGTGGAAGGTGAAAGTGCATCTATACCATGGACTCACATTAGTCATGAAGAACTCATATACTTATTACGAAAGTTTTATTAGTAATCAAAACAAAATGCTAAACGCATACTCCTAGGGGAAGGGTTGGTAGGTGTAAGCCATCGTGCTTTCCCGACCGCAACTCAAAGGATGACAATCAATAAATCAATTATGCTCCGACTTTCTAACATAGTGGTTCACCATGCGTGCATGCTACGGGATTCACTAACATCAACACAAGTATTTCTAGATTCACAAAACCCTACTAACATAACTCTAATATTACCAAATCCATGTCTCAAAACTAGTTGAGAGTAATCAAACTTCTCTTACTAATCAATTCACATGAATATGGAAGTTTTTATTGTATCCTCTTTGGATGCCTATCAACTTTAGGACTACTTTCATAGCACAAGCTAATGACCAAGTTACTCAGAGAGAGCACTCTCAAAAAGATGTAAGTGAAGATCGAGAGTTCTTATTTCTCCAAAATATAACACCGCGGTTCTCTAAAAAGATCTAAGTAAAGCACTAGATAAAAGTTTTCTAGCTCAAAATATATAAGTGAAGCACATGCGAGCTAAATTGCCTAACTCAAAAGATATAAGCGAAGCTCAATGAGTATTGTAGCAAATCCACGATGAGTGCATGTCTCTCTCAAAAGGTGTGCAACAAGGATGATTGTGACACAACAAAAAGAAAATACTCCTATGATACACGACGCTCCAAGCAAAGCACATACCATGTGGTGAATAAAAATATAGCTCCAAGTAATGTTACCGTTGGATTCAAGACGAAAGAGGGGATGCCTTCCCGGGCATCCCCAAGCTTAGGCTTTTTGGTGTCCTGGAATTTGGCTTGGGATGCCTTGGTCATACCCAAGCTGGAGCTCTTTCCACTCTTTATCTCATAGTCCATGAGAACATCACCCAAAACTTCAAAACTTCACAACACAAAACTTAAACAGAAACTCGTGATATCATTAGCATAAGAAAGCAAACTACCAGCTATTTCGGTACTGTAGCAAACTTGATTTCTATTTATATTGGTGTTAGGTTACTGTATTCTCACTATTCCATGGCTAGTACCCCCCCCCCCCCGATACTATCCATAGTTTCATCAAAATAAACAATCAACACAACAAAAACAAAATGTGTCAAATACAGACCAGTCTGTAGCAACCTGTATACTTCGTATATTTCTGGTATCTCAAAAATTCTGAAAAATTACGACAATTTGGGAAATTTGCATATCAACCAGAAGAAAAAAAGAATCAACTCAAAAGCTCTTTCTGCACAGGAATGAAAAAAAATGTGATCGAAAAGTTTATGTCTTTTTCAGCACGATCAAACAACCATCACCAAAACTAGTCATAAAGGTTTTACTTGGCTCAAACATAAAAAGAAACACAAAAGACATGGTCATAACAGAATTATGATGGTGTGGACACAACAAAACAGAAAGCAAAAAAGCAAAGATAAATTCATTTGGGTTGCCTCCCAACAAGCGCTATTGTTTAACACCCTTAGCTAGGCATAAGGCGATAGAATCACGTATCGTCGTCTTTGGTACTCAAACCATAAGTAGGGTGAACACTCAACATTTTAAGATCTTCATCTTTCTTACTAGATGGTTCACCACTGGTTTTAGGAACAAAGACAAACTTGGTGGCCTTATTGTGGGCAAGATTTGGACTGTTCTGAACAGCAGCAAAAGCGGAACCCAAGTTGGTTATGACATCCTCTAGTTTGCCAATTCTAGCGGAATCATGACCTAGTTTTCCGTTAACTGTGGGTTCCCTCTCCTTTCAATTTTTCAAAGTCATTCCCACCTTGGATCCATACTAAGTGATTTGATTGTGGATCTTTTTATCCAAATTTTCAATGAGTTCAATCGTAGCAGTAGGCATTACATGCTCCAAAGTTAAGGTAGTTCCATTGTACATGAGTGGGGGCGAACCTACCAAATTTATTAAAGCACCATAAGAATCAAACATATGGATATCCAAGAAATTTCCGCCTATGATGGTGTCAAGAACATACCTATTCCAAGGGGAAATACCCACATAAAAACTGCGAAGTAGGACGGTAGTAGATTGCTTACGAGTAGATCTATTTTGAGCATTGCAAATCCTATACCAAGCATCCTTTAAGTTTTCTCCCTCAATTTGTTTGAAATTAAGAACTTCGCTCTCGGGAGTATCGTTCGAAGCGGTAGGTCCAGCAATGGGGATAGGTAGACTATCCCACACAAGCAAGCGGAAAGCAAGCGAAAGAAAAGAGAGAACGAAAAAGGCAAATATTTTTCGTAATTTTTGTTTTTTAGAAGTGGGGGAGAGGAAAACGAGAGGCAAAAAAGGTAAATGCAAGAGATGAGTTTGCGACAGTTACTTGGATAAGCTTCACTTTGAATAGTCCCCGGTGCCAGAAATTGACACGTTGGAGGGAGACTATTCTTGACTTGATGCTCCCCGGCAACGGCGCCAGAAATTCTTCTTGCCACCTCTTGAGCTTGCGTTGGTTTTTCCCTTGAAGAGGAAAGGGTGATGCAGCACAATAGCAGTAAGTATTTCCCTCAGTTTGATAACCAAGGTATCAATCTAGTAGGAGTATGAAGGCAAGTGTCCAGAGTACGTGCAGAAAAACAAACAAGCTTGCACCCAACGCTATAAAGGGGTTGTCAAACCCTTCAAGATTGATTGCAAAGTGAGATCTGAAGGCGAAAAGTGAACAAAGTAAAAGTGTAGGGCTGAAAATATGATGTGAAGTAGACCCGGGGGCCATAGTGTTCACTAGAGGCTTCTCTCATGATAGCAAATATTACAGTGGGTGAACGAATTACTATCGAGCAATTGATAGAACCGCGCAAAGTCATGACAATATCTAAGGCAATGATCATACATATAGGCATCACTCTTGAGACAAGTAGACCAATACTTTCTGCATCTACTACTATTACTCCACACATCGACCGCTATCCAGCATGCATCTAGAGTATTGAGTTCGTAACAAACAGAGTAACGCCTTAAGCAAGATGACATGTTGTAGAGGGATAAATTCATGCAATAGATATAAACCCCATATTTTTACCCTTGATGGTAACAACATGATGCATGCCTCGCTACCCCTTCTGTCACTGGGTGAGGATACTGCACGGTATGAACCCAAAACCAAGCACTTCTCCCATTGCAAGAACAATAGATCAAGTTGCCCAAACGAAACCCACAACTCGAAGAGAATTACAAGGATATGAAATCATGCATATAAGAGATCAGAAGAAACTCAAATAAGATTCATAGATAATCTGATCATAAGTCGACAATTCATCGGATCTCAACAAACAAACCGCAAAAGAGGATTAGATGGGATAGATCTCCATGAAGATCATGGAGAACTTTGTAGTGAAGATTTAAGAGAGAGAAGAAGCCATCTAGCTACTATTTATGGACCCGAAGGTCTGTGGTGAACTACTCACGCATCATCAGAGAGGCAATGGTGTTGATGAAGAAGCCCTCCGTGTCCGAATCCCCCCTCCGATAGGGCACCAGAACGTGTCCCATATGGGATCTTGCGGAGACAGAAGCTTGCGGCGGCGGAAAAGTATTTTCGTGGCTCTCTCACGTGGTTCCAGATTTTTTGGGAATTTATAGGCGGAAGAAGTAGGGCAAAGGAGCCTCGGGGGCCCACAAGCCTGCTAGGCGCCCCCTAGGCCGCGGCTTGGGGGCTTGTGGCCTCCCCCGGGACTCTTTGCCTTGGTTCCCAAGCTCTGTGCGTATCTTCTGTTCCGGAAAAAAATCTTTTCGAAGGTTTTGCTCCGTTTGGACTCCGTTTGATATTCTCCTCTGAAAAAGGTCAAAAACATGGAAAAACAGGAACTGGCACTTGGCACTGAGTTAATAAGTTAGTCCCGAAAAAGATATAAAATGCATACAAAACATCCAAAGTTTGACAAGATAATAGCATGGAACCATAAAAAATTATAGATACGTTGGAGAGGTATCACACCCTTGAAGGTAATATCGACATCTGGGTCGATGTCCAAACTCCTCCAGTTCTACCACTATGTGAGTTCCTCAACCATATTTATTAAGTAATTTATATTTTTATTTAAAAATAATTTACAACTAACTTATATTGACAGCTTATTTCCATTCAAGCAAACATGTCCCGTGCTTGGTAGACAACACCTACTATTGTTCTGGAGCTGAACTAAACTGCAAGGAGATAGGTCATTATGTTTCATGGCTTGAGGATCTTGATACTATCAAGACAGGTTATTTTCCTGGACTTTGAAATATTAGTACTCAAAATGTGCGACCACTAGTGTGCGTATTGAACTATGGTCACATCTGTTTAGGAAAGATGGTAAGATTTTTACTATTTGTCCTCAGTGCATCTTTTTGCATACATTAGTTTTTAAGCCAAACTTCATTGCTAAGTATGTTACTGAAAAGGATCGAAATGGACCTAGAGTGGGGGTGAATAGGTACAGTTCCAAATTTTAATAATTACTTAGCAATTTTAGGCAAAGGTGCGGAATATGAGCGTGAGACTAATAATTGCAATGACAAGGAGTAAGCTATTTAGAGTGAAGTAAGGCAACCGGTAAACAATAATCAAATGCAAGTATGTAATAAGGATTAACAGAAGTAGAGAGTTAGGGTTAGGGATAACCGAAACTCCAAGAGAGACGAGGATGTATCCCGATGTTCACTTCCTTGGAGGGAAGCTACGTCACCGTTAGAGGGATGTTACCACGAAGGCACACCAACGCCATGAAGGCTCACCCTATTCTCCCTTTGAGATAACACCACGAAGGCGTTTCTCAACCACTAGTGGTAAGCCTTGAGGTGGCTTCCAAACCTTCACAAACTTTCCGGGGGTAATCACAATGGTTTGATTCCTCTCAGAAGACTCCTACCGCCTAGGAGTCTCCAACCTCCAAGAGTAACAAGATCACGGGGATTGCTCAAAACTTGCTCAAATCACAAATCACTTTGGTGGAGAGGAGGAGAAGGAGAAGATCTATCTTTTGATTGGAACAACACTCAAAGGGACTCAAAAATGCTCTTTGGATCTAAGATTTGGTGTAGGCAAGAGTGAGTGAGGAGAAAGGTGTTCTTGTAAGTGTTCTAGCTGTGTTGAACAACCTCTCACGAAGCGGGAGGGGGTATTTATAGTGGGGAGAGTAAAACAGCCATTGGGGTCACTTAAGTCTGACAGTGGTCGGACATGCGGCAGTTTCACGGATGTCCGGACGCCCACAAGGTGTCGGACGTCCGACAGGGTTCGGTTGTCTGAGAGATGTATATATATCTGGAATCACTGTGTAGTTGAACTTGGACCGGACGTCCGGAGGAAGCCGGAAGTCCGAGTTATTCGACTCAAACTTCTTTGGTGCAAGATTCCGGATTTCCGAAGGAGGTCGGATGTTCGGCCCTCGGACGTCTGGGGGGAGCCGGAAGTCCGAGTTATATGGCTCAAGTTTCTCTGGTGCAAGGTTCCGGATTTCCGAAGGAGGTCGGACGTCCGGCCCTCGGACGTCCGGAGGAGGCCAGATGTCCGAGACATTGGTTCTGTTTTGAGATAAGAGCAGAGTAGTGGAGATGTGGTATGAGCAGAAGAGTAGAGATGTAGTATGAGCAAGTTCATCGCAAAACCTGTGATCCCCTCTTAATAGTGCGGGATCCCTATACTCAAGAATAGTAAATTTAAAGGATAGGCTACATCATCTTTTCTCAATCCCGAGCCTTCTTGACATATAAGTCCCGATCTTCTCAGACCATCTTCGCACATAATTCTCAATCTACTAAAAGTACTTGCCATCCTGAGATACACTCAACAAATAAGATTAGTTTCCTATGTATGTGTTGTCATTAACACGAAAACTTGATTAAGGGCATGACTGCACTTTCAGTAACATCTATGTATTGAACATGGACTCTCAATGAGTGTTGTTCCTCGTTGTACCGAGTGAAAGGACTTGGATGTCGCCTAGACACTACTAGGAAAAACCTTATAGGCAGTACCTCAGTAGTAGCGCTGGAATAAAAAAACGCTACTGATAATTAGCAGCAGCAGTGATCTAGTAAAGCACTGCTAATTGAAAAGGTGCTACTACTATGTGGAACCAGACGATGCCACCGACGGTAGCTGTAGTAGCAGCGTCGCCCAAAATCCAGCGCTACGGCTAAGTGTTTAGCGGTAGCGCATTGTTTTGCAGCAACGCTGCTTCTAGTTAGCCCCACTTATTAGATGCGCTCGCTGGTATGTAGTGCTACTACTAATAGAATAGCAGCAGCGCTCCCTGTTATCCAGCGCTACTGCTAGTTGCGGCTGCCACCTTTTTACCCCCTCCCCTCCCCACTTTCACCTCTCTCTCCGCCTCCTCTCCCCTCTCCACACTCTCCACACCATTGTTGCTCTTCTTATCTCTTCTTCCTACCTCCCTTCTCTCCTCATTAATGTAACCCTCCACCATAACTCTCCTTCATAAATGACTTCTCTCACATCTCTCTTTGTCCCACCTCTCTTCCTCTCCCCATTATATTAATTCCCCCCTCCACCATAACTCCCTCTCCATTAGTTAGATAGCTAGATTCACCTCTCCTCCCCCAACAACTAGATCTAGCTAGATATTTAGCCATCCACGTGTGCTCTTTCGATCGGTATCTCTCACGATCATCTCACTCGACCGGTCTCTCTCGGGAGATATATAGGTGAGTAAAAAGTTGTTCACTTAAAGAATATGTGTGTGAATGAGAATATGTGTGTTTGGGATATATATATATATATATATATATATATATATATATATATATGGAGAGATTTGTGCGAGTGTGACATGCCCTCCGATCGAGTTGCTTATGTTTTGCCGAAATGTCGATTTATTTTCGTTTCGGTGAATTTCGAGCAAACTCAGTATGCCCTATTTTTAGGCAAGGTCATGCCAAAATTTTATATGACTTTGAAGCATGCATGCACTATTTATTTTATAACCCTTTTGCTTGTTATACCGTGCAGTCGGTCATGAAGGTGAGTGGATGGAAGGTGGAGCGGTACATGCAATCCACGGTGATCGACATGCATGCAAATAATCGGACTAGGATTAGATGTCCGTGTGCAAGATGCAAGGAAGGAGTCCTTTTTGACCCTTTTGATCATGGCACTTTGAAGGCGCACCTGCTGATGAATGGTTTCATGGATGGCTATACTCGGTGGATAAGTGAAGAAGATGATGATGATGAGGACGTCCAAATGGCAGGGAATAACGACATGGAGCTAGACGAAGAGATGGCCGATCGACACGAAGACGATGGTGTCGGACATGGCGGTGGGGAAGATTCTGGAAATGACGGTGGCGGAGAAGTTTCCGGACACAGCGAAGAAGAGTCCGGACATGGCGGCGAAGAGGCAGTGGTCACGCCGTAGTCTTCGACGCTACTAAGTGCAGTCGTGCAAGACCCTCATGTTCAAGACCTCCTTCGCAAGAGTACGACTAGCGAGAGAGCTGCTTCTAGAGAGGAGGCTAAGCTGGCTCAACTTGAAGTGGACTCGAGGACTCCATTGTATGACGGTTGCGATCTCGAGGTGACCCGCTTGAGTTTCACGCTCGAACTTCTAAAGACGAAGGCCAAAAACAAATGGACAGACAAAAGCCTCGATGAGAATTTGAAGTATCTACATAATAAAGTTCTTCCCGCAGGGAACCTATGTCCTAGTAGTGTCGAGGAGGCCAAGAAAATCGTTTCCCCTTTTGATTTACCGCACATTAGGTACCACGCATGCATCAACGATTGCATCATTTATCGGGGGGAGCACACGGAAAAAACCAACTGTCCAGTGTGCAATGCTTCTCGATACAAGAAGGCAGGAAAGAAAGCTCCTCAGAAAGTTGTATCGTACTTTCCGATCACTACCCGTCAGCAGCGGTATTTCGTAGATCCTAAGGAAGCAAAGCTCATGCGCTGGCACGCGGAGAAGAAGAAGCCTGACAATGGAGATGATCCGAGGCTGAGACACCTCGTAGATGGTAGCCAGTGGAGAGCATTCAACATCGTATATGGATTTGCTAAAGAAGATCCAAGGAACATTGTGCTTGGTGTGAGTACTGATGCCATGAATCCGTTTGGGAACCAGAACACCAACCACAACACATGTGTCGTGTTTGTATGGATGTACAACCTCCCCCCATAGAAGTGCATGAAGACAAAGTACATACACATGTGCATGCTGATTCAAGGGCCAAAACAATCGGAAAATAGTATTAACCTGTATATGGGGCTTCTTTAAGAGGAGCTAGACATGTTATGAAAATCATTGGCATGGACATGGGACGCCAGCAAAGGAGAGTATTTCCATATGAGAGCCGCGCTGATGACGACGGTGCATGACTATCTCGGTTATGGGTACACCTCAGGCCAGGTGTGCACGGATACTGCGGATGCACGAGGTGCATGGATGATACAACATCTCAGCAGCTTACGTCAACGAGAGATGGCGGGTCTGGAAAAATCGTGTACACGGGGCACCGTAGATGGCTCGAGAAGGATGAACCGTGGAGAAAGCGTGGAGATCTATTCAATGGGTTGGAGAGCTTCGAGGACCTCCACGTAAGAGGAGCGGCGCTAAAATCGACGAGCTGTTGAGAAACTAGGAACAATGCTCCGCGCCGGGAAAGATCAAAAAGGCACCAGAGCCGCTGCTGAAGGTATGGAGAATGAGGTATGTTTTCTGGGACTTGGAGTACTGGCCCAGTCACGACACGCCTCATTGCCTTGATCAAATGCATATCACGAAGAATGTCCTCGAGAGCTTGCTTGGCACACTGATGAACATGTCGGAGAAGACCAAGGATGGGCCGAAGGCAAGGAAAGACTTGGAAGATTTGAAGATTAGGAAAGACATCCACCATAAAAAGTTGATGAAGGAGACGGAGACTCTAGATAGAGGAGGGTGAAAGGGGCAGAAAAGTCAACAAGAAGGAGGAGAATTATTGCCCCCTTCTTGCTTCACCTTAAGTCCGAAGGAGATCGATCAATTGATCCAGTGCCTTATGAGAATCAAAGTCAGTTCCAGTTACTGTGGGAAGATAAGCAGATTTCTTGACCCCAAGAAGAAAAGGTTCAGCGGGATGAAGTCTCATGAGTGTCACATGATGATGACGTAGATACTCCCGATTGCCATTAGAGGGATAATGGACAAGCACGTCCATCACTACTAGAAAAACGGCTATAGCTAATATGGACATTAATGGCACACCATGTTTGTGGTGCGCCATTAATGGCCATATTACTAATGGCGCACCTGGTGTGTGGTGCGCCATTACTAGTTTTGTCCTAGCCCCACACCCTTCCCATACTTAGCAGTCGCGCACCAGGGGAAAGTGCGCCATTACTAGTTTTAACTAGTAATGGCGCACCACACCCACGGTGCGCCAGTGCTTACAAAAAAAATCAATATTTTTTTTCAAAACTAGTAATGACGCACCACACACCAGGTGTGCATTCTTAGGAGGTGCGCCATTGGTAACCTGAGAGAAAGCCCAATAAGAAAACCCATTAGCTCTTCGATACCTAACGCTAGCCACACTCTCCTCCGTCCCGTCTTCCTTTCACCCGCCGCCACCGTTCCATCGTCTTCCCCATCGCCAAAAAACAACCTGCCACTCTTCCATCACCCCAAGCAATGAGCTAGTTGCCCTTCATTGTCTCAGTTGGTGCAGCTGCGCCTATATCGTCTCATGGTGTGTCGTCATTGCCCTCATCTTGTCCAGCATCTCTCTCTCCCTCTCTCTCTCACTCACATCCCTCTCTCCCAGATCTGATCCACTACATCGAGGGCATGCATGTTGACCATCGCCACCGTCGACAGCCGCCTCAAGTTGCCTGAGTTCCAGGCGTTCACGCGGCAGCCATGTCGTCCTACGGCGGCGCCTCTGCTCTCCGCCACATGTCGATGAAGTTAAGGTTTTGCCTCGGAGGTCGATGCTAGGGCGTGTCTTGGGCGATTCGCAGCGCAGGATGCCGCCGTAGTTAGCCTCCAATGGAGAGAAGCGGGACAACGCGGCGCACTGTTCTCTCCTTGCTAAATGTGGGATCGGCCAGATCCGGTCGCTAATGGCCAAGGTTTCAATCATCTCTCTTAATCTAGTGCAATCTACATTCATTTGATTTGTCAATCTAATTCATCTTGTTCTCATGCATGCATGCATGGTGGTTTGACCCGGAACTAGATGGTAGTGGTGGGGGAACAAGTCGATGCAGAAAAACCACTGATGTTGCATGACTACCTACAAAGCGCCACACTAACTTTCCAAGACAACGAGCTCCACCACTGATACATCTCCAACATATCTATAATTGTTTATGGTTTCATGCTATTATCTTATCAAACTTTGGATGTTTTGCATGCCTTTTATATATTTTTTGGGACTAACTTATTAACTCGGTGCCAAGTGCCAGTTCTTGTTTTTTCCATGTTTTTGACCCCTTTCACAGGAGAATTTCAAACGGAGTCCAAACGGAATAAAATCCCCGCAAAGATTTTTTCCGTAACAAAAGAAGATCGGGAGACTTGAGAGCTAAGGCAGGGGGTCCCTAGGGGCCCCACAAGCCCCCTAGCCGCGGCCAGGGGGGAGGTCGTGCCTCCCTGGCTTGTGGGCCCCCTGGACCTCCTCTGCCCTAGGTTTTGCGCCTATATATTCCCTAAAATCCCATAAAAAATCAAGAGAACATCGAAAGTACTTTTCCGCCGCCGCAAGCTTCTGTCTCCGCAAGATCCCATCTGGGGCACGTTCTGGTGCCCTGCCGGAGGGGGGATTCGGATACGGAGGGCTTCTTCATCAACACCATGACCTCTCCGATAATGCATGAGTAGTTCACCGTAGACCTACGGGTCCATAGCTAGTAACTAGATGGCTTCTTCTCTCTCTTGGATCTTCAATACAAAATTCTCCATGATCTTCATGGAGATCTATCTGATGTAATCTTCTTTTGCGGTGTGTTTGTCGAGATCCGATGAATTGTGGATTTATGATCAGATTATCTATGAATCTTATTTGAGTTTCTTCTGATCTCTCTTATGCATGATTTCATATCCTTGTAATTCTCTTCGAGTTGTGGGTTTTGTTTGGCCAACTAGATCTATGATTCTTGCAATGGGAGAAGTGCTTGGTTTTGGGTTCATACCGTGTGGTGACCTCACCCAGTGACAGAAGGGGTAGGGAGGCACGCATCGTGTTGTTTCCATCATGGGTAAAAAGATGGGGTTTTCATCATTTGCTTGAGTTTATCCCTCTACATCATGTCATCTTGCCTAAGGCATTACTCTGTTCGTCATGAACTCAATACACTAGATGCATGCTGGATAGCGGTCGATGTGTGGAGTAATAGTAGTAGATGCAGAAAGTATCGGTCTACTTGTCTCGGACGTGATGCCTATATGTATGATCATTGCCTTAGATATCGTCATGACTTTGGGCGGTTCTATCAATTGCTCGACAGTAATTTGTTCACCTACCGTGATATATGCTATTTTGAGGGAAGCCTCTAGTGAACACTATGGCCCCGGGGTCTACTCCACACCATGTTTTCAGCCTTACACTTTTTCTTCGTTGCACTTTCCGCCTTCAGATCTCACTTTGCAAACAATCTTGAAGGGGTTGACAACCCCTTTATAGCGTTGGGTGCAAGCTCTTTTGTGTTTGCGCACGTACTCTGGACTTGACGATATTCTCCTACTGGCTTGATACCTTGGTTCTTAAACTGAGGGAAATACTTACTTCTCCTGTGCTGCATAACCCTTTCCTCTTCAAGGGAAAAACCGACGCAAGCAAGAGAAGTAGCAAGAAGAATTCCTGGCGTTGCTGGGGAAGGACTTTTGTTGCCGTAGCAGAAGAATTTCTGGCGCCGTTGCCGGGGAGGATCAAGTCAAGAACTCATGCATGTAAGTGTCGCAAACTCATCTCTTGCATTTACTTTGTTTGCCAGTTGCCTCTCGTTTTCCTCTCCCCCACTTCACAATTTGCCTTTTTCGTTTGCCTTCTTTGTTTGTCTTTCCTTTGCTTGTGTGATATGTGCCTTCAATATGCTTGCATCTTCGCTTGCAGAAAATCTAGTGATATGGATCCTCACCCACTTGCTAATCTCTTTAAGAGATCCACTTATGTGGTACCAATTGCTAGTGAGTTGAGTGCACTTGACTTTCTCTATGGAGTTTTGCTTGAGATGCGTGAATCTGAAAATCATGATGAAGAAATTTATGAAATGATTCATGAGGGCTCCTTGAATGAAAAGCATGATTGCAATGATTTCATTATAAATTCTATTGATGACAATCATGCTAAAAATATGCAAAACCCTAAGCTTGGGGATGCTAGTTTTGCTATGTCCACAACTTGTTGCAATGATACTTGCAATAATATTGAAAGTGGGTTTGGAGAAGTCATGACTTTAGTTGATGATAATCCCGGTATTTTTGAAGAGCGTCAACTTTGCATGCATGTGGATCATGAAAAGAATATCCTTTGTGATATCTATTTTGTTGAATTTGATTATGATCCCACATGTAATTGCTATGAGAGAGGAAAATATTGTGGTAGAAACTTTCATGTTACCAAATTACCTCTCGTTATGTGGAGATTTCTATTGTCTCTTTCTTCTTCCTTGCATATGGCAACTATTGGTTGTCTTGACAATCTTTTTTCCTATAAAATGCCTATGCATAGGAAGTATGTTAGAATTATATGTGATTTTCACATGTTTCATGATGCTCTCTTCGTGTCCGATTGCTATCTTTTATGTGAGCATCATTAAAATCCTTATGCCTCGCTAATGGCGTTAAACAATAGCTCTTGTGGGGAGGCAACCCAATGAATTTATCTTTGCTTTTTGCTTTCTGTTTTGTTGCGTCCACACCATCATAATTCTGTTATGATTGTGTCTTTTGTGTTTGAGCCAAGCAAAACCTTTATGACTAGTCTTGGTCATGGTTGTTTGATCCTGCTGGAACAAGACAGAAACTTTTCGCTCACGAGATGATTTTTCGTTTTTATTCAGAAATAGATTTTGAGTTGATTATTTTTGCTGCTGATTGATATGCATTTTGCCCAGGCATTCGTAATTTTTCAGAATTTTTGAGGTACCATAAGTATACGAAGTATACAGATTGCTACAGACTGGTCTGTTTTTGACAGATTCTGTTTTTGTTGAGTTGGTTGCTTGTTTTGATTAAACTATGGTTAGTATCGGGGGGTACTAGCCATGGAAAAGTGAGAATACAGTAGCCCAACACCAATATAGATAGAATTCAAGTTGCTACAGTACCAAAAGAGGTGGTAGTTTGTTTTCTTGTGCTAATGTTATCACGAGTTTCTGTTTAAGTTTTGCATTGTGAAGTTTTCAAGTTTTGGGTGATGTTCTCATGGACAAAGAGATAAGGAACGGAAAGAGCTCAAGATGGGGGATGCCCAAGTCATCCCAAGCCAAATTCATGGACACCAAAAAGCCTAAGCTTAGGGATGCCCCGGGAAGGCATCCCCTCTTTCGTCTTCAATCCATCGGTAACATTACTTGGAGCTATATTATTATTCACCACATGGTATGTGTTTTTCTTGGAGCATCTTGTATCGTAGGAGTCTTTTATTTTTGTTGTGTCACAATCATCCTTGCTGCACACC
Organism: Hordeum vulgare subsp. vulgare; assembly: GCF_904849725.1. Taxonomy (NCBI): domain Eukaryota; kingdom Viridiplantae; phylum Streptophyta; class Magnoliopsida; order Poales; family Poaceae; genus Hordeum; species Hordeum vulgare. Next base: position 78,960,045 of record NC_058524.1, on the reverse strand, counting down.
TTTTTGAGAGAGAGAGACATGCACTCATCGTGATTTTGCTAGAATGCTCATAGTGCTTCCCTTATATCTTTTGAGCTAGATAATTTTGCTCTTTGTGCTTCACTTATATCTTTTAGAGCACGGCGGTGCGTGACTTGGTAGTTGGCTTATGCTATGAAAGTAGTACCAAAGGTGATAGGTACCCAAAGAGGATACAAAAACCTCCATCTTCATGTGCATTGAGTAGAAAGAGAAGTCTTGGTTCCTCTCAATTAGTTTTGAGACGTGGATTCGGTAATATTAAGAATTATGTTAGTAGGGTGTTGTGAATCTAGAAATACTTGTGTTGAAGTTAGTGATTCCCGTAGCATGCACGTATGGTGAACCGCCATGTTAGGAGGACGGAGCATAATTGATCTATTGATTGTCATCCTTTGTGTTGAGGTCAGGATCGCGCGATGGTTAACACCTACCAACCCTTCCCCTAGGAGTATGCGTTTAGCACTTTGTTTCGATTACTAATAAAAACTTTTGCAACAAGTATGTGAGTTCTTCATGACTAATGTGAGTCCATGGTATAGATGCACTTTCACCTTCTACCATTGCTAGCCTCTCTAGTACCGTGCAATTCTCGCCGGTGCACAAACCCACCATATGCCTTCCTCAAAACAGCCACCATACCTACCTACTATGGTATTTTCATAGCCATTCCGAGATATATTGTCATGCAACTCCCATCCTTCCGTCTCATGACTTGTGTCGTCACTCTCATATTTCCATTGCAGGATCGTAAGATAGCTAGCGAGATGTTTCAATGTCATACGCCAAGCTAGATCATTGCACATCCCGGTACACTGCCGGAGGCATTTCCTATAGAGTCATCATCATTTTGAGCTTTGAGCTGTGAGTAAATAAAAGTATGATGATCATCATTATTAGAGCATTGTCCCATGTGAGGAAATAAAAAAAGAGGCCAAAGAGCCCATATAAAAAATGGGAGAAAAGAAAAGAAAAGGAGGCCCAAGAGCCCAAATAAAAAAAGAGAAAAAGAGAGAAGGGACAATGCTACTATCTTTTTCCACACTTGTGCTTCATAATAGCACCATGTTCTTCATGATTGAGAGCTTCTTGCTTTGTCACTACTATATGCTATTGGGAATCTTCATTATATAACTTGGCTTGTATATTCCAATGATGGGTGTCCTCAAAATTGCCCTAGGTCTTCATGAGCAAGCAAGTTGGATGCACACCCACTAGTTCTCCTTTTGAGCTTTCACAGACTTATAGCTCTAGTGCATCCCTTGTATGGCCATCCCTACTCATTCACATTGATATCTATTAATGGGCATCTCCATACCCCTTTGATACGCCGAGTCAATGTGACCATCTCCTCCTTTTTGTCTCACAACCACCGACACACTCTATTCCACCTATAGTGCTATATCCATGGCTCACGCTCATGTATTGCGTGATAGTTATAAAGGTTTGAGAAAGTAAGAGTGCGAAAACAATTACTTGGCCAATACCGGGGTTGTGGATGATTTACATTAGTTGTGTGAGGATGATGGAGCATAGCCAGACTATATGATTTTGTAGGGATAACTTTCCTTGGCCTTGTTATTTTGAAAGTTCATGATTACCTTGCTAGTTTGCTTGAAGTATTATTGTTTTCATGTCAATAGCAAACTATTGTTTTGAATCTTCTGGATCTGAACATTCATGTCACGTGAAAGAAGTTGCAAAGGACAACTATGCTAGGTAGCATTCCACATCAAAAATTCAGTATTTATCACTTCCCTACTCGAGGACGAGCAGGAGTTAAGCTTGGGGATGCTTGATACGTCTCCAACTATCTATATTTTTTGATGGTTTCATGCTATTATCTTGTCAAACTTTGGATGTTTTGCATGCCTTTTATATATTTTTTGGGAATAACTTATTAACTCAGTGCCAAGTGCCAATTCCTGTTTTTTCCATGTTTTTGACCCCTTTCAGAGGAGAATTTGAAACGGAGTCCAAACGGAATAAAATCCCCGAAAAGATTTTTTCCGTAACACAAGAAGATCAGGAGACTTGAGAGCCAAGGCAGGGGGTCCCCAGGGGCCCCACAAGCCCCCTAGCCGCGGCCAGGGGGAGGCCGCGCCTCCCTGGATTGTGGGCCCCCTGGACCTCCTCTGCCCTAGGTTTTGCGCCTATATATTCCCTAAAATCCCATAAAAAATCAAGAAATCATCGAAAGTACTTTTCCGCCGCCGCAAGCTTCTGTCTCCGCAAGATCCCATCTGGGGCACGTTCTGGTGCCCTGCTGAAGGGGGGATTCGGATACGGAGGGCTTCTTCATCAACACCATGACCTCTCCGATGATGCGTGAGTAGTTCACCATAGACCTACGGGTCCATAGCTAGTAACTAGATGGCTTCTTCTCTCTCTTGGATCTTCAGTACAAAGTTCTCCATGATCTTCATGGAGATCTATCCGATGTAATCTTCTTTTGCAGTGTGTTTGTCGAGATCCGATGAATTGTGGATTTATGATCAGATTATCTATGAATCTTATTTGAGTTTCTTCAGATCTCTCTTATGCAAGATTTCATATCCTTGTAATTCTCTTCGAGTTGTGGGTTTTTTTGGCCAACTAGATCTATGATTCTTGCAATGGGAGAAGTGCTTGGTTTTGGGTTCATACCGTGCGGTGACCTCACCCAGTGACACAAGGGGTAGCGAGGCATGCATCATGTTGTTGCCATCAAGGGTAAAAAGATGGGGTTTTCATCATTGGTTTTAGTTTATCCCTATACATCATGGCATCTTGCGTAAGGCGTTACTCTGTTCGTCATGAACTCAATACACTAGATGCATGCTGGATAGCGGTCGATGTGTGGAGTAATAGTAGTAGATGCAGAAAGTATCGGCCTACTTGTCTCGGACGTGATGCCTATATGTATGATCATTGCCTTAGATATCGTCATGACTTTGCGCGGTTCTATCAATTGCTCGACAGTAATTTGTTCACCCACCGTGATATTTGCTATTTTGAGAGAAGCCTCTAGTGAACACTATGGCCCCCAGGTCTACTCCACACCATATTTTCAGCCTTACACTTTTTCTTTGTTGCACTTTCCCCTTCAGATCTCACTTTGCAATCAATCTTGAAGGGATTGATAATCCTTAATAGCATTGGGTGCAAGCTCTTTTGTGTTTGCGCACGTACTGTGGACTTGATGAGATTCTTCTACTGGATATATACCTTGGTCCTCAAACTGAGGGAAATACTTACTGCTCCTGTGCTGCATCACCCTTTCCTCTTCAAGGGAAAAACTGATGCAAGCAAGAGAAGTAGCAAGAAGAATCCCTGGCGTTGCTGGGTGATACGTCTCAAACATATCTATAATTTTTGATGGTTTCATGATGTTATCTTGTCAACTTTGGATGTTTTGTTTACCTTTTTTATCTTTTTTGGGACTAACATTTTAATCCAGTGCCAAGTGCTAGTTCCTGTTTTTTCTGTGTTTTTGACTCTTTTCAGATCTGATTTTGGAACGGAGTCCAAACGGAATAAAATCCCCGAAATAAATTTTTCCAGAACGGAAGAAGGTTGGGAGGCTTGAGTGTTGGGGAACGTCGCATGGGAAACAAAAAAAATTCCTACGCGCACGAAGTCCTATCATGGTGATGTCCATCTATGAGAGGGGGTTTCTGATCTACGTACCCTTGTAGATCTCACAGCAGAAGCGTTAGTGAACGCGGTTGATGTAGTGGAACATCCTCCCGTCCCTCGATCCGCCCCGAGAACTGTCCCACGAACCGTCCCGCGATCCGTCCCACGATCCGCTCCGATCTAGTGCCGAACGGACGGCACCTCCGCGTTCAGCACACGTACAGCTCGACGATGATCTCGGCCTTCTTGATCCAGCAAGAGAGACGGAGAGGTAGATGAGTTCTCCGGAAGCGTGACGGCGCTCTGGAGGTTGGTGGTGATCTAATCTCAGCAGGGCTCCGCCCGAGCTCCGCAGAAACGCGATCTAGAGGAAAAACCGTGGAGGTATGTGGTCGGGCTGCTGTGGGAAAGTCGTCACAAATCAGCCCTAATTGCTCCATATATATAGGAGGAGGGAGGGGAGGCTTGCCTTGGGGCTCAAGGAGCCCCAAGGGCTGCGCCACCAAGGGGGGAGGAGTCCTCCTCCAATCCTGGTCCAACTAGGATTGGAAAGTGGAGTCCTTCTCTCCTTTCCCACCTCCCCTTTTTTTTCTTTTCCTTTGATTTCTTATCCTTGGCGCATAGGGCCCTTTTGGGCTGCTCCACCAGCCCACTAAGGGCTGGTGTGCCACCCTCATGGCCTATGGGCTTCCCCGGGGTGGGTTGCCCCCCGGTGAACTATGCAGACGGAGAGGTAGATGAGTTCTCCGGAAGCGTGACGGCGCTCCGGAGGTTGGTGGTGATCTAATCTCAGCAGGGCTCAGCCCGAGCTCCGCAGAAACGCGATCTATAGGAAAAACCGTGGAGGTATGTGGTCGGGCTGCCGTGGCAAAAGTTGTCTCAAATCAGCCCTAACAGCTCCATATATATTGGAGGAGGGGAGGGGAGGCTTTCCTTGAGGCTCAAGGAGCCCCAAGGGCTGCGCCACCAAGGGGAGGAGGAGTCCTCCTCCAATCCTAGTCCAACTAGGATTGGAAGGTGGAGTCCTTCTCTCCTTTGCCACCTTTCCTTTTTTTTTCCTTTCTCTTACTTTGGTTTTTCTTTCTCTCTTGCGCAAGACAGCCTTGGGCTGACCCCACCTACTTGGTGCGCCACCCCCAAGGTCCTTGGGCCCTCCCGGGTGGGTGGTCCCCCCTCCCGGGGAAGATCCGGAACCCATTCGTCATTCCTGGTACATTACCGGTAATGCCCGAAAACCTTCCGGTAACCAAATGAAGTCATCCTATATATCAATCTTCGTTTCCGGACCATTCCGGAAACCCTCGTGACGTCCGTGATCTCATCCGGGACTCCGAACAACATTCGGTAACCAACCATATAACTCAAATATGCATAAAACAACGTCGAACCTTAAGTGTGCAGACCCTGCGGGTTCGAGAACTATGCAGACATGACCCGAGTGACTCCTCGGTCAATATCCAATAGCGGGACCTGGATGCCCATATTGGATCCTACATATTCTATGAAGATCTTATCGTTTGAACCACAGTGCCAAGGATTCATATAATCCCGTATGTCATTCCCTTTGTCCTTCGGTATGTTACTTGCCCGAGATTCGATCGTCAGTATCCGCATACCTATTTCAAACTCGTTTACCGGCAAGTCTCTTTACTCGTTCCGTAATACAAGATCCCGCAACTTACACTAAGTCACATTGCTTGCAAGGCTTGTGTGTGATGTTGTATTACCGAGTGGGCCCCGAGATACCTCTCCGTCACACGGAGTGACAAATCCCAGTCTCGATCCATACTAACTCAATGAACACCTTCGGAGATACATGTAGAGCATCTTTATAGTCACCTAGTTACGTTGCGACGTTTGATACACACAAAGCATTCCTCCGGTGTCAGTGAGTTTTATGATCTCATGGTCATAGGAACAAATACTTGACACTCAGAAAACAGTAGCAACAAAATGACACGATCAACATGCTACGTCTATTAGTTTGGGTCTAGTCCATCCCATGATTCTCCTAATGATGTGATCCCGTTATCAAGTGACAACACTTGCCTATGGTCAGGAAACCTTGACCATCTTTGATCAACGAGCTAGTCAACTAGAGGCTTACTAGGGACAGTGTTTTGTCTATGTATCCACACATGCACTGTGTTTCCAATCAATACAATTATAGCATGGATAATAAATGATTATCATGAACAAAGAAATATAATAATAACTAATTTATTATTGCCTCTAGGGCATATTTCCAACAGTCTCCCACTTGCACTAGAGTCAATTATCTAGTTCACATCACCATGTGATTCCAACGAATCCAACACCCATATAGTTATGGGGTCCGATCACGTCTTGCTCATGAGAGGGGTTTTAGTCAACGGTTCTGAAACTTTCAGATCCATGTGTTCTTTACAAATCTTTATGTCATCTTATAGATTTTGCTACTATGTGCTATTCGGAAGTACTCCAAATATCTACTCTACTATAGATTTTGCTACTATGTGCTATTCGGAAGTACTCCAAATATCGCACTACTCATAGTTATTCGGATTAGTGTCAAAGCTTGCATCGACGTAACCCTTTATGATGAACTTTTTAACCACCTCCGTAATCGACAAAAATTCCTTAGTCCATCAGTTACTAAGCATAAATTTTGACCGCTGCTAGTGATTCAATCATGGATCACTCTTTGTACCTCTCAACAGACTTTGAGTCAAGGCACACATCAGGTGCGGTACCCAGCATGGCATACTTCAGATTCTACGGCCAAGTCATAGAAGATGACCTTCGTCTATTCTCTTTATTCTGCCGGGGTCGGGTTTTGAGTCTTACTCAAATTCACACCTCACAACGCAACCAAGAACTCCTTCTTTGCTGATCTATTTTGAACTCCTTCAAAAACTTGTCAAGGCATGCATCTTGTTGAAACTTCTATTAAGCGCTTTCGATCTATATCCATAGATCTTTTATGCTCAACGTTCAAGTAGCGCAATCCAGGTATTCCTTTGAAAAAATCCTTTCAAACAACCTTGTATGCTTTACAGAAATTCTACATTACTTCTGACCCACAATATGTCAACCACATATACTTATCAGAAATTCTATAGTGCTCCCACTCACTTCTTTGGAAATACAAGTTTCTCATAAACCTTGTACAAACCCAAAATCTTTGATCATCTCATCAAAGTGTATATTCCAACTCCGAGATGCTTGCACCAGTCCATTCAAGGATCGCTGGAGCTTGCATACTTGCTAGTATCTTTAGGATCGACAAAACCTCCTGGTTGTATCACATACAATGTTTGCTCAAGGAAACTGTCGAGGAAACAATGTTTTGACATCCTATGTGCAATATTTCATAAATAATGCAGCAACTACTAACATAATTCTAACAGACTTTTAGCATCGCTACGAGTGAGAAAGTCACATCATAGTCAACTGTTTGATCTTGTCAGAAACATCTTTGCGACAAGTTGAGCTTTTCTTAATAGTGACTTATCACCATCATCGTCTGTCTTCCTTTTAAAGATCCATATTTACTCAATAGTCCTATGACCATCAAGTAGTTCTTCCAAAGTCTACACTTTGTTTTCATACATGGATCCTCTCTCGGATTTCATGGCTTCCAGCCATTTGTTGGAATCCGGGCCCACCATTGCTTTCTCCATAACTCGTAGGTTCATTGTTGCTCAACAACATGGTCTCCAAGACAGGGTCACCGTACCACTCTGCAGTAGTACGCGACCTTGTCAACCTACGAGGCTTGTAGTAACTTGAACCGATGTCGATGATCACCATCATCAGCTTTCACTTGAATTGGTGTAGGCGCCACAGGAACAACTTCCTGCGCCCTGCTACACACTGGTTGAAGTGATGGTTCAATAACCTCATCAAGTTCTACCACCCTCCCACTCAATTCTTTCGAGATAAACATTTCCTCGAGAAAGGATCCATTTCTAGAAACAAACACTTTGCTTTCGAATCTGAGATAGGAGATGTACCCAACTGTTTTGGATATCCTATGACGATGCATTTATCCGCTTTGGGTTCGAGCTTATCAGACTGAAACTTTTTCACATAAGAGTCGAAGCCCCAAACTTTCAAGAAACGATAGTTTAGATTTCTCTAAACCTCGGTCTATACTATGTCATCTCAACGGAAATACGCGGTGCCCTATTTAAAGTGAATGCGGTTGTCTCTAATGCATAACCCATAAACGATAGTGGTAATTCGATAAGAGACATCATAGCATGTACCATACCAAATAGTGCGTGGCTATGACGTTCAGACACATCATCACACTATGATGTTCCAGGTGGCATGAACTGCGAAACAATTTCCACATTGTCTTAACTGCGTACCAAAACTCGTAACTCGGATATTCATTTCTATGATCATATCATAGATAGTTATCCTCTTGTTACGACGAACTTCAATCCGAAACAGAATTGAACTTTTCAATATTTTAGACTTGTGATTCATTAATTACATACTCTTGTATCTACTCAAATCGTCATTGAAGTAAGAACATAATGATATCCACTGCGTGCCTCAGCACCATTGGACTGCATACATCAAAATGTATCACTTCCAACAAGTTACTATCTTGTTTCATCTCAATGAAAACAAGGCCTTGCTCATGTGGTATGATTTGCATGTCACTAGTGATTCGAAATCAAGTGAGTATAAAGATCCATCAGCATGGAGCCTCTTCATGCAATTTATACCAACATGACTCAAGCGGTAGTGCCACAAGTAAGTGGTACTATCATCATTACCTCGTATCTTTTGGCACCAATCTCATGAACATGTGTAACACTACGATTGAGATTCAATAAACCATTGAAGGTAATTATTCAAGCAAATAGAGTAACCATTATTCTCTTTAAATGAATAATCGTATTGCAATAAACACGATCCAATCATGTTCATGCTTAACGCAAGTACCAAATAACAATTATTTAGGTTTAACACCAATCCCGATGGTAGAGGGAGTGTGCGACGTTTGATCATATCAACCTTGGAAACACTTCCAACACGTATCGTCACCTCGCCTTTAGCTAGTCTCCGTTTATGTCGTAGCTTTCATTTCGTGTTACTAATCACTTAGCAACCGAACCGGTATCCAATACCCTCGTGCTACTAGGATTACTAGTAAAGTACACATCAACATCATGTATATCAAATATACTTCTTTCGACTTTTGCCAGCCTTCTTATCTACCAAGTATCTAGAGTTGCTCCGCCTCAGTGACCGTTCCCCTCATAACAAAAGCACTTAGTCCCGGGCTTTGGGTTTAATCTGGGGTCTCTTCATTAGTGCAGCAACTGCTTTGCCATTTCACGAAGTATCCCTTCTAGCCCTTGCCTTTCTCGAAACTTAGTGGTTTTACTAACCATCAACTATTGATGCTCCTTCTTGATTTCTACTTTCCCAGTGTCAAACATCGCGAATCGCTCAAGGATCATTGTATCTATCCTTGATATGTTATAGTTCATCACCAAGCTCTCATAGCTTGGTGGCAGTGACTTTGGAGAACCATCACTATCTTATCTAAAAGATCAACTCCCACTTGATTCAAGCGATTGTCGTACTCAGATAATATGAGCACACGCTCAATGATTGAGCTTTTCTCCTCTACTTCGTGGACAAAGAATCTTGTCGGAGGTCTCATACCTCTTAACAAGGGCACAAGCATGAAATCACAATTTCATCTCTTTAGAACATCTCTTATGTTCTGTGACGTTTCAAAACATCTTCGGCCACTTGCTTCTAAGCCATTAAGTATTTTGTACTGAACTATTGTGTAGTCATCAGAAATGTGTATGTCTGATGTTCATAACATCTACAGACGATGCTCGAGGTGCAGCACACCGAGTGGTGCATTAAGGAAATAAGCCTTCTGCGCATCAACGAGGACAATCCTCGGCTTTACAGACTCAGTCTGCAAAGTTTGCTACCATCAAGTTTCAACTAAATTTTCTCTAGGAACATATAAAAATAGTAGAGCTATAGCGCAAGCTACATCGTAATTCGCAAGGACCATTAGAGTATGTTCATGACAATTAGTTCAATTAATCATATTACTTAAGAACTCCCACTCAAAAAGTACATCTCTCTAGTCATTTGAGTGGAACATGATCCAAATCCACTATCTCAAGTCCGATCATCACGTGAGTCAAGAATAGTTTCAGTGGTAAGCATCTCTATGCTAATCATATCGACTATACGATTCATGCTCGACCTTTCGGTCTCATGTGTTCCGAGGCCATGTCTGCACATGCTAGGCTCGTCAATCTTAACCCAAGTGTTCCGCGTGTGCAACTGTTTTGCACCCGTTGTATGTGAACGTTGAGTCTATCACACCCGATCATCACGTGGTGTCTCGAAACGAAGAACTGTCGCAACAGTGCACAGTCGGGGAGAACACAATTTCGTCTTGAAATTTTAGTGAGAAATCACCTCATAATGCTACCGTCGTTCTAAGCAAGATAAGGTGCATAAAGGATTAACATCACATGCAATTCATAAGTGACATGACATGGCCATCATCATGTGCTTCTTGATCTCCATCACCAAAGCACCGGCACGATCTTCTTGTCATCGGCGTCACACCATGATCTCCATCAACGTGTCGCCATCGGGGTTGTCGTGCTACTCATGCTATTACTACTAAAGCTACGTCCTAGCAATATAGTAAACGCATCTGCAAGCACAAACGTTAGTTTAAAGACAACCCTATGGCTCCTGCCGGTTGCCGTACCATCGACATGCAAGTCGATATTAACTATTACAACATGATCATCTCATACATCCAATATATCACATCACATCGTTGGCCATATCACATCACAAGCATACCCTGCAAAAACAAGTTAGACGTCCTCTAATTGTTGTTGCATGTTTTACGTGGTGACCATGGGTATCTAGTAGGATCGCATCTTACTTACGCAAACACCACAACGGAGATATATGAATTGCTATTTAACCTCATCCAAGGACCTCCTCAGTCAATTCTGATTCAACTAAAGTTGGAGAAACCGACACTCGCCGGTCATCTTTAAGCAACGGAGTTACTCGTAGCGATGAAACCAGTCTCTCGTAAGCGTACGAGTAATGTCGGTCCGAGCCGCTTCGATCCAACAAAACGCACATGACCGCCCACAAAAACTTTTGTGTTCTACTCGAGAAGACATCTACGCATGAACCTAGCTCATGATGCCACTGTTGCGGAACGTCGCATGGCGAACAAAAAAATTCCTACGCGCACGAAGTCCTATCATGGTGATGTCCATCTACGAGAGGGGGTTTCCGATCGACGTACCCTTGTAGATCGCACAGCAGAAGCGTTAGTGAACGCGGTTGATGTAGTGGAACGTCCTCACGTCCCTACATCCGCCCCGCGAACCGTCCCACGAACCGTCCCGCGATTCGTCCCACGATCCGCTCCGATCTAGTGCCGAACGGACGGCACCTCCGCGTTCAGCACATGTACAGCTCGACGATGATCTCGGCCTTCCTGATCCAGCAAGAGAGACGGAGAGGTAGATGAGTTCTCCGGCAGCGTGACTGTTCTCCGGAGGTTGGTGGTGATCTAATCTCAGCAGGGCTCCGCCCGAGCTCCGCAGAAACGCGATCTATAGGAAAAACCGTGGAGGTATGTGGTCGGGCTGCCGTGGCAAAAGTTGTCTCAAATCAGCCCTAATGGCTCCATATATATTGGAGGAGGGGAGGGGAGGCTTGCCTTGAGGCTCAAGGAGACCCAAGGGCTGCGCCACCAAGGGGAGGAGGAGTCCTCCTCCAATCCTAGTCCAACTAGGATTGGAAGGTGGAGTCCTTGTCTCCTTTCCCACCTTTCCTTTTTTTTCCTTTCTCTTCTTTTGGTTTTTCTTTCTCTCTTCCGCAAGACAGCCTTGGGCTGACCCCACCTACTTGGTGCGCCACCCCCAAGGTCCTTGGGCCCTCCCGGGTGGGTGGTCCCCCCTCCTGGTGAAGATCCCGAACCCATTCGTCATTCCCGGTACATTACCGGTAATGCCCGAAAACCTTCCGGTAACCAAATGAAGTCATCCTATATATCAATCTTCATTTGTCGACCATTCCGGAAACCTCGTGACGTCCGTGATCTCATGCGAGACTCCGAACAACATTCGGTAACCAACCATATAACTCAAATACGCATAAAACAACGTCGAACCTTAAGTGTGCACACCCTGCGGGTTCGAGAACTATGCAGACATGACCCGAGTGACTCCTCGGTCAATATCCAATAGCGGGACCCGGATGCCCGCATTGGATCCTACATATTCTACGAAGATCATACCGTTTGAACCTTAGTGCCAAGGATTCATATAATCCCGTATGTCATTCCCTTTGTCCTTCGGTATGTTACTTGCCCGAGATTCGATCGTCAGTATCCGCATACCTATTTCAATCTCGTTTACCGGCAAGTCTCTTTACTCGTTCCGTAATACAAGATCCCGCAACTTACACTAAGTCACATTGCTTGCAAGGCTTGTGTGTGATGTTGTATTACCGAGTGGGCCCCGAGATACCTCTCCGTCACACAGAGTGACAAATCCCAGTCTCGATCCATACTAACTCAACGAACACCTTTGGAGATACCTGTAGAGCATCTTTATAGTCACCCAGTTACGTTGCGACGTTTGATACACACAAAGCATTCCTCCGGTGTCAGTGAGTTATATGATCTCATGGTCATAGGAACAAATACTTGACACGCAGAAAACAGTAGCAACAAAATGACACGATCAACATGCTACGTCTATTAGTTTGGGTCTAGTCCATCACATGATTCTCCTAATGATGTGATCGCGTTATCAAGTGACAACACTTGCCTATGGTCAGGAAACCTTGACCATCTTTGATCAATGAGCTAGTCAACTAGAGGCTTACTAGGGACAGTGTTTTGTCTATGTATCCACACATGCACTGTGTTTCCAATCAATACAATTATAGCATGGATAATAAACGATTATCATGAACAAAGAAATATAACAATAACTAATTTATTATTGCCTCTAGGGCATATTTCCAACATTGAGGGCCAAGGTTGTGGGCCCACAGGGAGCCCACAAGCGTTGTTGTCGCGGCCAGGGGGGTCGCGGCAACCAAGCTTGTGCCCCCCCCCCTGGCACTCCCCTGCCCTAGGTCTTTGGCCTATAAATTCCCTAAAAATCCAGAAAAAATCAGGGCATCCACGAAAACACTTTTCCGCCGCCGCAAGCTTCCGTTTCTGCGAGATCTCATCAGGAGACCCTTCCCAGTGCCCTGCCGGAGGGGACTTTGGAGTTGGAGGCCTTCTACATCAACATCATCGCCTCTCCAATGACTCGTGAGTAGTCTACTTCAGACCTACGGGTCCGTAGTTAGTAGCTAGATGGCTTCTTCATTCTCTTGGATCTTCAATACAAAGTTCTTCATGATCTTCATGGATATCTATCCGATGTAATCCTCTTTGGCGGTGTGTTTGTCCAGATCAGATGAATTGTGGATTTGTCATCAGATTATCTATGAAATATATTTGATTCTTTGCTGATTTCTTATATGCATGATTTGATATCCTTGTAAGTCTCTCCGAGTCTTGGGTTTTGTTTGGCCAACTAGATCTATGATTCTGGCAATCGGAGAAGTGGTTGGTTTTGGGTTCATACCGTGTGGTGACCTTTCCCAGTGACAGAAGGGGCAGCAAGGCACGCATCGTGTTGTTGCCATCAAGGGTAACAAGATGGGCTTTTATCGTATATATGAGATTGTCCATCTACATCATGTCATCTTGCTTAAGGCGTTACTCTGTTCTTTTCGACTTAATACACTAGATGCATGCTGGATAGCGGTCGACGTGTGGAGTAATAGTAGTAGATGCAGAAAGTATCGGTCTACTTGTTTTGGACGTGACGCCTATAGATATAATCATTGCCTTAGATAACGTCACGACTTTGCGCGGTTCTATCAATTGCTCGACAGTAATTCGTTCACCCACCGTCTACTTGCTTTCATGAGAGAAGCCATTAGTGAACACTACGGCCCCCGGGTCTATTCACAACTATCGTTTCCACTTTCACTTTTACTTTGCTTTGTTTACCTTTTGCTTTCAGTTCTCACTTTGCAAACAATCTATAAGGGATTGACAACCCCTTCATAGCGTTGGGTGCAAGCTCTTTGTGTTTGTGCAGGTACTTGTGACTTGATGAGATCTTCCACTGGTTCGATACCTTGGTTCTCAAAACTGAGGGAAATACTTACCACCGCTGTGCTACATCACCCTTTCTCTTCAAGGGAACACCAACGCAAGGCTCCAAGGCCACGGGGAAACCCTTTGCATATTTTCCAAGGAAGTCCCTAAAGGCGTAGCCGTAGCATCAGGATTCCTGGCGCGTACCAGGGAAGGTCTGTTGTCGCAGTAGCAAAAGGATTTCTGGCGCCGTTGTCGGGGAGGATCAAGTCAAGAATAGTCTCCCGTCAACGTGCTGATTTCTGGCGCGGGGAGGAGATCTATCCAAGTAGGTGTCACAAACTCATCTCTTGCATTTACCTTTTTTTCCAGTTGCCTCTCGTTTTCCTCTCCCCCACTTCACCAATTTGCCCTTTTCTTCGTTTGCCTTTTTTGTTTTCCTTTTTTCTTCGCCCTTTTCTTTTGCTTGCCTTTCCTTTGCTTGTGTGCCATGTGCCTTCAATATGCTTGCATCTTCTCTTGCTGAAAACCTAGTGATATGGATCCTCATCCACTTGCTAATCTCTTTAAGAGATCCAATTATGTTGATCCAATTGCTAGTGAGTTGAGTGCACTTGACTTTCTCTATGGAGTTTTGCTTGAAATGCGTGAATCTGAAAATCGTGATGAAGAAATTCATGAAGTGATTCATGAGGGCTCCTTGAATGAAAAGCACGATTGCAATGGTTTCACTATAAATTCTATTAGTGACAATCATGCTAAAAATATGCAAAACACAAAGCTTGGGGATGCTAGTTTTTCTATGTCCACTACTTGTTGCAATGATCATGAGTGGGGCTATGATTTTTTTTTTGGTCTTGAAAATTTGTTTAAGCCTCATGATGAATGTGATATTTGAAACAATATTGAAAGTGGGATTGGAGAAGTCATGACTTTATTTGATGATAATCCCACTATTTTTGAAGAGCGTCAACTTTACATGCATGTGGATCATGATAAGAATATCCTATGTGATAGTTACATTGTTGAATTCGAATATGATCCCACATGCAATTGCTATGAGAGACGAAAATATTGGGGTATAAACTTTCATGTTACCAAATTACCTCTCGTTATGTGGAGATTGTTATTGTCTCTTTCTTCTTCCTTGCATATGGCAACTATTGGTTGTCTTGACAATCTGTTTTCCTACAAAATGCCTATGCATAGGAAGTATGTTAGACTTAGATGTGATTTTCACATGCTTTATGATGCTCTCGTTGTGCTTCAATTCTTGTCTTTTGTGTGAGCATCATTGATGCCTAGCTAAGGGCGTTAAACAATAGCGCTTGTTGGAAGGCAACCCAACGAATCTATCCTTTTTCTTTCTGTTTTGTGTTTTCCACACTTTCATAATTCTGTTATGATTGTGTTTTTTGTGTTTCTTTTTGCGTTTGTGCCAAGCAAAACCGTTATGATTAGTCCTGGGGATGATCGTTTGGTCATGCTGGAAAAGACAGAAACTTTCTTCTCACGGAAAGAATTTTCATTTTTTTCTGTAAGAGCTTTTGAGTTGATTCTTTTTGCTATTGATTGCTACGCAAATTATTTAGACTGTCCTAAGTTTTCAGAATTTGTGAAGTAACAGAAGTATACGAAGTATACAGATTGCTACAGACTAGTCTGCTGTTAACAGATTCTGTTTTTGTTGAGTTGGTTGCTTATTTTGATGAAACTATGGATAGTATCGGGGGGTATTAGCCATGGAAAATTGAAAATACAGTAACCCAACATCAACTTAAGTAGAATTTAAGTTTTCTACAGTACCGAAGGAAGTGGTGGTTTGCTTTCTTATACTAATGTTATCATGAGTTTCTGTTTAAGTTTCGTGTTGTGAAGTTTTCAAGTTTTGGGTGAAGTTCTTATGGACAAAAAGATAAATAGTGGCAAGAGCTCAAGCTTGGGGATGCCCAAGGCACCCCAAGTTGATTCATGGATGTCGTAAAAGCCTAATCCTGGGGATGCCCTGGGAAGGCATCCCCTCTTTCGTCTCCAACCATCGGTAACGTTACTTGGGGCTATATTTTTATTCACCACATGTTATGTGTTTTGCTTGGAGCGTCTTGTATCGTAGGAGTCTTTTATTTTTGTTGTGTCACAATCATCCTTGCTCCACACCTAGAGAGAGAGACATGCACTCACCGTGATTTTGTCGAGCTTCACTTATATCCTTTGGTTAGACAATTCAGCTCATATGTGCTTCACTTATATCTTTTGAGCTAGTTGTTTTTGCTCTTTGTGCTTCACTTATATCTTTTAGAGCACGGCAGTGCGTGGCTTGGTAGTTGATCTATGCTTTGAAAGTAGTCTCAAAAGCGGTAGTTATCCAAAGGGATATGAAAACTTCCACCTTCATGTGCATTGAATAGTTAGAGAAGTTTGATTCATCTCAATTAGTTTTGAGTTGTGGTTGTGGTAATATTGAAGTTATATTAGTAAGGTGTTGTGGATCTAGAAATACTTGCGTTGAAGTTAGTGATTCCCGTAGCATGCACGTATGGTGAACCACTATGTGATGAAGTCTAAGCATTATTAGTCTATTGATTGTCATCCTTTGTGTGGCCGTCGGGATCGCGTGATGGTTTATACCTACCAACCCTTCCCCTAGGAGTATGTGTTGAATTCTTTGTTTCGATTACTACTAAAACTTTTGCAACAAGTATATGAGTTCTTCATGACTAATGTTGAGTCCATGGTTTAGATGCACTTTCACCTTCCACCATCACTATCTTCTTTAGTGCCGTGCAACTTTCGCCGGTGCACAAAACCACCCATATAGCCTCCCTCAAAACAGCCACCATACCTACCTACTATGGATTTTTCAAAGCTATTCCGAGATATATTGCCATACGACTACCACCATGACATGTGCCACCACTTCTACATTGCCATTGCATGATCGTAAGATAGCTAGCATGATGTTTCCATTGATGTCTATGCCATGCTAGATCATTGTCACGGTACACTACCGAAGGCATTCCATATAGAGTCATCATTGCTCTAAGTTTTGAGTTGTAAGTGTGATGATCAATATTGATGGAGCATTGTCCCATGTGAGGAAATAAAAGAGGCCAGCGAAGCCCATATAAAAAATGAGGCCAAAGATGCCCACCCAAAAAAAAAGAGGCCAAAGAGCCCACCAAAAAAATGAGAGAAAAAGAGAGAAGGGACAATGCTACCACCTTTCCACACTTGTGCATATTAAGCACCATGATCTTCATGATTGAGAGTCTCTCGTTTTGTCACCACCATATAGCTAGTGGGAAATTTTCATTATATAACTTGGCTTGTATATTCCAATGATAGGCTTCCTCAAATTTTCCTTAGGTCTTCGTGAGCAAGCAAGTTGGATGCACACCCACTAGTTTTATTTAAGAGCTTTCACATACTCTTAGCTCTAGAGCATCATTTGTATGGCAATCCCTACTCATTCACGTTGATATCTATTGATGAGCATCTCCATAGCTCATTGATATGCCTAGTCAATGTGACCATCTTCTCCTTGTTTGCCTTGCAACCTCCACCACACTCCACACCACTTATAGTGCTAAAACCATGGCTCACGCTCATGTATTGCGTGAGAGTCGAAAAAGTTTGAGAAAGTAAAGGTGTGAAAACAATTACTTGGCCAATACCGGGGTTGTGCATGATTTAAATTTGTTGTGCAATGATTATAGAGCATAGCCAGACTATATGATTTTGTAGGGATAACTTTCTTTTGGCCTTGTTATTTTGAAAAATCATGATTACCTCGCTAGTTTGCTTGAATTATTATAGTCTCCACATCAATAGCAAACTATTGTTTTGAATCTAATGGATCTGAACATTCACATCACATAATAGGAGTTACAAAGGACATCTATGCTAGGTAGCATGAAAGCATCAAAAATTCATTCTTTATCACTTCCCTACTCGAGGACGAGCAGGAGTTAAGCTTGGGGATGCTTGATACGTCTCAAACGTATCTATAATTTTTTATGGTTTCATGTTGTTATCTTGTCAACTTTGGATGTTTTGTTTACCTTTTTTATCTTTTTTGGGACTAACTTATTAATCCGGTGCCAAGTGCCAGTTCCTGTTTTTTCTGTGTTTTGACTCTTTTCTGATCTGATTTTGGAACGGAGTCCAAACGGAATAAATCCCCGAAATATTTTTTTCCAGAACGGAAGAAGATCGGGAGGCTTGAGGGCCAACGCAGTGGGCCCACAGGGAGCCCACAAGCCATGTTGCCGCGGCTAGGGGGGCCGCGGCAACCAAGCTTGTGGCCCCCCTGGTGCTCCCCTGCCCTAGTTCTTTGGCCTATAAATTCCCTTAAAATCCAGAAAAAATCAGGGCATCCACGAAAACACTTTTCCGCCGCCGCAAGCTCCCATTTCCGCGAGATCTCATCTAGAGACCCTTCCCGGTGCCCTGCCGGAGGGGACTTTGGAGTTGGAGGGCTTCTACATCAACATCATCGCCTCTCCAATGACTCGTGAGTAGTCTACTTCAGACCTACGGGTCCGTAGTTAGTAGCTAGATGGCTTCTTCTCTCTCTTGGATCTTCAATACAAAGTTCTCCATTATGTTCATGGAGATCTATCCGATGTAATCCTCTTTGGCGGTGTGTTTGTCGAGATCCGATGAATTGTGGATTTGTGATCAGATTATCTATGAATTATATTTATGTCTTTGCTAATTTCTTATATGCATGATTTGATATCCTTGTAAGTCTCTCCGAGTTTTGGGTTTTGTTTGGACAACTAGATCTATGATTCTTGCAATGGGAGAAGTGCTTGGTTTTGGGTTCATACCGTGTGGTGACCTTTCCCAGTGACAGAAGGGGCAGCAAGGCACGCATCGAGTTGTTCCCATCAAGGGTAACAAGATGGGCTTTTATCATAGATATGAGATTGTCCATCTACATCATGCCATCTTGCTTAAGGCGTTACTCTGTTCTTTTGGACTTAATACACTAGATGCATGCTGGATAGTGGTCGACGTGTGGAGTAATAGTAGTAGATGCAGAAAGTATCGCTCTACTTGTTTTGGACGTGATGCCTATAGATATAATCATTGCCTTCGATAACGTCACGACTATGCGCGGTTCTAGCAATTGCTCGAGAGTAATTCGTTCAACCACCGTCTACTTGCTTTCATGAGAGAAGCCACTAGTGAACACTACGGCCCCCGGGTCTATTCACAACTATCGTTTCCACTTTCACTTTTACTTTGCTTTGTTTACTTTTTGCTTTCAGTTCTCACTTTGCAAACAATCTATAAGGGATTGACAACCCCTTCATAGTGTTGGGTGCAAGCTCTTTGTGTTTGTGCAGGTACTTGCGACTTGACGAGATCTTCCACTGGTTCGATACCTTGGTTCTCAAAACTGAGGGAAATACTTACCGCCGCTGTGCTACATCACCCTTTCCTCTTCAAGGGAACACCAACGCAAGGCTCCAAGGCCGCGGGGAAATCCTTTGCATATTTGCCAAGGAAGTCCCTAAAGGCGTAGCCGTAGCAGCAGGATTCCTGGTGCCGTACCAGGGAAGGTCTGTTGTCATAGGAGCACTCGGGAAGGACTTTTGTTGCCGTAGCAACCACCCAGTCCAAATTCTGCTGATCCTTCGTTCTTGGTTGATGTGGTCTTGTGAGTATTTTTTCCTCCCGAGCTGTCTTCTTACTACTCCATAGTGGTGGGGCATGGTGGCAGTGTTTGTATGTCTACACGGCCACAAACATACTGGTTATGAACTTAATCTGTTTTGGGTTGTATAAACGAATATTTACTACCTGGCTCACTGTACAAACATAAATTCCCATTCCACAATATACATCTATTTTGGATTTTTTATATAAATGTAATAAAATGCAGTGTTATGCCTAAGAAATAAGGTTTTGCTCATTCATTTTTTGCATCACCAGATTTGCTCTGAACAACGGAAATTTCTAATTGTTTTAGCTATGAATTCACTACCAAAGATACTTATTTTATGTAACTCCCCCTGTGGTAAATAGGATTTGATTCCAGAATGTTGGTCGACAGCTTAGCAACTACCCTAATCATATCCATCATTTATATTTTTCATATATTAATTACCCCCTCTTATATGCTTAACTTTACTTTACTATGGCTAATGTTTTTGGTTCATAAGCAATAAATTAGTGATCGCCTGCAAAAAGAATTGGCTGAACAACTCAGCGTACATAGTATGCTCATTTGAGTCATTTTCAGATTATGTGTCTCACTGCAAATTGTAATGCAGTTCTATGTTTTGTGATGTTATTGTGTTCTAGATTCCCAAATATGTGAATACTAAATTCCTCTCCATATTTTAGGTGACTATTGCAGAATATACTTCATTCAGAGTTTTGCATTCATAGACTCCTTATGCCATGTAGATTAGACTTCAAAGAGTGTCAATGATTTCCCTATTTCTTGAATAATAATGTGCTGCCTTTTGAGCTTGCGTTGGTTTTTCCCCTAAAGAGGAAAGGGTGATGCAGCACAGTAGTAGTAAGTATTTCCCTCAGTTTTGAGAACCAAGGTATCAATCCAGTAGGAGAATCAAGCCAAGTGTCCAGAGTACCCGCGCAAACACAAACAAGATTGCACCCAACGCTATAAAGGGGTTGTCAATCCCTTCAAGACTGATTGCAAAGTGAGATCTGAAGGTGGAAAGTGCAACCAAGTAAAAGTGTAAGACTGAAAATATGATGTGAAGTAGACCCGGGGGCCATAGTGTTCACTAGAGGCTTCTCTCAAAATAGCAAATATTACGGTGGGTGAACAAATTACTGTCGAGCAATTGATAGAACCGCGCAAAGTCATGACGATATCTAACGAAATGATCATATATATAGGCATCACGTCTGAGACAAGTAGACCGATACTTTCTGCATCTACTACTATTACTCCACACATCGACCGCTATCCAGCATGCATCTAGTGTATTGAGTTCATGACGAACATAGTAACGCCTTAAGCAAGATGACATGATGTACAGGGATAATCTCAAACCAATGATGTAAACCCCATCTTTTTACCCTTGATGGCAACAACATCATGCGTGCCTGCTACGGCAACAAAAGTCCTTCCCCAGCAACGACGCCAGAAATCCTTCTGCTACTTCTCAAACAACAGCGCTAGAAATTGACACGTTGACGGAGACTTGCTTGCGTTGGTTTTTCCCTTGAAGAGGAAAGGGTGATGCAGCACAGGAGCAGTAAGTATTTCCCTCAGTTTGAGAACCAAGGTATCAATCCAGTAGGAGAATCTCGTCAAGTCCAAAGTACCTGCGCAAACACAAACGAGCTTGCACCCAATGCTATAAAGGGGTTGTCAATCCCTTCAAGATTGTTTGCAAAGTGAGATCTGAAGGCGGAAAGTGCAACGAAGAAAAAGAGTAAGGCTGAAAATATAGTGTGGAGGAGACCCGGGGGCCATAGTGTTCACTAGAGGCTTCTCTCAAAATAGCAAATATCACGGTGGGTGAACAAATTACTTTTGAGCAATTGATAGAACCGCGCAAAGTCATGACGATATCTAAGGCAATGATCATACATATAGGCATCATGTCCGAAACAAGTAGACCGATACTTTCTGCATCTACTACTATTACTCCACACATCGACCGCTATCCAGCATGCATCTAGTGTATTGAGTTCATGACGAACAGAGTAACACCTTAAGCAAGATGACATGATGTAGAGGGATAATCTCAAACCAATGATGAAAACCCCATCTTTTTACCCTTGATGGCAACAACATGATGCGTGCCTCGCTACCCCTTCTGTCACTGGGTGAGGTCACCGCACGGTATGAACCCAAAACCAAGCACTTCTCCCATTGCAAGAATCATAGATCTAGTTGGCCAAACAAAACCCACAACTCAAAGAGAATTACAAGGATATGAAATCATGCATAAGAGAGATTAGAAGAAACTCAAATAAGATTCATAGATAATCTGATCATAAATCCACAATTCATCGGATCTCGACAAACACACTGCAAAAGAAGATTACATCGGATAGATCTCCATGAAGATCATGGAGAACTTTGTATTGAAGATCCAAGAGAGAGAAGAAGCCATCTAGTTACTAACTATGGACCCATAGGTCTATGGTGAACTACTCATGCATCATCGGAGAGGTCATGGTGTTGATGAAGAAGCCCTCCGTGTCTGAATCCCCCCTCCGGTAGGACTCCAGAACGTGCCTCAGATGGGATCTTACGGAGACAGAAGCTTGCGGCGGCGGAAAAGTACTTTCGATGATCTCTTGATTTTTTTATGGAATTTTAGAGAATATATAGGCGCGAAACCTAGGGCAAAGGAGCCTCAGGGAGCCCACAAGCCAGGGGCGCCCCCCTGGCCACACCATGAGGGCTTGTGGGGTCCCTGGTGGCCCCCTGCCCTGATTCTCTCGCTCCCCGATCTTTTTCTGTTCCGGAAAAAATCTTTTTGGTAGTTTCATTCCGTTTGGACTCCGTTCAAAATCCTCCTCTGAAAGGGGTAAAAACAAGGAAAAAAACAGGAACTGGCACTTGGCACTGAGTTAATAAGTTAGTCCCAAAAAATATATAAAAGGCATGCAAAACATCCAAAGTTTGACAAGATAATAGCATGAAACCATCAAAAATTATTGATACGTTGGAGACGTATCAAGCATCCCCAAGCTTAACTCCTGCTCGTCCTCGAGTAGGGAAGTGATAAAGACTGAATGTTTGATGTGGAATGCTACCTCGCATAGTTGTCCTTTGTAACTTCTTTCATGTGACATGAATGTTCAGATCCATAAGATTCAAAACAATAGTTTGCTATTGACATGAAAACAATAATACTTCAAGCAAACTAGCAAGGTAATCATGAACTTTCAAAATAACAAGGCCAAGGAAAGTTATCCCTACAAAATCATATAGTATGGCTATGCTCCATCATCCTCACACAACTAATGTAAATCAAGCACAACCCCGGTATTGTCCAAGTAATTGTTTTCGCACTCTTACTTTCTCAAACCTTTTATAACTATCACGCAATACATGAGCGTGAGCCATGGATATAGCACTATAGGTGGAATAGAGTGTGGTGGAGGTTGTGAGACAAAAAAGGAGGAGATGGTCACATCGACTCGGCGTATCAAAGGGCTATGGAGATGCCCATTAATAAATATCAATGTGAATGAGTAGGGATTGCAATACAAAAGGATGCACTAGAGCTATAAGTATGTGAAAGCTCAAAAGTGAGAACTAGTGGGTGTGCATCCAACTTGCTTGCTCACAAAGACCTATGGCAATTTTGAGGAAGCCCATCATTGGAATATACAAGCCAAGTTATACAATGAAGATTCCCACTAGAATATGGTAGTGACAAAGCAAGAAGCTCTCAATCATGAAGAACGTGGTGCTATTATGAAGCACAAGTGTGGAAAAAGATAGTAGCATTGTCCCTTCTCTCTTTTTCTCTTTTTTTCATTTGGGCTCTTAGGCCTCTTCTCTTTTTTTCCCTTTTTTTGTGGGATCTTTGGCCTATTTTTTAATTTTATTTCCTCACATGGGACAATGCTCTAATAATGATGATCATCACACTTTTATTTACTCACAGCTCAAAGCTTAGAACGATGATGACTCTATAGGAAATGCCTCCGGCAGTGTACCGGGATGTGCAACGATCTAGCTTGGCGTACGACGTTGAAACATCTCGCTAGCTATCTTACGATCATGCGATGGCAATATGAGAGTGACAGCACAAGTCATGAGACGGAACGGTGGGAGTTGCATGGCAATATATCTCGGAATGGCTATGAAAATGCCATAGTAGGTAGGTATGGTGGCTGTTTTGAGGAAGGCATATGCTGGGTTTGTGTACCGGCGAAAATTGCGCGGTACTAGAGAGGCTAGCAATGGTGGAAGGTGAAAGCGCATCTATACCATGGACTCACATTAGTCATGAAGAACTCACATACTTGTTGCGAAGGTTTTTATTAGTAATCAAAACAAAGTGCTAAACGCATACTCCTAGGGGAAGGGTTGGTAGGTGTTAACCATCGCGCGATCCCGACCTCAACACAAAGGATGACAAGCAATAGATCAATTATGCTCCGACTTCCTAACATAGCAGTTCACCATACGTGCATGTTGCGGGAATCACTAACTTCAACACAAGTATTTCTAGATTCACAACACCCTACTAACATAACTCTTAATAATACCAAATCCACGTCTCAAAACTAATTGAGAGGAATCAAACTTCTCTTTCTACTCAATGCTCATGAAGATGGAGGTTTTTGTATCCTATTTGGGTACCTATCACCTTTGGGACTACTTTCATAGCACAAGCCAACTACCAAGTCACGCACCGCTGTGCTCTAAAAGATCTAAGTGAAGCACATAGAGCAAAATTGTCTAGCTCAAAAGATATAAGTGAAGCATGATGGGCATTCTAGCAAAATCACGATCAGTGCATGTCTCTCTCAAAAGATGTGCAGCAAGGATGATTGTGACACAAAAAAATAAAAGACTCCTACGATACAAGACGCTCCAAGCAAAACACATATCATGTGGTGAATAAAAATATAGGTCCAAGTAATGTTACCGATGGATTGAAGACGAAACAGGGGATGCCTTCCCGAGGCATCCCCAAGCTTAGGCTTTTTGGTGTCCTTGAATTTGGCTTGAGATGCCTTCGGCATCCCCAAGCTTGAGCTCTTTCCACTCTTTATCCCTTTGTCCATGAGAACATCACCTAAAACTTGAAAACTTCACAACACAAAACTTAAACAGAAACTCGTGATATCATTAGCACAAGAAAACAAACTACCACCTCTTTAGGTACTGTAGAAATCTTGATTTATATTTATATTGGTGTTAGATTACTGTATTCGCACTTTTCCATGGCTAGTACCCAGCGATACTATCCATAGTTTTATCAAACAAGCCACCAACACAACAAAAACAGAATCTGTCAAAAACAAACCAGTTTGTAGCAATCTGTATACTTTGTATACTTCTGGTAGCTCAAAAATTCTGAAACATTACGAAAGCCTGTGAAAAAGGCATATAAACCATAAGCAAGAAGAATCAACTCAAAATCTCTTTCTGGTTAAAAATGAAAAATAATCTCGTGAGCAAAAAGTTTCTGTCTTTTTCCAGCAGGATCAAACAACCAACACCAAACTAATCATAAAGGTTTTGCTTGGCTCAAACACAAAAAGAAACACAAAAAACACAATCATAACAGAATTATGATGGTGTGGACGTAACAAAACAGAAATAAAAAGATAAATTCATTGGGTGCCTCCCAACAAGCGCTATTGTTTAACGCCCTTAGCTAGGCATAAGGTGATAGAATCATGTATCGTCGTCTTTGGTGCTCAAACCATAAGTATCCCTCATCATGGATTCATAAGGAAATCTTATTTTCTTTCTAGGAAAATGCTCCATGCCCTTCTTTAAAGGAAATTGAAATCTAATATTCCCTTCCTTCATATCGATGATAGCACCAATAGTCCTTAGGAAAGGTCTACCAAGAATGATAGGGAATGTAGGATTGCAATCAATATCAAGCACAATGAAACCCATGGGTACATAGTTCCTATTTGCAATAATAAGAACATCATTGATCCTTACCATGGGTTTCTTGATAGTAGAATCCATAAGATGCAAATTAAGAGAACACTCCTCAATCTCATTAAAGCCTAGAACATCACATAAAGACATCGGAATCGCGAAAACACTAGCACCCAAACCACACAAAGCATTGCATTCATAGTTTTTGATTTTGATTTTGATAGTAGGTTCCCACTCATCATGAAGCTTTCTAGGAATAGAAACTTCCAACTCAAGTTTCTCTTCAAGAGATTTTATCATAGCATCGACGATATGATCGGTAAAGGCCTTGTTTTGGCTATAAGCGTGTGGAGAGTTTACCATGGATTGCATCAAGGAGATGCATTCAATCAAGGAGCAACTATCGTAATTGAATTCCTTGAAATCCAAAGTAGTAGTTTCATTACTACTCAAAGTTTTGATATCTTCTACTCCACTTTCAATGCTTTTAGCATCAAGATAGATAGACTCCGATCATTGGGGCGTTTTTAAACCAAAGTGGATTCATATCCAGCCCCATCATCATTAGGTTTGACACTAGAAAACAAGGATTCAATGGGAGTCACACCAAGCACTTTAAGATCTTCGTGATTCTTATCACGAGAACACGCCTTTTTAAGCCATTCGTGTCTAGCATGAATTTGGGCGGTTCTTTCTTTGCTTTCATTCATGGAAACACGCATAGCTTTCAAAGTTTCATCCATATTGATCTTGGGAGGAGCACATCTAACTTTCAAAGCATCAATATCAATAGACATTCTATCAACGCTCCTAGCCAAATCATCAATTTTGAGTAGTTTTTCCTCTATGGACGCATTGAAAATCTTTTGCGAGTTGATAACCTCTTTGATATTAATCTATAGATCAAAGGGTAATTTATTGTAATTTCCATGAGTATTGTTGTAGGAGTTGCCAAAGTTATTAGAGGGATTACTAGGAAAAGGCCTAGAAACATAGTTTCCTCTAAAAGCATTGTTGTTGCCAAAATTACTCCTACCAACAAAATTAATGTCCAAGCTTGCATTGCTACTCTCAATCAAGGAAGACAAGGGCATATCATTAGGATCTAAAGGAGCACTTTTACTAGCAACCAATTTCATTAACTCATCCATCTTAGCACTCAATGAGTTAATTTCTTCTATAGCGTGTACCTTCTTACTAATAGGTGACCTTTCAGTGTGCCACTGAGAGTAGTTTGTCATGATATTGTATAGGAGTTTTGTGGCTTCTCCTAATGTGATTTCCATGAACGTTCCACCTGAGGCAGTGTCCAAGATATTTCTAGAAGCGAAATTAAAACCAGCGTAGAAGATTTGTATAATCATCCAAAGACTCAAGCCATGAGCGGGACAATTTCTAATCATCAATTTCATTCTCTCCCAAGATTGTGCAACATGTTCATGATCAAGTTGCTTAAAATTCATGATATCATTACGAAGAGAGATAATCTTAGCCGGCGGAAAATACTTGGATATATAAGCATCTTTGCACTTGTTCCA
Source organism: Hordeum vulgare subsp. vulgare (assembly GCF_904849725.1). Taxonomy (NCBI): domain Eukaryota; kingdom Viridiplantae; phylum Streptophyta; class Magnoliopsida; order Poales; family Poaceae; genus Hordeum; species Hordeum vulgare. Next base: position 78,933,098 of record NC_058524.1, on the reverse strand, counting down.
AGAATCAATACAATTTTTGGGCAAAGATGAAAAGCAAGTTTTTGCTCGATCTCGCAACGAGAACGGAAAAAGCTTCAATTTAATCACATCATTATCCACATCTTTCTTCTTTTGCATATCGCAAAGCTCAATGAAGGTATTAAGATGGGATGTGGCACCTTCACTAGCAAGGCCGGAGAATTGCTCTTCCATAACAGATTCAGCAAAGCAGCATTGATTTCGTATGATTCCGCACTAGTGGCGGGAGCAATCGGAGTACTAATAAAATCATTATTATTAGTATTCGAGAAGTCACAAAGTTTGGTGTTTTCAGTCATGGTGACTTCAGCAAGCAAACAAGCACACAACAAACAGAAAGCAAGCGAGAGAAAAGGGCAAACGAAAAAGGCAAATATTTTTGTAAATTTTTGTTTTTCAGCAGTGGGGGAGAGGAAAACGAGAGGCAAAAAAGTAAATGCAAGAGATGAGTTTGCGACACTTACTTGGATGAGCATCACCTAGAATAATCCCCGGTTCCAGAGATTGACACGTCGACGGGAGACTATTCTTGACTTGATCCTCCCCGGCAACGGCGCCAGAAATCCTCCCCGGCAACGGCGCCAGAAATCCTTCTGCTGCCTCTTGAGCTTGCGTTGGTTTTTCCCTTGAAGAGGAAAGGGTGATGCAGCACAGTACCAGTAAGTATTTCCCTCAATTTTGAGAACCAAGGTACCAATCCAGTAGGAGAATCAAGCCAAGTGTCCAGAGTACCTGCGCAAAGGGTTGTCAATCCCTTCAAGATTGATTGCAAAGTGAGATCTGAAGGCGGAAAATGCAACGAAGTAAAAGTGTAAGACTGAAAATATGATGTGAAGTAGACCCGGGGGCCATAGTGTTCACTAGAGGCTTCTCTCAAAATAGCAAATATTACGGTGGGTGAACAAATTACTGTCGAGCAATTGATAGAACCGCGCAAAGTCATGACGATATCTAAGGCAATGATCATACATATAGGCATCACGTCCGAGACAAGTAGACTGATACTTTCTGCATCTACTACTATTACTCCACACATCGACCGCTATCCAGCATGCATCTAGTGTATTGAGTTCATGACGAATAGAGTAACTCCTTAAGCAAGATGACATGATGTGGAGGGATAAACTCAAACCAATGATGTAAACTCCATCTTTTTACCCTTTATGGCAACAACACGATGCGTGCCTTGCTACCCCTTCCGTCACTGGGTGAGGTCACCGCACGGTATGAACCCAAAACCAAGCACTTCTCCCATTGCAAGAATCATAGATCAAGTTGGCCAAACAAAACCCACAACTCGAAGAGAATTACAAGCATATGAAATCATGCATATAAGAAATCATAAGAAACTCAAATAAGATTCATAGATAATCTGATCATAAATCCACAATTCATCAGACCTCAACAAACACACCGCAAAAGAAGATTACATCGGATAGAACTCCATGAGATCATGGAGAACTTTGTATTGAAGATCCAAGAGAGAGAAGAAGCCATCTAGCTACTAGCTATGGACCCGAAGGTCTATGGTGAACTACTCACGCATCATCGGAGAGACCATGGTGTTGATGAAGAAGCCCTTCGTATCCGAATCCCACCTCCGACAGGGCACCAGAACGTGCCCCAGATGGGATCTTGCGGAGACAGAAGCTTGCGGCGGCGGAAAAGTATTTTCGTGGATCTCTCTCGCAGTTTTGGATTTTTCCGGAATTTATAGGCGGAAGAGGTAGGGAAGACGAGCCACAGGGGGCCCACAAGCTGGCTAGCCCCCCCTAGCCGCACCTAGGGGGCTTGTGGCCTCCCCTGGTGGCCTCTGCCTTGGTTCTCACGTCCCCTATGTATCTTTTGTTCCGGAAAAAAACTTTTCGAAACTTTTATTCCGTTTGGACACCGTTTAAAATTCTCCTCTTAAAAGGGTCAAAAACACGGAAAAACGGGAACTGGCACTTGGCACTGAGTTAATAAGTTAGTCCCAAAAAAGATATAAAAGGCATACAAAACATCCAAAGTTTGACAAGATAATAGCATGGAACCAACAAAAATTATAGATACGTTGGAGACGTATCATAATGGTACCGTTAATCTTTGTCAGCAGCATGCAACCAGTAGCACTTCAACTTATTATTTGGGAATTGCAGGATATAAATGTTACTGTTTTGCTGCCATAAATATTCATGCAACTAAGTTACACCTCTGTCCGCGCTTCTACTAAAACAATGCTACTCAGGCATAGCTAAATCTGGTTCTTGCATTGATTGCAGGTTAGGCTTGATGGATCCACTAACTTCCTTGTCCTTTTGAGAATCCACATGTATTTCTTGAGAAACGACCATGCATGCGAACTTCAAATGTAATATGTGTGTAACTAGCAAAGCATGAAGCAGTTATCACTGGCTAGTTTCAAATCCTATCTTGATAACCAGTGCTGACGCACCATGTATATTTTATACTCAGTTGCCTGCTATTTTTTGACAATGTTCTATACACTGATTTCTACAGAAGCTGGTGGTTAGTTACAGTGCTTAAAGTTTGGAAAGAAGGCTTAGTTACTGATAGTTTCTAATATAAACAACGCATCCCAGGTTACTAAGAGTTAGTTACTAGGGTGACTGGACGCCTCTAGATTCACACCAACATTCAATGTTCTTGCCCCCCATCAATGTGGCTCCATGGAAGACTTCTACTCGGAGATATATGTTCGCCTATGTCTAGTGCATAGAGATGTCGTCGTATGTCGTATACAAGGGTGAGGTTCCCGGAGTCTACGACGACTGGGAGGAGTGTCGGAGACAGGTTCACCATTTCAGCGGTAACAGTTACAAAGGGTACACCACTAGGGTGGAGGCGGAAGCTAGGTACGCGCGCTATCTAGAGGGAGAGAGGACGGAGCGGAGGAGGAACCGGATGAAGATCAGTTTCATCGCGATGATGGTCATCGTGACCGCAACCCTCTTCTATGTGATGGTAGTTTAGATATCGACTTGTAATGTGAAGACAAACTCGCTACTCGCGGTCTAGAGACTTGTAATGTTCTAACTTTGTTCGGTATTTTGAATTCGGAGACTAATATGATGAATTGTATTCGGAGACTAATCTTCTATTGTATTCGATAAATCTGCTGTTTATATGTTGTGTTGTTTATATTCTGTGTTGTAATGTATTTTGTAACCTGTGCAAAAATCAGAAAAGCAAAAAAATCCTAATATTCATAGTAGTGGCGCACCATATTGCACTTTAGTGGCGCACATAAATAAACACCCCAGTGGCGCATTATCTAAAAGTGCGCCATTAGTAACCCAGAGCACAAGGTACACATGGCCCCTTCGAGTAACAGCAGTGGCGCACTTCTGGACCTAGTAATGGCGCACTTTAGCTGCGCCATTAGTGTCTAGGATAGTAATGGTGCACCACGTGGTGCACCACTATTATGTAGATTGACAGTGGCGCACCAGGCGTGCGCCATTACAATTTACTAGTAGTGGCATGGTAATAGTGGCGCACCTATAGTGCGCCGTTAATAGCCAAAATAGGTGCGCCACTAACAGCCTTTTTTCTAGTAGTGTGTGACACGCTTATTGGTCTGTGCAACTTCTTCGATGTTATCTCTCAAAAGTCCATAAGTGTGAAGCAGCTCCGAAGGCTACATGAAGAGATCGTTGTCATACTATTGAGCTTGAGATGTACTTCCCGGCCGCGTTCTTTGACGTCATGGTGCATTGATGTCAATTGTTCTTCCCCTTTGCAACGGCACTAGAAGAATGCTATTAGCACTCTCCGGCAATCGAAACTAGAAGAATGTTGTTGACGCCCACCAGCGCGTGGGATCGTAGCAGTTTTCGAGGGTAGAGTTTTCGACCCAAATGTGTTGATTCGCACGACGGGAGGTGAGAGAATACTCTCAAGTATTAGCAGCTGAATTTATCAGATTCAACCACACCTAAAAGATTAGTATCTGCAAGCAAAGTAGTAACAGCAAAGTAGTGAGTAACGGCAGTGGCAAGGAACAGCGGTAGTGACAGCAGTAGCAAGTAGCAACAGTAGCAAGCGACAGTAGTAGCAACAGTAGCAGCAGAGCAGGACAAGTATTAGTAGTAGCAACAGTAGTAGCAGCAGAGCAAGACAAGTAACAGGAGTAGCAACAGTAGTAGCAGCAGCAAAGCAAGACAGGTATCAGCAGTAGCAACACTAGTAGCAGCAGGAGTAGGACAAACTCGTAGGCAATGGGTCGGTGATTTGTTTGGATGATATTCATCATGCAACAGTTAAACACGGAGAGATATGTGGCTAGCTCCCATTCGTCAATGTGATGTAGGCATGCATTCCGTGTGTCGTCATACGTGCTTAGGGAAAAGAACTTGCATGACATCTATTGTCCATCCCTCCCGTGGCAGCGGGGTCCAAAAGGAAACTACGTGATATTAAGGTTCTCCTTTTAATAAAGAACTGGACCAACGCATTAGCACTTGGTGAACACATGAACTCCTCAAACTATGGTCATCATCGGGAGTGGTTCCGGTTATTGTCACTCCGGGGTTGCCGGATCATAATACATAGTAGGTAACTACAACTTGCAAGATCGGATCTAAAACACACATATATTGGTGACAACATAATAATTTCATATCTTAAATCATGGCACTCGGGCCCTAGTGACAAGCATTAAGCATGGCAAAGTAGTAGCAACATCAATCTCAGAACATAGTGGATACTAGGGATCAATCCCCATCAAAACTAACTCGATTACATGATAGATCTCATCCTACTCATCAGCGCCCAGCGAGCCTACGAATAGATTACTCACGAACGACGAAGAGCTTCATGGAATTGGAGAGGGAAGAAGGTTGATGATGACGATGGCGATGATTTCCCTTCTCCGGAGCCCAAGACGGACTCCAGATCTGCCCTCCAGATGAAGAACAGGTGGTGGCGGCGCCTCTGTATCGCAAACGCGACGAAAACTTCTCTTTTTATTTTTTCTGGGACGAAAGGGGACTTATAGACCTGAGGTTGGGGGCGGCAGAGCCGTGTGGGCCCCACAAGCCTGCCCACCGCCACCAGGGGGTGGTGGTGGAGCCAGGGCTTGTGGCCCACTGGCCCACCCCCTCAGGTGGAACTTGGCGCATATATTTTTCTTATTTTCCAAAACTGCTCCCCGTAAATTTTCAGGACGTTTGGAGAACTTTGATTTCTGCACAAAAATAACACCAAGGCAATTCTGCTGAAAACAACGTCAGTCCAGGTTAGTTCCATTCAAAACATGCAAATTAGAGTCCAAAACAAGGGCAAAAGAGTTTGGAAAAGTAGATACGATGGAGACGTATCAACTCCCCCAAGCTTAAAACCTTGCTTGTCCTCAAGCAACTCAGTTGACAAACTTAGAGAGAAAGAAAAACTTTGACAAACTCTGTTTGATCTTGTTGTTGCAACTATGGCTAACTCATAACCAGAATTTCAGCAAGATCACAAGTTAACCACATAAGCAAATGACACAAAGGTCTCACGGTAAACTAATATCAATGGCATAATCAGCTAACGAGAAAATAATAATGAGTTTCAAATACCAACACTTCAATCAAAACAAGCATGGAGCAATATGAATAGGTGGTATCTCGCTAGCTCTTTCTGAGACTGCAAAACATAAATGCAGAGCACTTTCAAAGATCAAGGGCTGACTAAACATTGTAATTCATAGCAACGAAGATCCAATCATAGTCATACTCAATATCAATCAAAAGCAAAGCATAAAAATGACAGAGGTGCTCTCTAATTGATGCTTATATAAGAGGAGGATGACTCAACGGGAAAATAAATAGACAGGCCCTTCGCAGAGGGAAGCATTGATTTGCAGAGGTGCCAGAGCTCAAGCTTTGAAAACAGAGATAATAATTTTGTGTGGCATGCTTTCATTGTCAACGCAATAACCAAGAGTTCTGAATATCTTCCATGCTACTCATGCTATAGGCGGTCCCCAAACAGAAAAGTAAAGTTTTAACTCCCCCACCACCAATCAATCACACTCCACGACTAGCCGAATCCTCGGGTATCGTCCATACTACCATCAATCTGGGGGGAGTCTTGTTTTACAGTTATGTTTTCGATTTAAGCGTGGAACTGGGCATTCCAATTACCGGCCCCTTTCTCGTGAATGACAATGAATAAACACATGTCGAGGATAACACTCCTAGCATGGAAGATACCAATAGCCCCCTGTCACCACATGAGCGGTTCGGGCATGCAAAACAGATTATTTCTTGAAGGTTTAGAGAGTGGCACATGCAAATTTACTTGGAACGGCAGATAGATACCGCAAATAGGTAGGTATGGTGGACTCTCATGGAAAAAGCTTTGGGTTTAAGGAAGTGGATGCACAAGCAGTATTCCGCTTAGTACAAGTGAAGGCTAGCAAAAGACTGGGAAGTGGCCAACTAGAGAGCGACGACAGTCATCAAGATGCAATGAGTTTGACTAACATCGAAAGCAAGCATGAACAGGATATAAATCACCAGGAAAACGAACATCATAGAGGCTATGTTGATTGTCTTTCAACTACATGCATGAACATGCGCCAAGTCAAGCCACTTGAAACATTCAAAGGAGAATACCATCCTATCATACTACATCATAGTCATCTCAAAATCTATGTTGGCATTCAAGACAAACCATTATAAACTCTCAGCTAAATAAGCATGGCATCAGAAACTATGATCTCTAAGTTACCATTGCAAACATGGTTCTCTCACAACAAAGCTAAATCTGGGTCGACAAGCTAGTCATATTTACAAAAACAAAATAGATAGAGTTCATACCAGCTTTCCAGTCTCAGTCACTTCATCATATATCATCATTGTTGCCTTTCATTTGCATGATCGAACGATGAAAATGATAATAAGCGTGCTCGTGCATTGGACTAAGCTGAATCTGCAGGCAAACACAAAGGAGAAGACAAAGTAATATGGCTCTTTGAAAGCTAAACAGGTAAGCATGCAAGAACCACTAAACATTGTAACCAATATCTTCTACCTTGACCCAAAGAAAAAGAAAACTATTTACACGGGAAAGCTCCCAACAAGCAAAAGAAGAAAGAAAAATCTTTTTGGGTTTTCTCAAAAGGACACAAAACAATAAAACAAGAAAACGAAAATAAACTAGCATGGATAATACAGTGGCAAAGTGTAAACACCGGCTAACAAAGTGAAAGCATAAGCATGAATGTAAAGTTGGTGAGAACACGTACTCCCCCAAGCTTAGGCTTTTGGCCTAGCTTGGTCTACTCCCAAGGATGGTCCTGGCGAAACCCAAAGTCATAATGGGTGTTATATGGGAGTGCTGCAGCCACTGCCTGAATAGTTGCCTCACGAAGTCGAGCAGCCGTCGCCTCCCTCTCATACTCCTCTGCTTCTCCTATGGTAATGTACTATCTTCGTTTTACCTGAAAGTCAAAGAAAGCAGGAGCAGGAAGGGTAATATGGAAAACACGCTGCCGGTTAAATATCAAGTGGTATAGGAGGGATCCATGATCTCTCTCAAGGAACTGGTAGCGTGTTAGAGCGACACGATCAAGGTAGGCTGTACAGAGAGGAGGGTCTTCTGGACGGATGGATACTCCAGGAAAATTTGCTAAGCGTGTAGCATAAACTCCACCAAAGAAATCCCCTCACTGGCATTTTTATTCAGCCTCCTTGCTAATATAGCCCCCATACTGAAGCTCCTGTCACCTGTTACTGCGCTCTTAAGGATACTAAGGTCGGCAGCGCATAGGTGACAATGTGCAACCTTGCCGTTAATGCACCTACCTATGAAGAGGGCAAGGTAGTGCAAGGCAAGGAAATGGATGCTTCCTATGGTGGCTTGCGTGATATCTCTGGTTTCTCCAACAGTTATACTGGAGACAAAGTCTCTGACCGAAGACATAGAAGGATCATTAATACTACCCCCATCGGGTATCTTGCAAATCCTATTGAAATCCTCCATATCCACGGTATAGGATTTATCGTACAGATCAAACAGTATGGATGAGTCGCGGCCAAATAAAAATTTAAATCTACGCATGAAAGAGGCAGTGAGCATAGCATACTGTTCACATTTATCTGAGGAATTCTTCTAACCCGGCGTTGCCGACAAGTGTATCAAACTCATCCTTGAAACCTGCTTCGATCATGAACTCGTCGGAAGGCCATTCACATGGTTCTACCGGTGCGTTCCTTAGTTGAAAAGGTCCGGGCTCCCGAAAAGAAAGACGAGGACCCTTCTTACTTGAGGAACCACCATGAAACTTCCTCCTGAACATAATTTCCTTTTGCAGAAAATTTTGAAGTTCAAGAGAAAAGTGAATGAGAACCATCCATACCTTGTAGCAACTACTCCTACTAGTGCCTAGAGACTGTATCACGCGCTAAAACTACTTGGGACCAGCTAAAATCAACCTTTCTAGCTCAAGAACAGGGTCACCAAGGTAGCAAGAATTCGCGAAGGATAAATCACTAGAGTAAAAACTAATTGGACCAATAGAGGAGTCACTTACCAAGGAGTAATTTCCCCAAAACGGTTCGGAGAATGGTGCTTTGAGCAAGGAGATCGAAAATCACAGCCAAATGAGCAAGAACACGGGTTTGAGCTGCGAAACAATTTTTTCTGGAGGTGGAAGAAGAGGCTGAGAGCTGGAATGAGTGGAGGGATGCCTGTGGGCCCCACAAGCTTGCACTCCGCCACCAGGGGGTAGGTGGCGATGGAAGGGCTTGTGGCCCACTGGTCAGGCCCCCAGGCCAGCTCTCAGGCCCAGAAATTTTCAAAAAATCCAGAAAAAAACATACTAAATTTTTAGGACCATCGGAGAACTTTTATTTTCGAGGTATTTTTCTCCGAGACGCTAAAACAGAAAACAGGAAAAACTAAAACTAATTCTATCATTTTCCTTCTAAGCAACAGAAAAGGAAAGCACAAAACAGATGTATGTGACTCATTGATTCATCCGTTTCATAGTCATCGAAAGAAATCCGTCAATGGGATTGATCAAATCCTTATGACAAAACTTTCTTGAATCGCAAGAGAGAACGGAGAATTTTCAAATAACCACTAAGTCACCTCAATGGGGATATGTATCTCCCCAACAAGCAAATCATACTTCATCTTGACACGAGGAATAGGGCATTCAAAGCTCCCAATAAGAATCGATGAAGTCTTTTCGATAGCATTGATGCAATGTACTTGATATCGTTTCTTCGGAAAGTGCACTGCGTGCTCATTACCGTTGACATGGAAAGTGACATTGCCTTTGTTGCAATCTACAATAGCCCCTGCAGTGTTTAAAAAGGGTCTTCCGAGGATGACAGCCATGGCATCGTCCTCGGGAATATCCAAGATAACAAAGTCTGTTAAGATAGTGGTGTTAGCAACCACAACAGGCACATCCTCGCAAATGCCGATAGGGAAAGCAGTTGATTTGTCGGCCATTTGCAGAGAAATTTCAGTCGGTGTCAACTTATCCAACTCAAGTCTACGATAAAGAGAGAGCGGCATAACACTAACACCGGCTCCAAGGTCACATAAGGCAGTTCTTACGTAGTTTCCTTTAATGGAACAAGGTATAGTGGGCACTCCGGGATCACCAAGTTTCTTAGGAGTTCCACCCTTGAAAGTTTAGTTGGCAAGCATGGTGGAGATCTCAAGATCTGGTATCTTCCGTTTATTAGTCATGATATCTTTCATGTACTTGGCATACGGAGACATCTTGAGCATATCAGTTAACCACATCTGCAGAAAGATGGGTCTTATCATCTCAATGAAGCGCTCCAAATCCTCATCATCCTTTTTCTTGGATGGCTTAGGAGGAAAGGGCATAGGTCTCTGAACCCATGGCTCCCTTTCTTTACCATGCTTCCTAGCAGTGAAGTCATTCTTGTCGTATTTCTTAGGTTGTGGGTTATCAGGATTAACCGTAGGTTCAATCTCCACATCCTCATCATTGCTAGGTTGAGCATTATTATGAACATCACTGTCCATATTGTCACCGGGTTCATGTTCATCACCAAATTGTGTTTCTGCATCAGACGCAGAAATATCATTAGGTTCTTCCGGTGTGACAGTATTTGGTGAACTGGCATGCAGTCTTCTATCATCCTTCTTCTTCTCCTTAGGATGACTGGGTGTATCAGCATTGATTCCTTGAGAATCTTGATCAATTCTCTTAGGATGACCTTCAGGATACAAAGGTTCCTGAGTCATTTTGCCTCCTCTAGTAATGACTCTGACAGAGTTGTCATTTAATTCATTGAGCAAGTCATTCTGAGCTTTAAGTACTTGTTCTACCTCAGTAGTAATCATAGAGGCATGTTTACTCAGAAGCTTCAGATTATTGACATTTCTGTCTACACAAGCACTTAAATGGCTAAGCATACGAGTACTTTGTTCCAAATGTCTGCTAACATAATCATTGAAACTCTGTTGTTTGGCAACAAAGTTTTTCAAATTCATCAAAGCATAGGCTAGCAGGTTTGTCAAAAGGAATATCACTCTCATCAAACCTACGCAGAGAATTCACTTCTACTACCTGTATCGGGTTATCGAGACCATGGATCTCTTCGATAGGTGGTAGATTTTTGACATCTTCAGATCTAATGCCTTTCTCTTGCATAGATTTCTTGGCTTCTTGCATATCTTCGGGACTGAGGAATAGAATACCTCTTTTCTTAGGAGTTGGCTTAGGAGGTGGTTTGGGAATAGTCCAAGCATTATCATTGATCAAGATGTTATTCAGTAGAGTCTCGGCTTGTTCTACAGTTCGTTCCCTAAAAACACAACCGGCACAACTATCTAGGTGGTCTTTAGAGGCATTGGTAAGTCCGTTATAGAGGATATCAAGTATCCCGTTCTTCTTAAGAGGGTGATCAGGCAAAGCATACCGTAGTTGGACGAGCCTCCCCCAAGCTTGTGGAAGACTCTCTTCTTGGAGTTGGGCAAAGTTATATATTTCCTGCAAGGCAGCTTGCTTCTTATGGGCAGGGAAATATTTCTCACAGAAGTAATAGACCATCTCCTGGGGACTACTCACACATCCAGGAGCAAGAGAGGTGAACCCTTTAGAGAGAAAGGAAACAACTTAAGGATATAGTAGTGGCGGATCTTCTCCTCATTAGTGAAAAGGGTGGCTATATCGTGTAGTTTGGCAAGATGGGCTATGACCGTCTGAGACTCATTACCGTGAAAAGGATCAGAATCGACTAGATAGATTATCTCAGGGTCGACAGAGAATTCATAATCCTTATCGGTGATAAAGATAGGTGAAGTGGCAAACTTCGGGTCATATTTCATCTTAGCTTCCCGAGATTTTTCCTTCCACTTGGCAAGTAATTTCTCAGCGTCATAGGCATCCTTACACGCAAGAAAATCCTCAGCTATCTCTCCCTCCATAATGTAACCCTCAGGTATATCAGGCAATTCATATCTAGGAGAGCTAGATCTAGCAGGAGCAAAAGCAGGTTCTATCTCAATAGTATCGGTAGTTTCAGAAGCATCACGAGCATTGGCAGTAACTCTAGCAATATGAGCATCAAGGAACACTCCTAGTGGAACATCAGGCAAAGTAGTATCTCTAGCAGTATCAAGCATAGCATCATCAGGGAAAATAGCATCCCTAGCATCATCAGGCAAAGCAGTATCAAGCATAGCATCTCTAGCAGTATCAGGCATAGTATCATCAGGCATAGCATCTCTAGCAGTATCAGGCATAGCATCAGGCATAGTATCATCAGGCATAGTATCATCAGGCATAGTATCAAGCATAGCATCTCTAGCAGTAGCATCATAAGCATCATCAAGCACAGGCGACATATCAAGATTTCTAGCAGGAGGTGATGTCGCAAACTTACTCACAACTCAAGGTGAATCAAGTGCAAAGCTAGATGGCAATTCCTTACCTCCCCTCGTAGTTGAGGGCAAGACTTTGATCTTCGGATCCTTCAGATTCTTCATAGTGATCAGCAGATATAAATCCCAAATGACTCAGAGAATGTAGCAATACCTCCCCGTCAACGGCGCCAGAAAAATGCTTGATGTCAACTGTTCTTCCCCTTTGCAACGGCACCACAAGAATGCTGTTAGCACTCTCTGGCAATCGAAACTAGAAGAATGTTGTTGACGCCCACCAGCGCGTGGGATCGTAGCAGTTTTCGAGGGTAGAGTATTCGACCCAAATTTGTTGATTCGCACGACGGGAGGTGAGAGAATACTCTCAAGTATTAGCAGCTGAATTTATCAGATTCAACCACACCTGAAAGATTAGTATCTGCAAGCAAAGTAGTAACGGCAAAGTAGCGAGTAACGGCAGTGGCAAGGAACAGCGGTAGTGACAGCAGTAGCAAGTAGCAACAGTAGCAAGCGATAGTAGTAGCAATAGTAGCAGCAGAGCAAGACAAGTATCAGTAGTAGCAACAGTAGTAGCAGCAGAGCAAGACAAGTAACAGCAGTAGCAATAGTAGTAGCAGCAGCAGAGCAAGACAGGTATCAGCAGTAGCAATAGTAGTAGCAGCAGCAGTAGGACAAACTCGTAGGCAATGGGTCGGTGATTTGTTTGGATGATATTCATCATGCAATAGTTATAACACGGAGAGATATGTGGCTAGCTCCCGTTCGTCAATGTGATGTAGGCATGCATTCCGTGTGTCGTCATACGTGCTTAGGGAAAAGAACTTGCATGACATCTATTGTCCATCCCTCCCGTGGCAGCGGGGTCCAAAAGGAAACTACGGGATATTAAGGTTCTCCTTTTAATAAAGAAACGGACCAACGCATTAGCACTTGGTGAACACATGAACTCCTCAAACTATGGTCATCACCGGGAGTGGTTCCGGTTATTGTCACTCCAGGGTTGCCGGATCATAACACATAGTAGGTAACTACAACTTTCAAGATCGGATCTAAAACACACATATATTGGTGACAACATAATAATTTCAGATCTGAAATCATGGCACTCGAGCCCTAGTGAAAAGCATTAAGCATGGCTAAGTAGTAGCAACATCAATCTTAGAACATAGTGTATACTAGGGATCAATCCCCATCAAAACTAACTCGATTACATGATAGATCTCATCCTACTCATCATCGCCCAACGAGCCTACGAATAGATTAGTCACGAACGACAAAGAGCTTCATGGAATTGGAGAGGGAAGAAGGTTGATGATGACGATGGCGACGATTTCCCTTCTCCGGAGCCCAAGACGGACTCCAGATCTGCCCTCCAGGTGAAGAACAGGTGGTGGAGGTGCCTCCGTATCGCAAACGCAACGAAAACTTCTCTTTTTATTTTTTCTAGGACGAAAGGGGACTTATAGACCTGAGGTTGGGGGCGGCAGAGCCGTGTGGGCCCCACAAGCCTGCCCACCGCCACCAAGGGGGGTGGTGGCGGAGCCAGGGCTTGTGGCCCACTGGCCCACCCCCTTAGGTGGAACTTGGTGCAGATATTTTTCTTATTTTCCAAAACTGCTCCCCGTAAATTTTCAGGACGTTTGGAGAACTTTGATTTCTGCACAAAAGTAACACCAAGGCAATTCTGCTGAAAACAGCGTTAGTCAAGGTTAGTTACATTCGAAACATGCAAATTAGAGTCCAAAACAAGGGCAAAAGAGTTTGGAAAAGTAGATACGATGGAGACGTATCATGCATCTGTGTGTCCACATCATGGATGACATCATCGACCTCGGGCCGACATTCCTTCAGAGCATGATGCTGTTCGAGAGGATGAATGGGGTCATCAAAGGATTCGTTCGTAACAAGTCCCGTCCCAAACGGAGCATCATCCAGGGGTATCTGACGCATGAGTGTGTCTCCTTTTGCGAGAATTATATTAGCATCGGAGACCCTGTTGTTGGTTTGCCCGTCAAGAAGCATGATGGGAAGATCGAAGGAGATGGTCACAACAACGGCCGGAGGGAATTGCACGTGGACTACTCGGATCGACGGAACGACTTTGATAGGGCTAACTTAGTAGTGCTACAACACCTAGATGTGGTAGATGATTATGTGGCACGACACAAAGAAAAGCATCGAAAAGAAGTACCGTGATAAGGGGATGCTCAAGACGGACGACGAAGTTACTGTAGAGCACAACGCTATTTTCTTGCATTGGTTCAAAGATCAAGTTCTTGAAAATCCCCCGGAAGAGGGAAGTTCGGACGGATTGCTCATACACGCCTTAGCACATGGCCCTGCGCCCAAACTCGCGACCTATCAGTCCTACGATATCAATGGGTACGAGTTCTAAACGGAGGCCAAATACATGGACAGTGATTACCAGAACTCCAGGGTGACAATTCAATGCATGACCGACGCCAACGGCACAACTGAAAGATTCTATGGAAGGGTCGAATAGATCTGGGAGCTTGATTATGCTGGAATGCATGATGCGACGATGTTCCGTGTTAGATGGGCCAAGGACGTCGTAAGAGAAAACAAGTATTTCACCACCATGTCTATACCCGACACGAAGAGCACTCCCGTGAAAGTTAACATCATCGCCAAAAATGAGCCATGGGTGCACGCTAAGCATGTGACACAATGCTTCTTCATAACCGACCCCGCCAATCCCAGCCGTGTTGTCGTGAGGAGATCCAAAAGGAGCATCGTCGGAATGGATGGAGTCTCTAACGAGGAAGACTACGACCAATACGGCAACCCGATGAGGGAAGATGACGATGACGATGAAGCATACATGAAAAGAAGAATCAAGACTACATGGCGGCGGAAAGATCGTACTCCATGGCTCCAGAAAAGTAACAAGGAGGGGCTCAATTACTCGGCAACGAACAAGAAAGGGAAGAAGCTCAATGTGAAACGTCGTCGACGCAGCTGATCAGAAACCTACATTTATATATTTGTATCTATTTTGTGTACGCACTTAAGTAACCGTTATCGGTCAACTGATATGTTACAACATGCATGGTTCCGGTGATATTCGTGCATTGGGGGAGAGGGAGACCCCGTCGTCGCCGGGAGAAAAACAAATAATAAAAAAGAAAAGTAAAGTAAACAGGAAAGGAAAGAAAATAATAAAAATAAAAGAAAATTAATAAAAATAAAGTAATAAAGAAACATAATAAAAAAATAATAAAGGAAACTGCTATCGCAGTAGCGCTGGAACTAAACCAGCGCTACAGCTAACTGATATAGCAGTAGCGCTCGAACTAAAAAAGCGCTACCGCTAGTTTGAATTAACCGCCGCGCGCGCTAAGTCCATAATTCCTCCCTGTCGCCCTTGTTTCTTCCCCAATTCCTCCCCCCGCCGCCCGTGTCCACCCAGCGTCGCCGTCACCCCCAGCGACGCCCTGACTCCTCGCCGCGCCGCCCTGACTCCTCCCTGCGCTGCCCCTGACTCCACCCAGCGTCGCCGTCGCCGCCTTGAGCTATACCATCGGCGCCGCCGCCCCTCCCTGTCGGCTAGGGTTGAGGTGATGCCCCGGCAGGTACCCGACGACTCCCCCCCCCCACCTTTCCCTCTCTCTCTGACAATGCTCTTCGGCAGCAGGTACCCGACCCCACTCCCCCCGGCAAGGTGCTCTTTGGCAAAAGGCTTTGGTATGCATTTTAATAAAAACTGTAGTTTGATACACTAATTTTGAACTAGTGGGCAGAAATTTTAACGTTTTGAACTAGTGGGCAGAAAATATGGCAAGAAAATATTTTTCCCTAGTGAAACAATTTTCCTTTCTCAGATTCGGCGTAGGTCATTGCATTGCATCCCTTTGCTAGTACTCGTGATGGTTTCAAGAGAATTCCATTTATTGTTTTCTGTTTATATTTGTATAATTAATCTTGTGATGGTGTCAAGAGAATTCCATTTATTATCCTCATGGTATCCGAGTGGCCTATGTTTTGCCGGAATGTTCATTCATTTCTGTTCCGGCAAATTTCACGCGCTCCATATGTCCACTTTTTAGCAAAGGTCATGCCGAAATTTTCGTCATGACTTGTGCTAGAAACTATGACATACTAGTCGCCAACCCGTGCGAATAGTTTGGTAACATGCTATTGTTGTTTTTACTATATGTATGGGATTTGTTGTTTGAGATTATGTTTCATTTACTGTGTGTAAGGAAATCGAGAATTCTAGAAATGACACCAATTTGTTCCATAATGACTTATGACCACATAGGTTTAATATCCGCATCTTAATATAATTAAAAGGTTTAGACCAAATAATAGAATATTAAATGAAGCATATACTCAGATTTTCTCTCTAGATTAGAAACAAAAATCATTTCATCGCTTTTCATCGTGCTATACAATGCGTTTACAATATTGAAAGATTTTGTTTCTAATTGTTCCTTCACCTAACACCTATTAGACGTGTCTCTGAGTGATTAAGCAATTTACATTAGATAGATGATGAGACATCCTCGTAGAATCTAGAACAAACACATGATTCGATCATTTGTATTTACAAAATAAGAGAAGAGATATCAATATACGAATAAGTGACTTTTTTTATTAGCTACTTTTTCTTATTCCTTAATTTTCTATAATAAAGAATATAGTTCCTCCGACCAGATATAGTGCAAACTATTAAAAAATCATGCTTAAATGGAAAATCATTTGGTCGAGCTTCTATGACTTAGTGGCTGCATATTTGGGCATCTCATTTGGTTTAAACGTATCATATTATTTAGCTACAAACATGCCACCTTTGATTATCATTTGAGTACTAAACCTGAAACATAAAATGTACTTTTAATTTTTTTTGTCAAGATGGAATGTCAATTGCAAAAGCATTAGCAGTCATGGACAATAATTGGTGTTGAACAATGATGATACTTTGGATAAATAATTTCAGTTACCGGGACTGCTCGAGACAACTACATACAATGATTGATGGCTCATAAATCGACTGGTCGCTCTTCAAAGAAATGAAGGCAAACATAATGAACATCCATAATTAAAATAAAAACCTGAAGAGAAACAAAAGAGATCAACCACATATCGCTTCTTGGAATATGGAAAGAACAACCATACAATTTGGTGTGTTTTTAACATGTATAAGTTAAACATAATTTGTTTGTGTGCCTAACTTGTAAAAACCAAGTTTAACCACGGCATGCAGCAACATCAAATCATACCAGGCTTTCTCAAACAGACCATCTCATCACACAATTCATGCAACACAGATATACCTTCCTATGAAACAAAAGGTCTAGCATTCAAAACCTTAAATACCTGCACACATCAGGGATCAGGTGAAAAAATTGTAGGAAACAAAACAAAGTAGCTAAAAGGATAGAGGAGTAGATGCGGGTGACTCACAACTTTTTTGCATCCGGATTCCTTTTCTATGCTTTGATCCGATGTGTTCCTTTTATTTTGTGGATGTCTCGATCTCAAGTTTTGAAACTGTCTTCTCATTCAACAATGGAGATAGTCGGTCAACAGCCAATCGCTGGTGGTCACCATGATGGAAACAATGCGGTCAAAATTGGGAGAATGCATGCCCAGAACATGAGCCAAATTAAGTTGTGGCTGCATTGAGCTCTTGATGGAACAGCGAGCAGGAACCATATGTGTGCGAGACCACTAAGAGATTAGAGGCACCTACACATAAGGATTTTAATCTTAATTTGAGGAGAGAATTCTAGGGTTAAGATGAGTTTTACCTTATCAACGTAGCTATCTAACCTGCCGGTTCTTCGTTGCTACATCGCTACCAACATCTGGAATCTGATCCTGTTACATGTAATTATAACCATATGAAAGCAATAAGAAGCATCAGGGACAATGAATTGGATGTCATGCATCGTGTAATTTTAGCCGAGTTGAATAGGAAAGTTGTAACTTAGGTGTTGTACGTGTATGTTCCCCTTGAGTTGAATCGATCAGCATTGTCCAGCGTGTGTACATGCGTTCATGGAGGAAATCGATCAACCTGGTCAGTTTTTGTAAGAAATCGATCAACCTGGTCAGCTCGAGTATTTGCGTGGATTCCCTCGGTCAAAATCAGCCCACGGCAGGGTAACGGCCGAACTACCTATAAAAACGCACGGCGGCCGAGATGCATCTACTATTTTGTAGATATATAAAGCTGAATCCCCATTTGATTTTCTGCTTGCTAATGAAACCACACGTAACATGGTTGCAAGTCACACTTGATCGATCCTAATTGATGGCCTCACGTACATGGAGAAAAACGATCTTGTACATCGAGTAGGCCGGAGTTGCAGCCGAATACGCTGATTCGGGCCGAAATCGCTGGTAATTGAACATAGCATAGCATTAGACCTAATGCAGATTTATAAAAAAGATAACTATATTTTCCAGGTTTCAATCTATAGAGGGTCAATGCATCGTAAATTCAAAGAATGAAAGTCCCAAAAGAAAGATGACACATAATAGTTTATAGAACAGTCACCTGGCTGCCCTACGCATTGGCTGCCGAGGCTTCACGGGAATCAATCCACCTGCCTGCCTGCACATCGAGCCTGTGTACATGTACATGTGCATATTGCTGCTAACTGAAGCATCGACTGTCAAAGAATTCTTAGATTGGTCTACGTACCAGTTGTGCAAGTTCTGCAGCCGGCAAATAATTGACAGAGCCAGCTTTTTTCTGATCGACGGGTAATCGGCAAGGGCAACAGTCCATCAACCATACCGGATTTGAAAACTTATAATAAGTGGAGAATTAAAGGTTGGGGAGGAAGGATATAAGGAGACATGGGATTGCATCACCGATGGATCTTCAAGAGCTATGACTGCATTAGAACATGAAGGAGGCGTAAGAGGAACATGGGCCAATGAGCTTTGGGAGAGAGATTGGAGAGATGATGATGTGCGTGTAAAGAGGCGTGCGTATGTTTGAGGGATTCCATGAGGAATTGCACGTGACGGCTGCAGTAGATACACTCATGACCTTTTATTTTTTTAAAGAAAACGCATGACCTAATTAACATGGGAAGATCAAAAAACTTGGTAGGATTCTGAGCCGTGATAATTTGAGTCCACCAAATCAATGTGTCAGGACTACATGCAGTTTGGCAATAGAGTAACATAAATCATCACGTAAAAGAAAATTCTTTCATTGCAAAAAAAAAAAATCTTGAGTCTCCCAATAGATCTACACCGTAATAACTCGGGCCCACCGGATAAACGACTCTCATTTTCTGATTAACGTGTGAATTTCTCCAAATAGATCTACACCGTAATAACTCGGGCCCACCGGATAAACGGCTCTCATTTTCTGATTAACGTGTGAATTTCTTGGGAGTCTCTAATTAGTATAAGTATAGATATAGATGGAGTACCCGGGATTTGCCGGAAGGGGAATGAATCAACATTCCGACCAAATATAGGCCCCTTTTTTCTCTTCATTATATCTTTTATTTACAATTGTTGCATAAGAAACATGTCTACCGACGCCGAAGTCGTGGGCGGTTCTGCTCACTCCGCAGACCCCATGGAGGCAGCAAATCACTATTTCGATTACCTAGACGAACACCAGATGGGGTTGCCTGGTGGCGGCAGTGGTCCCAACCCCGACCCCGGCACCGACACCAGCACCAGCACTGACACCGCCCCCGAGACCGGCAACGATGATGTAGTGTCCGGTAAAGCACCAAAGAAGAAGAGGACACGAAAACCAAACGAGCTTGGCATCGGACAAATTGTGGTCATAGAGATTCACCCCTTGAAGTTAGAGCCAACGGCGCCAGAGGAAGCGTGCAAGTGCTGGGGCAATCAACTTGGATGCATCCTCAGGGAAACCGCCAACATCAACGACGAGAGGTTGAAGCAGATACCACATATGGAGCACATGCTCCTAAAGAAGTTGCACAATAGGTTCATGTTCCCCAGCCGGAATGAGAAGGAATATAAAGAGCCGTGGGATGACCCCATCATGACAAAGATAAACGAGAAGGCGATGGTGACGTTCACCAATGACTTGTCCTCCTGGAAAGTTCGTGTGAAAAAAGTGGTTGGGAAGGGTGAACCGTGGTCCAAGATTCATGCTCATAATCCGACATTAACGGAAGAGGACTTTGCAAAATTCCTTTTGAATTGCGAAAATGAAGAGGTCAAGGCAAAGTCGGAGAAAATGAAGGCGCTCCAGGCGAGGAACACGCCTCCCCACCGCCTCAGAGGTCATGGTTATGAGGGGAAGAGGCACATATGGGCCAAGGAGGACGCCAAACGTGAAAGTCTCAGGATCCCAGACCCCTTAGCGGAGTTCACCGACCCGCTGGAGCATGACTGGATGAGGGCCCGGTACAAGTTGGACAAAGTCAAAAAGATCTTTTACACGGACCCGAACACGACGGAGTTCATGAGACTTCTGGTAATTGTTATATTACCACATTATCATATTAGCTTCCAATCAATTTGACTGCAAGTTTTGTCACATTAGTAAACCATCCACGTTCCTTTTGCAGAAAGAGCAACACCAAAAGGCAGCCGAAAGCGACTAGTCGTCACAGTTGTCGGTGAGGCCCAAGTGGGATACCGCATTCAACCGGGCCCTGAACATACTGAAAAAGGTCCCGGTGGACAAGCCGCCGTCCTATGGACGTGTGCACGGCGTCGGAGATGGCGCCTCGTGGAAGACGTGCTACCCCGAGTGGCTAGAGGATAGAAGGAAGAGACGGTTGGTCGTCACTCAGGAGAGCATCGATGAGAAGGTCGCGGTTGCGGTCAATAAGGCCAAAGTTGAGACCAAAGAAGAGTTGGTCGACGTAGTAAGTGGGTTGGTCACTGACGCGGCGACCAGCTTGATTCCGGCAATTTTCAGTTGGTCAAAGAGCAATCCAAATGCACGGCCAGAGGACTACCCAATTCCCAGCTTTGGCGCGAGCAACTCGGCGAACACCACAGCACCAACACCTGCCCAAGAAACCGCAAAAGGTCTCGTTCCTGTTCATAGCAACCCGACCTCCATCTCTAGCATGCTCGGCGGGCCTTCCTCGCTGGCTGAGCTCGACGCCCTCACGGTAATTACGCGTCATACCCTTTTCACCAGCATGTCTATAGTCTTCCATTTCAGTTGCCTTTCAGATTTTTGATGTTGCACACATGTCTCCTTCGTAGGCCAACGACACCCCGTGCACCCTACTCTACGACATCAAGGGCCAGAAGGTGGTTGTGGGAAAGGAAACCACTTTGAAGCCGAAGGACCGCATGTTCCACAACCGACACATGCCCGATGGCATCTTCAAGGTTAATGTGGCCAGTGTCTTAGCGGGCTTCGAGGATTTGCCTCCTCCGATACTAGCCGGTGACGACCAGACCCCTACGCTTATTGGCGGATGCAAGAACTGGTTCTTGACTTGGCCGAAGTCTCTTATTCGTCTCGAGGAGCCCAGTATCACACCAACGCCAAGTTCTCAAGAAGATATGAACACCACACCACCTACCAAATTACCTGCACCTGTCGTGGCAGATGATGGTAGCGTACGACACGAGGGAGAGCCTCCATTAGTGCCAGATCATGTCGCCCCCACTGTCGAAGAAGCAAATGTTGATGATGACATGGAGGATGATGATGAGGACCCGAACCGGTATTTCAATACCGCCTATGATGGATTGATGGATCAGGACGCCGAAGACTCATGCCATGACTGTGGGGATGATGACTAGATGCTACCTGATTTTCCGGAGCCGGAACGTCCTAAGGCGGAATGCAAAAAAGTCTCTTCAAGCCATCCTCGCAGGAGACGCCTCCAGATGCCACCTCTACCCAGCAACCCCCCGAGACCCGTCCACTATTTAGCACGAGGACACTTGGGGTGGTGGTTAGGGAAGGTATGGTGGGCTCACTACCGCCACCCCCAAGAAGCAAAGGAAGAGACCGACCAAGAGACCTAAAGGCGCCATAGGTGCTTCAAGCAGCCAGCCGCCTCTGAAACCCCTGGTGGTAGACAGAATACCTGTCGAAGGTAAGCCGTGTGTCCACATCACCTGCGAGCCGATCCTACCTGCCAAAGCGCTAGATCACATACTGAACAATGATCTAAAGAGATTCCATGAAGATGTGTTGGCCAGAGAGAAAAACCTTCTCGCCGCGAAACATCCAGGATACCCACTTTATGCGGCTCATGTGTCGGGTGGGAAGATGTACGTCGATACCTGGACCGCGAATCAGTTCCTCCTGCGATTTGACAACATCTACAACATGTTCCACATGACCAAGCTGGATTTCCAGTTCATCCGCATGTATGCACTGTATCTCAACTCCATCATCAATATGGAGAGCATCAAATATATATACGTTGCGGGCCCATACTATATGCACGAGAACTTCTTGGGAGTTTGCAAAGAGCATCGTGACTATGCGAGCAAGTACCTCGACGATTTCATTATTGCTAATAAGGACAGGGAAGCGATTCTCCCGCCTTATCATCCCTCGTAAGTCATCCGCGCATATCCTTTCGTACATGTTTCATTCCTTTGCAATCATGGAAGCTAATTTGAGGTGTACTTAGTTTGCGCAGCGAGGGCGGCTCCATCCTCATCGTTCTGTACCCGAAATACTCCCATGCTATATACTTGGACTCATCGAAGAACCTCAAGAAAAAGGATTACACGCACGTAAAGAGTGTTCTCGACTCTGCCCTGTGGACCTTCAGCCTGACTGGTGGCTATATCAAGGTGAAAAAGACCAGGAATAAAGCACCGGCTTTCGGCCATAAGACCAACTTTTGCTGCATCTAGCAACCGAACAACAGTATGGCTGATGGATTCTACCTCATGCATCACCTGATGGAGTTCAGAAGGGATAATCAACGCTTCCGCATGTCAGCTACTACCGAAGATGCCGAGATTGTCAGCTGGGCCACAAGCATAGGAATGACACCGGATCATCGAATCCGAGCTGAGCTTTATCATGTACAGTGTGAACTAGCCCAAGTGATCATGAAGCAGGTCCTCGAACAAACGGGGATGTTCTACAATGGGGCAATCACGCGGGTTGATGTCCGAGCACTGCTAGTCGCTCAGCGTCTGGACATGAACCCTTTCATGAAGCTCGGGTGCATCCTCGCTCACTATGAAGATTGGGATGAGGACCTGAACGACTGATTGTCAATGACAATGTGATGTAACTAAACCGTGGTCCTGAACTAGCATGCCTTATCACTATTGTCATTATATGGCAAAACTTTGAAACTATGTGATGTAACTAAGCCGTGGTCCTGAACTAGCGTAGATCGTTCTAGTTCATTAGTTTGGGTATGAGGAACTTCGTCATTTATGTTTAATATTGGTTGCTTTTATTTTGATAATCATGCCTCTTTGCTTCCTTAAGTACATTATATTGCATATTATCGTTCAAATCAACAACTCACGATGCGGGTACCTAGATCAGAGATGGTGAAGCACTACTACGTCGTGTACGTTGGGAGGGTTCCAGGAGTCTACGACCACTGGCCAGCCGCTCAGGCCCAGGCGCACAGGTACCCGGGTGCTACCCACAGAGGGTTCGACACCAGAGCCGAAGCGAAAAGTAGTTACTTCAGGTGGACACTCCAGCATGAGCAGGGGCGGGACCGTCGGTACTACATAGTCGCGCTCCTCCTCATGTTGATCGCTCTTCTCTTGTACATCATGTTGTAGATAGAGATGATGAAACTTGTGGGTGTGCCATGACCATGTAGTTGCACTTATTCGAGACATGACATGATCGCACTTATGTATCGCTATTTTCGAGATTATGTGATAATATTTTGTGTTGAATGATGATGATGATGATGGTATGACGAGACTATTGTATGTCTATGATATGTGAGAATGGTGTATGTTTAATATGATGCAAATCTGTATAGAATCTATATAGAATCTGTATAAAGACATCACAAATACAAATCTTTGAAAGCAATAAAAGTTAGCAGTAGCGCTGGTAAAAGTTACCAGTAGCACTGCCTAGCAGTAGCGCTTACTATGGGAAAGCGCTACTACTACAGTTAGCAGTAGCGCTGGGCAGGCAAGCACTACTGCTAATACTACTTACTAGTAGTGCTGCCCATACCTGTGCTACTACTAGGGTTTAGCTGTAGCGCGATAGCAGTAGCGCTCGACCCAGCGCTAGTGCTATGCATATTTCCAACGCTACTAGTAGGGTTTTCCCTAGTAGTGTCGAAGCACCGGAGCTAGGCCAGGAAGTGACCGAGGAGGCCACAAGCCTGTAGCCCCCCCCCCAAGGCCACGCCCCTGGCTTGTGACTTCCTCGGGAACCGCCTTGACGTGATTCCGACGCCAAAAATTCCTATAAATATAGAAACCCCCGAAAACAAACCTAGATCGGGAGTTCCGCCACCACAAGCCTCCAAAGCCACAAAAAACCAATCGGGAGCCTGTTCCGGCACCTTGTCGGAGGGGGAACCATCACCGGAGGCCCATCTTCATCATCACGGCGGTCTCCATGACGAGGAGGGAGTAGTTCACCCTCGGGGCTCAGGGTATGTACCAGGAGCTATGTGTTTGATCTCTCTCTCATGTTCTTGAGATGGCACGATCTTGATGTATCGTGAGCTTTATTAATATAGATGAATCATATGGAGTTTTCCCCTCTCTATCTTCTTGTGATGAATTGAGGTTTCCCTTTGAAGTTTTCTTATCGAATTGAGTCTTTAAGGATTTGAGAACATTTGATGTATGTCTTGCGATGGGATATCTGTGGTGATAATGGGATGTTCTATTGATTCACTTGATGCATGTTTTGGTGATCAACTTGCAGGTTCCGTGACCTTGGGAATCTATGCATAGTGGTTGGCACATGTTTTTGTCTTAACTCTCCGGTAGAAACTTTGGGGCACTCTTTGAAGTTCTTTGTGTTGGATTGAACATGATGAATCTGAAATTGTGTGATGCATATCGTATAATCAAGCCCATGGGTACTTGTGGTGACATTGGAGTATCTAGGTGAGATTAGGGTTTTGGTTGATGTGTATCTTAAGGTGTTATTTTAGTACGAACTCTAGGGCTGTTCGTGACACTTATAGGGATAGCTCATAAGATTGATGAGAAAAGATAACTTTGAGGTGGTTTCGTACCCTACAATAATTTCTTCGTTTGTTCTCCTCTATTTGTGACTTTGTAGTGAACTCTTTGTTGCATGTGAGGGATTTATATATGATTCAACTATGTTAGTATTGTTGAGAGAACTTGCACTAGTGAAAGTATGGACCCTAGGCCTTGTTTCCAAACATTTATACAATGTTCTGCTCGTTGTTTACTACTTGTTACCTTGCGGTTTTTATATTTTCAGATTAAAAAAACCTATATCTACTATCCATATTACACTTGTATCACCATCTCTTCCCCGAACTAGTGCACCTATACAATTTACCATTGTATTGGGTGTGTTGGGGACACAAGAGACTCTTTGTTATTTGATTGTAGGGTTGCTTGAGAGAGACCAGTTTCATCCTACGCCTCCCACGGATTGATAAACCTTAGGTCATCCACCTGAGGGAAATTTTCAATTGTCCTACAACTCTCCGCTTGGAGGCCCAACACGAGTTTACAAGAAGAAGGTTGTGTAGTAGACATCAAGCTAATTTTTGGCGATGTTGTCGGGGAGTTGAATGCTTGAAGGTATATACTTAGATATTGCAACTAAATATTTTAGTTTCTTGTTTTTCAATAGTTTGGTTTTATAAAAGAAAACTACAAAAAATGGAATTGAGGTTGCCTCATATGCTTCAACTTTTTAATGTCTTTCGTGAAAATGATGGAAAGAAAAATTGTGCTCAAGTGTTAGAAGAAGAAATTATTAAAATGTTTGTCACTAAATCTTTGAGTGATGAGCATGATAGCAATATTGTTAGTATGAATTCCTTGAATATTCATGATGCTAATGATATGCAAAGCCACAAGCTTGGGGATGTTATGTTTGATGAAGATGATATGTTTAGTCCCCCAAGATTTGATGAGAAAATTTATTATGATGAAAGCATGCCTCCTATTTATGATGATTATTGTGATGACATGTATGCTATAAATAATAATGATAAACATGAAACTTTTCATCGTGATTTTAATTTTCAATTGGATTATGCTTCACATGATAGTTATTTTGTTGATTTTACTCCCACTACTATTGATGAGAAGAAATTTTCTTTTGTGGAGAATAGTAAAATTTCTATACTTGTAGATCATGAAAAGAATGTTTTATGTGATTGTTATATTGTGGAATTCCTTCATGATGCTACTGAAAACTATTATGACGGACGAAGATATGCTTGTAGGAATTGCAATAACACCAAGTTCCCTCTCTATCTGTTCAAAGTTTTGATGTTATGCTTGTTTTGACTTCCTATGCTATTTGATCCTTGCTCCCCTAAATTGTTTCTTCACGAAATCCATATGCATAGGAAGTGGGTAAGACTTAAATGTGCTTGTCATGAGATTCATGATGCTCTTTTGCATGTTATAATTATTATTCCTATGTGAGCATCATTGAAATCATCATTTTTGAGTTATAGATGCATAGGCTAGCATGTCGAACAAGTTCAACATAATTCTTCCGGATAACCCATTTACAAAGGTTGGATTGGCAGAGTCACAACTATGGAATGGACAACTCATCAAGAGCACTCTTGTTGTGATTATTTAGTTCGTGAAGAACTTCTGCCATGATGGCTCATGGTAGTGGAAGAATGATATACCACAAGCATGGAAAACTAGAACAAGGTTACTAATCATCCTAAAGGAATGAGCAATTACTATCGACACGAGTGAGCAGAATGAATCATGGATTCAAAAACCCAGAAATATAATACCTACTAACTAAATAACATCACAAGATGTTTTTGACATCGATGGCCAGAATTATCACACTGAAAACACAAAACACAATTGGACTATTGGGTGGTTCACTGAGATAACATGGTTTGCTAGCACTTTAACAAATTTGTCGAGGTAATAGAGTACCTCAGCACAATAATTGTTGTGCTTTGTCTGGCCAAAAAGACATCGGGAAAAAGGAGGAAGGAATTTGCAATTGCATCATATTTTGAAATCCTTGGATAACTCGGACAACATAACGGCTGTATGGGCATGAAATATGAGGCAATCTGCATGCAAACTGACAACATAACAACTGAATTCTTATGGAGACACCGATCCAAAAATACTATAACTTTTCTATAAGTCTCCACCATAGTAACTCGCATCCTGACAGATACATGACAAAGCCTAGTTCTTAAACCCCATAGAATAAGGAAGAGGGTGACTCGGAATAAGAATGACACAAGGAAAGGAGTAAAAAGTGTTGGGGAACGTCGCATGGGAAACAAAAAATTTCCTACGCGCACAAAGACCTATCATGGTGATGTCCATCTACGAGAGGGGATGTGTGATCTACGTACCCTTGTAGACCATACAGCAGAAGCATTAGTGAACGCGGTTGATGTAGTGGAGCGTCCTCACGTCCCTCGATCCACCCCGAGAACCGTCCCGCGATCAGTCCCACGATCTAGTGCCGAACGGACGGCACCTCCGCGTTCAGCACACGTACAGCTCGACGATGATCTCGGCCTTCCTGATCCAGCAAGAGAGACGAAGAGGTAGAAGAGTTCTCCGGCAGCATGACGGTGCTCCGGAGGTTGGTGATGATCTTGTCTCAGCAGGGCTCCGCCCGAGCTCCGCAGAAACGCGATCTAGAGGAAAAACCGTGGAGGTATGTGGTCGGGCTGCCGTGGAAAAGTCGTCTCAAATCAGCCCTAAAACCTCCGTATATATAGGTGGGAGAGGGGGGCCTTGCCTTGGGGCTCAAGGAGCCCCAAGGGGGTCGGTCGAGCCAAGGGGGGAAGGTCTCCCCCCCAAACCGAGTCCTACTTGGTTTGGTGGGTGGAGTCCTTCTTTCCTTTCCCACCTCCTCCTTTTTTTTCTTTTCTCTTTGATTTTCTTCCTATGGCGCATAGGGCCTTCTTGGGCTGTCCCACCAGCCCACTAAGGGCTGCTGTGCCACCCCTAAGGCCTATGGGCTTCCCCGGGGTGGGTTGCCCCCCCCCCCCCCCCCGGTGAACTCCCGGAACCCATTCGTCATTCCCGGTACATTCCCGGTAACTTCGAAAACCTTCCGGTAATCAATTGAGGTCATCCTATATATCAATCTTCGTTTCCGGACCATCCCGGAAACCCTCGTGACGTCTGTGATCTCATCCGGGACTCCGAACAACATTCGGTAACCAACCATGTAACTCAAATACGCATAAAACAACGTCGAACCTTAAGTGTGCAAACCCTGCGGGTTCGAGAACTATGTAGACATGACCCGAGAGACTCCTCGGTCAATATCCAATAGCGGGACCTGGATGCCCATATTGGATCCTACATATTCTACGAAGATCTCATCGTTTGAACCTCAGTGCCAAGGATTCATATAATCCCGTATGTCATTCCCTTTGTCCTTCGGTATGTTATTTGCCCGAGATTCGATCGTCAGTATCCACATACCTATTTCAATCTCGTTTACCGGCAAGGCTCTTTACTCGTTCCGTAATACAAGATCCCGCAACTTACACTAAGTCACATTGCTTGCAAGGCTTGTGTGTGATGTTGTATTACCGAGTGGGCCCCGAGATACCTCTCCGTCACACGGAGTGACAAATCCCAGTCTTGATCCATACTAACTCAACGAACACCTTCGGAGATACCTGTAGAGCATCTTTCTAGTCACCCAGTTACGTTGCGACGTTTGATACACACAAAGTATTCCTCCGGTGTTAGTGAGTTATACGATCTCATGGTCATAGGAACAAATACTTGACACGCAGAAAAACAGTAGCAACAAAATGACACGATCAACATGCTACGTCTATTAGTTTGGGTCTAGTCCATCACGTGATTCTCCTAATGACGTGCTCCAGTTATCAAGAAACAACACCTTGTTCATAATCAGAAGACACTGACTATCTTTGATCAACTGGCTAGCCAACTAGAGGCTTGATATGGACAGTGTTTTGTCTATGTATCCACACATGTAAATGAGTCTTCATTCAATACAATTATAGCATGGATAATAAACGATTATCTTGATACAGGAATTATAATAATAACTATATGTATTATTGCCTCTAGGGCATAATTCCAACAGTCTCCCACTTGCACTAGAGTCAATAATCTAGCCCTCACATCATCATGTGAATTACATTGTAATAAATCTAACACCCATACAGTTCTGGTGTTGATCATGCTTTGCCCGTGGAAGAGGTTTAGTCAGCGGGTCTGCTACATTCAGATCCGTGTGCACTTTGCATATATTTACGTGCTCCCCTTCGACGTAGTCGCGGATGAGGTTGAAGCATCGTTTCATGTGTCTGGACTTCTTGTGAAACCGTGGTTCCTTTGCTAAGGCAATGGCACCCGTGTTGTCACAGAACAAGGTTATTGGATTCAGTGCGCTTGGCACCACTCCAAGATCCGTCATGAATTGCTTCATCCAGACACCCTCCTTAGCCGCCTATGAGGCAGCCATGTACTCCGCTTCACATGTAGAATCTGCTATGACGCTTTGCTTGGAACTGCACCAGCTTACCGGACCCCCATTGAGAATAAATATGTATCCGGTTTGCGACTTAGAGTCGTCCGGATCTGTGTCAAAGCTTGCATCGACGTAACCTTTTACGGCGAGCTCTTCGTCACCTCCATACACGAGAAACATCTCCTTAGTCCTTTTCAGGTACTTCAGGATATTCTTGACCGCCGTCCAGTGATCCACTCCTGGATTACTCTAGAACCTACCTGCCATACTTATGGCCAGGCTAACGTCCGGTCTAGTGCACAGCATTGCATACATGATAGAACCTATGGCTGAAGCATAGGGGACGGCGCGCATATGCTCTCTATCCTCATCAGTTGCTGGGCACTGAGTCTTACTCAATCTCGTACCTTGTAAAACTGGCAAGAACCCTTTCTTGGACTGTTCCATTTTGAACCTCTTCAAAACTTTA
This sequence comes from Hordeum vulgare subsp. vulgare, assembly GCF_904849725.1. Classification (NCBI taxonomy): domain Eukaryota; kingdom Viridiplantae; phylum Streptophyta; class Magnoliopsida; order Poales; family Poaceae; genus Hordeum; species Hordeum vulgare. The sequence continues at coordinate 78,903,159 of NC_058524.1, read as the reverse complement.
TCAAGGTATGTGCTTTGTGAAAGTCCTATCAGGCGTTTTGATCTATCCCTATAGATCTTAATGCCTAGAATGTAAGCAGCTTCTCCTAGGTCCTTCATAGAGAAACTTTTATTCAAGTAATCCTTTATGCTCTCCAAAAACTCTACGTTGTTTCCAATCAGCAATATGTCATCCACATATAATATTAGAAACGCCACAGAGCTCCCACTCACTTTCTTGTAAATACAAGATTCTCCAACCACTTGTATAAACCCAAATGCTTTGATCACCTCATCAAAGCGTTTGTTCCAACTCCGAGATGCTTGCACCAGTCCATAAATGGATCGCTGGAGCTTGCACACCTTGTTAGCGTTCTTAGGATCGACAAAACCTTCGGGTTGCATCATATACAATTCTTCCTTAAGGAAACCGTTAAGGAACGCCGTTTTGACATCCATCTGCCAGATTTCATAATTGAAAAATGCAGCTATTGCTAACATGATTCTGATGGACTTAAGCATCGCTACGGGGGAGAATGTCTCATCGTAGTCAACTCCTTGAACTTGTGAAAAACCCTTTGCCACAAGTCGAGCTTTATAAACGGTCACATTGTCGTCAGCGTCCGTCTTCCTCTTGAAGATCCATTTGTTCTGAATAGCCTTGCGGCCCTCAGGCAGTACCTCCAAAGTCCACACTTCGTTCTCATACATGGATCCTATCTCGGACTTCATGGCTTCTAGCCATTTGTTGGAATCTGGGCCCACCATTGCTTCTTCATAATTTGCAGGTTCATTGTTGTCCAACAACATGATTGATAAGACGGGATTACCATACCACTCTGGAGTAGCACGTGGTCTCGTCGACCTGTGTGGTTCGACAGAAACTTGAACCGGAGTTTCATGATCATTATCATTAACTTCCTCCTCAACCGGCGTCGCAACGACAGAGGTTTCCCCTTGCCCTATGCCACCATCCAGAGGGATGAGAGGTTCGACAACCTCATCAAGTTCTATCTTCCTCCCACTCAATTCTCTCGAGAGAAACTCCTTCTCGAGAAAAGCTCCGTTTTTAGCAACAAACACTTTGCCCTCGGATTTGAGATAGAAGGTGTACCCAATTGTCTCTTTTGGGTAACCTATGAAGACGCACTTTTCCGCTTTGGGTTCCAGCTTTTCAGGCTCAAGCTTTTTGACATAAGCATCACATCCCCAAACTTTAAGAAACGACAACTTTGGCCTTTTGCCATACCACAGTTCGTATGGTGTCGTCTCAACGGATTTTGATGGTGCCCTATTTAAAGTGAATGCAGCTGTTTCTAATGCATAACCCCAAAACGATAACGGCAAATCAGTAAGAGACATCATAGATCGCACCATCTCTAATAAAGTACGATTACGACGTTCGGACACACCATTACGCTGTGGTGTTCCAGGTGGTGTCAACTATGAAACAATTCCACATTGTCTTAAGTGAGCACCAAACTCGAACCTCAGGTATTCACCCCCACGATCAGACCGTAGGAACTTGATCTTCTTGTTATGGTGATTTTCAACTTCACTCTGAAATTGCTTGAACTTTTCAAATGTTTCAGACTTGTGCTTCATTAAGTAGACATAACCATATCTACTCAAATCGTCAGTGAAGGTGAGAAAATAACGATATCCGCCGCGTGCCTCTACGCTCATCGGACCACACACATCGGTATGTATGATTTCCAACAAGTCACTTGGACGCTCCATTGTTCCGGAGAATGGAGTTTTAGTCATCTTGCCCATGAGGCATGGTTCGCACGTGTCAAGTGAATCAAAGTCAAGTGACTCCAAAAGTCCATCGGCATGGAGTTTCTTCATGCGCTTTACACTAATATGACCTAAGCGGCAGTGCCACAAAAATATGGCGCTATCATTGTTAACTCTAACTCTTTTGGTCTCAATGTTATGTATGTGTGTATCTCTATCAAGATTCAATATGAACAATCCTCTCACATTGGGTGCATGACCATAAAAGATGTTACTCATAGAAATAGAACAACCATTATTCTTTGACTTAAAAGAGTAACCGTCTTGCAATAAACAAGATCCAGATATAATGTTCATGCTCAACGCAGGCACTAAATAACAATGATTCAAGTTCATAACTAATCCTGATGGTAACTGAAGTGAAACTGTGCCGACGGCGATTGCATCAACCTTGGAACCATTTCCTACGCGCATCGTCACTTCATCTTTCGCCAGCCTCCGTCTATTCCGCAGTTCCTGTTTCGAGTTGCAAATATGAGCAACAGAACCGATATCGAATACCCACGCACTACTACGAGAGCCGGTTAAGTACACATCAATAACATGTATATCAAATATACCTGATTTTTCTTTGGCCGCCTTCTTATCTGCCAGATACTTGGGGCAATTGCGCTTCCAGTGACCCATACCCTTGCAATAGTAACACTCTGTTTCAGGCTTTGGTCCAGCTTTGGGTTTCTTCGTTGGATTGGCAACAGGCTTGCCGCTCTTCTTTGAATTACCCTTCTTGCCTTTGTCGTTTCTCTTGAAACTAGTGGTCTTATTCACCATCAACACTTGATGCTCTTTACGGAGTTCAGACTCTGCGACTTTCAGCATCGCAAACAACTCGTCGGGTGACTTGTTCATCCCTTGCATGTTGTAGTTCAACACAAAGCCTTTATAGCTTGGCGGCAGTGATTGAAGGATTCTGTCAGTGATAGCCTCTTGCGGGAGTTCAATCCCCAGCTCAGCTAGACGGTTTGAGTACCCAGACATTTTGAGCACATGTTCACTAACAGACGAGTTCTCCTCCATCTTGCAAGCATAGAATTTATCGGAGGTCTCATACCTCTCGATCCGGGCGTTCTTCTGAAAGATAAACTTCAACTCCTGGAACATCTCAAATGCTCCATGACGCTCAAAGCGACGTTGAAGTCCCGGTTCTAAGCCATACAAGACTGCACATTGAACTACTGAGTAGTCCTCCTTACGTGCTAGCCAAGCGTTCTTAACATCCTGATCAGCCGTAGCGGGTGGTTCATCTCCTAGCGCAGCATTAAGGACATAATCCTTCTTCCCAGCTTGTAAGTTTAGCTTAAGATTATGAGCCCAGTCTACAAAGTTGCTTCCATCATCTTTCAACTTAGCTTTCTCTAGGAACGTATTAAAATTCAGGGTGACTGTCGCGTGAGCCATGATCTACAACACAAATATATTCAAAGTGGACTTAGACTATGTTCAAGATAATTAGAGTTTAACTTAATCAAATTATTCGCTAAACTCCCACTCAAAAAGTACATCTCTCTAGTCATTTGAGTGGTTCATGATCCACTTACACTAGCTCAAGTCCGATCATCACGTGAGTTGAGTATAGTTTCAGTGGTAAGAATCCCTATGCTAATCATATCATCTATATGATTCATGATCGACCTTTCGGTCTCATGTGTTCCGAGGCCATGTCTACACATGCTAGGCTCGTCAAGCTTAACCCGAGTGTTCCGCGTGCGCAACTGTTTTGCACCCGTTGTATGTGAACGTTGAGTCTATCACACCCGATCATCACGTGGTGTCTCGAAACGACGAACTGTAGCAACGGTGCACAGTCGGGGAGAACACAATTTCGTCTTGAAATTTTAGTGAGAGATCACCTCATAATGCTACCGTCGTTCTAAGCAAAATAAGGTGCATAAAAGGATTAACATCACATGCAATTCATAAGTGACATGATATGGCCATCATCACGTGCTCCTTGATCTCCATCACCAAAGCACCGGCACGATCTTCTTGTCACCGGCGCCACACCATGATCTCCATCAATGTGTCGCCATCGAGGTTGTCGTGCTACTCATGCTATTACTACTAAAGCTACATCCTAGCAAAATAGTAAACGCATCTGCAAGCACAAACATTAGTATAAAGACAACCCTATGGCTCCTGCCGGTTGCCGTACCATCGACCTGCAAGTCGATATTATCTATTACAACATGATCATCTCATACATCCAATATATCACATCACATCGTTGGCCATATCACATCACAAGCATACCCTGCAAAAACAAGTTAGACGTCCTCTAATTTTGTTGTTGCATGTTTTACGTGGTGACCATGGGTATCTAGTAGGATCGCATCTTACTTACGCAAACACCACAACGGAGATATATGAGTTGCTATTTAACCTCATCCAAGGACCTCCTCGGTCAAATCCGATTCAACTAAAGTTGGAGAAACTGACACTTGCGAGTCATCTTTGAGCAACGGGGTTACTCGTAGCGATGAAACCAGTCTCTCGTAAGCGTACGAGTAATGTCGGTCCAAGCCGCTTCAATCCAACAATACCGCGGAATCAAGAAAAGACCAAGGAGGGCAGCAAACGCACATCACCGCCCAGAAAAACTTTTGTGTTCTACTCGAGAAGACATCTACGCATGAACCTAGCTCATGATGCCACTGTTGGGGAACATCGCATGGGAAACAAAAAATTTCCTACGCGCACGAAGACCTATCATGGTGATGTCCATCTACGAGAGGGGATGTGTGATCTACGTACCCTTGTAGACCATACAGCAGAAGCGTTAGTGAACGCGGTTGATGTAGTGGAACGTCCTCACGTCCCTCGATCCGCCCTGCGAACCGTCCCGCGATCAGTCCCACGATCTAGTGCCAAACGGACGGCACCTCCGCGTTCAGCACACGTACAGCTCGACGATGATCTCGGCCTTCTTGATCCAGCAAGAGAGACGGAGAGGTAGAAGAGTTCTCCGGCAGCGTGACGGTGCTCCGGAGGTTGGTGATGATCTTGTCTCAGCAGGGCTCCGCCCGAGCTCCGCAGAAACGCGATCTAGAGGAAAAACCGTGGAGGCATGTGGTCGGGCTGCCGTGGAAAAGTCGTCTCAAATCAGCCCTAAAACCTCCGTATATATAGGTGGGAGAGGGGGGGCCTTGCCTTGGGGCTCAAGGAGCCCCAAGGGGGTCGGCCGAGCCAAGGGGGGAAGGTATCCCCCCCCCCAAACTGAGTCCTACTTGGTTTGGTGGGTGGAGTCCTTCTTTCCTTTCCCACCTCCTCCTTTTTTTTCTCTTTGATTTTCTTCCTATGGCGCATAGGGCCTTCTTGGGCTGTCCCACCAGCCCACTAAGGGCTGGTGTGCCACAACTAAGGCCTATGGGCTTCCCCGGGGTGGGTTGCCTCCCCCCCCGGTGAACTCCCGGAACCCATTCGTCATTCCCGGTACATTCCCGGTAACTCCGAAAACCTTCCGGTAATCAAATGAGGTCATCCTATATATCAATCTTAGTTTCCGGACCATTCCGAAAACCCCCGTGACGTCCGTGATCTCATCCGGGACTCCAAACAACATTCGGTAACCAACCATATAACTCAAATATGCATAAAACAACGCCGAACCTTAAGTGTGCACACCCTGCAGGTTCGAGAACTATGTAGACATGACCCGAGAGACTCCTCGGTCAATATCCAATAGCGGGACCTGGATGCCCATATTGGATCCTACATATTCTACGAAGATCTTATCGTTTGAACCTCAGTGCCAAGGATTCATATAATCCCGTATGTCATTCCCTTTGTCCTTCGGTATGTTACTTGCTCGAGATTCGGTCGTCAGTATCCGCATACCTATTTCAATCTCGTTTACTGGCAAGTCTCTTTACTCGTTCCGTAATACAAGATCCCGCAACTTACACTAAGTCACATTGCTTGCAAGGCTTGTGTGTGATGTTGTATTACCGAGTGGGCCCCGAGATACCTCTCCGTCACACGGAGTGACAAATCCGAATCTTGATCCATACTAACTCAACGAACACCTTCGGAGATACCTGTAGAGCATCTTTATAGTCACCCAGTTACGTTGCGACGTTTGATACACACAAAGTATTCCTCCGGTGTTAGTGAGTTATATGATCTCATGGTCATAGGAACAAATACTTGACACGCAGAAAAATAGTAGCAACAAAATGACACGATCAACATGCTACGTCTATTAGTTTGGGTCTAGTCCATCACGTGATTCTCCTAATGACGTGATCCAGTTATCAAGCAACAACACCTTGTTCATAATCAGAAGACACTGACTATCTTTGATCAACTCGCTAGCCAACTAGAGGCTTGTTATGGACAGTGTTTTGTCTATGTATCCACACATGTAAATGAGTCTTCATTCAATACAATTATAGCATGGATAATAAATGATTATTTTGATACAGGAATTATAATAATAACTATATGTATTATTGCCTCTAGGGCATAATTCCAACAAAAAGAGCCTTACGTTCTCTTCCACAAGCAATTACCTTATATAACTAAAGAGTTGCTAGACTCAACATTGACCAGTTTGGCTTGGTTATCCTACAGGCAGTCAAGCTCTGATACCAAAGATGTCGGGGCCCCGATCCTAAGTCATATGAACCCAGCATGTAACACATCACATCACTTCACGGCCTCATGCACGATAAATTCCATGGCTGCCACCTTACCTTGGTCGGGACCGTTTGCGTCTTTTGGCTCGTGTATATGAATGTGTCGCTAGCATTCGAACGACAAAGAACCCGGGTCAACATGACTAGTTATAAATCCAAGTGGCAAATCCGTACAAGGACATGCATACGTAACCCACCAAAGCAGGTGTCGGTCAACAGGGTGTGCACACGAGTCGTAGCAAGCTACAAGGACTCCATTACACCGCGTGGCATTTCCCTAAGGGGATAGACACAGCAGGAAAGAAGGATACATGTCAGTCAATCGATTTGTCCGGAGCAGTAGCAAGCTACCAAGGCTCGGTGGAAGCACAAAGAGGCATTTCCCCGTAAAGAGTACTACTAAAGGCACACAACTAGGTGTCAAATCCCACACATACCAATGCATTTGAACCATACACACAATATGCACGATATGTGTAGATAACATGGCATCACAACACAACTCTATGACTCAAGCATTCATTAAAGACTCATAAGAGTCAACATAGTATGATATTACAAACAGGGGTCACATGACCCAGCACTCAAGTCATACAAGCATCAAGCAGAAGCATATCATGTTTGGGTACAGGCATCTACTAAAAGTTGCTGGAGGAGCCTGAAAATCTACAACGACCCTACCAAAGGAGCCAGATCTCTGTCTGGGATTCCCAAGCTATTCCGGTCAACATTGAAAACCTCGCATAGAAACCTTTAATGAGACTAAGGTCTCCTCTGCAAAAACATAAATTAAGCAACTATGAGTACAAAGGTACCCAGCAAGACTTACGTCAAAACTATCTACATATGCATCAATATCAATGAAGGGGTTGTGGACTTTAATTGCAGCAAGCTAGGTTTGACTCTTGGCTAACCTATACTACGACTGTGAGTACTTTCTTTGAGGTGGGAAAGCGCACACGAGTCCACATATTCACCAAATCAATACACCACTATGGATCCACTCTCGTCTCCCTACGAGAAGGCCATCCATAGCACTCACACTTATCTTGCATGTTTTAGAGTATCCATTTCAAGTTGTCTATGTACCACATAAGTTTCCAAGCAGTCCATATCCGCGAATGCGGCTATTTGAATAGATTAATTCACCCTGCAGGGGTATACTTGTTCACACACGCTCTCACCACTTACCACCATATGCACGTCATGCATCTCGGCAACCTTCAAGCGGAAGCACTGGCGTGGGCGTCGGACACGACCTGACTAACCACACATGACTCTAGTCCAGGTTTATCGCCTATTTCAGACTGAACCCGCAAGGAAGTCCGGCCGAAGTTTCCATTACGGTCCCAAACGATGTGTACAAGGTTCCCAAGCCCACCTCGACGGATGGTTCTACGCTTGGTACACCCGGCCACTGGTGTATCTACCGCGCCATAGCCTACCCCTCAGGTCAGCGCAATGCACGGCCGCCAACACATCCGACAAACACCAGAAACTAGTTCCAACTCCTAGACAGAGATCAAGGCAATTAATAAGTCAAGAGAGTCAATTAAGGATCCCAATGTGCGGTAGTATCTTGTCTTGGATAACATACACAGAACTCAGTTCTTAAGGACGGTCCCAATGAGACAACCCACCATGTACTCCTACATGGCCTCTCATCGTTACCTTTACCAAATTGGATTCACACCTTTACTCTCACACTGTAGGATATGAACACAATCATTCCGATTCATCGTCCAGATGGATCAGACCAGACACGACTCTAAGCATAGAGGTATAGTAAGCAAGCATGGATGAGTAAGCACAACAAGGCTCAAGCAGTTGCTACTCATGTTAAGTAGTTTCAACTATTTACTGTGGCAAAAACAGGTCATGCAGAGGATGGGTTCAACTACCGAGAACATTTAACAGTTGAATCGTGATTGTCCTAATGCAATAAAAGGGAGCAGAAGCGAGAGAGTAGGATTGTATTGGAATGCACAAGGGGGGTTGCTTGCCTCACAGTTCTGAAGTTACTACTTCTCTTCATTAATGTCAACAGTCACATCATCGGAACCATCGTCTACCGAGAGGGAACATCACCGGCAAACAGAAAAAGAACAACATTTACTTCACGGAAATGCAACACTATGATGCATGATCATGACATGGCAATATGCTGTTGATTGAGCTAATGCGTCTAGCAACAACATTAAATGAAGTTGGTTTGAACCACGGTTCAAATTCAAACTTCATATGTGGTTATTTAAATGAAATTTAATTGAAATTGTCCAAAAAACAGGACATAAGTTGTTCTAACATGCATAAAAATGCTATACACAGATTCCTTGAATTTTTCTGATGGTTTTTCATATATAATTTATTTTCATTCAAGTTATAGTTTATTTTCTATGAATTTTAGAAGTTTTAAGCATTTTATGGAATTTCCTAAATTAGTTTTAGTCCAGAAAAGGTTTATTGCATCACACTACATCAGTATGACCTCGATAGGTCAACTGACCTGGTCAAAGTCAAACCTAACGTGTGGGGTCCACACGTTAGTGTCACAGCTAATTAATAGAGTATTTTTAACCCACTATTTAATCTAGTTAGAAGTGGGGGCCATCTGTTAGTGGCTAGGGGTGGTTATTAGCACGCTATTTAAGCCCTAATGGCCAGCCAGGTCAGCGCCCACCAGACTTTGGCCGGCATCGACCAAATCAACAGCGGAGGCTCGCCGAAATTGATCGGGATCGTGCTATAGAGCTCCAAATTGGGTGTGGTTTCCGGCTACGGGGAGCTACAGATGTGGCGCATCCGGCACGGGCAGCAGGGGGAGCTGGGGGCCATGATCGGTGGCAACGATCAAGCTAGCGGTGACCGGAGCTCGGCCACGGCGGCGCTGTGCTAACGGGCGCGGGAGAGCGGTAGAAAAAGAGGGAAAAGTGAGGTGGCTCACGGCGAGGTGGTTGGAGGTGACAGCAAGCTCGGGGAGGCCCTGCTGGTGGCGATTCGGTGACGGCATCTGGTGGTCGGAGGTCAAGAAGACGGCGGCGATGGCGGTGATGCAGGGTCTTCGAGGTGATTCCTCTCGCGTGGACGGGCAGCTCGATGCGGCGGAGCTCTTGGGCCGGCCGGAGAGGCGAGGGGTTGCCGATGGTCGCGAGCAACGGCGACGGTAGCTTAGGGTCCCGTGGAGAGAAGAGAGCACAGGGAAAGAGAGAGCGGCAGGGGAGGAACGACACGAGGAGGCTCACACGGCTCCCCTGGCTGGGAGATATTGACGCAGGGGAGGCCGCCATGGCGAAGCAGGAGCTGGCGCGGCGTTGGCCGTGCTCGGCTTCATGTCTGCCTACTAGCAGAGGTAGAAGATGAGCCTCCCCCTTTGGGATGGGCTAGCTTTTACTCCGGGAAGGCCCAGGTAGTGTTTTTTATTCTTTTCTATTTTTCTGGCATTTGTTTTCGTTTACAAAAATAGAAAAGCATTTTAGTAAATGCTAAAAATATATATCTGGACTAAATGGAAATATCCAATGACACATAATAATCCTCAAAGTTATTGGACATATATTTTAAATATATAAAATTTATATCTAATGCAAATATGGTTGAATTAATTCAAATGCCCAATATAAAATGTTTCTGTGATCCAAAAATATTGGTTGACATTTTTATCCAAATCCAATATTTTATTAGAAAACCAGGGACATTTTCTTGGATCAATTTAAAGCAATTTTTATGTTGCTTGTTTGACAAAAAATTAAATGATGAGGCTTGATCACTACTCATTTCATTTTCAAAAGAAAAATAGAAATGCATACATAAAATGCAATGACAAACAAGTCTAGATCTAGGGCTGAGATTCAGGCGTGGGGTAAGAGGAAGAGGGGCACTAACTATCACAATCTTCACGATCCATTTGCCCTTCTCAGAGATGTTGATTCATTTCATCATGTTGATCTTGACGTCTCTGTCTTTGAGGTCTTCATCTAACACGACGACAAAAAGGACAGGAAGACTCTACAAGATTCAATCTCCTCGAAGATCGAGCAACTCATGATCAACTCATGGAATGAGACGTAGGAATGTCCCTTGAGCTGAGACACAAGACACATAACGGGAATGAGGAAATGAGGCATATGGCAGAGGTTCAATTGGTAGACAACAGTTCCACACTTAAAATAGATGGTGAAAAAGGTTTCAATGTAGCGAGGAATGAATTTGCCCTAGATACCATAATGAGGTACCTTAGGAAGGTGACTCATAGAGTTACTTTTGATTCAGAGATCACTGAAACTCTTCATACCAGAATAAGGCAATTCGCGGATGATCGTTTGAAGAATCTGAAAGAATGGCATACTCAACTTGGAAACAAAACTAGAGTTATAGAACAACTCGGCAAACGGAAGGCACATTCTAATTGATACCGAGGGTATAACCCAATGTGCGAGCGTGCTCTCAAGAACTTGAGCAATTCCATATTCATCAAAGTTTTACCAATATTCGTGCCAACATCTTGGTGACACATCATACTACCATGATGAATAATGGTGGAACATGGAGATGCAAAAGAAGACAACACTTTCTCAGATTTCACCTTAGCTATGTCAAGGAAACGAAATCTGGATGATCGACCGAGAGACAATTAGCACTCCGCTTCTAATGTTCTCCTTGATGTACTAGCGTAACCCAATTATAGGTAACGTTTGGTAGCTAGAATATCAAGTAAAGGTCCGACTTCGGGGCTCAAAGGGGGTCCATGAGAAATAACTTCCAGAACAAGCCATACGAAGTCCTCATAGAGAAATGGCTAAGGTTGCTGATAAAAGATATTATAATACCAGGTCTTCCGACTAGGTGTGTTATCCACAACATCACCTTACCGGGTTATAGAGAGACCAATATTATAATTCTTGGGAAATGTTCCAACTATCATAACTGCCTGAGATTCAGATATGATTGGTGACAAGATATTTCAGACTCGGCATGTCTAAAAAGGGAAGACTTGCAACACAAATCGACGAGATAACATTGTGAGATTCTCGGGAAATGAACTACGGAAGACAACTCCAAAACATGAGCTGGATTGCAGGACATGTGTGAACACGCTGTCCAAGACAATGGTGACCACATGAAAAGTCTTACAACAAAACACTACCGAGTTCTTGTTAGGAACAATCATTGAGGATGTCGAAGTCCTTACATAAGTCCGGATTAGCTCTTATGAAGGAACCTCTTTTCCTTATACAAATCAAACAGTGGCTTGGTGTGCTTGGAATTACATATGGAATGGAGATGATCAGTCTATCAAACCATAGAATACTTCGCATGTGCATGACTAACTTGAGATGATTCCACAGGAAGCAAAATAACTTTTCTCGAATTCACGGCGGCAAATTGCATCAAATGCACATGAATTACATGAAGTCACTTCTTACGCCTAACATATACTTCATGTACGGAACACAAAGATATTGCCTACAAAATTTTTCCAACACTAGCTTGGTGTTCAACAAATCATGGAGAGGATAAACAATGTTATCGATGGGCTCAACAACAGTTCCTCTAGGTTTCCATATATAAGGAAATTCCACTAATATGTGAACAATGTGGCAGCATTGGTCAGACCAAAAGATATAATAATGTTGGGGAATGTTGCATGGGAAACAAAAAAATTCCTACGCACACGAAGACCTATCATGGTGATGTCCATCTACGAGTGGAGATTAGATCTACGTACCCTTGTAGATCGCACAGCGGGAAGCGTTCAGAAACGCGGTTGATGTAGTGGAACGTCTTCACATCCCTCGAAACGTCCCACGAACCGTCCCGCAATCCGTCCCAAGGTCAGTTCCGATCTAGCACCGGACGGACGGCACCTCCGCGTTCAGCACACGTACAGCTCGACGATGATCTCGGCCTTCTTGATCTAGCAAGCAAGACAGAGAAGTAGATGAGTTCTCCGGCAGTGTGACAGTGCTCCGGTGGTGGTGATGATCTACTCCTGCAGGGCTCCGCCCGAGCTCCGTAGAAATCCGATCTAGACGTAAAACTATGTGGTATAGGCAAGAGTTGCACGTGGCAAAGTTGTGTCTCAAAAAGCCCTAAACCACCACTATATATAGGAGGGAGGGGAGGGGCTAGCCTTGAGGGACAAGGCCCTCAAGGTGTGCCGGCTTCCAGGAGGAGGAGGACTCCTCCTCCAATTCGGTTTGGGAAGGAGGAGTCCTCCTCTTCCTTCCCACCTCCCTCTTTCCTTTTCCTTTTTCTTTTCTTTTGGTATTTTCTTTATGTGGCGCCATAGCCCTCTTGAGCTGACTCCACCAGCCCACTAAGGACTTGTGGCGCCACCCAAGGGCCTTGGGCTCACTCCCAGGTGGGTGGGCCCCTCCAGGTGAACACCCGGAACCCATTCGTCAATCTCGGACAGTGCCGGAATTCCCTGAAACTTTCCGGTGACCAAATGAAACCATCCTATATATCAATATTCATTTCTGGACCATTCCAGAAACCCTCATGACGTCCATGATCTCATCCGAGACTCCGAACAACATTCGGTAACCACACATATAACTCACCTATACTAAAACATCATTGAACCTTAAGTGTGCAGACCCTGCGGGTTCGAGAACTATGTAGACATGACCCGAGGCACTCCTCGGTCAATATTCCATAGCAGGGCCTGGATGCCCATATTGGATCCTACATAATCTCTGAAGATCTTATCGGTTGAACCTCAGTGTCAAGGATTCATATAATCCCGTATGTCATTCCCTTTGTCCTTCGGTATGTTACTTGCGCGAGATTCGATCGTCGGTATCCGCATACCTATTTCAATCTCGTTACCGGCAAGTCTTTGTACTCGTTCCGTAATACAAGATCCCGTGACTTACACTTAGTCACATTGCTTGCAAGGCTTCTGTGTGTGATGTTGTATTATCTAGTGGGCCCCGAGATACCTCTCCGTCACACGGAGTGACAAATCCCAGTCTTGATCCATACTAACTCAACGGACACCTTCTGAGATACCTCTAGAGCACCTTTATAGTCAACCAGTTACGTTGTGACGTTTGATGCACACAAGGTATTCCTCCGGTGCCAGTGAGTTATATGATCTCATGGTCATAGGAACAAATATTTGACACACAGAAAACAATAGCAATAAAATGACACGATCAATATGCTACGTTCATAGTTTGGGTCTAGTCCATCACATGATTCTCCTAATGATGTGATCGAGTTATCAAGTGACAACACTTGCATATAGTCGGAAAACCTTGACTATCATTGATCAACTGGCTAGCCAACTAGAGGGTTGCTAGGGACATTGTTTTGTCTATATATCCACACGTGTATCTATGTTTTCATTCAATACAATTATAGCATGGATAATAAACGATTATCTTTAAACAAGAAATATAATAATAACTATTTATCATTGCCTCTAGGGAATATTCCCAACGGTCTCCCACTTGCACTAGAGTCAATAATCTAGTCCTCACATCGCCATGCGATTTACATTGTAATAAATCTAACACCCATACAGTTCTGGTGTTGATCATGTTTTGCCCGTGGAAGAGGTTTAGTCAACGGGTCTGCTACATTCAGATCCGTGTGCACTTTGCAAATATTCATGTCCTCTACTTCGACGTAGTCACGGATGAGGTTGAAGCGTCTTTCGATGTGTCTGGTCTTCTTATGAAACCTTGGTTCCTTTGCTAAGGCAAAGGCGCCAGTGTTGTCACAGAACAGAGTTATTGGATTTAGTGCGCTCGGCACAACTCCAAGATCCGATATGAACTGCTTCATCCAGACACCCTCCTTTGCTGCCTTCGAGGCAGCCATGTACTCCGCTTCACATGTAGAATATGCTACGACGCTTTGCTTGGAACTACACCAGCTTACCGCACCCTCATTAAGAATAAATATGTATCTGGTTTGCGACTTGGAGTCATCCGGATCGGTGTCAAAGCTTGCGTCGACGTAACCCTTTACGACGAGCTCTTCGTCACCTCCATAAATGAGAAACATTTCCTTAGTCCTTTTCAGGTACTTTAGAATATTCTTGACCGCCGTCTAGTGATCCACTCCTGGATTACTCTGAAACTTGCCTACCATACTTATGGCCAAGCTGACGTCTGGTCTACTGCACAACATTGCATACATGATAGAACCTATGCCTGAAGCATAGGGGACAGAACTCATTTGTTCTCTATCTTCCGCAGTTGCTGGGCACTGGGTCTTACTCAATTTTATACCTTGTAACACTGGCATGAACCATTTCTTGGACTGATCCATTTTGAACTTATTCAAAACTTTATCAAGGTATGTACTTTGTGAAAGTCCTATCACGCGCCTTGATCTATCCCTATAGATCTTAATGCCTAGAATGTAAGCAGCTTCTCCTAGGTCCTTCATAGAGAAACTTTTATTTAAGTAATCCTTTACGCTCTCCAAAAACTCCACATTGTTTCCAATCAGCAATATGTCATCCACATATAATATTAGAAATGCCACACAGCTCCCACTCACTTTCTTGTAAATACAAGATTCTCCAACCACTTGTATAAACCCAAATGCTTTGATCACCTCATCAAAGCGCTTATTCCAACTCCGAGATGCTTGCACCAGTACATAAATGGATCGCTGGAGCTTGCACAGTTTGTTACCATTCTTTGGATCGACATAACCTTTGGGTTGCATCATATACAACTCTTCCTTAAGAAAACCGTCAAGGAACGCCGTTTTGACATCCATCTGCCAGATTTCATAATCGAAAAATGTAGCTATTGCTAACATGATTCGGACGGACTTAAGAATTGCTACGTGTCGTGGTTTTGTCACGGCAGATGTCCTCGTGAAAGGACTTAGTGTTGGAGCCATCGCACCTTGGTGGCGACTCAAAGGGGTTGAACGGGAGCGAGACAGAGATTTACCCAGGTTCGGCCCCTCGTGAGGAGGTAAAAGCCTACGTCCTGCTTTGTGTTGTATTGATGGAGATTCGATTACAAGGAGGGCGTAACTCGCGTGACCTAGCACTTGATGATTTCTAACCTGCCCCCTTCTTCCCTGTGACTCGCCTTTATATACAGGTCGAGTCCTTAGGGTTTACAAGGGTCCTTTCCTTTACACAAATCGTGACTCTTGCGATCTCTAAGTCGCCATCTTTCCAAGGTTTGGAGACCTTCTCTATTATGGACTCCTTCCGAAGGTCTTGAACTGCCATATGACTTCCGGCCTTACCAGGCCAAGGCCCAAACCACGTTGAGATGAGTCGCCAGCTTCGGTGACCCGGCCCAACTAGGGCGGGTTATCCATCAGATAATATCCCCAACATTAGGCCCCATATTGACTTGAATTTATTTCACGCCAATATCCTTACTCAGTTAGGGGCGATTCTTCTTCACTGCTCTTATGCACCATGCACTTAAACCGCCATCTGCTGCGGAAAAACTCAAGTCGCCAAACCACTTCTTGTTGGCACCTCTTATTCCTTGAATCTCGGAAAGGATGATGGCGTAATCCCCAACGGATCCTTCGATATTGTTATCCCAAAAATTTCGGGGCGCCATCATGGCGAATCTTTATCTTTTGGCAGTTCCCGCTCGTGGCGCCTCGGTCCTAGCGCCCGACCTGATAAATAGGCAGGGGGAAGGGACTGGGCGCATTTCACATACCCGTCTTGTCGCCCCTCTCTTCCTCGCCGTCGCAGTGAAAACCTTATCGCCACCCGAAGACTCCGTCGTCGTCCGAAAACTTCGGCGCCACCGGAAGACTATGTCGCCGCCGAACACCTCGTTGTGGCCGAGCATTTCGTCGCCGTCGAACGCCTCGCCGCCATCGAGCACCTTGTCACCGTCGAGCACCTCGTCACCGCCCGAGATCTTCGCGTCTGTCCGACATCTTCGTCGCCGTCCACGCAACGCTCGCGGCGAACCCCTCCTCGGACGTCTCCAGTCGTATCCATCACGTCAGCTTCCCACCATTGAAAGCAGATCCAAGTTTCTCGAGGTTCATACCTACTGTGTTCTTGGTACCTCCCGAACGGCTTCGTAATCCCTGATTAGTTGGCAGTGATGATAGCGAGCACAACAATGTTTTTCAGACCTTTATTTGTTTGGCCTTGACTTGCATACTTTAGAAAAGGCTTCATCAGATCAACAGTACTGTTCCCACCTTAGTCGCAGGCCATTTTATCCAGACCTTTTTCGCATTCATTTCGGTCTGTCCGGTAGATCCATAATCTATCGCTTGTTAAGTGAAAGTTGTTTATAATCTCACACTTCACCACCTTGACAAGTACTATTGATGCTCTGAAACACCTCTCCTCAAGTAGTAAGAGTTTCATAAGTCGCCTTGGCAGCCTGACCCGGACCTTCGTCGGCGGGTCAAAAAACCTCCCTTAGCCATCAGGCAAATTGTTTTGGCGAGTCAAATGAACTTGTTTCACCATTTTCAGTAGATGCCTGGCGTGTTGATTTACCCGTAATTTTATCCCTTTGTAGCATGGGCACTGTTTTCAAAAGTGATTGGCTCCCAACCAAGGTCAATGATGCTATACTTAATGACTATGTAAAAATGGGGAATCTGGACCCTCAAGAGGTTATCGGTTGGCGCACCGGGTTAGGAGAAGAAGTCCCCAATCCGAAGGAAGGGGAGATAGTTGTTTTTGTTGAACACCTTGAACGGAGCTTTAAGCCGCCGGGATCGAAATTCCTCAGAGACGCCATGACTTTTATGAATGTCCGCCTCCAGGATTTAGGGCCCAACTCGATAAGAAATCTATGCCAGTTCCAAGTGTTTTGTGAGGCTTACTTGCAGATGGAACCATCAGTTCCCTTATTCTGGTACTTCTTCCACTTGAATCGCCAAACGGAATTTTACAATGGCCCCAGCCTGGAGCTTGGTGGTGTCAACGTTCAGCGCCGTAGGGATAGTTCATTCCCGTCACTCGCCATGCCAAGCCATCCCAAAGGCTGGGGCGAGTCTTGGTTTTACTGCCGGGAGACTTTGCCTGAGGGCAAAAACAAGCTTCTCGGTTATAGGGAAGATCGCCTTCCAACAAGTTTTAAACTCCCAGACAAGCTCATCGAAGAAGAGGAGTCATACTTTATTCCAGTATTGTCCGAGTTAAGATCTCTGACAAACAACGGCCTTACTGGGGTTGACTTGATCCGCTGCTGGGTCAAATGGCGTATCCTCCCTTTAAGTCGCCGGGACGGGTTAATGTGTGAGTTTGACGGCACCCTGGACCAGCCTCAGTGCTACTTCCACACGGCTCTGACAGAAAATGATATTGTAACCATCATCAAGAAGTTGACCGGCGAACCCGCGGCAAAATGCGGCCAAATAGGTCTTAAACCTTTCTGCAAGATTAACCTGGCACCAAAGGTAAATAACTTAACCCGCCCTTTGTTCTTATTCCTTACGTCTTACTTGAACTATGACCTCTCATAAAATATGCCATTTCAGAAAGGCGATAAATTTTGGTCCAAGAGGCCAAAAAAGTCGGCCATGAAGCAAGCTAGGCCGCCTCCAAAGAAGAAATCCAAGGGCAAGGGCAAAGCCGCCTTCACTGAGCCATCTGAAGCCGATGAATCACAAGTCGGCGACGTACCTTCGGAGGTAAAAAAATCCATCCTCTTTTAACTCGCCATCCATTACTGATAGTTTTGTGTTTACACCTCTGTATCTCTTGTGTAGAATGAGGACAATGAAAGCCAGGAGGATTCCGTAGAGGTAATTTCTGTTTCCTCCGACTCACCTTCTCCTCCACCTAAGCCGGCTAGGCTAATTTGCGGGAAAGTTCCCTTCTCACACCCAAATGCTTGTTTGGATCCAAATTTCCTTTTGAAGAAAGCGCAGCATGCTTCAAATCGGAAAACTCGGAGTCATTCTGGAGACTTGGTGTCCGGGTTACCAACAAGAACCAAGAAAAGGCAAAATGAGGTATCTTTTAATAACACTTCTTCATGTCCTTTTGGATCGCGTTTGTAACCTGCTCATATCTTTGAAGTATTTATTTTTGCAAACTTCTCCTCCCACATCCGGCGACTCAGTGATGTCGGCACTTCCACCGATGATCTGTGTCCCTGGGTAAGCCTTTGATAACATTTACCTTTGGTCTGATGGTGATAATATCCATTCCTTTAAACGCACCCCCTTCTCCTTTCAGGGCACAGGCAAAGAAAAGGAAAACTGGCGGGTCAACTCCCATTACAACTTCGGAGCCTATCGAAAAATCGGCGCTGATCCAGGATAACCTGGACCAAGACAAACCTGAAGATCAAGTGGATCTCCCCAGCTCGCCTAAGGAAACCATGGAAGCGCATAACCCGCCAAGTCCATTGGAAATAGCAGAAGACCCAGATGCTGTAGTTATCACCGGTACTTGCTTCTCTAAACTGGCCACAGCGGTTTTATCGAGGCATGTACCATCATCAGCTCAACCTGTTTTTGAGCATGAACTTTCCAAGGCTAAGCTCTCCGAGTATGAGAATCTCGAATTCAAAGAACTTTGCTCGGGCTTTGCAAGTCGCCTGGAGGCGAGTTATGAGATGGAGAAGAGTCTCCTTCGACTGCTGAAAAACAAACATGAGGTACGTCTTGTTGTACACTGCATTATCCTCATTAACCCCCAAGGGCCGAGTCATATGTAAAAATATGAGCCGGGTCTTTGATAATTGAAGAAAAAACTTTCGACCTATAACCCCCAAGGGCCGAGTCATCTGTAAAAAGATGAGCCGGGTCTTGATAATTGAAGAAAAAACTTTCGACCTGTAACCCCCAAGGGCCGGGTCATTTGTAAAAAGATGAGTTGGGTCTTGATAATTGAAGAAAAAACTTTCGACCTGTAACCCCCAAGGGCCGGGTCATCTGTAAAAAGATGAGCCGGGTCTTGATACTATATAATTTTGTCTAAAAAATTATACATTAGCCCCCAAGTGTCAAGGATGTTGCTTGCAATAATTCTGAAACTTGCTCTTTGATTATATATTTCGACAGGAATCACTTATCCAAACTGAATCAGCATTTGGGGATTTGAAGAAAAGTTTATCCGATCAGCAGGACGCCCGGGCAAAATCGGAAGAGAAGTGTCAACTGAGCCTCTCTGAAATGGAGAAGCTAAAAGCCGACTTGAAAAGGGCTCAAGCTGATCAAGATGCCTTAATAAAGCGAGCAGAAAAAGCTGAAGCCAAATTGGACATTGTGCAACAAGAGTTGTCCGGCTTAAAGTGACATATCTCCAACATGGCGCAAGCTGTCTTTGGTAAAAAAAACAACCCTTGACCTTGCACTTTGTTGATAAATAGCATTGTATAAATCAGTAACTGTCATTACCTCTTGCACAGGTCCAAGAGCCGCCAATCTTCAAGATGATTGTGTCCTGATGCTGAAGGCGATTTATACATTGACGGAGCAACTGTATACCGAAAGTGTGCTGACCGTGAAAGCAGTGATGGGCGCCAAGGAACCCATAACCTCAATAAAGGAGATGCTTGGCTGCTTATCTACTCTTCCTCCTCAAATTGGCGAGCTAACTCGGTCAGCCGCCCGGAAAGGAGCACTGACTACACTGAGTCGGTGTTTAGCATATGCTCCAGAAATAAACCCAGAAGAAGTAGCGGCGGGCTTTCCTCAGCTCAAGGATGACGGGTCAGAATTTGCTGAAGAGGACTACCAGCGTGTTGTTAAAGACTCCCGCTTGGCGGGGACTCAGCTTGCTGCAAGCTTGGATTTATCAAAATACCAAGCCGCCTATGACAACAAGAACAAGAAAGTTAACCCACCAACCTTCGTGACGACCAGCTTAACTCCGCGTCGACCCAAGAATCCTTTTGACTTGGAGGTGGATCTCTCATCAGTGCTGAACGATGAAGATGAGTTCGCCGCGTTATCCAAGTGTAACAGGGTATTGGGTGACTTGCAAATTGAAGTCGGCCAAAGCTCGTAGCAGGCTGATCCAAGGACATGAGCAGAATAAAACTTCATAGATTTGGCCATGAGAGCCATGTAATAAGTCTTTTTAGGAACCAAACTGCTTCTGTGATATCTCAAAAAATACTTATGTCGCCCTTAAGGCGTTTTGAAATGCTTGATCCATCGTTTGAGGCGTTTTTATGATGCTTGACCCGCCATTGAGGCGTTTTCATGACGCTTGACCCGGTGATTTCAACCTGTTTTAAACTTGAAAACATATATCAAACCATCTCAGTGAGTAATGGGTGATAATAAATAGCAATCGGCCCAAGATATTTTGAGGCGAGTCAGCAAAAAAGTCTGAAAAACCTTGTGGCAGTGCCAGGAAGGTAAAAAATACCAATTTCGTCGGCTCATCAGGTCGCGACAGGATAGGGCGAGTTAAATAAACTCAAGCGCCAGCCAAGGGAGACTTTTGTATCAAAAGCTCAAGTATTTAGACCGGCTGATCAGGCACGAGTCAAGCTTCAGTGAAGCAGGTTCAATGAACCAATGGTTTCTCTATTTTCCATGTGAGGTGCTTGCCGGTACCAGACATGTTTTAACCAAGGCAAGTTCAGGGTCCAAGAGCGGAATAACTCGCCAAGAGTTCACGGGTCCATATGGCGATTCGGCCAACACACAGTCCAGTATAACCATTTGTAATGCGGTAATTTTTCGCAGGCCAAATGGGTAGTAAGGTTGATCTCAGTGAGAGGAAGCCCCCAAGTGACCTATGATTAAGGGAAAGACCGTCATAGGATTGTAGAAGCGTATACTCTATTACCACAAAATGACTTGAGAACAAACTGTCCTCAAGCAAGCCGGTCTAATCCACAGAATCATATAAGGCGCCTACGTTTGAACCGCGCGCTTGTGGCGACTTCGATCCTCTTTGGCTTATCGATACCCAGTTTTGTAATAAGCGCATCGTGGCGACTTAAGCTCTTTGGTATAGATAGCGTCCATGCTTGGGCGACTTGTTGATGAAAAAATAAAGATCCATACCTTTCAATAAGATGAATTAGCAGGAAAGCCCCCAAGTCGGGAGGCGTTAATTTTATTGCTTTATAAGAAATGAAAAACTTACAAAACGTAGAGCTAATAGCTCAAGTGTAATAAGGCCGCAAGTGGGTATGTTCCAGGGGCGAGTTGACTCAGCCTCCGTGGTTAGCCGATCAGGCCGTAGATCCACCAGATAGTAAGATCTGTTGCGAAGGTTTTTGCTGACGACGAATGGTCCTTCCCCTGGTAGTGATAACTTATGCATGCCAGTACGATCTTGTATCAGCCGAAGCACTAAGTCGCCTTCCTGAAAAGTT
Organism: Hordeum vulgare subsp. vulgare; assembly: GCF_904849725.1. Classification (NCBI taxonomy): domain Eukaryota; kingdom Viridiplantae; phylum Streptophyta; class Magnoliopsida; order Poales; family Poaceae; genus Hordeum; species Hordeum vulgare. Next base: position 78,881,481 of record NC_058524.1, on the reverse strand, counting down.
CGGCTCTTGACCTGGCGGTTGTGATAACGCCGTAAGTCCTGCTGATAAATGGCCGATCGGGCTGCAGCCAAATCACGCGCTTCCTCTAAGGCGTCCAAAGAGTCTTGACGCGCCAGTTCGTTGTCCTGTTCCACATAAGCGGCGACTCTAGGCAAGTCATGCCTTATGTCAGTGGGAAGAACGGCTTCTGCTCCATAGACCAGAAAGAAAGGAGTAAAACCCGTAGACCGGTTCCGGGTGGTCCGGATGCTCCATAGTACCGAAGGCAACTCCTCAACCCAACACCCCGGGGTTCGTTCCGAGGGAACCATGAGTCGGGGTTTGATTCCCCGCAAAACTTCCTGGTTCGCCCGCTCCGCCTGTCCATTAGATTGTGGGTGAGCAACCGCAGAAATATCAAGCCGGATGTGCTCACGACGGCAAAACTCCTGCATCGCTCCTTGAGACAGATTGGTGCCATTATCAGTAATGATATTGTGCGGGTATCCGAACCGGAAGATCAATTTTTTCAAGAATTTGACCGATGTCTCCGCATCGCAAGCTCCAACAGGCTCTGCTTCAACCCACTTGGTGAATTTATCAACTGCCACCAGCAAATGAGTTTTCTTGTTGCATGACATCTTAAAGGGGCCAACCATGTCTAACCCCCAGACCGCGAAAGGCCAAGTGATGGGTATCATCCTTAGTTCTTGAGCCGGCACATGGGCCTGTCGCCCGTAACGCTGGCATCCATCACATCGACGAACTATCTCCTCTGCATCTGCATGGGCCATCAACCAGAAGAAACCATGATGGAACGCCTTTGAAACCAAGGAGCGCGACCCGGCGTGATGCCCACAATCTCCGGGATGAATGTCATTTAGAATTATGCACCCTTCTTCGGAGGAGACACATCTTTGAAAAACCCCGGAAGTGCTCTGCTTATATAGTTCGCCATTGATGATCACCATGGATTTGCTTCGCCGAACGATTTGGCGAGCCAACACTTCATCCGTAGGTAACTCGCCTCGGGCAAGATAGGCCAGATACGGAAGAACCCAATCCGGCGTAACATGGAGAGCCGCCACGAACTGGGACTCAGGATCTGGTATTGCCAACTCCTCCTTTGAAGGCAACCTTACGGAAGGATTATGCAGAGTATCCAGAAAAACATTGGGGGGAACCGGCTTACGCTGGGAACCGAGACGTGAAAGGGCATCAGCTGCTTCGTTAAGGCGCCGGTCAATGTGATCGACCTGATAGCCATGGAAATGACCCGCCACATTGGACACAGCCCTCCTATAAGCCGCCATCAAGGGGTCCCAGAATCCCAAGTGCCTGAAACTTGTTGAGCCACTAGATCAGAGTCGTCGAAACATCTGACCTGCGTAAGGTTCATCTCCTTGGCGAGTCGCAAGCCGTGCAGTAAAGCTTCGTACTCCGCAACGTTGTTGGTACATGGAAACATGAGTCGGAGGACGTAACAGAATTTGTCTCCTTGAGGCGATACCAGCACCACGCCAGCCCCCGAGCCTTCCAACTGTCTAGATCTGTCGAAATAAATAGTCCAGTATGTAAGGTCAGGCCTGTCTTTCGGGATCTGTAACTCGGTCCAATCATTGACGAAATCAACCAAGGCCTGAGACTTGATAGCCGTGCGAGGGGTGTATCACACGTGGTGCGGCCCAAGTTCAATCGCCCACTTGGCAATTCGCCATGTCGCCTCCCGATTCTGGATGATGTCCCCGAGGGGAGCGGAGCTAACCACCGTGATGGGATGCTCTTGAAAATAATGTTTAAGCTTCCGGCTTGCCATAAATACCCCATACACTAATTTCTGCCAGTGTGGGTATCGCTGCTTGGAAAGAGTTAGCACCTTGCTGATAAAATACACCGGGCGCTGCATAGGGTATTCCTTCCCTTCCTCCTTCCTTTCAACGACCACCGCCACACTCACCGCTTTGGAGTTTGCCGCAATATATAAAAGCATGGGCTCTTTCTCCGTCGGGGCGGCCAAGACCGGCGGGTTGACCAGCTACTGTTTTAAGGCTTCAAAAGCTTCATCGGCTTCATCTGTCCAAACAAAATGGTCAGATTTTTTTAGCAATTGATAAAGGGGAATAGCTTTTTCTCCCAAGCGGCTTATGAAGCGACTTAAGGCCGCAATACGACCCGCCATCCGTTGGATTTGATTAATATTCGCTAGTTTCCCAAGGGAGGTAACCGCTTCGATCTTGTCCGGGTTAGCTTCGATGTCGCGCTCAGACACCAGGAAGCCCAACAACTTCCCTGCAGGAACACCAAAGAGACACTTGATGGGATTAAGCTTCATCTGATACACCCGCAGATTATCAAAAGTTTCCTTGAGATCTTCCAATAGCGTTTCCCTCCTCTGGGTTTTAACCACAATGTCATCGACATAGGCATGGACGTTGCATCCGATTTGACCACGGAGGCAATTTTGGATGCAGCGCTGATAAGTCGCCCCTGCACTCTTGAGTCCAAATGGCATGGACACATAGCAAAAAGCCCCAAAGGGGGTTATAAAAGCTGTTTTCTCTTGATCTTCCATGGCCATCTTGATTTGGTGATATCCAGAATAAGCGTCCAGGAAGCACAAACGTTCGCATCCTGCCACCGAATCAATAATTTGGTCGATGCGGGGAAGAGCGAAAGGATCCTTTGGACAAGCTCTGTTAAGGTCCGTGTAATCAATGCACATACGGAAGGTACCATTCTTCTTGAGCACCAAGACCGGGTTAGCCAACCATTTGGGGTGGAAGACCTCTACAATGAATCCGGCGGCCAAGAGATGGGCAACCTCCTCCCCGATTGCCTTGCGTCGTTCCTCATTGAACCTACGAAGATATTGCTGAATAGGTTTTGCCTTTGGGTCAACATTAAGATGGTGCTCAGCGAATTCTCTCGGCACACCAGGCATGTCAGAAGGTTTCCATGCGAAGATGTCCCGATTCTCATGGATGAATTCTATGAGCGCGCTTTCCTATTTGGGATCCAGGCCCGTCCCAATAGTGAACTGCTTGGTTGAGTCGCCAGGGATGAAATCCACCATTTTAGTGTCATCCGTTGGCTTGAACTTGAGGGGCGGCTCAGCGTCTGTCGTCGGCTTTTTTAGGGGTGACATATCACCCGGATCGACATTGGCCTAGTGATATTTGAGCTCCTCCGCAGCACAGGCGACTTCTACGTAAGCCGCATCCCCTTCTTCACATTCTCTTGCAATCCTCCTATCACCATCAACCGTGATGGGTCCTTTAGGACCAGGCATCTTGAGTTTAAGGTAAACATAGCATGGGCGAGCCATGAACCGGGCGTAATCCGGCCGCCCAAACAGCGCATGCTAGGGGCTTTTTAACTTGACCACCTCAAACATCAGCGACTCACTCATGTAATTAGATGTTGTTCCAAACGCAATTGTGAGCCTGACTCGGCCTATGGGGTACGCTGATTTGCCTGGGACGATCCCGTGGAATACCGTGGTTGAGGGCATCAAATCTTTCTCCAACAGGTTCATCCTTTGGAAAGTGTCGAAGTACAAAATGTTGATGTTGCTGCCACCGTCCATCAGTACCTTCAACAAGGTATATCCCCCAACTTGGGGAGCCATGACCAACGCTAAGTCGCCGGGGTTGTCAACTCTTGGCGGGTGATCCTCCCTACTCCATGATATAGTCTGCTCGGACCAGTGGAGGTATCTAGGGAGTGCCGGCTCAGACACAATGTACGCTCGGTGACTCACCTTTTTATCACGCCTGCAAGCATTGGTGGTGAAAACGTGGTACTGCCCATTGCTTAACTGCTTGGGATTGTTGCGGAAGCCGCCATTATCATCCTGCCCCTGTGAAGCCCCCTGTGGGGGTGGTTGCTGAAAAACTCCTGGCGGGTTATACCGTCGCTGGTGATGTACCGGATATTGGCCACTGCTTGGCTGCGAGCCACCCTGAGCCCCAAGTTCGGGGAAACCGCCGAAGGGGTTCTGGAGTTGATTAGGTGCGCCGAACTGTTCCTGCCGTTGGCCCGGGTGACCGCTTTGCCCTTTTTTGATCGCCCCCACGCGAAACTCCCGCATCACGTAACAGTCCTCCCAGGAATGAGTCGCCGGTCCGTCTGCCATGGCGTGGTGCGGCCAGGGGCCCTTGAGTAACTCATTATAGTTGCGCGGCTTTTTGCCACTGTAACCCCTACTTTTCTTCTGGCGCTGGTTGCCATTATTGGTGTTGGTGTTGGCGACTAAGTCCGAAGATTCTTCCAGCTGCCTTCTCTTGCTATTCGCTCCCTGATTATGGCGGGTGCGTCCCTCGAACCGGGTATGATTTTTGGATGACTCGCCCTTCCTTGGCGAGTTAGCTTTACCACCATCCTCGCCGGGATCGTTGGTGTCGTCCGCCTCAGCGTACCTAGTGAGGGTGTCCATTAGCTCCCCATGTCTTGGACCTTTCGCTTGAGTCGCCCCAACTTCTGCACCAAGGGCTCGTCGTGGCAATTCTGCTCGAGGATCAGCACAGCCTGAGCCGCCGTAATACCGTCTGACGAGCGAATGATTTCCGCGACCCGCCTCGACCAGTGGTGGGCCGACTCATCCGGGCGTTGAATGCAGTGTTGTAGATCGACTATTGTCATCGGACGTTTGCAGGTTCCTCGGAAGTTTTTGACGAAACACTCTTTCAATTCAGCCCAAGTCTGGATGGAATTGGGGGGCAAGTTCTTTAACCAAGTACGCGTCGTCCCTTCAAGCATCATTGTGAAGTATCTGGCGCAAACTGCTTCGCTTACATCGAGCATGTCCATGGCGATTTCATAACTCTCGACCCACGACGCCGGCTCAAGGTCCGGAGTGTAGTTAGGCACCTTTCTTGGCCCTTTAAAATCCTTGGGCATTTGCTCGTTGCGAATGGCGGGGGCCAAGCACGGCACCCCCACTTGTCTGCCGCTCCCAACAAGAGGCGCTGGGGCGACTTGGGTGTTTGGGTGATCCTGACCTGGCGGGTCTCGATGATCAGGCGAGTCGACCTAGGGAAAGGGCCGCGGTCCGCTGGTTATAGCGGGTTGGTCCTCTGGCCGACTCCTGGTGCGGCTTGCCTGGGGGGTGGAATGCAGTCGATCTAGGCTGTGTGAGAACTGGGCATTTTGAACCACCGCCGTCTTCAACATCTCAATGGCGTTCCTCGCCTCTATCTCGGCTGGAGTGTTGCCGTGAATCGGAAGGGATTCCAAATGGCGGGTTGCGGTAAGAACGTTGTCCATCGGGTTAGAAAAGTGACCTTGAGGTGTCTGGAATCGGGGAACGCAATCCACAACTGGCTGAAACGGCGGGTTCGGTGGCTGGCCTGGCCCTCCCCCCGGGGCGGCTCCTGCCCCGGGAGTTCGCGAAGTGTCGAACAGGCGGGTCGGGTTGAAATCAGGGGGCAGGCGACCCTGATGCCTCCGCTGATGGACGGCGTCAGATGCGCGCTGGTGCCTTTCGAGCCGCCAGTTGTCTGTATTCAAGCGAGCTATCTCAACGGTAATTTGAGCCTGCCAGGTCTCAATCCTGGCGGACTCCACCTCGGCATCCCGCTGAGCCTTTGCCACCCCTTCTCTTAGTTTTGTCAATTCCGTGTTTACCGCCTCCTGGTTTTCCGATGTGATGGGGGTAGCCATGAGCCTTGTTATTTCCGCTGCTAACTCCACCAAAATCGCAGCCGGGCTTCTAGACGTCTCGCCAGTTCCATCTCCGCCTGCCGGGTTTGGCGAGGGTTGAGTCGCCCTGCCATGTAGACGGCGATCTGACGACGAGTCCGATCAAGAACTTCGGGGTCCATGGCCAGTGACAAGCCCCCAAGGCAGCCCCCATGTAGAGACTGGATTGAATCTGAATCGCTCATGGACGATTCGTCATCAGTGTTGACCGGCGTGGTTTCCTGGGTTGCTGAGTGTTCTGGCTCCTCAGATCCCTGCGTGAATCCAACAAATACCGGGCGGGTTAGGTTTGGCGTCACGACCGGGCGGACGTACCTGGCCGGCTCGACGATGTCGGAGGAGGTGTCCGGCTCAGGCACGGGCGATCCAATCATGCCGATGAAGACGCTGATCTTGCCGAAGGGGACCCTGTAACCAGACTCGATCAAATCCGCCTCGGGCCCCCATAGCAAGTTGTTGATGTAGTACTTCCCACGGCGGCTCCGGGTCATGAGCCCCGTCGCATAGCTCCCAAACCGTGGTAGGGCTCCCTTTGAGAACTCAACTCCACCATGCGCAGGCCCCAAGGTGGGGCGCCAACTGTCGTGGTTTTGTCACGGCAGATGTCCTCGTGAAAGGACTTAGTGTTGGAGCCATCGCACCTTGGTGGCGACTCAAAGGGGTTGAATGGGAGCGAGACAGAGATTTACCCAGGTTCGGCCCCTCATGAGGAGGTAAAAGCCTACGTCCTGCTTTGTGTTGTATTGATGGAGCTTCGATTACAAGGAGGGCGTAACTCGCCTAACCTAGCACTCGATGATTTCTAACCTGCCCCCTTCTTCCCTGGGACTCGCCTTTATATACAGGTCGAGTCCTTAGGGTTTACAAGGGTCCTTTCCTTTACACAAATCGTGACTCTTGCGATCTCTAAGTCGCCATCTTTCCAAGGCTTGGAGACCTTCTCTATTATGGACTCCTTCCGAAGGTCTTGAACCGCCATATGACTTCCGGCCTTACCAGGCCAAGGCCCAAACCACGTTGAGATGAGTCGCCAGCTTTGGTGACCCGGCCCAACTAGGGCGGGTTATCCATCAGATAATATCCCCAACACTACCGGTGAGAACGTCTCATCGTAGTCAACTCCTTGAACTTGTGAAAAACCCTTTGCCACAATTCGATCTTTATAAATGGTCACATTACCGTTTGTGACTGTCTTCTTCTTAAAGATCCATTTGTTCTGAATAGCCTTGCGGCCTTTAGGTAGTATGTCCAAAGTCCACACTTTGTTCTCGTACATAGATCCTATCTCGGACTTCAAGGCCTCCATCCATTTGTTGGATTCCGGGCCCACCATTGCTTCTTCATAATTCACAGGTTCATTGTTGCCTAACAATATAATTGATAAGACAGGATTACCGTACCACTCAAGAGCAGTATGTGATCTTGTCGACCTGCGAGGTCCGATAGGAACTTGATCCGAAGTTTCATGATCATCATCATTAACTTCCTCCTCAACCGGCGTCGCAACGACACGGGTTTCCCCTTGCCCTCCGCCACCATCTAGAGGGACTAGAGGTTCAACAACCTCATCAAGTTCTATCTTCCTCCCACTCAGTTCTTTCGAGAGAAACTCCTTCTCAAGAAAAGCTTCATTTTTAGCAACAAACACTTTGCCCTCGGATTTGAGATAGAAGGTGTACCCAACTGTCTCCTTTGGGTAACCTATGAAGACGTACTTTTCCGCTTTGGGTTCCAGCTTTTCAGGCTGAAGCTTTTTGACATAAGCATCACATCCCCAAACTTTAAGAAACGAAAACTTCGGTCTTTTGCCATACCACAGTTCGTATGGTGTCGCCTCAACGGATTTTGATGGTGCCCTATTTAAAGTGAATGCAGCTCTCTCTAATGCATAACCGCAAAACGATAACGGCAAATTGCTACCTCTTGAGCTTGTGTTGGTTTTTCCCTTGAAGAGGAAAGGGTGATGCAGCAAAGTAGCGATAAGTATTTCCCTCAGTTTGAGAACCAAGGTATCAATCCAGTAGGAGTATCAAGATGAGGCACCAATGTACCTGCGCAAAAACAAACAAACTTGCACCCAACGCTATAAAGGGGTTGTCAATCCCTTCACGATTATTTGCAAGGTGAGGTCTGAAGGTGAAAAGTGCAACAAAGTAATTTTGTAGAACTGAATATATGATGGGAAGTAGACCCGGGGGCCATAGTGTTCACTAGAGGCTTCTCTCATGATAGCAAGTATTACGGTGGGTGAACGAATTACTGTCGAGCAATTGATAGAATCGTGCAAAGTCATGATGATATCTAAGGCAATGATCATACATATAGGCATCACGTCCTAGACAAGTAGACCGATACTTTCTGCATCTACTACTATTACTCCACACATCAACCGCTATCCAGCATGCATCTAGTGTATTGAGTTCATAACAAACAGAGTAACGCTTTAAGCAAGATGACATGATGTAGAGGGATAAATTCATGCAACATGATATAAACCCCATCTTTTTACCCTTGATGGCAATAACATGATGCGTGCCTCGCTACCCCTTCTGTCACTAGGTGAGGACACTGCACGGTATGAATCCAAAACAAAGCACTTCTCCCATTGCAAGAATTATAGATCAAGTTGGCCAAACGAAACCCATAACTCGAAGAGAATTACAAGGATACGAAATCATGCATATAAGAGATCAGAGGAGACTCAAATAATATTCATAGATAATCTGATCATAAATTCACAATTCACCGGATCTCGACAAACACACCGCAAAAGAAAGTTAGATCGGATAGATCTCCATGAAGATCATGGAGAACTTTGTATTGAAGATCCAAGAGAGAGAAGAAGCCATCTAGCTACTAGCTATGGACCCGAAGGTCTGTGGTGAACTAATCACGCATCATCGGAGAGGCAATGGTGTTGATGAAGAAGCCCTCCATGTCCGAATCCCCCTCCGGCAGGGCACCAGAACGGTCCCCAGATGGGATCTTGCGGAGACAGAAGCTTGCGGCGGCGGAAAAGTATTTTCGTGGATCTCCTCTCTGGTTTTGGAATTTTAGGGAAATTATAGGCGAAAGAGGTAGGGCAAAGGAGCCACGTGGGGCCCACAAGCCTGCCAGCCCCCCCCCCCCCCAGGTCACGGCTAGGGGGCTTGTGACCTCCCACGAGGTCTTCTCCCTTGGTTCTCAAGTCCCCTGTATATCTTCTATCATGGAAAAAATCATCCCGCAGGTTTTATTCCGTTTGGACTCCGTTTAATATTCTTCTCTAAAAAAGGTCAAAAACACATAAAAAATAGAAACTGGCACTTGGCACTGAGTTAATAGGTTAGTCCCAAAAATAGCATAATCATGCATATAAAACATCCAAAGTTGACATGATAATAGCATGTAACCATCAAAAATTATAGATACATTGGAGACGTATCAAGCATCCCCAAGCTTAACTCCTGCTCATCCTTGAGTAGGGAAGTGATAAAGACCGAATTTTTGATGTGGAATGCTACCTATCATATTTGTTCTTTGTAACTTCTTTCTTGTGGCATGAATGTTCAGATCCGTAAATTTCAAAACAATAGTTCACTAGTGACATGAAAACAATAATACTTCAAGCATACTAGCAAAGTAATCATGAACTTTTGAAATAACAAGGCCAAAGAAAGTTATCCATACAAAAACATATAGTCTGGCTATGCTCCATCATTCCCACACAACGAATTTAAATCATGCACAACCCCGGTATTGGCCAAGTAATTGTTTTCGCACTCTTACTTTCTCAAACTTTTTCGACTCTCACGCAATACATGAGCGTGAGCCATGGATATAGCACTATAGGTGGAATAGAGTGTGGTGGAGGTTGTGAGGCAAAAAGGAGGAGATGGTCACATCGACTCGGCGTCTCAATGGGCTATGGAGATGCCCATCAATAGATATCAATGTGAATGAGTAGGGACTGCCATGCAACGGATGCACTAGAGCTATAAGTGTATGGAAGCTCAAAAAGAAAACTAGTGGGTGTGCACCCAACTTGCTTGCTCACGAAGACCTAGGGCAATTTTGAGGAAGCCCATCATTGGAATATACAAGACAAGTTATATAATGAAAATTCCCACTAGTATATGAAAGTGACAAAACAAGAGACTCTCTATCATGAAGAACATGGTGCTATTTTGAAGCACAAGTCTGGAAAAAGATAGTAGCATTGTCCCTTCTCTCTTTTTCTCTCATCATTTTTTGTTTGGGTTCCTTGGCCTCTTTTTTCATCTTTTTTGGTGGGCATCTTTGGCCTCTTTTTTTTTATTTCCTCACATGGGACAATGCTCTAATAATGATGATTATCACACTTTTATTTACTTACAACTCAATACTTAGAACAATGATGACTCTATATGAAATGCCTCCGGCAGTGTATCGGGATGTGCAACGATCTAGCTTAGCGTATGACGTTAAAACATCTTGGTAGCTATCTTACGATCACGCAATGGCAATATGAAAGTGACGGCACATGTCATGAGACGGAACGGTGGGAGTTGCATGGCAATATATCTCGAAATGGCTATGAAAATGCCATAATAGGTAGGTATGGTGGTTGTTTTGAGGAAGGTATATGGTGGGTTTGTGCACCGGCGAAAGTTGCGCGGCACTAGAGAGGCTAGCAATGGTGGAAGGTGAAAGTGCATATATACCATGGACTCACATTAGCCCTGAAGAACTCATATACTTATTGCGGAAGTTTTATTAGTAATCAAAACAAAGTGCTAAACGCATACTCCTAGGGGAAGGGTTGGTAGGTGTTAACCATCGCGGGATCCCGACCGCCACACAAAGGATGACAAGCAATAAATCAATTATGCTCTGACTTCCTAACATAGTGGTTCACCATACGTGCATGCTACGGGAATCACTAACTTCAACACAAATATTTATAGATTCACAACACCATACTAACATAACTCTAATATTACCATATCCATATCTCAAAACTAATTGTGAGGAATCAAACTTCTCTTACTAATCAATGCACTTGAATATGGAAGTTTTTATTAAATCCTCTTTGGATGCCAATCATATTTAGGACTAATTTCATAGCACACGCCAATTACCAAGTTACTTAGAGAAAGCACTCTCAAAAAGATATAAGTGAAGATCGAGAGTTTTTATTTCTACAAAATATGACACCGCCGTGCTCTAAAAATATTTAAGTGAAGCACTAGAGCAAAATTATCTAGCTCAAAAGATATAAGTGACGCACATGCGAGCTAAATTGCCTAACTCAAAAGAAATGAGTGAAGCTCATTGAGTATTCTAGCAAATTCATGATGAGTGCATGTCCCTATCAAAAAGGTGTGCAGCAAGGATGATTGTGACAAAAAAAATCAAAGACTCCTATAATACACGACGCTCCAAGCAAAACACATATCATGTGGTGAATAAAAATATAGCTCCAAGTGATGTTACCGATGGGTTGAAGACGAAAGAGGGGATGCCTTCCCGGGGCATCCCCAAGCTTAGGCTTTTTGGTGTCCTTGAATTTGGCTTGGGATGTCTTGGGAATCCCCAAGCTTAAGCTCTTTCCACTCTTTATTCCATTGTCCATAAGAACATCACCCAAAACTTGAAAACTTCACAACACAAAACTTAAACAGAAACTCGTGATATCATTAACATAAGAAAACAAACTACCAACTCTTTAGGTATTGTAGTAGACTTTATTTCCATTTAGATTGACTTTATATTAATGTATTATCACTTTCCCATGGCTAGTACCTCCCGATACTAACCATAGTTTCATCAAAATAAGCAATCAACACAACAAAAACAAAATCTGTCCAAAAACAGAACAGTCTGTAGTAATCTGTATATTTCATATACCTATGGTATCCCAAAAAATCTGAAAAATTATGACAATTAGGTAAATTTGCATATAAATCATCAGATAAAATAATCAACTCAAAAGCTCTTTCTGGATAGGAATTAAAAATACTTTCGTGAGCACAAAGTTTCTGTCTTTTTCAGCATGATCAAACAACTATCACCAAAACTAATCATAAAGGTTCTACTTGGCACAAACACTAAAAAAACATAAAACACAATCATAATAGAATTATGATGGTGTGGACACAACAAAACAGAAATCAAAAAGCAAAAATAAAATTCATTGGGTTGCCTCCCAACAAGCGCTATCGTTTAACGCCCTTAGCTAGGCATTGATAATTCAATGATGCTCACATAAAAGACAAGAATTGAAGCACAACGAGAGAATCATAGAGCATGTGAAAATCACATCTAAGTCTAACATACTTCCTATGCATAGGAATTTTGTGAGCAAACAATTTATGGGAACAAGTTAACTAGCATAGGAAGGCAAAACAAGCGTAACTTCAAAACGTTGAACACATAGAGAGGAAGCTTGCTATTATTGCAATATGTAAAAGCATATGTTCCTCTCTCATAGTAATTTTCAGTAACATCATGAAGGAATCTTACAATATAACTATCGCACAAAGTATTCTTTTCATGATCCACATGCATGCAAAGTTGACGCTCTTCAAAAATAGTGGGATTATCATCAACTAAAGTCATGACTTCTCCAAACCCACTTTCAAAATTATTGCAAACATTATTATCAATATCATATTCATCATGAGGCTTAAACAAATTTTCAAGATCATAAGAAAAATCATCACCCCAATCATGATCATTGCAACAAGTAGCAAAACTAGCACCCCCAAGCTTAGGGTTTTGCATATTTTTAGCATGATTGACATTAGTAGAATTCATAGTGAAACCATTGCAATCATGCTTTTCATTCAAGGATCGCTCGTGAATCACTTCATAAATTTCTTCATCACAATTTTCAAATTCATGCATCTCAAGCAAAACTTCATAGAGATAATCTAGTGCACAAAACTCACTAGCAATTGGTTCAACATAATTGGATCTCTTGAAAAGATTAGCAAGTGGATGAGGATCCATATCAATAGATACTTAGCAAGAAAATATGCAAGCATATTGAAGGAACATAGCACACAAGCAAAGGAAAGGCAAACAAAAAAGGCAAATATTTTTGTAAATTTTGTGTTTTTTTCATAAGTGGGGGAGAGGAAAACAAGAGGCAAAAGGCAAATAATGTAAATGCAAGAGATGAGTTTGCGATAGTTACTTGGATATGCTTCACTTTGAATACTCCCCGGCAACGGCGCCAGAAATCCTTCTTGCTACCTCTTGAGCTTGCGTTGGTTTTTCCCTTGAAGAGGAAAGGGTGATGCAGCAAAGTAGCGATAAGTATTTCCTTCAGTTTGAGAACCAAGGTATCAATCTAGTAGGAGTATCAAGATGAGGCACCAATGTACCTGCGCAAAAACAAACAAACTTGCACCCAACGCTATAAAGGGGTTGTCAATCCCTTCACGATTATTTGCAAGGTGAGATCTGAAGGTGAAAAGTGGAACAAAGTAATTTTGTAGAACTGAATATATAATGTGAAGTAGACCCGGGGGGGCATAGTGTTCACTAGAGGCTTCTCTCATGATAGCAAGTATTACGGTGGGTGAACGAATTACTGTCGAGCAATTGATAGAATCGCGTAAAGTCATGACGATATCTAAGGCAATGATCATACATATAGGCATCATGTCCGAGACAAGTAGACCGATACTTTATGTATCTACTACTATTACTCCACACATCAACCGCTATCCAGCATGCATCTAGTGTATTGAGTTCATAACAAACAGAGTAATGCTTTAAGCAAGATGACATGATGTAGAGGGATAAATTCATGCAACATGATATAAACCCCATCTTTTTACCCTTGATGGCAACAACATGATGCGTGCCTCGCTACCCCTTCTGTCACTAGGTGAGGATACCGCACGGTATGAACCCAAAACCAAGCACTTCTCCCATTGCAAGAATTATAGATCAAGTTGGCCAAACGAAACCCATAACTCGAAGAGAATTACAAGGATACGAAATCATGCATATAAGAGATTAGAGGAGACTCAAATAATATTCATAGATAATCTGATCATAAATCCACAATTCACCGGATCTCGACAAACACACCGCAAAAGAAAGTTAGATCGGATAGATCTCCATGAAGATCATGGAGAACTTTGTATTGAAGATCCAAGAGAGATAAGAAGCCATCTAGTTACTAGCTATGGACCCGAAGATCTATGGTGAACTATTCACGCATCATCAGAGAGGCAATGGTGTTGATGAAGAAGCCCTCCGTGTCCGAATCCCTCTCCGGCAGGCCATCAGAACGGTCCCCGGATGGGATCTTGCGGAGACAGAAGCTTGCGGCGGCGAAAAAGTATTTTGGTGGCTCTCGTGTTTGGTTTTGGAATTTTAGAGAATTTATAGGTGAAAGAGGTAGGTCAAAGGAGCCATGTGGGGCCCACAAGCCTGCCAGGCGCCCCCCCCCCCCAGGCCGTAGCTAGGGGCTTGTGACCTCCCCTGAGGTCTTCTACCTTGGTTCTCAAGTCCCTTGTGTATCTTCTGTCATGGAAAAAATCATCCCGCAGGTTTTATTCCGTTTGGACTCCATTTAATATTCTTCTCTAAAAAGCTCAAAAACATGAAAAAAAATAGAAACTGGCACTTGGCACTGAGTTAATAGGTTACTCCCAAAAATAGCATAATCATGCATATAAAACATCCAAAGTTGACATGATAATAGCATGGAACCATCAAAAATTATAGATACGTTGGAGACGTATCACAAATCGGTAAGAGACATCATAGATCTCACCATTTCTAACAAACTACGATTACAACGTTCGGACACACCATTACGCTGTGGTGTGCCAGGCGGTGTTAACTGTGAAACAATTCCACATTATCTTAAGTGAGCACCAAACTCGAAACTCAGATATTCACCCGCACGATCAGACCGTATGAACTTGATCTTCTTATTACGATGATTTTTAACTTCACTCTGAAATTGCTTGAAGTTCTCAAACGTTTCAAACTTGTGCTTCATCAAGTAGACATAACCATATCTACTCAAATCGTCAGTGAAGGTGAGAAAATAACGATATCCGTCGCGTGCCTCCACACTCATCGGACCGCACACATCGGTATGTATGATTTCCAACAAGTCACTTGCACGCTCCATTGTTTCGGAGAACGGAGTCTTAGTCATCTTGCCCATGAGGAATGGATCGCACGTGTCAAGTGAATCAAAGTCAAGTGACTCCAAAAGTCCATCGGAATGGAGTTTCTTCATGCGCTTTACACCAATATGACCTAAGCGGCAGTGCCACAAAAACATGGTGCTATCATTGTTAGCTCTAACTCTTTTGGTCTCAATGTTATGTATATGTGTATCATGCTATCAAGATTCAATATGAACAATCCTCTCACATTGGGTGCATGACCATAAAAGATATTACTCATAGAAATAGAACAATCATTATTCTCTGACTTAAACGAGTAACCATCTCGCAATAAACAAGATCCAGATATAATGTTCATGCTTAACGCAGGCACTAAATAACAATTATTTAAGTTCATAGCTAATCCTGATGGTAACTGAAGTGAAACTGTGCCGACGGCGATTGCATCAACCTTGGAACTATTTCCCACGCACATCGTGAGTTCATCTTTCGCCAGCCTTCATTTATTCTGTGGTTCCTGCTTCGAGTTGCAAATATGAGCAACAGAACCGGTATCAAATACCCACGCACTACTACGAGATTTGGTTAAGTACACATCAATAACATGTATATCGAATATACCTGATTTTTCCTTGGCCGCCTTCTTATCAGCCAAATACTTGGGGCAGTTGCGCTTCCAGTGACCTAGTCCCTTGCAATAATAACACTTTGTTTCAAGCTTAGGTCCAGCCTTGGGTTTCTTCGTCAGATTGGCAACGGGCTTGCCGCTCTTATTGGAGTTACCCTTCTTGCCTTTGTCTTTTCTCTTGAAACTAGTGGTCTTATTGACCATCAACACTTGATGCTCTTTCCGGAGTTCTGACTCTGCGACTTTCAGCATCGCGAATAACTCGCTGGGTGACTTGTTCATCCCTTGCATGTTATAGTTCAACACAAAGCTCCTGTAGCTTTGTGGCAGTGATTGAAGAATTATGTCAGTGATAGCCTCTTGCGGGAGTTCAATCCCCAGCTCAGCTAGACGGTTTGAGTACCCAGACATTTTGAGCACATGTTCACTGACAGACGAATTCTCCTCCATCTTGCAAGCATAGAATTTATCGGAGGTCTCATACCTCTCGATCGGGGCATTCTTCTGAAAGATAAACTTCAACTCCTCGAACATGTCATATGCTCCATGACGCTCAAAGCGACGTTGAATTCCCAGCTCTAAGCAATACAAGACTGCACATTGAACTACTGAGTAGTCCTCCTTACGTGTTAACCAAGCATTCTTAACATCTTGGTCAGCCGTAGCGGGTAGTTCTTCTCCTAGCACAGCATTAAGGACATAATCCTTCTTCCCAGCTTGCAGGAGCAACTTAAGATTACGAGCCCAGTCTACAAAGTTGCTTCCATCATCTTTCAACTTAGCTTTCTCTAGGAATGTATTAAAATTCAGGGTGACTGTCGCGTGAGCCATTGATCTACAACACAGATATTTCAAAGTGTACTTAGACTATGTTCAAGATAATTAGAGTTTAACTAATCAAATTACTTGCTAAACTCCCACTCAAAAAGTACATCTCTCTAGTCATTTGAGTGGTACATGATCCAAATTCACTAACTCAAGTCTGATCATCACGTGAGTTGAGAATAGTTTCAGTGGTAAGCATCCCTATGCTAATCATATCAACTATATGATTCATGCTCGACCTTTTGGTCTCATGTGTTCCAAGGCCATGTCTGCACATGCTAGGCTCGTCAAGTTTAACCCGAGTGTTCCGCGCGTGCAACTGTTTTGCACCCGTTGTATGTGAACGTTGAGTCTATCACACCGAATCATCACGTGGTGTCTCGAAACGACGAATTGTGGCAACGGTGCACAGTCGGGGAGAACACAATTTTGTCTTGAAATTTTAGTGAGAGATCACCTTATAATGCTACCGACGTTCTAAGAAAAATAAGGTGCATAAAAGGATTAACATCACATGCAATTCATAAGTGACATGATATGGCCATCATCTTGTGCTTCTTGATCTCCATCACTCAAGCACCGGCATGATCTTCTTGTCACCGGCCCCACACCATGATCTCCATGATCATGATCTCCATAAACGTGTCGCCATCGAGGTTGTCGCGCTATCTATGCTATTACTACTAAAGCTACGACCTAGCAATATAGTAAATGCATCTGCGAACACAAACGTTAGTTTAAAGACAACCCTATGGCTCCTGCCGGTTGTCGTAGCATTGATGTGGAAGTCGATATTAACTATTACAACATGATCATCTCGTACATCCAATATATCACATCACTTCATTGTCCATATCATATCACAAGCATACCCTGCAAAAAAAAGTCAGACGTCCTCTAATTTGTTGTTGCCTGTTTTACGTGGCTGCTATGGGTATCTAGCATGATCGCATCTTACTTAAGCAAAAAACCACAACGGAGATGTGTAAATTACTATTTAACCTCTCCAAGGACTGCCTCGGTCAAAACCAATTCAACTAAAGTTGAAGAAACAGACACCCGCCAGTCATCTTTATACAACGAGGTTGCATGTCAATCGATGAAACCAGTCCCTCGTAAGCGTACGAGTTATGTCGATCTGGGCCGCTTCAATCCAACAATACCGTCGAATCGAGAAACGACTAAGGAGGGCAGCAAATCGAACATCATCGTCCACAAAACCTTTTGTGTTCTACTCGAGATAACATCTACGCATGAACCTAGCTCATGATGCCACTGTTGGGGAACGTTGCATGGGAAACAAAAAATTTCCCTACGCACACGAAGACCTATCATGGTGATGTCCATCTACGAGTGGAGATTAGATCTACTTACCCTTGTAGATCACACAGCGTGAAGCGTTAAGAAACGTGGTTGATGTAGTGGAACGTCTTCACATCCCTCGAAACGTCCCATGAACCGTCCTGCGATCCGTCCCACAATCCGTTCCGATCTAGCGCCGAACGGATGGCACCTCCGTGTTTAGCACACGTACAGATCGAAGATGATCTCGGCCTTCTTGATCCAGCAAGAAAGACGGAGAAGTAGATGAGTTATCTAGCAGCGTGACGATGCACCGGTGGTGGTGATGATCTACTCCGGCAGGGCTCCGCCCGAGCTCCGCGTAAGTACGATCTAGAGGTAAACTATGTGGTATAGGCTAGAGTTGCACGTGGCAAAGTTGTGTCTCAAAAAGCCCTAAACCACCACTATATATAGGAGGGAGGGGGAGGGGCTAGCCTTGAGGGACAAGGCCCTCAAGGTGCACCGGCCGCCAGGAGGAGGAGGACTCCTCCTCCAATTCGGTTTGAGAAGGAGGAGTCCTCCTCTTCCTTCCCACCTCCCTCTTTCCTTTTTCTTTTTCTTTTCTTTTGGTATTTTCTTTATGTGGCTCCATAGCCATCTTGGGCTGACTCAACCAGCCCACTAAGGACTTGTGGCGTCACCCTAGGGCCTTGGGCTCACTCCCAGGTGGGTGGGCCCCTCCCGGTGAACACCCGGAACCCATTCGTCACTCCCGGTACACTGCCGGAATTGCCTGAAACTTTCCGATGACCAAATGAAACCATCCTATATATCAATCTTCATTTCCGGACCATTATGGAAACCCTCGTGACGTATGTGATCTCATCCGGGACTCCGAACAACATTCGGTAACCACCAAAGTTGTCAGAATCGTGATTCTGAATCGGATCGAAGCTTCTTTTCTAGGATCGTGGATCGTAGAATCATAACTATCAGGATCGTAGAAACTTAGATTCTATGAGCAAAATCGTATAATCGGAGAGCCTAGTTTGGATCGTAAGATCGTAGGATTCTAAGACTTGAGTCGCGATTCTGACAACTTTGGTAACCACACATATAACTCAACTATACTAAAACATCATCGAACCTTAAGTGTGCAGACCCCGTGGGTTCGAGAACTATGTAGACATGACCCGAGGCACTCCTCGGTCAATATCCAATAGTGGTACCTGGATGCCCATATTGGATCCTACATATACTCCGAAGATCTTATCGGTTGAACCTCAGTGTCAAGGATTCATATAATCTTGTATGTCATTCCCTTTGTCCTTCGGTATGTTACTTGCCCGAGATTCGATCATCGGTATCCGCATACCTATTTCAATCTCGTTACTGGCAAGTCTCTTTACTCATTCCGTAATATAAGATCCCGTGACTTACACTTAGTCACATTGCTTGCAAGGCTTGTGTGTGATGTTGTATTACCGAGTGGGCCTCGAGATACCTCTCCGTCACACGGAGTGACAAATCCCAGTCTTGATCCATACTAACTCAACGGACACCTTCGGAGATACCTGTAGAGCACCTTTATAGTCACCCAGTTACGTTGCGACGTTTGATGCACACAAGGTATTCATCCGGTGCCAGTGAGTTATATGATCTCATGGTCATAGGAACAAATACAAACAATAGCGATAAATGGCACGATCAATATGCTACGTTCATAGTTTGGGTCTAGTCCATAACATGATTCTCCTAATGATGTGATCTAGTTATCAAGTGACAACACTTGCATATAGTTAGAAAACCTTGACTATCATTGATCAACTGGCTAGCCAACTAGAGGCTTGCTAGGGACATTGTTTTGTCTATATATCCACACATGTATCTATGTTTTCATTCAATACAATTATAGCATGGATAATA
The DNA here is from genome assembly GCF_904849725.1 of Hordeum vulgare subsp. vulgare. Classification (NCBI taxonomy): domain Eukaryota; kingdom Viridiplantae; phylum Streptophyta; class Magnoliopsida; order Poales; family Poaceae; genus Hordeum; species Hordeum vulgare. The sequence continues at coordinate 78,862,017 of NC_058524.1, read as the reverse complement.
AACGATTATCTTTAAACAGTAAATATAATAATAACTATTTATCATTGCCTCTAGGGCATATTTCCAACAAATAATGTATGCTCAAGGAATTCCATGGGTAAGACACCATTATGAAGATCTTTGGTTCTGATTTTGATTTGACGATAGCCCACACTGAAATCAAAGGCTGGACAAGACGATAGGTGCAACAATTGACCACAAGAATCAGTCGATGAGAATATCATCTTTCTTCAACACACACAATCACACACAAGATATCCCTTTAAAAGGAACTAAGTTAGGCAAAGTTTTTATCTTCCAACTCTCAAAGTTGTTGTTTAGCTTAACCAACTAGCTCAGGGGTATCCAACACGGATTCTTGTAGAAAGTGTGGTTTATAGGAAAACCAACTTGATCATGAACTTAACGTATCAGTCAGGAAACAACCTGGTAATACTTCCGAGAAGATATTCAGAAAATCACGAACCATCGATATGTTATTAAGATCGGGAACAATCTCTATTTTCAGGGCAAGATGATATGATCAAAGAGCGAAGGATTGATACAATCCTAACCTATTGATCGAGGAGTGCACCAGGTAAAATGGACTAGGTAGCACGATCAATCTTTAGAATGATGATTTAACAACCAACACACTAAGAATGAATTTATTGTCCATTAACTACAAGGCAACTGGGTTGCTAGGAGTATTGATTTCACACATCATGGTTCACTTGTCGATATTCCGGTTAAAACCAACACGGAAACTGAGAAATGAATAATGATGGCGAGAAGTATCACTATATCAGCAGTTCGTAAGAGATGGTGCAATTCTCACAACATTATTGACATAAGAGGGTAATACTCCAAGCTAGAACAGAACAAAAGTTGGATTGGCATTTGATCTGCGAAATACAATTTCTTTGACCTAATCCAAGAAATGGATGAGGTACTAGAGTTTGCTTCTCCCAATCATTCTAAAATAGAATGGCTCGACAGACCACAAGAATAATAGGCATCGATGACACGAATGTGCAACTACTCTTGACTTTCCTATGCTAGATGAAGGTCAGAACTCAACTAAAGTGGGGCAACTCAAGATCACATGATTTTTCTGAGTTGTAGATCCATAGGCTAGCATGTCGAACAAGTTCAACATAATTCTTCTGGATAACCCATGCACAAAGGTTGGATTGGGAGAGTCACAACTATGGAATGGACAACTCATCAAGAGCACTCTTGTTGTGATTATTTAGTTCATGAAGAACTTCTGCCATGATGGCTCTGATATGTCCATTTTGCATCATGCTTTCATGTTGATATTTATCGCTTTACGGGATGTTATTATACTTCATGGTACAATACTTATGCCTTTTCTCTCTTATTTTGCAAGGTTTACATGAAGAGCAAGAATGCCGGCAGCTGGAATTCTGGCCTGAAAAAGAAGCAAGTTTGAGATACCTATTCTGCGCAACTCCAAAAGCCGTGAAAATAAACGAGGAATTATTTTGGAATTTATAAAAAAATACTAGGCCGAAGAAGTACCAGAGGGGATCCACCAGGAGGTCACAAGCCTGCTAGGCGCGGCCTACCCCCCTGGCCACGCCTAGGGGGCTTGTGGGCTCCCTGCTGGCCCTCTGGCTCCCCTCTTTTGCTATAAGAAGGGTTTCGTTCCAAAAAAATCAGGAGGAGGCTTTCGGGAGGAATCGCCGCCGCCACGAGGCGGAACTTGAGCAGAACCAATCTAGAGCTCCGACAGGGTCGTCCTGTCGGGGAAACTTCCCTCCTGGAGGGGGAAATCATCGCTATCGTCATCACCAACACTCCTCTCATCGGAGAGGACTCATCACCATCAACATCTTCATCAGCACCATCACATCTCCAAACCCTAGTTCATCTTTTATAACCAATCTCCGTCTCGCAACTCCGATTGGTACTTGTAAGGTTGCTAGTAGTGTTAATTACTCTTTGTAGTTGATGCTAGTTGAATTACTCGGTGGAAGATTATATGTTCAGATCCTTGATGCTATTCAATACCTCTCTGGTCAGGAATATTATTATGCTTTGTGAGTAGTCACTTTTGTTCCTGAGGACATCGGATAAGTCATGTTATATGTAGTCATGTGAATTTGGTATCCGTTCGATATTTTGATGCGTTGTATGTTGTTTTTCCTCTAGTGGTGTTATGTGAACGTCGACTACATAACACTTCACCATTATTTGGGCCTACAGGAAGGCATTGGGAAGTAGTAAGTAGATGATGGGTTGCTAGAGTGACAGAAGCTTAAACCCTAGTTTATGCGTTGCTTCGTAAGGGGCTGATTTGGATCCACTAGTTTAATGCTATGGTTAGACTTTGTCTTAATTCTTCTTTCGTAGTTGCAGATGCTTGCAAGAGGGGTTAATCATAAGTGGGAGGTTCCTCCAAGTAAGGGCACCACCCAAGCACCAATCCACCCACATATCAAACTATCAAAGTAGCGAACGTGAATCTTATGAACATGATGAAAACTAGCTTGACAGAAATTCCCATGTGTCCTCGGGAGCACTTTACCTCCTATAAGAGTTTGTCCAGGCTTGTCCCTTGCTACAAAAGGGATTGGGCCACTTTGCTACACCTTTGCTACTTGTTACTTGCTACTTGCTACGAATCATCTTATCACACAACTATCTGTTACCGATAATTTCAGTGCTTGCACAGAGTACCTTGCTGAAAACCACTTGTCAGATCCTTCTGCTCCTCGTTGGGTTCGACACTCTTACTTATCGAAAGGACTACGATAGATCCCCTACACTTGTGGGTCATCAAGACTCTTTTCTGGCGCCGTTGCCGGGGAGTGAAGCGCCTTTGGTAACTGCAATTTGGTAAGGAAACATTTATATAGTATGCTGAAATTATTGTCACTTGTCACTATGGAAACTAATCCTTTGAGGAGCTTGTTCGGGGTATCTTCACCTCGAACGGAAGCACAAGGAGTTTCTCCTCAACCTGCTGCACCTACTAAAAATATTTGCTATGAATTTCCTTCGGGTATGCTTGAGAAACTGCTGGCTAATGCTTTTATAAGAGATGGAACATCACATCCAGACTTGCATCTAATCTATGTAGATGAAGTTTCTGGTTTATTTAAGCTTGCAGGTTTGCCCGAGGATGAGGTCAAGAAGAAGGTATTTCCCTTATCTTTGAGGGATAAAGCATTGACATGGTATAGGCTATGTGATGATAATGGATCATGGAACTACAACCGATTGAAATTGGAATTTCATCAAAGGTTTTATCCTATGCATTTGGTACATCGTGATCGGAATTATATTTATAATTTTTGGCCTCTTGACAGAGAAAGCGTCGCTCAAGCTTGGGGAGGCTTAAATCAATGTTATATTCATGCCCCAACCATGAGCTCTCGAGAGAAATTATCATTCAGAACTTTTATGCTCGGCTTTCTCATGATAATCGCACCATGCTTGACACTTATTGTACCGGTCCTTTAATGAAGAGAGACATTGACTTCAAATAGAATTTATTGGAAAGAATTAAACGCAACTCTGAAGATTGGTAGTTTGATGAAGTTAAGGAGTCAGGTATGAATTTCACGTTTGATTGCGTTAAATCCTTTGTCGAAACAAATACTTTTTGTGATTTTAGCGCCAAATATGGACTTGACTCTGAGATAGTAGCTCCATTGTGTGAATCATTTGCTGCTCATATTGATCTCCCTAAAGAGAAGTGGTTTAAATATCATCCTCCCTTAGAAGTCAATGTAGTTAAACCCAATCTAGTTGGAGAGAAAGTCATTGCCTATAATGATCCTATTGTTCCTAGTGCTTACATTGAGAAACCACCTTTCCCTATTAGGATAAAGGATCATTCTAAAGTTTCAACTGTGATACGTAGGGGTTACATTAGAACACCTACACCCCCTGAGCAAATTAGAGTTGAACCTAGCATTACTATTATCAAAGATCTCTTGTCCGACAATGTTGATGGTCATGATATTCACTTCTGTGAAGATGTTGCTAGAATTGCTAAACCTCATGCTAGAGACAAACATAGGCATGTTGTTGGCACGCCTGTTGTTTCTATTAAGATAGGAGATCATTGTTATCATGGTTTATGTGACGTGGGTGATAGTGTTAGTGCAATACCTCAATCTTTATATGATGAAATTAAAGACGAGATTGCACCTGTCGAGATGGAACCTATTGATGTCACTATTCAGCTTGCCAATAGAGATACTATCTGTCCTTTGGGAATTGTTAGAGATGTTGAAATCTTGTGTGGTAAAACGAAGTATCCTGCTGATTTTCTCGTTCTTGCTACCACACAAGATAGCTTTTGTCCCATCATATTTGGCAGACCTTTTCTCAATACTGTCAATGCTCATATTGACTGTGAGAAGCAAACTGTCACTGTTGGCTTTGAAGGTGTGTCACATGAGTTCAATTTCTCCAAGTTTGGTAGACAACCTCATGAAAAAGAGTTGTCTAGTAAGGATTAAATTGTTTCTCTAGCTTCTATTGTTGTGCCTCCTACTGATCCTTTAGAGCAATACTTGCTTGAGCATGAAAATGATATGCATATGGATGAAAGGAATGAGATAGATAGAGTTATGTTTGAACAACATCCTATCCTTAAGAATAATTTGCCTATTGAACTGCTTGGAGATCCAGCCCCACCACAGGGTGATCCTGTGTTCGAGCTTAAACAGTTGCTAGATACTCTTAAGTATGCTTATCTTGATGAAACAGAGATATATCCTGTTATTATTAGTGCTAGCCTCTCAGAGCATGAGGAAAAGAAGTTACTAAAAACTCCGAGGAAGCACCGTGCTGCTATTGGATATACTCTTGATGATCTTAAGGGCATTAGTCCCACTCTATGCCAGCACAAGATTAAAACTGATCCTAATTCCAAACCAGTTGCCCATCATCAACGGAGATTAAATCCTAAGATGAAAGAGGTAGTAAGAAAAGAAATACTAAAGCTCTTGGAAGCAGGGATTATCTATCATGTTGCTCATAGTGATTGGGTAAGTTCGGTGCATTGCGTCCCTAAGAAGGGAGGTATTACCGTTGTCCCTAATGATAAGGATGAATTGATCCCACAGAGGATTATTACCGGCTATAGGATGGTGATTGATTTTAGGAAATTGGATAAAGCCACTAGGAAAGATCATTACCCTTTTCCTTTTATCGGCCAAATGCTAGAAAGATTGTCCAAACACAAACACTTCTGCTTTCTAGATGGTTATTCTGGTTTCTCCCAAATACCTGTTGCACAATCTGATCAGGAGAAAACCACTTTCACCTGCCCTTTCAGTACCTTTGCTTACAGACGTATGCATTTTGGCTTATGTAATGCACCTGCTACCTTTCAAAGATGTATGATGGCTATATTCTCTGACTTTTGTGAAAAGATTGTTGAGGTTTTCATGGACGACTTTTCCGTTTACGGGTCTTCTTTTGATGATTGCCTCAGCAACCTTGATCGAGTTTTGCAGAGATGTAAATACACCAACCTTGTCTTGAACTGGGAGAAGTGCCACTTTATGGTTAATGAAGGCATCGTCTTAGGACATAAAATTTCTGAAAGAGGTATTGAAGTCGATAAGGCAAAGGTTGATGCGATCGAGAAAATGCCATGCCCTACAGATATCAAAGGTATAAGAAGTTTCCTTGGTCATGCTGGTTTCTATAGAAGGTTCATTAAAGACTTCTCTAAGATTTCTAGGCCTCTTACCAATCTCTTGCAAAAGGATATTCCTTTTGTTTTTGACGATGATTGTGAGGAAGCCTTCGAAATACTTAAGAAGGCCTTGATAACTGCACCTATTGTTCAACCACCTGATTGGAACTTACCTTTTGAAATCATGTGTGATGCTAGTGATTATGCTGTTGGCACTGTTCTAAGACAAAGAGTTGATAAGAAGTTGAATGTTATTCACTATGCTAGTAAAACTCTAGGCAGTGCCCAAAGAAACTATGCTACTACGGAGAACGAATTTTTAGCAGTCGTGTTTGCACGTGAAAAGTTCAGATCTTACATAGTTGATTCCAAAGTCACTATTCACACTGATCATGTTGCTATTAAGTACCTCATGGAAAAGAAAGATGCCAAACCTAGACTTATCAGATGGGTTCTCTAGCTACAAGAATTTGATTTGCATGTTGTTGATAGGAAGGGTGCTGAGAACCCCGTAGCAGATAACTTGTCTAGGTTGGAGAATGTTCTTGATGACCCACAACCTATTGATGATAGCTTTCCTGATGAGCAATTGATTGTCATCAATGCTTCACGTAGTACACTGTGGTATGCTGATTATGCAAACTATATCGTTGCCAAAATATACCACCTAGTTTCACATACCAGCAAAAGAAGAAATTCTTCTTTGATTTGAGACATTACTTTTGGGATGATCCTCACCTTTATAAGCGAGGAGTAGATGGTGTTATTAGACGTTGTGTACCTGAACATGAATAAGGACAGATCCTATAGAAGTGTCACTCCGAGGCTTACGGAGGACACCATGCGGGAGATAGAACTGCACACAAGGTATTGCAATCAGGTTTCTATTGGCCCACTCTCTTCAAGGATGCCCGTAAGTTTGTCTTGTCATGTGACGAATGACAAAGAATAGGTAAATCAGTAAACGTCAGGAAATGCCTATGAATTATTCACTTGTCATTGAACCATTTGATGTTTGGGGTTTTGATTATATGGGACCTTTTCCAAAGTCCAACGGGTATACTCATATCCTAGTTGCTGTTGATTACGTTACTAAGTGGGTAGAAGCTATCCCAACTAGTAGTGCTGATCACAACACCTCTATTAGGATGCTTAAAGAAGTTATTTTCCCTAGGTTTGGAGTCCCTAGATATCTGATGAATGATGGTGGTTCACATTTCATTCATGGTGCTTTCCGTAAAACGCTTGCTAAGTACGATGTCAATCATAGAATTGCATCTCCCTATCACCCTTAGTCCAGTGGTAAAGTAGAGCTAAGAAATAGAGAGATTAAACTAATTCTGCAAAAGACTGTTAATAGGTCTAAAAAGAATTGGTCTAAGAAGCTTGATGATGCACCGTGGGCTTATAGAACTGCCTATAAGAATCCCATGGGCATGTCTCCGTACAAAATGGTTTACGGTAAAGCATGTCATTTACCTCTTGAGCTAGAGCATAAGGCTTATTGCGCAATCAAAGAGCTCAACTTTGATTTCAAACTTGCTGGTGAGAAGAGGTTATTTGATATTAGCTCACTTGATGAATGGAGAGCTCAGGCATATGAAAATGCCAAGTTGTTGAAAGAAAAGGTTAAGAGGTGGCATGATAAAAGCATACAAAAGCGTGAGTTCAATGTAGGTGATTATGTCTTGCTATATAATTCTCATTTAAGATTTTTTGCAGGCAAGCTTCTCTCCAAGTGGGAAGGTCCTCACATTGTTGAGGAAGTATATCATTCCGGTGCCATCAAGATCAACAACACGGAAGGTAATTTTCCGAGAGTGGTAAATGGGCAAAGAATCAAGCATTATATCTCAGGTACTCCCATAAATGTTGAAAGCAATATTATAAATACCATAACTCCGGAGGAGTACATAAGGGATATTTATCAGCCTGTTTCAGACTCCGAAAACGAAGAGGTATGTGATTCGGTAAGTAAACCGACTCCAAAACTTTTCCAGTAGGAATTTTTCTCCGTTTTGGAATTTTTAGAAAAATAGAAAAAAATTAGAGTAGTCTGGAAAGCGCACGAGGAGGCGACAAGCCTGCCAGGCGCGGGCCACCCCCTAGCCGCGCCTGGGGGATTGTGACCACCTCGTGTGCCTCCCGGACTCCATTTTCTTGCGGAGTACTCCTTCTGGTCGGGAAAAATTCATTATATATTCCCCTGAAAGGCCTGACTCTCGTATCACGCAAATTTCCTCTGTTTTCGTTTCGAGCCTGTTTCTGCCGCAGATTTAGAGCAAGATGTCTTCTCAAGATTCAGAGGGGGAGAGCTATGTGACCGATTACCTTGCTAACCCCAAGGTCTATGGGGACTAGGATCATTATGGTTGGACCACTGATGAGGAAGAAGATTATGATCCCAAGGGGAAGGAAGGAACAAGTTCCGATGAAGAGGAGTCTCCTCTACCCCAACCTGGAAACACACATGTGGAGTTCAAAAAGTCAAGCCTACCTGACTCAAGGAAGAATCCTAATATTTTGTTTATCCCTTCTCGTCTTTTGCAGGAGAGTAAGCAAGAATTATTCCAAAGGGTGTTGAGGCTTGAAGAGGAAATTAACGTTCTGAAGGAGCATAATTTTGTGCTCAAGAGGAAATTAAACAGGTTCAAGACCTCTACAACAACTCCACCACCATCACCTCCGAAGGAAGACAACTAAGCATGGGTATGGGCAATCCCCTTGGCTTGTTCCAAGCTTGGGGGAGTTGCCCCGGTATCGAATCACCATCACATCTTTTGCCTTTACCTTTTCTTAGTTCGATCCTTTTTGTTTTTATCTTCCTCTAGTAGAATAAAGTTCTTAGTGTTTTAGTCTTGAGTTTTGCTTTGTGTCACCCCTGATGTATTCTAGTTCGTGAGTCATATAATAAAGAGAGTTTTAGTTAAGGGCCTTGCCTCATGCCATGATCAAGAGAATGATAAAAGAACAAAAGCATGAAAGATCATGTAATGATCTTATGGGAAGTGATGACTTCACATATAAAAAGAATGTTGATTGAAACTTGTTGTGGGTGGACAAACGTAGACCTTGGTCATTGCTGCAATTAATAGGAAGTAGTAAAGAAGGAGAGGTTCACATATAAATATATCATCTTTGACACCATCTATGATTGTGAACACTCACTAAACTATTACATGCTTAGAAGTAGATGTTGGACAAGGAAGACAACATAATGAATTATGTTTGCTTGGTTCCGAACAATGATTATATGACTAGAGATCCTTGAGCATGTGACAATTGCTTCCACCTCATATCAACCAAAACTTCCGCACTAAGTAGAGATACTACTTGTGCATCCATAAACCTTCAACCCAGTTTTGCCATGAGAGTCCACCATACCTACCTATGGATTGAAGAAGATCCCTCAAGTAAGTTGTCATCGGTGCAAGCAAAAAAAATTGCTCCTTAAATATGTATGATCTATTAGTATGTGGAAAATAAGCTTTGTACGAACCTGTGATGAGGAAGACATAAAAGGGACAGACTGCATAATAAAGTTCTTTATCACAGGAGGCAATATAAAGTGACGTTCCTTCACGCTAAGAGGTCGCACATCCAAACCTCAAAAGCGCATGACAACCTCTGCTTCCCTCTGCGAAGGGCCTATCTTGTACCTTTACTTTTTGTCCCTAAAAGAGTCATGGTGATCTGCACCAATTCCTTATTTCGCCTTTATCTTGGCTAACGTCATATGCTAGGGAAAGATCTATATTTATATGTCAACTTGAAAGTAAGTATTCATGAATTATTATTGTTGACATTACCCTTGAGGTAAATAGTTGGGAGGCGAAACTATAAGCCCCTATCTTTCTCTGTATCTGACTGAAACTTCGATCTCATGAGTACCATGTGAGTTGTAGCAATCGTAGAAGACGAAAAGATGATTGAGTATGTGGATTTGCTTTACAAGCTCTTATTTGACTCTTTCCGATGTTATGATAAATTGCAATTGCTTCAATGACTAAAGGCTATTGGTTGTTAATTCTAAATAAGGTTCTTGATCCATATTTACTTTGTGAAGGAATTATCACTTTAGCATAAGAGATGATATGATGATATTGATGTTCTAACTATGATCATGATGCCTGCATGTCCGTATTTTGTTTTGTCGACACCTCTCTCTCTAAACATGTGGGCATATTTATTGATCTCAGTTTTCGCTTGAGGACAAGCGAAGTCTAAGCTTGGGGGAGTTGATACGTCCATTTTGCATCATGCTTTCATGGTGATATTTATCTCTTTATGGGTTGTTATTACACTTCACGGTACAATACTTATGCCTTTTCTCTCTTATTTTGCAAGGTTTACATGAAGAGGAAGAATGCCGGCAGCTGGAATTCTGGCCTGAAAAAGGAGCAAGTTTGAGATACCTATTCTGCACAACTCCAAAAGTCGTGAAAATAAACGAGGAATTATTTTGTAATTTATAAAAAATATTGGGCCGAAGAGGTACCAGAGGGGAGCCACCAGGAGGCCACAAGCCTGCTAGGCGCGGCCTACCCCCCTAGCCGCGCCTAGGGGGCTTGTGGGCTCCCTGCAGGCCCTCTGGCTCCCCTCTTTTGCTATAAGAAGGGTTTCGTTCCAGAAAAAATCAAGAGGAGGCTTTCGGGAGGAATCGCCGCCGCCACGAGGCGGAACTTGAGCAGAACCAATCTAGAGCTCCGACAGGGTCGTCCTACCGGGGAAACTTCCCTCCCGGTGGGGGAAATCGTCGCCATCGTCATCACCAACACTCCTCTCATCGGAGACGACTCGTCACCATCAACATCTTCATCAGCACCATCCCATCTCCAAACTTTAGTTCATCTCTTGTAGCCAATCTCCATCTCGCGACTCCGATTGGTACTTGTAAGGTTGCTAGTAGTGTTAATTACTCTTTGTAGTTGATGCTAGTTGGATTACTCGGTGGAAGATTATATGTTCAGATCCTTGATGCTATTCAATACCTCTATGGTCATGAATATTATTATGCTTTGTGAGTAGTCACTTTTGTTCTTGAGGACATGGGATAAGTCATGCTATAGGTAGTCATGTGAATTTGGTATTCGTTCAATATTTTGATGCGTTGTATGTTGTTTTTCCTCTAGTGGTGTTATGTGAACGTCGACTACATAACACTTCACCATTATTTGGGCCTAGAGGAAGGCATTGGGAAGTAGTAAGTAGATGATGGGTTGCTAGAGTGACAGAAGCTTAAACCCTAGTTTATGTGTTGCTTCGTATGGGGCTGATTTGGATCCACTAGTTTAATGCTATGGTTAGACTTTGTCTTAATTCTTCTTTCGTAGTTGCGGATGCTTGCGAGAGGGGTTAATCATAAGTGGGAGGTTTGTCCAAGTAAGGGCAGCACCCAAGCACCGATCCACCCACATATCAAACTATCAAAGTAGCGAACGCGAATCTTATGAACGTGATGAAAACTAGCTTGACAGAAATTCTCATGTGTCCTCGGGAGCGCTTTACCTCCTACAAGAGTTTGTTCAGGCTTGTCCCTTGCTACAAAAGGTATTGGGAAACTTTGCTGCACCTTTGCTACTTGTTACTTGCTACTTGCTACGAATCATCTTATCACACAACTATCTGTTACCGATAATTTCAGTGCTTGCAGAGAATACCTTGCTGAAAACCACTTGTCAGATCCTTCTGCTCCTCATTGGGTTCGACACTCTTACTTATCGAAAGGACTACGATAGATCCCCTACACTTGTGGGTCATCAGGCTCATGGTAGTGGAAGAATGATATACCACAAGCATGGAAAAGTAGAACAAGGTTACTAATCATCCTAAAGGAACGAGCAATTATTATCAACAGGAGTGAGCAGAATGAATCATGGATTCAAAAACCCAGAAATAGAATACCTATTGAATAAATAACATCACGGGATGTTTTTGACATCGATGGCCAGAATTATCACACCGAAAACACAAAACACAACTCGACTATTGGGCGGTTCACTAAGATAACATGGTTTCCTAGCACTTTAACAAATATGTCGAGGTAATAGAGTACCTCAACACAATAATTGGTGTGCTTTGTCTGGCCAAAAATACATTGGGAAAAAGCAGGAAGGAATTTGCAATTGCATCAGATTTTGAAATCCTTGGATAACTCGGACAACATAACAGTTGTACAGGCAGGGAATATGAGGCAATCTGCATGAAAACTGACAACATAACAACTGAATTCTTATGGAGACACCGATCCAAAAATACTACAACTTTTCTATAAGTCTCCACCATAGCAACTCGTCATCCTAACATATAGATGAGAAAGCCTAGTTCTTAAACCCCGTAGAATAAGGAAGAGGGTGACTCAGAATAAGAATGACACAAGGAAAGGAGTAAAAAGAGCCTTACGTTCCCTTCCACAAGCAATTCCCTTATATAACTAAAGAGGTGCTAGACTCAACATCGACCAGTTTGGCTTTGTTATCCTACAAGCAGTCAAGCTCTGATACCAAAGCTGTCGGGACCCCGATCCTAAGTCATATGAACCCAGTCTGTAACACATCACATCACTTTGCGTCCTCACGCACGGTAAATTCCCCCGGCCCCGTCGCCCACGACGCCACAGCCGCCCCTGCCGGTGAGCCCCCACCCCCCCCCCCCCCCATGGGAAATTAACTTGTTGTTATTTAGTTTTTTGGAGGAAGAAGAAGAAGAGGACAAGGAGGAGAAGAAGAGGAGGAGGAGGAGGAGGAGGAGAAGAAGAAGAAGAGGAGAAGAAAAAAATAAGAAGGAGGAGGATAAGAAGAAGAAGAAGAAGAAGAGGAAGAGGAGGAGGAGGAGAAAAAAATAAGAAGGAGAAGAAGAAAGAAGAGAAGAAGAAAAAAATAAGAAGGAGAAGAAGAGAAAAAAGAAGAATAAGTAGAAGAAGAGGATAAAGAAAAATAGAAATAGAAATAAGAGGAAGAAGAAGAAGAGGAGGAAGAAGAGGAGAAGAGGAGGAGGAGGAGAAGAAGAAGAAGAAGAAGAAGAGGAGGAGGAGAAGAAATAGGAAAAATGAAAAGAAGAAGAAGAGAAGAAGAAGGAGGAGGAGGAGGAGAAGGAGCCCTCCTTCTTCTCCTTCTTATTTTTTAGCTTGTTTAGCTAATTATCCTCCAAAATGACATAATAAGCTAAAAACCTTGGTTAGCTCGTGAATATTATATTCTTAGCTTGTTTTTCCTAAAAAAATGACATAATTACACACAATTAGCGTATTAGTGTTGATCGGGTGGATTTACATGTGACAGTTGTCTCGTCGCTGTGAGGTCTGCTGTGCGAAGACCTCCCCGTGCATTTTACAAGCTCCGCCCCTGCATTCGTGGGTGAGTACAAATGTCATCTCCTCCTCGCCCCTTCATTTACTGTGGGTCGGTTTTCGGATGAAACTTTCTAGATTTGGGTAATTAAATTAATTTATCAGTATGCGTGACCAGTATGCTTCTCCCATTCGAAAGGGTTATAGTTATAAATATGCATGCATTTGCTTATATTTATAACCATGATTCTTTCGAATTGTCCAACATTATCCATGGACAGCCCGAGTATGTGTAGATTGGGTTCGTTTTCCCATATGCTTTGTTTCGGATCCGATGCATAATTTCGTCAGTGCCTCCCTGTTGTTCTCCGTATACACATCCTCTCTGTTTATTGCGGAGACGTGTATCAGGAGAACAACAGGGGGTGTTGCCGAAATTTTGCATTGGATCCGGAGCAGAGCATGGGAAAACGAACCCAATCTACACATACTCGGGTGGGATTAGGACCTATCTTTACCTATTAGCATGTAGGTTGCATGGACGTAATAAAAATGGCGAACTTGATTAACTGATGAATATATATGCTAAATTATATATAAATATATTTCTTGTGTATTTAGTAGCTAGGCAAGATGAGTGATCGTGCGTGGATGTATACCGGTCACCCTAGTCAGAAAGAGATGACGAAAGAATGGTTTCTAAAAACCAAGGAATTTGTGAAAGCTGCATTTGCAAATGGCCAGGAAAGAAACTATTGCCCCTGTCCTGGATGCGACAACTATAAAAAGACGACAGAGACTGTAATGATTAAACACCTGCATAGGAGGGGTTTTCAGCCTAATTATACGGTGTGGACATTTCATGGTGAGTCTATACAACGCACCAGAGCTGAGGTGGTCCGTCGTCGCACCGACAAGCATGGTACCGGGATGGAAGACATGGTGCAAGACTTTGATGATGCTCAGGATTCGGAAGATGAGATGGAGGAATCTGCAAAGGCCTTCTATGAAATGTTGGAGTCTTCAAAACGTCCTCTCCATGAGCACACTCAGCTTTGTCAGCTGGATGCAATTGCAGAAGTAATGGCTCTGAAGGCTCAGTTCAACTTGGGAAGAGAATGCTACGATGCGATGATGGCACTATTTGGACGCTTCCTACCCAAAGGCCATGTCATGCCTGCAAACCTGTACCAGTCAGACAAAATACTTCGTGTACTTAAGATGCCCTATGAGAAGATAGATGCATGTGAGAAAGGATGTGTCTTATTTAGGAAGGAGTATGCACACTTGGACTATTGTCCCAATTGCGAGTCTTGCAGGTATCTTGTGGTAGACAACGTATGGGTGAGAACAGGCAGACCAAAATCACAGTTAGTGTTCTTCGGTATATGTCAATCGTACCAAGGCTTCAAGGTCTTATCATGGTCGAAGAGACAGCCAGACAGATGACATGGCACAAACTGGGCAAAAGAACTGAACTAGATGCGGATGGGAATAAGATGGTGGTACACACATCGGATGGGGAAGCGTGGAAACATTTCGATGGATTGCATCAGGATAAAGCGGCAGATCCAAGGAATCCTCGAGTCTGCATTGCCACGGATGGTTTTAATCCATTCGGCATGATGGCAACCCAATACAGTTGTTGGCCTGTATTTGTCGTTCCACTCAATCTCCCCCCGGGCAGATTATGCAAAGAAAGAACATATTTCTGACGTTGATAATTCCAGGGCCCAATTATCCGGGGAATAATATGAATGTGTACATGCAGCCGCTTAATGATGAATTGGAAGAAGCTTGGGATAATGGGGTCAAGACATACGATGCCGCTAGAAAACAAAACTTCAAAATGCATGTGTGATACATGTACTCTATGCATGACTTGTAGGCGTATGCGCTATTCTCACGATGGTGTGTGCATGGAAGGTTCCCGTGCCCCCAATGCAAGGCAGCTCTTCAGTTTCATTGGTTGCAGGAGGGTTGGAAGTATTCTTGCTTTGACTTGCATAGATAGTTCCTGGATCCTGATCATCAGTTTAGAAAAGACAAGAAGAACTTTACCAAAGGTAAAGTTGTCGAAAACTTGGCACCACCTGCGTTGACAGGCCAACAGATCCTGGATCAGTTAAACGCCCTCGAGCATGATCCAGAGCGTCTAGGGTATTTCAAGGGGTATAATTCAAAACACGCCTGGACTCACAAGCCATGCTTCTGGGATCTGCCTTACTTCAAAGACCTCGTTCTTCCACACAATATCGACATGATGCACACTAAGATGAATATAGGACAGGCTATTTTTGGTACATTGTTCGACATAGATGGGAAGACAAAGGATAATACTAAGGCTAGAGTCGATCAAGAGACACTATGTCATAGACCGTTACAAAACATGCGAGAAGGCAAAGGAAAGCAGAAGTGGTCGAAGCCAAAGGCCTGGTTCAATCTTGGAAGGCCAGCTATGAGGGAAATTATCTTGTGGGTCAAAATGCACTTGATGTTCCCCGATGGGTATGCAACGAATCTAAAGAGGGGAGCGATTCTTGAAAAATTAAAAATCTTTGGTCTCAACTCTCAAGAGTCATGATTGGCACATATGGCTAGAGCGGGTAATGCCGGTGATGTTACGTGGCTTTATTCCTGAGAATGAATGGCTAGTACTGGTGGAGCTGAGCTATTTCTTCTGTGTTCTTTGTGCGAAAGAATTGTCGCCTGGCGTGGTAGATGACATGGAGGAGTTTGCACCGGAGTTGTTGTGCAAGTTAGAGAAGATCTTTCCGCCGGGCTTCTTTAATCCAATGCAGCATTTGATTTTACATCTACCGACCGAGGCAAGATTGGGCGGGCCCGTGCAAAATCGTTGGTGCTATGCAACTGAGAGGATGCAGAAGACGCTTCGAGCTAAATGTAAAAATAAGCGTAGAATTGAAGCATCGATGGCCGAGGCTTTCATTAGTGAGGAGGTGGCAAACTTTGTGACAGCACACTACGAAGCCAAAAATCATCATTTGCATAATCCGAAGCCACGGCACAATGATGCAGACCCTAAAAAGGTGGGTCCAACCTCAGCCTATTGAAAGGGAAGCTCGCACCAGCCGGTGCTTCGAAACCAATAATGTTGGATGTCGAAGAATGGTGGAACATTTTGTTGTATATCTTCAACAACCTAACAGAAGTGCGGCCGTACATCGAGTAAGTTCTTGACACATTTTCCCATAACTTCTAATTCCTTTGAACTGCTCTTATTCCCGAATATTTCATACAGTCGATACGTCGCCAAATTCTCGGATGGAGCGGTGATCGAAAATGATTCCATCGAAGAGTATGAGCTTCTGGCAAAGACAGGAGGCAGCTATCCCGGTTTCATCTCTTGGTTCAAACAAACGGTAATTATCAATAATGGACCATTTCATTTCTTGTTATAACTTGTGGCTAATGCAACAATCATTCCGTATTAAACTTGTAGGCTAATTCAGAGTCTATGGACGCCGAATTGAGACAAGCCGCTAATGGTTTTGACTATAAGGTCCGTTCATTTGAGAAATACAACATCAACGGGTATCTCTTTCGTACCTTTGGCAAAGAGCTATCTATTCCCGACCGGAAATCTACAAATTGTGGTGTCTCTGCTATCGGCGAAGGTGTTATCGAGTATTACGGAAGAGTTGAAGCAATTTATGAACTTCAATTCTATGGTGAAAACCCACCGAATGTCATAGTCTTCAAATGTTATTGGTTCCAGCCGAAGGAGACTAGAAGGACTCATGAACATATAGGACTAGTCGAAATCAATCCAAACACCCATTTAGATGTTCCCGATGTCTATATTACGACTCAACAGGCGACCCAAGTTTTCTATCTACCGTGGGCATGCCAAACTGATAAGAATCTGGAAGGTTGGTATGTTGTTTATGAAGTGTCGCCACATGTTAGACCACCTCTCCCAAATGAACATGATTATGAACCTCACATTAACCCAGACACATATGATGGAGAATTCTTCCAAGAAACACGTCTTTCCAAGAAAAGTTTCAAGAACCACCGTGCTTCACCCCAGAACATGGAAGTAGACAGCGACAATGAATCCGACTTCACCCCTGAGCCGAAACCAGCAGAGATAGAACTAGAAGAGGTTACTGATGCGGATGGCCTGTCAATGCTTGACCGATTACGGAAAGGGCTTCCACAACTTCATGTCGTTGAACCCGATGAGCACGTCATTCATCAAGACATGCGTGATAGTGATGATGATGCATTTATTGATGATGATGCATTTATTGATGATGATTATTAGTTTGTAAGATTCACAACTTAAATTATATATGTACATATTATTATTCATGATAGTGATTATGTTGTACTAATTTATTTTAATCTTTATCATGGCAGGTCAAGTCCCTCCGCTGATGCCCGTCTTCTCTGCGACTGGCACGGTGAGTTTCATTTCAATGGTCATTATAAACTAGTATTAACAAGAGGAGAAGAAATCGGAAAAAACCTTGGTTAGCTCATGAATATTATTTTCTTAGCTTGTTTTCCTCTATAATGACATAATTAGCCCATTTAGCTCCTAAAAGACATAGTTAGCTAATTTAGCTCCAAGAAGAGGAGAAGAGGAGAAGAAATAGGAAAAATGAAAAGAAGGAAGAAGAAGAAGAAGAGAAGAAGAAGGAGAAGAGGAGAAGGAGGAGGAGAAGAAGAATGACCTTCTTCTCCTCCTCCTTCTCCTTCTTCTTTTTCTTCTCCTTCTTCTCTTATTGCTTCTTCTCTTTCTTCTTCAGTTTAGCTTATTTTCCCCCAACGAAGACATACTTAGCTAATTATCCTCCAAAATGACATAATTAGCTTAGTTAGGGTAAAACATCATAAGAACCTTGGTTAGCTCACAACTTAGCTAATTATCCTCCAAAATGACATATTAGCTTAGTTAGCTCCAAAATGGCCTATTTAATAAAAATGACCCATACTTAGCTAAGTTCTCTCCTAAATGACATAATATGGCCTAAGAGAAGAAGAGAAGAAGAAAAAAATAAGAAGGAGAAGAAGAGAAAAAATAAGAAAAGAAGAATAAGTAGAAGAAGAGGATAAAGAAAAATAGAAATAGAAATAAGAGGAAGAAGAAGAGGAAGAAGAAGAAGAAGAGGAGGAGGAGGAAGAAGAGGAGAAGGGGAGGAGGAGGAGGAGGAGAAAAAGAAGAAGAAAGAGGAAAAATGAAAAGAAAGAATAAGAAGAAGAAGAGAAGAAGAAGAGAAGAAGAAGGAGAAGGAGGAGGAGGAGAAGGAGCCCTCCTTCTTTTCCTTCTTCTCTCCTCCTTCTTCTTATCCCTCCTTCTTCTACTTCTTCTTATCCTTCTTCTCTCCTCCTTCTTCTCCTTCTTCTTCTCCTTCTTCTTTTTCTTCTCCTTCTTCTCTTCTTGCTTCTTCTATTTATTCTTCAATTTAGCTTATTTTCTCCAACAAAGACATACTTAGCTAATTATCCTCCAAAATGACATAATTATCTTAGTTAGGGTAAAAACATCATAAGAACCTTAATTAGCTCACAACTTAGCTAATTATCCTTCAAAATGACATAATTAGCTTAGTTAGATCCAAAATAGTCTATTTAATAAAAAATGACCTATACTTAGCTAAGTTCTCTCCTGAATGACATAATAAGGCCTAAGAGAAGAAGAGAAGAAGAAAAAATAACAAGGAGAAGAAGAGAAAAAAGAAGAAAAGAAGAATAAGTAAAAGAAGAGGATAAAGAAAAATAGAAATAGAAATAAGAGGAAGAAGAAGAAGAGGAGGAGGAAGAAGGGGAGAAGAGGAGGAGGAGGAGGAGAAGAAGAAGAAGAAGAAGAAGAAAGAGGAAAATAGAAAAGAAGGAAGAAGAAGAAGAAGAGAAGAAGAAGAGAAGAAGGAGGGAGAAGGAGAAGGAGGAGGAGGAGAAGGAGCCCTCCTTCTTCTCTCCTCCTTCTTCTTCTCCCTCCTTCTTCTCCTTCTTCTTCTCCTTCTTCCCTCCTCCTTCTTCTCCTTCTTCTTCTCCTCCTCCTTCTCCTTCTAATTTTGTTCTCCTTCTTCTTTTTCTTCTCCTTCTTCTCTTCTTGCTTCTTCTCTTTCTTCTTCAATATAGCTTATTTTCCCCAACAAAGACATACATAGCTAATTATCCTCCAAAATGACATAATTAGCTTAGTTAGGGTAAAAACATCATAAGAACCTTGGTTAGCTCACAACTTAGCTAATTATCCTCAAAAATGACATAATTAGCTTAGTTAGCTCCAAAATGGCATATTTAATAAAAAATGACTTATACTTAGCTAAGTTCTCTCCTAAATTACATAATAAGGCCTAAGAGAAGAAAACAGAAGAAGAAAAAAATAAGAAGGAGAAGAAGAGAAAATAGAAGAAAAGAAGAATAAGTAGAAGAAGAGGATAAAGAAAAATAGAAATAGAAATAAGAGGAGGAAGAAGAAGAAGAAGAGGAGGAGGAGGTATAAGAGGAGAAGAGGAGGAGGAGGAGGAGGAGGAGAAGAAGAAGAATAAGAAGAAGAAGAGGAGAAGAGGAGAAGAAAAAGGAAAAATGAAAAAAAGGAAGAAGAAGAAGAAGAAGAGAAGAAGACGGAGAAGGAGCCCTCCTTCTTCTCCTTCTTCTCTCCTCCTTCTTCTTCTCCGTCCTTCTTCTCCTTCTTCTTCTCCTCCTTCTCTCCTCCTTCTACTCCTTCTCTAAGTTCTCTCCTAAATGACATAATTAGCTAAGTTATCTCCTAAATGACATAATTAGCTAAGTTCTCTCCTAAATGACATAATTAGCCTATTTAGCTCCAAAAAGACATAGTTAGCTAATTTATCTCCAAGAAGAGGAGAAGAGGAGAAATGAAAAGGAAGAAGAAAAAGAAGAAGAAAAAGAAGAAGAGAAAAAGAAGAGAAGGAGAAGAAGGAGGAGAAGAAGAAGAAGAGAATAAGGAGAAGGAGGAGAAGAAGAAGGAGAAGGAGCCCTCCTTCTTCTCCTTCTTCTTCTCTCCTCCTTCTTCTCCTCTTTCTTCTTCTCCTCTTCTCCTCCTTCTCCTTCTCCTCCTCCTCCTTCTCCTCCTCCTTATTCTTGTTTTTCTTCTCCTTCTTCTCTTCTTGCTTCTTCTCTTTCTTCTTCAATTTAGCTTATTTGTTATATATATGTTGTTGTTGTTCTTCTTCTGACTTTCTTATTCCCATTTTGCAGATTGGATGTACTACATGCATGGAAGCTAGCATTGGAGTGCTTTAGTTCTAGTTTTTATTTGAGTTGATGAACAATGTGGAACTATATGTATATGTATATATGGATGAACAATATATGTGGAACTATATGTATGTATATATGGATGAAACTTTGTATGTGTTGGTTCTTTGGATATATGGGATGTACGTTGATGAACAAATGACATTGATGAATTTTATATGTATATCATATATGTGTTGTGACCTATATATCATATATGTGCTATAAATTATATATATATATATATATATATATATATATATGTGTGTGTGTGTGTGTGTGTGTGTGTGTGTGTGTGTGTGCTGTGAAATAGAAAAAATAAACAAAAATGTGATAATTTGAGATCTTTGCCGTCTGCCAGCTGATGGCAAAGGCCTTTGCCATCAGGCAGCTGACGGCAAAGGTGCCACGTGGCACCCAACTGTGCAACCTGGGCAACAGCAGCTGGCCATATGGGCTCTTTGTCGTCCGCTGCCTCGAGAGGCTGACGACAAAGCGGTAGGGAGGCAGACAGCAAAGAAGCCGACAGGCGCTGGCCCAACTCTGTGCTGGCCCATAGAAGCAGACGGCAAAGATGGGGAGGGAAGCAGACGGC
The DNA here is from genome assembly GCF_904849725.1 of Hordeum vulgare subsp. vulgare. Taxonomy (NCBI): domain Eukaryota; kingdom Viridiplantae; phylum Streptophyta; class Magnoliopsida; order Poales; family Poaceae; genus Hordeum; species Hordeum vulgare. Next base: position 78,841,233 of record NC_058524.1, on the reverse strand, counting down.
AAAGATGCGGAGGGAAGCAGACGGCAAAGCCTCCGTTAGCCCTAACGGAGGCGTCGCCTGTCGGCTACCGTCTCAATATCTTTGCCGACTGCTCAGTGTCTAACACGGACGACAAAGAGCTTTGTCGTTCGCTTAGGGTAGGCTGATGGCAAAGAAGCTACAATGCCGTCGTAGGCTGACGCAGAATCTTTGCCGACAGGCGGCATACGACAAAGCTCTTTGCCGTCGGTGTGGACCTCTTTGCCGTCTATGATGACAGACGGCAAAGAAGCCGATTCCTGTAGTGATACCTCGCTTCCAACAGGACTGGTCCGACATGAGAGGAGCATGGCATACACTCCAATCTGCTCTATTTGTGATGCGGCTGAGGATACATGGTGACACTCCCTCCTTAGTTGCTGAATGGCCAGGTGTGTTTGGGCTTGAGGACATGAAGAGTTGCTCGAGCATGTAATATCAAACCAAAATGAAGATGCAAGGTTATTGGCTATTCTGGCTATTCGAATCCACAAACCAACATGATCTTGCTCGAGTTTTGGTGATTATGTGGGTGATATGATGGGCTCAACGGAAGGCAATTCATGAAAACGAATTTCAGAGTCCGTTGTCGACAATGTGTTTCATAAGGAGGTATTTGGAGAAGCTAGAGAATGCTACTGTTCGAGTACCGCAAGCACAGGGGGGTCAAGGTGAGCGACCCCGGGTCGATGCATGGTTACCACTGTCGAGTATTGCAGTGAAGATGAACTGTGATGGCGGCATGTCTAGTCTCGGAGAGAGAGGAGCAACGGCCGTGGTTTGCAGAGATAAGGCTGGACAATTTCTTGGAGCTTCGACAGTGGTATTCGAGGGTTTGGTCGATCCAGCCAGCCTGGATGCGCAAGCGTGTAGCGAGGTGCTAGCCCTTGCTCGGGACCTAAATTTGCAGGACTTGGTGATAGCTTCGGATTGTCTAGAAGTGATCTCAAACATCAAGAACGAAGGATCGTCGGCTTATGCATTTATTCTTAGTAAGATTTAAACTAGCGGGAACTTTTTTCTTTTGTTGATTTCCGTTTCAAATATAGAAAGAATAATTTTAAGGCCCGCTTGTTAGCTAAAAGAGCTGCGTCTTTTGCGATGGGCTGCCATGTGTGACTAGGGTTTTGCTTGTCATTTCTTGTGTTCCTCATATTCCGAACTTTGAATAATAATGATCGATTCTTTTGAGTCGAATTCTATACTAACAACAAGAGATCACTACATGTAAAAGATAAGGAAATAGTGATAGAAGAAGAGCCCGTTACGAAGAGTAAGCAAAATCCTTATATTTTTAGGCCTTTTCAATAATTTACCAGCTCCCGAAATCTGTGAAGCTGAAAAACTACAGATGTCATATTTTAAATTACACGTCCGCCAACTCTGCTCGGGGAGCGGTGGAGTGGAACGTGTCCGAACACATCCTTGGACCTGCCAGTCGGGAGGAACCACCGTCCTGGGTATTGAGCATGTGAATCATGTTATTTTGTAGGAGTAGCTCCTAGTTTACCCTTAAAAAAAAGCTCAAAACCCTCGTCTTTGTGAATCCGTCTTTGTCGCACTGCCGGTTTCGATCATGGCCGGCGACGGCGACCTTGCCGCCCGCCGCCTCCGCCAGCAAGTCGCCCTCGTCTCCGACCACGATTTCGCCTTCCAACTCCAGCTCAACGAAGCCATCCAAGCATCCCTCCGCGTCCCTACTCCCAATCGGCCCTCTTCCAGCGCCGCCGCCACCGCCTCCTGCTCCTGCCGCTCATGTCAACCCGCCCCTGCGCTCTGGTCCTCCGGAGCCGCATTTCCCCAACTCACGCGACAAGTGAGGAACCGCCGCGACGCCCATGCCTTCCGCGCCGCCCACGCCCAGGCAAACACCTCTGCCCGCGTCGCCTCCCGCGGCGCCCTCTTGGCGCGCGAGCTCGCCGACACTCCAGATCGCCGACGGGCCCAGGGAGGAGACCACTTCGAGCGGTCTCTGGATCCAAGCCGCGGCCCTCTCTTCCGCGTCTTCTACAAGGGGTTGTCGAACAAGGAGGGCGCGGGGAGGTGGGGCGTCCCGGACCCCCGCGTCGCGGTGCTCGCGGTGGCCGTCTACGATCCCCCGGGGAAGGTGGTGCGCGCCATACAGAAGCCCGTGGAAAGTTTTGAGGGCGGGCGCATGGAGCTCGAGGTGCTGGCGCTCATGGAAGGCGTCCACGCTGCGCTCGAGCTGGGGATCCGATGCGTCAACATTGTCTCCGACTTCAAGGCGCTGCACAAATATGTATGCCTTAATGAACCTCTAGATCTGTGTATCTGTCGTCTATCTTAGGCTGCTCATAGTGGGGAGTAACTTAGCCAAGTAACATGCACATGTTACTGGTCTATGTTACTACCTCCATAGTGGGTAGTAACATTTGTGGGATGTCATATTAATTAGGATATAGACTCATTTTGTATTGGTATGTGTGATGTTACTGTGACATAGCTAGTTACCACAAGCACCTCTCTCCTCATTAACTCACTGCCACATAAGCAAATTTGCATTGTAATGTGTGATGTTACTATTATGTTACTCCCCACTATGGCCAGCCTTAATGCAGTACAGTATTTCTTAATGCTGTATTTCTTACAAGGTAAGGAGGATGTAAGTACTTCTTCCTTCCCAAAATAAGTGTCGCATATTTAACACTAAATTAGTACAGATTATATACTAGAGCAAAGACACTTGTTTTGGGACGGAGGGAATATATGTCTTTTTAGACATTCCAATAGGGGACTTACACTCTAAAATATGTCTATATACATCCGTATGTAGTTCAATAGTGGAATCTCTAGAAAGACTTATATTTAGGAACGGAGGGAGTAGATGCTTATTTGAAGGGCTTGAAATTACAGATCGATACAGTCAGACGATCTGCTTGTATAAGGTTGCTGTCGCAGTATTTATGTTCGGTATTCATGCTAGGGCACTCTGACAGTTTCTCCGTGCTTCCAAGGGCGATGTCTTGCTAGAAATGTCACCTACTAGAAAATGTGAAATATAATGGATGATTTGTTGATATGGAGATTTGGGTGTCTATTTGCAATGTTCAAGGAGCTCTAGACTGCTAGAGTTGTATAATGAGATGATTAAATCATCACATAGTCCCATCCCTAGCTAAATGTAGGCGGAACATAAATTTGTAGCACTATTTCGATGCTCATTATAATTTTTTGTACATCCAGTTCCACTATCTGCTATTCTTGCTTATCGCACTGCAAGAAAAGTTGAAGCAACCGATCAGTTTTGTGTGAAATTTTCTTAGTGCAGGTGCTTCTCTCTATTGATCGTTCGTCTTTCCAATATTATCATGTTCATACAAAATTGTTAGTACTCCTGACTTCATGTTTTATGTTTACTAGGATAATAGACTAAACATGTAACATCTCTAGGAAGGGAATTTTGGTTCTAAGTTGAGTGTAGAAGTACTTGCTCACTCACGTTCTGCAATTTGCATACATGTGGAGATACTTGATGTACATGTAAACTAGTAAGTTGGTCCTCACATTAAAGCAGTTAGATTCATTGTGCGTTACCATATTTGGTGTTTCCTTTTTCTCAAGGCTGTTAGCTTGCTTTCCTTGATTGTTAGCCTATTTTACTGATTATTATACTATATTTTATATGTTTGTGTGACTTTGCATCGACTTTCAAAACTGTAGAAAGATTGTAGCTGGATATTATACTGAGTAAACATCATTAAAGTTTCTGCATGAAAATTTTCATTTCATCAAATACACCGATCTTCCATTAATTTTAGCTTCATAAGAACTTTCCTAAAAGCTAGTCTCCTGTCGTTAACTTTATTTCTGCTTTACTTGTGTTATTTGTGCATTGCTCTTTGTCAATAGTCAATTAAGCACAAGTCAAGATCAGCTCAATATGTACCATGTTGAAGAATGATGGCATGCAAGTAGGCGCCATCCAGCATACAAGACCATATGAAGTCTTCTCTTCTGTAGCTTTGACTTATCCATTGCTTCATGAATGCCAATTTATCCACCAATAGTTGAAGCAAAATTTCCATGGTTATCTACCCATCCACCTTTTCAATGAGTACAATGCAGAACTTTAAAAAAAACAGTTTGATGCAGCTTTGAGTAGCATGACATTATGCCCTGAGAAGCGTTCCACTATACTTTATCATACCTCACCGTTGTCAGTTCCGTAGCCGACACTCTCTCTGTTGATAAGTCCTCTCTTGAATACTCTGCTTACATCCAGTATATTGTAAATCTCTTTGCTTATCGTTGCATCAACCCCTCTGCATGCATATGGTCTCAGTTGAGTTATCTTTGTAGAAATTGAGTTTGCTTATACACGTTAAGAGTGCAACTTGACCTGGTCTGTTAATATTCATCATTATCTAAGATTTTTTTTATTGAAGCAAACATCATATTAGCTAATAAATATGTGTTGTCACAATAGTTTAGTTAATGAAGAGGCGTCTTTGTGTCATGCCTACGCAATTCAAGTCCTAGGACCAGTTTGTTTGCAGATATTTTGTCAATGATAGTGCTCCTATATAATTTCCTGTAAAAATAAAATGAGATCACCATCAGTCGTGGTTTATATTTTTGTCCTCCTATTATCATGTTACACAATTAGCTTATAGGACTTCTGCGCCTCCAAATTTATGAACCCATCAGAGGTTTCAAGGAATTCTGAATTGAGGTTAGGCATATTGAAAGAAAAACTAATTGTTTCGTTGCATTCTCTTCTTAGTTATGCAAAATTACCATGGTGCATCTGTATATCTTTAGAACAGTTCCTCTTGTTTGTGATCATATAGGATTGCACTGTCACTCCTATCTATTCGTGCACATTTTCTGTTTCTATCCAAAGAGACCCCAGAAATGCACCTACGTTTAGAAATGCTCTTACATTTCGCATCAGACTACAAGCAAGTGATGCTACATGGAGAGATCAGTGGGTAACATCCACTGTGTAAGCTTGACTAAAGTGCTACGTGTCTAACGTCCAACCTTGGTATAAGTTGGATATAACATGGATTTTGGTTATCGACTGATATTCTGATTACATAGCATATTAATGCAAGAATTTTAGTCTCAAGACATTCGTGATTTTGAGATCCAACCTTTGACTAGATTGTAGATCACACCCACTAAGGCTAGAGCTCTAGGACAATTCAAGTATTTTGCTTTAGTTTGAATCTTGAGCCTTAAATTGTAATTTTGGATCCATTCTTGTATCCTACAATGCTTGTTATAAGTAAAAACTATAGCGCTAGGTCGAACCATGAGCCTCAAACTCTAGATCTATTTATTTATTTTTTCTAAAACCACCTTCAGCATTAGTAATTCAAATCCACCTCCTGTTTATGTAAACAAATGCATTTAAAAAAAATCAAACTAATGCTGAAGGAGTAGATGCTATTGTAAAGTTTGGAGTGGATGTTATCACTTTAAGGGACAAAAGTGCTAAGCATGTTAGCGAGCTGAAATCTTGGGTTGTAGTAAAGTTTGTAAATTGGATAGTATCAGCCTTTTATGTTTGCTTCACCGGGCTCCAAACTAAGTATGCTAGGTATAACAATTATGGACTCCATTTGTATATATATATATATAAGTTGTTGCCAATATATTTGATATTTTAAAAAAAATCTCAAACAAGATTTATATTCGATTTAATATCGTTGACGTGGTCTAATCAATCTCAATTGTTATAATCTGGACCTACCCGTAGACTTTTCTCATCTTTCCCGTTAACTAAGAGTTTTCAGTTTTTTATATCAAACATGGTAGCTAGGTGCAGGTTATTCACTTAGCCTAGCTGTAATTTACCATCGGACCATCTCACACGGATTGTGTATTCTACAATCAGGATGGTTAAACTTACCAATCACTTTAGGCCATAGTACACACTTGTTTTCTCCCAGTTTTGATTATTTTGCTTCTCGTTTTCTTCTTTTTGGTATGCATGCTTTCTTTTTTTCGTATCGACATGTATTCTCTAGATGTGGATCTCAGCTAGCAATCTCCTGCCAAGAAATTCTTGGAATAAACCTGGTATCTACTAAACAAGAGGAGCAGCCTTTTTTTCGGGAAAACGCAAAGGTTTGCGTTTCTTTTCATTGAAAAGGGTGAGAATATGGACAGTACATGCCTACGAGAAGGAGGCTACAGGGGCTCAAAAGAAAAAAGGAAAAGGAAAGAAAGGCCTGCACAAGACTAGTGAACATCCCAGGTAAGCGGCACAATCGTCCCAAGGCCGGTGGCCCCAGCCCGAACCCAAAGGGAGGCTTCCTCTCTGATCTTTGCCGAAAGCATGGCAGTGGAGGGCCGTTCGCCGTCGAACACACAGGAGTTGCGGTGCTTCCAAAGCATCCATGCTGTGAGGAGGGTTGCCGTGGCGAGGCCCTTGCGCACCTAATACAATTTACATCACCTATGCGAGGACTTGTGTCTGCTTTACATGGACCCTTCGTCCTCCATCTTTTCATCTCTGTGCATCATGTCTCTTTATAGTACACTACATTACTCTTTGTATTTCCCGTCGTCAGGTTTGCTGAACACAAGCTCCAACAGGACATATATAAGGTGTCTGATTCCATTGTTGTAGAAGATTAGTTTGAGTTGTTCTTTTTTCTATTACTGATGTCTTAGTAATCTAAACAATTATTATTTTTATTGCGTATAATAGATATATTTAATGGTCACGTGATTGAATTCACTAGAACTGCACTGATCTTATCACCTTGTCATATTCGTCCAGATGCTTGGAACTTGGCGTCCCACAAAGAATAAGATTGAAGATATGGTAAATGAGGCTCTTTCACTGATGAGGAAATTCGAGCACTGTGAACTCTCACTTATTCCTCGAGGCCAAGTCGGTTATGCAACAAAATTAGCAACAGATTTAGTAGGTACCAAGAAGAGAGAGACCTGCGGCATCTGTTTGGAAGACACTGATGTTTCTAAGATCCACGCGGTTGAAGGTTGTGCACATCGGTTTTGCTTCTCCTGCATGAAAGAGCATATGAAAGTTAAGCTACGTGATGGATTGCTCCCAGCTTGCCCACAAGATGGTTGCACTACCAAACTAACTGTGAAGGGTTCAAAGATATTCCTGTCGCCACAGCTATTAGAGATCATGGTGCAACGTATCAGGGAAGGACAAATCCCTCCTACTGAGAGGATCTATTGCCCGTACTCCAAGTGCTCAGCCTTATTGTCTCCGCGTGAAGCGATAAGCTCATGGGGCTTAATGTACACTGCTGCTGGAGGTCTGACTTTGAGAAAGTGTATCAAATGCAAGGGTTTGTTCTGCATTAGCTGTAAGGTCCCATGGCATGCTGGGATGAGTTGCTGTGACTACAAGAGAAGGCACCCTCACGTTCGTTCAGAAGATGCCAAGCTGCGGAACCTTGCGCAGCAGCGGTCGTGGCGCAAGTGTGTCAAATGCAACCACATGATTGAACTCGCAGAGGGTTGCTACCACATAACTTGCGTGTAAGTATTTACCTCTGGCCATGCCATTCTCAGAACCATCTTTACTATGCTCAGTGATTTTTCATGTCAGGCTGTTCCTTACTCTATGGAATGTCTTCTGTGCGCTAATGCCCATTCTGGAGCCTCAAGACTTGTTTCCTGTTAACCTTTGCTGCATCCTGTTCTTTGCTTCTGGCAGGTGCGGCTATGAGTTCTGCTACACCTGTGGGAAAGAATGGAAGGACAAGAAGGCGACCTGCTCCTGCCGGCTATGGGATGAGCGCAATATAATCCATGACCGAGGAGGACGGCGATGATCGCATTGCTGACGATTACGAGGACGATAATCCAAAACTTGTATGCTAGAGAAAGCCTTGTGAGTTGTGACTTATATATCCTGGATTACGGCCGGTGTGATGAATGGTTCATCGTTGACATGACTATTTCTATCATCGGAGTCATTAGTGTATCGTCCACAATTTCGGAACCAACTTGTTTTGCCGTTGTAAGCTGCATGCTCAGCTACATGAGGTAGACAGGATGTCCTACATTACTATTTTCGCATCTCTATAGCTAGCAGCTTGTCTCGCGGAAATTGCTTTTGGCTCCCAAGCTCCATAGAGGTCTTTTTTTGAAAATAATTCAAAATTCAAACTCAAACTTTCTGGTTTTAAAACAATCTGAAAAACATCATGCAAGTAAAGAAGGATGTCATGTATATGTGTGTAAAATTTCAGGATAAAAAACGTTGAAATGCGATCTGTACAAAAAAGACAAATTCATGACCCTAGAAGATGAATAGTATCATGTGTTAAGAACTTTCAGATTTGTCTTTTTTGCACAGCTCTTATTTCAACGTATTTTGCCCTGAAAATTTACGCACATGTGTGTTACGTCCTCACATATCTCTGTATTTCTTTTCAGAATTTTTTTTGAAATGTAAAAATATAAATTTTTATGAAATTTGAATTTCAAATTTAAAGGCCTCCATGGGGAGGCAAACGTCCATTCTCCTTGTCTCGCCATCTTACTGTTTTAGTTTCTTTACTTTTGGTGTACATAATTTTGTTGTTTTTGTGAACCCAACAAATCTTTATATTATTTAACATTTTTTACAAATACGTAAAGAACATCTGGACGCATCACCCTTTTTTTTCAGATACGTAAAGAACATCTAGACGTGGTGCAAAAAAAAAGAACTTTCTTGCAACATACATATATAGTATTATTTTGAACCCTGATGGGTTGGGATACCACTGTCCCTCTAATCATCCAATCACATATTGGTTTGTATTTTTTTTTAAACAACCTTGCCAAGCTTTATTAGTGATCAAGAATGTTTACAGGCAAAAAGATCGACTCCTTTGGTTGGACATGGCGTCCAAAACCGAGTGTTAAAACATGTTTAGCAAGATTGTCAGCCTTGAAGTTCGAGCTCCTAAACTCATGAACTATGTTATAAAAAGACGAACAAACGAGATCGATCTATTATTTCATGTGAGATAGCTCGACACTCCGTCGCCGAGCACCTCTCCAGGTGGTTGACCACCATTTTGCAATCAGAGGCAACGTGGATCTCATCGACATACACGTCCTCTGTCAGAGCTTGTCCTTCACGAATAGCAAAAGCTTCCAGCGTTGCCGCCTTGGATATATATATGCTTGAACTTGGTTTGCACATGTATATAGCATTACACCACTTGATTTCTCCAAAACTTCACACTCTTTTTTTTTTTGTTCGAGTAATAACAAATAAAGGCCCATCTTGGGCGATATGGGCCTCCCCAATCAAACATTCACATTGAAGCCTGATCGTCAGCGGGTGGCTGGGTGTGCAGCCAGCGAGCTCGGAGGCTCCGCGACGACGCGGCCGGCGGAGGAGCCGCAGCGTTACGTGGTTGTGCTGCTGCCGCCGGCTCCCGTGTCTCACCCTCCTTGCTTCCCTCTTCTGCGCCTCCCCCCTCACCTCACATCGCCGGGAGCTACGACCGCACACGCGCCACGTCTGGCCTGGCCCCACCCCTCCTCCTCGCCGCCGATGAGCTGCCGCGCGGCTCCATGGGGCCGCCCGTCGCCCCCCCGCGGCCGGCCCTTCCCCGCCTCGGCGCGCCTCCGCGGCCCGTTCGGTGAGGCCGCAAGCTCCCCCCCAGCTCTCTTCCAGCGACCTCGGGGTTCTCTGATTTAAGCTCCATGTGGAGTATTGTGGGCATACTCGAGGCCCCGGCTTGTGTGCTTTTGTGACCGAGTTTGTGAGCTTTCCAGCTTTGGGGAATGGGGTGATTTGAGAAGTGGTGGATTCATTAGGTGACATTTTGTTCTCGGGCTAACCGACTGCTCACCTGGATCCTGACAGGGGGCATGAATTCGTGGAAGAATCCAATCCTCAAAAACTCGTGGAGAATCGGTGATGTCCCGGCAATGTTTGGGCTGCCGTCTGGACTGTTCAGATGCACGGCTTCAGGTGGCTCTGGGGATGGCGGGTTTTCTCGTCCTCAATCAATTGATGAAGCACCGATGCCGCTGTACCCCTGGCCAGACAAGCAGGTAGACTGGATTTGGATTACCCACATCCTTAAATCCATTGTTATCCGATGACTTTTTTTCTGTTTGATTAGCAAATTGGTAACACTATCAATGCTTATTTTACGTCTAAAGTCCTCTACTCCTTGACAAAGCATTGTTTAGCTGTTTTAGCATTGACTTGTGTATGTGGGGTTTGCAATTTTGTGCTAACTTTGTCCCGTTGAACACACTTTGGTTTGGTAGTTGGTACACTTCATTTAGAGATACCCAAATATATCTTATGTTCAGAGTAACACAGTATTTGTTATATTACAACACTCGAGTTTAACTGCTTGACGGTAAAACATTATTCATATGCAGGGATTTTTTTTGAGGAATTGTTGTCCTTACTTTTTTTCTAGACCAGGGTGTCCTTACGTTTTTGCTTCTGGAGTTCATGTCCTTCCATGCATTTTGTCTGTATGTAGGGTAAATTGTGAGTATTTATTGTTCAGCAGAAAGTTCGGTATGCTTCTGCTATAAGCCTTATGTTCCATTTACTAAATGTGGTCTCTTGTTTTCAGCGGCCACGAGTATGCATTTTGGGTGGTGGATTTGGTGGGCTGTATACTGCTCTGAGACTAGAATCTCTTGTATGGCCTGGTAATAACAAGCCTCAGGTAAAATGATGATGCTCCTTGTGCTAGAAACCTATATATTTGCCGGGTGGGTGCTATCCATTTTTACATCGAAGTAGCATGGGTTGGTGGTATTTGTAGTTTTGCACTTTTTCTCAGTCCGCATGTCCTGCAATGCACTCATGTGTGTTTGCTAAAGAAATGATGTAACATTTTACTAAGAAGGGGAAAAATGTTTCAGGTAATGCTGGTTGATCAATCTGACAGATTTGTATTTAAGCCCATGCTGTATGAGCTCTTATCAGGAGGTACTGCAATTTCAAGTGTAAAAATGCTTTTGCTGGTAATGTTATATATGGGGTCTTTTCACATTACTTCATGTTCTGACTGTTGGACTTTAATTTGGATGCCAGAGGTGGATGTCTGGGAAATAGCTCCCTATTTTACAGAGTTACTGAAGAACACCAGTGTTCAATTTGTGAAGGATAGTGTAAAGCTTCTTCGCCCTTCTGATCACTTAAGAAGAGAGCCTGGAGTATCATGCACTGGTGGAGTTGTTCATCTTGAAAGTGGCACTGCTGTTGAATATGATTGGTACGATGATATTAAATGTCATGGATTTGCAATAGCTGTCATGCTTAGGCTTTTTTAATTGACGAATTTAAGAATTATGTTTTTCTTCAGTGTTTCTTCTTTATGAATAGTTTTAGACATGGGGGCTGATTTTAATATGCTGCTAAAAGGTTTGGAAATTTCGAACACATTTTGTGTCTTGCTGACATGTGGATCTGGTCCCACCTTTTCAACCTCACAAGTGACAACGTAATTGTGCATACAAGTTTACTAGAATTGCCTCTTGGTCCATTATACTTGATTGTCATTTGGCGCCCTTTCCTTACATCAGTCTGTTCTTGAATCCGATATCAATTAAAATTTCTCATGTAGCCGTGTAGCCCACGATTCATCTTCTGTAAATACTCTATGAGGGAACTTTAGTAATAATGCAATATTAATCTGTATAATACAAGTACTTTCTGTAGCTGTTACGGTTGAAATATGTAATAAAAAGATAGTGATGTATTTTACTCCATGTTTTATGTCGAGCCTTTTTTTTGCGGGGACCCTTCCCCGGACCCTGCGCAAGCGGGAGCTACATGCACCGGGCTGCCTTTTTTTTTATGTTTTATGTTGAGTTTAGAATAAGCTAACTGGTGATATATCTTTTGGAATGGGCAGCCAGGCTCGTTCTAGCTCTAGGGGCTGAAGCTAAGATTGATGTCGTTCCAGGATCTGCCGAGTATGCACTTCCTTTCACAACTTTGGAACATGCTTTGGTAAGAATCAATCATTTTTTGAAATATTTTGAAGTTCAACTGTTTGGAATTGCTAAGTTGATAGTGATACTATTCTAAAATACATCAGCGATTTCTTGATGTATCTGCGTTAATTATATGATTTTATGGCTTTTAATGATATCTCTTGTTGACATGTTTTGGCAATTCTTTATATATAACAAGTTCGTATTGTATGACTTTTGTTGAATTGTTGATGCATCCATGTTAATTATATGATTTTATCATTTTTTAATGATATCTCTTGTTGACATGTTCTGGCAATTCTTTATATGTAACAAGTTCATGTTGTATGATTTATGTTGGATTGTTGATCATCAAGAATCGTAATGTCGCCTTGTTTTATCTGCAGAAAGTTGAAAGTGAATTGAAAATGTTAGAAAGGAGAAGGTTTGGTAAGAACTCCCCATCTATTCAGGTGGCCGTCGTGGGAATGGGTTACTCTGGTGTTGAGCTAGCTGCTACTATCTCTGAGAGATTAAAGAGCACGGGGACTGTCAAAGCAATCAATTTTCAAACAACCATCTGTCCTAATGCACCACCAGGAAATCGTGAAGCTGCTCTGAAGGTGATTACCTACACATTACATACTGTTCTGATTAGCTTCATCAGATCATCTCAGGAAATTATAACAGAAGATTAAGAAGCTTTTGTTCCCCACTTTGGTTTTTGGTGCCACTAGTAATCTTAAGACTGTAATCTGAAGTTAATAAGAACATAAGACGCTGCCTGTGCTATGTAAGACTTCTTCCCCGCTATGTTCTTTCTGAAAGACTATTGCAGCTTTAATGCAACAGCACTAACTTGATAAATATCAACCAGGCAACCACTTACTAATCTGTCACCAAACTGTTCATTTATGGACTACATAGAATGCTACCTCCGTCCTGGTTTACTAGTCTTCATCGTATTTTGAATCAAAGTTTGACCACATATCTGACTAGCAAAATGTTAATGCATGTCACAGAAAATTATATTGTTAGATTCGTATTTGAATGTAGTTTCCAATGATATCATTTTTGCTATGTATAACATATATTTTATATTAATTAAAATCATGGTCAAAATATGGCCCAGAAATACGAGGGGGGACTAGTAAACCAGGACGGAGGCAGTACAAAATAGAGAAGTGCAGGCTGCTTATTTTATTAACATTGTGCTGGTCCTCGATGCCTATTGTTTTCATAATTTCTTTGCTGAACTCCAAATGTGAGGGAATCCTATCTAACGCAGTAGTAGCTAATTCTGGTTTGGTTGCATTTCCTACCAGGTTCTCGAGTCTCAAAATATTCAACTTTTCTTGGGATATTCGGTGAACTGCATCAGAGAGGTTTATGCATCTGAGGATTCAGGTGGCATGGTTGCAGATGCAAAAGAAGCTGGTGGTGACGATAAGAAACTAGTTTTGGAACTTCAAGCTGCTCAAAGAGGCCTCCAGAGCCAGGTTCTGGAGGCTGATCTGGTATTATGGACAGTGGGTTCACAATCTCAGATCCTTCGGTTACAACCTCCCGATGCACCATATGTTATTCCTCTGAATGGCCGGGGGCAAGTGGAGACAGAGGAAACCCTTCAAGTAAAGGGCCACCCCCGAACATTTGCAATTGGTGATTCAGCAGCTCTAAGAGACCCATCAGGAAAATTTCTCCCAGCCAACGCACAGGTAAGGCATCTACTGGATTGAATCTGTCATGCTGCTGCATTGGCAGTTTAACATTACTGATGATGACCCTTTTTATCTCCCAGGTTGCTTTCCAGCAAGCAGATTTCGCTGGATGGAATCTCTGGGCGGCAATCAACGACCGGCCCCTTTTGCCGTTCAGGTTCAAATCTAGCGGCGGCTTTGTTCTTCATTTCGATAGACCAAACATTCCATTACTTTTTTGTGCTTGCCGACGTTTGGTCATTTTAGCGGGAAGAGTAAACTTGCATAACGAGCTGAGTCGAAACATTCCGTGTATTTTCCAGGTTTCAAAACCTTGGTGAGATGATGACGCTTGGTAGAAACGACGCTGTGATAACAGCGAATTTCATCGAGGGACTAACCTTGGAAGGGCCTATAGGGCATGCTGGTATGTTCTACGGACCCTTGCGGGCCTGTTTCCCCCCCCACCTTTTCTTAGGTTAATAACTTTTCGGGTAAGAGTACATTTTTTGACCTGGTTGTGCAGCTCGGAAGCTCGTGTACTGCCTCAGGATGCCCACGGATGAGCACCGGGTGAAGGTTGGAATCAGTTGGTTCGCAAAGGGCGCTGTCGATTCGCTTGCGTCTCTGCAGGATGCAGTAAGTAACATAATTGCAAGCTCCTGATGGTAAAGGGGACCTGCTAATTCATGAACTGAGCGAGCTGGATGATGTATTCGGTGTCGGTTTTATGTACAAATTTTCAATTCCGAGTGTACGTTGCACCTAACTTCTGAACATGCGGATTTTGAATAAAAGTACGTTGCTCCTAATTTGTGTGTGTGTGTGTGTGTGTGTTTTCATATCGATTTCCACATGTTTAGCATTTCCTAAGCTGAAGATGCCCAAAGGGGGAATGGAAATCCACACCTGGCTGCGCCTACGCTCACATTATAACCCAAAAAATCAGCCAAAATCAGGTGTGCTGTACTCGTATTTGTATAGTTGTTGTAGGCTGTTAGCTGCTCTAACAGCAGCACGGTGCCTTAAAGAAAAAAGTTAGGCGATGTCTGATCCAGATTTAGGGGCAGGGTTCAGTTTTGAAAGAAGCAAAAAGAATCTGAGTCTGAAACAAACAGCTACCCCCCTCTGTAAACTAATATAAAAGTGTTTAGAACACTAAAATAGTGATCTAAACACTTTTATATTAGTTTACGGAGGGAGTACTATTTTCGAACCAGCTTTGAAAAAATCAGCCGAAATCTGAATGGATCTATTTTTAGCGTGTTGGGCTGAAGCATGTGTCCGGTGTTGCTTCAGCGCTGAAGCTGATTCTGTGAATCGGTTTTGCCAGCCGCAACAGATCCGCAGCTGATTCTGCCGACGCTGAAGCCCGAACAAACAAGGCCTAAAATTAGCATCGCAAACTATCACAGTAGTGATCGCTTGCAGAAACACTAATTAGAATCCGGCCGTGGCCGCGGGGAACGAAAATCAGGGATGTGCCGTCGTGCAACAATCACGCTCACATGTTTGGTTTGTTGGTTGGCTGGCGCGTGGGTCCTCGCTGTGGTTGGTGCGAGTTGACTGGGCGTTTGTTGCGACGGATGGCGTGCAGACAGTAGTACTAAAGTCCACCTCCATTTGTTGTTGTAGGTGGCCAGCGCACTTCAACCTCCCACCCCCACCGCTCCCCCTGCCGCCACCAACCGCTGCGCCATGGATCCCGACTCCGAGATCGCCTTCGACTTCCCGCCCTACATCTGCCAGTACAAGAGCGGCCGCGTGCACCGCCCGGGCGGCGACGCCATCGCGCCCGCCGGCACCGACCCGCTCACCGGCGTCGTCTCCAAGGACGTCCACTCCGGCCCCGCCCGCGCGCGCGTCTACCTCCCCCCCGACGCCTCCGCCGCCCCCGGCAAGCTCCCCGTCGTCGTCTACTTCCACGGCGGCGGCTTCGTGGTCGGCTCCCCGGCCCGCCCCTCCACCCACGCCTACCTCAACGACCTCGTCGCCCGCTCCGGCGCCGTCGGCGTCTCCGTCTACTACCGCCTCGCCCCCGAGCACATGCTCCCCGCCGCCTACGACGACGCCTGGGCGGCCGTGCGCTGGGCCGTCACCGGCGGCAGGGACGGGGACGGGGACGGGGACGAGGCCGACCCGTGGCTGCTCGACCACGCCGACCTCTCCCGCGTCTTCCTCTCCGGCTGCAGCGCCGGCGCCAACATCGCGCACAACATGGCCGTCCGCGCCGCCGCGCCCGGCGCGCTCCCGGAGGGCGTCACCCTCCGGGGCCTCATGGCCGTGCACCCCTACTTCACCGGGAAGGATCCCGTGGGCGCGGAGGCGGCGTTCGGCCCCGACGTGCGCGACTTCATGGACCGCACCTGGCGCTTCGTGTTCCCGGGCTCGCCCGGCCTCGACGACCCCAACGTGAACCCCTTCGTCACCGACGAGGCGCGCGCCGCCGTCGCCAGGATCCCGTGCGGGCGCGTGCTGGTGTGCGTCGCCGAGGACGACGTCCTGCTCAAGGAGCGCGGCCTGTGGTACGCCCGCGAGCTCAAGGCCAGCGGCTACGCCGGCGAGGTCGAGCTGTTCGAGTCCAAGGGCGTCGGCCACGCCTTCCACTTCGACCAGCTGGGCTCCGGGGAGGTACTCAGGCTGCAGGAGCGCCTCGTGGACTTCATCAAGAAATGAGCGCCTCCGCATGGGGAATGGAGAAATCGGCATGGAAATGGGTTTCCTGGAAATAAAAGATTAATATAACTCGGACGATTTGATTTTTTGGATAATCTTTGGAAAGCTTGAGATGTAATGCGTGCGTGCAAAGTTGTATGATCATTCGTTGGTGATTATAAAACAGAGCATTTTCGATCTTGCTTGCTTGCTTGGTCGATTTGTACTGAGATGATTCTGAAAGGAAATTTGCAGGTCTGGAGGCCCTGAACGAGCTTCCTAGATCAATCGCCAAAAAGGAAGAAGGGAAAACGAGCTTGCAGATCTGGAGCCCTGGAGAGAAAGAAGGTGAGGAACAGAGAGTAGCTGGTGAGATTCAGTATGCTAGATTAAACACACACACACACACACCTTCGGGCTGGCCATAGGCCACATACATACTCACACGCACATCGTTACATGGCCTCAGGCCCAACTTCTGTCCACCTGCATCACGCAGGACCTGCGGGTGTGACAAAAACTTCCTGGGTGGGTTCCCGCAGCGGTCTTCTTTCTTATTCTGCATATTCTTGGATAGTTTTCTTACCTCTGTTTTTGTTGCTGAGCCAAGTATTCCTGAAAGTACTATATTACGTGGAGTTACATGTTGAGTTCCCATGTCTTAGCGGTCTTCTCTTTTTCAAAATTAGTATTAAATTTTGTTAAGCTTGACTCAAGTGCAGACTGGTTGATCTATCATTTCTAATCTTTTGAGAGTCAATCCTGTTTTCGAAAACTAGTGTAGGAACACCGGTGAAGCTGGAGAACGTTTGTGTTTAGTTCGATAATGAGAGCCATGTAGATGCCTGCATTACTTAACAGAATGTTGTTTTTGTGCTTGGAGCTAGGAAAGTCATTAACATTCAGATCTGACTTGTGTTGCGTGCCTGATGCATTGTGAGGATTCAATTAACTCAAAATTTCCTCCTATGGGCCGCCAATTAACTCAAATTTTGTTTTTAGTCGATCTTTTTTGTCTACTGGCTGGTGGAGTCAGATCCAAATATCTACATTTTGTTTAATAGAATTCAGCTTAATCGTTCATCAGTGTCGCTGTCGGGATAGTTATTTTTTTCTTTTGAGGGAATGCCATGATGACTCACTTTATTAATCAAATCACGGGTATATTATCAATTAAGCGCTGGGATAGTGATTTGTCATGGTCTTAGTGCACGAGTGAGGTGCACTGTTAACAAGGTTGCCTGTGATATGTTTTTTTGCTTACCTGTAAAAACTTGAATTCATACTTTTATCCGGGAGACATATTTCCCTGTATTTCTAAGATGACTGTTACCCCACCCGGTTTATTTTTAAATAATTCAATTATTTGTTGTCAATGTTGGATGGGCGCGGCAAAACACGCCTTCATGTTCTAGTTCTCTGACTATAAAAAGTGAAGACGGTGGTGGATTCTAATTCCCTCCATTCTCGTTTTTTAAGGCGTGCTACGCATTGGTCGGCAGAACTTTTTAAAAGATCCGTCGTCTCGCGACCCGTCCATTCTAGTTTGCTCAGCGCATGATTTCTCTTTGCAACAACAGCTTTGTTTCTGAAACAACGATCACTATTGTAACAAGAGCTTTGTTTCATAAATACATCAATGACTATTGCAACAAGAACTTCATTTCATAAACACATCAATGACTATTGCAACAAGAGCTTTATTTCAGAAACATTCGTGACGTTGCAAAAACATGTCTTAATATGATCCTTCTTTACAATAAGAGCTTTGTTTCAGAAACAACTATTGAAACAAAGGTTTTGTCTCAGAATAAAAATTGTCGAGCAGGGCCGGCACAGATCAACAGGGAGGGCTCCCCCGACACCGACAACATCAACGACGAGGCCATGCGTTATACTGCAGACCACTAGAATGACGACCATGCCGCGTGGATCTCAGGCACTTTCGTCGATGTGGGGTAGTGGCTCGACGATCCTGGTCTAGATGCAGGGCAGGAGAGACGTGAGCCGTAGGGCGGCCGGCTACCCGGGCGATGACAAGTGAGGCGGCGAAAGAAACGAGGAGGGGCGGAAGTGGGGCGACGAAGGCCTGCCTTGCCGGCGAACAACAGCTGTCGGAGCGGGCCGGCGGCAAGCACACGCGTACCTGGCCATGTAAGTGAGTTGCAGAAACGCTTTCGTAATAGGGATGGAGTTGCAAGAATGTGAAGTACGTCGTGAGGGTGGTTTCTGACCGGCCCATCAAACAGATCGAACAACCATGGATGCGGTCGATGCGCATGAAAAGATCAGCGGGATGAACACAAGCATTTTCCTTTTTTTAGCAGTTTAAAACACAATTACAAGGCTAAGAATATCGTCTTCTCTTCAAAACATCAAACGTGATCCATCACTTTTCACACGATGATTAGCACTAAAAGAAATGAAAGAGCTTTATTCATTGCTTTCGGCCTCTACCAGGAAAGATGGTTGAAAACAACAAGTTCATCACAGATGGTCTAAGAAACCGACTAGCTCTCCTCGCCATGGAATCGAGCACATAAACATCAGTCGACTGCATCGGCGAGACCAGAAGTCGAGAATCGACGGACAACAAATTAAAGGGAGAGATCGATATCTCGAGCTCAAACAAACAGAGGAACAACAATGGCGATAAAATTGTTCCATCACGGGAACTTCCCTTCACTTGCGTAGGAAGCCGAGGATGCGGTCCTGCAGCTCGATCGCTCTCTCGGACCGCGGCTTCATGCAGTAGAAGACGTGGTCCTCGCCGACGGACTCGAGCAGCTCCACCTCGCCGGCGTAGCCGCTCGCCTTGAGGCTCTCGTAGTACCAGACGCCCCTGTCCCGGAGGCCGTCCTTCTCGGCGACGCAGACGAGCACGCGGTCGCCGGCGATGCGCGCCGCGCTGCCGCCGGCCGCCTCGGAGAACGGGTTGGACAGCGGGTCGTCCAGCCCCGGCGAGCCCGGGTAGAGGAACCGCCAGAAGGCGTCGGCCTTGGCCTTCTCCGCCTTCCCCGTGGTCGCCTCCTTGCCGATCGCCGCCGCGCCGCTGAAGTAAGGGTGCACCACGATGGTCCCCCTGATGCCGAACCCGGGGAGGGCGCCCTGCTGCTCGCCGGCGCGCACGGCCATGACGTGCGCGATGGTGCCCCCGGCGCTGCCGCCCGCCAGGAACACGCGGGAGAAGTCGCCGCGGTCGGCCAGCCACGGCTCCGCGCCGTCGGCCGCGGCGGCCGTGGCGTGGGACGCCACCCACTTGAGCCCCTCCCAGGAGTCGT
Source organism: Hordeum vulgare subsp. vulgare (assembly GCF_904849725.1). Taxonomy (NCBI): domain Eukaryota; kingdom Viridiplantae; phylum Streptophyta; class Magnoliopsida; order Poales; family Poaceae; genus Hordeum; species Hordeum vulgare. The sequence continues at coordinate 78,821,672 of NC_058524.1, read as the reverse complement.
CGTAGGCGGCCGGGAGCGGGTGCTCCGGCGCGAGGCGGTACTCGAGCGCCACCGCGACGACGTTCGCTGCGGCGACTAGGCCGTTGAGGTAGTTGTGCGTCATGGGGTCGGACGCCGAGCCGATGACGTAGGCGCCTCCGTGGAAGTAGACGAGGACGGGGAGCTTGCTGCCGTCGTGGCCGCCGGGCGGGAGGAAGACGCGCGCCCAGAGGCCGTTGGCCGGGTCGATGACGACGTCCTTGGAGGCGACGCCCGTGGCGGGGTCGACGCCGGCCGGGATCGGGGGGAAGTTCATGAACCGCTCCACGCGGCCGCTCTTGTACTGGCGGACGAGCGGGAAGAAGTCGAAGTGCACCTCCGAGTCCGCGCCGCCCGTCGCCGCCATTGGTACGAGCTGGCTGAGCCCTTGTGGTCGCGTGTTTGGTCGTTCGTGGGCTAGATCGCTCGTGCCGTCGCTCCGGGGCTTTGCTCTCGGGTCTCGATCGCCGGCACTATGTAATAATGGAGTAAGTGGAGGAGTGGAGGATGCCGGATGTTGATGGACCGAACGGTTGGTGTGGTCTGTGGTGGCAACAATGGCGATGCAGCACTTTTTGATGGTTTGGTGCGCGGCAGAGCAGAGTGGTGTGCGCGAGAGTGGAGATGACCACCATACCATCCGCGCGGTCGGTGCCGATCATTGTGGGCATCGGGAGGGGTCTTTTTCAGCGTAGCTCTCCTTTTGTGCTTAAAATAATAGTGGGCTGGACCCGGGCCTTGTAGAAGACCTAGAGAAATGCTTCTGGGCCCACGTGTAGACCGAAATGGAGGCCTAGTTATTATCGAAATTAGTAGTGGGCTTTAGTCCCATCCCGTTAGTGGAGAAGAAGTTGGACCCAAGGGTCTCTCTTTTACATGTTATTGGAGAGTGAGAAGAGAAGGAGCCCTCACGCACTCCTCCACCGCCCGCCTCGACCCGACGCGTGGCACGACGGGTTGCGGGAATGAGCTTAGCCGAGCTCATACCTGCACGTTTATTTTTGTCTGTCACGAACCTATATAAGCAGGCTAACGCCAACCCTAGCCGCCACGAGAATCAGATCACATATGTCTCACGCGCTTGTTTCCTTGCTGCTGCTACCGCCGGCGACTCCATCCCATCCGCTGCGTACACGATCGTCGGGTGAGCAGGCCTCCGAAACCCCGCTTCTCCGGTTCCTGTACGGGGAAGAGGGGCGATTAGGTTTTTGGGGAGCGATCACGCGACTGCTCGCCTCCATCTGTCTACTTTCGCTACGTCCGCGTCGTCTCCGTCATCACCATGTCCACCGACGCCGACCGTGCTGTCGCCGAGAACGCCGAGGCCGACAAGAAGGCCGTCGAGGACGCCGCTGCTGCTGCAACCGCCGCGGGGACCTCTGCATGGCCTACTGGAGGGTATAACACGCTTATCCCTCTCCTGATTACTTCCGTATTAGCAGTACTAGCATCATGTGTAGATTTGTCTACTGTTTGCGTAGTACGAGCCCGTTTAGATCAGTATAAGTATGTAGTTAATTCTGTCAATGCCATGCTAGCCATCTATTTATGGATTAAATTAGTCGGAAAATTGCCTATTCACTCAGCAATCCAAAAACCTAATATGTGTAGGAATTTTCGGCAAGTGGCTTTGCTGCCGCACAGAAATCGGATAAGTTTACCGGTACGTACTTTAAGCGTTGGCAGACAAAGACTACTTTATGGCTCACGGCTATGAATGTGTTCTGGGTCACCGGTGTCTCCACGGGAACGATTGCTCCTGAACAGGAGAAGGCGTTCAGAGAGGCCACCGTTGTGTTTCTCGGAGCAGTGCTTAGCGTGATTGGTGATAAACTGATCGACGCATATTTACATGTGCGTGTCGCCAAGGACTTGTGGGAGGCGCTCTAATCTAAGTTCGGGGCCACCAATGCTGGGAGCGAGATGTATGTTATGGAGCAGTTCCATGATTACAAAATGGTCGAGAACCATTCTGTATTGGAACAAGCTCATGAGATAATATGCATTGCTAAAGAACTTGAGGTTCTGAAGTGCGATTTACCGGGCAAGTTTGTCGCGGGGTGTATTATAGCTAAGCTCCCTAATTCCTGGAGGAACTTTGCTACTACTTTGAAACATCAGAGGCGTGAATTCTCAGTAGAGGACATCATTTGCCATCTGAGTGTTGAACAGAACTCGAGAGCAAAGGATTCGCATGGAAAAACGGTGGAAGGTTCTTCTGTTGCCAATATGGTACATCAGAGGAATTTCAATTCCCACAAGCCTAAGGGGAATAATTCTGTCCAACAGAATACCGACTTTAAGAAGAAGGGTAAGAAGCCCTTCAAGAAGAACAAGAAGGGAGATGGCTGCTTCAATTGTGGTTCTGAGGAACATTGGGCCAACAAGTGATTGTGAGCAACAATGAAAGTGGTGCATCTGGGTACAGTAATTTGTTTACTGTATTTTCGGTTTGTCAATCTACCGATTGGTGGGTGGACACAGGTGCAAATATTCATGTGTGTGCTGACATCTCATTGTTCTCTTCTTACTAGGTCACAGGTTGAGGGTCCGTATTGATGGGGAATGGAGCGAGTGCTTCTGTTCTTGGTGTTGGCACGGTCGATCTGAAGTTTACTTCAGGAAGGATTGTGTAGCTGAAGAACGTGCAACATGTCCCCGCCATCAAGAAGAATCTCGTTAGTGGCTCCCTTCTGTGTAGAGAAGGGTTTAAGTTGGTCTTTGAGTCTAATAAAGTAGTTGTTACGAAATATGGACTTTTTGTTGGAAAAGGTTATGAGTGCGGAGGTCTGTTCCGCCTTTCCCTCGCAGATTTATGTAATAAAGCCGTGAACAATATTCATTCGAGTGTTAATGATTCTAAAGTTTGGCATTCACGTCTTTGTCACATAAGTTTCGGTGTTATGTCGCGGCTAGCAAAACTGAATTTAATCCCAACTTTCACTTTAGCCAAAGGTTCTAAGTGACATTCGTGTGTGCAAGCAAAGCAACCTCGTAAGCCTCACAAGGCTGTAGAGGAGAGACACTTGGCGCCGTTAGAACTCATACATTCTGATCTTTCTGAGATGAATGGTGTGTTGACTAAAGGTGGAAAGAAATATTTCATGACATTGATAGATGACTCCACTAGATATTGCTATGTGTATCTGTTAAATACTAAAAATGAGACTCTACACTACTTTAAAATCTATAAGGCAGAAGTTGAGAATCAACTTGAAAAGAAAACTAAACGAGTCCGGTCTGATCGTGGTGGAGAGTACTTCTCAAACGAGTTTGATTCTTTTTGTGCGGAACATGGCATTATTCATGAGAGGACGCCTCCCTATTCACCCTAGTCAAACGGGGTTGCCGAACGAAAAAACCACACTCTAACTGATTTGGTTAACGCCATGTTAGATACATCGGGTTTTTCCAAGGCATGGTGGGGGGAGGCTATATTGACCGCGTGTCATATCCTGAATAAGGTTCCTACAAAAGATAATGAGGTCACTCATTATGAGGAATGGTCGAAGAGAAGGACGACGCTCTCGTACTTACGTACTTGGGGCTGCTTGGCGAAAGTCAATGTGTTGATCCCCAAGAAGTGTAAGCTTGTACCAAAGACTGTGGACTGCGTTAGGGATACGCTAAGAATAGCGTAGGCTATAGATTTCTAGTAGTGAAATCTGAGGTACCTAACGTGAAGGTCGGTACAATAATGGAGTCGAGGGATGCTACATTCTTTGAGGATATTTTTCCCATGAGAGATATGCAAAGCACTTCTAGACAGGAATCTGAGAGAACTCCTAAGCCTGCCATTCCTATGGAATATTATGAACAAACACATGATGAAAATCCTGAGGAGGATGACGAGGAAACCCTTGGTAGGGGCAAGAGACAAAGGACTGCAAAGACCTTTGGTGATGATTTCCTCGTATACCTCGTGGATGATAATCCCACTTCTATTTCAGAAGCGTATGCTTCTCTAGATGCTGATTACTGGAAAGCTGCAGTCCATAGCGAGATGGATTCCCAACATAATAATTTTGCTAATACTGAAAGCATAGGGCGTCATGAACCCCAGGAGTAATTTTACATAATACAGGGAGGGCCAATGCTGGTCCAAAACAGATCAGCTTACTAACGCTACCCGGGGCAACTCGGCGTCTGGCGTGGTAACCATCGCTCATCCGTCATGTCCTGAGAACGAGATACGCGACTCCTATCGGGATTGTCAGCACGTCGGGCGGCCTTGCTGGATTAGTTTTACCTTTGACGAATGTCTTGTGCATCGGGATTCCGGTGATGCTTTGGGTAATCTCAGAGTTGAGGTTTTCCACTAAGGAGTCCGACGAGATCGCGAGCTTCGTGATCGAGGATTTCTATGCGGCTTGTGGTAATTTGTGATGGATTAGTTGGAGCACCCCTGCAGGGTTAAATGTTTCGGAAAGCCATGCCAGCAGTTAAGTGGCAACGTGGAAACTTTGTTTAACACTGGTTCTAGAAAACTTAAAGTTAACTTAATTAAAACATGCCAACCGTGTGCGTAATCATGACTGTCTCTTTCGTGAGTTCCTTCTCCGATCGAGGACACGGTGGGGTTATGTATGACGTAAGTAGGTGTTCAGGATCATTCATTTGATCATAAGTAGTTCACGTCCGTTATGCGTAGATCATCCCCCTCTTTATTCTTGTACTCGTAAGTTAGCCACCTCATATTATGCTTAGTCGCTTGCTGCAGCCTCAGCACTTAACCTTACCTCACCCATTAAGCTTTGCTAGTCTTGATACCTTTGGAAATGAGATTGCTGAGTCCCCTGTGGCTCATAGATTACTACAACACCAGTTGCAGGTACAGGTAAATGTTATTTGACGCGAGCGCGTAGACTGTTCATTTGGAGTTGGTTCTTCTTCTTCTTCTTCATCGATCTAGGATGGGTTCCAGGCCGGCAGCCTGAGATAGCAAGGATGGACGTCGTTCTTCTTTTCTCGTTTGTTTTCGTTCGTAGACGGACCCTGGTCTTCTTCGTGATAATTATGTATTGTACTGATGTGACTTTGATGTAGCTTGTGGCAAGTGTAAGCCAATTCTATATATCTCTTCTTTTCAGTACATGTACTTGTAACGATATCCATTCTTGCGAAATGACGAGATGCGCTTCTATCCCTGACGAGGCCCTCGCGCCAAATTAAGGATAGGGTCGCATCTTGGGTGTTACAAGTTGGTATCAGAGCAGTACCGACCTAGGAGCCCCCTTGATTGATCGAACTTGGCCGAGTCGAGTCTAGTGAAAAACTATTTTGAGTCATAGTTATATCGGAGAGTAGGTTTCTTTTTCTCCTCTTCTATGCTCTTGTGAGGTTTACGACTTAGGAATTTTAATTCTATTCCTCTTCTCACTCAAATTTTTTTAGGATCACGCGGATATTTTTGGAATCTATATGATGTCGATGTGACGGAGTTCTGTCTTGGTGCCTCCAGTCTGACTAGATTTCTTCCGGGGAGTTGAGCTCCAGGGGATTCTCGAGCACATCGTTATCATTCAGATTTCTTAGTATCTCAGAACGAAGGATGTTCATAATTGCTTCAATACTAGTAGTGGCGAGATAACCCCGATGTCCCCAGTATTGGTGCAGATTTTTCGGGGGTACTACCATACTTTGTATCATTGTGATCACGAGGGTCTGTAGTAGATGAAGGTCCGAGATTCTGGTTATGTGTTGACGGATGTGACACACTGGACAAGTTAGTTGTTGGAAATATGCCCTAGAGGAAATAATAAATTAATTATTATTATATTTCTTTGTTCATGATAATCGTTTATTATCCATGCTATAATTGTATTGATTGGAAACACAGTGCATGTGTGGATATATAGACAAAACACTATCCCTAGTAAGCCTCTAGTTGACTAGCTCGTTGATCAAAGATGGTCAAGGTTTCCTGACCATAGGCAAGTGTTGTCACTTGATAACGGCATCACATCATTAGGAGAATCATGTGATGGACCAGACCCAAACTAATAGACGTAGCATGTTGATCGTGTCATTTTGTTGCTACTGTTTTCTGCGTGTCAAGTATTTGTTCCTATGACCATGAGATCATATAACTCACTGACACCGGAGGAATGCTTTGTGTGTATCAAACGTCGCAACGTAACTGGGTGACTAGAAAGATGCTCTACAGGTATCTCCGAACGTGTTCGTTGAGTTAGTATGGATCGAGACTGGGATTTGTCACTCCGTATGACGGAGAGGTATCTCGGGGCCCACTCGGTAATACAACATCACACACAAGCCTTGCAAGCAATGTGACTTAGTGTAAGTTGCGGGATCTTGTATTACGGAACAAGTAAAGAGACTTGCCGGTAAACGAGATTCAAATAGGTATGCGGATACTGACGATCGAATCTGAGGCAAGTAACATACCGAAGGACAAAGGGAATGACATACGGGATTATATGAATCCTTGGCACTTAGGTTCAAACGATAAGATCTTCGTAGAATATGTAGGATCCAATATGGGCATCCAGGTCCCGCTATTGGATATTGACCGAGGAGTCTCTCGGGTCATGTCTACATAGTTCTCGAACCCGCAGGGTCTGCACACTTAAGGTTCGACGTTGTTTTATGCGTATTTGAGTTATATGGTTGGTTACCGAATGTTGTTCGGAGTCCCGGATGAGATCATGGACGTCACGAGGGTTTCTGGAATGGTCCGGAAATGAAGATTGATATATAGGATGACCTCATTTGGTTACCGGAAGGTTTTCGTGCATTACCGGAAAGGTTTCGGGCTCATCGGTAGTGTACTGGGAGTGCCGGGAGGGGTGCCGGGGACCATTAGGAGGGGAGTCACGCCCCAAGGGGTCTCATGGGCTATGGGAAGAGATAAACCAGCCCCTAGTGGGCTGGAATAAGTTCCCACTAAGGCCCATAAGGTTTGAGAAGGAAAAAACACAAGGTGGAAAGAGTTTCCAAGTGGGAAGGTGGAATCCTACTCCAAGTAGGATTGGAGTAGGACTCCTCCACCTCCAATTTCGGCAAAACCTTTAGGTTTTGAGGCTGCCTCCTCCCCTCCCTCCCTCCTATATATAGTGGGGTTTTAGGGCTGATTTGAGACAACTTTTGCCACGGCAGCGCGACCACATACCTCCACGGTTTTTCCTCTAGATCGCGTTTCTGCGGAGCTCGGGCGGAGCCCTGCTGAGATTAGATCACCACCAACCTCCGGAGCGCCGTCACGCTGCCGGAGAACTCATCTACCTCTCCGTCTCTCTTGCTGGATCAAGAAGGCCGAGATCATCGTCGAGCTGTACGTGTGCTGAACGCGGAGGTGCCGTCCGTTCGGCACTAGATCGGAGCGGATCGTGGGACGGATCGCGGGACGGTTCGTGGGACAGTTCGTGGGGCGGATCGAGGGACGTGAGGACGTTCCACTACATCAACCGTGTTCACTAACGCTTCTGCTGTGCGATCTACAAGGGTATGTAGATCGGAAATCCCCTCTCGTAGATGGACATCACCATGATAGGTCTTCGTGCGCGTAGGAAATTTTTTGTTTCCCATGCGACGTTCCCCAACAGTGGCATCATGAGCTAGGTTCATGCGTAGATGTCTTCTCGAGTAGAACACAAAAGTTTTTGTGGGCGGTGATGTGCGTTTTGCTGCCCTCCTCAGTCTTTTCTTGATTCCGCGGTATTTTTGGATCGAAGCGACTCGGACCGACATTACTCGTACGCTTACGAGAGACTGGTTTCATCGCTACGAGTAACTCCGTTGCTCAAAGATGACCGGCGAGTGTCGGTTTCTCCAACTTTAGTTGAATCGGATTTGACCGAGGAGGTCCTTGGATGAGGTTAAATAGCAATTCATATATCTCCGTTGTGGTGTTTGCGTAAGTAAGATGCGATCCTACTAGATACCCATGGTCACCACGTAAAACATGCAACAACAATTAGAGGACGTCTAACTTGTTTTTGCAGGGTATGCTTGTGATGTGATATGGCCAACGATGTGATGTGATATATTGGATGTATGAGATGATCATGTTGTAATAGTTAATATCGACTTGCACGTCGATGGTACGGCAACCGGCAGGAGCCATAGGGTTGTCTTTAAACTAACGTATGTGCTTACAGATGCGTTTACTATATTGCTAGGACATAGATTTAGTAGTAATAGCATGAGTAGCACGACAACCCCGATGGCGACACGTTGATGGAGATCATGGTGTGACGCCGGTGACAAGAAGATCGTGCCGGTGCTTTGGTGATGGAGATCAAGAAGCGCATGATGATGGCCATATCATGTCACTTATGAATTGCATGTGATGTTAATCCTTTATGCACCTTATATTGCTTAGAACGTAGCATTATGAGGTGATCTCTCACTAAAATTTCAAGACGAAATTTTGTTCTCCCCGACCGTGCACCGTTGCGACAGTTCTTCATTTCGAGACACCACGTGATGATCGGGTGTGATAGACTCAACGTTCACATACAACGGGTGCAAAACAGTTGCACACGCGGAACACTCGGGTTAAGCTTGACGAGCCTAACATGTGCAGACATGGCCTCGGAACACATGACACCGAAAGGTCGAGCATGAATCGTATAGTTGATATGATTAGCATAGAGATGCTTACCACTGAAACTATTCTCGACTCACGTGATGATCGGACTTGAGATAGTGGATTTGGATCATGTACCACTCAAATGACTAGAGAGATGTACTTTTTGAGTGGGAGTTCTTAAGTAATATGATTAATTGAACTAATTGTCATGAACATAGTCTAATGGTCTTTGCGAATTACGATGTAGCTTGCGCTATAGCTCTATTGTTTCTATATGTTCCTAGAGAAAATTTAGTTGAAATTTGATAGTAGCAAACTTTGCAGACTGAGTCTGTAAAACCGAGGATGGTCCTCGTTGCTGCGCAGAAGGCTTATGTCCTTAATGCACCACTCGGTGTGCTGCACCTCGAGCGTCGTCTGTAGATGTTGTGAACATCCGACATACACGTTTCTGATGACTACACGATAGTTCAGTACAAAATACTTACTGGCTTAGAAGCAAGGCTCCGAAGACGTTTTGAAACGTCACGGAACATAAGAGATGTTCTAAAGAGATGAAAGTGTGATTTCATGCTTGTGCCCTTGTTAAGAGGTATGAGACCTCCGACAAGATTCTTTGTCCACGAAGTAAAGGAGAAAAGCTCAATCGTTGAGCGTGTGCTCGGATTATCTGAGTACGACAATCGCTTGAATCAAGTGGGAGTTGATCTTCCAGATAAGATAGTGATGGTTCTCCAAAGTCACTGCCACCAAGCTGTGAGAGCTTCATGATGAACTATAACATATCAAGGATAGATACAATGATCCTTGAGCGATTCACGATGTTTGACACTGCAAAAGTACAAATCAAGAAGGAGCATCAATAGTTGATGGTTAGTAAAACCACTAAGTTTCGAGAAAGGCAAGGTCTAGAAGGGATACTTCGTGAAACGGCAAAGCAGTTGCTGCACTAATGAAGAGACCCCAGATTAAACCCCAAGCCCGGGACTAAGTGCTTATGTTGTGAGGGGAACGGTCACTGAGGCGGAGCAACTCTAGATACTTGGTAGATAAAGAAGGCTGGCAAAAGTCGAAAGAAGTATATTTGATATACATGATGTTGATGTGTACTTTACTAGTACTCCTAGTAGCACGAGGGTATTGGATACCGGTTCGGTTGCTAAGTGATTAGTAACACGAAATGAAAGCTACGACATAAACGGAGACTAGCTAAAGGCGAGGTGACGATACGTGTTGGAAGTGTTTCCAAGGTTGATATGATCAAACGTCGCACGCTCCCTCTGCCATCGGGATTGGTGTTAAACCTAAATAATTGTTATTTGGTGCTTGCGTTAAGCATGAACATGATTGGATCATGTTTATTGCAATACGATTATTCATTTAAAGAGAATAATGGTTACTCTATTTGCTTGAATAATCACCTTCAATGGTTTATTGAATCTCGATCGTAGTGTTACACATGTCCATGATATTGGTGCCAAAAGATACGAGGTAATGATGATAGTACCACTTCCTTGTGGCACTGCCGCTTGAATCATGTTGGTATAAATTGCATGAAGAGGCTCCATGCTGATGGATCTTTATACTCACTTGATTTTGAATTATTAGTGACATGCAAATCATACCACATGAGCAAGGCCTTGTTTTCATTGAGATGAAACAAGATAGTAACTTGTTGGAAGTGATACATTTTGATGTATGCAGTCTAATGGGTGCTGAGGCACGCAGTGGATATCATTATGTTCTTACTTCAATGACGATTTAAGTAGATACAAGAGTATTTACTTAATGAATCACAAGTCTGAAATATTGAAAAGTTCAATTCTGTTTCGGAGTGAAGTTCGTTGTAACAAGAGGATAAACTGTCTACGATATGATCATAGAAATGAATATCAGAGTTACGAGTTTTGGTACGCAGTTAAGACAATGTGGAAATTGCTTCGCAGTTCATGCCACCTGGAACATCATAGTGTGATGATGTGTCTGAACGTCATAGCCACGCACTATTTGATATGGTGCATGCTATGATGTCTCTTATCGAATTACCACTATCGTTTATGGGTTATGCATTAGAAACAACCGCATTCACTTTAAATAGGGCACCGCGTATTTCCGTTGAGATGACACAGTATAGACTGAGGTTTAGAGAAATCTAAACTGTCGTTTCTTGAAAGTTTGGGGCTTCGACACTTATGTGAAAAAGTTTCTGTCTGATAAGCTCAAACCCAAAGCGGATAAATGCATCTTCATAGGATATCCAAAACAGTTGGGTACATCTCCTATCTCAGATCCGAAAGCAAAGTGTTTGTTTCTAGAAACGGATCCTTTCTCGAGGAGAGGTTTCTCTCGAAAGAATTGAGTGGGAGGGTGGTAGAACTTGATGAGGTTATTGAACCATCACTTCAACCAGTGTGTAGCAGGGCGCAGGAAGTTGTTCCTGTGGCGCCTTCACCAATTGAAGTGAAAGCTGATGATGGTGATCATCGACCATCGGATCAAGTTACTACAAGCCTCGTAGGTTGACAAGGTTGCGTACTACTGCAGAGTGGTACGGTAACCCTGTCTTCGAGGTCATGTTGTTGAGCAACAGTGAACCTACGAGTTATGGAGAAAGCAATGGTGGGCCCGGATTCCGACAAATGGCTGGAAGCCATGAAATCCAAGAGAGGATCCATGTATGAAAACAAAGTGTAGATTTTGGAAGAACTACTTGATGGTCATAGGACTATTGAGTAAAGATGGATCTTTAAAAGGAATACAGACGATGATGGTGATAAGTCACTATTAAGAAAAGCTCGACTTGTCACAAAGATGTTTCCGACAAGATCAAACAGTTGACTATGATGTGACTTTCTCACTCGTAGCGATGCTAAAAGTCTGTTAGAATTATGTTAGTAGTTGCTGCATTATTTATGAAATATTGCACATAGGATGTCAAAACATTGTTTCCTCGACGGTTTCCTTGAGCAAACATTGTATGTGATACAACCAGGAGGTTTTGGCGATCCTAAAGATACTAGCAAGTATGCAAGCTCCAGCGATCCTTCAATGGACTAGTGCAAGCATCTCGGAGTTGGAATATACACTTTGATGAGATGATCAAAGATTTTGGGTTTGTACAAAGTTTATGAGAAACTTGTATTTCCAAAGAAGTGAGTGGGAGCACTATAGAATTTCTGATAAGTATATGTGGTTGACATATTGTGGATCAGAAGTAATGTAGAATTTCTGTAAAGCATACAAGGTTGTTTGAAAGGAGTTTTCAAAGGAATACCTGGATTGCGCTACTTGAACATTGAGCATCAAATATCTATGGAGATAGATCGAAGGCGCTTAATAGAAGTTTCAACAAGATGCATGCCTTGACAAGTTTTCGATGGAGTTCAAAATAGATCAGCAACGAAGGAGTTCTTGGTTGCGTTGTGAGGTGTGAATTTGAGTAAGACTCAAAACCCGACCCCGGAAAAATAAAGAGAATAGACGAAGGTCGTCTTCTATGCCTTGGCCGTAGAATCTGAAGTATGCCATGCTGGGTACCGCACCTGATGTGTGCCTTGACTCAAAGTCTGTTGAGAGGTATAGAGAGTGATCCATGATTGGATCACTAGCAGCGGTCAAAATTTATCCTTAGTAACTGATGGACTAAGGAATTTTTCTCGATTACGGAGGTGGTTAAAAAGTTCGTCGTAAAGGGTTACGTCGATGCAAGCTTTGACACTAATCTGAATAACTATGAGTAGTGAAACGGATTCGTATAGTAGAGTAGATATTTGGAGTATTTCCGAATAGCACATAGTAGCAGCATCTATAAGATGACATAAAGATTTGTAAACAACACACGGATCTGAAAGTTTCAGAACCGTTGACTAAAACCTCTCTCACGAGCAAGACGTGATCAGACCCCATAACTATATGGGTGTTGGATTCGTTGGAATCACATGGTGATGTGAACTAGATTATTGACTCTAGTGCAAGTGGGAGACTGTTGGAAATATGCCCTAGAGGCAATAATAAATTAGTTATTATTATATTTCTTTGTTCATGATAATCGTTTATTATCCATGCTATAATTGTATTGATTGGAAACACAGTGCATGTGTGGATACATAGACAAAACACTATCCCTAGTAAGCCTCTAGTTGACTAGCTCTTGATCAAAGATGGTCAAGGTTTCCTGACCATAGGCAAGTGTTGTCATTTGATAACGGGATCACATCATTAGGAGAATCATGTGATGGACTAGACCCAAACTAATAGACGTAGCATGTTGATCGTGTCATTTTGTTGCTACTGTTTTCCGCGTGTCAAGTATTTATTCCTATGACCATGAGATCATATAACTCACTGACACCGGAGGAATGTTTTGTGTGTATCAAACGTTGCAACGTAACTGGGTGACTATAAAGATGCTCTACAGGTATCTCCGAAGGTGTTCGTTGAGTTAGTATGGATCGAGACTGGGATTTGTCACTCCGTATGACGAAGAGGTATCTCGAGGCCCACTCGGTAATACAACATCACACACAAGCCTTGCAAGCAATGTGACTTAGTGTAAGTTGCGGGATCTTGTATTACGGAACGAGTAAAGAGACTTGCCGATAAACGAGATTGAAATAGGTATGCGGATACTGACGATCAAATCTCAGGGAAGTAACATACCGAAGGACAAAGGGAATGGCATACGGGATTATATGAATCCTTGGCACTGAGGTTCAAACGATAAGATCTTCGTAGAATATGTAGGATCCAATATGGGCATCTAGGTCCCGCTATTGGATATTGACCGAGGAGTCTCTCGGGTCATGTCTACATAGTTCTTGAACCCGCATGGTCTGCACACTTAAGGTTCGACGTTGTTTTATGCGTATTTGAGTTATATGGTTGGTTACCGAATGTTGTTCGGAGTCCCGGATGAGATCACGGACGTCACGAGGGTTTCCGGAATGGTCCGGAAACGAAGATTCATATATAGGATGACCTCATTTGGTTACCGGAAGGTTTTCGTGCATTACCGGAAAGGTTTCGGGCTCATCGGTAGTGTACTGGGAGTGCTGGGAGGGGTGCCGGGGACCATTAGGAGGGGTGTCACGTCCCAAGGGGTCTCATGGGCTATGGGAAGAGATAAACCAGCCCCTAGTGGGCTGGAATAAGTTCCCACTAAGGCCCATAAGGTTTGAGAAGGAAAAAACACAAGGTGGAAAGAGTTTCCAAGTGGGAAGGTGGAATCCTACTCCAAGTAGGATTGGAGTAGGACTCCTCCACCTCCAATTTCGGCCAAACCTTTAGGTTTTGAGGCTGCCTCCTCCCCTCCCTCCCTCCTATATATAGTGGGGTTTTAGGGCTGATTTGAGACAACTTTTGCCACGGCAGCCCGACCACATACCTCCACGGTTTTTCCTCTAGATCGCGTTTCTGCGGAGCTCGGGCGGAGCCCTACTGAGATTAGATCACCACCAACCTCCGGAGCGCCGTCACGCTGCCGGAGAACTCATCTACCTCTCTGTCTCTCTTGCTGGATCAAGAAGGCCGAGATCATCGTCTAGCTGTACGTGTGCTGAACGCGGAGGTGTCGTCCGTTCGGCACTAGATCAGAGCGGATCGTGGGACGGATCGCGGGACGGTTCGTGGGACGATTCGCGGGGCGGATCGAGGGACGTGAGGACGTTCCACTACATCAACCGCGTTCACTAACGCTTCTGCTGTGCGATCTACAAGGGTACGTAGATCGGAAATCCCCTCTCGTAGATGGACATCACCATGATAGGTCTTCGTGCGCGTCGGAAATTTTTTGTTTCCCATGCGACGTTCCCCAACATTAGTATAGGAGTTGAGTGATATATTACTCCTTGTATCCATGGACCAGATTGCATGACCAGAAATTTCGGGAGTTCTTAGGTGGGAATTCAAGTAGTTACTTATAGGACAATCTTCCAACAACTGCATGATGTTAGGTTGGGGTTCGACATATAGTTGATTCATTTGTTCACGGTCGGCTTACAACGGTTCTCATTGTGTCTTAAAGAGTCCTTGTAGCTTGTTACGACTCGGGGACGCTTTGTATGTCATGTGCAATGCCTTGCACAGGATGGCTACTATAAGGATCGAGCCCGTGTGATCCTGTCCACGAAAATATCGGACGAAATCTCTCTCATGAGTTTGTTCTGGCTAATTTGTAAGCCTCACCCTTTGTTTTGTTGGAATATGGTAATTCGTGTTGCTTCGATGTCAAGTGGTGATTTCAGATCTTTCCTAAGTGGTGTTCTCATATTTTTATAAGAGTGCTAATCCTTTGCTTAATCAATTCTCTTGTAAATTCTTGTCAACCAGAGTTGTCTTGTCAATACTTTTCAACGGTGTGCTTCTCTTCAGTCAATTCTATCCTCTCCAATTTTGCAAGATCAATCTCTCGTGTCTTTCCGGAGTTTGTCTCATCTGTCCCAAGTTGTCTTTGTTTTTCCCCACCCTCCCGCCCTTTTCTTCAGTGATTGGATTTCATCCAAGTGCATCTCATTTCATTGTTGCTTCCGCTATCTGCTCTTTTCTCTCTTATCCGGTGATTCCTTGTAAAGATTCTTAGGAGCTTCGTGTTCATTTTTATTCATTCTTGTTATCTTTTCCGGTGAATTCAATTCATTTATCCGTGTCATCATATCTTTCATCTTTTAAATTCTTTCCCATGTTAGAAATTCTATTCAAGTCTCTCTTGTTTTTCTTCCATCTCTGTTCTATTCGGAGCGTTCAAGTTATCTCAGAAGTTTCTTGTTTTCAATTCTTTCAATTGTTTCGAGGTGCTAACCACATCAAGCTTTCTTTATACCGGTGCAAGATCTCTCTTTCTGAGCAATCTTTTCTACGATGGTTTCATTGAGTGGGCCCATAACCCACAGGTTCTTCCCAGGATCTTATATAGCTCTTGTAATCTTTCCGGAGATCTTTAATTCTTTTCAACTATGACGTAAGTATGAATTTCATCAGTCATATCCCTTCTCCAAGATCTATTGGAATTAAATCTCATATTTGGCTCAACCTTTCATTCTTCATTATTTCGGAGTGTCTCAGTAATTCTTGGTGGTGTTCTCCTCGTCATTTCAGCTTTGAAGACAGAAGGTGTGTTTCTATCAAATCTTGGTCCATTCTCTTGGAGGTTCGTCATTTCAGTTTTGTGCCATCATCTTAATTGTTGTCAATTATGAGTAATCCCTTTCTTGCTATCCGGTGCATTTCTGAATTGTTTCATTCTCGATCCTCTGAAGGCCATCATTTCAGAAGATTCTTCGTTCTCAGCTTTCAGCTTTCGTTCTAAAAATCTTCTCAATTGTTGCCTCTTCGTTCGTCTCTCGGTTATTCCGGCGCCTTGTTCAAGTTTCTCTTAGGTGGCTCATGATCTCGTTATTCTCATGTATCCCCATTAACTCTTGGTATTTCCATTAAATTGTGAGTTCTCACCGGTGCTTCCGTCAATTATGCTTCATGTGGTGCATATCTATCTCTCTCTCTTCAAGTTTCTTTCAAGAAGATTAAGTGGTACGCTAAATCCGTTGCTTGTCATCAATTAAACTTGATGAAGGATAAGCTTAACAGTTCTTATTCTTGTTCATAGTATTTTGAATTCTTCTTCCGGACTGGCTCATCATATCAATGCTTATCCCATGTGCTTATCTTTCTTTTCTGGAGTTCCAAGTTCTTTTAAGTATCTCTTTGTGAGGCTTCATCTAAATCTTGGCAAGGTCATAATCTTATTCTTTTCTACCTTCATATCTTTGCATCATTCATTTGCATACGGAGGTCCGTCATGGTGGTTCATCAAGGTTTCAATCCATTCTCACGAGTTCTTCAAGATTCTTGTGATAGTAGTTGTCATTCTCTTATTCTTTCTTTGTTCCCAATGATCTAGTTTTATTCCCTTGTTCCGGAGGCATTGTGATCTTGCTCTTTTGGGTCAATCATGTTGTTCTATCAAGATCATGGCGTTCCCTTGTTCTATTTAGTTGTTCGTTATGAATCCTGTTTAATTCTCCCATCTTATCGAATTTTTGTACCCTTTTCCTACCGAAGTGCTGCCGAAATTTTCCGTGAATTCTTGCTTGTTTCTCATATCATTCTTCATCTCTTTGCAACCTTCAAGGATCGTTGGTTTCACTCGTTTGTCAAAGAAGAGATTAAGTTTTACCTCTTGCTTTCTCTTCCTCTTCCCCTTCATTCTTGGATCTCGGGTCGAGATCCTCTTGTAGTGTAGGAGAGTTGTGACAGCCCGAGACCGATGTTCCAGAAGATTCCCCTTCTATTCCGTTTTTGTCGTGTGATTATTTTTATTTGTCGCATCATCATCGCATCATGCGCATCATCCGCATTGCATCGGCATCCCGTTGCCGCCAGTTTTCAAAACTTGCATCCGTTATTAGTTGCTGGTTCTCGTCGTTGTCCGTTCTGAGCCCGACCACACACGCACGCGCCCGCGGCATCTTCAAGCCTGTTTTTAAGAGTGTGTTTAAAACTTTCTCTGATTGGGTTGAAATTTGACGTGCGGTCTTATTTTAATATAGGTAGGCCGCCTGTCAAATTTCGTCACAATCGGAGTCCGTCTGGTACCCGAACGATCGACCGTAGCGGCACCGTATTCGGTCTATCGTCGGACGTTTTCTAGTGTTTTAAAATCGCATTGTCACAGCGCACCGTTTCCCTCTCTTCCCGTCTAGCCTACTCTACACGGTCACTTAGCCTACCCCGCGTTTGAGTTCGTTCGATTCCGATCGCGTGGGCGAAAACGGGGCCGGATTCGGATAACCCTAGCCCCCTTTCCCTATATAAACACCCCTAATCAACCCCTAAAGGAAACCCTAGCCCTCTGCCTCGAAAACCGCACCCACCTACCCAGCCGCCGCATCCTCTCTCTCCTCCCACCATCGCCGGCCCGCTCCAGCCCGTGCGAGGCCCTCCGGCACCATCCGGCCGTTGCTACTTCAACAAAAGACCTTCCAATGGCGCCAGAAATAGGCACATCGACGGGAGAATACTTGGCTTGATCCTTCTGCTGCGGCTACGCCTTAAGGGACTTCCTAGGCAAGTATGCAAATGATTTCCCCCGTGGCCTTGCAGCCTTGCGTTGGTGTTCCCTCAAAGTGGAAAGGGTGATGTAGCGTAGCGGTGGTAAGTATTTCCCTCAGTTTGAGAACCAAGGTATCAATCCAGTAGAGGAGTATCTCAAGATCCTGCACAAACACAAAAGCTTGCTCCCAACGCTATGAAGGGGTTGTCAATCCCTTATAGATTGTTTGCCAAGTGAGAACTGAAAGCAACAAAGTAACAAAGCAAAGTAAAAGCGGAGGTGTAAACGATGGATGTGAATAGACCCGGGGGCCGTAGTGTTTACTAGTGGCTTCTCTCATGAAAGCAAGTAGACGGTGGGTGAACAAATTACTGTCGAGCAATTGATAGAACCGCGCAAAGTCGTGACGATATCTATGCAATGATTATATCTATAGGCATCACGTCCAAAACAAGTAGACCGATACTTTCTGCATCTACTACTATTACTCCACACGTCGATCGCTACCCAGCATGCATCTAGTGTATTAAGTCCATAAGAACAGAGTAACGCCTTAAGCAAGATGACATGATGTAGAGCGATAATCTCAAACCAATGATAAAAACCCCATCTTTTTACCCTTGATGGCAACTACTTGATGTGTGCCTTGCTGCCCCTACTGTCACTGGGAAAGGTCACCACATGGTAGAACCCAAAATCAAGCACTTCTCCCATTGCAAGAATCATAGATCTAGTTGGCCAAACAAAACCCAAGACTCGGAGAGACTTACAAGGATATCAAATCATGCATATAAGAAATCAGCAAAGACTCAAATATATATCATAGATAATCTGATCACAAATCCACAATTCATCGGATCTCGACAAACACACCGCCAAAGAAGATTACATCGGATAGATCTCCATGAAGATCATGGAGAACTTTGTATTGAAGATCCAAGAGAGAGAAGAAGCCATCTAGTTACTAAGTACGGACCCGTAGGTCTGAAGTGAACTACTCACAAGTCATTGGAGGGGCGATGATGATGATGAAGAAGCCCTCCAACTCCAAAGTCCCCTCCGGCAGGGCGCCGGGAAGGGTCTCCAGATGAGATCTCGCGGAAACGGAAGCTTGCGGCGGCGGAAAAGTATTTTCGAGGCTCCCCTAATTTTTTCCTAAATATTTTGGGAATATATAGGCCAAGGATCTAGGTCAGGGGGCGGCTAGGGAGGCCACAAGCCCTGACACCGCCGCCTTCCCCCTGGTGGCGGAGTAGGAGTTTGTGGGCTCCCTGGAGCCCACCTGGCTTGGCCCAAAGGCCCCTTGATCTTCTTTCGTTCGGGAAAAAATCATTTCGGGGTTTTATTCCATTTGGACTCCGTTCCAAAATAAGATATGAAAAGAGTCACAAACACAGAAAAAACAGGAACTGACACTTGGCACTGAATTAATAAGTTAGTCCCAAAAAAGATACAAAAGGTACATAAAACATCCAAAGAAGACAAGATAACAGCATGAAACCATCAAAAGATTATAGATACGTTTGAGACTTATCAATCGCCGCCGCCCGTAGTGCTCCAGCGCGCCCGCGCCCGAGGGAGAGCCCCTCCTCATGAGGAGATGCCTCGACCCCGCCGCGAGCCCCTCGTCGCCGGTAGGCAGCCACCCCCGCGGGTCCTGCGTCTCGGGCTTGCCTCGCCGTCGTCAGCAGCGCTCCAGCAGCCGCCGCTGTGCCTCGCCACTCCCCGTGCCGTCCTCCGCCCGCGAGCTCTCCGCCGACCGCCGCGTGCTCCGCCGTCCCCCCGTCGGTCGAATCCGGTCCGGGAGAGGACCTCCCCGCCGGTGCCTCACCCCCGCCACGCCTGCTGCCCGCCTTGAACTGCCGCCGCCGCCCTGACGAGCTCGGGAGCAGAGCGACGGGACGAAGGGATGAAGCCCTCGTCGCCCGCCCCTAGGCCTCCTCCCGCGCGGCCCGCGTGGCCCAACACCGTGCCTCGCGTGTGGTTGCCTCGGCCTGCGAGGCCTCGTGGCCCAAGCTAGCGCCGCGACCGGACCGGCCCAAGGTCCTCAGGTGAGCGCCTCGCGTATGTTCCGCCCCGTGTGGGTTTTGCTATCTTGCGCTATAAGTTTCGGCCCGTTAGTGATTCTTTAGGTTTAGGATTCATTTCTTTTTCAAGATATATATAGATTTTCAAATGCCCGTAATAACTTAACCGAGTGTCGGATTGAGGTGATCTACATATGGATCTTGTGTAAATTTTCGCGTAGATTACGATTTTGCAACTTGCATGCTTGTGTGAGGTAGTTTGACCCGCCGTATGCCTAGTTTTGCATGCTGTCTCAATTGGATAATTGCCCGTATTTATTTTCCTTGCTCGAACTCTGTAGATAAAATGCTCATGTTTTAGGAACCCTTTTGCCATGTATTTTAGAGTAGTCGTTGGTATTTTTGTACGTAGGATTCCGTAGCTAGTTTATTATTTCGCGCTTAGGACATATTCCCGCATATACGTGCGGCGTTGATTTTATGTTGCAACCCCTCATGTTATATATGTTTTCGGGGTAGAAAAATCCATAGAATTTAACTGTGCATTTAGTTTTAGCTTTTGAGCAAGTTAGTTCGCGTGATATTTTGCTATGTTGCCCTTTTGTTTTTTTCGTGGGATTTATTCCGTGCTTGATATGATTAAGTTGTCAACTAGAGAGTTGCTCTTGGATGTTTAGCCTAGCCCCTGGTAATTTTGGTCGCAATAGAAATCCATATTTAGGTGTGGTTTGCTTGCTCTAAAGTTGCTAGAAAATAGTGCTGATTTGGAGGTGCTGAAATATTTCAAGTCTGAGATTTGTTATATTTTGTTGTTGTCTTGTCATGATTTTATCTGGTGATCTATAGCTCTTTTGAGGTTGATGCAATGGAGTTAGTTGTAGACTTTAGGATTCTCTAGAATGCTGTGAATTTTCATGCCATTTGGAGTCTTGAAGCTTATGGTTTTGCTGCTGTTAATATGCCTTCAGATCAAAAACTGCAGTTTCATAAACTGTTATTTTCACTAAGTCTGAAACTGTGTGTGAGAAGCCATTTTGTGACTTCTTTTCCTAGTGATCCATGCTTCCATGCTAGGTGTTGTTAGTTGTATGTTGTAGTGCTTCTTGCCCTCTATCGTCTCATGCCTTGGTTGAGCATATTGGATTTGAGTAGCTCGTAGTTGTGGGCTGTAGGAAATGCTATGTGGCTGATTTTGGCAGTTTGTAGTGATTTCTTGTTTAGCTCGTAGTTGTTG
The DNA here is from genome assembly GCF_904849725.1 of Hordeum vulgare subsp. vulgare. Lineage (NCBI taxonomy): Eukaryota > Viridiplantae > Streptophyta > Magnoliopsida > Poales > Poaceae > Hordeum > Hordeum vulgare. The sequence goes on along the minus strand of NC_058524.1, from coordinate 78,800,793 downwards.
AACCGTAGCTCCGTTGGAGATGTTCTCTACGTGTAAATTGCTTGTAACGACGCGTAGAATCACGTGAACCTATTTGTTTTGCTGTTTAACAAACATTTAAACGTGTTAGTTCAGATCTGGACAGAATTGTAATTTAACGTATGAGGTCATCCCGGAGATGCTATATGTCATTTCCGACCTCATTTAAAATGCCTAGATAGGTAGTTTAATTACGCTTCACCTCTTGCCATGATTAATAACATTTAGTATCGCCGTGTACCTAATCGGGATAGAACTAAATAATCCGTATGTGGAGTTTCGTCAATATGCAACTCGTTGCATATCGAACTTCACTTAATGTGTAGTGTCTGTTTGTGTGAATTGCCATGCCGTGACTTGCATGTATTCATCTGATCATGCATCATATGTGGATTGCATCTTGTCGTGCATATGCCGTGCTGAATATCGTGTGTTGATGCTTGTTTCCGGTTTCCTTCGTCTCGATAGAGTTCCGCAAGCGTGTCAGATTGTGAGGGTCGTTCGACTACATCGGTTCGTCTGCTTCACGGAGTCACTCTTCTGCCGAGCGGGATCTCAGGCAAGATGACCATTTCCCCAGATACAATTACTATCATTGCCATGCTAGTATTACCGTTTCTAACGATTATGTCTCGTTGCCTACCACATGTTAAATATCAGCCTCCCAACATTGCCATGAAAACCTTCAACTTGTTCACCACCTAGCAAACCACTGATTGTCTATGTTACCGCTTGCTTAACCTTGTGTTAGCGTTGCTAGTTGCAGGTGCAGTTGCTTCCATGTGACAACATGGGTTCCTTGTTATATCACCATATTAAATGCTATTTAAATTAATGCACCTATATACTTGGTAAAAGGTGGAAGGCTTGGCCTTTCTAGCCTAGTGTTTTGTTCCACCTTTGCTGCCTTAGTTTTTGGTTACCGGTGTTATGTTCCATTATTGAGCGTTCCTAACACGATTGTGGTTGTTATGGGGACCCCCTTGATAATTCGTTTTAGATTAAAGTTGGTATGGCAAGGCCCAACATTGGTACTATATTTGCCCAACATAATAATTTTGTTAATACTGAAAGCGTAGGGCGTCATGAACCCGAGGAGTAATTTTACATAATACAGGGAGGGCCAGTGCTGATGGTGCTGGTCCAAAACAGAGCAGCTTACTAACGCTACCCGGGGCAACTCGGCGTCTGGCGTGGTAACCATCGCTCATCCGTCGTGTCCTGAGAACGAGATACACGACTCCTATCGGGATTGTCGGCACATCGGGCGGCCTTGCTGGATTAGTTTTACCTTTGACGAATGTCTTGTGCATCGGGATTCCGGTGATGCTTTGGGTAATCTCAGAGCTGAGGTTTTCCACTAAGGAGTCTGACGAGATCGCGAGCTTCGTGATCGAGGATTTCTATGCGGCTTGTGGTAATTTGTGATGGATTGGTTGGAGCACCCCTGCAGGGTTAAATCTTTCGGAAAGCCGTGCCCGCGGTTAAGTGGCAACGAGGAAACTTTGTTTAACACTGGTTCTAGACAACTTAAATTAAACATGCCAACCATGTGCGTAATCGTGATTGTCTCTTTCGTGAGTTCCTTCTCCGATCGAGGACACGGTGGGGTTATGTCTGACGTAAGTATGTGTTCAGGATCATTCATTTGATCATCACTAGTTCACGTCCGTTATGCGTAGATCATCCACCTCTTTATTCTTGTACTCGTAAGTTAGCCACCTCATATTATGCTTTGTCGCTTTCTCCAGCCTCACCACTTAACCTTACCTCACCCGTTAAGCTTTGCTAGTCTGGATACCTTTGGAAATGAAATTGCCGAGTCCCCTGTGGCTCACAGATTACTATAACACCAGTTGCAGGTACAGGTAAAGGTTATTTGACGTGAGCGTGTTGATTGTTCATTTGGAGTTGCTTCTTCTTCTTCTTCTTCTTCATCGATCTAGGATGGGTTCCAGGCCCGCAGCGTGGGATAGCAAGGATGGACGTCGTTCTTCTTTTCTCGTTTGTTTTCGTCTATAGACGGACCGTTCTCTTCTTCGTGATAATTATGTATTGTATTGATGTGACTCTGATGTAGCTTGTGGAGAGTGTAAGCCAATTCTATATATCTCTTCTTTTCAGTACATGTACTTGTAACGATATCCATTATTGCGAAATGACGAGATGCGCTTCTATCCCTGACAAGGCCCTTGCGCCAAATTAAGGATAGAGTCGCATCTTGGGTGTTACAGGGAAGAGGGGCGATTAGGTTTTTGGGGAGCGATCACGCGACTGCTCGCCTCCGTCCGTCTACTTCCTCTATGTCCGCGTCGTCTCTGTCATCTCCATGTCCCCCGACGCCGACCGTGCTGTTGCCGAGACGGCCGAGGCCGACAAGAAGGCCGCCAAGGACGCCGCTGCTGCTGCCACCGCCGCGGGGGCCTCTGCATGGCCTACTGGAGGGTATAACACGCTTATCCCTCTCCTGATTACTTCCGTATTAGCAGTACTAGCATCATGTGTAGATTTGTCTACTGTTTGCGTAGTACGTGCCCGTTTAGATCAGTATCAGTATGTAGTTAATTCTGTCAATGCCATCCTAGTCATCTATTTATGGATTAAATTAGTCGGAAGATTTCCTATTTGTTTATTCCTAGTTATGTGTGTTTGATAGCATGATTTCCTTATTCTTTTTTTCTTCTTCCGCACACACACGAGATGTTCGCGAAGCTGTGCTATAAGGTGGAGCTGCTGGAGGTCAGCAGCAAGCGGGATGCAGCAACGCCGGTGTTGCGATGTCATCGCCGATGCTGCAACGACCAGTGCATGATGCGATGCAGTGTTGTAGCGACGCCGTGCTTCATGGTTCATGTCGATGTTGCGATTACCGCTGACCTACTGTGAGGCGGTGCTGCACCACCGTTGCCGTGCTGGCCGATGCTGCGGCGGCGCTGTCGTGCTGTGAGCTGATGTTGCGACGCTGCTCATCGAAAGCATCCGGTGTTGCAAGGCCACTCACCGCCTGGAGCATCGGTGCTGTGAGGCCACTCGTCAGCGGGAGCATCGATGCTGCGAGGCTGCTTGCCGGAAGCTTCCCATGTTGCGAGGGTTGCTCGCGGAAGCATCAAGTGTTGTGAGGCGTTCGCCGGCTATTGAAAAGAATATAAATATTTACCATAACAAATTCATATTATATAAAAGTAAATTCAATAATGAATGTAATGGTACTGATTTTTTAATGTATGTTAATACTTTTGTTTATAAACTTTGTCAAAGTTTACAACGCTTCATTTTGACCGAGGCTAATATGCGAAATAAATAAAAACAAAGAAAGTATGAGATACTACATTCGATTCTAAGAGCAAGTACAATAGAGCTGAGTGAGCTGGCTATAAGGAATAAACTAATATATTTTTGTTTAGTTAGAGAAAAAAGAAGAGGAGAGAGAAGGTAAGCAAGCTCTTAGCTAAGAGCCAGCTCTAACACGTGCTCCTAGGCATTTTGTGAGTATGAAAGGTGGACCATATAATAAAGAAGTAGTACACTTTTGCAATGAACTATTGTACATGTTGGCTATAAGATGGGCTATAGATGACATGGCAATGGCTTATAGCCAGCAGCTGGCTATACTATTGTACTTGCTCTAAGTGCAAAAGACGCTTTTATATTATGCAACGAAGGGAGTATCACACATCTAGAAAGGGAAACGTTTTCAGCCGGAGCGCCGGCTGGAACGTCCCGCCGGACTAGCAAGGTCCGTTCGATCTAGTGTGATCCAAACACGCCCGCAGCGTCACATGGACTGCTTTTTTTTCACCTGCCCACCGATTGCTTCAAGCGGTTCATTTGCATGTCATCCAGTCGGCTCCATTTCGGGCGACAGGGGCGGCGACAGGGCCGCCGGCGGCGACGACGGGGACGTTCTCAAGTGACCTATAGCGGGCGGTGATCCCATGACCGGCAGATGAGGTTGCTGCACAAGGATCTGTAGGGATGATGTTGCGAATGCTACAACCACGTATCACAAAAGCTGCAAGCATCCAAAAAAACTACAACCATTGATAAAAAAAGTTACAACCACGTCCCCGAGAGTTGCAACCAAACTTCGTCGGAGTTGTAGCCGGAGTTGCAACCATGATGAAAAAATGATGCAACCATTATATCCTCCGATCCTCTTTACTCTACGCATATTTTTTCTTAAAAAATCCGCAATGCTCTGGGCGGTTAGATCTTTTATTGATTCTTTCCAAGAGTGTCCCTCCACTTTCGCTTCACCTCCCTTTGCATTTATTACACCAGCTCACATGCAAAACTCAAAATCAAGGAGAGAGGGGAAGTGAGCCTGCATGCAACATTTACAACGCTGGTTCATCCCATCCATGCGTACGAGGGTAATTTTGTCCATCGAACATGTAGTGAAGCTTCTCTTGGTATGCGTGATTGCTCCTATGTACATCCGTCATTCTGTTTTGTTACAAGCGTATTGTTTTTTTTGCTACAACCGTTGACATGGACGAGTTGCAACCATGATGGAAAAATATTAAAACCATTATACAAATTTGCTACATTTATCGTTCTGTTTTGTTCCAACCGTATTGTTTTTTACAAGGGTTGCAACCATGAAAGCACGTTGCTGCATCCACAGAGGTTAGAAACGCACGAAGGCGACATAGGTGAGGGCGACGAAGGCGACGATCGACGGTGAGGGTGACCAGCGATGAGGAGGCGAGGCGAGGCGGTCGGGGCGTGTTGAGACGTCGGCTTGTGCTAGGCGGGCCTTTTCCCTTTCCCGTGAAGATAGGAGGTTGGAAACAACGGGATTTCATGGCTCATGAGGCAAATCTACGGCTCGAGCTCGACCAGTCCACCAATAGTTGGACTGACGCCCGGCGGAGATTGCTGCCCATTTATTACTCGCCCTGACGCACGACGACAGGAACCGACCACAATTCCACTTCAACGGGGAGCAGGTGAGGTCAAGCACGAGAAATGAAATCCGCGACGCGGTCCAACATCCCGGCGGCCGCCTCAGTCCCCGGTTGCAGGAGATGGAACACGTGGTCCTGCCCCGGCGTGTCCACCAGCTCGGCCTCCCCGCGCCACCCGCTCGCGAGCAGCGCCGCATGGTACGCCCGCCCCTTCACCGCCAGGAAGTCGTCGCCCGCCACGGCCACCATCGCCCTCCTGCACGGCAGCGCCGCGAGCCGCGGCGCCGCCTCGGGGCACGTCGGGCAGATCCTCGGGTCGCCCACCTCGGCGTCTGGGCGCGCGCACATGAACCGCCACTCGCGGCGGATCCTCACCTCCAGCTCCGGCGCCATGGCGTTGGTCGGGTCCCAGAAGTACGGGTGCACCAGCAGCACGCCGACGACGGCCGCGCACGGGCGCGGGAGCCCCTCGGCGGCGGCGCGCAGGGCCACGTTGTGCGCGATGTTGGCGCCCGCGCTGTCGCCGGCGAGGAACACGCGGGACGCGTCCCCGTGCGCCGCGAGCCACGGCTCCGGGCCTCCCGGGGCGGAGCCGGCGACCGCCCACGCGAGGGCCGCCCACGAGTCGTCGTACGCCGCGGGGAGCGGGTGCTCCGGCGCGCGGCGGTACTCGACGGACACCGCGAGGGCGCCCGCGCGGGCGGCGAGCGCGTTCAGGTAGCGGTGATACGTCGGGGAGGCCGCCGACTCGATCATGAACCCGCCGCCGTGGAAGTACACGAGGACGGGCAGCTTCTTGCCCCCGGATGCTGCAGCCGCTGGCGGAAGGTAGAGGCGGACGGAGACGCCGGTGGCCGGGTCGATGACGACGTCCTTGGACGCCACGCCCGTGGACGCGTCGAAGGACGCCGGCACGGTGTCGGTGCCGAGGAGGCGCTCGACGCGGCCACTCTTGTACACGCGGATGAACGGCAAGAGCTCGGTCTCAACCACGTCGGGGGCGGCGCTGGAAGCCATTCCGGCGGCGGGCGCGCTCCGTGAGGTCGAGCTCGTGACCTGGAGCGCGGTGTTGGTGCAGGACAAGTGAAGGAGAAGAACCAGGGGACGGACCATTTAAACTGAACAATTTCGAAATTTAGTATTCGAGCTGGTGGCGCGGATCGCGTCGAGCGGGGTGGGGCGAGCTGGTCGGCCCTCGCCTTGCCGTTGGTGAGGTGCGTGCGCGGCCGCGCGCCGGACACACGGGTTTGTTGTTCCGGCTACCGCCGTTGCTGCGCGCACACTGCACGTCTGCACTTTACAGGCGAGCAGCTGCCATTTTGCTGGTGGTTCACGGTGATACAGTGTGCTTGTGCTAGAGGCTGAAGCAGGAACAAGATTGGGTTGATAACGGAAGAGGATAGCAAACAAGTCAAGCAAGGTGGTTCGAGCTAGAATGACGTGGATGGCTGGAAGCACACGTGTATGCTGTCTACTCCAGTTTCCGTGCGGCTAATAATTCGTGGAAACTGCTTGTTTTCATGCGGATGCACACGCTTATTTGCACAGCCGTCTCCTCTTGCTGACACGTGTCCCAAGGATCTCACCACGGTAAAATTGACAAATTTAACCTAAAAACCAAATTAATTCACAAACTAAACTACGTTTGAAATTTTTTCACCCAGCTGACCCTTTTATGTGACGTCTTTGTCTTAGACGCCACACTACACTGTGTGGCGTCCGACGCTACGTTGTGTGACGCTTGAGACCTAGTGTGGCGCCTAAGGCATAGGTGCCACACTACACTGTGTGGCGCCTAAGACAAGGACGTCACACAATGTAGTCAGGTGCCACACAAAAGGGTCAGCTAGGTGAAATTTTTTCAAACATAGTTCAGTTTGTGAAATACTTTGCCTCCTGGATCAAAATTTGTCAATTTTGCCCCTCACCACCGTGTGATGTTTTTCAGCCACACGTCCTTAACCTTCGTGGTCAAATCGTCGACATCTTCCCATCTCCCATCTCACTCATCTCTTGCACCCCGTGGGAATTTCACCAACCATGGCTGGTCTTTATGAGCTCTCTTTTTCAAGTGCTGCAAGGTGGTTTGGTTGCTGTGAGGGGGGAGGGGGTCGGCTGCTGCGGAGCGCCACTGGGAGGCTATGACAGGATCTCGGACTACTCTGGTGATGTTGTAATGGTGGCGTCGTCCTGCGACGACGGCTCAACTGCCGCGAGCGACAACTCGGGCTGCTCCGGGCTTCGGTGATGCCGCGACGACATCTCGACGTCGGCGGCTCAACTGCTGCGAGCGACAGCTCGGGCTGCATCGAGCTCTGATGATGGTGTGACGACATCTCGATAGCGGTGGCCCAACTGCTGTAAGCAATGGCTCGGGCTGCTGCGAGCTCCGATGATCCTGCGACGGCGCTGTCGTGCTGCGACGACATCTCGGCGATGACGGCTCAACTACTGTGAGCGATGGCTCGGGCTGCTCCGGCCTCCTGCGATGATGCGATGACGCGGACATATTGTGAGTCAGTGCTGCGACGACGACTCAACTGGTAGGACGGTGCTGCAACAGCGAATTAGGCTGCTCCGGCGATGATTCGACGATGTCGTCGTGCTGCAAGCCAGTGTTGTGAAAGCCATCAACAGGTTGCGAGCCGATGCTGCGACGACGCCGTCTATTGGGGAACGTGTTGGGGAATGTCGCATGAGAAACAAAAAAAATATCCTACGCTCACCAAGATCAATCTATGGAGATCAACATCTATGAGGGGAGAGTGCATCTATATACCCTTGTATATCGTTAAACGGAAGCGTATATAACGCGGTTGATGTAGTCGAATGTCTTCGCGATGCAACCACGATCCGTCCCGCGATCCCATCACGATCTGTTTCGATCTAGTGTCGAATGGATGACACCTCCATGTTCAGCACACATACAGCTCGATGACGATCTCCACTTCATTTATCCATCAAGCGAGGGTGGAGAGGTAGATGAGTTTTCTGTCAACACGACGGCATGACGGTGGTGTTGGTGGAGCTGATCCAGCAGGGCTGCGCCATGCGCTACCGAATCAATCTAGAGGTGGAACGAACTAGAGGAGGGAGAGAAAGTTGCGCCATGACCTAATTGGGTGCGGCTCCGCGCCATGACCTTTTCGGGTGCGGCAGCCTCTTTCCTATCCAATATATATAGGAGGAAGGGGAAGGGGTGGCGCCGTCGCCTTATTGGGTGCAGAGGCGCTAGGAGGAGTCCTTCTCCTATTCGGATTCCTCTCCCCCTCCTCACTTTGGGCGCATAGGCCCATAGGGGCTGGCCGCCCGGCCCACCAGGGGCTTTTGTGCCACCTTTTAGGCCTATGTGTCCTCCCGGGGTGGGTGGCCCCTGCTACTGCAACAAAAGACCTTCCAACGGCGCCAGAAACAAGCGTGCTGACGGGAGACCATTTACTCCTCAACAACGGCACCAGGAATCCTTCTGCTACGACTACGCCTTTTAGGACTTCCTTGGAAAATATGCAAAGGATTCCCCCGTGGCCTTGGAGCCTTGCGTTGGTGTTCCCTCGAAACGGAAAGGGTGATGTAGCACAGCGGCGGTAAGTATTTCCCTCAGTTTTGAGAACCAAGGTATCGATCCAGTGAAGGATTGTCAGAAGTACCTGCACAAACACAAAGAGCTTGCACCCAACGCTATGAAGGGGTTGTCAATCCCTTATAGATTGTTTGCCAAGTGAGAACTGAAAGCAAAAAGAAAAAAAGCAAAGTAAAAGCGAAAGCAGAAACGATAGTTGTGAATAGACCCGGGGGCCGTAGTGTTCACCAGTGGCTTCTCTCATGAAAGCAAGTAGACGGTGGGTGAACGAATTACTGTCGAGCAATTGATAGAATCGCGCAAAGTCGTGACGTTATCTAAGGCAATGATTATATCTATAGGCATCACGTCCAAAACAAGTAGACCGATACTTTCTGCATCTACTACTATTACTCCACACGTCGACCGCTATCCAGCATGCATCTAGTGTATTAAGTTCATGAGAACAGAGTAACGCCTTAAGCAAGATGTCATGATGTAGATGGACAATCTCATATCTACGATAAAAGCCCATCTTCTTACCCTTGATGGCAACAACACGATGTGTGCCTTGCTGCCCCTTCTGTCAGTGGGAAAGGTCACCACACGGTATGAACCCAAAACCAAGCACTTCTCCCATTGCAAGAATCATAGATCTAGTTGGCCAAACAAAACCCAAGACTCGGAGAGACTTACAAGGATATCAAATCATGCATATAAGAAATCAGTAAAGACTCAAATATAATTCATAGATAACCTGATCACAAATGCACAATTCATCGGATCTCGACAAACACACCGCCAAAGAGGATTACATCGGATAGATCTCCATGAAGATCATGGAGAACTTTGTATTGAAGATCCAAGAGAGAGAAGAAGCCATCTAGCTACTAACTATGGACCCGTAGGTCTGAAGTGAACTACTCACGAGTCATTGGAGAGGCGATGATGTTGATGTAGAAGCCCTCCAACTCCAAAGTCCCCTCCGGCAGGGCACCGGGAAGGGTCTCCAGATGAGATCTCGCGTAAACGGAAGCTTGCGGCGGCGGAAAAGTGTTTTCGTGGATGCCCTTATTTTTTCTGGATTTTAGGGAATATATAGGCGAAGGAGCTAGGTCAGGGGGGCGCCAGGAAGGCTACAAGCCTGGTAGCCGCCGCCCCCGTGGTGGCGGCTACAGGGCTTGTGGGCCCCCTGTGGCTCTCCTGCCTTGGCCCTCAAGTCCCCTGATCTTCTTCCGTTATGGAAAAATTTATTTCGGGGATTGTATTCCGTTTGGACTCCTTTCCAAAATCAGATCTAAAAAGAGTCAAAAACACAGAAAAAACAGGAACTGGCACTTGGCACTGAATTAATAAGTTAGTCCCAAAAAAGATATAAAAGGTACATAAAACATCCAAAGTTGACAAGATAACAGCATGAAACCATCAAAAATTATAGATACGTTTGAGACGTATCAAGCATCCCCAAGCTTAACTCCTGCTCGTCCTCGAGTAGGGAAGTGATAAAGAATGAATTTTTGATGCTTTCATGCTATCTAGAATAGATGTCCTTTGTAACTCCTCTTATGTGACGTGAATGTTCAGATCCATTAGATTCAATACAATAGTTTGCTATTGACGTGGAAACAATAATACTTCAAGCAAACTAGCAAGGTAATCATGAACTTTCAAAATAACAAGGCCAAAAGAAAGTTATCCCTATAAAATCATATAGTCTGGCTATGCTCTATCATCCTTGCACAACGAATTTAAATCATGCACAACCCTGGTATTGGCCAAGTAATTGTTTTCACACCTTTAATTTCTCAAACCTTTTCAACTCTCGTGCAATACATGAGCGTGAGCCATGGTTTTAGCACTATAAGTGGAATGGAGTGTGGTGGAGGTTGCAAGACAAACAAGGAGAAGATGGTCACATTAACTAGGCATATCAATGAGCTGTGGAGATGCTCGTCAATAGATATTAATGTGAATGAGTAGGGATTGCCATACAAATGATGCACTAGAGCTAAGAGTAAGTAAAAGATCTTAAAGAAAACTAGTGGGTGTGCATCCAACTTGCTTGCTCACGAAGACCTAAGGAAAATTTGAGGAAGCCTATCATTGGAATATACAAGCCAAGTTATATAATGAAAATTTCCCACTAGCTATATGGTGGTGACAAAACGAGAGACTCTCAATCATGAAGATCATGGTGCTTAATAAGCACAAGTGTGGAAGGATAGTAGCATTGTCCCTTCTCTCTTTTTCTCTCATTTTTTTGTGGGCTCTTTTGGCCTCTTTTTTTTGTGGGCATCTTTGGCCTCTTTTGTATATGGGCTTCACTGGCCTCTTTTATTTCCTCACATGGGACAATGCTCCATCAATGATGATCATCACACTTACAACTCAAAACTTAGAACAATGATGACTCTATATGGAATGCCTTCGGTAGTGTACCGTGACAATGATCTAGCATGGCATAGACATTAATGGAAACATCATGCTAGCTATCTTACGATCATGCAATGGCAGTGTAGAAGTGGTGGCACATGTCATGGTGGTATTTGCATGGCAATATATCTCGGAATGACTTTGAAAAAGCCATAGTAGGTAGGTATGGTGGCTGTTTTGAGGGAGGCTAATGGTGGGTTTTGTGCACCGGCGAAAGTTGCACGACACTAAGAAGATAGTGATGGTGGAAGGCGAAAGTGCATCTAAACCATGGACTCAACATTAGTCATGAAGAACTCATATACTTGTTGCAAAAGTTTTAGTAGTAATCGAAACAAAGCATTCAACGCATACTCCTAGGGGAAGGGTTGGTAGGTATAAACCATCACGCAATCCCGACAGCCACACAAAGGCTGACAATCAATAGACTAATCATGCTCAGACTTCATCACATAGCGGTTCACCATACGTGCATGCTACGGGAATCACTAACTTCAACACAAGTATTTCTAGATCCACAACACCTTACTAGCATAACTTCAATATTGCCACAACCACAACTCAAAACTAATTGAGATGAATCAAACTTCTCTAACTATTCAATGCACATAGAGATGGAAGTTTTCATATCCCTTTGGATAACTACCCCTTTTGAGACTACTTTCATAGCATAGATCAACTACCAAGCCACGCACCGCCGTGCTCTAAAAATATATAAGTGAAGCACATGGAGCAAAATCAACTAGCTCAAAAGATATAAGTGAAGCACATGTGAGCTGAATTGTCTACCAAAGGATATAAGTGAAGCTCGACAAAATCACGGTGAGTGCATGTATCTCTCTCTAGGTGTTCAGCAAGGATGATTGTGACAAAAATAAAAAATAAAAGACTCCTACGATACAGGACGCTCCAAGCAAAACACATAACATGTGGTGAATAAAAATATAGCCCCAAGTAACGTTACCGATGGATTGAAGACGAAAGAGGGGATGCTTTCCCGGGGCATCCCCAAGCTTAGGCTTTTACGGCATCCTTGAATAATCTTGGGGTGCCTTGGGAATCCCCAAGCTTGAGCTCTTGCCACTCTTTATCTTTTTGTTCATAAGAACTTCACCCAAAACTTGAAAACTTCACAACACGAAACTTAAACAGAAACTCGTGATAACATTAGTATAAGAAAGCAAACCACCACTTCCTTAGGTACTGTAGCAAACTTAAATTCTACTTATGTTGATGTTGGGTTACTATATTTTCAATCTTCCATGGCTAATACCCCCCGATACTATCCATAGTTTCATCAAAATAAGCAACCAACACAACAAAAACAGAATCTGTTAACATCAGACCAGTCTGTAGAAATATGTATACTTTGTATACTTCTGGTACTTCAAAAATTCTGAAAAAATACGGCAGTCTGAAGAATTTGCTTAGAAATCAGAAGCAAAAAGAATCAACTCAAAATCTCTTACAGAAAAAGAATGCAAATTCTTTTCGTGAGCAGAAAGTTTCTGTTTTTTTCTAGCATGACCAAACGATCATCCCCGAGACTAATCATAACGGTTTTGCTTGGCACAAACGCAAAAAGAAACACAAAAAACACAATAATAACAGAATTATGAAAGTGTGGAAAACACAAAATAGAAAGAAAAAGGATAGATTCGTTGGGTTGCTTCCGAACAAGCGCTATTGTTTAACGCCCCTTAGGTAGGCAAAAGGTGATGGAATCACGTATAGTCATCTTTGGTGCTCAAACCATAAGTAGCGTGATCATTTATCATCTTTATTGGATGACTCACCACTAGCTCTAGGAACAAAAACAGACTTGATGGTCTTTTTGAGAGTGAGATTTGGAGTATTTTGCACAACGGCAAAAGCGGAACCCAAGTTGGTTATGACATCTTCTAGTTTGCCAATTCTAGAGGAATCATTAACTATATGTTCCTTCTCCCTTAAGTTTTTCAAGACCATTCCCACTTTGGATCCGCACTGAGTAATTTGATTGTGGATCTTTATGTCCAAACCCTCAATAAGTTCAATTGTGGCAATTTTGTTTTCAATAGCGTCAAGCCTTTGCGTCACGTGTTCCAAGGTCAAGGTAGTCCCATTAACCATGAGCGGGGGTGAGCCTACCAAATTCATGATAGCTCCATAGGAGTCAACAGTATGGCTCCCCAAAAAATTTCCGCCTACAATGGCATCAAGAATATACCTATTCCAAGGAGAGATTCCAACATAAAAACTGCGAAGAAGAACGGTAGTGGATTGCTTACGAGTAGATCTACTTTGAGCATTGCAAATCCTGTACCAAGCGTCCTTTAAACTTTCTTCCTCAATCTGCTTGAAATTGAGAACTTCGTTCTCAGGGGTATCATTTGGAGTGGTGGGTCTAGCCATTGATGGACTATCCCACACACAAACGAGCAGGAAGTAGGCAGGCAAAAGAGAACGACAAAAGAAAACGGCAAAAAGGCAAAAGGAAACGACAAAGGAGAAAGGCAAATGAAAACGACAAATGTGAAGTGGGGGAGAGGAAAACGAGAGGCGACTGGCAAAGAAGGTAAATGCAAGAGATGAGTTTGTGACACCTACTTGGACAGATCTCTCCTTCCCCGGCAACGGTGCCAGAAATACTTCTGCTCTGCAACAAAAGACCTTCCAACGGCGCCAGAAACAAGCGTGTTGACGGGAGACTATTTACTCCTCAGCAACGGCACCAGGAATCCTTCTGCTACGGCTACGCCTTTAGGGACTTCCTTGGTAATATGCAAAGGATTCCCCCGTGGCCTTGGAGCCTTGCGTTGGTGTTCCCTCGAAGCAGAAAGGGTGATGTAGCACAGCGGCGGTAAGTATTTCCCTCAGTTTTGAGAACCAAGGTATCAATCCAGTGAAGGATTGTCACAAGTACTTGCACAAACACAAAGAGCTTGCACCCAAAGCTATGAAGGGGTTGTCAATCCCTTATAGATTGTTTGACAAGTGAGAACTGAAAGCAAAAAGAAACAAAGCAAAGTAAAAGCGAAAGCAGAAACTATAGTTGTGAATAGACCCCGGGGCTGTAGTGTTCACTAGTAGCTTCTCTCATGAAAGCAAGTAGACGGTGGGTGAACGAATTACTGTCGAGCAATTGATAGAACCGCGCAAAGTTGTGACGCTATCTAAGGCAATGATTATATCTATAGGCATCACGTCCAAAACAAGTAGACCGATACTTTCTACATCTACTACTATTACTCCACACGTCGATCGCTATCCAGCATGCATCTAGTGTATTAAGTTCATGAGAACAGAGTAACACCTTAAGCAAGATGACATGATGTATATGGACATTCTCATATCTATGATAAAAGCTCATCTCGTTACCCTTGATGGCAACAACATGATGCGTGCCTTGCTGCCCCTTCTGTCATTGGGAAAGGTCACCACACGGTATGAACCCAAAACCAAGCACTTCTCCCATTGCAAGAATCATAGATCTAGTTGGCCAAACAAAACCCAAAACTGGGGGAGACTTACAAGGATATAAAATCATGCATATAAGAAATCAACAGAGACTCAAATATAATTCATAGATAATCTGATCACAAATGCGTAATTCATGGATCTCGACAAACACACCGCCAAAGAGGATTACATCGGATAGGTCTCCATGAAGATCATGGAGAACTTCGTATTGAAGATCCAAGAGAGAGAAGAAGTCATCTAGCTACTAACTACGGACCCGTAGGTCTGAAGTGAACTACTCACGAGTCATTGGAGAGGCGATGATGTTGATGTAGAAGCCCTCCAACTCCAAAGTCCCCTCCGGCAGGGCACCGGGAAGGGTCTCCAGATGAGATCTCACGGAAACGGAAGCTTGCGGCGGCGGAAAAGTGTTTTCGTGGATGCCCTTATATTTTTCTGGAATTTTGGGAATATATAGGCGAAGGAGCTAGGTCAGGGGGGCGCCAGGGAGGCCACAAGCCCGGTAGCCGCCGCCCCCTGGTGGCGGCTACGGGGCTTGTGGGCCCTCTGTGGCTCTCCTGCCTTGGCCCTCAAGTCCCCTGATCTTCTTCCGTTCTGGAAATAATTATTTCGAGGATTTAATTCCTTTGGACTCCGTTCCAAAATCAGATCTGAAAAGAGTCAAAAACACAGAAAAAACAGGAACTGGCACTTGGCACTGAATTAATAAGTTAGTCCAAAAAAAAGATATAAAAGGTACATAAAACATCCAAAGTTGACAAGATAAGAGCATGAAACCATAAAAAATTGTAGATACGTTTGAGACGTATCAGCCCCTTCCGGTGAACCCCCGGAACCCATTCGTCATTCCTAGTACTTTACCAGTAATGCCCGAAACATTTCCGAAACCCGTATACCTCCTTCATATATATCAATCTTCGTTTCCGAACCATTCTGGAACTCCTCGTGACGTCCGGATCACATCCGGGACTCCGAACAGCATTCGGTCACCAATATACATAACTCAACTATACTAAAACGTCACCGAACCTTAAGTGTGCACACCCCGCGGGTTCGAGAACTATGCAGACATGACTGAGACACTCTCCGTTCAATAACTAATAGCACGACCTGGTTGCCCATTGTGACATCCTTAGCTTTTGCTACAGTAAGCATTGTAATTAAGCTACAGTGATGACCATGATCAGCAACAAATCATTTTGCCAAATTAGATATGATCAAGTTGAAATTCATATCTCATTTCAAATTCCACTTCAAAAGCCACTTGAATTTTATTGTGATAAATTAAATCCTCAAACAGCCTCTGAAAAATGTTGCACAATTGTTGAAATTCTTAAAACCAGTATTGTTAAGGAAAACAACATCACCAAACATATGGTGGACCCCCACCTTTAATAACAACACCAATTTACATTTAAAAGTGTTCTTCAATGCCTTTGGATAAATCAAACAGTTTCCAAAAATGTCCAAAGTGTATTTGGCCATGTGGAATATTGCAAAGTATTTTATGGACCAAGTGGCACATTTTTGCTCAAGATAATTATTGCAAAAATAATATTATTAATAAATGAAACTAAAAATAAAATAAAACAGAAAACCGAAAAAGAAAAGAAAAGAAAAACACCCCTATCCAACTGGGCCAACCGGCCCAGCCGGCGAGCCCAGCCACCACAACCGGCCCACCGGCCCATTTTACCCCCTAGGGTATATAACTACCCCCCAAACCCTAATACCCCAGCCCACACCCCCACTTTCCTCCCATCCCTTAGCCCCCACGAAACCCCCACCAACCCCTCGCTCAGCCCTCCCTCTCACTCCAATCCACTCTGGACCGGAGCATGGAGGTCGACCCGCCGTCCGCCTCATCTCCGTCGCCGGCGCTCGTCCTCGGCGGACCTTCTCAGCTCCTCCTCGCCTCAGCCTGCTCACGCCTCGCACCGCCCCATCAGCTGTGCCACCTCGCCTCTCCATCGCCTGCACCGCCCGATGGAGCTCGTCGTCCGCCTCATCGGACTGCCTCCTCCTCGCCGCCGGCCACCTCGCCCCCCGAGCCTCTGCTTCCACTTCACCGGAAATGAGCACCGCACCTCTCCTCCTCTCCCTCTAGTCCGGTGTCCGACCCCCCTTCCCTATGGCTGGTGCCCCTGGCCATGCCCAGCCCCTGTTCGCCGACGTACGCACCCGGTGTCGCTGCGCCCCCTCCTGATGTCCACACCGCGCCCCATAACCCTCCCCGGCAAGCCCCGCGCCGCTGTCGCCTACCGCTGCCCGTGCGGCCTACATGCCGTGGCCACGGGCGCCCCACCACGGCCAACCTCCGTCGCCGGCTCGCTCGAGCCCCCCCGCATCGGGGCCTGTCTCCCCTCTCCTGGCCAATTTGGTTAGTGGGGGGCTAACCACCCCCACTAACCCCCTCGCCCATTGCCATATGGGGCCACCTTCCCCCTACTCTCTATGGCACAGGGGCCCATGCCCCATAAACATTTTGTTAATGAAAATGGGAATAAAAAATAAAAATAAAAATGTTAAATAGACAATTAGTTATTTAAATAATTAATTAATTGCTAAGTATAATTAGAGTTAATTAAGTTAATTACTTAACCAACTATTAATTAAAACTATCAAATAATTATGTTAATTAATTAGTTAACTTAATTAAGCCTAATTATGATATTTAATTAATATGTTAATTAATTAACCTGATTAGTATTAATTAAACCTTAATTAATAACTGTGTCAATGACACGTAGGACCCACTGGTCACTTTGACCAGTCAACACAACTGTTGACTGATGATGTCATGCTGACCTTTTGTTGATGTCATAATTGCATATATTGAATTAAATTAATCTATTTTAATTTCTGAATATTGAATCAAACTTTAAAAATTAATATTAGTTAAACTGTAAGTCAGATGGAAATATTTTGAACATAAAATTTAATTAGCACAACGAGACGAACCTGGATACGCCATCCGTTCGTGTGTTACGCGTCCCTAGCATAGCAAACGTGGAACTTTTCCATCGTTTTCGTCTGACCGGTAGTAGCCAGAGACCCGGGAAATATCATCTGATATTTTCTCGATCCGTCTATGACCGATGATACTGCGTCAGCTCATGCATAGCCCTGCATATTGCCATGTCATGCTTAGTGATTGCATCTGTGTTTATATTTATTGTTTCTCCCCCCGCCCCTCTTCTGACCGGTAGACCGCGAGACTGACGCTGCTGTCGGGTATGACTACCCTCCTGACGACTAGCCCTTTGTCGCAGAGCAACAAGGCAAGCAGACCCCCCTTGATCATCCTTATATCGCCTATTCTTTCTCCCTCATGCTTACATTAAAATTTTGTTACTGTTGTAGTTAGCTCCTATATCTGATGCAAAGCCTAATTTTGATGAACCGCTACTTTCCAGTACTGCACCTTTAAACTGCTTAGTATAGGTGGATTAGTCATCCCCTCTGACCCTTAGTCCAGTTGCCCCGCTTTATCATCAATTCTCGATCCCTGATCGACGAGCCAAGACCCGACACAACACTTACACCCTCCTTTAGTTGTACGACGCTGCAGATCTACTATCGGGTACCGAGGGTGACACCTCACGAAGTACTCATGATGATATCTCTGTAGTTCAGCTAGTCGGTCGTGGTTATCGAGGGTGATTCCTCCTTCACCACTCCCGACGATGACTCTGTCGTGCAACCCCTCAAGTGTAAGACCCTCAAGGGTGATTCCTCTAAGTCCACCTTGACGGTTACATTGTTCGGAATCCAACGAGGGTGATACCTCGGATCCCCCTGATGTTACAACCACATAGTTACTTGACCATGTTACTAGGAACATTGTTGAATAAATGTTAGGTGGGTGGATTCCCGCGTGGATGTGATGATGAGTTAATTAAAATGTTAATGGATTTGGGTATTTGATCTGGGTTGGTCGGAGACCTTTTCGCACTAACCGGCTACGCGGGAGAAGTTGTGGGTACTCGACGTCGTGGTATCAGCTGAACCTCTTCAGACGTCAGCAATGGAGCGGCGCGCGCCCGAGTGGTCTGTATTATCACCGTTCTTGTATAAGAGGTGCCAGGATTCCGAGGCCGGGCATGACCCAGGAAATTGTGTTCGGACAGAGTTTATCGAGCGTGACGGGAAACTTGGTGCACCCCTGCAGGGATGAAAATTAACTATTCGGATAGCGATGTCCATGGTTACTGGACGACTTGGAGTTGTGCCCTGATCTTATACAACTACAACTGTTACTTAACTGGAATGTTTGCTCCGGGATTGCTTCCTCGCACGGAGTCGAGGAAGGATCTGTGGGCGTGTCTTTAATTAATATTGCTGCAACAATATGACTATTAATTATGATACCTGTTCTACTCTCGTCTATTGCTGTAAGACCCCCCCTGAAGATGCTAGTCTTCGATAGGACTAGGCCTTCCCTCTCTTTCTCGCGTTGCTGCAGTCAGTCCACATATAAACCCCTTCCTTTGATACTGCTGCATACTTAGCATAGTTCTGATGTCAGTCTTGCGAGTACTTTGGATGAGTACTCACTGTTGCTTTGCTCCTCTTTTTCTCCTTGATCCGTTGCTGCGACCAGATGATGGAGCCGAGGAGATGGCGTATCCCGTCGACGACGACCGCTACCCCGACGGTGCCTACTACGACGTGGAGACCGCTGAAGACCAAGAGTAGTTAGGAGGCTCCTAGGCAGGAGGCCTCGCCTCGTTCCATCGTTGTATCTTTTGTGCTAGCCTTGTCTAAGACACCTCATGTTTAATGTCTGTACTCAGATATTTGTTGCTTCCGCTGACTCGTGTGTTTATCGAGCTTCTGTATTCTAGCCCTCGAGACCCCTGGCTTGTAATATGAAGCTTGTATGTTTTATTTGTGTCTAGAGTTGTGTTGTGATATCTTCTCGTGAGTCCTTGAGCATGGTCGTACGCATTTGCGTGTATGATTAGCATATGATCAAATCGAGGGCGTCACACACATATTGTATCCTACATATTCTGCGAAGATCTTTATCGGTCAAACCACGATGTCAAGGATTCAACCAATCCCGTATATTGTTCCCTTTGCCCACCGATATGTTATGTGCCCCGAGATTCGATCATCGGTATCTCCATACCTAGTTCAATCTCGTTATCGGCAAGTCTTTTTACTCATTTCGTAATACAAGATTTCGTGACTAACTCCTTAGTCACATTGCTTGCAAACTCATTGTGGTGTTGTATTACCAAGTGGGCCCTAGAGATACCTCTCAGTCATACAGAGTGACAAATCCCAGACTCGATTCACGTCAACCCAACAGACACCTTCAGAGATACTTGTAGAGAACCTTTATAGTCACCAGTTACGTTATGACGTTTGATACACACAAGTCATTCCTCCGGCGCTCGGGAGTTGCATGATCTCATGGTCATAGAAACAGATAGTTGACATGTAGAAAACAATAGTAATAAACTGACACGATCATATTCTACGTTCATAGTTTGGGTCTTATCCATCACAACATTCTCCTAATGATGTGATCCCGTAATCAAATGACAACTCATGTCTATGGTTAGGAAAACTTCACCATCTTTGAGCAACGAGCTAGTCCTTAGAGGCTCACTAGGGACAGTGTGTTGTGTATGTATCCACACATTGAGCAAGGAAATATAATAATAACTAATTTATTATTGCCTCTAGGGCACATTTCCAAAATCGTCGTGCTCGCGAGGCCACCGAAGTTGCTATGATGGATGGGGTTGTTCTGAGCCGGTGTCACCGGTGCGGCCATGTGCAAGCGGGAGTGTTGCATGCCAGTGTCGTGTGCAGGCCATCGGAGTTGCTAGCTTCTATGATTGTGGACAAGGGGAAGGAAGATCATGTTGCGTTATGACCTTCATCAATAGCTACAGACTCCCTGGTCGTACGGTATAGGAGGTGGATGTTGTTTTTATTTTGTGCATCCGGATGACGCCTAGCAGCCGCCATAATTCATGGTGCATTGGTGATCCTGCACCCAAAAATAAGATTTGGTTCGTAAGAGCATCTACGACCTCTCGTACGCTCGGAACGCGCCTGATCAGTGACCGAACAGAAGGAAAAATTAACCGGATATTTTGTATCATTTCTATACGTTTGGATTGTCCGCGAACCCTCATATTAAGGATAAAAAGTACAGAAGGATGTGAGGGCTCGTGGACGCGTCCGGTTAGTTCGCTACGTATGACACGATCTCATCTTGGACCACCTTTTTTATTATTTATTCTTTTATTTCTATTCCTTCCTCTTCACCAATTATGTGCAAGGGACCAGACATACCAGGAAGAAAATAAAGAGTGTGGCTCCATGCACGGACAAATAAAGGATACGTCTGGTCACTGATCGGGCGCGTCCACAGAGAGGGTCATATTTGCTATGTTCGGATGTAGATGTTCTAAGAGGCTACGCCAAAACTCGATGCAGTGAGCCAACTAGATTGCCCGAGTGGATAAGTAATAAATATAGTAACAAAAGCAACCATTGAACCAGAGAATAAGATTGCATTATAAGGCCGCAATTAAACACAGAGCAAGTTTAAATTGGCGTAACATGAAACCTATTAGTGCAAAAGTTTCTTAAAGAGCTATAAAAGTCCATAGACCGCCTAATTGACATCACTCATTAAAATCTCTTTGTGCTTATGGCCCCCATATTAGCAACAAAGAATGTGCTAAACTATTGGCAGCACACAAAAGAAAAACAAAGCTAAAAAACTTATTTTGCAATCCATTATCTTTGATATTCTTTTATATTTAGATCATATTATATAGCTATTTCATAGGTTTTATTTACATACCTCGGTCATGTTATTTGTCTAGCCTTCAATCAGAATAGCCTCTTCATCGGTACCGATGATTGTTTGGGCATCAATTAGCACACAATTCTATACAACAAATAACATTCTGAAAAAGTTTCGGACAGAACATGCCTTAGTATAAAGCGAGCTTTTTTCGCGTATAGCCAGCTCATAGCCCAATTAGCACACGGACTGCCCCCTTAATTCAACCCTGACGAGTACAAAAAATGGCCAGGGAGCATTTAGACGGTGCAGTTAGTATTGACCACTACCGCCAAGTCCATAATTCACAAATTGATGAAGTCCACATAATGAAGCTCAAAAGCCGATTACCAAATCTACCTTTTTAGTACACACGCGATGGGCTAATTCGGCCCCACAAACGCCCGTGGACGTGCGTGGGCGCGTCCACGGGCACTAACCGGGCAGACCACATATTTGGCTCTTCACATCTGTGTATCTCATATCAAACACCTTAACTCATATTACACATGCAACATTTAGATACTCTACGTGATCAAACATTGAACAGCAAAATCGGATGCAAAGGAACACAAGATCGGCTGTAAACGGACATCAAACATCACCCAAAAGATCATATCAAGTTCATGAGACATAGTTCTTAAATTTTTAGAACTAAAACGATATAAACAATGTCGGGGGGGGGGGGGGAGATCACCACCTCCTCGTCAGGCCATTGCCCTTTTGGTCATCGGCGCAACTGTAGCCGTCTCTGGCTGGGAGGAGGTTCTTGCTCATCGTCAGAGGAGGAGGTGCATCTGTTGTCGTCTTCATCATCGGAGTCGGGGAGTACGTTGCACCCATTCATCTGACGGACCGCCATGTCTTGCTCGCGCTTCAACTTGGCGACCCGAGCCACGCCTGCTGTTGCCACCTTCGCCTCACGCTCCGAGTGCTCAATAGCAAGCCAGAGAACATTAGCGTTCTTCCGTCGGAGGCGGCGATCATCCGTCTTTGTCGTCATGAGGGACTGGGGATACACCCATGCGAGGAGGCATTCGTCCTCGTCGGGCTTCGTCGACAACACATGACGATGAGCGTGGATTGATCCCCTGCATCCCTCTCTCTTGCCTATTGCCTCTTGCGGCGGGCGGCGGATGCCTTTGATTCGAAGTGCATGTGCGGGCTGGCGGCGCGTCAACTAGTACCCACCGTTTTCCGCATGAAGCAGTGGCCAGTGGGGGAAGGAGATGGCGCAGGTCCTGTGTAGACTATGCCTTCTGGCGTGCGCATTGCACAGACGCGGGAGTTGCGGCAATCCTCCAGATACGGAGTTGCCGCCGGTGTCCACCTTGGGTCACTCCAAGGCAATGCAAAGAGCTAGCTCCTCATCGTAGTCGAAGGCAGATCCGTCGGAGCCGAAGCGGCTGCCGGAGCTCGACAGTGGAGTGAATGGGATTGGAATTGGAGAGGGAGAGGAGAGAATGAAGAGAGAGAGAGTGTGAGCTAGGGTTCAGAGCGAGGTGCACAAAGTGGGGTTTCATGGGACAACGATGGGGGTCGATGATGGGCCTAGTCTGTCATCTATGATGTTGCAGACGCGTTCGAGCGTGACCGGGCCGCCTCCATATCTGTCATCGAGAGAGAGTGTGAGCTAGGGTTCAGAGCGAGCGTGCCGGTTAGTCATGACATTCACGCCCGTTTGAGGCGCATGACTGGGTTGAAAATATTGTTCCTTTACTTTCGCAGCAGCGTTTCGTTCCCACAAGAGGTGAAAGGGAGGCAGAGAATTCCCTCGATTGGCTGTCGGTCAAACCGTGGGCTCCTCCCTTCTCCGGCGGCTACTACGTTAGTAGGAGAGTTGGGAGCTCCAGATTTCTGCCCTCATTCGTCCCTAGATAGTAGGGATAGAGTTTCATGTGTCAGAGTTTCGATGATAGCCGCGACGACATGACGAATAAGTCTTCCTCGACCTCAGCCTCATCACGGTGTCATCCTTGGAAGCGACGACAAGGTCGGTGGAAGGTGATGCATTGGTGTGTTTGCATTTGGTTTAGGTGTGCTTCTCTCCATCTTCTCGGCCCTAAATTTGTTTGTTCTTATTTGGCGGTAGTGTAACAGCCCGAAACCGATGCTCCAGAAGATTCCCCTTTTATTCTGTTGTCGCCGTGTTAATTAACTATTTGTCCCATTCATCATCGCATCACGCGCATCATCCACATTGCATCGGCACTCTGTGGCCGTCATTTTAAAACTTGCATCTGTAATTAGTTGGTAGTTCTCTCTATTTAGCCGTTGACCGTTCTGAGACCAATCACACACGCACGCACCCGCGGCGTCGTTAAAAATCATGTTTTTAAAAGTGTGTACAAAACTTTCTTGGATTGGGTTGAAACTTGGCGTGCGGTCTTATTTTAATATAGGTAGACCGCATGCGAAATTTTGTCTCGATCGGAGTTCGTTTGATACCCGTACGTTAAATATACAACGGCACTATAACCGGTTTAATTGTCGGACGTTTCGCGTGACAGCCCGATACCGACGCTCCAGAGGATTCCTCTTTTATTCCATTGTCGTCGTGCGATTAGATTGTCTGTCGCATTCATCATTGCATCATGCGCATCATCCACATTGCATCGGCATTCCATTGCCACCGGTTTTCAAAATTTGCATCTGTTAGTAGTTGCCAGTTCTTTATGTTTTGATGTTGGCCGTTTTGAGATCAACCACACTCGCACGCGTCCGCGACATCGTTAAAATCTTGTTTTTTAGAAGTGCGTGAAAAATATTCACAAATTGGGTCGAAACTTGGCGTGCGGTCTTAATATAGTGTAGGTAGGCCTCCTGCAAAATTTCGTCGCAATCGGAGTCCGTCTGATACCCGAACGGTCGACCGTAGCGGCACCGTCATCGGTTTATCGTCGGACGTTTTTCGGTGTTTTAAAATCTCGTTACCGGGCCACAAACCTCCCTCTCTTCTTAGACCACCACCACTCTACACAACCATTAAACCCACCTAGTCCTAGAGCATAGCCGAGACCGTTCGATTGCGATCCTACGGTTGAAATTGGACTTAAAACCCTAACCCTAACCCCTGTCTATAAAAAGACATCTAGTTCTGGCCTCTCCTCGTTTTATGTGCATGTCCAAAGCCTAGCAGCCGCTAGCTCCCTCCCACCAGCCGCCTCTAGCCCTCTGAGTCTGCACCAGGCCCTCCCGGGCCCACCCCGCAGATCGCCCTGCAGCCGCCCCTTCTAGCCGGCGCCCCAGCTCCGGCTCGTGCAGAGGATGGGAGACGAAGCTCCCTGGCCGCCCCTCTGTGCCTCGTAGTTGCCTCCCTCAGCCGCAGCCTCGGCCACCAGCCGCTGCCCCGCCATCGCCCGACAGGAGGGCCAGCGCCTCCCTGATGTGGGTGGATCCAGATCACGAGCCTCCCCGGGCGCATCGCCCAGTCGCCATCTCCATCGCCACCCACCGCCTCGCGTTGGGATCCAGATCGGCATCCCGAGTTCCCCCGTTGGCCACCGCGTGGGACCCCGAGCCGGCCCAGCCAGCACCACAGCTGGCCTCCTCCTCGCCTCCCTGACGGCCCATCCATCGCTCGAGTCAGCCCAGCTCCCGCGGCCAACTCTGCCTCCCTCCTCTCGAGGCCGGCCCATGTGGCCGCGAGGTGAGCTCCACCCTGACCCCTCCTCCACTATCTTGTGCCATGCACATAGAGTAGTTATGTTGCGCCCTATGCACTATTTAGTTTTGGTCCATGTAGTTCTTTTTAACATCCGCGATTTTATCTTTTAACAGAGGAATTTCAGAAAAACACATATTTCTAAAACGCACGTAGTTTTTAAACCGTGCGTTGGATCGGATTAAGTTTTATATGTAGAAAGTGTAGAATTTCATGTAGAGTAATATTTTCCAACTCTCATGCATATTTAGAACTTTTAGTTGTGCTGTTTGCATTGGTTTGCGTGACAACGTGTTAAAAACGGTTTAGGTCATAATTAATTAACCGTAGCTCTGTTGGAGAAGAGCCATACATGCAAATGGATAAGAACGACGTGTAGTTTCACGAGAAACACTTTGTTTTTCCATTTAACAAACAGAAAATGTGTTTAGGATAAATCTGGACAGATTTAGAAGTTAACGCATGGGGTCGCTTCGGAAATGCTATATGTCGTTTTCGGCCTCATTTAAAATGCCTAGATAGGTAGTTTAATTTGTGCTTCACCCTTGCCATATGTAACAACATTTAATATTGCCATGTACCTTAACGGGAGTGAGCTAAATAATTAAACGTTGAGTTTCGTCAATATGCAACTCGTTGCATATTGAGCTTCACTTAATGTGTAGTGTTTGATTGTGTGAATTGCCATGTCATGCCTTGCATATTTGAAACTGATCATGCATCATATGTGTTGTGCATCATATCGTGCATGTGCCGTGGTGAATATCGTGTGTTGATTATTTTCCGATTTGCTTCTTCTCAATAGAGTTCCGCAATCCTGTCGGGATGTGAGGATCCATTGACTACGTCGGTTCGTCTGCTTCACGGAGTCATTCTTCATCCAAGCGGGATCTCAGGCAAGAAGAACATTTCCCCATATATCATTACTATCATTGCCATGCTAGTTGTTTCGTTTCTATCGTTATGTCTCGCTGCCTACCACCTGTTAAATATTAGCCTCCCAACATTGCCATGAAAACCTTCAACCTTTCTACAACCTAGCAAACCACTGATTGGCTATGTTACCACTTGCTTAACCATTGGATAGCGTTGCTAGTTGTAGGTGCAGTTGCTTCCATGTGCAAACATTGGTTCCTTGTTATATCATCATATTATTGCTAATTAATTTAATGCACCTATATACTTGGTAAAAGGTGGAAGGCTCGACCTCTCTAGCATGGTGTTTTGTTCCACCTTTGCCGCCTTAGTTTCGGCTACCGGTGTTATGTTCCATAAATGAGCGCTCCTAACATGTTTGCGGTTGTTATGGGGACCCTCTAGATTCTCGTTTTGGAATAAAACTCGTATGGCAAGGCCCAACATTGGTACTATATTTAACCAACATAATAATTCTGTTAATACTGAAAACATAGGGCGACATGAACAAAATACAGGGGGGCTGATAACCCACAAGTATAGGGGATCAATTGTAGCCTTTCTCGATAAGTAAGAGTGTCGAACCCAACAAGGAGCTAAAGGTAGGAAAAATATTCCCTCAAGTTCTATCGACCACCGATACAACTCTACGCACACTTTACGTTCGCTTTACCTAGAACAAGTATGAAACTAGAACTACTTTGTAGGAGTGATAGGATAGGCTTGCAAGAAATTAAAGAACACGTAAATAAAATTAGGGGCTGGTTTGATAAAGAAACAACTACGAGTGTCTAACGAGTGTGGAAAAGTGGTGGTAGGAGTTGCGGAATTGTCCCTAAGCAATTGACTACGTTACTAGATCGATAGCAAGTATCATGTGGGAGAGGCCTCTGCTAGCATGTCATCCCTTACTTGGAATTCTATGCACTTATGATTGGAACTATTAGCAAGTGTCCGCAACTACTAACGTTCATTAAGGTAAAACCCAACCATAGCAATAAGATATATTGGTCCCCCTTCAATCCCATATGCATCAATTTCTATGCTAGGTTTGAAGCTTCTGTCACTCTAGCCTGCCAATACATAGCCTGTAACATCCCAAAGTTATAAATTTTGGAATGTTAATATAATTATTAGATTGATGGTTTGTTTGTTTGCTGAGTGATTGAAACTTGTGTGAAATTTGAAACTTTTTGAAACTTTCGAATGAGAGGGAATAAAATGACTTTCCCCTTCTCCGGTGAATTCAAATTCAATCTTTTAAAAGCAACGAGAGAAGATGACATAACTTCTTAAATTATAAAGAATTTGAACGGAGATATTTGCATTGAATTATTTTGCATTTTCATTTTTTCCTCGCGCGAGAAATGCCCGGAGAAAACTCTCTTGCACGCAAGAGAGAGAGCGGAGGAAAATGACACTCCAAAAGTGCGGGCAATTTTTGAAATGTTGGAGCCAAGAAAACCCAAAGTTCTTTTGCAAAAATAATTGCAAAAAGAAATAAAGCAAATTGGGAATTTTCTGAAAAAAACATTTTTTAAAAGTTTTTATTTTGGCTTTAAAAAAAATGTTATTCGGGTAGAGATTCTTTTTCTGATTTTTTGGTATATAATACCATATATAAATATTTTGATTTTTTTTTTTGCTTTTATATTTTTCCGTTCTGGAAAGATTAGATATTAGGAAAGCCTTTTTTATTTATTTTTCTAACCTAGCCGCGGCCCTGGGCGTATCTTAGCCCAGCCCGAACCCCACTTACCCATGATCAAATCCCCTAAGCCCCAACCGACCCGACCCCCTCTACCCCCTCTCTGTGCCTGCGGGCCCTGCCCGAGCCACCCCTCCACGTCACCTTCCCCTATCTCCCTCCTCCTTCCTTCTTTCTCTGCTGCACCCGCCCGAGCCACACCACGCCGCGATCTCCTTCCCAGTACTCCCTCTCCTCCCGCCGCCCGAAGCCCTCTCCCTCCACGTCACCTTCCCTCTCTTTCCTTTCCCCCCCCCCTCCTTCTTTCTTCTCTGCACCAGAGACCGAAAACGATCCTCCCAGGGAACTCGCGATTCCCTACTGCCTCCTCCCTCTCCTTCCCTAGTACCACCCCCACCTAGCCTATATAAGCCCCCACCCTCGGCCACTCCGTTCCCAACCCTAGTCGCCGCCGCCGCCACGTCCCCTCGCCGCCCGAAGCCTCGCCACTACTGCCGGTGCAAGGCTGCACCTTCGGCCTCGCCCTGGAGGAGCCCCCCGAGCCCCTTCGTTCCACCGCCGCCTCCCTCTCGGAGGAGGACCCCTCCGCCACCTTCCCCGAAGCCCCACCGCCCCGGAGCTACCCTCCTCCCTCGCCGGCCAGCCCTTCCCGCCGGAGTAGCCCAGCCAGCAAGGTATTCTCCCTCTCCCTCTCTGTTCATTCTTCCTTGATTAATAGCCCTTAGATCCCATGCAACGGTGTAGATTAAATCACTAGTACCCCTTCGGTCTAATAAGAAAAACCAGTAGGTTTTTTTGTCACTTATGAATTAACCAGCGAACTTTGCTAGCCTTAGGCCGTTTGCCCGTAGTGTTCCAACAAACACCCCTCTCGGCCAATGGTAGCCTGCCACGTATACCCTCTGTTAGCTACTAGTAGTTTTATTTTTTTTCTGCCTGTTTGCAAAAACAGAAACTTTCTGTTTTGTTTTGGCCACAACGTTTTATCCCTAAGTCCAATGACATTGATTGTTTTTCCAGTAGCTCACAAATTTCCTGTAGTTTTCAAAAACATATAATTTGTCTATGTTTGAAATTTTCAAATATAAGTTAGATCATATTTAGTCTAAACCTTGTTTTGCCTATTTCAGGAGTTTAAAAATAGATTTTAATTTGATTCTTTTTGCTACTGGTCACTAGTGATCTTATGTATCAGTGGTAACAATTTCAGATTTGTTTGAGTATTTTAGCTCACTGTTTCATGTGAAACAATTTCTGTTTACCGCTTTTAGGATTTCGGCTAATTCCTTTTCTACTTTTGTTTTAAAATATTTTCTTATTATTTCAGAAAGATTATTATTCTTTTGTTTATGTTAGTTAACAGTAGTTTTGCAACAAGTTTTTATTTTATGTTTATTTGTTTTCATTAAATCTATTCTAGCTCCGTAGTAACGTGCAATTGTTTTCACCGTTGTTTCAAATCCCGTTTGGGAATGCTTTCAAAAAGTTTTGTGAAAAATACTTTATTTTATCTTAGTTAAACTTATATATTAGTTCCTTGCTATTATTTTCTGTTAGACAAAACTATTTAGTGGTTGATGTAGTAGAAGACTCTTTAGTTCTATTTGAAGTTTCTTGCGGTTTCTCATTCGCTCTCTCTTTTGTTTTGATTGCTAGAATGATTGCTAGTATGAGTGCTTATGTGAATGATTTGTTTGTTATATAGATTTCATCGGAGAGTGACGAGTAGTCTATCAAGTTATTTTCTTGAGAAATTCTTCTTCGTCAACATCACAGGCAAGTCACTTTGATCATACTATCACCCATGTTTTATGCATTGTAGTTCTACCATCCTATGCCCAATTGCATGCTACCTAGGTACTTGGAAACTTTAGTATAAGTTGTAGTATCATGTGGTAGGAACACAACAACCCCGACACTTGGCCCCGGGACGACAATTTCTTAATGCTATGCTTGAGTAGACGGGTTATCGGTTGAGTGTATACCACGAGTGATGCGAGGTTGATTAAATAATCAAGACCGGTTAAGACAAGATTTTCAAGACCTCGGACGCAATGCAACACTGGGTGAAGGACAGTTGATCGGCTCCCTGGAAAACCCAGTGGATGCCTGGGATGCTGGAGAGGCCATGTCATCCTGCGGAAAGCTTCACCCAGGCTCGAAGAGACGGACGGAGACTTCAAGACTCAAGGCTTACCTGCACAGCCACAAGTCATTATGGGCTCTGGCTTGGTTGGACAACGCGGCGACTCTGGACAGGCGGTGCTAGCAGATGTAGACGAACGGTAGGAATGGATGGGCACCGACAGGGATTCAGAGGGACCCGTTGAAAGACCATGTTTTGATCATCCAGTCTTCAAACACCCTGAAGTGCGAGGACAAACCCGGAGGCGATCAAATCTTGTGGGGAACGTGTGCAAAACTCTGCAGAGTACCCAACCTAATCGATTAGCCGTGTCCACGGTCATGGACAACTTGAGCCGAAGGCATTGAATTTCCCTTAAACTCTCGACACAACTTAATAATGATGTGGGTGTTAACAACTATTCGGGTACGAGAACTGGTTGGCGGAACCATCTCATTAACAACAAACATTGTAGTAATATTTTGCTTTCAACCCTCTTGTTGTAGGATAAAACTGGCTTTATGCAAAACTTAGCTCCACCGGCCAAATATGCATGTAGAGATAGTTGATGATTATTTTACTCCTCTCTTTGATGACTTGCCGACATATTCAATATGCTGACCTACACGGCTGCAACGTCTTATGTTGCAGATATTTTTCTTCGACGAGTAAGAGTACGATTCAGGGTTACGGTCTACACTCAACTTGCCGTTGGTGTTTATTGGGACTCCACTCCCTTGACTGCTTCCGCTGAAATAATTAAGGTATATATCAGTTTTACGCTATTTACATGTGATTGCACTTTTATATATACATTGATGTACTGATGTACTTTGTGTGCCAGCATACTGATCCAGGGATGTCACAGAAACACAGAGGCTTGACTCGTCTTGAGTCGGGTCGCTACATAGTCCTATCAACATACAACTAACCCTATGGTGTGATCCACATGCGCGATCATATGATGGACACCAAAGGACAACAACATAACCACAAGCAAATTAAACCAATCATAGCGATTCATCAATCACCGATAGGACAACGATAATCTACTCAGACATCACAGGATAGCAACACATCGTTGGATAATAATATGTAGCATAAAGCACCATGTTCAAGTAGAGGGTACATCGGGTTGCGGGAGAGTGAACCGCTGAATACAAATGGGGGAAGATGATGGAGATGTTGGTGAAGATGACGGAGGTGTTGGTGTAGATCGCCGTCACACGATGATGTCCCAGGCGGCGTTCCGGCGCCGCCGGGAGAGAGGGGGAGAGAGCCCCCCTCCTTCTTCTTCTTCCTTGACCTCCTCCCTATATGGGAGAAGGGTTTCCCCTCTGCTCCATGGTCTCCATGGCGACGGAGGGGCGAGAGCCCCTCCGAGATTGGATCTCTCTCTTTGTGTCCTTCTGTTTCTGCGCTCCCAGATTCTGCGTTTCACCGTTTCTTAAATTTCCGGAGATCCGTAACTCCGATTGGGCTGAAATTTTAACAAGATTTTCTTCCGGATATTATCTTTCTTGCGGTGAAAGAAGGACTTGAACTGCCTTAAGGAGTGGCCACAAGCCCCCCTGCCGCAGGCCCACCCCCTAGCCGCGGCGACAGGGCTTGTGGGCACTCCGTGCATCGCCTCGCGTTGATTCTTCTTCCCAAAAATCATAAATATTCGGGAAAAAATCCCCGTAAGTTTTTATTACGTTTGGACTTCGTTTGGTATGGATATTCTGTGAAACAAAAAACATGCAACAAACAGGAACTGGCACTGGGCACTGGATCAATATGTTAGTCCTAAAAATAGTATAAAAAGTTGCCAAAAGTATATGAAAGTTGTAGAATATTGGCATGAAACAATCAAAAAATATATATACGACGAAGACGTATCAGCATCCCCAAGCTTAATTCCTGCTTGTCCTCGAGTAGGTAAATGATAAAAAAGATAATTTTTGATGTGGAATGCTACCTAGCATAATCTTGATCATATAATCTAATCATGGCATAAATACTAAAACACGAGTGATTTGAAGCAATAGTCTATCATTTGACATAAAGACAATAATATTTCAAGCATACTAACAAAGCAATCATGTCTTCTCATAATATCATGGCCAAAGAAAGTTATCCCTACAAAATCATATAGTCTGACTATGCTCTATCTTCCCCACACAACGTATTTAAATCATGCACAACCCCGGTTTTAGCCAAGCAATTGTTTCATACTTTAGTGTTCTCAAACCTTTTCAACTTTCACGCAATACATGAGCGTGAGCCATGGACATAGCACTATAGGTGGAATAGAATATGGTGGTCGTGGAGAAGACAAAAAAGGAGGAGATAGTCTCACATAAACTAGGCGTATCAACGGGCTATGGAGATGCCCATCAATAGATATCAATGTGAGTGAGTAGGGATTGCCACGCAACGGATGCACTAGAGCTTATAAGTGTATGAAAGCTCACAAAACAAACTAGTGGGTGTGCACCCAACTTGCTTGCTCACGAAGACCTAGGGCAATTTTGAGTAAGCCCATCATTGGAATATACAAGCCAAGTTATATAATGAAAATTTCCCACTAGTATATGGAAGTGACAACATAGGAGACTCTCTGTCATGAAGATCATAGTGCTATTTGAAGCACAAGTGTGGAAAGAGGATAGTAGCAATTGTCCCTTCTCTCCTTTTTGTCTTTTTTTGTGGGCTCTTTGGCCTCTTATATATATATATATATATATTATTTTGGTGGGCATCTTTGGCCTCTTTTTTGTAAATGGGCTTCGATGGCCTCTTTTATTTCCTCACATGGGACAATGCTCTATTAATAATGATCATCACACTTACAACTCAATACTTAGAGCAATGATGACTCTATATGAAATGCCTTAGGTAGTGTACCGTGACAATGATCTAGCATAGCAATGACATAAAAAATGGACAAGCCATGGAAACATCATGCTAGCTATCTTACGATCATGCAATGGCAATATGGAAGTGGTGGCACATCTCATGAGACCGAATGGTGGTAGTTGCATGGCAATATATCTCGGAATGGCGATGAAAATGCCATAATAGGTAGGTATGGTGGCTGTTTTGAGGGAGGCTATATGGTGGGTGTAATGCACCGGCGAAAGTTGCGCGGTACTAGAGAGGCTAGCAATGGTGGAAGGGTGAGAGTGCGTATAATCCACAGACTCAACATTAGTCATAAAGAATTCACATACTTATTGCAAAAGTCTATTAGTCATCGAAACAAGGTACTACACGCATGCTCCTAGGGGAAAGGTTGGTAGGAGTTAACCATCGCGCGATCCCGACCTCCACACAAAGGATGACAATCAATAAATAAATCATGCTCCGACTTCATCACATAACGGTTCACCGTACGTGCATGCTACGGGAATCACCTTAACACAAGTATTTCTAAAAATACACAATTACTCACTAGCATGACTCTAATATCACATATTCATGTCGCAAAACTGTTGCAAGGAATCAAACATATCATATTCAGTGATCTACAAGTTTTATGTAGGATTTCATGACTAACCATGTGAATGACCAACTCTTGTTAACTCTCTAAATAGGTATAAGTGAATCATGAGAGTTTAATTCTTTCTACAAAAGATATGCCCCGCTCTAACAAATATAAGTGAAGCCAAAGAGCATTCTACAAATGGCGGTTTTCTATGTGTAGGGAAACAGGCAATCCAAACTTCAAAAGATATAAGTGAAGCACAAGAAGCATTCTATAAAGCCAACCAAGGACTATCTCATACCACAATGGTGCACAAAAGAAAAAGGAAAAATAAACACAAAAGACGCTCCAAGCATTTGCACATATCATGTGCCGAATTAAAATATAGCTCCGAGTAAAATTATCGATAGATTGTAGACGAAAGAGGGGGTGCCTTTCGGGGCATCCCCAAGCTTAGACGCTTGAGTCTTCCTTGAATATTACCTTGGGGTGCCTCGGGCATCCCCAAGCTTAGGCTCTTGCCTCTCCTTATTCCTTCATCCATCATGCTCTCACCCAAAACTTGAAAACTTCAATCACACAAAACTCAACAAAACTTCGTGAGATCCGTTAGTATAATAAAATAAATCACCACTTCAAGTACTGTTGTGAACTCATTACAAATTCATATTAGCATTATATATACTATAATCCAACTTCACCATGGTTCATACCCCCGATACTACCCATAGATTCATCAAAATAAGAGAACAATGCATAGAAAACAGGATCTGTCAAAACAGAACAGTCCGTAGAAATCTGTATATTCCGTATACTTCTTTTATCTCAAAAAATCTGAAAAATTTCGAACGTCTGGAAAATTTGCATATAAATCAGCAGAAGAAAGAATCAACTCAAAAGCTCTTCCAGAATAAAAATGAAAATTAATTTTGTGAGCAAAAAGTTTCTGTCTTTTCTCAGCGTGATCAAACAACTATCACCCAAACTAATCGTAAAGGCTTTACTTGGCACATTATTTTTAAAAAACAAAGGAGTTGTACAAGGGGATAATTATTTTTGTGAGAAACTTCCATGAAAAATTCTACGTTGTTTCCATGAGCATGAACACAAGTGTTCAAGGACGACCCTCACTTCCGCAATGCATCACCTTTCAATCGCTTCTCTTTTTGAAAAAGTTTTAAGTTCCCCTCTATATTTTTGTTTGTTTTTAAACTAAATAAAAGCACTCAACAGAAATAAATGACTCTCTAAAACTTCCGGGTTGTCTCCCAGGCAGCGCTTTCTTTAAAACCATTAAGCTAGGCATAAAGTGCTCAAGTAATGGATCCACCCGGATCCCAAGGTATATCAAAGCCAATTTTAATTAGCAATGATTTGAAATTTAGTAGTGAGCACAAGGTAACATATATCATGCAATGACGAATTATAACTCTCTTCCTATGCATTGGCATGTCATAAAAGAACAATTCATGCACACCAAGTAAAGGCCAATACATAGCATCAACAGTTTCTTGCAATTTTATCGTATTGGAAACATAGAGAGGTGGAGATGTAGTTCCTCTCTCATAATAATTGCAAGTAGGAGCAGCAATCACATGCATATTATATTCATCAAAATCATCATGTGTAACATAAGGTACTATAGCTAGCTCATCTTCATAAGCATCATTCATATTGGCAACATGGCCACAAGCATAGCATGCATCAAGTTCATCAAAAAGGGATATTTCAAACGAATCCAAGGGATCATAGCATTCATCCTTCGGTAAGAACGAAGGGAAATTAAACAATGTATGAGTTGAAGAGTTACTCTCATTAGAAGGTGGGCACGGGTAGCTAGTCCGCTCTTCCTCCTTTTGTTCTTCGCTCTCCTCGTCATCTTTTTCATCTAATGAGCTCACAGTTTCATCATTTTCTTCTTCCATAGTTTTCTGCAAAATATTAGTCTCTTCTTGGGTAGCGGAGAATTTCTCCTTAAATCGTTCAATATGGGCATTATATTCATAATTAGTATAACAATAATGAAGCATAGACAAATTTTCAGATCGGTAAGGAGCATCATCATTATCATCACACCTTTTAAACAGAGCCTCAATTTCATAAGCACCCATAAAAGCAACAAACTCTTCTATTTGATCCACATCGTAGTAATCATATATGCCATTAGCATAAGAAGCCAAGGTTCTATGATCATTAAATTCACAAGAAAAGGGAAGGTGTGGAGCCTTCATCCTAGAGCAACAAGTAACACCATATCTCTTGCATAGTTCCCAAGCATACCATTTCAACAAATGGATTTGATCCCATAAAAGTTTCCCTTTTTGAGTCAAGCGATAATCCCTAAAGTATTCACGTTGATCCAACATGTATCCCATTATATAATTGAATGGGGCTTTCTCACGATTATTAAAGAAGTGCATAATATTTTCCACATAACGAGCCTCGAGGGTTTTAGGAGGTTCCCCATCACCATGAGTAGCAAGTACACCTAATTTTTTTTGGTATTTCGTGTTCCATATCCATAACTAAAGATAGAGAACAACTTAGAACAACAAATAAATATACTTAGTGATAAAGCAAACAAGGACACACGAGGATATTCACCCCACACTATTGCTCCCCGGCAACGGCGCCAGAAAAAGGCCTTGATAACCCACAAGTATAGGGGATCAATTGTAGCCTTTCTCGATAAGTAAGAGTGTCGAACCGAACGAGGAGCTAAAGGTAGGACAAATATTCCCTCAAGTTCTATCGACCATCGATACAACTCTACGCACACTTTACGTTCGCTTTACCTAGAACAAGTATGAAACTAGAAGTACTTTGTAGGAGTGATAGGATAGGCTTGCAAGAAAGTAAAGAACACGTAAATAAAACTAGGGGCTGGTTAGATAAAGAAACAACTACGAGTGTCTAACGAGTGTGGAAAAGTGTTGGTAGGAGTTGCGGAATTGTCCCTAAGCAATTGACTACGTTACTAGATCGATAACAAGTATCATGTGGGAGAGGCCTCTGCTAGCATGTCATCCCTTACTTGGAATTCTATGCACTTATGATTGAAACTATTAGCAAGCATCCGCAACTACTAACGTTCATTAAGGTAAAAGCCAACCATAGCAATAAGATATATTGGTCCCCCTTTAATCCCATATGCATCAATTTCTATGCTAGGTTTGAAGCTTCTGTCACTCTAGCCAATACATAGTCCTATCAACATACAACTAACCGTATGGTGTGATCCACGCGTGCGATCATATGATGGGCACCAAAGGACAGCAACATAACCACAAGCAAATTAAACCAATCATAGTGATTCATCAATCACCGATAGGACAACGATAATCTACTCAGACATCATAGGATAACAACACATCATTGGATAATAATATGTAGCAAAAGCACCATGTTCAAGTAGAGGGTACAACGGGTTGCGGGAGAGTGAACCGCTGAATATAGATGGGGGAAGATGATGGAGATGTTGGTGAAGATGACGGAGGTGTTGGTGTAGATCGCCGTCACACGATGATGTCCCGGGCGGCGTTCCGACGCCGCTGGGAGATAGGGGCAGAGAGCACCCTCCTTCTTCTTCTTCCTTGACCTCCTCCCTAGATGGGAGAAGGGTTTACCCTTTGGTACATGGTCTCCAGGGCGGTGGAGGGGCGAGAGCCCCTCCGGGATTGGATCTCTCTCTCTGTCCTTCTGTTTCTGCGCTCCCAGATTCTGCGTTTCACCGTTTCTTAAATTCCTGGATCCGTAACCCCGATTGGGCTGAAATTTTAACACGATTTTCTTCTGGATATTATCTTTCCTGCGGCGAAAGAAGGGTTCCAACCAGCTTAAGGAGTGGCCACAAGCCCCCGTGCCGCGGGCCCACCCCCTGGCCACGGCGACAGGGCTTGTGGGCACTCCGTGCATCGCCTCGCGTTGATTCTTCTTCCCAAAAATCATAAATATTCAAAAAAAAATCCTCGTAAGTTTTTATTACGTTTGGACTTCGTTTGGTATGGATATTATGCGAAACAAAAAACATGCAACAAACAGGAACTAGCACTGGGCACTGGATCAATATGTTAGTCCCATAAATAGTATAAAAAGTTGCCAAAAGTGTATGAAAGTTGTAGAATATTGGCATGAAACAATCAAAAATTATATATACGACGGAGACGTATCAGGGGCCAGTGCTGATGGTGTTGGTCCCAAACAGAGCAGCTTACTAACGCTAACCGAGGCAACTCGGCATCTGGCGTGGTAACCATCGCTCATCCGTCGTGTCCTGAGAACGAGATATGCGGCTCCTATGGGGATCGTCGACACGCCAGGTGGCCTTGCTCGACTTGTTTTACCTTTCTCGAGCGTCTTGTGCGAGAGATTCTGAGGATGCTTTGGGTTATCTCGAGGTTGAGGTTTTCCAATAGGAACCCAAGGAGATCACGGGTTTCCCTGATCGAGGTCATTCCATCGCAGCGTGTGGTAGTTTGTGATGGACTAGTTGGAGCACCCCTGGAGGGTTAAACCTTTTAGAAAGTCGTTCCCGCAGTTATGTGGAAACGTGGAAACTTTGTTTAACATCCAGTTCTAGATAACTTGAAGTTAACTTAACTAAAATTTGCCAACTGAGTGTGTAACTATGACTGTCTCTTTCCTAAGCTCCTTCTCCGATGGAGGACACGGTAAGGTTATGTCTGACGTAAGTCGGTGTTCAGGATCATTCATTTGATCATCAGTAGTTCACGTCCGCACCATCCCCCTATTTTTCTTATACTTGTAAGTTAGTCACCGCAGATAAATGCTTAGTCGCTTGTTGGAGCCTCACCACTTAACCATACCTTACCCATTAAGCTTTGCTAGTCTTGATCCCTTTGGAAATGAGATTGTTGAGTCCCCTGTGGCTCACAGATTACTACAACACCAGTTGTAGGTACAGGTAAAGAGTTACTTTGACACGAGCGCGTTGATTATTCATTTGAAGTTTCTTCTTCTTCATCGATCTATGATGGGTTCCAGGCCGGCAGCCTGGGATAGCAAGGATGGACATCGTTCTTTTATCATTTGTTTTCGTCCGTAACCGGACCCTGCTCTTCTTCATGATGATTGTATGTTTTTGTATTGATGTGACTCTGATGTAGCTTGCAGCGAGTGTAAACCAATTCCATATACTCATCTATTATGTACATGTACTTGTAACGATATCCATTCTTGCGAAACGATGAGACGCGCTTCTATCCCAGTCGAGGCCCTCGCGCCAAAATAAGGATATGATTGCATCTTGGGCATTACAAGTTGGTATCAGAGCAGTACCGACCTAGGAGCCCCCTTGATTGATCAAACTTGGCCGAGTCAAGTCTAGTAAAAAACCGCTTTGAGTCTAGTTATATACCCGAGAATAGGATTCTTTTTTCTCCTCTTCTATGCTTTTGTGAGGAATCTTGACGTAATGATTTTACTTCTACTCCTCTTCTCACTCAATTTTTTTAGGATCACACGGATATTTTTGGAATCTATATGATGTCGATGTGACGGAGTCCTGACTTGGTGCCTCCTGCTGGGTTGATTTTATTCTGGAGAGTTAAGCTCTAGGGGATTCTTGAGCACATCGTTATCATTTAGGTTTCTTAGTATCTCAGGACGGAGGATGTTCGAAATTTCTTCAATACTAGTAGTGGCGAGAGGATTCTGGCATCCCCAGTACTGGTGGAGAGAGTTCGGATGTACTGCCATACTTGGCATCATTGTGATTACGAGGATCTGAGATAGACGAGTTTCCGAGATCTCTGGTTATGTGTTGACGGATGTGATACACTGGATGGGTAATGTTATTGCTAGGAGTTGAGTGATGGATTTTACTCCTTGTATCCGTTGACCCGATTGCATGACCAGAAAATTTTGGGAGTTCTTAGGTGGGAATTCAAGTAGTTACCTATAGGATTATCTTCCAACAGATGCATGATGTGAGGTTGGGGTTCGACATCTAGTGGATTCGTTTGTTCATGGTCGTTTTTACACACGAGAGTCTCAATATATGTCATAATTTGCTTCGACAAGCCATGTAGTTCGGTACGCCTAGGGAGCATATTCGAGCGTCATTTCAATATGATAATCCACTGTACGATTGAGCCCGTGCGAACCTTACCACGAAAATATTGAATGGAATCTCTATCATGAATTTGTTCCGGCTTGTTTCGTAAGCCTCATCCTTTGTTTTGTTGGACTATGGTAATTCGAGTTGCTTCTATGTCAACTGGTGATTTCATATCTTTCCAATAGGTGCTCTCATATTTTTATGGGAATGCTGATTCTTTTTCTCAATCAAGTTGTCTTATCAAGTCATTTCAACCGGTGTACTTCTCCTCAAGTTAATTCAATCTTCTCCTATATTGCAAGATCAATCTATCATTTCTTTTTGGTGTTTGTCTCATCCGTCCCAAGCTGTTTTTGTTTTCCCCGCCCTCCCACCCTTTTCTTCAGTGAGTAATTATCATCCAAGTGCATTTCTTTTCATTTATGCTTCCGCTATCTTCTCTTTCGTGTCATATCCGGTGATTCTTGTGAAGGTTCTGAGGAGTTTCGAGTTCATAATTATTCATTGTTGTTTTCTTCTCCGGTGGATTCATTCCAAGCTTTCGGTGTTCATCATATAATTTCATCCTTTAATTGCTTTCCGTGTTGGAAATTCTCATTCAAGCCTCTCTTATTTATTCATCTCTCTCTATTCTACCCGGAGTGTTGAAGTTATCTCAGAAGTTTTCTTGTTTTCAATCCATTCAATTGTTTCAAGGCTCTCATCTCATCAAGTTTTCATTTATACGGTGAA
This sequence comes from Hordeum vulgare subsp. vulgare, assembly GCF_904849725.1. NCBI lineage: Eukaryota > Viridiplantae > Streptophyta > Magnoliopsida > Poales > Poaceae > Hordeum > Hordeum vulgare. The sequence continues at coordinate 78,760,905 of NC_058524.1, read as the reverse complement.
ATCTCTCTTTTATAAGCAATTGTTTCAATGGTGTTTTCTATGAGTGGGCCCATAACCCACATGTTTTTCCCAGGGTCTTTCCTGGCTCTTGTAATCTTTTTCGGAGATCTCAAGTGCTTTTCAAGTGTGACGTAAGTATGGATTCCATCGGTCATATCCCTTCTTGAAAATCATTTTCAAAAATCATTTTCATCTTTGGATCAACATTTCTTATTCATTATTTCGGAGTGTCTCAATAATTTTGGTGGTGTCCCTTCTCATCATTCACAGCTTGGAAGACCGAAGGAGAGTTTCTCTTAAAACTTGTCAATTCTTTTGAAAATTGTCATCTCAGCTTTGTGCTTTTGTCTCAGTTGTTTCCACTCATGATTAATTTCTCCCATATATATCCGGTGCATTTCAGACTTGTTTTATTTTCTCGATCCTTCGAAGGACATAATTTTAGAAGATTTCTTCGTTCTCAGCTTTCAGCTTTCATTCTCAAATTCTTCTCAATTGTTGTCTCTTCGTTTGCCTCTCAATTATCTCGATGCCTTGTTCAAGTGTTCTCTCAGGTGGATTTGATCTCTTCGCTCTCTTGCATCTTAATTCATTCTAAGTTTTCTCATTCGTTTCAATTCTTACAGGTGGCTTGTTCAAGCAGTCCCTAATCGAATCATGCTCTATTTCTCCTCATGTGGCCCAATTCATTTGTATTATGCTCAATCATTTGTGATTTCTTAACGGTGGTTCTTTCAAGACTTATTCAAGTTTGTGCTCTTTCTCTCTATCTCCAATCTTTTCAAGAATAATAAGGTGTATGCTAAATCCGTTGCTTGTCATCAATTTAACTTGATGAAGGATAAGCATAACATAATTCTTATTCTTGTTTCATCATATGATTTCAATTCTTCTTCCACAGTGGCTCATGTTATCAAATATTTTATCTGAAGTGCTTCATCTTTTCTTTTCTGGAGTTCCAAGTTTTCTCAAGTATCTATGCATGAAGCTCAATCTAAATCATTGCAAGGCCATAATATTATTGTTTCATCCTTCATTTATTTTCATCATTCTTTTGTTCTGGAGGTTCTTCATGGTGGATTTTTTAGGATGTAGTTCATTCTCAAGGTGTTCTTCAAGATTCTTTTTGGAGAACCTTGATGACCCACAAGTAAAGGGGATCAATCGTAGTCCTTTCGATAAGTAAGAGTGTCGAACCCAACGAGGAGCAGAAGGCTCTGATAAACGGATTTCAGCAAGGTAATAACTGCAAGCACTGAAAGTAGTGGTAACAAGTGATTGTGTAGCGAGGTGAAACGTAGCAAGCAAAGAGTAACAAGTAACAAGTAGTAGAAACGGTGCAGCAAGTGGCCCAATCCCTTTTGCAGCAAGGGACAAGCCTGAACAAAGTCTTATAGGAGGAAAAATGCTCCCGAGGACACACGGGAATATCTGTCATGCTAGTTATATCATGTTCATATGATTCATGTTCGTTACTTTGATAGTTTGATATGTGGGTGGACAGGCGCTTGGGTACTGCCCTTACTTGGACAAGCATCCCACTTATGATTAACCTCTCTGGCAAGCATCCGCAACTAAAAAAGAAGAATTAAGACAAAGTCTAACCATAGCATTAAACTAGTGGATCCAAATCAGCCCCTCACGAAGCAGCGCATAAACTGGGGTTTAAGCTTCTGTCACTCCAGCAACCCATCATCTACTTACTACTTCCCAATGCCTTCCTCTAGGCCCAAATATGGTGAAGTTTTATGTAGTCGAGGTTCGCATAACACCACTAGAGGAAAAACAGCATACATCATATCAAAATACCGAACGAATATCAAATTCACATGACTATTATCAGCATGACTTATCCCATGTCCTCAGGAACAAAAGTAACTATTCACAAGACATAATCATAATCATGACCAGAGGTGTAATGAATAGCATCAAGGATCTGAACATAAACTCTTCCACCAAGTAATCCAACAAGCATCAACTACAAAGAGTAATCAACACTACTAGCAACCTAACAAGTACCAATCGGAGTTGCGAGACGAAGATTGATTACAAGAGATGAACTAGGGATTGGAGAGGAGATGGTGCTGATGAAGATGTTGATGAAGATGCCTCCCCTCCGACGAGAGGAGTGTTGGTGATGACGATGGCGACGATTTCCCACTCCGGAAGGGAAGTTTCCCCGGCAGGATCGTCCTGCCGGAGCTCTAGATTGGATCTGCTCAAGTTCCGCCTCGTGGCGGCGGCGAAACCACAAAAAAGCTCCCGTATGATTTTTTCCAGGTCAGGACACATCATATAGCAAAAGAGGGGGGCTAGTGGGCCAGTGGGCTGCCCACAAGCCTGCCCTGCGCCACTAGGGGTGTGGTGGCGGTGGGCAAGCTTGTGGGGCCCTGGTGGCCCCCCTCCAGTAGTTCTTTCGCCCAGTATTTTTAATATATTCCAGAAAAAATCCACGTAAATTTTCAGGGCATTTGGAGATGTGCAGAATAGTGAACTAGGATTTGCTCCTTTTCTAGTCCAGAATTCCAGCTGCGTGAATTCTCCCTCTTCAAACAATCCTTGCAAAATAAGAGAGAAAAGGCATAAATATGGTACCACAAGTAATATAACAGCCCAAAAAGCAATAAATATCAACATGAAAGCATGATGCAAAATGGACGTATCAACTCCCCCAAGCTTAGACCTTGCTTGTCCTCAAGCGAAAACCAAGTTCCATAAACATGTCCACATGTTTGGGGACGAAGGTGTCGATAAAACATAATACGAACATGAGGGCATCATGATCACACATAGGACAGCAATATATCATAAAGATTCTTATGGGAAAGTAACAATTCCTTCACAAAGCAAAGCATGAAGCAAAAACCTTACCGAGAAGTAACCAACAATAGTCCATAGTCATTGAACCAATTGCAATTTATCACAACATCAGAAAGAGTCAAATAATAGGCAAACCCACATAATCAATCATCTCTTTGTTTGCTACAATTTTTATAACTCACGTGGTACTCATGGTGTCAAAGTTTCAGCTGAACACACAGGAAGATAGGGGCTTATAGTTTTGCCTCCCAGCAGTTTACCTCAAGGGTAAAGTCAACAATAATAAAGCATGAATACTCAACTCCAAGTTGATATATGAATATAGATCTTTCCCAAGCATGTGACAATAGCCAAGACAAAGGCAAAAAGGGAATTGGTGATGATCACCATGACTCTTACAAGGGTAAAAAGTAAAGGTACAAGATATGCCCTTCGCAGAGGGAAGCAGAGGTTGTCATGCGATTTTGAGGTTTGGATGCGTGTCCTCTTAGTGCGGAGGAACGTCACTTTATATTGCCTCCTATGATAAAGAACTTTATTATGCAGTCTGTCGCTTTTATGTCTTCCTCATCACAGGTTCGTACAAAGCTTATTTTCCACACACTAATAGATCATACATATTAGAGAGCAATTTTTATTGCTTGCACCGATGACAACTTACTTGAAGGATCTTATTCAATCCATAGGTAGGTATGGTGGACTCTCATGGCAAAACTGGTTGGAGGTTTATGGATGCACAAGTAGTATCTCTACTTGGTGCGAGAGTTTTGGCTAATGTGAGGTGGAAGCAATCGTCACATGCTAAGGGATCTCTAATCATATAACATTGTTTGGAACCAAGCAAACACAATTCATTATGTTGTCTTCCTTGTCCAACATCTACTCATAAGCATGTAATAGTTTGGTGAGTGCTCACAATTGTAAAAAGTGTCTAAGATGATATATTTATATGTGAACCTCTCTTTCCTTATTACTTCTTATTAATTGCAACAATGACTGAGGTCTATGTTAATTTATTCTCAACAAGTTTCAATCATCATACGTGTCATAAGTGAAGTTATCACTTTCCATAAGATCGTCTCATGATCTTTCATGCTATCGTTCTTTTCGTACTTTTGATCATGGCACAAAGCAAAGCCCTTGACTAATATACTCTTTATTATATAGCTCGTAAGCTCAAATACATCGGGGGAGAGACAAAAGCAAAAGACTCAAACTAAAAACTAAAGACTTGTTCCTCTAAAAGAAGAAATAAAAACTGAAAAGGAAAGAACTAAAACAAAGGTAAAAGCAAAAGATATAAAGGTGATACGATACCAGGGCAACTCCCCCAAGCTTGGCAGAAGCCAAGGGGATTGCCCATACCAATGCTTAGTTGTCTTCCGTTGGTGGTGATGGTGGTGTTGTTGTCGCCTTTGATTCCAAGAGAGCTATCAACCTTTGATTTATACCTCTGAGGTCTGTGACATGGTTTTCTAGCAAAACAACTTCACGAGAAAGAGAAATATTGCGAGCACGAGTTGTTTCGCAAAACCTCAAGACTTCAATCAAGGATGAAGACATCATGTGGAGGAAGGGTTGGAGAAAGTCTATTCCTTCAACGTCTTCAACATTGAACATAGGTTGAACTTCCTCGTTAGCTTGGGTTTTCTCCTTAGCTTGGTCCCTGGCTTCCGTAACTTCTACTCTTTTCAGATCGGCATCTACTTCCTCATGAACTTGGTGAAGATCATTCTCCCCAACAGATTCCTGAGACATCTTTGCTCTAAATCTGCGGCAGACAACAAGCTCGAAACGAAAACAGAGGAAAACTACGCGATACGGGGGTCAAAACCTTCGGGCGACTATATATTGATTTTTTCTGGGCCAGAAGGAGTCCTCCGCAAGAAAACGGAGTCCGGGAGGCACACGAGGTGCCCACAAGCTTGCCCACCGCCACCAGGGGGGTGGTGGCGGTGTGGGCCCTTGTGGCTTCCTCGTTTGCTCTCCGGACTGCTTTTTATTTTTCTAATTTTCCAAAAATTCCAAAACTAAGGAAATTTCCTATTGGAAAAGTATCGGAGTCCAATTTCTTGCCGAAATAGATACATCTTCGTTTTCAAGGTCTGAAACAGGCTGATAAACATCCCTTATGTACTCCTCTGGAGTTATGACATTGATGATATTGGTCTCAACATTTATGGGAGTACCAGAGATGTAATGCTTGATTCTTTTCCCATTTACCACTCTAGGAAAATTTCCTTCCGTGTTATTGATTTTGATGGCACCGGAACCATATACTTCCTCGACAACATAGGGACCTTCCCATTTAGAGAGAAGCTTGCCTGCAAAGAATCTCAAATGAGAATTGTATAGCAAGACATAGTCACCTACATTGAACTCCCGTTTCTGTATTCGTTTGCCGTGCCATCTCTTAACCTTTTCCTTGAACAACTTGGCATTCTCGTATGCCTGAGCTCTCCATTCATCTAACGAGCTGATATCAAACAACCGCTTCTCACTGGCAAGTTTGAAATCAAAGTTGAGCTCTTTGATTGCCCAATAAGCTTTCTGTTCCAGCTCAAGAGGTAAATGAGAGGCCTTACCGTAAACCATTTTATACAGTGACATGCCCATGGGATTCTCATAAGCAGTCCTATAAGCCCATAGTGCATCGTCAAGTTTGCTAGACCAGTTCTTTTGAGATCTATTGACGGTCTTTTGTAGGATCAACTTGATCTCCCTATTACTCAACTCAACTTGACCACTGGACTGAGGATAATAAGGAGATGCAACTCTATGGTTGACATCATACTTAGCTAGCATCTTGCGGAAAACACCATGAATGAAGTGTGAACCGCCATCAGTCATCAAGTATCTAGGGACTCCAAATCTTGGGAATATGACTTCTTTAAGCATATTAATAGAGGTGTGGTGATCAGCATTTTTAGTGGGGATAGCTTCTACCCACTTAGTAACGTAATCCACAGCAACTAAGATGTGAGTGTACCCATTGGAACTCGGGAAGGGTCCCATATAATCGAAGCCCCAGGCATCAAATGGTTCAATGACAAGTGAATAGTTCATATGCATCTCTTGATGCTTACTGATGTTCCCTATCCTTTGGCATTCGTCACAAGACAAGACAAACTTACGGGCATCCTTGAAGAGAGTGGGCCAATAGAAACCTGATTGCAATACCTTATGGGCAGTTCTATCTCCAGCATGGTGTCCTCCGTAGGCTTCGGAATGACACTTCTGCAGGATCTGTCCCTGTTCATGTTCAGTTACACAACGTCTAATAACATCATCTACTCCTTCCTTATAAAGGTGAGGATCATCCCAAAAGTAGTGTCTCAAATCAACGAAGAATTTCCTCTTTTGTTGATAGGTGAAACTGGGTGGTATGTATTTGGCTACGATATAGTTTGCATAATCGTCATACCACGGTGCACTAAGTGAAGTGCGTATGACATTTAATTGCTCATCAGGAAAGCTATCATCAATAGGTAGTGGGTCATCAAGGACATTCTCTAGCCTAGACAAGTTATCTGCTACAGGGTTATCCGCACCCTTTCGGTCAACGACGTGCAAATCAAATTCCTGTAGCAGGAGAACCCATCTGATCGGCCTAGGCTTAGCATCCTTCTTCTCCATGAGGTACTTAATAGCAGCATGATCAGAGTGAATAGTGACTTTGGAGTCAACTATGTAAGATCTGAACTTTTCACATGCAAACACGACTGCTAAAAATTCCTTCTCCGTAGTGGCATAGTTTCTTTGGGCACTGTCTAGAGTTTTACTAGCGTAGTGAATGACATTCAACTTCTTGTGAACTCTTTGTCCTAGAACAACACCAACAGCATAATCACTAGCGTCACACGTGATTTCAAAGGGCAAGTTCCAGTCAGGTGGTTGAACAATAGGTGCGGTTATCAAAGCCTTCTTAAGTATTTCGAAAGCTTCCTCACAATCCTCATCAAAAACAAAAGGAACATCCTTCTGCAAGAGGTTGGTAAGAGGCCTAGAAATCTTAGAGAAGTCTTTAATGAACCTTCTATAGAAACCAGCATGACCTAGGAAACTTCGTATACCTCTGATATGTGTGGGGAAAGGCATTTTCTCAATTACATCAACCTTAGACTTATCAACTTCAATGCCACTTTCACAGATTTTGTGTCCTAAGACGATACCTTCATTAACCATAAAATGGCACTTCTCCCAATTCAAGACGAGGTTGGTTTCTCTGCATCTATATAAGACTCGATCAAGGTTTCTGAGGCAATCATCAAAGGAAGACCCGTAAACGGAGAAGTCATCCATGAAAACCTCGACAATCTTTTCACAAAAGTCAGAGAATATAGCCATCATACATCTTTCGAAGGTGGCAGGTGCATTACATAAGCCAAAAGGCATACGTCTATAGGCAAAGGTACCGAAAGGGCATGTGAAAGTGGTTTTATTTTGATCAGCTTGTGCAAGAGGTATTTGCGAGAAACCTGAATAAGCTTCTAGAAAGCAGAAGTGTGTGTGCTTTGATTGCCTTTCTAGCATTTGGTCTATGAACGGCAAAGGATAATGATCTTTCCTGGTTGCCTTGTTCAGTTTCCGGAAGTCTATCTCCATTCTATAGCCGGTAATAATCCTTTGTGGGATTAGTTTATCCTTATCATTAGGAACGACGGTGATAGCTCCCTTCTTAGGAACGCAATGTACTGGACTTACCCAATCACTATGAGCAACAGGATAAATGATTCCTGCTTCCAGAAGCTTTAATATTTCTTTTCTAACGACCTCTTTCATCTTAGGATTTAATCTCCTTTGATGATCAACAACTGGTTTAAAGTCAGGATCGGTTTTAATCTTGTGCTGACATAGAGTAGGACTAATACCCTTAAGATCATCAAGAGTGTATCCAATAGCAGCGCGGTGCTTCCTCAGAGTTTTTAGTAACTTCTTCTCTTCGCGCTCTAAGAGGAGAGCACTAATAATGAGAGGATATATCTCCTTCTCATCAAGATAGGCATACTTAAGAGTATCAGGCAACTGTTCAAGCTCGAACAGAGGATCACCCTTTGGTGGGGGAGGATCCCCAAGCAGTTCAATAGGCAGATTATTCTTGAGAATAGGATGTTGTTCTAAGGCAATTCTATCTATCACATCTCTCTCCTCCATATGCATATAATTTTCATGCTCAAGCAGATATTTCTCTAAACGATCTGTAGGAGGTACGGCAATAGGGGCAAGAGCAATGATTTCATCCCTACCAGACGACTCTCTTTCATGGGGTTGTCTTCCAAACTTGGAGAAGTTAAATTCATGAGACACACCCTCGAAACTTACTGTGACAGTTTGCTTAATGCAATCAATGTGAGCATTGACAGTGTTGAGAAAGGGTCTACCAAATATGATGGGACAAAAGCTATCTTGTGCAGTACCAAGGACGAGGAAATCAGTAGGATACCTCGTCTTACCACACATGACTTCTACGTATCTCACAATTCCGAGAGGGCAAATAGTGTCTCTATTAGCTCACGTAATAGTGACATCAATGGGTTCTATCTCAGCAGGCGCAATCTCATCTTTGATTTCATCATAGAGAGAACGGGGTATTGCACTAACACTAGCTCCCACATCACATAAACCATGGTAACAGTGATCTCCTCTCTTAACAGAAACAACGGGCAGGCCAACTACATGTCCGTGCTTGTCTTTCGTGTGAGGTTTAGCAATTCTAGCAGAGTCCTCACAGAATTTAATAACATGCTCGTCTATGTCTTCGGCTAAGAGATCTTTGATAATGGCAGCACTAGGTTCAACTCTAATCTCCTCAGGGGGTGAAAGTGGTCTAATGTAACCCCTACGTATCCCAGTTGGAGCTTTAGAATAATCCTTCATTCTAGCAGGGTATGGTGGTTTCTCAGAGTAAGCACAAGGAACAACAGGATCACTAAAAGCTATGATTTTCTGCTCAACTAGATTGGTTTTGGCTATGTTGCTTTCTATAGGAGGATGATATTTAAACCACTTCTCTTTGGGAAGTTCCACATGAGCAGCAAAAGATTCACATAGAGAAGCTACTATCTCAGAGTCAAGTCCATACTTAGCGCTAAAATCTCTAGAAGTGTTTGTCTGGAAATTCATACCTGAGTCCTTACCTTCCTCCAGCTCCCAATCTTCAGAGTTGCGCTTGATTCTCTCCAATAAATTCCATTTGTGATCAATATCCTTCTTCATAAAAGAACCAACACAAGAAGTGTCAAGCATGGTACGATCTTCATGAGAAAGCCGGGCATAAAAGTTTTGAGTGATGATTTCTCTCGAGAGCTCATGATTGGGGCATGAATATAGCATTGATTTAAGCCTCTCCCAAGCTTGAGCTATGCTTTCCCTGTCATGAGGCCAAAAGTTATAAATAAAGTTCCGATCACGATGTACTAAATGCATAGGATAGAACTTTTGATGAAATTCCAATTTCAACCGATTGTAGCCCCATGATCCAGCATCATCACCTAGCCTATACCATGTCAACGCCTTATCCTTCAAAGATAAAGGAAAGACTTTCTTCTTTACCTCATCCTCGGGCAAACCTGCAAGCTTAAATAAACCACAAACTTCATCTACATAGATTAGATGAAAGTCTGGATGTGAAGATCCATCTCCTGTAAAAGGATTAGCCAGCAGTTTCTCAAGCATACCCAAAGGAATTTCATAAAAGATATTTTCAGTAGGTACCTCAGGTTGAGGAGCAACTCCTCGTGCTTCCGTTTGTGGTGAAGATACCCCGAACAAACTCCTCAAAGGAAGAGTTTCCATAGTGACAAGTGACAATAAATTTCAGCACACTATATAAATGTTTCCTTACCGATTTCCACTTAGCAAATGCCCTTCACTCCCCGACAACGGTGCCCGAAAAGAGTCTTGATGACCCAAAAGTATAGGGTATCAATCATAGTCCTTTCGATAAGTAAGAGTGTCGAACCCAACGAGGAGCAGAAGGCTCTGATAAACGGATTTCAGCAAGGTAATAACTGCAACCACTGAAAGTAGCGGTAACAAGTGATTGTGTAGCGAGGTGAAACATAGCAAGCAAAGAGTAACAAGTAACAAGTAGTAGCAACGGTGCAGCAAGTGGCCCAATCCCTTTTGCAGCAAGGGACAAGCCTGAACAAAGTCTTATAGGAGGAAAAACGCTCCCGAGGACACACGGGAATTTCTGTCATGCTAGTTTCATCATGTTCATATGATTCGCGTTCGTTACTTTGATAGTTTGATATGTGGGTGGACCGGCGCTTGGGTACTGCCCTTACTTGGACAAGCATCCCACTTATGATTAACCTCTCTCGCAAGCATCCGCAACTACAAAAGAAGAATTAAGACAAAGTCTAACCATAGCATTAAACTAGTGGATCCAAATCAGCCCCTCCCGAAGGAGCGCATAAACTGGGGTTTAAGCTTCTGTCACTCCAGCAACCCATCATCTACTTACTACTTCCCAATGCCTTCCTCTCGGCCCAAATATGGTAAAGTGTTATGTAGTCGACGTTCACATAACACCACTAGAGGAAAAACTACATACAACATATCAAAATACCGAACGAATACCAAATTCACATGACTATTATCAGCATGACTATTATCAGCATGACTTATACCATGTCCTCAGGAACAAAAGTAACTACTCACAAGAAATAATCATAATCATGACCAGAGGTGTAATGAATAGCATCAAGGATCTGAACATAAACTCCAATGTTCAGATCCTTGATGCTACTCATTACCTCTCTGGTCATGAATATGATTATGCTTTGTGAGTAGTTACTTTTGTTCCCGAGGACATGGGATAAGTCATGCTAATAGTAGTCATCTGAATTTGGTATTCGTTCGATATTTTGATGTGTTGTATGTTGTTTTTCCTCTAGTGGCGTTATGTGAACGTCGACTACATAACACTTCACCATTATTTGGGCCTAGAGGAAGGCATTGGGAAGTAGTAAGTAGATGATGGGTTGCTAGAGTGACAGAAGCTTAAACCCTAGTTTATGCGTTGCTTCGTAAGGGGCTGATTTGGATCCACTAGTTTAATGCTATGGTTAGACTTTGTCTTAATTCTTCTTTCATAGTTGCGGATGCTTGCGAGAGGGGTTAATCATACGTGGGATGCTTTTCCAAGTAAGGGCAGTACCCAAGCGCTGGTCCACCCACATATCAAACTATCAAAGTAACGAACGCGAATCATATGAACATGATGAAAACTAGCATGACAGAAATTCCCGTGTGTCCTCGGGAGCGTTTTTCCTCCTATAAGACTTGGTCCAGGCTTGTCCCTTGCTGCAAAAGGTATTGGGCCACTTTGCTGCACCGTTGCTACTTTTGTTACTTGTTGCTTGCTACGAATCATCTCACCACACAATCACTTTTTACCGATAATTTCAGTGCTTGCAAATATTTCCTTGCTGAAAACCACTTGTCAGATCCTTCTGCTCCTCGTTGGGTTCGACACTCTTACTTATCGAAAGGACTATGATTGATCCCCTATACTTTTGGGTAATAAAGACTCTTTTCTGGCGCCGTTGCCGGTGAGTGAAGTGCCTTTGGTAAGTGGAACTTGGTAAGGAAACATTCATATAGTGTGCTGAGATTTATTGTCACTTGTCACTATGGATACTCTTCCTTTGAGGGGTTTGTTTGGGGTATCTTCACCTCGAATGGAAGCACAAAGAGTTTCTCCTCAACCTGCTGCACCTACTGAAAATATTTGCTTTGAATTTCCTTCGGGTATGCTTGAGAAACTGCTGGCTAATCCTTTTACAGGAGATGGAACATCACATCCAGACTTGCATCTAATCTATGTAGATGAAGTTTGTGGTTTATTTAAGCTTGCAGGTTTGCCCGAGGATGAGATCAAGAAGAGGGTCTTTCCTTTATCTTTGAAGGATAAGGCGTTGACATGGTATAGGCTATGTGATGATACTCGATCATGGGACTACAATCGGTTGAAATTGGAATTTCATCAAAAGTTTTATCCTATGCATTTAGTACATCGTGATCGGAATTATATTTATAATTTTTGGCCTCATGAAAGAGAAAGCATCGCTCAAGCTTGGGGGAGGCTTAAATCAATGTTAGATTCATGCCCCAATCATGAGCTCTCGAGAGAAATTATCATTCAGAACTTCTATGCTCGACTTTCTCATGATGATCGTACCATGCTTGACACTTCTTGTACCGGTTCTTTTATGAAGAGAGATATTGACTTCAATTGGAATTTATTGGAGAGAATTAAACGCAACTCTGAAGATTGGGAGCTTGAAGAAGGTAAGGAGTCAGGTATGAATTTCAAGTTTGATTGCGTTAAATCCCTTGTTGAAACAAATACCTTTAGTGATTTTAGCGCTAAGTATGGACTTGACTCTGAGATAGTAGCTTCATTGTGTAAATCTTTTGCTGCTCATATTGATCTCCCCAAAGAGAAGTGGTTTAAATATCATCCTCCTTTAGAAGTCAATGTAGTTAAACCCAATCCAGTTGAAGAGAACGTCATTGTGTATAATGTTCCTATTGTTTCCTAGTGCTTACATTGAGAAACCACCTTTCCCTGTTAAGATAAAGGATCATTCTAAAGCTTCAACTGTGATACGTAGAGGCTACATTAGAACACCTACACCCCTTGAGAAAATTAGAGTTGAACCTTGCATTGCTATTATCAAAGATCTTCTGTCCGAAGATGTTGAGGGACATAATATTCACTTCTATGAAGATGCTGCTAGAATTGCTAAACCTCACGCTAGAGACAAACATAGGCCTGTTGTTGGCATGCCTGTTGTTTCTGTTAAGATAGGAGATCATTGTTATCATGGCTTATGTGACGTGGGTGCTAGTGTTAGTGCAATACCTCAATCCTTATATGATGAAATCAAAGATGAGATTGCACCTGTTGAGATAGAGCCTATTGATGTCACTATTCAGCTTGCGAATAGAGATACTATCTGCCCTGTGGGAATTGTTAGGGATGTTGAAGTCTTGTGTGGTAAAACGAAGTATCCTGCTGATTTCCTGTTCTTGCTACCGCACAAGATAGCTTTTGTCCCATCATATTTGGCAGACCTTTTCTCAATACCATCAATGCTCATATTGGCTATGAGAAGCAAACTGTCACTGTTGGCTTTGAAGGTGTGTCACATGAGTTCAATTTCTTCAATTTTGGTAGACAACCTCATGAAAAGGAGTTGCCTAGTAAGGATGAAACTATTGCCTTAGCTTCTATTGCCGTGCCTCCTACTGATCCCTTAGAGCAATACTTTCTCGAGCATGAAAATGATATGCATATGGATGAAAGGGATGAAATAGATAGAGTTGTCTTAGAACAATATCCCATCCTTCAGAATAATTTGCGTGTTGAACTGCTTGCGGATCCACCCCCACCAAAGGATGATCCTGTGTTCAAGCTTAAACAGTTGCCTGATACTCTTAAGTATGCTTATCTTGATGAAAAAGAGATATATCATGTTATTATTAGTGCTAGCCTCTCAGAGCATGAAGAAAAGAAGTTACTAAAAACTCTGAGGAAGCACCGTGCTGCTATTGGATATACTCTTGATGATCTTAAGGGCATTAGTCCTACCCTATGCCAGCACAAGATTAAAACTGATCCTAATTTCAAACCAGTTGCTGATCATCAAAGGAGATTAAATCCTAAGATGAAATAAGTAGTGAGAAAAGAAATACTAAAGCTCCTGGAAGCAGGTATCATTTATCATGCTGCTCATTGTGATTGGGTGAGTCCGGTGCATTGCGTCCCTAAGAAGGGAGGCATTACCATTGTCCCTAATGATAAGGATGAATTGATCCCACAGAGGATTATTACTGGCTATAGGATGGTGATCGATTTTAGGAAATTGAATAAATCCACTAGGAAAGATCATTACCATCTGCCTTTTATCGACCAAATGCTAGAAAGGCTGTCTAAACACACACACTTCTGCTTTCTAGACGATTATTCTGGTTTCTCCCAAATACCAGTTGCACAATCTGATCAGGAGAAAACCACTTTCACCTACCCTTTCAGTACCTTTGCTTATCGACGTATGCCTTTTGGCTTATGTAATGCACCTTCCTCCTTTCAAAGATGCATGATGGCTACATTCTCTGACTTTTGTGAAAAGATTGTCAAGGTTTTCATGGATGACTTCTCCGTTTACGGGTCTTCCTTTGATGATTGCCTCAGCAACCTTGATCGAGTCTTGCAGAGATGTGAAGACACCAATCTTGTCTTGAATTGGGAGAAGTGTCACTTTATGGTTATTGAAGGCATCATCTTAGGACATAAAATTTCTGAAAGAGGTATTGAAGTCAATAAGGCTAAGGTTGATGCAATCGAGAAAATGCCATACCCCACAGATATCAAAGGAATAAGAAGTTTTCTTGGTCACGCTGGTTTCTATAGAAGGTTCATTAAAGTCTTCTCTAAGATTTCTAGGCCTCTTACCAATCTCTTGCAGAAGGATATTCCTTTTGTCTTTCACGATGATTGTGAGGAAGCCTTCGAAATACTTAAGCGGGCTTTGATAACTGCACCTATTGTCCAACCACCTGATTGGAACTTGCCTTTTGAGATCATGTGTGATGCTATTGATTATGTTGTTGGTGCTGTTCTAGGGCAAAGAGTTGACAAGAAGTTGAATGTTATTCACTATGCTAGTAAAACTCTAGACAGTGCCCAAAGAAACTATGCTACTACGGAGAAGGAATTTTTAGCAGTCGTGTTTGCATGTGAAAAGTTCAGGTCTTACATAGTTGATTCCAAAGTCATTATTCACACTGATCACGCTGCTATTAACTACCTCATGGAGAAGAAGGACGCTAAACCTAGACTTATCAGATGGGTTCTCTTGCTACAAGAATTTGATTTGCACGTTGTCGACAGGAAGGGTGCCGATAACCCCGTAGCAGATAACTTGTCTAGGCTGGAGAACGTTCTTGATGACCCACAACCTATTGATGACAACTTTCCTGATGAGCAATTCAATGTCATCAATGCTTCACGTAGTGCACCGTGGTATGCTGATTATGCAAACTATATCGTTGCCAAATATATACCACCTAGTTTCACATACCAGCAAAATAAGAAATTCTTCTTTGACTTGAGACATTACTTTTGGGATGATCCTCACCTTTATAAGGAAGGAGTATATGGTGTTATTAGACGTTGTGTACCTGAACATGAACAGGGACAGATCCTACAATAGTGTCACTCCGAGGCCTATGGAGGTCACCATGCGGGAGATAGAACTGCACACAAGGTATTGCAATCAGGTTTCTATTGGCCCACTCTCTTCAAGGATGCCCGTAAGTTTGTCTTGTCTTGTGACGAATGTCAAAGAGTAGGTAATATCGGTAAACGTCAGGAAATGCCTATGAACTATTCACTTGTCATTAAACCATTTGATGTTTGGGGCTTTGATTATATGGGACCTTTTCCAATATCCAACTGGTATACGCACATCTTAGTTGTTGTTGATTACGTCACTAAGTGGGTAGAAGCTATCCCCACTTGCAGTGCTGATCACAACACTTCTATCAGGATGCTTAAAGAAGTTATCTTTCCTAGATTTGGAGTCCCTAGATATCTAATGACCGACGGTGGTTCACATTTCATTCATGGTGCTTTCCGTAAAACACTTGCCAAGTACGATGTCAACAATAGAATTGCGTCTCCCTATCACCCTCAGTCCAGTGGTCAAGTGGAGCTAAGCAATAGAGAAATTAAACTAATTCTGCAAAAGACTGTCAACAGGTCTAGAAAGAATTGGTCTAAGAAGCTCGATGATGCACTGTGGGCTTATAGGACTGCCTATAAGAATCCCATGGGCATGTCTCCATACAAAATGGTGTATGGGAAAGCATGTCACTTACCTCTTGAGATAGAGCATAAAGCTTATTGGGCAATCAAAGAGCTCAACTTTGATTTCAAACTTGCTGGTGAGAAGAGGTTATTTGACATTAGCTTGCTTGATGATTGGAGAACTCAGGCATATGAGAATGCCAAGTTGTTAAAAGAGAAGGTTAAGAGGTGGCATGATAAGAGGATACAAAAGCGTGAGTTCAATGCAGGTGATTATGTCTTGCTATATAACTCTCGTTTAAGATTCTTTGCAGGCAAGCTTCTCTCTAAATGGGAAGGTCCCTATATTGTTGAGGAAGTGTATCGTTCCGGTGCTATCAAGATCAACAACAGGAAAGGTAATTGTCTGAGAGTTGTAAATGGGCATAGAATCAAGCATTATATCTCAGGTACTCCCATAAATGTTGAAAGCAATATCATCAATACCATAACTCCGGAGGAATACCTAAGGGATGTTTATGAGCCTGTTTCAGACTCCGAAAACGAAAAGGTATGTGATTCAGTAAGAAAACAGACTCCAAAACTTTTCCAATAGGAATTTTTCTCCATTTTGGAATATTTGAAAAAAATAGAAAAATTGAAGCAGTCCGGAAAGTGCGTGAAGAGGCGACAAGCCTGCCCGGCGCGGGCCCACCCCCTGGTCACGCCGGGGGGGCTTGTGGCCACCTCGTGCGCCTCCCGGACTCCGTTTTCATGCGGAGTACTCCTTCTGGTCTGAAAAAAATCAATATATATTCTCCCGAAAGGTCTGACCCTCGTAACACGCAGATTTCCTGTGTTTTCGTTTCGAGCCTGTTTTCTGCCGCAGATCTAGGTCAAGATGTATTCTCACGATTTAGAGGGGGAGAGCTATGTGGCTGATTACCTCGCTAACCCCAAGGTCTATGGGGACTTGGATCCTTATGGCTTGACCACTGATGAGGAAGAAGATTATGATCCCAAGGGGAAGGAACAAACAAGTTCCGATGAAGAGGAGGCTCCTCTACCTCAACCTGGACACACGCATGTGGAGTTCAAGAAGTCAAGCCTCCCTAACTCAAGGAAGAAGCCTAAGAGTTTGTTTATCCCTTCTCGTTTCTCGCAGGAGAGTAAGCAGGAATTATGCCAAAGGGTGTTGAAGCATGAAGAGGAAAATGATGATCTGAGGGAGCAGAATTTTATGCTCAGGTAGAAATTAAACAAGCTCAAGACCCGTGCAGCAACTCCACCACCATCACCTCCAAAGGAAGACAACTAAACATGGGTATGGGCAATCCCCTTGGCTTTTTCCAAGCTTGGGGGAGTTGCCCCGGTATCGTATCACCATCACATCTTTTGCCTTTACCTTTGCTTTAGTTTTCCTTTTCAGTTTTCTTTTTCTCTAGTAGACTAAAAGTCTTAGTGTTTTAGTCTTGAGTTTTGCTTTGTGTAACCCCGGATGTATCCGAGCTCGTGAGCCATATAATAAAGAGTGTCTTAGTTGAAGGGCTTTGCCTCTTGCCATGATCAAAAGATTGAGAAAAGAACAAAAGCATGAAAGATCATGTAATGATCTTATGGGAAGTGATGGCTTCACTTATAAAAAGAATGATGATTGAAACTTGTTGACGGTAGACAAACGTAGACCTTGGTCATTGTTGCAATTAATAGGAAGTTATAAGGAAGGAGAGGTTCACATATAAATATATCATCTTTGACACCATCTATGATTGTGAATACTCACCAAACTATTACATGCCTAGAAGTAGATGTTGGACAAGGAAGACAACATAATGAATTGTGTTTGCTTGGTTCCGAACAATGTTATATGATTAGAGATCCCTTAGCATGTGACGATTTCTTCCACCTCATATTAGCCAAAACTCCCGCACCAAGTAGAGATACTACTTGTGCATCCATAAACCTTCAACCCAGTTTTGCCATGAGTGTCCACCATACCTACCTATGGATTGAATAAGATCCCTCAAGTAAGTTGTCATCGGTGCGAGCAATAAAAATTGCTCCCTAATATGCATGATCTATTAGTGTGTGGAAAATAAGCTTTGTACGAAGCTGTGATGAGGAAGACATAAAAGCGACAGACTGCATAATAAAGTTCTTTATCACAGGAGGCAATATAAAGTGACGTTCCTCCGCATTAAGAGGACACGCATCCAAACCTCAAAAGCGCATGACAACCTCTGCTTCCCTCTGCGAAGGGCCTATCTTGTACCTTTACTTTTTGCCCTTGAAAGAGTCATGGTGATCTTCACCAATTCCTTGTTTCACCTTTATCTTGGCTAACGTCATATGCTAGGGAAATATCTATATTCATATGTCAACTTGGAGGTAAGCATTCATGAATTATTGTTGTTGACATTACCCTTGAGGTAAGCAGTTGGGAGGCAAAACTATAAGCCCCTATCTTTCTCTGTGTCCAGCTGAAACTTTGATCTCATGAGTACCACGTGAGTTGTAGCAATTGTAGAGAATGAAAAGATGACCGAGTATGTGGATTTGCTTTACAAGCTCTTATTTGACTCTTTCTGATGTTGTGATAAATTGCAATTGCTTCCATGACTAAAGGCTATCGGTTGTTACTACTCGGTAAGGTTCTTGATCCATGCGTTACTTTCTGAAGGAATTGTCACTTTAGCATGAGAGATTATATGTTGGTATTGTTGTTCTGATCATGATCATGATGCATGCATGTTGGTATTCTGTTTTGTCGACACCTCTCTCCCTAAACATGTGGACATATTTATTGAGCTCGGCTTTCGCTTGAGGACAAGCAAGGTCTAAGCTTGGGGGAGTTGATACGTCCATTTTGCATCATGCTTTCATGTTGATATTTATCGCTTCTTGGGCTGTTATTTCACTTCACGGTACAATACTTATGCCTTTCCTCTCTTATTTTGCAAGGTTTACATGAAGAGGGAGAATGCCGGCAGTTGGAATTCTGGCCTGAAAAAGGAGCAAAGTTGAGATACCTATTCTGCGCAACTGCAAACGCCATAAAAATCAACGAGGATTTTTTTTCCGGATTTATAAAAAATACTGGGCCAAAGAAGCGCCAGAGGGGCGCCAGCAGGTGGCCACAAGCCTGCTTGGCGCAGCCACCCCCCTGGCCGCGCCAAAGGGGCTTGTGGGCAGCCTGCTAGCCCACTGGCCCCCCTCTTCTGCTATATGAAGGTTTCGTCTGGAAAAAAAATCAAGGAGGAGCTTTTTCGTGGATTCGCCGCCACCACGAGGCGGAACTTGAGCAAAACCAATCTAGAGCTCCGGCAGGACGATCCTGCCGGGGAAACTTCCTTCCCGGAGGGGGAAATCATCGCCATCGTCATCACCAACACTCCTCTCATCGGAGGGGACTCATCACCATCAACATCTTCATCAGCACCATCTCATCTCCAAACCCTAGTTCATCTCTTGTAACCAATCTCCGTCTCGCGACTCCCATTGGTACTTGTAAGGTTGCTAGTAGTGTTAATTAATCTTTGTGGTTGATGCTAGTTGGATTACTTGGTGGAAGAGTTTATGTTCAGATCCTTGATGCTACTCATTACCTCTCTGGTCATGAATATGATTATGCTTTTTGAGTAGTTACTTTTGTTCCTGAGAACATGGGATAAGTTATGCTAATAGTAGTCATGTGAATTTGGTATTCGTTCGATATTTTGATGTGTTGTATGTTGTTTTTCCTCTAGTGGTTTTATGTGAACGTCGACTACATAACACTTCACCATTATTTGGGCCTAGAGGAAGGCATTGGGAAGTAGTAAGTAGATGATGGGTTGCTAGAGTGACAAAAGCTTAAACCCTAGTTTATGCGTTGCTTCGTAAGGGGCTGATTTGGATCCACTAGTTTAATGCTATGGTTAGACTTTGTCTTAATTCTTCTTTCGTAGTTGCAGATGCTTGCGAGAGGGGTTAATCATAAGTGGGATGCTTGTCCAAGTAAGGGCAGTACCCAAGCGCTGGTCCACCCACATATCAACTATCAAAGTAACGAATGCGAATCATATGAACATGATGAAAACTAGCATGACAGAAATTCCCGTGTGTCCTCGGGAGAGTTTTCCTCCTATAAGACTTTGTCCAGGCTTGTCCCTTGCTGCAAAACGGATTGGGCCACTTTGTTGCACCATTGCTACTTTTGTTACTTGTTGCTTGCTACGAATCATCTCACCACACAATCACTTGTTACTGATAATTTCAGTGCTTGCAGATATTTCCTTGCTGAAAACCACTTGTCAGATCCTTCTACTCCTCGTTGGGTTCGACACCCTTACTTATCGAAAGGACTATGATTGATCCCCTATACTTGTGGGTCATCACCATCCATCCTTCCACATGAGCCATCACCGCCGCCCAAAAATCCTTTCGCCTCCAGCCGTCGCATGTGCCTCGACGCGTCTGCTCACTCGTAGTCGCGAGCATTCGCTCGCCCGCAAGCAGACCTCCTCGTCTTCGTGCCGGCAGACCCGTTGTGGATCCGGAAGAGCCCTACCACGAGCCTCCTCTACTCTCTGCATCTCGGGTTTCTCCATGGCACCGCTCCCTCATCTCGCTCATGACCAGCAGATGCCCAGCGCCCGAGCTCCCTCTGTCGCGACACGATCCCCGGTGCCCAACCTCGCCGCCACGTCGGCTACCAGAGAAGCCCGGCACCCCACCCAGCCAAAACAGCCCCGTCCCCAAGCACCTCAGCGCCTGGCGCCCGCCTCTCTGACCTGCCACTCGCCAACGAGAAGCCGGCACGCAACAGCACGAAGGTTGTCGCGTCACCTCCCCAAGCTCCCGCCATCCGCTTCAACGAGCATGATGTGTGCTAGAACTACGTCGTTATTTCCCCAAAGAGGAAGGGATGATGTAGTATAGCGATGGTAGGTATTTCCCTAAGTGATGAGACCAAGGTTTTCGAACCAGTAGGAGAACCTCCTCACACCATGTAAACAACACCTGCACACAAATAACAAATACTAGCAACCCAACATGTTAAAGGGGTTGTCGATCCCTCCCCGGCAACGCCGCCAGAAATTGGCACATTGGCGGGAGACTATCTTGACTTGATCTTCCCCGACAATGGCGTCAGAAATTCCTTTCGGGTACGGTGCCTCAAGATAGGCAAATAACGTGAGGTAAACGTGGTAGATAGGATAAATAGTTTGCAGAACAAATAAATTGCAGCAAGGGATTTTTGTATTTTTGGTTTAATAGATCTGAAAATAAAAGCCAAGGAAAATAGATTGCAAAGGCAAATATGATGAAAAGAGACTCGGGGGCCGTAGGTTTAACTAGTGGCTTCTCTCAAGAAAAATAGCAAACGGTGGGAAAACAATTATTGTTGGGCAATTGATAGAACTTCAAATAATCATGGCGATATCGAGGCAATGATCATTATGTAGGCATCACATCCAAGATTAGTAGACCGACTCTTGCCTGCATCTACTACTATAACTCCACACATCGACCGCTATCCAGCATGCATCTAGTGTTTTAAGTTCATGGAAATACGGAGTAATGCAATAAGAACGATGACATGTTGTAGACGAGATCTATTTATGTAGAAATAGACCCCATCTTGTTATCCTTAATAGAAATGATACATACTTGTCATTTCCCTTTCTGTCACTCGGATCAAGCATCGTAAGATCGAACCCATCACAAAGCACCTCTTCCCATTTACAAGATAAATAGATCAAGTTGGCCAAACAAAACTCAAATATCGGAGAAGAAATACGAGGCTATAATCAATCACGCATATAAGAGATCAAAGAAGACTCAAATAAATTCCATGGATAAAAACATATATCTCATCATCAACTCAAAGTTCACCGGATCCCAACAAACACACCGCAAAAAGACTTACATCATATGGATCTCCAAGAGACCATTGTATTGATAATAAAGAGAGAGAGAGAGAGAGGAAGCCATCTAGCTACTAACTATGGACCCGTAGGTCTACAAATAACTACTCACACATCATGAGAGAAACACCAATGGACATGATGAACCCCTCTGTGATGGTGTCTAGATTGGATTTGGTGTTTCTGGACTCTGCGGCGGCTGGAATTGATTTTTGTCCCCCTCCTTAGGGTTTCTGGAATATTGGGGGTATTTATAGAGCAAAGAGGCGGTGCGGGAGGCCAATGAGGAGGGAACAACCCACCGGGGTGCACCTGGGCCCCTAGGCGCGGCCTGGTGGGTTGGGGTCCCATCGGAGCTCCCCTTAGGTGCGTTCGTGGCCCACTGGATGTCTTCTGGCCCAAAAAAATCCACAAAAAGTTTCGGTGTGTTTGGACTCCGATTGGTATTGATTGCATGCGATGTAAAAAACATGCAGAAAACAACAACTGCTACTGGGCACTATGTCAATAGGTTTGTACCAAAAAATGATATAAACTGACTATAAAATGATTGTAAAACATCCAAGAATGATAATATAACAACATGGAACAATAAAAAACTATAGATACGTTGGAGATGTATCAGCATCCCTAAGCTTAGTTTCTGCTCGTCCTCGAGTAGGTAAATGATAAAAACAGAATTTTTGACGTGGAATGTTGCCTAACATGTTCATCACATTTCTTTTTTTATAGCATGGACATTTGGACTTTTATATGGTTCAAAGCAATAGTCTAGTTTTGTCATGAAGACTTTAATACTCAAGCATACCAACAAGCAACCATGTCTTTCAAAATATCAACACTAAAGCAAGTTATTCCTAGCCCATGATGCTCAATCATTGATCCATTCATAAAACACACTCGAATATTAGCTACACCCAATGCTCAAATATGATCATAGTGCCCCTTAGTTGGTGTTTTATGAGAGAAGATGGAAACTCAAATTCGAAAAAAAATTACATAAGTAAAAGAAAGGCCCTTCGCAGAGGGAAGTAGGGATTTGTAGAGGTTCCAGAGCTCAAAGAGAAAATTGAGAGATCAAAACATTTTGGAAGGCATACTTTTCCCACCAATGAAAACGACTTAGAGCTCCCAACACTTTCCATGCTATATACATCATAGGCGATTCCCAAACAGAAAATAAAGTTTATTCCTTTTTCCACCCTTACTTTCACTTTCCATGGCTTGTCCATATCCACGAGTGCCCTCCATACCAACACTTTCCAAGAAATTTATTATTTGACAACAAAAATTAAATTCCTTTTTTTCATTTCGGGACCAGGCATCCCTAATACCTTTGTCGTACTCTCGTGCAATGACAAGTGAATAACCACTCATCGTGAGAATAACACATCTAGCATGGAAAATATTGGCCACCCCTCACCGCCTCGCGAGCGGTAGCACACACAAAAGATAAATTTATTTTGAAAATTAGAGATGGCACATGAAAGTTTGCTTAGAACGACATGGAAATACCGCATATAGGTAGGTATAGTGGACTCATATGGCAAAACTGGTTTAAAGGGTTTTGGATGCACAAGTAGTGATCATACTTAGTGCAAAATGAAGGCTAGAAAAAAGATTGAGAAGCGACCAAGCAAGAAACAAAAAATCTCGTACCCAAGCATTAAGCATAAGTAACACCGAATAATGCACCACAAGTAGGATATAAATTTCATTGCATAACTATTGACTTTCGTGCTTGCATAGGGAATCACAAACTTTAACATCAATATTCTTACTAAAGCACAATTACTCAACAACATGACTGACATATCATATCGTCATATCTTAAAACCATTACTAAGAATCAAGTTTATTTTTTCCAATGATCTTCATGAAAGTTTTTACTATATCCTCCTTGGATATCTATCACTTTGGGACTATTTTCATATGTTGCTTTTGATAAGCTCAAACAAGTTTAAGTGAAGAACATGAGCATAATTTTTCTTTCTCTCAAAATAATCTAAGTGAAGCAAGAGAGAATTTCTTAAAAATTTTACTAACTCCAAAATAAATATAAGTGAAGCATGAGAGCATTTCTTCAAAAATAACAAAGCACACTGTGCTCAAAAAGATATAAGTGAAGTATTAGAGTAAATCCATGGCTCTAAAAAATTAAGTGAAGCATAGGAGCAAGCATAGCATAATTTTTGGCTCTCTCAAAACGGTATGTCCAGAAAGGATTCAAGACCTAAAACACAAAGAAAAACAAGAAAAGATTCATATCATACAAGGCGCTTCAAGCAAAACTCATAATATGTGACGAATAAAAATATAGTTTCAAGTAAAATACCGATGGTTGTTAGAAGAAAGAGGGGTTGCCACTCGAGGGCATCCCCAAGCTTAATTGCTTGATACTTCTTGAATATTATCTTGGGGTGCCTCGGGCATCCCCAAGCTTAGCCTTTTGCTAATCCTTATTCCTTCATCCATCGTAAGATCACCCAAAACTTGAAAACTTCAATCACACAAAACTCAACAAAACCTTCGTGAGATCCGTTAGTATAAGAAAGCAAACCACTACTATAAGTATTGTTGCAAACCTATTAATATTTTATTTTTGCTTTATGTCTACTTTATTTTAACTTTTCTATGGCAAAAACACATAAAAGAAAACCATAGAATCATCAAAACAAGCACGCAACACAAAGAAAACAGAATCTGTCAAAAACAGAACAGTCTGTAGCAATCTGACTACTTAGAATACTTCTGAACTCCAAAAATTCTGAACAATTAGGAAGACGTGAATATTTTTTTTATTAATATTCTGTAAAAATAATCAACTCAAAATCACTCTTCTGTTGAAAATGAAAAAAAATCGTGAGCGCAAAAATGTTTCTGTTTTTTAGCAAGATCAAATCAACTTTCACCGAAATCAT
Organism: Hordeum vulgare subsp. vulgare; assembly: GCF_904849725.1. Taxonomy (NCBI): domain Eukaryota; kingdom Viridiplantae; phylum Streptophyta; class Magnoliopsida; order Poales; family Poaceae; genus Hordeum; species Hordeum vulgare. Next base: position 78,736,453 of record NC_058524.1, on the reverse strand, counting down.
CCCAAAGACCTTGCTTGGCACAAACACTAATTTAAACCACAAAAACACATCTAACCAGAGTTATAATTGTGTATTTTATTGAAAATAGAAAGAAAACCAAAAAGCAAAAAGATACAAGTTGGGTTGCCTTCCAAAAAGCGCTATCGTTTTACGCCCCTAGCTAGGCATAACGCGTAGGATCTAAGTGTTGTCATCTTTATCCTTCAATTCTTTGATCGAACACTGAGGATTTTCCAAGGATTTTGCATATAAGTTCTCAATGACAAAACTTCTAGGCACGAGATTGGAAAACTTATTTTTGCAAAAAGGGTCTCTTATGACTTCAATGAAATTGGGATGGATACTAATCATCTTAAGATCTCCTTTATCATTGCTAGAAGTTGCACCCTTGCTTTTAGTGGCTTAAGTCGTCTTACTAATTTTTATGGGGGTTTTAGCGGAAGAAAAGGCCGTACCTAGATTAGAAAAAAATTCTTCCAGTTTATCAATCCTAGACGACTTTCTTCGATTCTTTCATGAATTATAGTATTCTTTTCTTTTTAAAACTTGAAAACGTCTTCCGCTTTTGATCCAATTTTAGTAGCATAGATTTGCATTTTTTTATCCATGTTTTCAATATGTTCCTGGTAAGAATTTTCTTTTCAATAGCACCTAGTCTTTCCATAACATGCTCAAGGGTAACGATTTTTACTTGATCATGAGAGGTGGTGAAGCACTAAATTTCTCAAAGCATTAAAAGCATCAAGAGAAGGGCACATCAAGAAGTTTCCACCGGTAATCGTATCAAGGACGAATCTATACCAAGTGGTGATGCCCACATAAAAACAACTTAGAGAACAACGGGATTGCTTATGGTTAGATCTATTATGAGCATTGCAAATCCTATACCAAGCATCTTTTAAGTTCTCCCCTGCCCTTTGTTTAAATTTAAGAACCTTGTTCTTGGGGGTATACGCAATAGAGGAATAGATATCCATAACGACAAAAAGTGGTAGACAAGATTGCACACAAAACAGATCTGGCAAGAAAACGGCGAACGAAAAAGTGGGCGAATAAAACGGCAAATTTTTGTGAAGTGGGGGAGAGGAAAACGAGAGGCAAATGGAAAATAATGTAAATTGCAAGGAGATGAGACTTGTGATTAGGAACCTGGTTGATGTTGAAGATCCTCCCCGGCAACGGTGCCAGAAATTCCTTTTGATCTCTACTAGAACTACGTCGATATTTCCCCAAAGAGGAAGGGATGATGCAGTATAGCGATGGTAGGTATTTACCTCAGTGATGAGACCAAGGTTATCGAACCATTAGGAGAACCACCTCACACCACGTAAACAACACGTGCACACAAATAACAAATACACGCAACCCGGCGTGTTAAAGGGGTTGCCAATCCCTCCCCGACAACGGCGCGAGAAATTGGCACGTTGGCGGGAGACTATCTTGACTTGATCTTCCCCAGCAATGGCGTCAGAAATTCCTTTCGGGTACGACGCCTCAAGAGAGGCAAATAACATGAGGTAAAAGTGGTAGATAGGATAAATAGATCATGGAACAAATAAATTGCAGCAAGGTATTTTTGTATTTTTGGTTTAATATATTTGAAAATAAAAGCAAAGGAAAATATATCGCAAAGGCAAATATGATGAAAAGAGACCCGGGGCCGTAGGTTTCACTAGTGGCTTCTCTCAAGAAAAATAGCAAACGGTGGGAAAACAATTACTGTTGGGCAGTTAATAGAACTTCAAATAATCATGACGATATCTATGCATTGATAATTATATAGGCATCATGTCCAAGATTAGTAGACCGACTCCTGCGTGCATCTACTACTATTACTCCACACATCGACCACTATCAAGCATGCATCTAGTGTATTAAGTTCATGGAAAAACGGAGTAATGCAATAAGAACGATGACATGATGTAGACAAGATCTATTTATGTAGAAATAGACCCCATCTTTTTATACTTAATAGCAACGATACATACGTGTCGTTTCCCTTTCTGACACTGGGATCAAGCACCATAAAATCGAACCCATCACAAAGCACCTCTTCCCATTGCAAGATAAATAGATCAAGTTGGCCAAACAAAACCCAAATATCGGAAAAGAAATATGAGGCTATAATCAATCACACATATAAGAGATCAAGGAAGACTCAAATAACTTTCATGGATAAAAACATAGATCTGATCATAAACTCAAAGTTCATCGGATCCCAACAAACACACCACAAAAAGACTTACATCATATGGATCTCCAAGAGACCATTGTATTTATAATCAAGAGAGAAAGAGGAAGCCATCTAGCTACTAACTAAGGACCCGTAGGTCTACAAAGAACTACTCACACATCATCGGAGAGGCACCAATGGACATGATGAACCCCTCCGTGATGGTGTCTAGATTGGATCTGGTGTTTCTGGACTCTGCGGCAGTTGCAACTGATTTTCTTCCCCCCCCCCCTTAGGGTTTCTGGAATATTGGGGGTATTTATAGAGTAAATAGGCTGTGCGGGAGGCCAACGAGGAGGGCACAACCCCCCGGGGCGCGCCTGGGCCCCCACGCGTGCCCTGGTGGTTTGTGATCCCATCACAGCTCCCCTCAGGTGCGTTCCTGGCCCACTAGATGTCTTCTAGCCCAAAAAAATCCACAAAAAGTTTCGCTGCGTTTGGACTCCATTTGGTATTGATTTCCTCCTATGTAAAAAACATATAGAAAACAACAACTGGCACTGGGCACTATGTCAATAGGTTAGTACCAAAAAATGACATAAAATGACTATAAAATGATTGTAAAACATCCAAGAATGAAAATATAACAACATGGAACAATCAAAAATTATAGATACGTTGGAAACGTATCAGAGCGCAACACCCAGCCCCCGTAGCTCCGACGCCTTCCAGCCTTCCCCGACTCCACTCTGCATAGCAACCGCACAGGAGGAACTCCATGCCATGGGCGTCCGGATTAGCAAGTGCAGCGCCATGCCGTGTCCCTCATTTCTCCTCCCTCTATTTTCTACTGCTCTCTCTCTGATCTCTCAAGCTCTGTGTATCATTTGTGAGATAACGGGAACAAGAAGGAGCTCGTCCATGTCCCCCTCAAGCTCGTGCCACTCACGGATATGGCTGTGCGCCGTCCGGATCCACCTACTCCGTGACCTCTGCGGCCCTCGCCTCCACCTCCTGCAAGGCCCGTCAACTGATGTGTTTGCTCGCTGCCAACCTGGTGAGAACTCTGTGCAGTTATTGGAAACAATGGTTGGCCTTTGTTATGTTCATATAGAACTGCGCTCTTGATATATACGTAAATACAACCGTAGCACAGTGTCTAGCACAGTAGTGCTATACCCTTGAGGCCTTGGGATTGAATCCCCACGACTGCGTAATTCTGCATTTTTTCCACCACTGTTTCATCTACAGCCATGGTCCCTTCATGATCACTAGCATGTACATGTCACTTTGGTTATCCTGTTGATGCACATCAATGGAGGTTTGGGTTTGAGTCCCAGCCACATCAATATTTTGGCATCCATGTCATATGATCTTGTGTTGCTTGTATCTTTTATACCGTAACTCCGTTGGAGATGAGCTAAATATCTAAATTGACTAGAATGACGCGTAGTTTCACGTGCTCAACTTTATTTTTCGGTTTATGTAACACCCTGGATTTTGCCCATTTCTTTTTCTTTGATTTTTATCTGGATTTGCTTTTTTGTGGATTGATAATTTTGAAACCTAAAAGGGTTACCCTTGATTTCCATTTCTTAGTGGCTTGCCAACCTTCAAACCACCCCAAGACCTAGCCATTTCCATCTTGAGCCAATTCCCAAGATTCTTTTCCATGGGAATATTCCTTTTTCTTTTAAAGGAATGATCATGTTTGTCTTGTGTTGTGAAGCAACCCCCATTTCTATCTCTCCAATAATTCCCAAATAATTCTCATAAATCTATTGGGTCATATATTCCTCATACATGACAAAATATTTCCTTTCCATGTTCAAAAATATTCCTCAATAATTCCTTTTCTGATTTTGCCCTATCTGCCAAGTTGTGAAGCAAGTACCCTTTTTATTTGCTGGATTGCTCTAAAAATTTGTGGGCACTCTTTCCTATTTATATCATTGCCTCATGCCAAAATTCAACTCAAATTAGCTAGTAAATATTTCTTGGCAAATTTCCAAAGTTTCTGGTCCAAAAGAAGCTTTGTGAAGCAAGTGCTATCTAGGAGTGTTCAAATGAGTTGAATCTTTGCCATCATCTCCATATGCTCAAATAATGCCTCTCCACCAAATTTGAGCATCACACCTTCAACCATGTGACCATAGCTTCAAATCTTTGTCTCTGGTCATTATTTGGATTTGTGAAGCAACTATAATTTATATTGCTCCATAAATTCTGAATTTTTACCAGGACATTCTCCTATCTATAAAACATTGCTAAACCAATTTTGAGCTCATTTTATTTAGCCAATTAATTCCAATAATTCTTCTAAGTTTCTGTCCAGAGAGAAACTATATGAAGGAAGTGCCACTTGGGCTCATCAAGATGGCATGAATTTTATACAACATCTCCATTACCCAAAATATTCATCTCCTCCAAGTTTGAGCCCAATCCAAGCATGTATGTGAGTGCCACATCAAAATCCCTATTATGGGCCAGATTAGCCAGTTGCAAAGCAACTATATTAAATCTTGCTCCTGTGATCCTCAAACTTCCCAGGTTAGTAGTACTTCCTAACCTAAGCCTTCCAGACATGATTGTTTGCTCTTATCTTCTTCCTGTTGATCACAGTGAGGTGCCCAAGCTTGCTGCAGGAAACTTCAGGTGATCACTCCCATCTAGCCACAGTCTTTTTCTTTGAGCCATCACCTCTGGGGGACTATTTCTTGAAGGGACTTCACCGCTGACATGGTTTGGGGAGCAGTGGCACACGAGTGCATGTAGTGCACGTGGTGACAACGCTCAGAGCATGCCAAAATGGCGCTCTGTGCATCGACGGAGACAAGATCTCCTCTCCAGCTAACATTGGCTTGTCCTCGGGCGCCGGGGAGCTCTCCTCCACTCGCGTGCATCCTCTGGAGGCTTCTCCCCCTCGTCCCATAGCTCCTGGCCGCCTCTGTTGAGCACCGGAGGGCTGCCGCGACGGCATTCATCTCGAATCCTCGACCGTCGTCGGGAAGCTCCTCCCTGTGCTTATTTAAGATGTGCCCTGAGCCCTCCTCCATCCTGCAGCCCTCATCCCGCTCCTCCCCGAGTCCCTAAGCCCTTCCCTATCAGCCATTGCCGCCCGAGGCCACCTCGGCCCCTGCTCGAATTCGAGCACTAGGGCAGCCCCCTCCCCTCCTAGACGCCATCCTAGGGACCCCTGGACTCCGGCGAACCTCCTCCACCCGTCGTCCCATCCTCTCCCTAACCGGGGTGAGCTCTCCACGCTCCAGCCACAGCCATGCCCTACCTCCCTCTTGTCAGATCTCCCCCGGGCCTCCCCGCTGCCGCCGCGGGTACCCACGGGCGCGGGGTTGGCCGGCGCACCCATCCCCGGCGGCGCCCAGGCCTTCCGCAATCTCCTGTCGCTGGCGCCGGTGAAGCCCGAGCCGTGAGACCGCATCGGGTAGGAGGAGGAGGTTAAAGAAGGGGTAAGGGAGAGAGAGAGAGGGTCCCGACAGGTGGGCCCTGACCCCACCTGTCGGTGAAAGGGGAGCCACCAGCTAGCTTAAGTGGACACGCCTCGGGGCATTTCCGTTTTCCCTGTGGGAAAACGTATTCTCCCTGAATGCGTGACCAAATCTGCTGCTAGGGACCCTGTTAGAATTATTTTTATTTCAAACCAGTCCCTGCCACCAAAACCCTTATAACCTTTTATTCGTGACTCCGATTCCAGTGATTCCAAAGCCCACGTCTTCGTCTCGTCGAGGCCGTCAAGATGATATCATTTCCATCATGTGATATTACAGTGGAAATGGCCATGTTTCCCTTGTCGTAAACAACCCTCATGCGAGAGAGAACTGTTTCCGGCAATCCCTTCCGCGAGTTTCTCGCGCTTCTTCCCGGTGGTTCCATCATCCCACGCAAGCCACAACTTTCATTTTCTTCATTGCACCGCAATATTATAGTCTCATCATGTCGGGACCCCGATCTTGAGTCATAAGAACCTAGCCTGTAACACATCACATCACTTTGCGGCCTAACGCACGGTAAACTCCACGGCTGCCACCTTACCTTGGCCAGGACCATTTGCGTCTTTTGGCTAACGTATATGAATATGTTGCTAGTGTTCAAACGACAAAGAACCCAGGTCGACATGACTAGCTATAAACCCAAACGGTACATCCGTACAGGGACATGCATACATAACCCAGCAAAGCAGGTCTCGGTCATCAGCGTGTGTAGACGAGTCGTAGCAAGCTACAAGGACTCCATTACACCGCGTGACATTTCCCCGAGGGGACAGACACAACAGAAAAGAAGGATACATGCTGGTCAATCAATGTGTTCCGAGCATTAGCAAGCTACCAAGGCCCGATGGAAACACAAACAGGCATTTCCCTGTAAAGAGTACTACTACAGGCAAACAACTAGGTGTCGAATCCCACACATATAATGCATTTCAAACATACACACATTATGCACGATATGTGTAGATACAACATAGCATCACAACATAACTCTATGACTCAAGCATTTATTAAAGACTCATAAGAGTCAACACAGTATGATATTACAAACAGGGGTCACATGACCCGGCACTCAAGTCATACAAACATCAAGCGGAAGCAAATCATGTCTGGGTACAGACATCTACTAAAAGTGGCTGGAAGAGCCTGAAAAGCTACTACGACCCTACCAGAGGAGCCAGACCTCTGTCTGGGATTCCCAAGCTATTCCGGTCAACATCGAACACATCGCGTAGAACCTTTTAATGAGACTAAGTCTTCTCTTCAAAAACATAAATAAAGCAACCGTGAGTACAAAGGTACTCAGCAAGTCTTACATCAGAACTATCTACATATGCATCATGTTTCAGTGACAGGATTGTGGGGTTTGATTGCAGCAAGCCAACTTTGACTCTTGGCTAACCTGTACTACGACTACAAGTTCTTTCTTTGAGGTGGGATAGCGCACACGAGTCCACATATTCACCAATGCAATACACCACTATGGATCCACTCTCGTCTCCCTACGAGAAGGCCTTCCATAGCACTCACACTTATCTTGCATGTTTTAGAGTATCCATTTAAATTGTCTATGTACCACGTAATGTTTCCAAGTAGTCCATATCCGAGGACGCGGCTATTCGAACAGATTAAATCACCCTGCAGGGGTATACTTCTTCACACATGCTCTCACCACTTAGCACCATATGCACGTCATGCATCTCGGCAACCTTCAAGCGGAAGCACTGGCGTGGGTGTCGACCACGACCGTTAACCACACAAGACCCTAGTCTAGGTTTATCGCCTATTTGAGACTGAACCCGCAAGGAAGTCCGGCCGAGGTTTCCTCTACGGCCCCAAACGATGTGCGCAGGGTTCCCAAGCCCACCATCCGGGTGCCACTTGGTACATCGTGCCACTGTGTATCTACCGTAGAGAAGCCTACCCCGTCGGGCAGAGCTAAACACGGCCGCCAACACTTTTCCTACAAACACCAGAAACTAATTGCAACTCCTGGACAGAGATCTAGGCAATTAATAAGCCGAGCGAGGTCATATTTCAGGGCCCAATGCATGGTAGTATCTGGTCTTGGATAACATACACAGAACTCAGTTCTTAAGGACGGTCCCAATGAGACAACTCGCCATGTACTCCTACATGGCCTCTCATCGCTACCTTTACCAAATCAGATTCACACCTTTACTCTCACACTATAGGACATGAACACAACCATTTCGATACATCATTCATATGGATCAGACCCGACACGACTCTAAGCATAGCAGGCATTGTAAACAAGCATGGATGAGTAAGCAGAACAAGGCTCAAGCAGTTGCTACTCATGCTAAGTGGTTTCAACTATTTACTGTGACAAAATCAGGTCATGGAGAGGAATGGGTTCAACTACCGATAACATGTACAGTTGAATCGTGTTTGTCCTGATGCAGTAAAAGAGAGCAGGAGCAAGAGAGTGGGTTTATTTCAATATGCTCAAGGGGGTTTGCTTGCCTGACACGTCTGAATATAGCAATGAGTCTTCATCAATGTCAACGATCACATCGTCGGAACCATCGTCTACCGAGAGGGAACAGTACCGGTAAACAGGAAAGAACAATAGTTACTTCACAGAAATGCAACACTATGATGCATGATCAAGAAATGGAGATGAAATGTGGAAGGGCCAATATAGCTACCATTTCTTAGGTTGAAGCTGGATATGAATCAGGATTCAAACATCACTTCAACACGGTATTTTCCGGATACCCTTTTAATTGATTCGACCTGATGCTCAGGTATAACTTGTTTTAACATGCATGAGGACGGTATTTTGAGGTATTGATTTTCCTTGATCAATGTTTGGTCATATCAATTGAAGTGGAATTCAAATAGGAATCAAATTACAACTCCAAACTATTTATTAAATTTACCCTATTCATCATTTTGCCTATTTGGTGTTCTTAACTTTCTCAAACCAGCATGAAAATGCCATAATCCTATTCTTTGGATTTTTCTGATCCTTTTTCATATATAAATTATTTTCATCCGAGTTATATTTTAATTTCTATGACTTTTACAAGTTTTAGCAATTTCCTGGATTTATTTTATAATAGGAAATCAATTACTGCGTCAGCGTTGCGTAAGCAGTCAACTGGCCTGGGCCAGGTCAAACCTGACGTGTGGGGGTCACACGTGAGTGACTCAGTTTAATAACAGGGTTTTATTAGCTAATTAATGAATTAATTAGAAGTGGGGCCCGTCTGTGAGTGGCTCTGGGTTAATTAGTAGCTTTATTAGGGCTAATCTAATCCCGACCGGCCGGGCCCACATGGGAGTGGCTCAGGCCGGCGAGGTCAACGCCGACGACCAACAGGGCGACGGAGGCTCGCCGGAATCACGTCATCGGCATCCATTTGACGCGCCGAAGGGCGGAATGGGATCGCGGGGACACGCTGAGTACTTATGTGGCAGCTAGGTGGCCCGAGGGGCACCGGAACTACGTCGGCGATGAGCCTAAGAGGCGGCCGGAGCTCTGCTTAGTCGGGCTCGAGGCTAGGGGACCAGGGGAAAGCAGCTGAGGCCGGCTACGGCTTCCTGCGAGCGCGGAGAGAACAGAGAGGTGCTCGGCAGCGGCCCTAGGTGGCACTGGCCACAGCGACGCCATGGCCGACGGCAGGAGCTTCGGCTCCGACGGCTAGCAAGGTTAGAGGAAGGGGAGCTCGACAATGAGAGGGGGAACGAGTCCAATGGCTTACAGGGGTTCGTATTGCACACATGTAGAGGCCGGGGAAGCTCCGGTTGCGGCGAATCGACGCCGGGGAGGTTCGGCGGCCGACGATGAAGTTGATGCGGATGGCGGCGCGGCAAGGCGTCTGAGCTCGATTCTTCACGCGTAGAGATGGGGAGGTGAGCGGCGGAGCTATGGGACACATCAGCTGGGCTAGAGAGGGCCGGTGGCCACGGCTACGACGATCGGCGGCGTCGAGCAGTGCTCGGCCATGGTGGGAGAGGGCGAGAGAGAGATGGAGGGGAGCCAGAGAGGGGTGGAGAAGGGAGAGGCGTGCACGGGGTACTCATCCCCGCCGTCTGCATGGCTCGGGCAAGTAGGAGGTGGCTACGGGACGTGGCCGCGCTCACCGGCGTGTCGGCACGCAGCTGCTTCTCCTCCTGGCAGGAGGAAGAAGACAGCCGTGCCCCTGGTGGGCTGGGCTGGACCAGGTAGGCGCCATGTAGCTCTCTCTCTCTCTCTTCTTTTCTATTTTATTTTTTATTTATTTCTGGCATTTAGATTTAGGTTTTAAAATAAATTGTTTGACCAAAAATAAAACCCTAAAATGTTATTATGTGACAGAGATAATAATATCCAATGCCACATAAAAGTTTCAACATTTTTGAAACTTTAAAATAGAAGGAATCAAAATAATTCCATTCCAAATAGCTATTTGGTCAAATCAAAATTCCATTTCAAAATGTTTCTGTGACTTAAAATTTTGGTTTGACAAATTTATTTTATGTTACTATTTTGCCAAGTATTTGGAACATTTTCTTAGTCCCTTTTAAGGTATTAATTTTTATTGCCTTGTTGTCAATTTTTCAAATCATTGGGGTTTTGATCACTTCCCAATTGTAAATCATCCCCATCGTATTAAGTTGATTTGAATGCATGCATGAATGATCACTGATGCAACTAACTACAAGCTATAATCTAGGGCTATGACAACTCACCCCCACTAAACAAGAATCTCGTCCCGAGATTCAAGCGTAGTCGGGAAGAGGAAGAGGGGACACTACACTATCACAATCTTCACGATCCATTTACTCCTCTCGAGGATATTGATTCATCGCATCATGTTGATCTTGACATCTTTGTCTTTGAGATCTTCATCTAGCTCGACGACAAAAGAACAGGAAGGCTTTACAAGATTCGATCTCCTCAAGATCGAGCAACTCAAGATCAACTCATAGAATGAGACATAAAGATGTCCCTTGAGCTGAAACACAACACTCATGACAGAAACAAGGAAGTGAGGCATAAGACAAAGGTTCAATTGGTAGGCAACAAATCCATGCTTAAATCAGATGGTGACGAGGTTTCAAAGTAGCGAGGATTAAATTGCCCTTCATACCATAATGGGGCACCTTAAAAGATGACTCATAGACGTATTCCTTTAAGTGGCAAAAAGAATTACTTTTGATCCAAAGATCATTGAAACTCTTCATACCAAAGTAAGGCAATTCACAAATGATTGTTTGAAGGAATTTGAATGAATGGCACACTCAGGTTGGAAAGAAAATAGGGTTATAGAACAACTCGGCGAACGGAAGGCACATTCCAGTTACTACCGAGGATATAACCTAGTGTCTGAGCGTGCTCTCAAGAACTTGAGCATTTCCATATTCATCAAAGTTTTACCAATATTTGTGCCAAGATCTTGGTGACACATCTTACTACTATGATGAACAGTGATGGAGAATGCAGATGCAAATGAAGACAACACTTCCTCAGATTTCACCTTAGCTATACCAAGGGAACTAAATCTGGTTGATCGACCGAGAGACATTTAGCACTCCGCTTCTAATGTTCTCCTTGATGTACTAGCATAACCTAATTATAGATCATGCTTGATATTTAGCACATCAAGTATAGGTCGGACTTCGGGGCTCAAAGGGAGTCCATGAGGAACAACTTCCAAAATTAGTCATACAAAAACCTCACGGAAGATGACTAAGATTGCTGATGCAAGATATTATAATATCAAGTCTTCCGGCTAGGTGTGTTAGCCATTACATCACTTTACCGGGTTACATAGAGACCAATATTATAATTCTTGGAGAAAGTTCCAGCCATTTTAACTTCCTGAGATTCAGCTCCGGTTGGTGACACGATGCTTCAGACTCAGCATGTCTGAAAAGAAAGTTTGCAACAAAAATTGACGGGATAACGTTGCAAGATTCTCAGGAAATGAACTACGGAGGACAACTCCAAAACATGAGCTGGATTGCAAGACACATGTGAACACACTTCCCAAGACAATGATGACCACATGAAAATTCTTACAACAAAACACTACCGAGTTCTGGATGGGAACCATCATTGCGGATAATGAAGCCATGTGCAAGTCCGTCTCGTACCTTCAGGAATGGCACTTAACTTCTTTTCCTTGAACAAATCAATCAGTGGCTTGGTGTGCTAGGAGATACATATGGAATGGAGGTAGCTAATCTCTCAAACCACAGAATACTTCGCACGTGCATGACTGACTTGAGATGATTCCGAAGAAAACAAATTAACTTTTCTTGAATTCATGGTGACAACTTGCATCAGATGCACATGAATTAGAGGAAGTCACTTCTTACACCTAACATATACCTCGTGCACGAGACACGAAGACAATGTCTACAAAGTTTCCAGCACTAGCTTAATGTCCAACATAGATCATGGAACAAATGAGAATGTTGCCGATGGGCTCAACAATAATTCATCAAGATACCCATGTAAATGGATTTCCACAACTATGTGAGCAAGATAATAGCATTGGTCAGATCAAAGAATACAATAGTGTAGGCTCAAGGAAAACCCTGAGTAAGACACCGTTACTACAATCTTTGCTTCTGAGTTTGATTTGACAATAGCCCATACTCAAATCAAAATTGAACAAGATAATATATGCAACAATTGATCACACGAATCAACCGATGAGAATATCATCTTTCTTCAGACTCACACAACAGGAAAAATATCCTTTTTAAATGAGCTAAGTTTAGGCGAAGCTTTTATCTTCCAACTCCCCAAGTTGTTGTTTAGCTTAACCAACTAGCTCGGGGTATCCAACACGGATTCTTGGAGAAGGTGTCTTATAGAGAAACCAACTTGATCACGAGCTCTATCATAACAGTCAGGAAACAACCTAGTAATACTTCCGAGAAGATATTCGGAAAATCACGAACCACCGATATGTTATTAAGCTCGGGAATAATCTTGCTTTTTAGGGCAAGATGATGTGATAAATAGAACAAGGGATTGACAAAATCCTAACTCATTGATCAAAAGGTGCACCATGAAACATGGACTAGGTAGCACGGTCAATCTTAGGATGACGATTCAATCATCATCACCATAAGAGTGAATTTATTGTCCATTAACTACTAAGCAATGGCATTGCTAGGAGTATTGATTTCACACGTCATGGTTCACTTGACGATATTCCGGTTACAACCAACACGAAAACCGAGGGATGAACAATGATAGAGAGAAGTATCACTACATCAAGAGTTCCTAAGAGATGGTGCAATTCTCACAACACTCTTGACAAAAAGAGGGTAATACTCCAAGATAGAACAGAACAAAAGCTGGTTTAGCATTTCGATCTGCGGAATACAACTACTTTGACCCAATCCAAGAAATGAATGAGGTACTGGAGTTTGCTTCTCCCAGTCATTCGAGAATAGAACTATTTGACAAACCACAGGAATAGAAGACATTGATAACAAGAATGCACAACTACTCTTGACTATCCTTTCAATGATGAAGGTCAAAATACACTAGATAGGGCCAACTCAAGAACACATGGTTTCTTGAGTTGTGGATGCATGGATTGGAATATCGAACGGGTTCAACATAATTCTTCCGGATAACCCATGCAGAAGGGCAAAGTAGGCAGAATCACGATATGGAGTAGAGAACTCATCACGAGCACTCTTGTTATGATCTTTAGTTCACGGAGAACTTCTGCCAAAGATGATTCATGGTGTTGGAAGAATGATATACCATGAACCCTGGGAGCTACAACAAGGTTACTAATCATTCTAAAGGAACTAGCAACACTATCAACAGAAGTGAGCAGAATGATCCTTGGATTCAAGAACCCCAGAAATAAAATACCTACAAACTAATTAACATCACAAGATGTTTTTCGAAAATGATGGCCAAAACTATCACACTGGAAGACATAGCACACATCTAGACTATTGGGTAGTTTTCAGAGTAACATGTTTTCCTAATACTTCAACAAAACATCAAGGTAATAGAGTACCTCATCACGATGATTAGTGTGCTTGGTCTGGCCCAAGGCATTGGAAATAAGAGGAAGGAATTTGCAATTGCATCGGATTATTTGGGAACTTTGGAAAACTCGGACAGCATAACGGTTGTACGGGCATGAAATATGAGGCAACCTGCAAGAAAACTAGCAACATAACCATTGAATTCTTATGAAGACACTAATCCAAGAAGACAACAAATTTTCTATTAGTCTCCAGCATAATAACTCGTTATCCTAATGATTAGATGAGAAAGCCTAATTCTTAAACCCCGTAGAATAAAGAAGATGATGACTCAGAATAAGAATGGCACAAGGAAAGGAGTAAAAAGAGCCTTACGTTCCCTTCCACAAACAATTCCCTTATATAACTAAAGAGTTGCTAGACTCAACATCGACCAGTTTGGCTTGGTTATCCTACAGGCAGTCAAGCTTTGATACCAAAGCTGTCGGGACCCCGATCCTGAGTCATAAGAACCTAGCCGGTAACAGATCACATCACTTTGCGGCCTTACGCACGGTAAACTCCACGGCTGCCACCTTACCTTGGCCAGGATCGTTTGCGTCTTTTGGCTCACGTATATGAATATGTTGCTAGCGTTCAAATGACAAAGAACCCGGGTCGACATGACTAGTTATAAACCCAAGCGGTACATCCGTACAGGGACAGGCGTACATAACCCAGCAAAGCAGGTGTTGATCATCAGCGTGTGTAGATGAGTCGTAGCAATCTACAAGGACTCCATTACACCGCGTGACATTTCCCTGAGGGGACAGACACAGCAGCAAAGAAGGATACATGCCAGTCAATCAATGTGTTCCGAGCAGTAGCAAGCTACCAAGGACCGATGGAAACACAAAGAGGCATTTCCCTGTAAAGAGTACTACTAAAGGCAAACAAGTAGGTGTCGAATCCCACACATATAATGCATTTCAAACATACACACATTATGCACGATATGTGTAGATACAACATGGCATCACAACATAACTCTATGACTCAAGCATTTATTAAAGACTCATAAGAGTCAACATAGTATGATACCACAAACAGGGGTCACATGACCCCGCACTCAAGTCATACAAACATCAAGCAGAAGCAAATCATGTCTGGGTACAGACATCTACTAAAAGTTGTTGGAAGAGCCTGAAAAGCTACTACGACCCTACCAGAGGAGCCAGACCTCTGTCTGGGATTCCCAAGCTATTCCGGTCAACATCGAACACATCGTGTAGAACCTTTTAATGAGACTAAGACTTCTCTGCAAAAACATAAATAAAGCAACCGTGAGTACAAAGGTACTCAGCAAGTCTTACATCAGAACTATCTACATATGCATCATGTTTCAATGAAAGGATTGTGGGGTTTGATTGCAGCAAGCCAGCTTTGACTCTTCGCTAACCTGTACTACGACTACAAGTTCTTTCTTTGAGGTGGGATAGTGCACACGAGTCCACATATTCACCAATGCAATACACCACTATGGATCCACTCTCGTCTCCCTATGAGAAGGCCTTCCATAGCACTCACACTTATCTTCCATGTTATAGAGTATCCATTTAAACTGTCTATGTAGCACGTAATGTTTCCAACTAGTCCATATCCGAGGACGCGGCTATTCGAACAGATTAAATCACCCTGCAGGGGTATACTTCTTCACACATGCTCTCACCACTTAGCATCATATGCACGTCATGCATCTCGGCAACCTTCAAGCGGAAGCACTGGCGTGGGTGTCGGCCACGACCGTTAACCACACAAGACCCTAGTCGAGGTTTATCGCCTATTTGAGACTGAACCCGCAAGGAAGTCCGGCTGAGGTTTCCTCTACGGCCCCAAACGATGTGCGCAGGGTTCCCAAGCCCACCATCCGGGTGCCACTTGGTACACCGTGCCACTATGTATCTACCGTAGAGAAGCCTACCCCGTCGGGCAGAGCTAAACACGGCCGCCAACACTTTTCCTACAAACACGAGCGTTGGGGCATAGTTTATGCCTAAGTAATTTTGGTGATTGATGACAGTACCGTACAGGACTAACCGTGTGTGTTAAGGTTTCAGATAACACACGTCAACGACACAAGATGACACGTCTCCTCTCTCATGGAACGGAAGCACGGCGCGCTCTACGATTCTCTTTATTTGAGTCATAGGAAAGCCGTACTATTAAGAGGGGATCCATAGTGGAAAGGTTTGGGTGGAATCTATCTTTGCACACGCACACTTCATTCTCCCTTTCCTTATCTTTGGAGCGGCCCTCGCCACTTTGTTTCTCGCATCTTTGCAAAATGGTCCCCACCGGTAGTACCGCTGGTTCTAGCGGTAGTACCGCTGGTTCTAGCGGTAGTACCGCTGGACTGCTAGCGGTGGTACCGCTACAGCCAGCGGTAGTACCGCTAGCTGGCGGTAGTACCGCCCCTGGCCAGCGGTAGTACCGCTCCAGGTGCATTGTTCCACCTACCTAGCGGTAGTTCGTGGACGGACCTTTTTGCGAAGACTTTCTTGGCGGTAGTAGTGCTTTTGCACTACCAAGGGGCCAGCGGTAGTACCGCTGGTGTCAGCGGTAGTACCGCCGGAGTCCCAGCGGTAGTACCACTGCATCCAGCGGTAGTACCGCCAGGCGGCGGTAGTACCGCCCCTGTTCAGCGGTAGTACCGCTGGAGTGCGAGCGGTAGTACCGCTGGAGCTCGGGCAGAGAGTGGGAAAGCGGTCTGATTTCCCCCCCCCCCACTATATAAAGGGTTCTTCTAGCTGAGGAACCCTATCTCTTACCTCTCTAAGCTCCATTGTTGCTCCCCAAGCTCAAAAGTGCCCGATCTCTCTCCCTAGCCAATCAAACTTGTTGATTCTTTAGGGATTGGTTGAGAAGGCCTAGATCCACACTTCCACGAAGAGAAAAGTTGATTCCCCCACCAATCCCTTGCGGATCTTGTTACTCTTGGGTGTTTGAGCATCCTAGATGGTTGAGGTCACCTCGAAGCCATATTCCATTGTGGTGAAGCTTCGTGGTTTAGTTGGGAGCCTCCAAGCTTTGTGTGGAGTTGCCCCAACCTTGTTTCTAAAGGTTCGGTCGCCGCCTTCAAGGGCATCTATAGTGGAATCACGGTACCTTGCATCGTGCGAGGGCGTGAGGAGAATACGGTGGCCCTAGTGGCTTTTTGGGGAGCATTGTGCCTCCACACTGCTCCAACGGAGACGTACTTCCTGTCAAAGGGAAGGAACTTCGGTAACACATCCTCGTCTCCATCAGTTCCACTTGTGGTTATCTCTATCCTTTACTTTGTATTTGCTTATGCTTGTGACTATATCTTACTTGTCTTAATAGCTCTCATTGTTGGCTTCTATAGGGTTCACCTCATTGTCGTATTATTGGTGAACCCGTAGGGTGTTTACCTTAACTTGCTAAGATTAATTAAAAAGTGGTCGTTGTCTATTTACCCCCCCCCCCTCTAGCCAAACATATCGATCCTTTCAATTGGTATCAGAGCCACGTCTCTTTATTAAGGGTTTAACCACCCGAAGAGTATGGAAGGCGAAGAGGGAATTAATCATGGGCAACCCGAGGCCATGGACTTGACTTCGATCACAAGGGACGACTTGAATACGGCTATGGCCGCTCTCAAGACGTCCTTGAAGAACGAGGTCAAGACCATGCTTAAAGAGTTAATTGAGGGATTTAAAAGTTCACCCGAACCGGCTATAGTGGTTAAACCCACCGTTTCCGATTCGGAGGCCAACTCCTCTAAGGAAGCGGCTAAAGGTATGCAACCTCCCTCGTCTCATGAAAAGGATGGGACTGGAACATATGCCTCAGTTCCACCCCCATGGTCTATGGAGGATCCGTTCCCGCACCATGTCTTAATCCTGTTGGTCCTCCTCCTAAGCTTGTGAAAGGTGACTTTGCTAACTGGGTATTTTCTATTAAGTCTCATTTGAATCACATCTCAACACATTTGTGGAGAATCATTGAGCAAGGATATTATCCCCATGATCCAAGCAACCTCACTCCGAGAGAAGATGCAGACAATCAATACAATCACTCTGCTTTGTTTATTCTCCAGTCTGTTGTGCCACCTGAAGATCTTCGCCACTTACGTCCCTTCACATTGGCCAAGGATTGTTGGGAGCATATTATGGTGTTGTACAAGGGAAGCTCAAGCATTCAACGATCCAACTATGAAGTGATACTTGATAAGGTCGATGAGTTTGTGATGAAGGAAGACGAGGACCCTCGTGATCTCTATCGGAGGGTGACTGCTATTGCTGTGTCACTAAAGGATCATGGGAGTAAGGATGTGGATGATACATGGGTCAAGGGCAAGTTTCTCAAAGCCATCATGCCTTTCAACAAAGCCATGTCATCTGTCATTCGTCAGCGGCCAGACTTCCACTCCTTGTCTTCCAGTGAAGTGTTGGATGAGTTCATAGCAATGTCAATCATGAATGAAACAGCCGACAATGCTCTTGCTCGTGTTCGATCAAAGACAACTTCACCCAACCTTGCGTTGAAAGCAAGAGAAATGCTTGAAGAAGAAGAAGATGATGAGGAAGAGGAAAGCTTCCCTGAAGACACAAAGTATGCCTATCATGAGCACATGGCTCTTGCAACAAGGCAATTCTGGGGCAATAAAAGGAACTCAAGGCCCAACTTCACCAAGAACAACTCGAGTGGATTCAAACCCAAGCAACGAGTAAGGACATGTTATAACTGTGGCAACGTGAGTCACTTCGTGGCAGAATGTCCCTATGAGAAAAGGGAAGACAACGGAGGCGAGCTCATTCGCAAAGACAAAACCAAATCATTTCCAATCAAGAACAACTTTGTGAAGAAACCTCACCCAACAGGGATGGTGGCCCTGGAAGAGTATCCTTCCGATGATGATGGTGATGATGATACAGTGGCAACGGCAACTTGCTATTGCCACTACCTCTTCCCAGAAGGTGTCTCTCTTCAACGCCCCCAACGAGAACCACATCACCAAGTGCCTCATGGCAAAAGGTATCAATCAGGTAACTCCCATCATTAAGACCAACATTGCTTCTGCTCCTTCATTGTTAAATTGTGTTGAAGATAGTGATGTTGCGGAACTTAATGAGCATGATCTTGATAAGTTTCTGTGCACTATTAAGGGAGAACCCAAGAAGCACTTTGTTGCTCTCTTGGAACAACTGGGTGAGGCCACTGACCTCATTGAGTCTCATGAGGAGACCATCTCTGAGCTTCAGGGGCATAGTCGTGACTATGCCGATGAAATTGCCAAATTATCTAGTGCTCTAGAGGAAGAGCGCACTCTTCGTTTGGCTCTTGAGGAGTCATGTAACGATGACTGCGCTAAAATGCAAAAGAAACTAGATCATGATGTTGTTCTTACTCGCATGCTTAAATCTGAAAAGTATGCTCTTGAGGTTGGCCATGACAGACTCAAAGAGGAATTTGACATACTTGACAAGGCCCACAAAGCCTTGAAAGGTGGTCATTTCTCTCTGAAAGAGTCTCATGATCAACTCCAAGCAAAGCTTACCAAGGAGATCTCTACTTGTCCTCCCTTTGTGTTAATTGATAATACTTGTGCAACTAACCCCTGTTGTGAGCATGTTCATCTTGTGGAAGAAAATGCCAAGTTAAAGGAGAAACTTGAGAAGGGCCTTGTGGCATGCATACAAGGTGAGAAGAGTCTGAACGATCTCTTGAGCACTCAAAAGGGTGTTGTAGGAAAGGAAGGACTTGGACTTACCTCCAAGTCAAAAGGTAAAAGGAAGAAAAAGAACAAACAATCTCTCACCCTCATGGACATCTTCGTCAAAGAGGGTGAGGGGACTCAGAAGGTGAACAGGAACAAGGTGGACTATGGGAACCCCAAGAAGGGCAAAACCGTTCCTACTAACACAGCCGGCAAACTCAATTCTTCTTATGTTTTATGTTGTGCTAGTGATGGGCATGTTTATGCCAGATTTGTTGGTTCCTAC
The DNA here is from genome assembly GCF_904849725.1 of Hordeum vulgare subsp. vulgare. Taxonomy (NCBI): domain Eukaryota; kingdom Viridiplantae; phylum Streptophyta; class Magnoliopsida; order Poales; family Poaceae; genus Hordeum; species Hordeum vulgare. The sequence continues at coordinate 78,716,792 of NC_058524.1, read as the reverse complement.
AATGAAGATATTGAATGGGCTATCTGGGTTCCTAAGACCCTTGTCTCTAACATGAAAGGACCCATTAAAAATGGGTACCTAAAACCAAGCCTTGATCTATTGCAGGAGTTTGCTTCCGGTGGGGTGTCATGGTTGCTCGATAGTGGAGCAAGAAATCATATGACCGGAAGCAAGGACTTAGTGGTGGATGTGCATCCTTCTCCATCTATGCCCACCCATGTCCAATTCACCGATGCATCCTCTTCAAAGGTATTGGGATTTGGTAAGGTGGTCGGCTCTCAAGATTTATCTATTGAGAAGGTCATGCTTGTTGAGTCACTTGCCTACAATTTACTTTCGGTTCGTCAACTTGCAATTATGGGGTTTTCCACATTTTTTAATATTGACACTGTGGTCCTCCTGAGGAGCAAGACTCTTAAAGTAGCCTATGTTGGACATGTCGAAAATGGTCTTTATGTGGTGAACTTCTCAAAGCGACCCACTAAGACTGCGACATGTTTAATGGCTAAAGTTGACGTGGGTTGGCTTTGTCATCGCCGTTTAGCTCATGTCAATATGAGATCTTTGCAAAGTCTTCTGACAGGGGACCATGTTCGTGGACTAACAAATGTGAGCTTTGCTAAAGATCGTGTCTGCAGTGCTTGCATTGAAGGAAAGATTCATGAAACTGCTCATCGTCCAACGACTCTTATCTACACCAAGAGGCCATTGGAACTTCTCCATATGGATCTGTTTGGTCCTCCAACATTTGATAGTCTTGGAGGCAGAAAATATTGCTTAGTGATTGTTGACGACTACTCAAGATATACCTGGGTATATTTCTTTAAAAGGAAGAGTGAAACTCAACAAACGGTCATCAACTTTGCTAATGAAGCGCAACGTCAACATGAAGCAAAGATCTTGATGATTAGGAGTGACAACGGCACCGAGTTCAAGAACTACACCTTAGATGAGTTTCTAGGTGATGAGGGAATAGAGCACCAATATTCTGCACCATATACCCCTCAGCAAAATGGTGTGGCAGAAAGGAAGAACCGGACCTAAATAGACGCTGCAAGAACAATGATGGCAGAATTCAAATCTCCATATAACTTCTGGGCAGAGGCCATCAACACAGCATGTCATGTATCCAATCGGCTCTACATCCGCAAAGGCTTGAACAAGACTCCTTATGAGATTTTAACTAGAAACAAACCCAATCTCAAGTACTTCCGGGTATTCGGTTGTAAGTGTTTCATTCTCAAGAAAGGAGCACGATTAGCTAAATTTGATTCTAGAGCACATGAGGGTATCTTTGTTGGTTATGCTACAAACTCTCATGCTTACCGTGTCCTCAACAAGTCCACCGGACTAATTGAGGAGACGTGTAACGTAGAGTTTGATGAAAATAATGGCTCCCAAGTGGAGCAAAGTGGTCTTTGTGATGTAGGTGATGAAATTCCTCCCGAAGCCATAAGAAGAATGGGGATTGGTCAAATACTCCCCATTGAGGAACCCCTTGTGGCCGAAGGAGAAGGACAATGCTCTACTCAAGTGGAGCCATCATCCCCACAAGCCCCACACTCTTACGATGAACAAAGAGAAGACTCTCAACAAATTGAACAAGATCAAGGTCAAGATCAATTGCCCAACAATGGTGATGTGTCCCATGATATTCAAGCACTACCCCAAGACTCTGAACCGGTTCATGATCAAGATCAAGTGCAACCCCGAGATTCAGACCAAGTAGAAGCACAAGATCAAGATCAAGAGCAACCACTAATACAAGAACAAACTAGTGAACCTGCTCAAGTCGAAGGACAAGATGATCAGGAGACTGTCTCACAATTCCCGTCTGGAGCTCCAACAACCAGCTCAAGACGCAAGGGCAAGCAAAAGAAACAAGTCGATGCTCCCCCATTATCTAATGAAGAACTCTTGGAGCGTCGAGCAGCCAAAAATGCGAACAAGCGGAGAGTCAAGTCACATCTTATGAAGAATGTACTTGGCAGTTTAAAAAGGGGAGTATCCACCCGTCAACAGCTTTGGAATTATTGTGAGCATCACGCGTTTGTCTCGTATTGTGAACCTCAACAGGTACAGGAAGCGCTCGATGATGAGTATTGGCTTATGTCCATGCACGAAGAACTTAACAACTTCGAGCGCAACCAAGTCTGGGATTTAGTGCCTCGGCCAACGGAGGAACATAATGTCATCGGGACCAAATGGATATTCAAGAACAAGCAAGATGCCAATGGAATTGTGATTCGAAACAAGGCAAGATTGGTGGCTCAAGGCTACTCTCAAGTCGAGGGTATCGACTACGGTGAAACCTTTGCCCCTGTTGCTCGCCTAGAATCTATTCGCATGTTACTTGCATTTGCTTCTCATCATAACTTCAAATTACAGCAAATGGATGTGAAAAGTGCTTTTCTTAATGGTCCTTTGAATGAGTTGGTCTATGTCAAACAACCCCCGGGATTCGAACATCCCAAGCTCCCCAATCACGTGTACAAACTTAATAAGGCACTCTATGGCCTTAAACAAGCCCCACACGCGTGGTATGAGTATCTTACTGAGTTGTTACAAGATCGTGGGTTTGAAAATGGGAAGATAGATCCCACTCTTTTTACTAAGAGGGTTAAAGGGGATTTGTTCATATTCCAACTATATGTTTATGATATTATCTTTGGCTCTCCTAATATTTCATTCAATGAAGAATTTGCTGCACTAATAACTGAGAAGTTTGAGATGTCCATGATGGGAGAGTTGAAGTTCTTCCTCGGGTTCGAGATTAGACAAGGTCTAGAAGGGACATTCGTCAAACAAGCCAAGTACACACAAGACATGCTCAAACAGTTCCACTTGTGGTTATCTCTATCCTTTACTTTGTATTTGCTTATGCTTGTGACTATATCTTACTTGTCTTAATAGCTCTCATTGTTGGCTTCTATAGGGTTCACCTCATTGTCGTATTATTGGTGAACCCGTAGGGTGTTTACCTTAACTTGCTAAGATTAATTAAAAAGTGGTCGTTGTCTATTCACCCCCCCCCCCCTCTAGCCAACCATATCGATCCTTTCAACCAGAAACTAATTGCAACTCCTGGACAGAGATCTAGGCAATTAATAAGCTGAGTGGGGTCATATTTCACGGCCCAATGCATGGTAGTATCTTGTCTTGGATAACATACATATAACTCAGTTCTTAAGGACGGTCCCAATGAGACAACCCGCCATGTACTCCTACATGGCCTCTCATCGCTACCTTTACCAAATGAGATTCACATCTTTACCCTCACACTATAGGACATGAACACAACCATTCCGATACATCATTCAGATGGATCAGACCCGACACGACTCTAAGCATAGCAGGCATTGTAAACAAGCATGGATGAGTAAGCACAACAAGGCTCAAGCAGTTGCTACTCATGCTAAGTGGTTTCAACTATTTACTGTGACAAAATCAGGTCATGCAGAGGAATGGGTTCAACTACCGATAACATGTACAATTGAATCGTGTTTGTCCTGATGCAGTAAAAGAGAGCAGGAGCGAGACAGTGGGTTTATTTCAATATGCTCAAGGGGGTTTGCTTGCCTGACACATCTGAATATAGCAATGAGTCTTCATCAATGTCAACGATCACATCGTCGGAACCATCGTCTACCGAGAGGGAACAGTACCGGTAAACAGGAAAGAACAATAGTTACTTCACAGAAATGCAACACTATGATGCATGATCAAGAAATGGAGATGAAATGTGGCAGGGCCAATATAGCTACCATTTCTTAGGTTGAAGCTGGATTTGAATCAGGATTCAAACATCACTTCAACAAGGTATTTTCCGGATACCCTTTTAATTGATTCGACCTGACGCTCAGGTATAACTTGTTTTAACATGCATGAGGATGGTATTTTGAGGTATTTATTTTCCTTGATCAATGTTTGGTCATATCAATTAAAGTGGAATTCAAATAGGAATCAAATTCCAACTCCAAACTATTTATTAAATTTACCTTATTCATCATTTTGCCTATTTGGTGTTGTTAACTTTCTCAAACCAGCATGAAAATGCCATAATCAGATTCTTTGGATTTTTCTGATCCTTTTTCATATATAAATTATTTTCATCCGAGTTATATTTTAATTTCTATGATTTTTACAAGTTTTAGCAATTTCCTGGATTTATTTTATAATAGGAAATCAATTACTGCGTCAGCATTGCGTAAGCAGTCAACTGGCCTGGGCCAGGTCAAACCTGACGTGTGGGGGTCACACGTCAGTGACTCAGTTTAATAACAGGGTTTTATTAGCTAACTAATGAATTAATTAGAAGTGGGGCCCGTCTGTGAGTGGCTCTGGGTTAATTAGTAGCTTTATTAGGGCTAATCTAATCCTGACCGGCCGGGCCCACATGGCAGTGGCTCAGGCCAGCGAGGTCAACGCCGGCGAGCAACAGGGCGATGGAGGCTCGCCGGAATCGCGTCATCGGCATCCATTTGACGCGCCGAAGGGCGGAATGGGATCGCGGGGACACGCTGAGTACTTATGTGGCAGCTGGGTGGCCGGAGGGGCACCGGAACTACGTCGGCGATGAGCCTAAGCGGCGGCCGGAGCTCTGCTTAGTCGGGCTCGAGGCTAGGGGATAGGGGAAGCAGCTGAGGCCGGCTACGGCTTCCTGCGAGCGTGGAGAGCACAGAGAGGTGCTCCGCAGCGGCCCTAGGTGGCACTGGCCACGGCGACACCATGGCCGGTGGCAGGAGCTTCGGCTCCGATGGCTAGCAAGGTTAGAGGAAGGGGAGCTCGACAAGGAGAGGGGGAACGCGTCCGGTGGCTCACGGGGTTCGGGTTGCGCACACGTAGAGGCCGGGGAAGTTCCGGTTGCGGCGAATCAACGCCGGGGAGGTTCGGCGGCCGACGATGAAGTTGATGCGGATGGCGGCGCAGCAGGGCGTCTGAGCTCGATTCTTCGCGCGTAGAGATGGGGAGGTGAGCGGCGGAGCTATGGGACACATCAGCTGGGCTAGAGAGGGCCGGTGGCCACGGCTACGACGATCGGCGGCGTCGAGCAGTGCTCGGACATGGTGGGAGAGGGCGATAGAGATGGAGGGGAGCCAGAGAGGGGTGGAGAAGGGAGAGGCGTGCACGGGGTACTCATCCCCGCCTTCTGCGTGGCTCGGGCAAGCAGGAGGTGGCCACGGGACGTGGCCGCGCTCGCCGGCGTGTCGGCACACAGCTGCTTCTCCTCCTCGCAGGAGGAAGAAGACAACCGTGCCCCTGGTGGGTTGGGCTGGACCAGGTAGGCGCGAGGTAGCTCTCTCTCTCTCTCTCTTCTTTTCTATTTTCTTTTTATTTCTTTCTAGCATTTAGATTTAGGTTTTAAAATAAATTGTTTGACCAAAAATAAAACCCTAAAATGTTATTATGTGAAAGAGATAATAATATCCAATGCCACATAAAAGTTTCAACATTTTTGAAACTTTAAAATAGAAGGAATCAAAATAATTCCATTCCAAATAGCTATTTGGTCAAATCAAAATTCCATTTGAAAATGTTTCTGTGACTTCAAATTTTGGTTTGACAAATTTATTTTATGTCACTATTTTGCCAAGTATTTGGAACATTTTCTTAGTCCCTTTTAAGGTATTAATTTGTATTGCCTTGTTGTCAATTTTTCAAATCATTGGGGTTTTGATCACTTCCCAATTGTAAATCATCCCCGTTGTATTAAGTTGATTTGAATGCATGCATGAAAGCTCACTGATGCACCTAACTACAAGTTATAATCTAGGGCTATGACACATCAACTGCTTTAATAATAAATATATCTGTTGATAGTCTCGAATGTGAGTATGCACTGTAGAATAAATTATTAGTGAGATGAGTATGGGATCGTTAGTGACTAGTGTCTTACACACTAGTCGATAACATGAGGTTGAGATTACTGGCTATGATTACTTTGTGAAGATGGATCACCGGTAGTGGCTAGAGCTTATCAGATTGCTATGACATTGGAGTGTCAGCTGTGACAGATTATTCAGGATAAGATACCTAGTTGGTTGATCAGAGTCACCTGTCCGGGCCCATCCGCACAACCACCTCTTGCCGATATGGGACGGCCTTGACTTGAGTTGTTCACGTGATTGCTTTCATCGGTACCTCCAAAGAGGGAGGGTTATGCACGCGCGCTACCTTGGCCCGGTAGGCGGTGATAACCCTGTGAGCCAGTTGAGTTGTTTGGGGTACCTGTCCCCGTTTGGGACAGTTTTTTTTGGCCACGACGGTGGTAGGTGTCATGAGGACACAGGTGTCATGAGGACACAGGGCCACCTAGGGCAGGACTCTGGAAGGGAGTGGTTGCCGGTGGTACAATGAAAGGGTCACGGTGCACGCAAGTTTCGTTGGAGCAATGATGGTCCACCCGAATGGGATCACGAGGTCAGTGTTCCAGAGTGTGGGTAAAGTGTGCAATCTGTGCAGAGTGAAAAACCTATTCGAATAGCCGAGTCCACGGTAATGGACAGCCCGACCAGACCTCAGTAGATGGCCAACCGTATCTATGATAGTAATGATGGAAGAACTCGTCTGAGTATGTTACAACTGGGCATTGTGCCGGTGTAACAGTTGGGCATCATGCCGGTGTTACAGTTGGGCACCGTGCCAATGTAATAGTTGGGCATCGTGCCAGTGATAAGTCTTGGTATCCATCATGTGGATACTCGCTAAAGGATCTTGGTAAGATCACATGAGTTGGTATCACCCGAGTGCGGTGAGAGTAGTCTGATATAGTTAGTTCTCTGTTATTCCTTTAGCAATATCAACCCTTTATGTAATCTTGATTGCTAAGATGTTGTCTTGCCTTAACGCTGATGTTTTTTGTGAGCTTGCGAGTACATTCAAAGTACTCATCTGGCTTGTCATGCCAGTTTGCAGGTCATGCCTTGATTGTTTGATTGCCGAAGATTCCGAGTTGCGAGCTAGGATGCGCATTCCAGCCAGAGTCCCTGCGGAGTGGAGTTCATCACATTGGTAGCCCTTCTGCTGCTAGCGTAAGATTTACCGTAGGCAGGTGTATTATCGCCAAGGCGATGAAATCTATGTATTCTTGTAATCGTTTCCATAGTAATAAAGAGCTGATTTGTTCTGTGCCAACGGTTCCGTATTCCAGAAGATTGGTCCTTGGGCTGGAATACGGGGCGTTCCGGGTTCCTCTCAGCCGGGGTGCCACAGAGTTGGTATCAGAGCAGGTCTGGCAGTAGGACGCCCTAGACTGCGCGAGCGTTAGTAACCGGTAGTACAGGATCCAGTTGGTTTGCTGCACTTGTTTGTTGCATTTGATTGTGCATGGCATGCATATAGACTAGATACTTTATTACTAACGATGGATCTGGTGAGTGTAGGTGGCATCGGTTTCGATTCGCCACATGCACTCTCCAGCCTGCTTTCTTCTTTCTTGGTGTGGTGTCATCTTCGCTTCAGCGGAGTGATGCCAGGGTGCCTGGTGATGTCGATCCCTTGTCGGATTGATGCACCGGTACCACACCAATGCATTCTCTTGAGTCGCCCTATGGTCTCGGTGATAGACATGCTTCTATCCTAGATATTGCCCATCCCTCTAGCCGCGTTGGCAACCCTTACTGATCTTGCTTATCAAAAAAGGGCAATGCCCGCAAGCCCTTCTTTTCGTAGTTATCCTTCTCTGCCATCCATCCTCTGGACGAGTACGGTTCTCTTTCGTACGCTTGATGATGACGTGGTCGAGACCCTGTGTTCCGATCCACGATCACCAAGTTCGTCCTTGCCACCGTGTCCGTCAAGACGGAACCGGTGTAAACCCCTGTTTGGTGTAGCTTTGTTTACACCGACCCCCCCCCCCTTCTACACATTGATTCACCTTCGTGCACAGCGCCACAGCATGTTAGACCGTAGTACCGGAGTTCTTGCGAGATTCTTCTGCTTAAGTAGGAATGCATATCATTGTTGTAAATAGTTGTGTGCTATTACCGGTATGAGATTTTGCCGCTTTGTGTTTGTCGTTTGCTTCTTTCTTTGGACCCTTGGTGTTACCTTACTTCCCCTTATGGAGATTGCTCACCAACATTGGACTCGAAGAATTTGTGAAGAGACAGTCAGTCGGAAGCTCAGTTCAGCGATATGGAATTTTCAGCGGAATGCATTATATCAGGAATATCGAGCCCGAATATAAATGGTATCCTGACTAGAGGAATTATCAGCATCAAGTATACCTCAGTGCAACTTTTTCGGCAGCGATCATGGAATCAACAAGAAGGAAGAGATGCGTACAGTTCGAGTCAAAGGTATGATGCATATACACGGTAGAGTCTGTTATGAATAAAATTCGAAACCTGCTACACTATGGAAGGAAGTAAGAATGAGCTATGGACCTAATGTCTAGCAAGAGGGTTAGCCGAATGCGATATTGCATACAACAAGTGACCAACAACAGGAACGTTAAGAATAAATACATGCATTTAGCTCGCATATGGCAAAAGGACGCTCGAGGTATAAGCAACCCAGTCGTTCCTCGCAAGCTACCCAAAAAAGCTTATGGCACAAGATTCAGGTGACTTCTCCAAGGTGACACGCGGATCTTTGTCCAAGACACCCATGCTTCTCCAGTAAGACATCATAGCAAGCTTCTGGCATAAGGCACTGAGTCTTACCCAGCAAGTCTTTAAGAAAGGACAGCACTAGCGATATGGTACCCAATCTTCTTCAAGAAGCCATCCCAACCAAAGCGTCAAGCACAAGGTACCTAGTCGTCCTAGACACGATACCCTGGATGCTTACAACACAAGCTAAGTAAACCCTTGTTGGAAAGGTATCGCATTCTCACTAGTACCAGTTATTCCACTGACAGTTGGCAGCATATCACCGTGCATTTCAAGGATGAGATCCGCAACAGTTGGTTAGAAGGCAAAATAGTCAATCAAGACACGAGCCTGCTTCCGGAATCTAGCACTCAGCCACATAAAACACTAGTAGGCGGTGATAACCCTGTGAGCCAGTTGAGTTGTTTGGGGTACCCATCCCCGTTTTGGACAGTTTTGTTTGGCCGCGACGGTGGCAGGTGTCATGAGGACACATGTGTCATGAGGACATAGAGCCACCCAGGGCAGGACTCCGGAAGGGAGTGGTTGTCAGTGGTATGATGAAAGGGTCACGGTGCAGGCAACTTTCATTGGAGCAATGCTGGTCCACCCGAATGGGATCGCGAGGTCAGTGTTCCAGAGTGTGGGTAAAGTGTGCAACCTCTGTAGAGTGAAAAACCTATTCGAATAGCCGAGTCCACGGTAATGGACAACCCGACCAGACCTCAGTAGATGGTCAACTATATCTATGATAGTAATGATGGAAGAACTCGTCTAAGTATGTTACAGTTGGGCATTGTGCCGGTGTAACAGTTGGGCATCGTGCAGGTGTAACAGTTGGGCACCGTGCCAATGTAACAGTTGGGCATTGTGCCAGTGATAAGTCTTGGTATCCATCCTATGGATACTTGCTAAAGGATCTTGGTAAGATCACATGATTTGGTATCACCCGAGCGCGGTGAGAGTAGTCTGATATAGTTAGTTCTCTGTTATTACTTTAGCAATATCAACCCTTTATGTAATCTTGATTGCTATGATGTTGTCTTGCCTTAACGCGGATGTTTGTTGTGAGCTTGCGAGTACATTCAAAGTACTCATCTGGCTTGTCATGCCAGTATGCAGGTCATGCCTTGATTGTTTGATTGCCGAAGATTCTGAGTTGCGAGCTAGGATGCGCGTTCCAGCCAGATTCCCTGCGGAGTGGAGTTCATCACACTGGTAGTCGTTCCGCTGCTAGCGTAAGATTTACCGTAGGCAGGTGTAGTATTGCCAAGGCGACGTAATCTATGTATTCTTGTAATCGTTTCCATAGTAATAAAGAGTTGATTTGTTCTGTGCCAACGGTTCCGTATTCCAGAAGACTAGTCCTTGGGCTGGAATACGGGGCGTTCCGGGTTCCTCTGAGCCGGGGTGCCAAAGTTTAACATACATAAAATGCGCTTAGGACACGTCTGGACAAATTTCAAAGTTAATGTGTGGGGTCGTTTCGGAAATGCTATATGATGTTTCCGGCCTCATTTAAAATGCCTAGATTGGTAGTTTATTTGTGCTTCACCTCTTGCCATGTTTAAAAAACATTTAATATTATCGTGTACCTAAACGGGAGTGAACTAAATAATTCGTATGTGGAGTGTCCTCAATATGCAACTCGTTGCATATTGAGCTTCACTTAATGTGTAGTGTTTGATTGTTGTGAATTGCCATGTCGTGCCGTGTATAATCAAACTGTGCATGCATAATATGTATTGTGCATCATGTCGTGCATGTGCTGTGGTGAATATCGTGTGTTGATTCTTGTTTCCGGTGTGCTTGTTCTCCATAGAGTTCCGCAAGCGTGTCGAAATGTGAGGATTCGTTCGACTACGTCGGTTCATCTGCTTCACAGGTTCGTTCTTCTTCCAAGCGATCATAGGCAAGATGATCATTTCTCTAGATACCATTGCTATCATTGTCATGCTAGTTGTCTTGTTTCTTTCACTATGTCTTGTTGCCTACCACTTAAATGTCAGCCTCTCAACATTGCCATGCAAACCTTTAACATTTCTACAACCTATCAAACCACTATTTGGCTATGTTACTACTTGCTCAGCCTTTTGATAGCGTTGCTAGTTGCAGGTGTAGTTGCCTCCATGCGAAAACATTGGTTCCTTGTTATATCACCATATAATTGTTACTTAATTTAATGCACCTATATACTTGGTAAAAGGTGGAAGGCCCGACCATCTAGCCTCGTGTTTTGTTCCACCTTTCCCGCCTTAGTTTCGGCTACCGGTGTTATATTCCATAATTAAGCGCTCCTAACACGCTCGAGGTTGTTATGGGGACCCCTTTATAATTCGTTTTAGTTTAAGACTGGTGTGGCAAGACCCAACATTGGTACTACATTTGCCTAGTAACCTAATAAAATTGCATAGGGACTTTCTGGACCCCGTGGTTAATTAATCAACCCCCGGGCCAGTGCTCTCATGATTGTTGGTCCAAACTAGAGCCGTTTGCGGGGCCAACTCGGTGCAACTCGGGAGATTTCTATCAGGCCACCGTACGTTGTGCTTATCCGTCGTGTCCTGAGAACGAGATACGCGGCTCCTATCGGGTTCGTCGACACGTCGGGCGGCCTTGCTGGACTTGTTTTATCTTTTATGAAATATCTTGTGCATCGGGATTCCGGTGATGCTTTGGGCTATCTCAGAGTTGAGGTTTTCCACTAAGGAATCCGAGGAAATCACGAGTTTCGTGATAGAGGTTTTCTATGTGGCTTGTGGTAATTTGTGATGGACTAGTTGGAGCACTCCTCCAGGGTTAAATCTTTCGGAAAGCCGTGCCCGTGGTTACGTGGCAAACTTGGAAACTTTGTTAACATCCGGTTCTAGATAACTTGAAGTAAACTTAACTAAAACTTACCAACTGTGTGTGTAACCATGACTGTCTCTTCTCGTGAGTTCTGTATCCGAAAGAGGACACCGTGGGGTTATGTTGGACGTAACTAGGTGTTCAGGATCATTCATTTGATCATTATTAGTCCCCATCCGATTATGCTTAGATCACGCCCCCACTTATTCTTGTACTCGTAAGTTAGCCACCTCAAATAAATGCTTAGTCGCTTGCTGCAGCCTCACCACTTAACCATACCTTAACCAATAAGCTTTGCTAGTCTTGATGCCTTTGGAAATGAGATTGTTGAGTCCCCTGTGGCTCACAGATTACTATAACAACAGTTGTAGGTATAGGTAGAGTGATATTAGGACGTGAGCGCAATGATTGTGCTATTTGGAGTTTTGTTGTTCCTCTTCATCGATCTAGGATGGGTTCCAGACCGGCAGCCTGGGATAGCAAGGATGGATGTCGTTCTTTTATCTTTTTTTTGTCCGTAGTCAGACCCTGCTCTTCTTCATGATGACTATATATTGTTGTATTGATGTGAACTTGATGTAGCTTGTGGCGAGTGTAAGCCAATTCCATATACTCATCTCTTTAGTACATGTACTTGTAACGATATTCATTCTTGCAAAACGACGAGATGCGCTTCTATCCCTGTCGAGGCCCTCGTGCCAAAATAAGGATAGGATCACATCTTGGGCGTTACAAGTAGCTCCTAGATGCATTTGTGGTTCGTTTAGGCGGTGCAAGTGGTGATGCAGTGCCGATGTGGCTTCTCTTCGGCATGCTAGTCCAACTGGGCCAAGGATGGAGACTTCCCGCCTTTAATAATCCATGTCCATAACCAAGGTTATCGCTGGATCCAGGAGGGAGCGGAGGTGGCGCGCCTTCATCATGTGTTCGTGGTTCGTCTAGGCAGCGCAAGTGGTGATGCGATGCCGATGTGGATTTTCTCCGGCGGGCTAGTACAGCTGGGCCAAGGATGGAGACTTCCCACCGTCAATAATCCGTGCCCATAACCAAGATTATCGCTGGCTTCAGGAGGGAGCGGTTGCGGCGTGCCTTCATTCCGCGTTGGTGTGTTTGCTGGATCTGTTCCCGAGGGTTATATTTGTAATTATCTACTTTTATGGGGGTGTATTGTACCACCGCATAAAATTTCAATATTGTTTTGCGTCCTATTCGGAAAACCCCCTGAAAATAGTGAGTTCTTGATGCTATTAGTTGTGGGTTTGATGTGAACATTGGGGGTTGTGGCGGGCTGTGTTTGATTTGGACCTGGCAACTTATCTACCAATATATAATTGTTATGGGTGGCTATCAAGAAGGATGAGAGCCTGGTGGCTATATGATACCGTCAAGTCATATATATATATATATATTCATCTTTACAGTACTCATATTACAAAATTAGCTATAAAGTTAGCTATAAGAGTAATAGTTTTTTCACTTTCTCTCTATCTCTTTCTTCAAATTTATAATATGTACGAGAAAGCACATGTACTTTTTTCACGACTCTCTTTTTCACGTAGGTAAAATTATCATGTAAGCGGGCTATAAACCTGTTATTTTATCCGCCGTAAAAAGGCAAAATTGATGCTCCGAGAAAGAGACTTTTTAGAGTTGTTAATTTTGATTTTTTACCCAAGCATTTTTGGAAAGTTGTTTCTTCATGAAATTTATCATGCATGTTGAAAATTCGTTAAACTTTGTCTCCAAAACTTCAGATTTTTTTGAATTTTTACTATTTTTGTTTTACTCTATTGTTCACAAGGGTGCATTGAGCTCGGGTGGAGAAGGGTACTTTTGAAATTTAATCTTTTATATATGGAAATCAAAATGAAAACCATATGTTTATGACTTCTTAAATCAACCAGCTACATGTCATATAAATATGACTTTCTAAATGAATTGATTATGTATCATATGCTCATGTGCTTTGTCAATCCCTATGAAGCTGGTGACATGAAAGAAAAAGACCGAGATGGCCAATAAAACCTTGCCCAAGCACTCGCCGAACCAGCCCATGCACAAGAGCCGGTGATTTCGGCAAGCCACATCGAATTACTAATTAGGGAGTATTCTTTTTAAAGATCACTATCACCTTTTCAGGTTGTGACAAGCGGCGCACTATATGCGTGTCACTTGTCGCGACGTTGGAGTTTTCCTTTTTTTCGTAAATTCGTATTTTCAAAACTTTTTATCTCCTAAACCGTGCGTCCAAATCTCGAACCATTTTCATCGTTGGATTTTTCGCGTCGAGATCTTCAAACTAGATCCCATGTTGATTGGTTTTGACAAGCTTTTTTTCACGAGAAAACCCGGATAAAAAAACCATGCCTCTCGCGGTAGGAGACAAAAAAACAGAAAAAAACTTTTTTCCGCGTTTTTTCCTTTTCGAGAGGCATGGCCGTGCCTCTCACGAATACAAAACCATGCCTCTCGCGGAAACAAAATCGTTCCTCTTACGAAAAAATGCATTATTTCTCCCTTTCCGAGAAGCACGCTCACGAATGCAAAACTATGCCTCTCGTGGAAAGCAAAACCGTGCCTCTTGCCAAAAAAAACATATTATTTTGTTCCCTTTCCACCTCTCGCGAATGTAAAATCGTGCCTTTCGCGGAAGCAAAACCGTGGCACTCGCAAAAAAAATAGAAAACATTTTTTTTGTTTTCGAAAGGCATGGACGTGCCTCTTGCGGAAGCAAAACCGTGTCTCTCGCGAAAAAAAACTCGTTTTTTTGCGTTATTTTTTTATATTTTTTCCATCAAAAACTAAAAAAGATTAGTGAAAAACCGAAACACCAAAAAAATAAAAATAAAAAATCTAAAAAGCAGAAAACGCATGTAGAGAAATAAAAAAAATCCAAAGAAAGCGCTCAGACCACGACACATGGCGACGGCTGAGAACGCGCCAAGTGGCGGCGCGTGGAAGTGCTTGCTGCGAGGCTCCCGAAAGAGCGCTCGTTAACTAGTGACTCCCAGGCCACAGAGCTTCTTAACGGGGCGTAAGAGCAACTCTAGCAGATCCCATGAACCACGAAATTGAAAATGCAATTTTCAGTTTGCGCAGCAAGGTATAAACGGACTCAAAAACTATGCGACAGAACAAAATCCTTTACTAAAATCGTAAAATTTGAAAAACTAGTTTCGCGCGAGAAATTGAAAAGATTAGTATGCAAACGCGGGGATGATGATTCATACATGCCATAGGTTCTTTACATAGAAAGCTTGCCGAACGCCTACCATACCCTAAAGCTAACCAAAATCGAACTCGTCGAAGCCGAATGGGTGCGGTAGCTGACCTAACCGAGCTCACCGGAGCCCACCGGTGGCGCTCAATCCTCGTTGGAGGTGAGGTCGACGTAGATTTTCTCCTCCGCTATGGCCTCGTGGCGCAACTCCTCCTTCTTGTCGAACGCAAGGGCCTTCACGATGCCTTGATCATAGAGTACGGCGTTGATATCCTCCTCCCGTCGGCGCCGCTGCAACTCCTCTTCCTCCGCTCGCGCACTGTGCGAGAATGGCGGCCTTGATGGCGTCCGCCTCCGCCGGAGGGAGGAAGTCCTCCTGCCCGACAATGCCACCACCCCGCCGCTCCGGCTTCGCGTCGCCCTTCGGCTCCCTCTTGACCGCGCAGAGCGGAGGGAGCTCCTCCCACTCCCTTTTTATTGGGGTGAGCGACGAGCGGGAATTTGACGCCCCGGAGAAGTTGCATGCGCTGGAGAAGAGCCCCCCCCCCCCCCCCCCCCCTCCTCATGTGCGGTCGTATTCCTCCGTCTCTTGACGGAGAATCGATGGCGGCCGCTCCAGTCCATGGTTCGTGTACCGCAGGGTGGAGCGCTTCCGTGTCGTGTCGGCTTTGATGCAACGCCTCCGCTCGGGGGTCATCGTCGTTGCGCCGGGCGGAGCTCCACATCCCGCGGATTGGTGGGCGGGGCGGCATATTTTGGCCATCGGTGGAGAGAAATAGAGATGGGGAATGGGTAATCGCAGCGGCAAAGGGATAGGGTTTCGACCTGTATCGACCTCGCGGACCCGGATATATACCGAGTGGGAGGTCTGTTTGCGGGTCATTGTAAACTCGTTATCGACCCGCCCGAATATACTGGATCTGATCTGGCCAAAAAAACCTGGTCGAATCCCTATACTCGTCGGAGTTTTACAGTCTGCGAGCTTTTACCGGGTGTGGTAAAGTTGGTCTAAGGTGGTCGTATTGACTATTTCATAGAACAAGAGTGGTTTATCACCTGTTGCTCAACATGCACTGTCCACTCTTTCCACTCGACAACCGAGTTACAAGCAGGATCCGTGCTTTATGATAGATGGGATCTCTGGATAGACATTTTTTTCTCCTATTTCCAAATGTTGAAAAGAAAAAAAGGCTCTGAAATTCGAACAAATTATGCCACACAAAACAGCCGGAACTACTTTCAAGGAAAGACTAGTCAATACAATTTTCTGGAAAAAAAAAAATCACCAGAGATGCACAAGAACAAGACTATGCAAGCTTGACAGCAATCAGCAGCATTTTCTTTATGGTGTTGTGTTAAGCCCCAGCTGACAGCAGCACCACTATAATCAGAATGTACTTCAGCATTGCACTCACCTGCTATTATCTCTTCTTCTGCAACATCATTATTACATATAAAAAGTAGTCGCACAAATATTCCTTACGTCATGTTTAAATTTCAGAAACTAAATAAATCAGTAAAGTCTATCCACATGAACGGTGTAACAGAAATAACCTTCTAGTTCATTCTCAGGCTTGTCACTATGTTCAGTATGCCATACATTGACAGGTATCCAAAGACCAATGTCCTCCATAAGCATATCCCAGTTGTACTCCAATGCTCATTTAAACTTCCCTAAATACTGAACCATAAAGCAACACTGAAGCTGAATGAAAACCTGATAAGGAGTATAAATATAATGAACCAATACATAAAAGTGAATACAGATTCAGTCAATCTCACATACTTATTTCTTTACTAGAGAGGCTCAAATTTGATTTGTTCTGAGCAGGTTCACTTCTGATATATCAGACTCTGAACACACCGGGAATATATAGCTTGTGGGATCAATTACGCCAAAATGTATGGAGTTCAAATTTGGTGAAATAATGGCATAAAATAGGTCACCTCTCTAGATAAATACGGGAGAAACATTTTGCACAACCAAAACGTGAAACAAATGAACGTGCTTTGCCTGAAGTATCAATTCAATTTTGTTAACCTATATACATGAGAATATATATAAACGCTGTGCAAGGAAATGAAATTACAGCATCAGTTGAAAATATGAAGCAACGACAAAAGATGCCTAACTTTTCTGAGCTGTTGGCCCCATCATGTTATCATTTTCTCAACAAGGATTAAATTCACAGGGCGTAGTCTAAGAAGCCCCTACATGAAAAGGAACCTATATTGCTCGAAGTCCAAATGCTGTGTCTAAATCTGCTGCTCATATATGAAATTAGTAAAGGGAATAGAACAGACATCCATGGAGAAGCAAATGCTACAAACAGAGAAGGAAAAAAAACTGAGGAAGCCAAATTCTGTTATTTATTCAACCCGGAAACTGTGCTAGTTCCCAGATGTGTCGAACACACCATTCAAACTCTTCTTAATTTGGAACCATGAGATGGACCATGCCCCAGCCAACAAAGTGCCTGATAGTTGCAATGGCGGATTAGGCCAGATACACGAGCAGGCCATCGAGAAAAACAATGCAAACCAATGACTCCATGTCGGAGAGAGGTACAAAATCCTAATGTTAATACTGGTTATGAAAGTTCAACACTCCAACATTTCAAGTGCACCTGATGACAATTCCAACTTAGCATCAGTGTTCCAAGTTGTCAACAGAGCAAGGCGATACCACCTTGATGTTCAGTGGTGTTCCTGTTTGCTCCGAAATCATGCAGCTTCTGCGGTATCTCAAACGAGGCTTTCTGCATCAGCTCCAGCGGCAGCTCCTTCCGCGCCTTCCCCTCTCTCCCAAACGCCTTCTGTAGCTTCCTCACCTGATAACACCCAAAGCCAAATCCCAAATGGAAAAGTTCAGATAACTGCAGATTCAGAACTGATGGTTTTCACAAGCTCGACCAGCGAATGCGAATTAACCAAGCAGTGTCCAGTTGCTCAAACCACGGCACAACACTGCGACGCGGTTGTGCCGAAAAATGATCTCAATGTTTGCATGTGCGCTCAGCCACGGTGGCGGGGGATTTGAGGTTTGGGGAGCAGCGAACGAGAGCCACGACGTCCAAACTTTTCTTGACGAAAGCTATCGGGGCTGTATTTCCAGGAGCTCTTTATGGCTTTCTGACATGAGAGATCATCTATGTTACACTCGGGGTGAGCATTCAAATGCAGTCCACAAAATTTGAATCAAGCAGGATCAGTCTCATCAGTCTATATAACTCCAGGCACACATATGGCATCCAAATGCAGTCCACGAAATTTGGATGCTACTGGACGCCTAGCTGATTCTACTCTTGTTTGCACCGGCCATAGCCGTATGTGCATCATTCAAGCACATAGTAGAGCGCATCAACAACCAGCTCAGAAAATTATTGAATATATAGAGGAACTGCAAAATTGATCCATCAAGTGCAGCACAATGTGGCGCGATGTGAGTAGGCAGGTAACAAAATGTGGTTTCCGGTTCGATACAACCCGGCAGCCCCTCTCCGGCATTTCCACAAACACATGGCGTGCACGGTCATGGTTCAGAGGCATCTACACAAGCCAAGAACCCAGATCTCAAAGGGTAAACAGGGACGAAGAGGACGATGAGCAAGGCGCGCCGCCACGATCTGGACGGAGGCGAGGGAGCTACTTGTCCTCGGCGGCGGCGGCGGGGGTGGGGATGGGAGGGTGGGCGGCGAAGATGCGGCGGAGGTGGGGGGCGAACGCGCCCGAGGCGTCGGCACCGGCATCGCGTTCGAGCTCGCCCTGGAGCTCGCGCATGCGGTGGGTGATGTGCTCCTGCTCGAGGCTGAGCTCGGCGGCGTCGTTGGCGAGGTCGCGGACGCGATGCTTCTGGCTCAGGGACCGCAGGCTCATCATGAGGATGCCCGACATCAGCAGCAGCTGCAGGAACCCGTCCTTGCGCTTCGCCGCGCTCGCCAGCAGCCCCAGCGTCCGGCGACCCCCCTGCCCCGCTCCTCCGCCGCCGCCGGTCGGGGTGGTGGTGGTTGTGCCCGCCATCCTCGCGCGTGCTGCTTCTTTCGTGTGGGCTATCGGTGGATCCTCGCGCGACGCCGGAGAGGGCAAGAAATGGTTGTGTTTTGTATGGTACCAGTCCAGTGGGCCGCGGATGGTGTGCCTTTTAAGAGACCGCCGACCGAGCCGCTCCCGGGCCTTCCGGCTCGTCGTCGCGGCTAGAAAAGAAGAACTAGCAAAAGGACTCGAACCTTGCAATGGAAAAAAAAATCATAACCTTAAATGGACTATATTTTGTTGTATCACCGAGATACATTATCACTCTGAATTTCGTGAAATCATAAAAAAAATCGAAATCATGAACATTTTTTTTGAACTCGTGAGCATCTACATTTTTCAAATTCGTGAACAATGTTACAAAATTTTGAACATTTTCTTAAATCAAGAACATTTTACACTATTTGCAACAAAAATTCAGCCTTTCTTTAAACAATTTTCTTGAATCGGCAAACATTTCTAGAATCGAATTTTTTTTTTTTGGAAATTGATGGATATTTTGAAATTCATGAACATTTTTTTATTTAACAAACTTCCTGAAATGCATGATCATATTTTGAATCAGCGAACATTTTGTGAATGAGGCTGTGTTTGGTTGAGCTGCAAATTCTAAAAAAACTGCTATGAAAAAGCTGATGTGAAAAAGCTAGAAGCTGAAAAGTTGGGGTACCCCAGCTTTGAAATTTTCACTAGAAAAAAGCTACAGATTCTCAAAAGTTGCTTTGAACATTTACCCCTTTGGTTAGCTTTTAGATTTTCAAAGCAAAAGTCAGTAAAAAAAAGTTGAACTAAACTCAGCCTGAATAAACTATTATGTAAGTCACGAAGAGTTTTTGAATTTTACGATATTTTTACATTCTTGAATTATCGAATTGGTAAATTCCTTTTTAATTTCATTAACACTTCTTAATGCACAAACTTTTTAAGAAATCATGATTTTTTTCTTTACCAAACATTTTTTTTAGAATTTCAAACATTTTGTGAATAAGCAAATATTTTTTTACCAAATCACGTTTATGAATCCATAAACATTCTATGATTTGTTAAACATTTCATTTCAAAATACTCATTTCTTTTAGTTTATGGAATCTTTTGTAGGTCTCAAATTATTTAAAGTAGAAAAAAAACGGAAGACAAAAAGAAATGAAAAGCGAAATTTCAAAAAACAAACCGTCTCGACATGGAGACATGGACCGACCAAATGGGCACATTGCATCTTCTCCCGTGCGCAAACCGTAGTATAGCAGGTCGCTACTGCAATGGCCGGCGCAGGAAGGGGATTCCCATGTGTAAAATACATTTTAATCATTTATAAGTGGCATTGGAGAGTAATAGTTTGCAACTTTGAAGGTAATTTCCATATCGTACCGTCAGAAGCAATAACCCATTTATTATTCCTAGCAAAGTGTCCATGCGTTGTAACGAAAGAAAAAACATCATAATCTCAAATGGTCATGGTCATATTTAGTTGCGTCACCGAAATACATTAACGCTTCCAATTTTATGAAATCACGAACAATTTTTGAAGTTATGAACATTTTTTTAAACCCATGACCTTAGTTAAAAATCATGAATATGTTTTAAATTTGTGAACACTTATACAAATTGTCAAACATTTTCTAAAATAAAGAAAATTCTATAATATTTCGAAAAAAATGTATAAAAAAATTAAACAATTTTCTTGAATTGGCGAACATTTATCGAATGGACGAGTAGTTTACTGGAATTTGGTGGATCAATTTTGGAAATTCACGAATATTATTTGTTTTTTTGTTTTACAAACATCTTTTGAAATGTCCGCTCTTTTTTGTATTAGCGAAAATTTAAAGAATAAATAATACTGTTTAAGTCACGAACAATTTCTGAACATTTAGGATATTTTTCCATTCATGATTTTTTTAAAATTGGTGAATTTTTATTCAATTTCATTAAAAAAATACACTAACTTTTTAAAACATTTTATTTCAAACATTTTTAGAATAAGCAAACATTTTTTTTACAAAACCGTAACATTTTTAAGTCACAAACATTTTATGATTTATTAAACATTTAAACATTTTCTTTCAAAATTCGTATTTTTTATATTTTTGGTTCATTTTTGAAGCTTCAAATTATTTAAAGTAGAAAAAACCTAAAAAGAGAAAGAAAAGGGGAAAACAAAAAATAAAATTTAAAAAACAGGCACCTAGATATGTTCCGACCCAAATGGGCGCGCTGTGTCTTCTCCCAACGCGTAGAGCGTAGTAGATGAGGGTTTCCCCTGTGTGAAATGTTTTTGATCACTTACATGTTATACTGGTAGGCAATATTTTGCAACTTTGGGGGCAATTCTCTTGACGTACCGTCAGAAACATTAACCATTTTATTATTAGGTATAAATTTCCTAGTCATATTGAGTAGCCTCAATGTCGTCACGGCAGGAAGTTTTCAGAACTTTTCGCGAAATCATGGGGATACCATCGCATGCTTCCTGAAACTTTTCTTGAATGGCGTCCGTATGAGAGATACCTCGAGGAATTTTACACATTCAATTGTAGTCTTGGTGGTGGTTTGAAAGCCTACAAACTAGTATGTAATTCTGTAACGCCAAGATGCGATCATATCCTTATTTTGGTTTGATGGCCTCGTCAGGAATAAAAACGCATCTCGTCGTTTTGCAAAAATGGATATTGTTACAAGTACATGTACTGAAGAGATGAGTATATGAAATTGGCTTACACCCACAAGCTACATCAAGATCACATCAATACAATACCATACTCAATCACCATGTAGAAGAGCAGAGTCCGACTATGGACGAAAAAAACGATAAAAGAATGACGTCCATCTTTGCTATCCCACGCTGCCGGCCTGGAACCCATACTAGATCGATGAAGAAGAAGAAGAATAAACTCCAAATAGAACAATCATCACGCTCATGTCAAAGTATCGCTTTACCTGTACCTGCAACTGGTGTTGTAGTAATCTGTGAGCCACAAGGACTCATCAATCTCATTTACAAAGGTATCAAGACTAGCAAAGCTTGATGGGTGAGGTATGGTTAAGTGGTGAGGCTGCAACAAGCGGCTAAGCATTTATTTGAGGTGGCTAACTTACGAGTACAAGAATAAGAGGGGTATGATCTACGCATAATCAGACATGAACTAATAATGATCAAAAGAATGATCCTGAACACCTACTTACGTTAGACATAACCCCACGGTGTCCTCTTGTGGATACAGAACTCACGAGAAGAGACAATCATGGTTACACACACAGTTGGCAAGTTTTGAATTAAGTTTACTTCAATTTATCTAGAACCGGATGTTAAGCAAAGTTTCCAAGTTTGCCACATAACCGCGAGCACGACTTCTCGAAAGATTTAACCCTCCAGGGGTGCTCCAACTAGTCCATCACAAACTACCACAAGCTGCATAGAAACCCTCGACCCCGAATCTCGTGATCTCCTCGGATTCCTTAGTGGAAAACCTCAACTCTGAGACAACCCAAAGCATCCTTGAAATCACACGCACGAGACGCTCGAGAAAGGTAAAACAAGTCCAGCAAGGCCGCCCAGCGTGTCGACGACACCGATAGGAGCCGCGTATCTCATTGTGAGGACAAGAGCGATAAGCACAGCGTACGGTGGCCTGATAGAAATCTCCCGAGTTAACCCGGATTGGCCCCGCAAATGGCTCTAATTTGGACGAGCACCAGCAGCACTGACCCACCTCTAGTATGTTGAACTACTCCTCGGCTTCATGACACCCTATGCTTTTTAATGGTGTTCAATATTATTATGTTGGGAAAATATAGTACTAATGTTGGGCCTTTCCAGACGAGTTTTATCCCAAAATGAAGATCTAGGGGGTCCCCATAACAAGCTCAAGCATGTTAGGAGCGCTCATTTATGGAACATAACACCGGTAGCCAAAACTAAAGTGACAAAGGTGGAACAAAACACCAGGCTAAAAGGCCAAGCCTTCCACCTTTTACCAAGTATATAGGTGCATTAAATTAAATAGAAATAATATGGTTATATAACAAGGAACCCATGTTGACACAGGAAGCAACTGCACCTGCAACTAGCAATGCTATAAGTATTGGGTAACGTAGCATAAATTCAAAAAAATCCTACGCATATTCAGATCTTCCTATGGAGAGACCAGCAATGAGAGAGGGGTGAGTGCATCTTCATACCTTTGAAGATCGCTAAGCGGAAGCTTTACTAGAACACGGTTGATGGAGTCGTACTCACGGCGATTCAGATCGCGGTGTGATTCCGATCTAGTGCCGAACCATGGCACCTCCGCGTTCAACACACGTGCAGCCCGATGACGTCTCCCGCACCTTGATCCAGCAAGGAGGAGGGAGAGGTTGGGGAAGATCTCTGGCAGCACGACGGCGTGGTGTCGATGGAGAGAGGAGGTCTCCCGGCAGGGCTTCGCCAAGCACCGGCAGAGAGGAGGAGAAAGAAGAGCAGGGCTGCGCCGAGGGAGAAGGAAAACTGTGTGTAAAACAGCCCCGAAACCCCCACTATATATAGGAGGAGGGGAAGGGGGTGCCACCCTAGGGTTCCCACCCTAGGTGGTGCGGCAGCCCCCCCGGAGGGGAGGTGCGGCGGGCAGGGCAAGGGGAGGGGGTGGCGCACCCCTAGGTGGGCCTTAGGCCCACCAGCGCCTAGGGTTTCCCCCCTCTCCACCTCCTGCGCCTTGGGCTGAGTGTGGGGGGCGCACAAGCCCACCTAGGGGCTGGTTCCCTCCCGCACTTGGCCCATCTAGCCTCCCGGGGTCGTGGCCCCTTTTCGGTGGACCCCCGGGGCCACTTCCGGTGGTCCCGGTGGTCCGGTACGTTACCGGCGATGCCCGAAACACTTCCGGTGTCCAAAACCATCTGTCCTATATATCAATCTTTACCTACGTCCGAGATCTCATCCAGGACTCCGAACAACTTTCGATAACCTCGTATAACAATTCCCTATAACCCTAGCGTCATCGAACCTTAAGTGTGTAGACCCTACGGGTTCGGGAGGCAGGCACACATGACTGAGACACCTCTCCGGCCAATAACCATCAGCGGGGTCTGGATACCCATGGTGGCTCCCACTTGCTCCACGATGATCTCATCGGATGAACCACGATGTCAAGGATTCAATCAATCCCGTATACAATTCCCTTTGTGTGTCGGTATAGAACTTGCCCGAGATTCGATCATCGGTATACCTATACCTTGTTCAATCTCGTTACCGGTAAGTCTCTTACTCGTTCCGTAGCACGTCATCGTGTGACTAACTCCTTAGTCACATTGAGATCATGATGACATTCTACCGAGTGGGCCCAGAGATACCTCTTCGTCACACGGAGTGACAAATCCCGATCTCGATTCGTACCAACCCAACAGACACTTTCAGAGGTACCCGTAGTGCACCTTTATAGTCACCCAGTTATGTTGTGACGTTTGATACACCCAAAGCACTCCTACGGTATCCGGGAGTTGCACAATCTCATGGTTGAAGGAAAAGACACTTGACATTAGAAAAGCTTTAGCATACGAACAATACGATCTAGTGCTACGCTTAGGATTGGGTCTTGTCCACCACATCATTCTCCCAATGATGTGATCCCGTTATCAATGACATCCAATTCCCATGACCAGGAAACCATGATCATCTATTGAATAACGAGCTGCCGACTAGAGGCTTGCTAGGGACACATTGTGATCTATTTATTCACACATGTATTACTGTTTCCTGTTAATACAATTATAGCATGAACAATAGACGATTATCATGAACAAGGAAATATGATAATAACCATTTTATTATTGCCTCTAGGGCATATTTCCAACAATAAGAAGGCTGAGCAAGCGGTAACATAGCCAAAGAGTGGTTTGTTGGGTTGTGGAAAAGGTTAGAGGTTTTCATGGCAAAGTTGGGAGGCTTATTAAATAGGTGGTAGGCAACGAGACATAACAAAAGAAACGAGACAACTAGCATGGCATTGATAGTAATGGTATATAGGGAAATGGTCGTCTTGCGTGAGATCCCGATTGGAAGAAGATCGAATCCGTATATTTTTTGAGTGCCCAAAATGAGTTTGTGTGAAGGACCTACCATATATTTGTTGTAAAATTGAACCAATTTAATTTTATAAAATATTAGTCCATATTTAATGTAAAATTGACCAAATGGTTGGGTGTCAAATTATTTGATCCACCTCTCGTGGAAAAGACAAATTTCCGCCGATTCAGTTGGAAGCGAGTCAAATTTGAACTGCAGCTGGTTGGGTGCCGATATAGTTTGCTCTTTATTTTTTCCAAAAATCATTTCTAAGTACATAAGTATATATAATCACACAAACATCACAAGTTTTTCAAGATTCAACCACTAGCTAGGAATGGTCATGTCCGCCATTTTAATCGCTTTTTGAAATAGGCATGAAAAATTCAAAAACAAACGGAAAATGGAAAACATTTGCATTGTGTCATTATATGTGACCAAATTACTAAAAAAATAATAACCTTGTAATACGACAATTATTTTTAAAAAGTGTTCTCAGAAATGAGGTGTCATGTATGAAGATTCATGGCTTTCAAGCCAAATGATCAATCTTATTGCCACATTCATGGAATAGTTTGTTCAAATGATCTAATATTGTGCGCAAAGATGCATCTTGAAATGGCAAACAATGTTGCGTGAGGAGTTTTTCATATTCTTTGTACGAAAAAATTATTTTCCATTTTCTGAGTATCCAAAATGAGTTTATTTGTGAAGGACCTACCATATATTTGTTGCAAAATTGGACCAAATAATTTTTCTAAAATACAAGGTAATATTTAATGTCCAATTGACCAAATGTTTAGGTGTCAAAATATTTGATTCACCTCTCATGAAAAAGATAATTTTTTGCCGATTCCGCTAGAAGCGGGTCAAATTAGTTTGCTCTTTATTTTTTCCAAAAATCATTTCTAGGTACATAAGTATCTATTTACTCATAGATACATGGTGTGGTGCAGAGGGCCCAACTCCAAAGCGCGTAAATTGGCATGCCACCCGCGTGGTCACCCCGTGACTGTGGCGTTGCCACGCGTCGTGGACGTCCTATGCATGTCTGGTGGGTTAGGCACTCCTTCGGTAGGTGTTAGGAAGAAAAATACAATAGAAGAATCTCACGAGGAGACTGAACTAATCTCAAACATGAATTAGCACCCAAATGTTTGATTAGCGGTGACGGAAATGCGCATGGCTAATGGGCTTGAGTTTTGGCTTAGGATGATCATCCACTAAGGAGACTATCTTGGCAAATTTTTAGCTCAGATTGATGAGCCTAGATGGCACTTGCTTTGAAAAATACCACGCTAGAGAGAAATATGGATGTTGAAGCTGGGATCAAATGGATAAATGGATGAGCTAAAATTTGGTGGAGGATTATCATTCTGTCGTAGGGAAACACTGTAAAAATTTGATACCATTTGTATATGCCAAAATGGTACTTCCTTCACAATGCTCTTCTCTTGACAAAAACTTGGGAACATTATTTAGAGAAATTGGCTAAATGATATATGCTCAAATTTAGTGGAGGTAATTTATATAGGTAGGAACATGCCCTCGTAAAGTTTCACCAGTAATTAAGCAATATAAAATATAGTTACTTCACAAACTGAAAATATGACCAGAATAAAAGATTGGATGACTAGCTCACATGGATTGTTGGATAGAGCTCAAATTTTGTGTATTGTGATGATTTGAGCATATGGAAGATTTGGAAAAATATCACATCATTTGGATAAGCATAGCTACTACTTCCTTCACAAATCTTTTCTCACGACATAAACATTGGAAATTTGCTGAGGAATATTTACTAGGAAAATGGAGCTGAATATTGGCATGTGGCAATTATTTGGATTTCGAAGAGTGAACAAAAAGTCTGAGGGCAATATGAGGGGTCTAGATAGCACTTGCTTTGCAATGTGCCAATGTGGCTCGAAAATAGAAGTTGAAGGTTGGCTCACATAGATCATTGGATTGAGCTCACGTAGATCAATTGATAGGCATCTGAAGGCACTATAAAAATTGCATACCATATAGATAAATAAAAATGGTACTTCCTTCACAAGCTAAAAATATTATCAAAAACAAAGATTCGAAGGTGAGCTCACATGGATTGTTAGATGGGACTCAAATTTTGTGGAGAGATATTGTTTTGGCATATGGAAGTTGTGGAATTTTTTTGACTCATTAGGATATGCCTAGCTAGTACTTCCTTCACATAGTTTCTAGCTGAACATAAACTTTGGAAATTTGCTAAGGAAGATTTACAAGGCAAATGCAGCTGAATTTTGTCATGAGGCAATGATTTGGATAGGAAAGAGTGCCCAAAATTTTTGAGTGCAATCAAGAAAATATAAGTAGCACTTCCTTCACAAAGTGTTGTTTTGAATAGAATTGGAAAATGAATATTCCTGAATTATTTTCGAACTAGGCAAGGAAGGCTTTTGACATATTTAAGTAAGATATGATCCCAAGAACTTGTGAGATTTTTTTTGGAATTTGGTCTACGACAGAAATGTATGCTCCTTCACAACCTAGGGCAAAAAATGACACATGGACATGACACATAGGCAAAATTGATGAGGTGGCGCATAGTCATAGCAATGCGTCACAATATACAAGGCTATGACTATTTAAATTGGTCGTGATCAGCTAGAAATAAGGCAACGGACCAGTGTTGTCTCCCTTACGACCATTTCGTGTAAGGAAATTACGACCTTTCTCACCAAAATAGTTTGGAGCCCCCCGAACAGCTTACCACAAATTGGTTTCAAATGGTCGTAGATTTACGACCATTTCTTTCAGGGTCACTGCGAGCAGGTCACAAGTTGAAGTATTTCTTGTAGTGTCACCAAATGAGATCATCAAGTGTCTCCTTGCATTGTCTCGTCTAATCTTACCCGCCTTTGTACATGAAGATGAGATAGTGCTCTGGTCCATGTGAGATGATGCTCCGATGGCAGCATCGAGCAAGTTGTGTCGATAACGGGTATGGTAGGGTTACAATGGATGGAGGGAAGAAGGGCATGAGGAGGCAGATCCATCATGCACGGTGGCAGATCTAGCACGATCGTGAATCCAATGGGTGCTCGATAGTGGATCTAGCGGGCAAGTTCGATGGAGGATCTATCAACGCGACGGCGTGTGTGTTTGTGTGCCACCCTAGATTTGTGTGTGTGTGTGTCAGCTTCCCGGGTTGGGGCAGGGCCGCACCGTCGAGTGCCGTCAGATGTGCATATTTTTTTTAATTTGTAAAATCATACCACCGGTGGGTGAATACTGACTCCCCACATTGCTAGTTAAAGTTGTTAGTGTCGTTAGTGCCATTAGTGAATTATACTAGTGGCGGGGTACAGGTAAAGCCCACCACATCTAGGTCTTTACAAGTGACGCGTGCGTCCATCACTAATGCCTTGTTAGCACTAGTGGGCGTCTCTCGGAGCCTTGCCCGCCACTGTTGGGCCTTTTTCACCCACCACTACTAGGCATTTTTGCACTAGTGCGAGCACTATGTAGTACGTGGACCTATGGCTACCTTACGACAAATGGCCCTCTTAGACGAGCCAAACTCCCTATGGTGGATGTTGACCGCTGACTGCACCCACTCCACCGTCTCTTGCTACAAGGCACTCCTCATCGGTGCCACCAGTGCATGTTGCTGGCAGCTCAATTGGAAGATCCGGGCACCGTTATGTGTGAAGATCTTTGTGCGGGTTGCTCTCTAGGACCATTGTTGGACCATTGATCATCTTCTTTGCAAGGTTTTCCTCATGTCGCTCTCTGCATTCTTTATGACCAGCAACCCGAGATCATGTACCACCACCATGAAAATCATTTCAAAGAAGAGGACCATACATTGTCTATATGACCCTTCTCACTGCACCACCATGGCAGGTGCTAAGCATGCCACGTGAGAAAAAAATATGACGTGACACAACAATTAATAAGAAGAGAGAGCACTTTGGTGACTCGAGGAAGAACCAATGTCAAGCACGTGAACCTAGGAAAACCGTTTAAATGAAAGAAGTTGGAAAATGCATGAAAGAGTTTAGGTGCTAAATCATGAAATAAAGTAAGCTTAGAACAACAAGCTAAGCACCTATGCATTGGGGAGTTGAGTTGCTATGTTATTTAATGAACTTAGCACCTCATTTAAGCATATTTGCATTAGAAGAGGCCTACAACACTCGTCGACTTATTGATACTGACATATATCACCCAACATATACCAAGGGTTGCTCACCCACAGAAACTTTCTTGGCTATGGCAGAACTACTTACTCTCCACAAACATAAAAGATATATGTGGTCTTACCTCTTGGTGGAGTATTCGTTCTCAAGACAGGTTTATCACGGAACTCTAGCATATTGTCGTGTTTTTTTGACAGAATAGCATATTATCGTGCTAGGACGCTTCCTTTGAGCGCACACGAATCCTTCCTCGGATGGTGGGAGTCATCCATTGCCTCATCCTTGGTCGAGTATCGCAAGTGCCTCTCCATGATAATCCTCATGGCGTGGTAGATCGAGAAGACGTGCAACACTAATGTGTCTGATGTCAAGTGATGACCCACAAGTATAGGGGATCAATCTTAGTCCTTTCGATAAGTAATAGTGTCGAACCCAACGAGGAGCAGAAGGCTCTGATAAACGGATTTCAGCAAGGTAATAACTACAAGCACTGAAAGTAGCGGTAACAAGTGATTGTGTAGCGAGGTGAAACGTAGCGAGCAAAAAGTAACAAGTAACAAATAGTAGCAACGGTGCAGCAAGTGGCCCAATCCCTTTTGCAGCAAGGGACACGCCTGAACAAAGTCTTATAGGAGGAAAAACGCTCCCGAGGACACACGGGAATTTTTGTCATGCTAGTTTCATCATGTTCATATGATTCACGTTCGTTACTTTGATAGTTTGATATGTGGGTGGACCGGCGCTTGGGTACTACCCTTACTTGGACAGGCATCCCACTTATGATTAACCTCTCTCGCAAGCATCCGCAACTACAAAAGAAGAATTAAGACAAAGTCTAACCATAGCATTAAACTAGTGGATCCAAATCAGCCCCTCACGAAGCAACACATAGACTGGGGTTTAAGTTTCTGTCACTCCAGCAACCCATCATCTACTTACTACTTCCCAATGCCTTCCTCTAGTCCTAAATATGGTGAAGTGTTATGTAGTCGACGTTCACATAACACCATTAGAGGAAAAGACAACATACAACATATCAAAATACCGAACGAATATCAAATTCACATGACTATTATTAAAATGACTTATCCCATGTCCTCAGGAACAAAAGTAACTACTCACAAAACATAATCATAATCATGATCATAGGTGTAATGAATAGCATCAAGGATCTGAACATAAACTCTTCCACCAAGTAATCCAACTAGCATCAACTACAAAGAGTAATCAACACTACTAGTAACCTTACAAGTACCAATCGGAGTTGTGAGATGAAGATTGGTTAGAAGAGATGAACTAGGGATTGGAGAGGAGATGGTGCTGATGAAGATGTTGATGAAGATGCCTCCCCTCCGACGAGAGGAGTGTTGATGATGACGATGGCGACGATTTCCCCCTCCGGGAGGAAGTTTCCCTGGCAGGATCGTCCTGCCGGAGCTCTAGATTGGATCTGCTCAAGTTCCGCCTCGTGGCGGCGGCGAAACCACGAAAAAAGCTCCCTCCTGATTTTTTCTGGACATGGACGCTTCATATAGCAAAAGAGTGGGGCTAGTGGTCCGTCAGGGAGCCCATAAGCCCCCACTCCGCCACCAGGGGGTGGCGGTGTCAGGGCTTGTGGCTCCCTGGCAGCCCCCCCTCCGGTAGTTCTTTTGCCCAATATTTTTTATGTAATCCCAAAAAAATCCATGTAACTTTTCAGGGCATTTGGAGATGTGCAGAATAGTGGACTAAGATTTGCTCCTTTTCCAGTCCAGAATTCCAACTGCTTGAATTCTCCCTCTTCAAATAAACCTTGCAAAATAAGAGAGAAAAGACATAAATATGTTACCACAAGTAATATAACAGCCCAAAAAGCAATAAATATCAACATGAAAGCATGATGCAAAATGGATGTATCAACTCCCCCAAGCTTAGACCTCGCTTGTCCTCAAGCGAAAACCAAGTTCCATAAACATGTCCACATGTTGAGGGACGAAGGTGTCAATAAAACATAATACGGACATGAGGGCATCATGATCACACATAGAACAACAATACATCATAAATATTCTTATGGGAAAGTAACAATTCCTTCACAAAGCAAAGCATGAAGCAAAAACCTTACTGAGAAGTAACCAACAATAGTCCATAGTCATTGAAGCAATTGCAATTTATCACAACATCAGAAAGAGTCAAATAAGAGCTTGTAAGGAAAAACCACATACTCAATAGTCTCTTTTGTTTTCCACAATTTTTACAACTCACGTGGTACTCATGGTGTCAAAGTTTCAGCTGGACATAGAGGAAGATAGGGGCTTGTAGTTTTACCTCCCAACTATTTACCTCAAGGGTAAAGTCAACAGTAATAAAGCATAAGTACTCAACTCCAAGTTGATATATGAATATAGATCTTTCCCAAACATGTGACGGTAGCCAAGACAAAGGCAAAAATAGGGAATTGGTGATGATCACCATGACTCTTACAAGGACAAAAAGTAAAGGTACAAGATAGGCCCTTCGCAGAGGGAAGCAGAGGTTGTCATGCGCTTTTGAGGTTTGAATGCATGTCCTCTTAGTGCGGAGGAGCGTCACTTTATATTGCCTCCTGTGATAAAGAACTTTATTATGCAGCCTGTCGCTTTTATGTCTTCCTCTTCACAGGTTCGTACAAAGCTTATTTTCCACACACTAATAGATCATACATATTAGAGAGCAATTTTTATTGCTTGCACCGATGACAACTTACTTGAAGGACCTTATTCAATCCATAGGTAGGTATGATGGATTCTCATGGAAAAACTGGTTGGAGGTTTATGGATGCACAAGTAGTATCTCTACTTGGTGCGAGAGTTTTGGCTAATATGAGGTGAAAGCAATCGTCACATGCTAAGGGATCTCTAATCATATAACATTGTTTGGAACCAAGCAAACACAATTCATTATGTTGTCTTCCTTGTCCAACATCTACTCCTAAGCATGTAATAGTTTGGTGAGTGCTCACAATTGTAAAAAGTGTCTAAGATGACATATTTATATGTGAACCTCTCTTTCCTTATTACTTCTTATTAATTGCCACAATGACTGGGGTCTATGTTGATTTATTCTCAACAAGTTTCAATCATCATACGTGTCATACGTGAAGTTATCACTTTCCATAAGATCATCTCATGATCTTTCATGCTATCGTTCTTTTCATACTTTTGATCATGGCACAAAGCAAAGCCCTTGACTAAGATATTCTTTATTATGTAGCTCGTAAGCTCGAATACATCGGGAGAGAGACAAAAGCAAAAGACTCAAACTAAACACTAAAGACTTATTCCTCTAAGAGAAGAAATAAAAACTGAAAAGGAAAGAACTAAAACAAAGGTAAAAGCAAAAGATATAAAGGTGATACGATACCAGGGCAACTCCCCCAAGCTTGGCAGAAGCCAAGGGGATTGCCCATACCAATGCTTAGTTGTCTTCCTTCGGTGGTGATGGTGGTGGAGTTGTTGGAGTAGTCTGATCCTCCGTCTTCCAAGGCATAGGTGCTCCATCATGGCAGGATGAACGAGTCGCCGGAATCCTCAAATCTGCAGCCAACCTTATTGATTTAAATCTGTACTCATACTCACGGTTTTGGTTCTCCAGGTCATAGATCTGGCCCTGAAGTTGATCAACCCTGTCATAGAGCCTGCAGAGGTGTTTCCCAATATCAATGCCATCCATCTTGTGATTGCTAGTGAACTCCATGATCATCGTGCGGTTGGTGTTGAGTCCACGCTCCACCATCCCTTGGCACTTGAAGACTTGTTGCTCCATTGCTTCGAGCCTCGTCTCCATGCTTCCGGTCTTCTTAGGCCCCCCAACATCACAGATGTGCAACATCCCCTCGCTCATCTTGATAGATTGAGGGTGTTTCAGCACTTCCGTGAGGTAGAGATTGATGACCTTCTCGAAGATCTTGTCCTTAGGAGCGTTTGGAGAAGTCATGATGATCTAGATCTGTCACAGAAACAGGCTCGAAACGAAAACAGAGGAAAACTGCGTGATACGGAGATCAAAACCTTCGGGCGACTATATATTGATTTTTTCTAGGCCATAAGGAGTCCTCCGCCAGAAAACGAAGTCCGGGAGGCACACGAGGTGCCCACAAGCTTGCCCTCCGCCACCAGGGGGTAGGGGGCGGTGGCAGGGCTTGTGGCCGCCTCGTTCGCTCTCCGGACTGCTTTTTATTTTTCTAATTTTCCAAAAATTCCAAAACGGAAGAAATTTCCGATTGGAAAAGCATCGGAGTCCAATTTCTTACCAAAACAGATACTTCTTCGTTTTCAGGGTCTGATACAGGCTGGTAAACATCCCTTATGTACTCCTCTGGAGTTATGACACTGATGATATTGGTCTCAACATTTATGGGAGTTCCAGAGATGTAATGCTTGATTCTTTGCCCATTTACCACTCTAGGAAAATTTCCTTCCGTGCTATTGATTTTGATGGCACCGGAACGATATACTTCCTCAATAACATAGGGACCTTCCCATTTAGAGAGAAGCTTGCCTGCAAAGAATCTCAAACGAGATTTGTATAGCAATACATAATCACCTACATTGAACTCTCGTTTCTGTATTCGTTTGTCGTGCCATCTCTTAACTTTTTCCTTGAACAACTTGGCATTCTCGTATGCCTAGGTTCTCCATTCATCTAACGAGCTGATATCAAACAACCGCTTCTCACCGGCAAGTTTGAAATCAAAGTTGAGCTCTTTGATTGCCCAATAAGCTTTGTGTTCCAGCTCAAGAGGTAAATGACAGGCTTTACCATAAACCATTTTATACGGTGACATCCCCATGGGATTCTTATAAGCAGTCCTATAAGCCCATAGTGCATCGTCAAGTTTGCTAGACCAGTTCTTTCGAGATCTATTGACGATCTTTTGTAGGATCAACTTGATCTCCCTATTACTCAACTCCACTTGACCACTAGACTGAGGATGATAAGGAGATGCAACTCTATGGTTGACATCATACTTAGCTAGCATCTTGCGGAAAACACCATGAATGAAGTGTGAACCGCCATCAGTCATCAAGTATCTAGGGACTCCAAATCTTGGGAATATGACTTCTTTAAGCATCTTAATAGAGGTGTGGTGATCAACATTTTTAGTGGGTATAGCCTCTACCCACTTAGTAACGTAATCCACATCAACTAAGATGTGAGTGTACCCATTGGAACTCGTGAAGGGTCCCATATAATCAAAGTCCCAGACATCAAATGGTTCAATGACAAGTGAATAGTTCATAGGCATCTCCTGACGCTTACTGATGTTCCCTATTCTTTGGCATTCGTCACAGGACAATACAAACTTACGGTCATCCTTGAAGAGAGTGGGCCAATAGAAACCTGATTGCAATACCTTATGAGCAGTTCTATCTCCAGCGTGGTGTCCTTCGTAGGCTTCGGAATGACACTTCTGCAAGATCTGTCCCTGTTCATGTTCAGGCACACAACGTCTAATAACACCATCTACTCCTTCCTTATAAAGGTGAGGATCATCCCAAAGGTAGTGTCTCAAATCAAAGAAGAATTTCTTCTTTTGCTGATAGGTGAAACTGGGTGGTATGTATTTGGCTATGATATACTTTGCATAATCTGCATACTGTTGGGGAACGTCGCATGGGAAACAATAATTTTCCTACGCGCACGAAGACCTATCATGGTGATGTCCATCTACGAGAGGGGATGAGTGATCTACGTACCCTTGTAGATCGTACAGCAGAAGCGTTAGTTAACACGGTTGATGTAGTGGAACGTCCTCACGTCCCTCGATCCGCCCCGCGAACAATCCCGCGATCAGTCCCACGATCTAGTACCGAACGGACGGCGCCTCCGCGTTCAGCACACGTACAGCTCGACGATGATCTTGGCCTTCTTGATCCAGCAAGAGAGACGGAGAGGTAGAAGAGTTCTCCGGCAGCGTGACGGCGCTCCGGAGGTTGGTGATGACCTTGTCTCAGCAGGGCTCCGCCCGAGCTCCGCAGAAACGCGATCTAGAGGAAAAACCGTGGAGGTATGTGGTCGGGCTGCCGTGGAAAAGTCGTCTCAAATCAGCCCTAAAACCTCCGTATATATAGGTGGGAGGGAGGGGACCTTGCCTTGGGGCTCAAGGAGCCCCAAGGGGGTCGGCCGAGTCCAAGGGGGGAGGACTCCCCCCCCAAACCGAGTTGGACTTGGTTTGGTGGGAGGGAGTCCCCCTTCCTTCCCACCTCCTCCTTTTTTTTCCTTTTCTCTCTTGATTTTCTCTCCTTGGCGCATAGAGACCTTTTGGGCTGTCCCACCAGCCCACTAAGGGCTGGTGTGCCACCCTCAAGGCCTATGGGCTTCCCCGGGGTGGGTTGCCCCCCCGGTGAACTCCCGGAACCCATTCGTCATTCCCGGTACATTCCCGGTAACTCCGAAAACCTTCCGGTAATCAAATGAGGTCATCCTATATATCAATCTTCGTTTCCGGACCATTCCGGAAACCCTCGTGACGTCCGTGATCTCATCCGGGACTCCGAACAACATTCGGTAACCAACCATATAACTCAAATACGCATAAAACAACGTCGAACCTTAAGTGTGCAGACCCTGCGGGTTCGAGAACTATGTAGACATGACCCGAGAGACTCCTCGGTCAATATCCAATAGCAGGACCTGGATGCCCATATTGGATCCTACATATTCTACGAAGATCTTATCGTTTGAACCTCAGTGCCAAGGATTCATATAATCCCGTATGTCATTCCCTTTGTCCTTCGGTATGTTACTTGCCCGAGATTCGATCGTCAGTATCCGTATACCTATTTCAATCTCGTTTACCGGTAAGTCTCTTTACTCGTTCCGTAATACAAGATCCCGCAACTTACACTAAGTTACATTGCTTGCAAGGCTTGTGTGTGATGTTGTATTACCGAGTGGGCCCCGAGATACCTCTCCGTCACACGGAGTGACAAATCCGAGTCTTGATCCATACTAACTCAACTAACACCTTCGGAGATACCTGTAGAGCATCTTTATAGTCACCCAGTTACGTTGCGACGTTTGATACACACAAAGCATTCCTCCGGTGTCAGTGAGTTATATGATCTCATGGTCATAGGAATAAATACTTGACACGCAGAAAACAGAAGCAACAAAATGACACGATCAACATGCTACGTCTATTAGTTTGGGTCTAGTCCATCACGTGATTCTCCTAATGACGTGATCCCGTTATCAAGCAACAACACCTTGTTCATAATCAGAAGACACTGACTATCTTTGATCAACTGGCTAGCCAACTAGAGACTTGCTAGGGACGGTGTTTTGTCTATGTATCCACACATGTAAATGAGTCTTCATTCAATACAATTATAGCATGGATAATAAACGATTATCTTGATACAGGAATTATAATAATAACTATATTTATTATTGCCTCTAGGGCATAATTCCAACAGTCTCCCACTTGCACTAGAGTCAATAATCTAGCCCTCACATCACCATGTGAATTATATTGTAATAAATCTAACACCCGTACAGTTCTGGTGTTGATCATGTTTTGGCCGTGGAAGAGGTTTAGTCAGCGGGTCTGCTACATTCAGATCCGTGTGCACTTTGCAGATATTCACGTCCTCTCCCTCGATGTAGTCGCGGATGAGGTTGAAGCGTCGTTTGATGTGTCTGGTCTTCTTGTGAAACCGTGGTTCCTTTGCTAAGGCAATGGCACCAGTGTTGTCACAGAACAAGGTTATTGGATTCAGTGCGCTTGGCACCACTCCAAGATCCGTCATGAACTGCTTCATCCAGACACCCTCCTTAGCCGCCTCCGAGGCAGCCATGTACTCCGCTTCACATGTAGAATCTGCTACGACGCTTTGCTTGGAACTGCACCAGCGTACTGCACCCCCATTAAGAATAAATATGTATCCGGTTTGTGACTTAGAGTCGTCCGGATCTGTGTCAAAGCTTGCATCGACGTAACCTTTTACGGCGAGCTCTTCGTCACCTCCATACACGAGAAACATCTCCTTAGTCCTTTTCAGGTACTTCAGGATATTCTTGACCGCTGTCCAGTGATCCACTCCTGGATTACTCTGGAACCTACCTGCCATACTTATGGACAGGCTAACATCCGGTCTAGTGCACAGCATCGCATACATGATAGAACCTATGGCTGAAGCATAGGGGACGGAGCGCATATGCTCTCTATCTTCATCAGTTGCTGGGCACTGAGTCTTACTCAATCTCATACCTTGTAGAACTGGCAAGAACCCTTTCTTGGACTATTCCATTTTGAACCTCTTCAAAACTTTATCAAGGTATGTGCTTTGTGAAAGTCCTATCAGGCGTTTTGATCTATCCCTATAGATCTTAATGCTTAGAATGTAAGCAGCTTCTCCTAGGTCCTTCATAGAGAAACTTTTATTCAAGTAATCCTTTATGCTCTCTAAAAACTCTACGTTGTTTCCAATATGTCATCCACATATAATATTAGAAACGCCACAGAGCTCCCACTCACTTTCTTGTAAATACAAGATTCTCCAACCACTTGTATAAACCCAAATGCTTTGATCACCTCATCAAAGCGTTTGTTCCAACTCCGAGATGCTTGCACCAGTCCATAAATGGATCGCTGGAGCTTGCACACCTTGTTAGCATTCTTAGGATCGACAAAACCTTCGGGTTGTATCATATACAATTCTTCCTTAAGGAAACCGTTAAGGAACGCCGTTTTGACATCCATCTGCCAGATTTCATAATCGAAAAATGCAGCTATTGCTAACATGATTCTGACGGACTTAAGCATCGCTACGGGTGAGAAACTCTCATCGTAGTCAACTCCTTGAACTTGTGAAAAACCCTTTGCCACAAGTCGAGCTTTATAAACGGTCACATTACCGTCAGCGTCCGTCTTCCTCTTAAAGATCCATTTGTTCTGAATGGCCTTGCGGCCCTCAGGCAGTACCTCCAAAGTCCACACTTTGTTCTCATACATGGATCCTATCTCGGACTTCATGGCTTCCAGCCATTTGTTGGAATCTGGGCCCACCATTGCTTCTTCATAATTCGCAGGTTCATTGTTGTCTAACAACATGATTGATAAGACGGGATTACCGTACCACTCTGGAGCAGCACGTGGTCTCGTCGACCTGCGTGGTTCGATAGAAACTTGAACTGGAGTTTCATGATCATCATCATTAACTTCCTCCTCAATCGGCGTCGCAATGACAGAGGTTTCCCCTTGCCCCGCGCCACCATCCAGAGGGATGAGAGGTTCGACAACCTCGTCAAGTTCTATCTTCCTCCCACTCAATTCTCTCGAGAGAAACTCCTTCTCGAGAAAAGCTCCGTTTTTAGCAACAAACACTTTGCCCTCGGATTTTACATAGAAGGTGTACCCAACTGTCTCTTTTAGGTAACCTATGAAGACGCACCTTTCCGCTTTGGGTTCTAGCTTTTCAGGCTGAAGCTTTTTGACATAAGCATCACATCCCCAAACTTTAAGAAACGACAACTTTGGCCTTTTGCCATACCACAGTTCGTATGGTGTCGTCTCAACGGATTTTGATGGTGCCCTATTTAAAGTGAATGCAGTTGTTTCTAATGCATAACCTCAAAATGATAACGGCAAATCAGTAAGAGACATCATAGATCGCACCATCTCTAATAGAGTACGATTACGACGTTCGGACACACCATTACGCTGTGGTGTTCCAGGCGGTGTTAACTGTGAAACAATTCCACATTGTCTTAAGTGAGCACCAAACTCGAAACTCAGATATTCACCCCCACGATCAGACCGCAGGAACTTGATCTTCTTGTTACGATGATTTTCCACTTCACTCTGAAATTGCTTGAACTTTTCAAATGTTTCAGACTTGTGCTTCATCAAGTAGACATAACCATATCTACTTAAATCGTCAGTGAAGGTGAAAAAATAACGATATCCTCCGCGTGCCTCAACGCTCATCGGACCACACACATCGGTATGTATGATTTCCAACAAGTCACTTGCACACTCCATTGTTCCTGAGAACGGAGTCTTAGTCATCTTGCCCATGAGGCATGGTTCGCACGTGTCAAGTGAATCAAAGTCAAGTGACTCCAAAAGTCCATCAACATGGAGTTTCTTCATGCGCTTTACACCAATATGACCTAAGCGGCAGTGCCACAAAAATATGGCGCTATCATTGTTAACTCTAACTCTTTTGGTCTCAATGTTATGTATATGCGTATCGCTATCAAGATTCAATATGAACAATCCTTTCACATTCGGTGCATGACCATAAAAGGTGTTACTCATAGAAATAGAACAACCATTATTCTCTGACTTAAAAGAGTAACCGTCTCGCAATAAACAAGATCCAGATATAATGTTCATGCTCAACGCAGGCACTAAATAACAATGATTTAAGTTCATCACTAATCCTGACGGTAGCTGAAGTGACACTGTGCCAACGGCGATTGCATCAACCTTGGAACCATTTCCTACGCGCATCGTCACTTCATCTTTTGCCAGCCTTCGCCTATTCCGCATTTCCTGTTTCGAGTTGCAAATATGAGCAACAGAACCGGTATCGAATACCCAGGCACTACTACGAGAGCCGGTTAAGTACACATCAATAACATGTATATCAAATATACCTGATTTTTCTTTGCCCGCCTTATTATCTGCCAGATACTTGGGGCAATTGCGCTTCCAGTGACCCATACCCTTGCAATAGTAACACTCCGTTTCCGGCTTAGGTCCAGCTTTGGGTTTCTTCGTCGGATTGGCAACAGGCTTGCCGCTCTTCTTAGAATTGCCCTTCTTGCCTTTGCCGTTTCTCTTGAAACTAGTGGTCTTATTCACCATCAACACTTGATGCTCTTTACGAAGTTCAGACTCTGCGACTTTCAGCATCGCAAACAACTCGCCGGGAGACTTGTTCATCCCTTGCATGTTGTAGTTCAACACAAAGCCTTTATAGCTTGGCGGCAGTGATTGAAGGATTCTGTCAGTGATAGCTTCTTGCGGGAGTTCAATCCCCAGCTCAGCTAGACGGTTTGAGTACCCAGACATTTTGAGCACATGTTCACTGACAGATGAGTTTTCCTCCATCTTGCAAGCATAGAATTTATCGGAGGTCTCATACCTCTCGATCCGGGCGTTCTTCTGAAAGATAAACTCCAACTCCTGGAACATCTCAAATGCTCCATGACGCTCAAAGCGACATTGAAGTCCCGGTTCTAAGCCATACAAGACTGCACATTGAACTATTGAGTAGTCCTCCTTACGTGCTAACCAAGCGTTCTTAACATCCTGATCAGCCGTAGCGGGTGGTTCATCTCCTAGCGCAGCATTAAGGACATAATCCTTCTTCCCAGCTTGTAAGATTAGGTTAAGATTACGAGCCCAGTCTACAAAGTTGCTTCCATCATCTTTCAACTTAGCTTTCTCTAGGAACGTATTAAAATTCAGGATGACTGTCGCGTGAGCCATGATCTACAACACAAATATATTCAAAGTGGACTTAGACTATGTTCAAGATAATTAGAGTTTAACTTAATCAAATTATTCGCTAAACTCCCACTCAAAAAGTACATCTCTCTAGTCATTTGAGTGGTTCATGATCCACTTACACTAGCTCAAGTCCGATCATCACGTGAGTTGAGTATAGTTTCAGTGGTAAGCATCCCTATGCTAATCATATCATCTATATGATTCATGATCGACCTTTCGGTCTCATGTGTTCCGAGGCCATGTCTACACATGCTAGGCTCATCAAGCTTAACCCGAGTGTTCCGCGTGCGCAACTGTTTTGCACCCGTTGTATGTGAACGTTGAGTCTATCACACCCGATCATCACGTGGTGTCTCGAAACGACGAACTGTAGCAACGGTGCACAGTCGGGGAGAACACAATTTTGTCTTGAAATTTTAGTGAGAGATCACCTCATAATGCTATCGTCGTTCTAAGCAAAATAAGGTGCATAAAAGGATTAACATCACATGCAATTCATAAGTGACATGATATGGCCATCATCACGTGCTTCTTGATCTCCATCACGAAAGCACCGGCATGATCTTCTTGTCACCGGCGCCACACCATGATCTCCATCAACGTGTTGCCATCGGGGTTGTCGTGCTACTCATGCTATTACTACTAAAGCTACATCCTAGCAAAATAGTAAACGCATCTGCAAGCACACACGTTAGTATAAAGACAACCCTAAGGCTCTTGCCGGTTGCCGTACCATCGACGTGCAAGTCGATATTTCTATTACAACATGATCATCTCATACATCCAATATATCACATCACATCATTGGCCATATCACATCACAAGCATACCCTGCAAAAACAAGTTAGACGTCCTCTAATTTTGTTGTTGCATGTTTTACGTGGTGACCATGGGTATCTAGTAGGATCGCATCTTACTTACGCAAACACCACAACGGAGATATATGAGTTGCTATTTAACCTCATCCAAGGACCTCCTCGGTCAAATCCGATTCAACTAAAGTTGGAGAAACCAGCACTTGCCAGTCATCTTTGAGCAACGGAGTTACTCGTAACGATGAAACCAGTCTCTCATAAGCGTACGAGTAATGTCGGTCCAAGCCGCTTCAATCCAACAATACCGCGGAATCAAGAAAAGACTAAGGAGGGCAGCAAAACGCACATCACCGCCCACAAAAACTTTTGTGTTCTACTCGAGAAGACATCAACGCATGAACCTAGCTCTGATACCACTATTGGGGAACGTCGCATGGGAAACAAAAATTTTCCTACGCGCACGAAGACCTATCATGGTGATGTCCATCTACGAGAGGGGATGAGTGATCTACGTGCCCTTGTAGATCATACAGAAGAAGCGTTAGTTAACGCGGTTGATGTAGTGGAACGTCCTCACGTCCCTCGATCCGCACCGCGAACAATCCCGCGATCAGTCCCACGATCTAGTACCGAACGGACGGCACCTCCGCGTTCAGCACACGTACAGCTCGACGATGATCTCGGCCTTCTTGATCCAGCAAGAGAGACAGAGAGGTAGAAGAGTTCTCCGGCAGCATGACGGCGCTCCGGACATTGGTGATGACCTTGTCTCAGCAGGGCTCCGCCCGAGCTCCGCAGAAACGCGATCTAGAGGAAAAACCGTGGAGGTATGTGGTCGGGCTGCCGTGGAAAAGTCGTCTCAAATAAGCCCTAAAACCTCCGTATATATAGGTGGGAGGGAGGGGACCTTGCCTTGGGGCTCAAGGAGATCCAAGGGGGTCGGCCGAGTCCAAGGGGGGAGGACTCCCCCCCCCAAACCGAGTTGGACTT
The DNA here is from genome assembly GCF_904849725.1 of Hordeum vulgare subsp. vulgare. Taxonomy (NCBI): domain Eukaryota; kingdom Viridiplantae; phylum Streptophyta; class Magnoliopsida; order Poales; family Poaceae; genus Hordeum; species Hordeum vulgare. The sequence goes on along the minus strand of NC_058524.1, from coordinate 78,674,588 downwards.
GGTTTGGTGGGAGGGAGTCCCCCTTCCTTCCCACCTCCTCCTTTTTTTTCCTTTTCTCTCTTGATTTTCTCTCCTTGGCGCATAGAGCCCTTTTGGGCTGTCCCACCAGCCCACTAAGGGCTGGTGTGCCACCCTCAAGGCCTATGGGCTTCCCCGAGGTGGGTTGCCCCCCCGGTGAACTCCCGGAACCCATTCGTCATTCCCGGTACATTCCCGGTAACTCCGAAAACCTTCCGGTAATCAAATGAGGTCATCCTATATATCAATCTTCGTTTCCGGACCATTCCGGAAACCCTCGTGACGTCCGTGATCTCATCCGGGACTCCGAACAACATTCGGTAACCAACCATATAACTGAAATACGCATAAAACAACGTCGAACCTTAAGTGTGCAGACCCTGCGGGTTCGAGAACTATGTAGACATGACCCGAGAGACTCCTCGGTCAATATCCAATAGTGGGACCTGGATGCCCATATTGGATCCTACATATTCTACGAAGATCTTATCGTTTGAACCTCAGTGCCAAGGATTCATATAATCCCGTATGTCATTCCCTTTGTCCTTCGGTATGTTACTTGCCCGAGATTCGATCGTCAGTATCCGTATACCTATTTCAATCTCGTTTACCGGTAAGTCTCTTTACTCGTTCCGTAATACAAGATCCCGCAACTTACACTAAGTTACATTGCTTGCAAGGCTTGTGTGTGATGTTGTATTACCGAGTGGGCCCCGAGATACCTCTCCGTCACACGGAGTGACAAATCCTAGTCTTGATCCATACTAACTCAACTAACACCTTCGGAGATACCTGTAGAGCATCTTTATAGTCACCCAGTTACGTTGCGACGTTTGATACACACAAAGCATTCCTCCGGTGTCAGTGAGTTATATGATCTCATGGTCATAGGAATAAATACTTGACACGCAGAAAACAGTAGCAACAAAATGACACGATCAACATGCTACGTCTATTAGTTTGGTCTAGTCCATCACGTGATTCTCCTAATGACGTGATCCAGTTATCAAGCAACAACACCTTGTTCATAATCAGAAGACACTGACTATCTTTGATCAACTGGCTAGCCAACTAGAGGCTTGCTAGGGACGGTGTTTGGTCTATGTATCCACACATGTAAATGAGTCTTCATTTAATACAATTATAGCATGGATAATAAACGATTATCTTGATACAGGAATTATAATAATAACTATATTTATTATTGCCTCTAGGGCATAATTCCAACACATACCACGGTGCACTATGTGAAGTGCGGATGACATTTAGTTGCTCGTGAGGAAAGCTATCATCAATAGGTAGTGGGTCATCAAGGACATTCTCTAGCCTAGACAAGTTATCTGCTACAGGGTTATCAGCACCCTTTCGGTCAACGACGTGCAAATCAAATTCCTGTAGCAGGAGAACCCATCTGATCAGCCTAGGCTTAGCGTCCTTCTTCTCCATGAGGTACTTAATAGCAGCATGATCAGAGTGAATAGTGACTTTGGAGTCAACTATGTAAGATCTGAACTTTTCACATGCAAACACGACTGCTAAAAATTCCTTTTCCGTAGTGGCATAGTTTCTTTGGGCACTGTCTAGTGTTTTTCTAGCATAGTGAATGACATTCAACTTCTTGTCAACTCTTTGTCCTAGAACAGCACCAACAGCATAATCACTAGCGTCGCACATGATTTCAAAGGGCAAGTTCCAGTCAGGTGGTTGAACAATAGGTGCGGTTATCAAAGCCTTCTTAAGTATTTCGAAGGCTTCCTCACAATCCTCATCAAAAAACAAGAGGAACATCCTTCTGCAAGAGGTTGGTAAGAGGCCTAGAAATCTTAGAGAAGTCTTTAACGAACCTTCTATAGAAACCAGCATGACCTAGGAAACTTCGTATACCTCTGATATCTGTGGGGAAAGGCATTTTCTCAATTGCATCAACCTTAGCCTTATCAACTTCAATGCCTCTTTCAGAGATTTTGTGTCCTAAGACGATACCTTCATTAACCATAAAGTGGCACTTCTCCCAATTCAAGACGAGATTGGTTTCTTCGCATCTCTGTAAGAGTCGACCAAGGTTGCTGAGGCAATCATCAAAGGAAGACCCGTAAACGGAGAAGTCATCCATGAAAACCTCGACAATCTTTTCACAAAAGTCAGAGAATATAGCCATCATACATCTTTGGAAGGTGGCAGGTGCATTGCATCAGCCAAAAGGCATACGTCTATAGGCAAAGGTACCGAAAGGGAAGGTGAAAGTGGTTTTCTCTTGATCAGATTGTGCAACACATATTTGTGAGAAACGTGAATAACCGTCTAGAAAGCAAAAATGTGTGTGCTTTGATAGCCTTTCTAGAATTTGGTCGATAAACGACAAAGGATAATGATCTTTCTTGGTTGCCTTGTTCAGTTTCCGGAAGTCTATCACCATCCTATAGCCGGTAATAATCCTTTGTGGGATTAGTTCATCCTTATCATTAGGAACGACGGTGATACCTCCCTTCTTAGGTACGCAATGTACTGGACTTGCCCAATCACTATGAGCAACAGGATAAATGATTCCTGCTTCCAGAAGCTTTAATATTTCTTTTCTAACAACCTCTTTCATCTAAGGATTTAATCTCCTTTGATGATCAGCAACTGGTTTAAAGTCAGGATCAATTTTAATCTTGTGCTGACATAGAGTAGGGCTAATACCCTTAAGATCGTCAAGAGTATATCCAATAGCAGAGCGATGCTTCCTCGGAGTCCTTAGTAACTTCTTCTCTTCATGCTCTGAGAGGAGAGCACTAATTATGACAGGATATATCTCCTTCTCATCAAGATAGGCATACTTAAGAGTATCAGGCAACTGTTTAAGCTCGAACACAGGATCACCCTTTGGTGGGGGAGGATCCCCAAGCAGTTCAACATGCAGATTATTCTTGAGAATAGGATATTGCTCTAAGACAATTTTATCTACCTCATCTCTCTCCTCCATATGCATATCATTTTCATGCTCGAGCAGATATTGCTCTAAAGGATCCGTAGGAGGTACGGCAATAGAGGCAAGAGCAATAATTTCATCTCTACCAGACGACTCTCTCTCATGGGGTTGTCTTCCAAACTTGGAGAAGTTAAATTCATGAGACACACCCTCGAAACTAACCGTGACAGTCTCCTTAATGCAATTAATGTGAGCATTGACATTATTGAGAAAGGGTCTACCGAATATGATGGGACAAAAGCTATCGTAATAGTGACATCAATGGGTTCTAACTCAGCAGGTGCAATCTCATCTTTGATTTCATCATATAGAGAACGGGGTATTGCACTAACACTAGCTCCCATATCACATAAACCATGGTAACAGTGATCTCCTATCTTGACAGAAACAACGGGCAGGCCAACTACATGTCCGTGTTTGTCTTTCGCGTGAGGTTTAGCAATTCTAGCGGAGTCCTCACAGAATTTGATAACCTGCCCATCTATGTCTTCGGCTAAGAGATCTTTGATAATAGCAACACTAGGTTCAACTCTAATCTCTTCAGGGGGTGCAACTGGTCTAATGTAACCCCTACGTATCACAGTTGGAGCTTTAGAATAATCCTTCATCCTAGCAGGGTATGGTGGTTTCTCAGTGTAAGCACAAGGAACAACAGGATCACTAAAAGCAATGATTTTCTCCTCAACTAGATTGGTTTTGGCTATGTTGCTTTCTATAGGAGGATGATATTTAAACCACTTGTCTTTGGGAAGATCAACATGAGCAGCAAAAGATTCACATAGAGAAGCTACTATCTCAGAGTCAAGTCCATACTTAGCGCTAAAATCTCTAGAAGTGTTTGTCTCAATAAAAGATTTAACGCAATCAAACTGGAAATTCATACCTGACTCCTTACCTTCCTCCAGCTCCCAATCTTCAGAGTTGCGTTTGATTCTCTCCAATAAATTCCACTTGTGATCAATATCCTTCTTCATGAAAGAACCGGTACAAGAAGTGTCAAGCATGGTACGATCTTCATGAGAAAGCCGAGCATAAAAATTTTGAGTGATGATTTCTCTCGAGAGCTCGTGATTGGGGCATGAATATAGCATTGATTTAAGCCTCCCCCAATCTTCAGCTATGCTTTCCCTGTCACGAGGCCAAAAGTTATAAATAAAGTTCCGATCACGATGTACTAAATGCATAGGATAGAACCTTTGATGGAATTCCAATTTCAACCGTTTGTAGCCCCATGATCCAGTATCATCACATAGCCTATACCATGTGAACGCCTTATCCTTCAAAGATAAAGGAAATACTTTATTCTTTACCTCATCCTCGGGCAAACCTGCAAGCTTAAATAAACCACAAACTTCATCTACATAGATCAGATGCAAGTCTGGATGTGAAGATCCATCTCGTGTGAAAGGATTAGCCAGTAGTTTCTCAAGCATACCCGAAGGAATTTCATAAAAGATATTTTCAGTAGGTACCTCAGGTTGAGGAACAACTCCTCGTGCTTCCATTCATGGTGAAGATACCCCGATCAAACTCCTCAAAGGAACAATTTCCATAGTGACAAGTGACAATAAATTTCAGCACAGTATAAAAATGTTTCCTTACCAATTTCCACTTACCAAAGGCGGTTCACTCCCCGGCAACTGCGCCAGAAAAGATTCTTGATGACCCACAAGTATAGGGGATCAATCGTAATCCTTTTGATAAGTAAGAGTGTCGAACCCAACGAGGAGCAGAAGGCTGTGATAAACGGATTTCAGCAAGGTAATAACTGCAAGCACTGAAAGTAGCGGTAACAAGTGATTGTGTAGCGAGGTGAAACATAGCGAGCAAAAAGTAACAAGTAACAAGTAGTAGCAACAGTGCAGCAAGTGGCCCAATCCCTTTTGCAGCAAGGTACAAGCCTGAGCAAAGTCTTATAGGAGGAAAAACGCTCCCGAGGACACACGGGAATTTCTGTCATGCTAGTTTCATCATGTTCATATGATTCGCGTTCCTTACTTTGATAGTTTGATATGTGGGTGGACCGGCGCTTGGGTACTTGTCACGCCCAAGATGCGACCCTATCCTCAATTTGGCACGAAGGCCTCGTCAGGGATAGAAGCGCATCTCGTCGTGTCACAAGAATGGATATCGTTACAAGTACATGTACTGAAAAGAAGAGATATATAATAGAATTGGCTTACACTCGCCACAAGTTACATCAGAGTCACATCAGTACATTACATAATCATCAAGAGTAAGAGCAGGGTCCGACTACGGACGAAAACAAACGAGAAAATAAGAACGACGTCCATCCTTGCTATCCCAGGCTGCCGGCCTGGAACCCATCCTAGATCGATGAAGAAGAAGAAGAAGAAGCAACTCCAAATGAACAATCAACGCGCTCGCGTCAAGTAACCTTTACCTGTACCTGCAACTGGTGTTGTAGTAATCTGTGAGCCACAGGGGACTCAGCAATCTCATTTCCAAAGGTATCAAGACTAGCAAAGCTTAATGGGTAAGGCAAGGTTAAGTGGTGAGGTTGCAGCAGCGGCTAAGCATATATTTGGTGGCTAAACTTACGAGTACAAGAAATAAGAGGGGGAAGATCTACGCATAGCGGACGTGAGCTACGAATGATCAAATGAATGATCCTGAACACCTACCTACGTCAGACATAACCCCACCGTGTCCTCGATCGGAGTAAGAACTCACGAAAGAGACAGTCACGCTTACGCACACAGTTGGCTTATTTTAATTAAGTTAACTTCAAGTTATCTAGAACTAGTGTTAAACAAAGTTTCCACGTTGCCACATAACCGCGGGCACGACTTTCCGAAAATATTTAACCCTGCAGGGGGTGCTCCAACTAGTCCATCACAAATTACCATAAGCCGCATAGAAATCCTCAATCACGAAGCTCGCGATCTCGTCGGATTCCTTAGTGGAAAACCTCAACTCTGAGATTAACCAAAGCATCACCGGAATCCCGATGCACAAGATATTTCGTCAAAGGTAAAACTAATCCAGCAAGGCCGCCCGACGTGTCAACGAACCCGATAGGAGCCGCGTATCTCGTTCTCGGGACACGACGGATGGGTCACACTAGGAGAACCAAACCTCGGGTTTCCCCGCGGTGGCCCCGTAGTCTGCCAGTTTGGACCAACACTCATGAGGAGCACTGGCCCGGGGGTTGATTAAATTTCCTCGGGTGCCGGCGGGTCCCTATGCATTATTATTAGGTTATTAGGCAAATGTAGTACCAAAGTTGGCCTTGCCAGACCAGTCTTAATCTAAAACGAATTATCAAGGGGGTCCCCATAACAACCCCGATCGTGTTAGGAGCGCTCATTTATGGAACATAACACCGGTAGCTGAAAACTAAGGGGGCAAAGGTGGAACAAAACACCAGGCTAGAAAGGCCGAGCCTTCCACCTTTTACCAAGTATATAGGTGCATTAAATGAAATAGCATTTAATATGTTGATATAACAAGGAACCCATGTTTTCACATGGAAGCAACTGCACCTGCAACTAGCAACGCTAACACAGGGTTAAGCAAGCAGTAACATAGCCAATCAGTGGTTTGCTAGGTTGAACAGGTTGAAGGTTTTCATGGCATTGTTGAGAGGCTGATATTTAACAGGTGGTAGGCAACGAGACATAATCGATAGAAACGGTAAAACTAGCACGGCAATGATAGTAATGGTATCTGGGGAATGGTCATCTTGCCTGAGATCCCGCTTGGAAGAAGAATGACTCCGTGAAGCAGACGAACCGACGTAGTCGAACGGGTCCTCACATCCGACACGCTTGCGGAGCTCTATCGAGACGAAGCAAACCGGAAACACAAATCAACACACGGAATTCACCACACGATGCACAAAACAAATGATGCATGAGCAGCTGAATACATGCAAGTCACGGCATGACAATTCACACAATCAAACACTACACATTAAGTGAAGTTCAATATGCCACGAGTTGCATATTGACGAAACTCCACATTAATTATTTAGTTCTATCCCGATTAGTTACACGGCAATATTAAATGTGGTTAAACATGGCAAGAGGTGAAGCGTAATTAAACTACCTATCTAGGCATTTTAAATGAGGTCGGAAATGACATATAGCATCTCCGAAACGACCTCACATGTTGATTTACAATTCTGTCCAGATCTGAACTAACACATTTAATTGGTTGTTAAACAGAAAAACAAATAGGTTCACGTGATTCTACGCGTCATTACAAGCAATATACACATAGAGAACATCTCCAACGGAGCTACGGTTCAAAAGATACAAGCACCGCAAGATATGATGGCATGAATGCAATATGTGTGCAACGACGGTCACGAGCACTTCAAAATCATACAACCAGCAAGAGAAAATGAAACTACACGTGATTCTAAGCAAGTTTCATATAGGACACGATCAAATCGGAGCTACGGTTCAACAACTACGAGCAAAACAAGAAATCACTACAATCTGCCAAAATCAGCCACATAGCATTTTCTACACCCCACAACTACGAGCTACTCAACTCAAATATAATCAACCAAGGCATGACACGAAAGAGGGCAAGAAGCACTACAACAAACAACTAACAACAACTAGCATGGCATCAAGGAACACTAGGAAAAGAAGACACAAAATGGCTTCTCACACACTATTTCAGACTTAGTGAAAATTACACTTCATGAAAGTGCAATTTTCGATCTAAAGCCATAATGACAGCAGAAAAACCAATAGCTACGGGACTCCAAATGGCATGAAAATTCACATCATGCTAGAGAAACACAAGGGCTACAACTAACTCCATTACACCAACCTCAAAAGAGCTACAGACCACAAGATAGAAGCAAGACAAGACAACAACAAAATATAATAGATTCCAGACTTAGAAATATTTCAGCATCTCCGAAACATCACTATTCCTAGCAACTTGAGAGCAAGCAAACCACACCTAAACATGCATTTCTATTGCAACCAAAATTACCAGGGGCTAGACTACACACCCAAGAACAACTCCCTAGTTGACAACTTGATCATAGCGCGCACGGAATAAACCCTACGAAATAGACAACAGGGCAACATGGTAAAATATCGCGCGAACTAACTTCCTCAAAAGATAAAACTAATTGCACAGAAAAATCCCATGGATTTTTCTACCCAGAAAAACATATAAAACATGTGGGGTTGCGCAACAAAAATATTACCACACGTAAATGCGAGAGAATAACCTATACACGGGAAAATAAACTAGCGGCAAACCCTACACGTAAAAATACGAGTGACCGCTCTAAAATACATGGAAAAATGGTTCCTAAAACATGGACATTTATACTACGGCATCCGAGCAATTCGAACACGCGCGAAAAATAAACTACGAAACGGATCCTATTGAAACAACACGTAAATCTATGCATATGGCATCTCAAACTGCGTCAAACAATTATGCAAGTTGCAATAACGTAATCTAGGCGCAAAACTACCCGAAATCCATATATTACACTTCTCGATCCGATTTATGGTTTAAAAGTTACGGGGGAATTAATATTCGTCTATTTTCTGGAATTTTAAATAATTCCAAAAACCTAACGGAACTCTACGGGCCGAAACCAACCTAATGGGCTACACATCACAGCGAGCAACACACATCTATACGGCGCCACGGGCGCTGGTTAGGGGGCAGGCTCACCTTGGCTTGGGCCGGCCTGGACTGGGCTGAGGGAGCGGTGGAGGCGAGGTGGTGGGCCGCTCGGAGGAGCAGGCCTGGCTGCGTGGCAGACCGAGGGAGGCCACTGGGCCTGGGCGCCTCGGCGGACCTGGGCGTGCTGGGAGGCCCAAGTGGCGCAGGCGAGCGAAGGCCCAGGCGGGGCGAGGAGCTCGGTCGTCGTCCTCCTGCGCACGGGACTCCAGCAGTAGTGGAGGCGGCGGCCGGTGGCGAGGGCGGCCGGCTAAGGCGCGGAGGCGGCCGGACCCATTCCTGCCGGTGGCGGCTCGAACCGGTGCCGGGGCGTAGAGATCGGGACTCGGCTACCATGAGGGTTCCTGCATAGCAGAGAGAGAGAAGACGAGTGAGAGGGAGGCCGAGATGGAGAGGAAGAGGCGGTGGACTCGACCCGGCCGGCGGCGGGAGGCGCTCCGGCAAGAGGAGGGCGCCGGCGAGTGGCGGGAGAAGCTGTGGCGGCCAACGGGGATAAGCGGTGAGGTACGGGAGGCGGGTGGGAGGCGGGGCTCGCGAGCGGCGGTGGATCTGGGCTCGGTCGGGCCCGATCTGGGCCTGGCGGGCCCGGCGGCGGCGCAGAGGAGGGAGGGAGGAGAGAGAGTGGGGGATTAGGGTTTCGGGGGCACGATTTTCGAGGAGAGAGGAGAGGGGGCTGTCTACAATTACCCAGGGGTCTATTTATAGACACATGGGGGGCTAGGTTAACCGGAATTGCGTTCCGGATCCAACACGGTGGTCGGATTCGACTAATTCCGAACGCGTGACGGGCGAGTGGCTGTGTAGAGTAGTTAACCGGAGACAAGAGGGAAAACGGGCGACGCGGCAACGTATTTTAAAACACCGACAAACGTCCGACGATAGACCGAATACGGTGCCGCTACGGTCGACCGTTCGGGTACCAGACGGACTCCGATCGCGACGAAATTCGACAGGCGGCCTACCTATAACTAATCACGACTACATGCCAAGTTTCACCCCGATCAGAGAAAGTTTTCAACACACTTTTAAAAAGAAGATTCGAACGATGCCGCGGGCGTGTGCGTGTGCGGTCGGGCTCAGAACGGACAACGACGAGAACCGGCAACTAACAACAGATGCAAGTTTGAAAACTGGCGGCAACGGAGATGCCGATGCAATGCTGATGATGCGCATGATGCGATGATGATGCGACAAAAGAAAAATAGACTCACGACGAAAACGGAATAGAAGAGGAATCTTCTCGAACGTCGGTCTTGGGCTGTCACAGTACTGCCCTTACTTGGACAAGCATCCCACTTATGATTAACCTCTCCCGCAAGCATCTGCAACTACAAAAGAAGAATTAAGACAAAGTCTAACCATAGCATTAAACTAGTGGATCCAAATCAGCCCCTCACGAAGCAACACATAGACTGGGGTTTAAGCTTCTGTCACTCTAGCAACCCATCATCTACTTACTACTTCCCAATGCCTTCCTCTAGGCCCAAATATGGTGAAGTGTTATGTAGTCGACGTTCACATAACACCACTAGAGGAAAAGACAACATACAACATATCAAAATACCGAACGAATATCAAATTCACATGACTATTATTGAAATGACTTATCCCATGTCCTCAGGAACAAAAGTAACTACTCACAAAACATAATCATAATCATGATCAGAGGTGCAATGAATAGCATCAAGGATCTGAACATAAACTCTTCCACCAAGTAATCCAACTAGCATCAACTACAAAGAGTAATCAACACTACTAGTAACCTTACAAGTACCAATCGGAGTCGTGAGATGAAGATTGGTTACAAGAGATGAACTAGGGATTGGAGAGGAGATGGTGCTGAGGAAGATGTTGATGAAGATGTCTCCCCTCTGACGAGAGGAGTGCTGGTGATGATGATGGCGACGATTTCCCCCTCCGGGAGGGAAGTTTCCCCGGCAGGATTGTCCTGCCGGAGCTCTAGATTGGATCTGCTCAAGTTCCGCCTCGTGGCGGCGGCGAAACCACGAAAGAGCTCCCTCCTGATTTTTTCTGGACCAGGACGCTTCATATAACAAAATAGGGGGGCTAGTGGGCCGTCAGGGAGCCCACAAGATCCCACTCCGCCACCAGGGGGTGGCGGTGTTAGGGCTTGTGGCTTCCTGGCAGCCCCCTCCGGTAGTTCTTTCGCCCAGTATTTTTTATATAATCCAAAAAAAACCACGTAACTTTTCAGGGCATTTGGAGATGTGCAAAATAGTGGACTAAGATTTGCTCCTTTTTCAGTCCAGAATTCCAGCTGCCTGAATTCTCCCTCTTCAAATAAACCTTGCAAAATAAGAGAGAAAATGCATAAATATGGTACCACAAGTAATATAACAGCCCCAAAAGCAATAAATATCAACATGAAAGCATGATGCAAAATGGAGGTATCATCGAGCAGCCGTTGGTCGCCCACCTCATCGAGACTGATAGATGAATATATGTATTGTTTATTAATTTTTTGGTATAGGATACATGGCTAAATATATTGGTACAAACCGACTGAGACTAGGTATTACAAACATGTCTCCTTCAAGCCGGACGGTGGTGGCGGTGGTGGGGTGGGTGGAGCCATACCCTAAACCCTAGGATAGAAAACTAATACCATGATAGATGAATAGAACTATTCTTATTGATTATTTGATACAGGGTACATGTTTATATATATATATATATATATATATATATATATATATATATATATATATATATATATATATATATATATATATATATATATATATAAAGAGCCCGTGCGTTGCAACGGGAGAAAAAAATACCACACGCTTTTAATCTTTTTATAATCATTTTGATTTATTAAAATAATAAGCTAACTAACTAATGTAGTCAGTCCTATCCTATTTTGTTGAGAAATCAACCCGTCCATTGTTAATTCCACCATGATGAGAAATTGAGCGGGACAAGCAAAGCAAAACAAAGAGGCTACACGAATTGATCAATGGACTGTTATCTTATTTCACTCATGGGGTAGAGAATGTGGGATGGGATGACAAACTGAAGGTGGTGTTCCATTCTCTGTCTCTACAACAATACAATCTTACATTCAATACATTCATTCATGAGCAAACAAATCCCCACAAAACAAAATTTCTTGCCGGTGCTTGGCACATGGTTGGAGGCATGGGGAGGGATCACACCAGATGATGAGTTCCTGCCGGAGGAGGGGATACGATGAGGGGAGCAAGGGTTAGGCGCCTCTATCTGGCCATAAGGAGTCGCCGTTGCCACACCATAACCTCGGAGTTCCCCGTATGAGCCATGGAGGCCCGCCTCCACCTGCAAGTACTTCGCTCCGCCGCGCCTTATCCGCGCGCCGCCGCCTTTCTGCATCGAGCAGACGCATCATCCCAGTCACTGTAGCTGTCGCATTGATTTGATCCAGAAGCTGTGCTCGAGCGCCGAAATGGGGGCAGCAAGCGGGCAGAGGTACGGCCACGGAGGCGGGTGGGTTGAGATCGACAACAGTGGTGGTTGAGGTCGGCCGTGGCGGCGAGTGGTGTGGCAGCGGCCTGGGCACAGGCCAGGGTGGACCAGGGTCGACGCGATGCGCACGAGCGCCGCAACGGGGGCAGTGAGCGGGGAGAGGTACGACCGCGGAGGCGGGTGGGTTGAGATCGGCAACGGTGGCGGCTGAGGTCGGCCGCGGCGGCGAGTGGTGTGGTGGCGGCCTGGGCACAGGCTAGGGTGGCCCAGGGTCGACGGGAGGAGGCGATGCGTACGGGTATAATTTTTACAGCAAATCGTTTTTTTTTCATTGCAGATAAATGATGGAGCACGGGTTGAATAACAAAAATTACAGATTTTTTTAAATAAAAATGCCGTGGTGGGTTTTCCGACGTAAGCAATAGCCGCTTTATTATTAGGTATATATAGATACAAACCGACTTAGACTAGGTATTACAAATCGATTTGGATTTGAAAACTTGTGATTCAAGAAATAGTCTAACACAAACCATTAAGGATAAGGCCACGTCATGGGCATCCGCGAGTGTAGCTGAACTAGACGTACTACTGCCTAGCCGTAGGACTTGGTTTGGCCGTAGGATGGTTCCCACGCCTCATGCTCGCGCAATTGATGATTCTGTACGTGCATGTGTGACAACGAAAATGTATGTTTTTAAATTTTAATGAAAGAAGTTCACGACCCAACAACTCTGCAATGTACGCAAAGAAGAAGAATTAAAAGTTCTGCAACGGGACAACTAGTATTTTCCCTCACGGCGTCGTGGGTGGCCGTGACGTCCAGCCACACGCCGGCGACGTTTGTACAGCGGCCCGTCCCCGTCGTGCACTGTAATCAGCAACTTTCTGCACAGAAAGTTTTGGCTAAGGCACATGGGAAAAGGAGGATCGCGTTTCGGTTCTCTATGCCCGAATCGTGCATGGAATCATTAGGTTGATTGTAGGGCGCACCGTCACCTCAACTCGGGCTCGGTCATCGCCGTAGGTACGTGCCTAGCTATACCATCGGTGGGCCGGTGGCCATGCATGCACCCGCTTTTCCTTACCATAGTACTACTAGTTTAGTACCACATGCAGTTGACGCATGACTGTTCATTCATGATATTATTTTGGCAACGGGTTTCTATTTTCTTTGCCACGGCAAGGCTAGTCAGGCTATGCTTGGGTCTCCATTGTTGGCCTCATATGAAAACAACCGAAGCTAGAAATGTTTTTCACCACGGTTCCATAGGCGCAAGAGGCACCTATAGCAATAGGATATGGGCACCGCACATCGCATCACCCACGTGAGCTGTTCCTGTTGTGCTCGCCGCACGGTGGAATCTAGCACCGTCGTCCTAACTACTAGCTCCTCCCTTGTTTTCTTTGAAAAGGGATCGCCTTATCCAGTTATCCCAGGCATCGCCATCATACCATGCTAGACCTTTCACGCGACGACAAGTGTTGGCGTCGTCTCAATGTCTGCTAGCGTGGCTGTAGTAATCGTTTACTTTCGTCTCCTCCTTTGAGCACAATCTTATCTATCGCGTGGGACAGATTCTACTGTGGCAAGGGTATCAGCGATGCACAGACGAACAAGTGGAAAGAACACTGCGCACCAGTCTGTGCTGTCAGGTCTCTCGTTTAACGATAGCCGAACGATCACTGCGCTGCTGTCGTTATGTCCGAGCACAGCAATGGCAGTCCGACGGACGCACGCTCGCCGCGCCGCGAGACATGGCTGCGCTGCGCGCACGGGCTTCTTCGGTTCTCCAAAGTAGTAGGAGTATCTACGAGGCCCGGAGTGACTGCGTATGAGCGCCGGCTCCGTGTCCGTGTGGGCTAGCGCATGCACCGGTAATAACCGATGCCCCGTGACGCTCCGGTGAGCTTCACGAGGGACCCGCTATGGTATGCGCGCCGGTACGGGCGCAACGTCCCGCGTACGTGCGCGCACGCCTTTGAGCCGCGCCCATGGCTCTTTTCTGCTCGTTTGGTCCATGTGTATAATTGTGTTAAAATAAGTATGAGAATCCTAAACTTGTTAAACTTGCACTTCACCTCGTGCCATTCACCCCCGAGACACACTGCCGGTTAGTTACCCGCGCGTGCGCGGCCACGGCGCTGCTTCTTCAGATGAGGCATCCGCCATAGCCCCTATCTATGCCTGCAGTCCAGTGTCGTATCCTAAACCTACAACGGCTACCAGTAGCCCAGTAACCACACACGCACCAGGAGACCCAAGAAACAGCCGGCAAACGTCCAGAGCTCGTACGCACGGTCGATGGCAACCGGCCGGGCGGAGAAAGCAGCAGTAAAAACGGACAGCAATCGGCACCAGACCACCAGTACAGAAAGCAAACTGACGAATGATCAAGGCCGGTACGATCACTCCCCGGGAAACCGTGGCATGTGCGTGTATCATGCTTCTACCCCCGCGCACGGACACGATCGGTGGCTCGTAATCGTAGCTACCGGGCGGCCACACCCACAGTGCCCGCGCGGATGCATGTGCACCCGGGTGGGCATTCGCGTGCGAGTGGAAGGTCGTACGTACGTACCTGAGGACGCAAGGAGTCGTTCAACTTTATAGAGGCACTCCACCCGGGCGATTCAAATGGGTTTTGTTTGTGTTTTGTCCGTTTAGATCAACAATTTTATTTTTTGTTAGGAAAATATAAAGAGAAGCTTGTGCACATGAATGCTCCCGTGCGGCGGGCACACGCTGGATTTTGTCCCTATGAGCAGAATTCAAAAACTTTTATCTCTTAAACCGTTAATTCGATCGATGATCCGTTTTCGCCATTGACCACTAGTGGAAAACGGGCCTTTGGCCTGGACCCTTTAGTCCCGGCCTCCCTCTGGGCCGGGACTAAAGGCCCGACCACGTCGCCTCAAATTGCAATGCCACCCACGAGGCTTTGGCCCCGGCCCGTAAGGAGCCTTTAGTCCCGGTTTGTGTCTCAAACCGGGACTAAAGGGCTACGCAGTGTGCAGCCCGCATGTGCGCCACCTTTAGTTCCGATTTGTGTCTCAAACCGGGACTAATGTCCTCTGCCTATATATATTGGCCACAGCCCCCCTCTCTCCTCTTCCTTGCATTTTTCTTGGATGGAAGAGTGTGGGTGTGTGCTAGCTTTCCATTTTTCTTGAATGCACTAGAGGTGTTTGTTGAAATGTGTGTTAGAGCGATGCCGCTTCAGTTCACCGAACACAACTACGATATGAGATGCCCGAGCCACGCTTAAACCTCTTCCTCTTTATTTCTACTTATTCTAAAAGGTTAGCAACTATATTTCCTCGTTTAGACCGTGCGGGTGCTAATTTTTAGGATCGTGATTGTATTTGATATACTGTCGTATAACGCAGATGAGCCATCCATGGATGTACGGTGATCGACGCACAGCTGCTTACAGAGAAGGCATGCATTCTTTTTGAGATGCAGCCGATGCGAACAAGCATGGTGGTGGCTATATGTTTTGTCCATGTGTTGAATGTCGGAATGAGAAGGATTACACTTCCTCAAGAGTCATCCAGAGCCACCTGCTTCGGTCCGGTTTTATGTCGGTCTATAATGTTTGGACCAAGCACGGAGAAAGAAGGGTTATGATGGAAGACGACGATGAAGAAGAAGAGAACGATGATGACAACTACTGATCTATGTTCCCTGAGTATGCTGATACCGCAATGGAAGACAATGAAGAAGAAGATCAGGATGAAGAACGGGAACCAGATGAGCCCGCTGATGATCTTGGCCGGGTCATTTCTGATGCACGGCGAGGTTGCGACACAGAAAAGGAGAGGTTGCAGTTCGAGCAGATGTTACAGGACCACAACAAATTGTTGTACCCAACTTGTGACGATGGCTAGAAGAAGCTGGGTAGCACACTGGAATTGCTGAAGTGGAAGGCAGAGACCGGTGTGACTGACTCGTCATTCGAAAAGTTGTTGGTACTGATGAAGAAGATGCTTCCAAGAAAGAACGAATTGCCCGCGAGCACGTACGAAGCAAAGAAGCTTCTCTGCCCTCTAGGATTAGACGTGCAGAAGATACATGCATGCCCTAATGACTGCATCCTCTACCGCGGTGAAAAGTACGAGAATATGGATAAATGCCCGGTATGCACTGCATTGCGGTATAAGATCAGAAAAGATGACCCTGGTGATATTGAGGGCGAGCCACCCAGGAAGAGGGTTCCTGCCAAGGTGATGTGATATGCTCCTATAATACCACGGTTGAAACGTTTGTTTAGAAATAAAGATCATGCGAAGTTGTTGCGATGGCACATGGAAGATCGTATGAAAGACGATAAGTTGAGGCACACCGCTGATGGTCGGTAGTGGAGAAAAATCGAGAGAGAGTTCCCGAGATTTGCAGCTGACACAAGGAACTTATGGTTTGGTCTGAGTACAGATGGAATGAATTCTTTTGGGGAGCAGAGTTGCAGTCACAGCACCTGGCCCGTTACTCTATGTATCTATAACCTTCCTCATTGGTTGTGCATGAAGCGGAAGTTCATTATGATGCCAGTGCTTATCCAAGGTCCAAAGCAACCCGACAACGATATTGATGTGTACTTAAGGCCATTATGATGAACTTTTACAGCTGTGGGCCGAACCAGGTGTACGTGTGTGGGACGAGCACAAACAAGAGGAATTTGACCTTCGAGCGTTGCTTTTCGTAACCATCAAGGATTGGCATGCTCTTAGTAACATTTCAGGACAGTCAAACAAGGGATACAATGCATGCACGCACTGTTTGGATCAGACATAAAGTATATATCTGGACAAATGTAGGAAGAATGTGTACCCGTACAATCGTCGTTTTCTTCCGCCCAAGCATCCCTTAAAGAAAAAAGGCAAGCATTTCAATGGCAAGGCAGAAACCCGGGGGAAGCCTGTCATTCGTACTGGTGCTGAAGTATTCGATATGGTCAAAGGTTTAAAAGTAATCTTTGGAAAGGGTCCTGGCAGCCAACCTGTTCCTAACGGCCCTGATAAGCGCGTACCCATGTGGAAGAAGAAATCTATATTTTGGGAGCTACCCTACTGGGAAGTCCATGAGGTCCACTCGGCAATCGACGTGATGCACCTGACGAAGAATCTCTGCGTGAATATTCTAGGCTTCCTGGGCTTGTATGGGAAGTCAAAAGATACACCGGAAGCACGGGAGAACCAGGAACATCATAAAGGAAGAGATGGCATGCATCCAGGGCAGTTTCAAGGGCGTGCCAGCTACGCTCTTACTAAGGAAGAGAAGGAAATCTTCTTTGAAGTCCTTTTCAGTATCAAGGTGCCGACTGACTCCGCGTCGAATATAAAGAAAATCGTAAATATGAAAGACAAAAAATTCCAAAACCTAAAGTCTCATGACTGCCATGTGCTTATGACGCAATTGCTTCCGGTTGCATTGAGGGGAATTCTACCGGAAAATGTTCGCCTGGCAATTGTGAAGGTATGTGCATTCCTCAATGCAATTTCTTAGAAGGTAATCGATCGAGAAAGTCTATCAGGGTTACAGATTGATGTGGTCCAATGTCTGGTCAGCTTTGAGTTGTTTTTCCCGCCATCCTTCTTCAATATAATGACACACCTCCTAGTTCACCTAGTCGAAGAGATTAGAATTCTCGGTCCTGTGTTTCTACACAATATGTTCCCCTTCGAGAGGTTCATGGGAGTCTTAAAGAAATATGTTCGTAACCATGCTAGGCCAGAAGGAAGCATCTCCAAGGGCTATGGAACAGAGGAGGTCATTGAGTTTTGTGTGAACTTTCTTCCTGAACTTAAGCCGATTGTTGTTCCTGAATCTCGGTATGAGGGTAGGCTGACAGGAACAGGCACACTAGGAAGGAAAGCAAAAGTATGCATGGACGGGCATTCTTTCTCTCAAGCACACTATACAGTTCTACACAATTCCACCGTGGTGGCTCCGTATATCGTGAGACACAAGAATATTCTACGCTCCGAAAACCCGGGGAAGGCTGACTCTTGGATTAAAGAGGAACACGAGAAGACTTTCGGCAGTTGGTTGCAGACACATCTCATGAATGACGACACCGTTGGAGATCAGCTGTACTGTTTGGCCAGGCCACCATCTTCGACTATATGTACTTTCCAAGGGTATGAAATAAATGGGAATACATTTTACACGGTTTCCCAAGATAAAAAGAGCACCAACCAAAATAGTGGTGTCCGCTTTGATGCAACAGACGAGAATGGGCACTGTTTGGAAACATATTACGGGTACATAGAGGAGATATGAGAACTTAACTATGGACCTACTTTTAAGATCCCTTTGTTTCGGTGCAAATGGGTGAAGCTGACAGGAGGCGGGGTAGTTGTAGACCAAAAGTACGGCATGACAAAAGTGGATCTCAACAATCATGCGTACATGGACGAACCATTTTTCCTAGCCAATGATGTCGCTCAGGTTTTCTATGTGAAGAACATGTCTACAAAAACGAGAAAAAGAAATCAGCAAAAGAAGATATCGTCCGATGAGCCAAAACGCCACATAGTTCTTTCAGGGAAAAGAAACATCGTGGGAGTAGATGACAAGACAGACATGTGAGTAGATTATAATAAGTTTCATGAAATTCCGCCCTTCAAAGTGAAAACTGACCCAAGCATCCTACTGAATGATGAAGATTCTCCATGGCTACGACCCAGAAGAAAACAGAAATAATAGATAGGAATATTGACGCAATAATGTAATAATGTATTAAACCTTTTATGTAATGCATGTATGGAATGTACTAAATTTCAAACACTTTTCATTTTCATAGTTTTGTCAAATTCTCAAATATGCAAAAAAATAGCATGCTAACTTTCAACATTTTCAGAGTTCATTTGTAGTGCTTTTCAACTTTAGGGTCAACTAGCTCAAAAAAATAAGTAAATGCACGAAATATACCAAATTAAGTCAGAAATTGTTGAAATTTTGTGATGTGCCTTTGAATGGTGCATTTTGAACACACAAAAAGTATGGAGTTCAAATAAGTTCAAAAAATGAAATCCCTTTATAAGAGATGAGTTCTCGTTCGAAACCCCGATACTTCGAGAGAGATTGTTCGTTTTGTACACGAATTTTTATAAACATAGTTTTTAATTGAAAATAAAAAAATAGTTAATAGTTTGGATAGTAAAAATAATTAATTTTGAAAATAGAAAATAGTTTTGAATTATTTATTCAATTTCAAACACTTTTCATTATCATAATTTTGTCAAATTCTCAAATATGCAAAAAGAATTTTAATAAACATAGTTTTTAATTGAAAATAACAAAATAGTTAATAGTTTGTATAGTCAAAATAATTAATTTTGAAAATAGAAAAAATTTAAACTATATGAGAATTTATAGAGAATATTAAAACTAAATTCAAAGTGACCTCACTTTGAATTCAGGTTGAGTTTTCTCCATAATTTCAAATATAGTTTCAATTTTTTAATTTAGAGTCTGTTTAGGCCCGTAAGCCTGCTTTAGAGAGGAGCTCGATGGAGATGCTGCGACGGGGCTTATAAACTAGTGTCAGTGCCCCTCGCTGGGCGAGGTGGGACTAAACTTATCGTGCAGCCAGCGGAGGGGCTTTAGTCCCGGGTGGAGCCACGACCCGGGACTAAAGCCCCTCGCGTGCGGCCTGCCGAAAAGGGGTCTTTAGCCCCGGATCGGGGCTCGACCCGGGACTAAAGGGTGTCTTTAGTCCCGGCTCGAGCCTCGACCCGGGACTAAAGCCCCTCGTTTCCCGCCTCCTCGCCTGCCGAAAAGGGGTCTTTAGCCACGGGTCGTGGCTCGAGCCGTGACTAAAGGATGTCTTTAGTCCCGGTTCGAGCCCCGAACCGGGACTAAAGATCCTACTATATATACGGCGCGGAATAAAAGAAGAAAAAGGAGAAGAAAAGAAGAAAAAGGAGAAGAAAAGAAGAAAAGGAGAAGAAAAGAAGAAAAGGGAGAAGAAAAGAAGAAAATATTTTTTTGTCATTTAATTCCTATTGTTATTAGGTTTGTGCTAGATTATTAGGGTTAGTAATATTTAGAATTAGGTTAGGGTTACAAGAAGAACAAAGATGAACAAAAATAAGAAAATAAGATTAGGAAAAAGGAAAATAAGAAGAGGAGGAGAAGAAAAGAAGAAAAAGGAGAATAAGAAGAGGAGGAGAGGAGAAGAAGAGGCAAAATAGAAGAAGAGGAGAAGTAGAAGAAGAGAAGTTGAAGAAAAATAGGAGAAGAAGAAGCAGAGAAGAAAATAAGAAAGAAGAAGAAGAAGAAGAAGAAGAAGAAGAAGAAGAAGAAGTAGACATTTGTACGTATATAGATGCTTAATTAGTGTTTTTTATATTGTTGCTTAATTTTGCTATTGTATATGCTTAAGTGTTATTTGTAGAATATTTGGTTCATTTTTTTTAGAAAATTAATAGAACTAGTTTATTTTTTTAGTTCATTTTACGATGCCTATCCCGCATCCTCGTCGTCGACTCGGCGGAGGACACCTGCTTCATCAGAGGGGCCATGTCCGGGACTGGGCTCCGCCCGGCTGGTATTGGGAGGTGCTACCTTCCGGGGGGCGTAGGTTGGTGAGGATCCACCCCGTTGTTGACCCAATCCTTGTTTGGTGGCGGTCGCGTGGGCCAGTGACGGTGCCGAGGCTTCCGGACACCGTGGAGGTGGTACGTCACCGTGTCAGCGAGGAGGATGAGCACGTCCGTCGCTACATGGTTGCGTTGGAGGGCAGGTTCGAGCATACCTGGCAGGTTCTTCAGGGATCTCACTGGAGCTATGATCCTGTGATGGTTCCTTCTCTTTGGGTTTCCACCGCCCGCGACGATACCCGTCGGGCGCTACGCTTCTAGCTTATCAGTGATGCTATATGTATGATAGTATTCGAGGAGTATTAGTGATAATATTCGACGATGTACGGACACAAGAGATGATGTAGTTTTGCTTATAATTGAATGCATGCTAATTTGAATACCACTTTATTTTACGATTTGGTTTTGCTTATTGAATGCTCAAATTGGAAAAGTACTCCTACTTTGAATACTATGCAGAAATCTAGGAGTCCCGGTGGAGCCACGACCCGGGACTAAAGTTGTTTTGGAACGGAGTTCCTGATAGAATAATTCTTTTTAGGTACAAAGTTCAACAAAGTCCTTTGACACTAGACAATGTGACATATAGAAGGGTAGATGAGATCAGGAAAAATAGGATCATTTTCTAAACATCTAGAATGTCGCCATTTTGTTAAATCCTTAAAGGTTAAGAGAATCCGTTATACATATTTTAGAGTTTAGGTTCTAGCCAAGACCTGGGACTAAAGGTCCTCCTATATAAAACGACACTTCGAAGTTTCCAAATGTCCGTTTTTTGCAGAACTATGGATCCACATATCAGGAACCTCGAAGAGGAAGAACTTCTCGAAGATATAATCAAAGACGGCCCCGATGTTGAACCAGCTGAATCTCCGTCGTCATATCTAAACCGCTCCGGATATGGAATGGAGGTCGACCGACACGAAGATGAAGCCGATGGGGCAGGAGATAGGTCCAATGACGGAGAAGGTGATAGCTCCATTCATGGAGAAGCCGGTGGAGAAATAATAAAGTCCGGCGAGGTATACATATGAAGTTCGACAATCACTTGTAATATGTGAAAAATATTGGAGATAGCTCTATATTGTATACATATACATTCATTTAACGAATGTTTCTCCCTCTTAGGCCTCCACATCAAGCAAATCTAGGAAACGAGGCCCGACTAGAAAGTTGGATGAACGGACGCATTACACCTTTGAGGTGATATTGCCTACGGGCGAATCCAAGCTTCCTAAGAATGCTGCTGACACATTCAAGAAGCAATGCAGAGTTCTCGTTAGGGATCATGTCCCGATCAGCGTTCGGGAGTGGAACAAGCGCAAAGGGGCAGCTGATAGTGACTATGTCGCCGAAAGGTACAAAGATAATCTTTGGAATGATCTCATGTCACATTTCAACTTGCCAGAATGTGAGAATGAAGACGCCACAAAAAAACTGAGGGACAAAGTCAAGCAGTGGACTCTAAAGAAGATGGCCGAACTGTTCCGTAGCTGGAAGAAGTAGCTATGGAAAAACTATCTGAAGACAAAGAAAGTGCCAGTATTCGAGGGGTATCTAGCCAAGCAGGCGAATCACTGAAAGGCATTTCAAGAGTACAAGGAGTCAGAAGATGCCAAGGCATTATCAGAAAAGAACAAGAAAAATGCCGACAAGAAGAAATATCACCACACGCTGGGGCCAGGGGGCTATGAGACTGCCATCCCAAAGCGGGATAAGAAAGAGCAAGATCTGCTAGATAAAGGCATCATACCTGAACCACTTCGTGATGAGTGGGAATTGAGAGCAATAAATTGGTTCCTTGCGCATGGTGGTTCGTACGACGAAGAAACAGGGGACCTCATCTGCAGTGACGGTCTTAGGATACCCAGTGAGAATTGGAAAAAGATAGTGAAAGAAATTAAGGAGGGAAAAAGACAGTTCACTGCAGATAGAGAGAAAGATTTGCTCACACTGGTCCTCGGCAATGACGAACATGGAGGACGAACGCGAGGCTTCGGTCCTTCTTACCCGTGGTGGCTTGGGTTTGCCAGAGACCAAGCCACTTACAGAAGCCGAGCGAGAGCAAAGAAGCGATAGCAGGATGAGGAGAATGACAAGTTCAACTAGTTGCTTGCCAGGATTAACGAGCAACAGAAGCAGATTGATGAGCTTAGAGGAGTAGCACGCCACAAAGATCCTGCACTCGATATTACCGGCGCCCCATCTAAGTGGAAAAGCAGCGTGGCTGAATCTGAGGCCCCGCCCGACGATGCACGAAGAATGATAGAGGACGGTCCCGGCTACCCCGTGGATGGAATCAAGGAGTCAACATCATGTGAACTACATCAGAAATTCAAGAACATATCCATGAAGGTGGCCGTCGGACAAGCTTTACCTTCTGGCCCTGATGCACGCTGGCATGGCCGTGAGATTCCAGCTGGCTTTGCTAAAGTCGGGGTGGATGAAATCATGGCGGGGTTTCATGATATGGAGCTCGACATAACTGGACCCGAAGATGAGAGGATACTCGGAGAAGTACTGGGTGGAGTCATCCTATGGGACAAGAACTACATCAAGTGGGAGCAAATCAAGTTCAACTACAAGCAAAAAAAGATCAGATGTTCCTCAGCTTGGACAACAGGCCAAACAGTCGATCCCACCCCTCAGGGTGTTACCCGAGAATGCCCCCTCTGGTGCAGGGGCAAGATTTGGAATTAGCAAAGAAGTGGGCGGATGAATGGGGTATCCCGGTTGAAGACGTTCTCGCTTCCCAAGACGACAGGTTACCCAAGGCTGTGGTAGCCCCTAAGCCACAGTTTGTCATGGGAGCGCCTTTGGTCAGCAAAGATGATCTCCCAACAAATATGTGTTACTTGCATACATGGTACTTAAGTGAATCAAAGAATGGGAGAACGATGATCGTGGTGAGTGTCCCACGGGAGTACTACGGCCGCCCCGAAGAAATCCATATCGACTTTGATGAACTCTTCTAGATGTACAATGCCGACACCCTCGACAAATCGCTTATGAGTTGCTATTGTGTGTAAGTTTTTCAATTCGTTGTCTACATATAACTTGTTTAGTTATTTCAATTCATTGTCTACATATAACTTGTACTCTATTATGCAGAATGAAGATTCTGGAATGTAAAAGTAGGAACATCCTAAATATTGGGTTTATTGACCCAGATAAAATACATATAGCGACGCTAACTGATAAACCCAAGGAGACGGAGGAAAACCTTCTAAGGTTTCTAACAGATCAAAATTTCTGTGACCACATATTGTTTCCATACAACTTCAGGTGAGGGTCTTTACTATGTTGTGTCCATTCACTTATAAGTGTAATTGATAAATTACTGACACACATATATATATACATGTGCAGCTTCCATTGGATTCTGTTGGACATTCAAATTTATAAGGGAAGAGTTGATGCCTTCGACCCATTATCGAGACCCTTGGAACAGTTCCAAAGCCTGCAGGACATGCTCCAAGGGTAATTTCAATCATTCTTGCACTCTATCGGTCTCTTTCGATGATTTTCTGATATATCAATTAATGAAAAACTTAGCAAATCATTTTCCTTGTCGGGCAGGGTTTGGAAGCGGTTCAAGTGCGCGACTCCCGGTATCGAGCCTGAGAAGCTGACCTTTAGAGCGGCTCAGGTAAGTAGTAGTATGATATACTTCTATTTTCAATACATTTATTATGCTAGATTATTATTTTGATTATATATATTCTATTCTCGTAAAGTGCGACCAGCAGCCACGGGGGACGCATCTATGCGGATACTATGTTTGCGAGACCATTCGCACGTTTACCTCTGAGCACAAGGATCACAGATACGACGTAAGCAATGAACATTCACACCTCTATTTTTACCCGTCATTCTTTGTTATCATGATTGATATTCATATTCATCTCCTCTTCTTATATAGTACACGGCCATGAGGGAGAAGTCCCTACCAGAGCAACACGCGATTGCTGTTGCAGAGGAGCTTGTGACCTTTCTGAGGACGGAAGCTATAGATGACAAAGGACGATTTAGTGTAGCTAGGGGCCATTACTGATGTTGGTCCAGGTAATCGAATAGACGGGCTCTAGTCCCGATAATTCAGATCTCCATATAATTGTATATATATGCTCGCTTGTAAGATAAGTTAATCTTATATATATATGCATACAACTACAACAACCAAGCCTTTCAGTCCCAAACAAGTTGCGGTAGGCTAGAGTTGAAACCCATAAGATCTTGAAACCAAGTCATGGCTCTGGAACGTGGATAGCTAACTTCCACGCACCCCTGTCCATGGCTAAGTCTTTGTCAATATTCCAAACCTTCAGGTCTCTATCTTATATATATATATATATATATATATATATATATATATTTAGAATTATATGAAAACTAATTCCCGAACACCTAAACCCTAATACCCTAAAACCCTAAAATAAACAAAATCTGCAGAAACTCTTTAGTCCCGGTCCGTGTTAAGACCCGGGACTAAAGGGCCTGCCCCTGAGGGCTCTCCGAGGCGCCCACGTGGAGCACCTTTGGTCCCGGCTTGGAACAGGGCCGGGACTAAAGGTTAGGCCTTTAGTCCCGCCCCTTTAGTCCCGGTTGGTGAACCGGGACTAAAGCCCCTTACGGGCCGGGGCTATAGGCCCTGTCCCCACTAGTGGACTTTGTTTCGACGAAATCTTTAAAACTAGATCCCATGTCGATATGTTTCGACAACGTTTTTTTTTGCTCGTACTCACCACATTTGTTGCACTTACTTGTCATATTAGTAAGTACTTGTTTGATAAAAAATAATTTAATTGTCATATTTTTAAAAATTGCGTATAAATATGACATCTCGACATAATCAAACTGATAAGTACAAACTACTTTTTTTAGGCGATTGCGCGCAAAAAATATGACAACTCAACATATTTAAAACCGATGACCACAAGAAATCTTTTTTGTCATCGTTTGTAAATATGACAACTCAACATAGTTAAACTAACCAAAACACAAAATAGTTTTCTCGCAAAGTTGTATGTAAATATGATAAGTTGACATATTTAAATTGACAAACACAACCTATGACATGCTTTTATATCAAGTATAATGAAAACTGTTACAAGACTTTGTACGAAACAACATTATAAAGTGACAATTAAGTTATTTTTTCACACAAGTAAGTGGTTAATAATATGGCAAGTGGGTCCAAAATGTGGCAAGTACGAACGAAAAAAATAGTTGACGGAACATGTCAACATGAGATCTAGTTTTGAAGAACTCGTCGCGAGAAAGTCAATGGTGAAAGCGGATCATCGATTGAATTAACGATTTTAAAGATAAAACTTTTTGAATTCAAGCACGAGAGAGAATCTTGATGACATCATTAAACGCATGCATGTTGAAGAGAGGGAGAATTAGGTGCCGCATGGTTGCAAGTAGTACAATTAGATGCATGCATGCCTTTTTTTTCCTTTTGCCAGTGTTTGTGTGCGTATATATCAGCGGCCCCACGGGAGTGCTTTGGTGCGGCGCCGCTACCTAGTCTAATCCTTTTTTGTTTGGGTTGGATTGTGCGTTCAATGCGTCGATCAATTTTTTGTCCGCATGACATACTTATGATCATAATCTAATCGTTTTGTTAACCATCACATAAAATTTATTTTAGATTAAGAAATGTTCAATAAATTACAAAACATTGCATAGTTCAAGAACCACATAAACATTTTATAGTTTAATATTAAATTATTTCAAATACATTTAAAAGAAAAGTTTGAGATGTATCTATTGGTAGCCAACATTAATCCACATATGCTAAACCAAATAATTATGCATCTGCATGTGAGTTTTCCAGTCACACATCTTATGATGTAACTCGGTGAACTCTGCAAACGTTGTCACTCCTTCACGCTCGGACATAACATTGTCACCCTCAGACTGAAAACCTTGATCGTAGAAACGTCCGTCTTCTATGATCATGTTGTGCATGATCACACAAACTGTCATTGCCTCACACAACTTTTTGGTGCTCCAAGTTCTAGCAGGATACCGAACGATGTACCATCGAGATTGAAAAACGCCAAAGGCATCCTCTGCATCCTTTCTAGCACTCTCTTGCTCTTGGCAAATCTCTTTCTCTTCTTTCCTACAGGGTTGAAGATTGTCTTGACAAGAGTAGTCCATTGTGGATAGACACCGCTAGCTAGATATTATCCACTCTTGTATTGGTGGCCATTGATCTCAACACTGACCTCCGGGCAATTGCCTTCTGTCATCCTAGCAAACACCGGAGAGCGCTGGAGCACACTGATATCGTTGTGAGATTCGGTCATGCCGAAGAAAATGTGTGAAATCCAGAGATCTTGGGAAGCAACGGCCTCAAGAATGACAGTGCAAACTCGGACATGCCACTTATAATGCCCATGCCAAGCAAAAGGACAAATTTCCACTTCTAGTGCATACAATCTATGCTACCAAGCATCCTAAGGAACCCCTTGCTAGCATTCATCGCCATCACCAGTACTGAATCAACAACATTTGGCTCTCGTAAATACTCCTGCCCAAACACCGCTATGACAGCTTTGCGAAACCTATACATAGACTCAAGACGTGTGAACTTTGCAAAACCTATACATAGACTCAAGACATATGAACTCACTCATCCGGACATACTCATCAATAAGATCAACGGGAACTCCGTATGCAGGCATTCGAATGGCAGCAGTGCATTTATGATAAGAGGAGAAGGCAATCTTTCCAAGGATATCCGTCTTGCACTTGAAATAGTTATCGTACTCTACCACCCCCTCCTGAATACGGTTAAACACATGCCTAGCCGTACGAAAATGACGTCGGAACATGTGATGTTTGAAGAGCGGGTTTGGCGTCTCGAAGTAGTCCTTCTGATGTAGAAAATGGCCACTCACCCGGTTGCGATTCAGTGTCGACGTGTGCCTCTGTATGGAGCCCCTAAACAGCGATCGCTCCATACTTAGGTGCTCATGGAAGACCAACACAGTTGTCGTGATCTTCTCATCATGGAATGAAGAATCATTCAAATCACAAAGAACGTTGTAGAAAAGAAAACTCGTCGTCGAAGTCTATTTATACCTTGCGGGCAAAGCGTCGAATAACTTGCGGGCGTTGTGGAAGATGTCGGCCAGTGAAGAGCCTCGCGACCCACCGAGACAGGGTAGCGGAGCTGGGCGGCGGCGGCGAGAGATGAGGCGGCTGGAAGGGTGACCTATATATGAACGCATGGGGCTGGCCGCATCGACAAAAGTGGACGACGGTGGTGGGAGGCAGGGCAGACGAGTTAGTTGAAGGCGGAGAAAGAGGAGACTGGAGTACGTGTCACCGATTGGTGGGTGAGAGGGAAGAGAAGGGCACACATCGCGGTGTTCGTCCGGTGTCCGCGTCGGCGCAAATGCGGCTTAAATTTAGACGTGAAATGAATCGCGGACGGGCAAAAAAATGAATACATGTTCATTTCGATCGTCGCGTTGGACCGTGTTTTATGTCCACAATGATCCAAACGGACACGCGTGGACGAAATAGGTGGTCGGATTGGAGTTGATCTCAGTGATCCATAGTGCGGCCGATGGTAGACTTGCAGGATCGTACCTTCGCTGTCTGCTTCTCTGGTGGAGCTGTAGAGTTTTGGGTCGGATCAAACTGTCGATCGGTTCTTTTTTTTGTCTTTCGGTCTAGTATACGTAGTGCATGTGCGCGTATGGTTTTATCGGATGTCCCCGAAGGGACTGCGCGTATGGTTTTATGATTCTGCTACTACTGCCACATTGTGTAGAATCAGCATGCGGAGCAGGCTAAAGATAATCCAAGCTCTCGAACACCTTGGATTGGATTGCACCACATCGTAACAAAACATGCTGGGAATCTCCTGAGCTGTGCGTTGGGGCTTTGAATCTGAGAGAAAACGACGAGGAGAACACGGTGAACCGTGCGGCGACACATCTACCCTGTCAAATAATTGTCGAAGGTGCGCTACTGTGTGAGTATTACTGCCACCGTACAGCGACGCCTAGCGAGCGCAGACCCCTCCCACACCCTGCCACTCTGTCGACACGTACTCGCTCTGCCCACTATCAAGTTTACAGTAACTCGTACGGCCCGTTGCAGGTCATTGCAGTCGTCATTTCAAATAGGGAATTCAAAGTGTCAAATTGGAAGATTCTCCCTGTCAGGAGCTGTAATTTCCCTTGGCATGATTGTGCGCATCGCTTCTTGTTCGTGTTGCATATCTCTCCCTTGTACTTTTGTCCTTGGGTGACTTGGTGGGAGGACACCTAACAAATCTGGGTTGTAGAAGAAAATTTACCCAAACACTCACATCAGATTGCTATAAATCCGTCGTCGGATTTATAGTGATTTGGAGCAAAAGCGGACCCGTCCAATCATTTAGCACGGATCATGGCGCAAGGCTAACGCCACAACATTTAATAGGAATCGTTCACTTTGTGTCCAAATAAACGAACGTGGGTATGGTTGTCCCCCTCCCTCGCCCGTTCATGCTCACTCGAGTCCCTCCCTCATTCTCCTCCCTCCCACTTTCCTCTTCTCATCTACCTGTAGACCACCACCTCCTCGGCGATTCCTGGCGATGCTGTTGTGGTTGCACCGGCACCCCGCCGATTAAGGCAATTCGATGTGATTACACATGTTTCTTCACGCGCACGGTGTAGAGTGAAGGAAGGGTGGGCTCGGGGCATTAGTGGCATGCGACGTGTGGGAGAGGGGATTGCGAGGGATGCGCGGGGTTGATGACGGATGTCGGCATGGGAGGATATAGTTGTCCATCAGTCTAACATGGCGGTGGCGACCAGGAAGGCTACAATGCCGCTACTATACGAGTGGTGGTGGCATGTACATGGTGGTGTGGGATGCACATGCATAGGCGTTTGGATGATGCATCGTCGACGAGTAGAAGTAGGAGCTCTCATGCCACCTGCTCGCGCTCATCTTGTGCCTCTAGAGGTACGAGAAGTTGTACCTCTGAATGAGTGAATGCCTGCTCATTGTACTGCTAAAGGAGAAGGAACGATAATGATTCACCATGCTGCTATTTTCTTTTGAGTGTGATTGATTTGGATTTGGTTGACAATTTGATTGCTCATGCTATTTTTTAGTTGTGCAAAATTGAAGCAAATTATCAACAATTGACACGAAAAAATTATAATCTTTTATAGTTGCCATCTTTGTTTAGTAAATCATTGTCATGGCCATTGCTATGAATTTTCATAGACCATGAAAAATAGCTTATAATATCTAGAGATCGTTATATGTCATGTCAATGCACTATATTCGCTAAATTTTCCATGTATTAGAGATCTCTAAATTTGTCATGACAAATGATCTCTAATTCCTACCTTTTTTTCTACATTGATCATGAATTAGATATCAATTAATTCCATATACCATGGCAATTTACTATCAATTAGAGATACCTTGTGATGTCGATTCACTATTACGCTCTCAAAATTTTGAGCTCTTTGCACTCAGTTTTGTTGAGTATGATTGGTTGGGAATGGTTGACTAGTTGATTGTTGCTGATATTTTTTAATTGTTTAGAAACATAGCAAAGTATACATCACGGGATTGGTACTACCTATGAAAGCTACACATTTTATTTAAAGATGTGGTGCCATGGAAACTAAAAGCATATGTTGCCATGATGAAAACATTTGTTGTGCATTTACCATCTATACCTAGTAATAAATTAAATATATATTCTTAGTCCATCATGAAATTTTATGGTAAGCACCCTACTATTTTCTTGAATAAAACCCGCAATTCAGAATATTTTCTTCGTGAAGGGACGCGGTCTTAAAATAGGCCCCACACAAAAAATAAAAAATAGGAACCACAAAAAATTATTTCGAGTGCATGGACTTGAACTCTCAACCTCAAGCTGAGTAGCTATTGTGCCCATCAACTAAGCTGACTTACCGTATATCTATATTCAAGGGTCGACACTTTTTTACGATAACCAGTAGCCCATAGTCTAGACTTGTACGCCACCACCAGATTTTCCGTGCATTGAGCATCCCGGTCTTTTGTTCTTTAGGCAATGGAGCGTCCAACAAACCAGCCCATCCCGACCCGTTGGAGAGATGCGTTCTCGCCCAATTAATCCAGCAAAAAGACGTGAAGGGTCGAACCAGGGCCGGTGGGGGGGGGGGGGCACGGGAGCGGCCACCTCAACCCCCAAAATCCAGCCCCGAGCTATGCAGGTAAGCTATAGCCTACGGTTCATACTAGGGAGAAGCGCCAGGGAGCAGCAGCGATCTCCCGATCCCAGTTATATTGGTCCTATTTGGATGTTAGAGTTAGTTTAAGCTAGTTGGGACTCCAATATCCCTAAAATATCCAAACATGAGGACTAGATTGGAGCTAGTTGCATACAACCCACCCAAAAAAACTATCTCACCCAAGAGGTGTTAATTGGAGCTAGTTTTAATGGGGCCACTGAAAAATCATTTTTCTCTCTTTATCCCGCGAGCCAAGAGGTGCTAATTGGAGCTAGTTTTCATGGGGCCACTGAAAACTCATTTTTCTCTCTTTATCCCGTGAGCCAAGAGGTGCTAATTGGAGCTCGTTCTCGTTGGACCCACTAAAAAATCACTTTTCTCTCTCCATCAAATGTATTTATTGTGAATCTAACCCTCTCATCCGAACACCTCTTTGACTAGATTTAGTTCAGCGTTAATCATGATCTAGAAACTAACTCTAATTTCTAGCTAAGTTAGAGTATCCAAACAGGGTCATTGTTTGATACGAGCAAAAGAGATCAAAAGTATTTTCTTTCACATAAAAAAAGAAAGAGCGATCAATCAACGACATGGATGATTCCTTTCTCTTTTTGTTCTATTCGACCTTTCCATCACGCAGAGCCACGCCAAGCAAGGTCCCAACCCATCCCTACTGCCCTAGCTGCTGACCGTCGACGCCGCCATACACGCACGCACGCGCTCCCGCCTCGTGCCCTTGATAGTTTCCTTCTAATCTATACATATTGGTCACCGATTTTAATTTCGGGGCCCCCTTTGGCATTTGCTCACTTGTTCATATCTCAATCCTCTACATAATCTAGGCGTTGTGTAGTCCCCTTCCCTGTGTATTGTAAACGCACATGCACTGAAGTTAAAGTTTGATCATCAGCCAATCAGGTATTGAGGTATATTCACATAATATTGATACAAACAAAATTCCTTTGATGCATAGGCGGCACTGTTCAATAATTGATAGAACAAATTTTTTGTTTTCATCATTGTGTGTGTTATTATGACGTACTCCGGTAAGAGGAGAAGTTGATAAACAAGCAACGCGGAGGTATTCACAAAATTACTCAAGTCGACAAATATCGATGCTTCCACTACTTCGACAAACTCACATGTTGCGTTGGCAATGGTTGCCATAGTGGAAGAGCAACATACTCACGTGAATTCAGACAATGATGATCAGCAAGAAGAAAATATCAACACCAACACCGACGATAACAATGTAAGTGGCTATGAGAATGTAGGTAATTCGTCGGATGCGCATGCCCAATCTGCTAGTGTTGATGAACAACTAGTTTATACTACCGATATTTATGATCCAAGAAATTGGGATAATCCTCATAATAAAGCAAGAGATGTCTTAGTTGAGAAAAGGACTATAAGAGAGGGAAAATGGAATACAAGGTAGATGATTGATAACCCACAAGTATAGGGGATCACAACAGTTTCGGAAGGTAGAGTATTCAACCCAAATTTGTTGATTCGACACAAGGGGAAGCCAAATAATATTCTCAAGTATTAGCAGTTGAGTTGTCAATTCGACCACACCTGAACGACTTAGTATCTGCAGCAAACTATCAGTAGCAAAGTAGTGATAGCAACAGTAGCAACGGTAACAGTAGCAGCAGTGAAACAGTAGTGACAGAGTAACAGTAGCAGTAGTGACAACAGTAGCGGCAAAGTAACTTAACAAGGACCAGTAGGAAAAACTCGTAGGCATTGGATCGGTGATGGATAATTATGCCGGATGATATTCATCATGCAACAGTTATAACACGGAGAAATATGTAACTAGCTCCAGTTCGTCAATGTAATTTAGGCATGTATTTCGTATGTAATCATACGTGCTTAGGGAAAAGAACTTGCATGACATCTATTGTCCATCCCTCCCGTGGCAGCGGGGTCATAATGAAAACTACGGGATATTAAGGTTCTCCTTTTAATAGAGAACCGGAACAAAGCATTAGCACTCAATGAATACATGAACTCCTCATACTATGGTCATCTCCGGGAGTGGTTCCGGCTATTTTCACTTCGGGGTTGCCGGGTCATAACACATAGTAGGTGACTACAACTTGCAAGATAGGATCAAGAACACACATATATTGACAAAACATAATAGGTTCAGATCTGAAATCATGGCACTAGGGCCCTAGTGACAAGCATTAAGTATGGCAAAGTAGTAGTGATACGTCTCCAACGTATCTATAATTTTTGATGGTCCGATGTTATTATCTTGTCAACTTTGGATGTTTTATATGCATGAATATGTTATTTTATATCTTTTTTGGGACTAACCTATTAACTCAGTGCCTAGTGCCAGTTTCTGTTTTTTCCAAGTTTTTGACCTTTTTCAGAACGGAGTCCAAATGGAATAAAACTTTGCGATGATTTTTTAGGACCAAAAGAGACCCCCGAAGGTTTGGAAGAAGGCCAGAAGAGCCACGAGGGAGTCACAATCCTGGGAGGCGCGACCCCTCGTAGGCCGCACCTACCAGGCTTGTGACCTCCTCGTGGGCCCAACCGACGTAATTCCACCGCCATAAATTCCTATAAATTCAGAAACCCCCAGAAAGAAACCTAGATCGGGAGTTCTGCCGCCGCAAGCCTGTGTAGCCACCAAAAACCAATCTGGAGCCCATTCCGGCACCCTACTGGAGGGGGAATCCATCTCCGGTGGCCATCTTCATCATCCCGGTGATCTCCATGACGAGGAGGGAGAAGTTCTCCCTCGGAGCTGAGGGTATGTACCAATAGCTATGTGTTTGATCTCTCTCTCTCTCTCTCTCTCTCTCTCTCTCTCTCGTGTTCTTGAGATGTCTTGATCTCGATGTACCGCGGGCTTTGCTACTATAGTTGGATCTTATGATGTTCTTCCCCCTCTCCCTTCTTGTAATGAATTGAGTTTCCTCTTTGAAGTTATCTTATCGGATTGAGTCTTTGAGAACACTTGATGTATGTCTTGCACGTGTCTATGTGTGGTGATCAACTTGCGGGTTTGTGACATTGGGAACCTATGCATATGGGTTGGCACACATTTGGATATTCATGTGAGTACTCGATGTATGTTTTGGTGATCAACTTGCGGGTTTCGTGACATTGGGAACCTATGCATATGGGTTGGCACACGTTTTGACTCCCCCGTAGAAACTTCGGGGCACTCTTTGAAGTTATATGTGTTGGTTGAATAGATGATTCTGAGATTGTGTGATGCATATCGTATAATCATGCCCACGGATACTTGAGGTGACAATGGAGTATCCAGGTGACATTAGGGTCTTGGTTGATATGTATCTTAAGGTGTTATTCTAGTACGAACTCTATGATGGATCGAACGGAAAGAATAGCTTCGTGTTATTTTACTATAGACTCTTGAATAGATCGATCAGAAAGAATAACTTTGTGGTGGTTTTGTAACCGACAATAATCTCTTCGTTTGTTCTCCGCTGTTAGTGACTTTGGAGTGACTCTTTGTTGCATGTTGAGGGCTAGTTATATGATCCAATTATGTTATCATTGTTGAGAGAACTTCACTAGTGAAAGTATGAACCCTAGGCCTTGTTTCCACGCATTGCAATACCGTTCGTGCTCACTTTTGTTACGAGTTACCTTGCTGTTTTTGTAATTTCATATTACAAAAACCTATATCTACCATCCATATTGCACTTGTATCACCATATCTTCGCCGAGCTAGTGCACCTATACAACTTACCATTATATTGGGTGTGTTGGGGACACAAGAGACTCTTTGTTATTTGGTTGCAGGGTTGCTTGAGAGAGACCATCTTCATCCTAAGCCTCCCGCGGATTGATAAACCTTAGGTCACCCACTTGAGGGAAAATTGCTACTGTCCTACAAACCTCTGCACTTCGAGGCCCAACAACGTCTACAAGAAGAAGGTTGCGTAGTAGACATCAAGCTCTTTTGTGGTGCCGTTGCCGGGGAGGCTAGGTAAGCAGCACTAACATCCCGTCAACGAAGCTCTTTTCTGGCGCCGTTGCCGGGGAGGTTAGCGCTTGAATGTATATCTTTAGATATTGCAATTGAATCTTTTAGTTTGTTGTTTTATCCCTAGTTTGGTTTTATAAAAAGAAAACTACAAAAAATGGAATTGATGTTGCCTCATATGCTTCATATTTTCAATGTCTTTCATGAAAATGATGGAAAAGAAAATTGTGCTCAAGTGCTAGAAGAAGAATTACATAGAATGCTTGGCATAAAATATGTGAATGATGAGCATGATTGCAATGTTGTTAGTATGAATTCTTTGAATACCCATGATCCTAACGATATGCAAAGCCACAAGCTTGGGGATGCTATGTTTGATGAAGATGATCTTTTTAGTTCCCCCACTTTGAATGATCAAAATTATTATGATGAAAGCATGCCCCCTATCTATGATGATTATTGTGATGATACTTATGCTCTAAAGAAGAGGGATGATAAAACTTGTCATACTCTTGAGTATCCTTTCACTGAACATCACTCTTTTAATGTGGAAACAATTTGTAGTGCTCAAGTCTTTTACGATACTCCCACTATTAATCATGAGGATAAATTTGCTATTGTGGAGAGTAGTAAAATTTCTATGCTTGTAAATCATGAAAATAATGCTTTAGGTGCTGGTTATATGGTTGAATTCATTCATGATGCTACTGAAAATTATTATGAGAGAGGATCATATGCTTCTACGTATTGCAATAATATCAAGCTTCCTCTCTATGTGTTAAAACTTTTGAAGTCATGCTTGTGTTTGCCTTCCTATGCTAGATGATTCTTGATCCAATAAGTTGTTTGTTCACAAAATCCCTATGCATAGGAAGTGGGTTAGACTTAAATGTGCTAGTCATATGCTCCATGATGATCCTGTTATGTTTCAATTCTTATCTTCTATGTGAGCATCATTGAAATCATCATGCCTAGCTTGAAAGGCATTAAAGAAAAGCGCTTGTTGGGAGACAACCCAATATGTATCCTTACCGTTTTTGTGTGTTCACATGATTAAGATACTGTATTAATCATGTTTTATTGCCTTAGTTTCAATAAAGTGCCAAGTAAAGCCTTTATGATTAGTTTGGGTGATAGTTGTTTGATCATGCTGAAAAAGATAGAAACTTTGCGCTCACGAAATTATTTCTAATTTCTATCCAGAGAGAGATATTGTGCTGATTCTTTTTTGCTTATGATTGTTATGAAAATTTCCCTAATTGTCATAATGTTTCAGAATTTTTGGAGGTGCATAAGTATGGTCATTGTTCAGATCATTACAGACTGTTCTGTTTTTGACAGATTCTGTTTTCAATGCATAGTTTTCTTGTTTTCGTGTTTCCATAGATTATATTGAGTAATATATCTTGTGTAAATAGTAATATACAGTAGGCATTGTGTGAAAATAATTATGAGTCTTATTTTGACAGTACCCAAGTGATTGATTTTCTCATTATCATACTAACCCATCTCACAAAGTTCCGGTAAGTTTTGTGTTGTGAGTTTTCAAGTTTTGGGTAGAGTTTCGATGGACTATGGAACAAGGAGTGGCAAGAGCCTAAGCTTGGGGATGCCCAAGGCACCCCAAAGCCATATTCAAGGACACCAAAGATCCTAAGCTTGGGGATGCCCCGGGAAGGCATCCTCTCTTTCGTCTTCAATCCATCGGTAACGTTACTTGGAGCGATATTTTTATTCACCACATGATATGTGTTTTGCTTGGAGTGTCGTGTATTATAGGAGCATTTGCTTTTTTGCTTTGTCACAATCATCCTTGCTGCACACCTTTTTGAGAGGGACATGCACTCATCGTGAATTTGCTAGAATACTCAATGAGCTTCACTTATATCTTTTGAGTTAGGCAATTTAGCTCGCATGTGTTTCACTTATATCTTTTGAGCTAGATAATTTTGCTCTAGTGCTTAAACCTTTTTAGAGAACGGCGGTGTCATATTTTGTAGAAATAAAAACTCTCGATCTTCACTTATATCTTTTTGAGAGTGCTGTCTCTAAGTAACTTGGTAATTGGCGTGTGCTATGAAATTAGTCCTAAATATGATAGGCATCCAAAGAGGATATAATAAAAACTTCCATATTCAAGTGCGTTGATTAGTAAGAGAAGTTTGATTCCTCACAATTAGTTTTGAGACATAAGGATGGTAATATTAGAGTCATGTTAGTAGGGTGTTGTGAATCTAGAAATACTTGTGTTGAAGTTAGTGATTCCCGTAGCATGCACGTATGGTGAACAACTATGTTAGGAAGTCAGAGCATAATTGATTTATTGATTGTCATCCTTTGTGTGGCGGTTGGGATCGCGCCATGGTTAACACCTACCAACCCTTCCCCTAGGAGTATGCGTTTAGCACTTTGTTTCGATTACTAATAAAAACTTTCGCAATAAGTATATGACACTAGTGGAAAACAGGCCTTTGGTCGGGACCATTTAGTCCCGGCCTGCCTCTGGGCCGGGACTAAAGGCCCGGCCACGTCGCCCCAATTCTCAATTCCTCCGTCGAGGCTTTAGTCCCGGCCCGTAAGGAGCCTTTAGTCCCGGTTCGTGTCCCAAACCGGGACTAAAGGGCTACGTGGCGGGCAGTGGTGGTGGCAACCGTTCGTATCCCCCTTTAGTCCCGGTTGGTGGCTCAACCCGGGACTAATGGACTAACACGTGGCCTGCCGTAGTGGTGGAAACCGTTGGTATACTTCTTTAGTCCCGGTTGGTGGTTCAACCCGGGACTAAAGACCCAAATGGTTTGCATCCCGCGTCGTTTCGGGCGATGAAAAGCAGGAACCGAAGCACAGTCGCATTTCTCTGTTTCTTCTTCTCTCTCGCTCTCGCTCTCCCTCTCTGTTCTTCTCCTCTCTTCTTCCCTTCTCTTCTTCCACCATGCCAAGTCGCTTTCTTAAGGTGCTCGCACATGGCACGACCAAGCTCGATGTCGTGTACACGAACGAGAGCAGGGAGGTGCCATTTTTTCTTGAACAATTGAAGGAAAAATGGTTTGACGACGCAATGGAGCATGAGAAGTTCTTGGGGCTTGATCTGGACTACACGGCCGATCAACGCGGTGTTGCCGTCATCCAACTATGCTTCGCACGCCATGTCTTGATCTTCCAATGGGCGAGGTAAGTTTTGAGGCTTTCTTTGATCCAAGATAATGACATTGTAAGTTTATTTGTTTCAATCATAGTTGGTTCCCTTCAAATAGTTGTAGTGAAACAATTTGATTAGTTGAAGGGGAACACAATCTAATTGGAATAGTGTTCCATAATCTGAAAAATCGTATTAGAATCAACTAGTGTTTAATATGTTCCATTGGAATCATAGTTGGTTCCCTTCAAATAGTTGTAGTGAAACAATTTTGATTAGTTGAAGGGGAACACAATCTGATTGGAATAGTGTTCCATAATCTGAAAAATCGTATTAGAATCAACTAGTGTTTAATATGTTCCATTGGAATCATAGTTGGTTCGCTTCAAATAGTTGTGGTGAAACAATTTTGATTAGTTGAAGGGAACACAATCTGATTGGAATAGTGTTCCACAATCTGAAAAATCTGATTGGTTCAATATGTTCCATTGAAATCATAGTTGTAGTGATACAATTTTATGCGGTGTTCTTTGATCCAAGGTTATGAAAATTGCATATAGCTAGTGATCTCTCTAGGTTCCGTTGGATAGCAATATGATATGTCATAGTCATGAAAATTGCATATAGCTAGTGATCTCTCTAGGTTCCATTGGATAGCTATAGTGATCTCTCTAGGTTCCATTGCATATGTTCACTAGTGGAAAACGGGCCTTTGGCCGGGACCCTTTAGTCCCGGCCTGCCTCTGGGCCGGGACTAAAGGCTCGGCCACGTCGCCCCAATTCTCAATGCCTCCCTCGAGGCTTTAGTCCCGGCCCGTAAGGAGTCTTTAGTCCCGGTTCGTGTCTCAAACCGGGACTAAAGGGCTACGCAGTGGGCAGCCCGCATGTTCACCACCTTTAGTCCCGGTTTGTGTCTCAAACCGGGACTAAAGTCCTCTGCCTATATATAGCACAGCCCCCCTCTCCCCTCTTCCTTGCATTTTTCTTGGATGGAGGATTGTGGGTGGGTGCTAGCTCTCCACTTTTTTAGATGCACTAGAGGTGTTTGTTGAAATGTGTGTTAGAGCGATGCCGCTTTAGTTCACCGAACGCAACTACGATATGAGATGCCTGAGCCACGCTTAAACCTCTTCCTCTTTATTTCTACTTATTCTAAAAGGTTAGCAACTATATTTCCTCGTTTAGACCGTGCGGTACTAATTTTTAGGATCGTGATTGTATTTGATAAACTGTCGTATAACACAGATGAGCCATCCATGGATGTACGGTGATCGACGCACAACCGCTTACAGAGAAGGCGTGCATTCTTTTCGAGATGCAGCCGATGCGAACAAGCATGGTGGTGGCTATATGTTTTGTCCATGTGTTGAATGTTGGAATGAGAAGGATTACACTTCCTCAAGAGTCATTCAGAGCCACCTGCTTCGGTCCGGTTTTATGTCGGGCTATAATGTTTGGACCAAGCATGGAGAAAGAGGGGTTATGATGGAAGACGACGATGAAGAAGAAGAGAACGAATGAGAAGGATTACACTTCCTCAAGAGTCATTCAGAGCCACCTGCTTCGGTCCGGTTTTATGTCGGGCTATAATGTTTGGACCAAGCATGGAGAAAGAGGGGTTATGATGGAAGACGATGATGAAGAACAAGAGAACGATGATGACAACTACCGATCTATGTTCCTTAAGTATGCTGATACCGCAATGGAAGACAATGAAGAAGAAGATCAGGATGAAGAACGGGAACCAGATGAGGCCGCTGATGATCTTGGCCGGGTCATTTCTGATGCTCGGTGAGGTTGCGACACAGAAAACGAGAGGTTGCAGTTCGAGCAGATGTTACAGGACCACAACAAATTGTCGTACCCAACTTGTGAAGATGGCCAGAAGAAGCTGGGTAGCACACTGGAATTGCTGAAGTGGAAGGCAGAGACCGGTGTGACTGGATCGTCATTCGAAAAGTTGCTGGTACACATGAAGAAGATGCTTCCAAGAAAGAACGAATTGCCCGCCAGCACGTACGAAGCAAAGAAGCTTGTCTGCCCTCTAGGATTAGACGTGCAGAAGATACATGTATGCCCTAATGACTGCATCCTCTACCGCGGTGAGAAGTACGAGAATATGGATAAATGCCCGGTATGCACTGCATTGCGGTATAAGATCATAAAAGATGACCCTGGTGATATTCAGGGCGAGCCACCCAAGAAGAGGGTTCCTACCAAGGTGATGTGGTATGCTCCTATAATAGCACGGTTGAAACGTCTGTTTAGAAATAAAGATCATGCGAAGTTGTTGCGATGGCACATGGAAGATCGTATGAAAGACGATAAGTTGAGGCACACCGCTGATGGTCGGCAGTGGAGAAAAATCGAGAGAGAGTTCCCGAGATTTGCAGCTGACGCAAGGAACTTATGGTTAGGTCTGAGTACAGATGGCATGAATCCTTTTGGGGAGCAGAGTTGCAGTCACAGCACCTGGCCCGTTACTCTATGTATCTACTGTTGGAATTATGCCCTAGAGGCAATAATAAATGTATAGTTGTTATTATAATTCCTGTATCAAGATAATAGTTTATTATCCATGCTATAATTGTATTGAATGAAGACTCATTTACATGTGTGGATACATAGACAAAACACCGTCCCTAGCATGCCTCTAGTTGTCTAGCCAGTTGATCAATGATAGTCAGTGTCTTCTGATTATGAACAAGGTGTTGTTGCTTGATAACTGGATCACGTCATTGGGAGAATCACGTGATGGACTAGACCCAAACTAATAGACGTAGCATGTTGATCGTGTCATTTTGTTGCTACTGTTTTCTGCGTGTCAAGTATTTATTCCTATGACCATGAGATCATATAACTCACTGACACCGGAGGAATGCTTTGTGTGTATCAAACGTCGCAACGTAACTGGGTGACTATAAAGATGCTCTACAGGTATCTTCGAAGGTGTTAGTTGAGTTAGTATGGATCAAGACTGGGATTTGTCACTCCGTGTGACGGAGAGGTATCTCGGGGCCCACTCGGTAATACAACATCACACACAAGCCTTGCAAGCAATGTAACTTAGTGTAAGTTGCGGGATCTTGTATTACGGAACGAGTAAAGAGACTTGCCGGTAAAACGAGATTGAAATAGGTATGCGGATACTGACGATCGAATCTCGGGCAAGTAACATACCGAAGGACAAAGGGAATGACATACGGGATTATACGAATCCTTGGCACTTAGGTTCAAACGATAAGATCTTCGTAGAATATGTAGGATCCAATATGGGCATCCAGGTCCCGCTATTGGATATTGACCGAGGAGTCTCTCGGGTCATGTCTACATAGTTCTCGAACCCGCAGGGTCTGCACACTTAAGGTTCGACGTTGTTTTATGCGTATTTGAGTTATATGGTTGGTTACCGAATGTTGTTCGGAGTCCCGGATGAGATCACGGACGTCACGAGGGTTTCCGGAATGGTCCGGAAACGAAGATTAATATATAGTATGACCTCATTTGATTACCGGAAGGTTTTCGGAGTTACCGGGAATGTACCGGGAATGACGAATGGGTTCTGGGAGTTCACCGGGGGGGGGGGGGAACCCACCCCGGGGAAGCCCATAGGCATTGGGGGAGCCACACCAGCCCTTAGTGGGCTGGTGGGACAGCCCACAAGTGCCCAATGCGCAAAGAGAAGAAAAATCAAGAGGAAAGAAAAAAAAAGGAAGGAGGTGGGAAGGAAGGGGGACTCCTCCCACCAAACCAAGTCCAACTCGGTTTGGGGGGGGGGAGTCCTCCCCCCTTTAGCTCGGCCGACTCCTTGGGGGTCCTTGGACCCCAAGGCAAGGCCCCCCTCCCTCCCACCTATATATACGGAGGTTTTAGGGCTGATTTGAGACGACTTTCTCACGGCTGCCCGACCACATACCTCCACGGTTTTTTCTCTAGATCGCGTTTCTGCGGAGCTCGGGCGGAGCCCTGCTGAGACAAGGTCATCACCAACCTCCGGAGCGCCGTCATGCTGCTGGAGAACTCTTCTACCTCTCCGTCTCTCTTGCTGGATCAAGAAGGCCGAGATCATCGTCGAGCTGTACGTGTGCTGAACGCGGAGGTGCCGTCCGTTCGGTACTAGATCGTGGGACTGATCTCGGGATTGTTCGTGGGGCGGATCGAGGGACGTGAGGACGTTCCACTACATCAACCGCGTTCTCTAACGCTTCTGCTGTACGATCTACAAGGGTACGTAGATCACTCATCCCCTCTCGTAGATGGACATCACCATGATAGATCTTCGTGCGCGTAGGAAATTTTTTGTTTCCCATGCGACGTTCCCCATCAGTGGCATCATGAGCTAGGTTCATGCGTAGATGTCTTCTCGAGTAGAACACAAAAGTTTGTGTGGGCGGTGATGTGCGTTTTGCTGCCCTCCTTAGTCTTTTCTTGATTCCGCGGTATTGTTGGATTCAAGCGGCTTGGACCGACATTACTCGTACGCTTACGAGAGACTGGTTTTATCGTTACGAGTAACCCCCTTTGCTCAAAGATGACTGGCAAGTGACGGTTTCTCCAACTTTAGTTGAATCGGATTTGACCGAGGAGGTCCTTGGATGAGGTTAAATAGCAACTCATATATCTCCGTTGTGGTGTTTGCGTAAGTAAGATGCGATCCTACTAGATACCCTTGGTCACCACGTAAAA
The DNA here is from genome assembly GCF_904849725.1 of Hordeum vulgare subsp. vulgare. NCBI lineage: Eukaryota > Viridiplantae > Streptophyta > Magnoliopsida > Poales > Poaceae > Hordeum > Hordeum vulgare. Next base: position 78,631,788 of record NC_058524.1, on the reverse strand, counting down.
CATGCAACAACAAAATTAGAGGACGTCTAACTTGTTTTTGCAGGGTATGATTGTGATGTGATATGGCCAATGATGTGATGTGATATATTGGATGTATGAGATGATCATGTTGTAATAGAAATATCGACTTGCACGTCGATGGTACGGCAACCGGCAGGAGCCATAGGGTTGTCTTTATACTAACGTTTGTGCTTGCAGATGCGTTTACTATTTTGCTAGGATGTAGCTTTAGTAGTAATAGCATAAGTAGCACGACAACCCCGATGGCAACACGTTGATGGATGATCATGGTGTGGCACCGGTGACAAGAAGATCGTGCCGGTGCTTTGGTGATGGAGATCAAGAAGCACGTGATGATGGCCATATCATGTCACGTATGAATTGCATGTGATGTTAATCCTTTTATGCACCTTATTTTGCTTAGAACGACGGTAGCATTATGAGGTGATCTCTCACTAAAATTTCAAGACGAAATTGTGTTCTCCCTGACTGTGCACCGTTGCTACAGTTCGTCATTTCGAGACACCACGTGATGATCGGGTGTGATAGACTCAACGTTCACATACAACGGGTGCAAAACAGTTGCGCACGCGGAACACTCGGGTTAAGCTTGACGAGCCTAGCATGTGCAGACATGGCCTCGGAACACATGAGACCGAAAGGTCGATCATGAATCATATAGTTGATATGATTAGCATAGGGATGCTTACCACTGAAACTATACTCAACTCACGTGATGATCGGACTTGGGATAGTGTAAGTGGATCATGAACCACTCAAATGACTAGAGAGATGTATTTTTTGAGTGGGAGTTTAGCATATAATTTGATTAAGTTGAACTCTAATTATCTTGAACATAGTCTAAGTCCACTTTGAATATATTTGTGTTGTAGATCATGGCTCACGCGAGTGTCATCCTGAATTTTAATACGTTCCTAGAGAAAGCTAAGTTGAAAGATGATGGAAGCAACTTTGTAGACTGGGCTCGTAATCTTAAGCTAATCTTACAAGCTGGGAAGAAGGATTATGTCCTTAATGCTGCGCTAGGAGATGAACCACCCGCTACGGCTGATCAGGATGTTAAGAACGCTTGGTTAGCGCGTAAGGAGGACTACTCAATAGTTCAATGTGCAGTCTTGTATGGCTTAGAACCGGGACTTCAACGTCGCTTTGGGCGTCATGGAGCATTTGAGATGTTCCAGGAGTTGAAGTTTATCTTTCAGAAGAACTCCCGGATCGAGAGGTATGAGACCTCCGATAAATTCTATGCTTGCAAGATGGAGGAAAACTCGTCTGTCAGTGAACATGTGCTCAAAATGTCTGGGTACTCCAACCGTCTAGCTGAGCTGGGGATTGAACTCCCGCAAGAGGCTATCACTGACAGAATCCTTCAATCACTGCCGCCAAGCTATAAAGGCTTTGTGTTGAACTACAACATGCAAGGGATGAACAAGTCTCCCGGCGAGTTGTTTGCGATGCTGAAAGTCGCAGAGTCTGAACTCCATAAAGAGCATCAAGTGTTGATGGTGAGCAAGACCACTAGTTTGAAGAGAAACGGCAAAGGCAAGAAGGGCAATTCGAAGAAGAGTGGCAAGCCTGTTGCCAATCCGCCGAAGAAACCCAAGGCTAGACCTAAGCCTGAAACAGAGTGCTTCTATTGCAAGGGTATGGGTCACTGGAAGCGCAATTGCCCCAAGTATCTGGCAGATAAGAAGGCGGGCAAAGAAAAATCAGGTATATTTGATATACATGTTATTGATGTGTACTTAACTGGCTCTCATAGTAGTGCCTGGGTATTCGATACCGGTTCTGTTGCTCACATTTGCAACTCGAAAGAGGAACTGCGGAATAGACGAAGGCTGGCGAAAGACGAAGTGACGATGTGCGTAGGAAATGGTTCCAAGGTTGATGCAATCGCTGTCGGCACAGTGTCACTTCAGCTACCATCGGGATTAGTGATGAACTTAAATCATTGTTATTTAGTGCCTGCGTTGAGCATGAAGATTATATCTGGATCTTGTTTATTGCGAGACGGTTACTCTTTTAAGTCTGAGAATAATGGTTGTTCTATTTCTATGAGTAACATCTTTTATGGTCATGCACCGAATGTGAGAGGATTGTTCATATTGAATCTTGATAGCGATACGCATATACATAACATTGAGACCAAAAGGGTTAGAGTAAACAATGATAGCGCCATATTTTTGTGGCACTGCCGCTTGGGTCATATTGGTGTAAAGCGCATGAAGAAACTCCATGATGATGGACTTTTGGAGTCACTTGACCTTGATTCACTTGACACGTGCGAACCATGCCTCATGGGCAAGATGACTAAGACTCCGTTCTCCGGAACAATGGAGCGTGCAAGTGACTTATTGGAAATCATACATACCGATGTGTGTGGTCCAATGAGCGTAGAGGCACGCGGCGGATATCGTTATTTTCTCACCTTCGCTGACAATTTAAGTAGATATGGTTATGTCTACTTGATGAAGCACAAGTCTGAAACATTTGAAAAGTTCAAGCAATTTCAGAGTGAAGTGGAAAATCATCGTAACAAGAAGATCAAGTTCCTACGGTCTGATCATGGGGGTGAATATCTGAGTTTCGAGTTTGGTGCTCACTTAAGACAATGTGGAATTGTTTCGCAGTTAACACCGCCTGGAACACCACAGCGTAATGGTGTGTCCGAACGTCGGAATCGTACTTTGTTAGAGATGGTGCGATCTATGATGTCTCTTACTGATTTGCCGTTATCATTTTGGGGTTATGCATTAGAAACAGCTGCATTCACTTTAAATAGGGCACCATCAAAATCCGTTGAGACGACACCATACGAACTGTGGTATGGCAAGAGGCCAAAGTTGTCGTTTCTTAAAGTTTGGGGATGTGATGCTTATGTCAAAAAGCTTCAGCCTGAAAAGCTGGAACCCAAAGTGGAAAGGTGCGTCTTCATAGGTTACCCAAAAGAGACAGTTGGGTACACCTTCTATCTCAAATCCGAGGGCAAAGTGTTTGTTGCTAAAAACGGAGCTTTTCTCGAGAAGGAGTTTCTCTCGAGAGAATTGAGTGGGAGGAAGATAGAACTTGACGAGGTTGTCGAACCTTTCATCCCTCTGGATGGTGGTGCAGGGCAAGGGGAAACCTCTGTCGTTGCGACGCCGGTTGAGGAGGAAGTTAATGATGATGATCATGAAACTCCAGTTCAAGTTTCTGTTGAACCACGCAGGTCAACGAGATCACGCGCTGCTCCAGAGTGGTACGGTAATCCCGTTTTATCAATCATGTTGTTAGACAACGATGAACCTGCAAATTATGAAGAAGCAATGGTGGGCTCAGATTCCAACAAATGGCTAGAAGCCATGAAATCCAAGATAGGATCCATGTATGAGAACAAAGTGTGGACTTTGGAGATACTACCTGAGGGCCGCAAGGCTATTCAGAACAAATGGATCTTTAAGAAGAAGACGGACGCTGACGGTAATGTGACCGTTTATAAAGCTCGACTTGTGGCAAAGGGTTTTTCACAAGTTCCAGGAGATGACTACGATGAGACTTTCTCACCCGTAGCGATGCTTAAGTCCGTCAGAATCATGTTAGCAATAGCTGCATTTTTCGATTATGAAATCTGGCAGATGGATGTCAAAACGGCGTTCCTTAACGGTTTCCTTAAGGAAGAGTTGTATATGATGCAACCCGAAGGTTTTGTCGATCCTAAAAATGCTGACAAGGTGTGCAAGCTCCAGCGATCCATTTATGGACTGGTGCAAGCATCTCGGAGTTGGAACAAACGCTTTGATGAGGTGATCAAAGCATTTGGGTTTATACAAGTGGTTGGAGAATCTTGTATTTACAAGAAAGTGAGTGGGAGCTCTGTGGCGTTTCTAATATTATATGTGGATGACATATTACTGACTGGAAACAACGTAGAGCTTTTGGAGAGCATAAAAGGTTACTTGAATAAAAGTTTCTCTATGAAGGACCTAGGAGAAGCTGCTTACATTCTAGGCATTAAGATCTATAGGGATAGATCAAAACGCCTGATAGGACTTTGACAAAGTACATACCTTGATAAAGTTTTGAAGAGGTTCAAAATGGAACAGTCCAAGAAAGGGTTCTTGCCAGTTTTACAAGGTACGAGATTGAGTAAGACTCAGTGCCCAGCAACTGATGAAGATAGAGAGCATATGCGCTCCGTCCCATATGCTTCAGCCATAGGTTCTATCATGTATGCGATGCTGTGCACTAGACCGGATGTTAGCCTGGCCATAAGTATGGCAGGTAGGTTCCAGAGTAATCCAGGAGTGGATCACTGGACAGCGGTCAAGAATATCCTGAAGTACCTGAAAAGGACTAAGGAGATGTTTCTCGTGTATGGAGGTGACGAAGAGCTCGCCGTAAAAGGTTACGTCGATGCAAGCTTTGACACAGATCCGGACGACTCCAAGTCGCAAACCGGATACGTATTTATTCTTAATGGGGGTGCAGTAAGCTGGTGCAGTTCCAAGCAAAGCGTCGTAGCAGATTCTACATGTGAAGCGGAGTACATGGCTGCCTCGGAGGCGGCTAAGGAGGGTGTCTGGATGAAGCAGTTCATGACGGATCTTGGAGTGGTGCCAAGCGCACTGAATCCAATAACCTTGTTCTGTGACAACACTGGTGCCATTGCCTTAGCAAAGGAACCACGGTTTCACAAGAAGACCAGACACATCAAACGACGCTTCAACCTCATCCGCGACTACGTCGAGGGAGAGGACGTGAATATATGCAAAGTGCACACGGATCTGAATGTAGCAGACCCGCTGACTAAACCTCTTCCACGGCCAAAGCATGATCAACACCAGAACTGTATGTGTGTTAGATTTATTACAATGTAATTCACATGGTGATGTGAGGGCTGGATTATTGACTCTAGTGCAAGTGGGAGACTGTTGGAATTATGCCCTAGAGGCAATAATAAATGTATAGTTGTTATTATAATTCCTGTATCAAGATAATAGTTTATTATCCATGCTATAATTGTATTGAATGAAGACTCATTTACATGTGTGGATACACAGACAAAACACCGTCCCTAGCATGCCTCTAGTTGGCTAGCCAGTTGATCAATGATAGTCAGTGTCTTCTGATTATGAACAAGGTGTTGTTGCTTGATAACTGGATCACGTCATTGGGAGAATCACGTGATGGACTAGACCCAAACTAATAGACGTAGCATGTTGATCGTGTCATTTTGTTGCTACTGTTTTCTGCGTGTCAAGTATTTATTCCTATGACCATGAGATCATATAACTCACTGACACTGGAGGAATGCTTTGTGTGTATCAAACGTCGCAACGTAACTGGGTGACTATAAAGATGCTCTACAGGTATCTCCGAAGGTGTTAGTTGAGTTAGTATGGATCAAGACTGGGATTTGTCACTCCGTGTGACGGAGAGGTATCTCGGGGCCCACTCGGTAATACAACATCACACACAAGCCTTGCAAGCAATGTAACTTAGTGTAAGTTGCGGGATCTTGTATTACGGAACGAGTAAAGAGACTTGCCGGTAAAACGAGATTGAAATAGGTATGCGGATACTGACGATCGAATCTCGGGCAAGTAACATACGGAAGGACAAAGGGAATGCCATACGGGATTATACGAATCCTTGGCACTGAGGTTCAAACGATAAGATCTTCGTAGAATATGTAGGATCCAATATGGGCATCCAGGTCCCGCTATTGGATATTGACCAAGGAGTCTCTCGGGTCATGTCTACATAGTTCTCGAACCCGCAGGGTCTGCACACTTAAGGTTCAACGTTGTTTTATGCGTATTTGAGTTATATGGTTGGTTACCGAATGTTTTTCGGAGTCCCGGATGAGATCACGGACGTCACGAGAGTTTCCGGAATGGTCCGGAAACGAAGATTGATATATAGGATGACCTCATTTGATTACCGGAAGGTTTTCGGAGTTACCGGGAATGTACCGGGAATGACGAATGGGTTCCAGGAGTTCACCGGGGGGGGGGGGCAACCACCCCGGGGAAGCCCATAGGCATTGGGGGAGCCACACCAGCCCTTAGTGGGCTGGTGGGACAGCCCACAAGTGCCCAATGCGCCAAGAGAAGAAAAATCAAGAGGAAAGAAAAAAAAGGAAGGAGGTGGGAAGGAAGGGGGACTCCTCCCACCAAACCAAGTCCAACTCGGTTTGGGGGGGGGGAGTCCTCCCCCCCTTTGGCTCGGCCGACTCCTTGGGGGTCCTTGGACCCCAAGGCAAGGCCCCCCCTCCCTCCCACCTATTTATACGGAGGTTTTTGGGCTGATTTGACACGACTTTCTCACGGCTGCCCGACCACATACCTCCACGGTTTTTCCTCTAGATCGCGTTTCTGCGGAGCTCGGGCGGAGCCCTGCTGAGACAAGGTCATCACCAACCTACAGAGCGCCGTCACGCTGCCGGAGAACTCTTCTACCTCTCCGTCTCTCTTGCTGGATCAAGAAGGCCGAGATCATCGTCGAGCTGTACGTGTGCTGAACGCGGAGGTGCCGTCCGTTCGGTACTAGATCGTGGGACTGATCGCGGGATTGTTCGTGGGGCGGATCGAGGGACGTGAGGACGTTCCACTACATCAACCGCGTTCTCTAACGCTTCTGCTGTACGATCTACAAGGGTACGTAGATCACTCATCCCCTCTCGTAGATGGACATCACCATGATAGGTCTTCGTGCGCGTAGGAAATTTTTTGTTTCCCATGCGACGTTCCCCATCATTTACAACCTTCCTCCTTGGTTGTACATGAAGCGGAAGTTCATTATGATGCCAGTGCTTATCCAAGGTCCAAAGCAACCCGGCAACGATATTGATGTGTACCTAAGGCCATTAGTTGATGAACTTTTACAGCTGTGGGCCGAACCAGGTGTACGTGTGTGGGACGAGCACAAACAAGAGGAATTTGACCTTCGAGCGTTGCTTTTCGTAACCATCAATGATTGGCCTGCTCTTAGTAACATTTCAGGACAGTCAAACAAGGGATACAATGCATGCACACACTGTTTGGATCAGACAGAAAATATATATCTGGACAAATGTTGGAAGAATGTGTATCCGTACAATCGTCGTTTTCTTCCGCCCAAGAATCCCTTAAAGAAAAAAGGCAAGCATTTCAATGGCAAGGCAGAACCCCGGGGGAAGCCTGTCATCCGTACTGGTGCTGAAGTATTTGATATGGTCAAAGATTTAAAAGTAATCTTTGGAAACGGTCCTGGCAGCCAACCTGTTCCTAACGGCCCTGATAAGCGTGTACCCATGTGGAAGAAGAAATCTATATTTTGGGAGCTACCCTACTGGGAAGTCCATGAGGCCCGCTCGGCAATCGACGTGATGCACCTGACGAAGAATCTCTGCGTTAATATTCTAGGCTTCCTGGGCTTGTATGGGAAGTCAAAAGATACACCGGAAGCACGGGAGGACCAGGAACGTCATAAAGGAAGAGATGGCATGCATCCAGGGCAGTTTCAAGGGCGTGCCAGCTACGCTCTTACTAAGGAAGAGAAGGAAATCTTCTTTGAAGTCCTTTTCAGTATCAAGGTCCCGACTGGCTTCTCGTCGAATATAAAGGGAATCGTAAATATGAAAGACAAAAAATTCCAAAACCTGAAGTCTCATGACTGCCACGTGCTTATGACGCAATTGCTTCCAGTTGCATTGAGGGAAATTCTACCGGAAAATGTTCGCCTGACAATTGTGAAGGTATGTGCATTCCTCAATGCAATTTCTCAGATGGTAATCGATCGAGAAAGTCTATCAGGGTTACAGATTGATGTGGTCCAATGTCTGGTCAGCTTTGAGTTGTTGCTCCCGCCATCCTTCTTCAATATAATGACACACCTCCTAGTTCACCTAGTCGAAGAGATTAGAATTCTCGGTCCTGTGTTTCTACACAATATGTTCCCCTTCGAGAGGTTCATGGGAGTCTTAAAGAAATATGTTCGTAACCGTGCTAGGCCAGAAGGAAGCATCTCCAAGGTCTATGGAACAGAGGAGGTCATTGACTTTTGTGTGGACTTTCTTCCTGACCTTAAGCCGATTGGTGTTCCTGAATCTCGGTATGAGGGTAGGCTGACAGGAAAAGGCACACTAGGAAGGAAAGCAAAAGTATGTATGGACGGGCATTCTTTCTCTCAAGCACACTACACAGTTCTACACAATTCCACCGTGGTGGCTCCGTGTATCGTGAGACACAAGAATATTCTACGCTCCGAAAACCCGGGGAAGGCTGACTCTTGGATTAAAGGGGAACACGAGAAGACTTTCGGCAGTTGGTTGCAGACACATCTCATGAATGACGACACCGTTGAAGATGAGATGTACTGTTTGGCCAGGCCACCATCTTCGACTATATGTACTTTCCAAGGGTATGAGATAAATGGGAATACATTTTACACGGTTGCCCAAGATAAAAAGAGCACCAACCAAAATAGTGGTGTCCGCTTTGATGCAACAGATGAGAATGGGCACTGTTTGGAAACATATTACAGGTAGATAGAGGAGATATGGGAACTTGGCTATGGACCTACTTTTAAGATCCCTGTGTTTCGGTGCAAATGGGTGAAGCTGACAGGAGGCGGGGTAGTTGTAGACCAAAAATACGACATGACAACAGTGGATCTCAACAATCTTGCGTACATGGACGAACCATTTGTCCTAGCCAATGATGTCGCTCAGGTTTTCTATGTGAAGGACATGTCTACAAAGACGAGAAAAAGAAATCAGCAAAAGAAGATATCGTCCGATGAGCCAAAACGCCACATAGTTCTTTCAGGGAAAAGAAACATCGTGGGAGTAGATGACAAGACAGACATGTCAGAACATTATAATAAGTTTCATGAAATTCCGCCCTTCAAAGTGAATACTGACCCAAGCATCCTACCTAATGATGAAGATTCTCCATGGCTACGACCCAGAAGAAAACAGAAATAATAGATAGGAATATTGGTGCAATAATGTAATAATGTACTAAACCTTTTATGTAATGCATGTATGGAATGTACTAAATTTCAAACACTTTCCATTTTCATAGTATCCATGTAAGAGATGAGTTCTCGTTCGAAACCCTGATACTTCGAGAGAGATTGTCCGTTTTGTACACGAAGTGCATCCAGTTTTTGTCGTAGCCCTCTCAACTTTTTAACACATGCTATGTGGGTGAAATGATGATAGCATGCCAACTTTCAACATTTTTAGAGTTCATTTGTAGTGCTTTTCAATTTCAGGGTCAACTAGCTCAAAAAAAATAAGTAAATGCGCAAAATATACCAAATGAAGTCAGAAATTGTTGAAATTTTGTGATGTGCCTTTGAATGGTGCATTTTGAACACACAAAAAGTATGGAGTTCAAATAAGTTCAAAAAAATGAAATCCCTTTGTAAGAGATGAGTTCTCGTTCGAAACCCAGATACTTCGAGAGAGATTGTCCGTTTTGTACACGAAGTGCATCTAGTTTTTGTCGTAGCCCTCTCAACTTTTTAACACATGCTATGTGGGTGAAATGATGATAGCATGCCAACTTTCAACATTTTCATAGTTCATTTGTAGTGCTTTTCAATTTCAGGGTCAACTAGCTAAAAAAAGAGTAAATGCACGAAGAGTACCAAATGAAGTCAGAAATTGTTGAAATATTATGATGTGCCTTAGAATGGTGCATTTTGAACACACAAAAAGTATGGAGTTCAAATAAGTTCAAAAAAATGAAATCCCTTTGTAAGAGATGAGTTCTCGTTTGAAACTCTGATACTTCGAGAGAGATTGTCCGTTTTGTACACGAAGTGGATCCAGTTTTTGTCGTAGCCCTCTCAACTTTTTAACACATGCTATGTGGGTGAAATGATGATAGCATGCCAACTTTCAAAATTTTCAGAGTTCATTTGTAGTGCTTTTCAATTTCAGGGTCGACTAGCTCAAAAAAAAAGTAAATGCACGAAATATACCAAATGAAGTCAGAAATTGTTGAAATTTTGTGATGTGCCTTTGAATGGTGCATTTTGAACACACAAAAAGTATGGAGTTCAAATAAGTTAAAAAAATGAAATCCCTTTGTAAGAGATGAGTTCTCGTTCGAAACCTTGATACTTCGAGAGAGATTGTCCATTTTGTACATGAAGTGCATCCAGTTTTTGTCGTAGCCCTCTCAACTTTTGAACACATGCTATGTGGGTGAAATGATGATAGCATGCCAACTTTCAACATTTTCAGAGTTCATTTGTAGTGCTTTGCAATTTCAGGGTCAACTAGCTCAAAAAAAAGTAAATGCACGAAATATACCAAATGAAGTCAGAAATTGTTGAAATTTTGTGATGTGCCTTTGAATGGTGCATTTTGAACACACAAAAAGTATGGAGTTCAAATAAGTTCAAAAAATGAAATCCCTTTGTAAGAGATGAGTTCTCGATCGAAACACTGGTACTTCAAGAGAGATTGTCCGTTTTGTACACGAAGTGCATCCAGTTTTTGTCGTAACCCTCTCAACTTTTTAACACATGCTATGTGGGTGAAATGATGATAGCATGCCAACTTTCAACATTTTCATAGTTCATTTGTAGTGCTTTTCAATTGAGGTAAGGTAACAATTGAGCCAACAACATAATGATACCAAGCGTCTTTATCAATGGCATATTTTCTAATATTCCTAATTTTCATCCATTTTCAACCGCATCGCATCGATCTTCATCTTGCGATCATCGATGACATCGGCGACATGCAACTCCAGTTCCATATTCTTATCCTCAATTATTTTCAATTTTTTCTTCAAGTATTTGTTTTCTTTTTCAACCAAATTTAACTTCTCGACAAGAATTTTTATGTGGGTTGGAATTTCCGGTTCACATACCTCCTAGATTAAAAAAAATATATGTCACATTGGTCGTTATAATTGTCATAAACACTAGATAAAACAAATAGTTATAAAAGATAATATATACCACATCCGAAACATATACAGGACGAGGGCCGACGGAGGCGGATACCAAAACCATCGCACTATATAATAACAAAAAATAATGAAAGTGAGTAATTTATACAAGTATGTATCTAAATCATACAAGTAAGATTTTTTTTCTTTTAAAAATAAGATAAGAACAAGAGGCTCACCACGGTGGTGCTCGCGACGAGATCGGCACGGGGCGATCGACAATGGTGAGGACGGGCACGGGACGACACCCTACGCATGTGCAGACTCTAAGAAGTTAATTTGAGCATTTGAAATGAGCTACACTAGCAGTGACAAATGAAAGGATGAAGTAGCTAACCTTTTAAAACACTTGTGCAGTTGGTGCACGGCCAAACCTAGACAAATATTAAGGAAAATGGAGCTTCGAGGTCGAGCTTGGAGAGGAGAAAGCTTAAGTAGAGTGGCTCGGGCATTTCATCGAACACGTCATGTGCATGAACTAGAGTGGCAAGAGCATGGCATGGTCACACTTCAACAACCAAAAAACAGGGGATATGGTAGGCAGGGGCGATGGTTTATATAGGCAACACTTTAGTCCCAGTTCTTGCCACGCCCCGGGACTAAAGGCCCCTGCTTCCCGCCTTCTGGACAGCCAAAAAAGGGCCTTTAGTCCCAGGTCGTGGCTCCACCCTGGACTAAAGGCTGTCTTTAGTCCCGGTTCGAGCCACGCCCCGGGACTAAAGGCCCCTTCTTCCCGCCTTTTGGTCTGCCGAAAAAGGGCCTTTAGTCCCGGGTCGTGGCTACACCCGGGACTAAAGGGGTCTTTAGTCCCGGATCGAGCCCCGAACTGGGACTAAAGAAACACCTGTATAAGCGGGAGTTAGAAAATTTCGAACCCAAATCGTCCATTTCTCTTCTTCTTCCTCTCGTTCTCCTGCCCGGCGCGGCACAACTAGCGACGAACTCGACGATGCCGTCAGGCTGCCCGCCGTCCTGCTCGCCGCCGCCTGTCGTCCTCCTCACCGTCGCCGTCCTCCTCGCCGCGCGCCGCCGTCCTCCTCGCCGCGCGCCACCGTCCTCCTCACCGCGCGCCATCGACACCTGCGACCGGTAAGCCCCACGCCCCCTCATCCCCAACACTCCGGCCAGCACAAGCAAAGAAGAAAAAGGAGAAGAAAGGAAGAAAAAGGAGAAGAAAGGAAGAAAAAGTAGAAGAAAGGAAGAAAAAGGAGAAGAAAGGAAGAAAAAGGAGAAGAAAGGAAGAAAAAGGGGGAGAAAGGAAGAAAAAGGAGAAGAAAGGAAGAAAATGAGAAGGAGAGAAGAAAAGAAGAAAAAAGAGAAGAAAAGAAGAAAAAGGAGAAGAAAAGAAGAAAAAGGGAAGAACCGAAGAAAAAGGAGAAGAAAGGAAGAAAAAGGAGAAGAAAGGAAGAAAAAGGGAAGAAAAGAAGAAAAAGATTTTTTTTGTCATTTAATTCCTATTGTTATTAGGTTTGTGCTAGATTATTAGGGTTAGTAATATGTAGAATTAGGAAAAAGGAAAATAAGAAGAGGAGGAGAAGAAAAGAAGAAAAAGGAGAATAAGAAGAGGAGGAGAGGAGAAGAAGAGGAAAAATATAAGAAGAGGAGAGGAGAAGTAGTAGAAGAAGAGGAGAAGTAGAAGTAGCAGAAGAGGAGAAATAGAAGAAGAGGAAAAATTAGTTTAGGGTTACAAGAAGAAGAAATATTTTTTTGTCATTTAATTTTGCTATTGTATAGTGTATATGCTTAAGTGTTAATAGTGTTTCTTAGATTATTCCTTAGTTTTGCTATTGTATATGCTTAAGTGTTAATAGTTCAATTTTGCTATTGTATATGCTTAAGTGTTAATAGTTTATTTTTAGCAAGAAAATTAATAGAACTAGTTTAATTTTGCTATTGTATATGCTTAAGTGTCCGGGACTGGGCTCCGCCCGGCTGCTATTTTAGAGTTTAGATTCTAGCCAAGACCCGGGACTAAAGGTCCTCCTATATAAAACGACACTTCGAAGTTTCCAACCCCTCTTATATAGTTTGTTAGTTTATTAGTTAATCAAATGTCCGTTTTTTGCAGAACTATGGATCAACTTATGAGGAACCTCGAAGAGGAAGAACTTCTCGAAGATATAATCAAAGACGACCCCCACGCTGAACCAGCTGAATCTCCGACGTCATATCTAAACGACTCCGGATATGGAATGGAGGTCGAGCGACACGAAGATGAAGCCGATGGGGCAGGAGATAGGTCCAATGACGGAGAAGGTGATGCTCCACTGATGGAGAAGCCGCTGGAGAAGCCGGTAAAGAAATAATAAAGTCCGGCGAGGTATACATATGAAGTTCGACAATCACTTGTAATATGTGAAAAATATTGGAGATAGCTCTATTTTGTATACATATACATTCATTTGACGAATGTTTGTCCCTCTTAGGCCTCCACATCGAGCAAATCTACGAAACGAGGCCCGACTAGAAAGTTGGATGCACGGACGCATTACACCTTTGAGGTGATAATGCCTACGGGCGAACCCAAGCTTCCTAAGAATGCCGCTGACACATTCAAGAAGCAATGCGGAGTTCTCGTTAGGGATCACGTCCCGATCAGCGTTCGGGAGTGGAACAAGCGCAAAGGGGCAGACGATAGTGACTATGTCGCCGAAAGGTACAAAGATAATCTTTGGAATGATCTCATGTCACATTTCAACCTGCCAGAATGTGAGAATGAAGACGCCGCAGACAAACTAAGGGCCAAAGTCAAGCAGTGGACTCTAAAGAAGATGGCTGAACTGTTCCGTAGCTGGAAGAAGAAGCTATGGAAAAACTATCAGAAGACAAAGAAAGTGCCAGTATTCGAGGGGTATCTAGCCAAGCAGGCGAATCACTGGAAGGAATTTCAAGAGTACAAGGAGTCAGAAGATGCCCAGGCATTATCAGAAAAGAACAAGATAAATGTCGACAAGAAGAAATATCACCACAAGCTGGGGCCAGGGGGCTATGAGACTGCCATCCCAAAGTGGGATAAGAAAGAGCAAGATCTGATAGATAAAGGCATCGTACCTGAACCACTCTGTGATGAGTGGGAATTGAGAGCAAGAAATTGGTTCCTTGCGCATGCTGGGTCGTACGACGAAACAAAGGGGACCTCATCTGCAATGACGATTTTAGGATCCCAGGGAGAATTGGAAAAGGATAGTGAAAGAAATTAAGGAGGGACAAAGAAAGTTCACTGCAGATAGAGATAAAGATTTGCTCACACTGGTCCTCGGCAATGACAAACATGGAGGACGAACGCGAGGCTTCGGTCCTTCTTACCCGTGGTGGCTTGGGTTTGCCAGAGACCAAGACACTTACAGAAGCCGAGAGAGAGCAAAGAAGCGGCAGCAGGATGAGGAGAATGACAAGTTCAACCAGTTGCTTGCCAGGATTAACGAGCAACAGAAGCAGATTGATGAGCTTAGAGGAGTACCGCACCAGGAAGATCCTGCACTTGATATTACCGGCGCCCCATCTAAGCGGAAAAGCAGCGTGGCTGAATCTGAGGCCCCACCCGACGATGCACGAAGAATGATAGAGGGCGGTCCCGGCTACCCCGTGGATGGAATCAAGGAGTCAACATCATGTGAACTCCATCAGAAATTCAAGAACATATCCATGAAGGTGGCCGTGGGACAAGCTTTACCTTTTGGCCCTGATGCACGCTCGCATGGCCGTGAGATTCCAGCTGGCTTTGCTAAAGTCGGGGTGGATGAAATCATGACGGGGTTTAATGATATGGAGCTCGACATAGCTGGACCCGAAGATGAGAGGACACTCGGAGAAGTACTGGGTGGAGTCATCCTATGGGACAAGAACTACATCAAGCTTCCAGGCTCGGGCCCAAGGACAACACCGCCTCCGAGTCGTCGCAGGTCACCTACACCTCCATTACCTCCAAGCCCTCCACATGACGTCGGCCAACACAACACGAGTCCATCTCGATCACCGCCGCCGGACTTGGGTCGTCCGTCTGCGCCGCCGCCCGCTCCGGATCCAAAGCGGGAGCGTGCCACCAAGAACGCTCCGCCGACGATTCCTAAGCCACAGAGCACCCCAAAGCGCAAACGGTCGCCCCTCCCAAAGGTACGTCATGCTAATCTTCCTATCAGACCTTATGATCGTACCCCCGAGGAAATCGCCGGGATAGCAAAGGAACATAATGGTGCGTAGATGAAAAAGAAGGAACCTGAGCCCCACCCGGAATACACCGAGAAGCAAATAGCATTTGCAAAATACTTCACGACCCTTCCATCACAGTATGACTTACACCATAAGCCTGATGACTATACACGCACATTGCAGAAGGAAGTGAAAAAGAGCAGATCACGTGCAAGCCCTCCACATGACGTCGGCCAGCACAACACGAGTCCATCTCGATCACCGCCGCCGGACTTGGGTCGTCCGTCTCCGCCGCCGCCCGCTCCGGATACTAAGCGGGGGCGTGCCACCAAGAACGCTCCGCCGACGATTCCTAAGCCGCAGAGCACCCCAAAGCTTAAACGGTCGCCCCTCCCAAAGGTACGTCATGCTAATCTTCCTATCAGACCTTATGATCGTACCCCCGAGGAAAACGCCAGGATAGAAAAGGAACATCATGATGCGCAGATGAAAAAGAAGGAACCCGAGCCTCGCCCGGAATACACCGAGAAGCAAATAGCATTTGCAAAATACTTCACGACCCTACCATCACAGTATGACTTACACCATAAGCCTGATGACTATACACGCACATTGCAGAAGGAAGTGAAAAAGAGAAGATCACGTGCAAGTGCAAGTGGGAGCAAATCAAGTTCAACTACAAGCAAGAAAAAATCAGACGTTCCTCAGCTTGGACAACAGGCCAAACAGTCGATCCCACCCCTCAAGGTGTTAACCGAGAATGTTCCCCCTCCGGTGCAGGGGCTAGCTTTTGAAAGAGAAAAGGAGTTGGCGGATGCATGTGGTGTCTCGGTTGAAGATTTGCTGGCTTCCCAAGACGACAGGATACCCAAGGCTGTGGTAGCCCCTAAGCCACAGTTTGTCATGGGTGAGCCTTTGGTCAGCAAAGATGATCTCCCAACAAATATGCGTTACTTGCATCAATGGTACTTAAGTGAATCAAACAATGGGAGAACGATGATCGTGCTGAGTGTCCCACAGGAGTACTACGGCCGCCCCGAACAAATCCATATCGAGTTTGATGAACTCTTCCAGATGTACAATGGCAACGCCCTCGACAAATCTCTTATGAGTTGCTATTGTCTGTAAGTTTTTCAATTCGTTGTCTACATATAACTTGTTTAGTTATTTCAATTCATTGTCTATATATAACTTGTATTCTATTATGCAGAATGAAGATTCTGGATTGTAAAAGTAAGAGCATCCTAAATATTGGGTTTATTGACCCAGATAAAATACATATAACGACGCTAACTAATTATCCCAAGGAGACGGAGGAAAACCTTCTAAGGTTTCTAACAGATCAAAATTTCTGTGACAACATACTGTTTTCATACAACTTCTGGTGAGGGTCTTTACTCTGTTGTGTCCATTCACTTATAAGTGTACTTGATAAGTTACTGACACACACACACACACACACACACACACACATATATATATATATACATGTGCAGCTTCCATTGGATTC
Source organism: Hordeum vulgare subsp. vulgare (assembly GCF_904849725.1). NCBI lineage: Eukaryota > Viridiplantae > Streptophyta > Magnoliopsida > Poales > Poaceae > Hordeum > Hordeum vulgare. The sequence goes on along the minus strand of NC_058524.1, from coordinate 78,615,174 downwards.
TGTTGGACATTCAAATTGATAAGGGAAGAGTTGATGCCTTCGACCCATTATCGAGACCCTTGGAACAGTTCCAAAGCCTGCATGACATGCTCCAAGGGTAATTTCAATCATTCTTACGCTCTATCGATCTCTTTCGATGATTTTCTGATATATCAATTAATGAAAAACTTAGCAAATCATTATCCTTGTCGGGCAGGGTTTGGAAGCGGTTCAAGTGCGTGACTCCCGGTATCGAGCATGAGACGCTAACCTTTAGAGCGGCTCAGGTAAGTAGTAGTATGATATACTTCTATTTTAAATACATTTATGATTCTAGATTATTATTTTGATTATATATATTCTATTCTCGTAAAGTGCGACCAGCAGCCACGGGGAACGCATCTATGCGGATACTATGTTTGCGAGACCATTCGCACGTTTACCTCTGAGCACAAGGATCACAGGTTCGACGTAGGCAATGAACATTCACACCTCTATTTTTACCCGTCATTCTTTGTTATCATGATTGATATTCATATTCATCTCGTCTTCTTATATAACACACGGCCATGACGACGAAGGTCCTACCAGAGCAACGCGCGATTGCTGTTGCACAGGAGCTGGCGACCTTTCTGAGGACAGAAGCTATAGATGACAAAGGACGATTTAGTGTAGCTAGGGGCCATTACTGATGTTCGTCCATGTAATCGAATAGACGGGCTCTAGTCCCGATAATTCAGATCTCCATATAATTGTATATATATGCTCGCTTGTAAGATAAGTTAACCTTATATATATATATGCATAATTATTTCCATTTAATTTATATGAAAACTAATTCCCGAACACCAAACGAGGCATCACGTTAATCTCTCGAACACCTAAACCCTAAAACCCTAAAACCCAAAAATAATTTCATTAAAAAAAACCCGAAAACCAGCAAAATCTGAAACTCTTTAGTCCCGGCCCATGTAACGAACTGGGACTAAAGGTCCTGCCCCTGGGGCGCTACGAGGCGCCCACATGGAGCACCTTTAGACCCGGCTTGTAATAGGGCCGGGACTAAAGGTTAGGCCTTTAGTCCCGCCCCTTTAGTCTCGGTTGGTGAACCGGGACTAATGCCCCTTACGGGTCGGGGCTAAAGGCCCCGTACCCACTAGTGGTTCTATTTGAATCCTAAAGATAATTTTCTCTTTAGTTGTAGTGAAACATGTTTCCTTATTGTAGCAGTATGTAACATTTGTTCCATTTTAATTTGTTTCTGTTGCAGGAGTGATAAGCATTGTCCAGAACTCATGGACTTCCTTCGCAACGGCATCACTTTTGCTACCGTTGACATAAGGAACGACAAGCTGAAGAGGGGGCACAGCTTCGGTATTGAGATACCAGCTGGTTGCCTCGTTGATCTCCAAACGGTATTCAGGCTTCGACATGATAGGACTTCGATGGCTCATATGGCAGTTGCCTTGATCGACAAGGAATATGGTGATATGAAGACCAGTTTCCCAAAGTCTCAGCACAAACTTTGGGAGAAGGCCCCACTTGATCCTATCAACATTGAGTATGCAGCAAAAGATGCATACGTTTCATACGAGTTGTACCGCAAGATTCGAGTCGTCAACTATGGCCAGCGTCACCTCAAGGAAGGTGGACATTCTGATTCAGACGATCCAGACGAGTAGTGTTCTGAACGTCGAACACTTGTATATATATCTATGGTAGCTATTATTATGTACTGTTTGGACTAGTATCATGTACTGCTTGGACCAATTTATATATGTCTAGTTTCTGTTTGTACCATTATAGTTTCGAAATTTGAATGGTTTAGCCCTTTCTAACTTCATTTGCTACTTTTGAATGGTTTAGCCCTTTCTAACTTCATGGTATCATGCATTTCGACCACATATATATACAAAAAGTCTTCAGTTCAAATAAGTTCAAAAAATGAAATCCCTTTTGTAACAGATCTGTTTTTGATTAAAAGAGTCATTTAAAAATGAAAGACCATTAGTCCCACGTGGCGTGCAGCGGAACCACGTGGCGTGCCACAGAACCACTTTTGTTGTGGGGTCGCTTTTCCTTCTTCTCCTTGAGCTAGATATTTGTTATGCATTAGGGAAAGAAGGAATAGCGACCATCATCGATGGTCAAAAAATAAGTAAATGCACGAAGAATACCAAATGAAGTCAGAAATTGTTGAAATATTGTGATGTGCCTTAGAATGCTGCATTTTGAACACACAAAAAGTATGGAGTTCAAATAAGTTCAAAAAAATGAAATCCCTTTGTAAGAGATGACTTCTCGTTCGAAACCCTGATACTTCGAGAGAGATTGTCCGTTTTGTACACGAAGTGCATCCAGTTTTTGTCGTAGCCCTCTCAACTTTTTAACACATGCTATGTGGGTGAAATGATGATAGAATGCCAACTTTCAACATTTTCAAAGTTCATTTGTAGTGCTTTTCAATTTGAGGGTCAACTAGCTCAAAAAAAATAAGTAAATGCACGAAGAGTACCAAATGAAGTCAGAAATTGTTGAAATATTATGATGTGCCTTAGAATGGTGCATTTTGAACACACAAAAAGTATGGAGTTCAAATAAGTTCAAAAAAATGAAATCCCTTTGTAAGAGATGACTTCTCGTTCGAAACCCCGATACTTCGAGAGAGATTGTCCGTTTTGTACACGAAGTGCATCCAGTTTTTGTTGTAGCCCTCTCAACTTTTTAACACATGCTATGTGGGTGAAATGATGATAGCATGCCAACTTTCAACATTTTCATAGTTCATTTCTAGTGCTTTTCAATTTCAGGGTCAACATGGTCAAAAAATAAGTAAATGCATGAAGAATACCAAATGAAGTCAGAAATTGTTGAAATATTATGATGTGCCTTAGAATGGTGCATTTCGAACACACAAAAAGTATGGAGTTCAAATAAGTTCAAAAAAATGAAATCCCTTTGTAAGAGATGACTTCTCGTTCGAAACCCTGATACTTCGAGAGAGATTGTCCGTTTTGTACACGAAGTGCATCCAGTTTTTGTCGTAGCCCTCTCAACTTTTTAACACATGCTATGTGGGTGAAATGATGATAGCATGCCAACTTTCAACATTTTGAGAGTTCATTTGTAGTGCTTTTCAATTTCAGGGTCAACTAGCTCAAAAAAAAGTAAATGCACGAAGAATACCAAATGAAATCAGAAACTGTTGAAATTTTATGATGTGCCTTAGAATGGTGCATTTTGAACACACAAAAAGTATGGAGTTCAAATAAGTTCAAAAAATGAAATCCCTTTGTAAGAAATGAGTTCTCGTCCGAAACCTTGATACTTCGAGAGAGATTGTCCGTTTTGTACACGAAGTGCATCCAGTTTTTGTCGTAGCCCTCTCAACTTTTTAACACATGCTATGTGGGTGAAATGATGATAGCGTGCCATCTTTCAACATTTTCATAGTTCATTTGTAGTGCTTTTCAATTTTAGGGTCAACTAGCTGAAAAAAAAATAAGTAAATGCACGAAGAATACCAAATGAAGTCAGAAATTGTTGAAATTTTGTGATGTGCCTTAGAATGGTGCATTTTGAACACACAAAAAGTATGGAGTTCAAATAAGTTCAAAAAAATGAAATCCCTTTGTAAGAGATGAGTTCTTGTTCGAAACCCTGATACTTCGAGAGAGATTGTCCGTTTTGTACACGAAGTGCATCCAGTTTTTGTCGTAGCCCTCTCAACTTTTTAACACATGATATGTGGGTGAAATGATGATAGCATGGCAACTTTCAACATTTTTAGAGTTCATTTGTAGTGCTTTTCAATTTCAATTTCATTATCATAGTTTTGCCAAATTCTCAAATATGCAAAAAGAATTTTTAATAAACATAGTTTTTAATTGAAAATAACAAAATAAATAATAGTTTGGATAGTCAAAATAATTACTTTTGAAAATAGAAAATAGTTTTGCATTATTTATTCAATTTCAAACACTTTTCATTATCATAGTTTTGTCAAATTCTCAAATATGCAAAAAGAATTTTTAATAAACATAGTTTCTAATTGAAAATAACAAAATAGATAATAGTTTGGATAGTCAAAATTATGAATTATGAAAATAGAAAATAGTTTTGCATTATTTATTCAATTTCAAACACTTTTCATTATCATAGTTTTGTCAAATTCTCAAATATGCAAAAAGAATTTTTAATAAACATAGTTTTTAATTGAAAATAACAAAATAGATAATAGTTTGGATAGTCAAAATTATTAATTATGAAAATAGAAAATAGTTTTGCATTATTTATTCAATTTCAAACTCTTTTCATTATCATAGTTTTGTCAAATTCTCAAATATGCAAAAAGAATTTTTAGTAAACATAGTTTTTAATTGAAAATAACAAAATAGATAATAGTTTGGATAGTCAAAATTATTAATTATGAAAACAGAAAAAAATTGAAACTATATTCGAAATCATAGAGAAAATTCAATCTAAATTCTCATTTGAATTTAGATTGAATTTTCTCTAGAATTTCGAATATAGTTTCAATTTTCAGTGAGTTTAGGCCCGTAAGCCTGCTTTAGAGAGGAGCTCGATGGAGAAGCTGCGACGGGGCTTATAAACAAGTGTTAATCCCCCTCGCTGGGCGAGGTGGGACTAAACTTATCGTGCAGCCGAGGAGGGGCTTTAGTCCCGGGTGGAGCCACGCCCCGGGACTAAAGACCCCCTTTAGTCCCGGGTGGAGCCACGCCCCGGGACTAAAGACCCCCTTCTTCCCGCCTTTTGGTCTGCCGAAAAAGGGCCTTTAGTCCCGGGTCGTGGCTCCACCCGGGACTAAAGGGGGTCTTTAGTCCCGGATCGAGCCCCGAACCGGGACTAAATATCCACCTATATAAGCGGGAGTTAGAAAATTTCCAACCCAAATCGTCCATTTCTCTTCTTCTTCCTCTCGTTCTCCTACCCGGCGCGGCACAGCAACGAACTCGACGACGCCGTCAGGCTGCCCGCCGTCCTGCTCGCCGCCGACTGCCGTCCTCCTCGCCGTCACACCGTCCTCCTCGCCGTCCTCCTCGCCGTCCTCCTCGCCGCCGCGCCGTCATCCTTGCCGCCGCACCGTCCTCCTCACCGTCCTCCTCGCTGCCGCGCCGTCCTCCACGCCGTCCTCCTCGCCGCCTGCCGTCCTCCTCGCCGTCGCGCCGTCCTCCTCGCCGCGTGCCGTTGACACCTTCGGCCGGTAAGCCCCCCGCCCCCTCCTCCCCAACTCTCCGGCCAGTAGAAGAAAAGAAGAAAAAGGAGAAGAAAGGAAGAAAAAGGGAAGAAAAGAAGAAAAAGATTTTTTTTGTCATTTAATTCCTATTGTTATTAGGTTTGTGCTAGATTATTAGGGTTAGTAATATTTAGAATTAGGAAAAAGGAAAATAAGAAGAGGAGGAGAAGAAAAGAAGAAAAAGGAGAATAAGAAGAGGAGGAGAGGAGAAGAGGAAAAATAGAAGAAGAAGAGAAGTAGAAGAAGAGAAAAAATTAGAAGAGGAGGAGAGGAGAAGTAGAAGAAGAGAAGAGGAGAAGTAGTAGAAGAAGAGGAGAAGTAGAAGTAGAAGAAGAAGTAGAAGAAGAAGAAGAAGAAGTAGAAGTAGAAGTAGAAGTAGAAGAAGTAGAAGAAGAAGAAGAAGAAGAAGAAGAAGAAGAGGAGAAGTAGTAGAAGAAGAGGAGAAGTAGAAGTAGAAGAAGAAGTAGAAGAAGAGGAGAAATAAAAGAAGAGGAAAAATTAGTTTAGGGTTACAAGAAGAAGAAATATTGTGTAGTGTATATGCTTAAGTGTTAATAGTGTTTCTTAGATTATTGCTTAATTTTGCTATTGTATATGCTTAAGTGTTAATAGTTTAATTCTGCTATTGTATATGCTGAAGTGTTAATAGTTTATTTTTAGCAAGAAAATTAATAGAACTAGTTTATTTTTTTAGTTCATTTTATGATGCCTATCCCGCATCCTCGTCGTCGACTCGGCGGAGGACACCTGCTTGATCAGAGGGGCCCTGTCCCGGACTGGGCTCCGCCCGGCTGGTATTGGGAGGTGCTACTTTCCGGGGGGCGTAGGTTGTTGAGGAGCCAGCCCGTCGTTGACCCGATCCTTGTTTGGTGGCGGTCGCGTGGGCTAGTGAGGGTGCCGAGGCTTCCGCACACCGCGGAGGTGGTACGTCACCGTGTCAGCGAGGAGGATGAGCACGTCCGTCGTTACATGGTTGCGTTGGAGGGCAGGTTCGAGCATACCTGGCAAGTTCTTCGGGGATCTCACTGGAGCTATGACCCTGTGATGGTTCCTTCTCTTTGGGTGTCCACCGCCCGTGCCGATACCCGTCGGGCGCTACGGTTCTAGATGTATCAGTGATGCTATATGTATGATGGTATTCGAGGAGTATTAGTGATAATATTCGACGATGTACGGACAAAAGAGATGATGTATTAGCTTATAATTGAATGCATGCCAATTTGAACATTACTTTATTTTACGATTTGGTTTTGCTTATTGAATGCTCAAATTGGAAAAGTACTCCTACTTTGAATACTATGCAGAAATCTAGGAGTCCCGGGTGGAGCCACGACCCGGGACTAAAGTTGTTTTGGAACGGAGATCCTGATAGAATAATTCTTTTTTGGTACAAAGGTTAAGAGAATCCGTTTTTTGCAGAACTATGGATCCACATATCAGGAACCTCGAAGAGGAAGAACTTCTCGAAGATATAATCAAAGACGGGCCCAACGTTGAACCAGCTGAATCTCCGTCGTCATATCTAAACCACGACGTTGAAATGGAGGTCGAGCGACACGAAGATGAAGCCGATGGGGCAGGAGATAGGTCCAATGATGGAGAAGGTGATAGCTCCACTGATGGAGTAGTCGGTGAAGAAATAATAAAGTCCGACGAGGTATACATATGAAGTTCGACAATCACTTGTAATATGTGAAAAATATTGGAGATAGCTCTATATTGTATACATATACATTCATTCGACGAATGTTTCTCCCTCTTAGGCCTCCACATCGAGCAAAACTACGAAACGAGGCCCGACTAGAAAGTTGGATCCACGGACGCATTACACGTTTGAGGTGATATTTCCTACGGGCGAACCCAAGCTTCCTAAGAATGTTGCTGACACATTCAAGAAGCAATGCGGAGTTCTTGTTAGGGATCACGTCCCGATCAGCGTTCGGGAGTGGAACAAGCGCAGAGGGGCAGCCGATAGTGACTATGTCGCCGAAAGGTACAAAGATAATCTTTGGAATGATCTCATATCACATTTGAACCTGCCAGAATGTGAGAATGAAGACGCCGGAGACAATCTGAGGGCCAAAGTCAAGCAGTGGACTCTGAAGAAGATGGCCGAACTGTTCCGTAGCTGGAAGAAGAAGCTATGGAAAAATAATCTGAAGACAAAGAAAGTGCCAGTATTCGAGGGGTATCTAGCCAAGCAGGCGAATCACTGGAAGGCATTTGAAGAGTACAAGGAGCCAGAAGATGCCCAGGCATTATCAGAAAAGAACAAGATAAATGCCGACAAGAAGAAATATCACCACAAGCTGGGGCCAGGGGGCTATGAGACTGCCATCCCAAAGTGGGATAAGAAAGAGCAAGATTTGATAGATAAAGGCATCGTACCTGAACCACTCCGTGATGAGTGGGAATTGAGAGCAAGAAATTCGTTCCTTGCGCATGGTGGGTCGTACGACGAAAAACAGGGGACCTCATCTGCAATGACGGTCTTAGGATACCCAGGGAGAATTGAAAAAGGATAGTGAAAGAAATTAAGGAGGGAAAAATAAAGTTCACTGCAGATAGAGATAAAGATTTGCTCACACTGGTCCTCGGCAATGAAGAACGCGAGGCTTCGGTCCTTCTTACCCGTGGTGGTTTGGGTTTGCCAGAGACATAGACACTTAAAGAAGCCGAGAGAGAGCAAAGAAGCGGCTGCAGGATGAGGAGAATGACAAGTTCAACCAGTTGCTTGCCAGGATTAACGAGCAACAGAAGCAGATTAATGAGCTTAGAGGAGTACCGCGCCAGGAAGATCCTGCACTTGATATTACCGGCCCCATCTAAGCGGAAAAGCAGCGTGGCTGAATCTGAGGCCCCGCCCGACAATGCACGAAGAATGATAGAGGGCGGTCCCGGCTACCCCGTGGATGGAATCAAGGAGTCAACATCATGTGAACTCCATCAGAAATTCAAGAACATATCCAGGAAGGTGGCCGTCGGACAAGCTTTACCTTCTGGCCCCGATGCATGCTGGCATGGCCGTGAGATTCCAGCTGGCTTTGCTAAAGTCGGGGTGGATGAAATCATGACGGGGTTTAATGATATGGAGCTCGATATAGCTGGACCCGAAGATGAGAGGACACTCGGAGAAGTACTGGGTGGAGTCATCCTATGGGACAAGAACTACATCAAGCTTCCAGGCTCGGCCCCAAGGACAACACCGCCTCCGAGTCGTCGCAGGTCACCTACACCTCCATTACCTCCAAGCCCTCCACATGACGTCGGCCAGCACAACACGAGTCCATCTCGATCACCGCCGCCGGACTTGGGTCGTCCGTCTCCGCCGCCGCCCGCACAGGATACTAAGCAGAAGCGTGCCACCAAGAACGCTCCGCCGACGTTTCCTATGCGACGGAGCCCCCCAAAGCGCAAACGGTCGCCCCTCCCAAAGGTACCTCATGCTAATCTTCCTATCAGACCTTATGATCACACCCTCGAGGAAAACACCAGGATAGCAAAGGAACAACATGATGCACAGATGAAAAAGAAGGAACCCGAGCCCCGCCCGGAATACACCGAGAAGCAAATAGCATGGGCAAAAGACTTCATAACCCTTCCATCACAGTATGACTTACACTATAAGCCTGATGACTATACACGCACATTGCAGAAGGAAGTGAAAAAGAGCAGCTCACGTGCAAGTGCAAGTGGGAGAAAATCAAGTTCAACTACAAGCAAGAAAAAATCAGACGTTCCTCAGCTTGGACAACAGGCCAAACAGTCAATCCCACCCCTCAAGGTGTTAACCGAGAATGTTCCCCCTTCGGTGCAGGGGCAAGCTTTTGAAAGAGCAAAGGAGTTGGCGGCTGAATGTGGTATCCTGGTTGAAGATTTGCTGGCTTCCCAAGACGACAGGATACCCAAGGCTGTGGTAGCCCCTAAGCCAGAGTTTGTCATGGGAGAGCCTTTGGTCAGCAAAGATGATCTCCCAACAAATATGCGTTACTTGCATAAATGGTACTTAAGTGAATCAAAGAATGGGAGAACGATGATCGTGCTGAGTGTCCCACGGGAGTACTACGGCCGCTCCAAAGAAATCCATATCGACTTGGATGAAATCTTCCAGATGTACAATGGCGACGCCCTCGACAAATCGCTTATGAGTTGCTATTGTTTGTAAGTTTTTCAATTCGTTGTCTACATATAACTTGTTTAGTTATTTCAATTCATTGTCTATATATAACTTGTACTCTATTATGCAGAATGAAGATTCTGGATTGTAAAAGTAAGAGCATCCTAAATATTGGGTTTATTGACCCAGATAAAATACATATAGCGACGCTAACTGATAAACCCAAGGAGACGGAGGAAAACCTTCTAAGGTTTCTAATAGATCAAAATTTCTGTGACCACATACTGTTTCCATACAACTTCAGGTGAGGGTCTTTACTCTGTTGTGTCCATTCACTTATAAGTGTAATTGATAAGTTACTGACACACACATATATATACATGTGCAGCTTCCATTGGATTCTGTTGGACATTCAAATTGATAAGGGAAGAGTTGATGCCTTCGACCCATTATCGAGACCCTTGGAATAGTTCCAAAGCCTGCAGGACATGCTCCAAGGGTAATTTTAATCATTCTTGCGCTCTATCGGTCTCTTTCGATGATTTTATGATATAGCAATTAATGAAAAACTTAGGAAATCATTATCCTTGTCGGGCAGGGTTTGGAAGCGGTTCAAGTGCGTGACTCCTGGTAACTTTCCTGAGAAGCTGACCTTTAGAGCGGCTCAGGTAAGTAGTAGTCTTATATACTTCTATTAATTTTCAATACATTTATGATGCTAGATTATTATTTTGATTATATATATTCTATTCTCGTAAAGTGCGACCAGCAGCCACGGGGAACGCATCTATGCGGATACTATGTTTGCGAGACCATTCGCACGTTTACCTCTGAGCTCAAGGATCACAGATTCGACGTAAGCATTGAACATTCACACCTCTATTTTTACCCGTCATTCTTTGTTATCATGATTGATATTCATATTCATCTCCTCTTCTTATATAGCACACGACCATGAGGACGAAGGTCCTACCAGAGCAACGCCCGATTGGTGTTGCAGAGGAGCTTGCGGGATTTCTGAGGACGGAAGCTATAGATGACAAAGGACGATTTAGTGTAACTAGGGGCCATTACTGATGTTCGTCCATGTAATCAAATAGACGGGCTTCAGTCCCGATAATTCAGATCTCCATATAATTGTATATATATGCTCGCTTGTAAGATAAGTTAATCTATTATATATATATGCATAATTATTTCTATTTAAATTATATGAAAACTAATTCCCGAACACCAAACGAGGCATCACGTTAATCTCCCCAGCACCTAAACCCTAAAACCCTAAAACCCAAAAATAATTTCATTCAAAAAAAAAACCCAAAAACCAGCAAAATCTGAAAATCTTTAGTCCCGGTCCGTGTAACGAACCGGGACTAAAGGTCCTCCCCCTGGGGCGCTACGAGGCGCCCACGTGGAGCACCTTTAGTCCCGGATTGTAACATGGCCGGGACTAAAGGTTAGGCCTTTAGTCCCGCCCCTTTAGTCCCGGTTGGTGAACCGGGACTAAAGCCCCTTACGGGCCGGGGCTAAAGGCCCCGTCCCCACTAGTGTGAGTTCTTCATGACTAATGTGAGTCCATGGTATAGATGCACTTTCACCTTCCACCATTTCTAGCCTCTCTAGTACCGTGCAACTTTCGCCGGTGCACAAACCCACCATATACCTTCCTCAAAACAACCACCATACCTACCTATTATGGCATTTTCATAGCCATTCCGAGATATATTGCCATGCAATTCCCACCGTTCTGTCTCATGACATGTGCCGTCACTTTCATATTGCCATTGTATGATCGTAAGATAGCTAGCGAGATGTTTCAACGTCATACGCTAAGCTAGATCGTTGCACATCCCGGTACACTGCCGAAGGCATTTCATATACAGTCATCATTGCACTAAGTATTGAGTTATGAGTAAATATAAGTGTGATGATCATCATTATTAGATCATTGTCCCATGTGAGGAAATAAAAAAAAGAGGCCAAAGATGCCCACCAAAAAAAAGAGGCCAAAGAGCCCAAACAAAAAAATGAGAGAAAAAGAGAGAAGGGACAATGCTACTATCCTTTTCCACACTTGTGCTTCAAAATAGTACTGTGTTCTTCATGATAGAGAGTCTCTTGTTTTTACACTTCCATATACTGGTGGGAATTTTCGTTATATAACTTGGCTTGTATATTCCAATGATGGGCTTCCTGAAAATTGCCCTAGGTCTTCGTGAGGAAGCAAGTTGGGTGCACACCCACTAGTTTTCCTTTTGAGCTTTCACACACTTATACTCTTGTGCATCCGTTGCATGGCAATCCCTACTCACTCACATTGATATCTATTGATGGGAATCTCCATAGCCCATTGATACGCCGAGTCAATCTGACCATCTCCTCCTTTTTGCCTCACAACCTCCACCACACTCTATTCCACCAATAGTGCTATATCCATGGCCCACGCTCATGTATTGCGTGAGAGTTGAAAAAGTTTGAGAAAGTAAGTGTGCGTAAACAATTACTTGGCCAATACCGGGGTTGTGCATGATTTAAATTTGTTGTGTGGGGATGATGGAGCATAGCCAGACTATATGATTTTGTAGGGATAACTTTCTTTGGCCTTGTTATTTCAAAACATCATGATTACTTTGCTAGTTTGCTTGAAGTATTATTGTTTCCATGTCAATAGTAAACTATTGTTTTGAATCTCATGAATCTGAACATTCATGCCACAAGAAAGAAGTTACAAAGGAAAAATATGTTAGGTATCTAACATAAGATTCACTTCCCTACTCGAGGACGAGCAGGAGTTAAGCTTGGGGATGCTTGATACGCCTCCAACGTATCTATAATTTTTGATGGTTCCATGCTATTATCTTATCAACTTTGGATGTTTTATATGCATGAATATGCTATTTTATATCTATTTTTGGACTAACCTATTAACTAAGTGCCTAGTGCGAGTTTCTGTTTTTTCCGAGTTTTTGACCTTTTTCAGAACGGAGTCCAAATGGAATAAAACTTTGCGATGATTTTTTTGGACCAAAAGAGACCCCCGAAGGTTTGGAAGAAGGCCAGAAAAACCACGATGGAGTCACAAGCCCGGGAGGCGCGACCCCCCCTAGGCCGCACCTACCAGGCTTGTGACCTCCTCGTGGGCCCAACCGACGTAATTCCACCGCCATAAATTCCTATAAATTCAGAAACCCCCAGAAAGAAACCTAGATCGGGAGTTCTGCCGCCGCAAGCCTCTGTAGCCACCAAAAACCAATCTGGAGCCCGTTCCGGCACCCTGTCGGAGGGGGAATCCATATCCGGTGGCCATCTTCATCATCCCGACGATCTCCATGAATAGGAGGGAGTAGTTCTCCCTCGGGGCTGAGGGTATGTACCAGTAGCAATGTGTTCGATCTCTCTATCTCGTGTTCTTGAGATGTCTTGATCTCGCTGTACCACGGGCTTTGCTACTATAGTTGGATCTTATGATGTTCTTCCCCCTCTCCCTTCTTGTAATGAATTGAGTTTCCCCTTTGAAGTTATCTTATCGGATTGAGTCTTTGAGAACACTTGATGTATGTCTTGCACGTGTCTATCTATGGTGATCAATTGCGGGTTTGTGACATTGGGAACTGATACTTCTCAAACGTATCTATAATTTTTGATGGTTTCATGCTGTTATCTTGTCAACTTTGGATGTTTTATATACCTTTTATATCTCTTCTGGGACTAACTTATTAATTCAGTGCCAAGTGCGAGTTCCTGTTTTTTCTGTGTTTTTGACTCTTTTCAGATCTGATTTTGGAACGGAGTCCAAACAGAATAGAATCCCCGAAATACATTTTTCCAGAACGGAAGAAGATCGAGAGGCTTGAGGGCCAAGGCAGGGGGACCACAGGGAGCCCACAAGCCCTGTAGCCGCCACCAGGGGGGCGGCGTCTACCAGGATTGTGGCCTCCCTGGCGCTCCCCTTCCCTAGATCTTTGGCCTATAAATTCCCTAAAATCCTATAATAAATCAGGGCATCCACGAAAACACTTTTCCGCCGCCGCAAGCTTCCGTCTCCGCGAGATCTCATCTGGAGACCCTTCCCGGTGCCCTGCCGGAGGGGACTTTGGAGCTGGAGGGCTTCTTCATCAACATCATCGCCCCTCCAATGACTCGTGAGTAGTTCACTTTAGACCTACGGATCCGTAGTTAGTAGCTAGATGGCTTCCTCTCTCTCTTGGATCTTCAATACAAAGTTCTCCATGATCTTCATGGAGATCTATCCGATGTAATCCTCTTTCGCGGTGTGTTTGTCGAGATCCAATGAATTATGGATTTGTGATCAGATTATCTATGAATTATATTTGAGTCTATGTTGATTTCTTACATGCATGATTTGATATCCTTGTAAGTCTCTCCGAGTCTTGGGTTTTGTTTTGCCAACTAGATCTATGATTCTTGCAATGGGAGAAGTGCTTGGTTTTGGGTTCATACCATGTGGTGACCTTTCCCAGTGACAGAAGGAGCAGCAAGGCACGCATCGTGTTGTTTCCATCAATGGTAACAAGATGGGCTTTTATCGTAGATATGAGATTGTCCATCTACATCATGTCATCTTGCTTAAGGCGTTACTCTGTTCTTTTGGACTTAATACACTAGATGCATGCTGGATGGCGGTCGACGTGTGGAGTAATAGTAGTAGATGCAGAAAGTATCGGTCTACTTGTTTTGGACGTGATGCCTATAGATATAATCATGGCCTTAGATAACATCACGACTTTGCGCGGTTTTATCAATTGCTCAACTGTAATTCGTTCACCCACCGTCTACTTGATTTCATGAGAGAAGCCACTAGTGAACACTACGGCCCCCGGGTCTATTCACAACTATCGTTTCCACTTTCACTTTTACTTTGCTTCGATTACTTTTTGCTTTCAGTTCTCACTTTGCAAACAATCTATAAGGGATTGACAACCCCTTCATAGCGTTGGGTGCAAGCTCTTTGTGTTTGTGCAGGTACTTGTGACTTGACGCAATCCTTCACTGGATCGATACCTTGGTTCTCAAAACTGAGGGAAATACTTACCGCCGCTGTGCTACATCACCCTTTCCGCTTCGAGGGAAGACCAATGCAAGGCTCCAAGGCCACGGGGATATCCTTTGCATATTTCCCAAGGAAGTCCCTAAAGGCGTAGCCGTAGCAGAAGGATTCCTGGTGCCGTTGCTGAGGAGTATCAAGACAAGAATAGTCTCCCGTCAACATGCTTGATTCTGGCACCGTTGGAAGGGTTTTTGTTGCAGTAGCATGAACCTATGCATATGGGTTGGCACACGTTTGGATATTCATGTGAGTACTCGATGTATGTTTTGGTGATCAACTTGCGGGTTTCGTGACATTGGGAACCTATGCATATGGGTTGGCACACGTTTTGACTCTCCGATAGAAACTTCGGGGCACCGTTTGAAGTTGTATGTGTTGGTTGAATAGATGATACTGAGATTGTGTGATGCATATCGTATAATCATGCCCACGGATACTTGAGGTGACAATGGAGTATCCAGGTGACATTAGGGTCTTGGTTGATATGTATCTTAAGGTGTTATTCTAGTACGAACTCTATGATGGATCGAATGGAAAGAATAGCTTCGTGTTATTTTACTACGGACTCTTGAATAGATCGATCAGAAAGAATAACTTTGTGGTGGTTTCGTACTCGACAATAATCTCTTCGTTTGTTCTCCGCTATTAGTGACTTTGGAGTGACTCTTTGTTGCATGTTGAGGGCTAGTTATATGATCCAATTATGTTATCATTGTTGAGAGAACTTCCCTAGTGAAAGTATGAACCCTAGGCCTCGTTTCCATGCATGGCAATACCGTTCATGCTCACTTTTCTTACTAGTTGCCTTGCTGTTTTTGTAATTTCAGATTACAAAAACCTATATCTGCCATCCATATTGCACTTGTATCACCATCTCTTCGCCGAACTAGTGCACCTATACAACTTACCATTATATTGGGTGTGTTGGGGACACAAGAGACTCTTTGTTATTTGGTTGCAAGGTTGCTTGAGAGAGACCATCTTCATCCTACGCCTCCCGCGAATTGATAAACCTTAGGTCACCCACTTGAGGGAAAATTGCTACTTTCCTACAAACCTCTGCACTTGGAGGCCCAACAACGTCTACAAGAAGAAGGTTGCGTAGTAGACATCAAGTAGCAACACCAATCTCAGAACATAGTGGATACTAGGGATCAATCCCCGTCAAAACTAACTCGATTACATGATAGATCTCATCCAACCCATCACCGTCCAGCAAGCCTACGATGAGATTACTGACGAACGGTGAAGAGCATCATGGAATCGGCGATGAAGGAAGGTTGGTGATGACGATGGCGACGATCTCCCCTCTCCGGAGCCCAGATCGGACTCCAGATCTGCCCTCCAGAGGAAGAACAGGTGGTGGCGGCGCCTTTGTATCGTAAAATGCGATGAACTCTTCTCTTCGATTTTTTTTCCGGACGAAAGGGACTAAATAGAGCTGGAGTTGGAGGCGGCGGAGCTCCAAGGGCCCCACAAGCCTGCCAGGCGCGGCCAGGGGGGCCTGCGCTCCGGGGTTGCCGGGTCATAACAGACAGTAGGTGACTACAACTTGCAAGATAGGATCAAGAACACACATATATTGACGAGAACATAATAGGTTCAGATGTGAAATCATGGCACTCGGGCCCTAGTGACAAGCATTAAGCATGGCAAAGTAGTAGCAACATCAATCTCAGAACATAGTGGATACTTGGGATCAATCTCCTTCAAAACTAACTCGATTACATGATAGATCTCATCCAACCCATCACCGTCCAGCAAGCCTACGATGAGATCACTGACGAACGGTGAAGAGCATCATGGAATTGGCGATGAAGGAAGGTTGGTGATGACGATGGCGACGATCTCCCCTCTCCGGAGCCCAGAACGGACACCAGATCTGCCCCCCCCCCCGAGGAAGAACAGGTGGTGGCGGCGCCTCCGTATCGTAAAACTTGATGAACTCTTCTCTTCGATTTTTTTTCACGACGAAAGGGACTAAATAGAGCTGGTGTTGGAGGCGGCGGAGCTCCGAGGGCCCCACAAGCCTTCCAGGCGCGGCCAGGGGGGCGCGCCTGGTGGGCTTGTGGGCTCCTTGCTCCACCCCTTCGGTTGATTCTTGTGCCAGTATTTCTTATATATTCCAAAAAAAATCCTCGTAAATTTCCAGGTCATTCCGAGAACTTCTATTTCTGCGCAAAAACAACACCATGACAATTCTGCTGAAAACAACGTTAATCCGGGTTAGTTCCATTCAAATCATGCAAATTAGAATCCAAAACAAGGGCAAAAGAGTTTGGAAAACTAGATACGACGGAGACGTATCAACTCCCCCAAGCTTAAAGCCTTGCTTGTCCTCAAGCAATTAAGTTGACAAACTGAAAGAGACAAAAGAAAAACTTTTAGAAACTCTGTTTGATCTTGTTGTTGCAATTATGTCTAACTCATATTCAGATTTTCAGGAAGATCATAAGCTAACCACGTAAGCAATGACATTTAGATCTCAAGAGGAACTCATATCAATGGCATAATCAACTATCGAGCAATAATAATGAGTTTCAAACGTCAACACTTCAATCAAAACAATCATGAAGCAGTGTGAACAGATGGTATCTCGCTAGCTCTTTCTGAGGCCGCAAAACATAAATGCAGAGCACCTTCAAAGACCAAGGGCTGACTGAACATTGTAATTCATGGCAGAGAAGATCCAGTCACAGTCATACTCGATAGCAATTAAAAGCAAAGCATAGAAATGACAGAGGTGCTTCCTAATTGGTGCTTTTATAAGAATAGGATGACTCAACAGAAACATAAATAGATAGGCCGTTCGCGGAGGAAAGCATTGATTTGCAAAGGTGCCAGAGCTCAAGCTTTGAAGACAGAGATAAATAATTTTGGGTGGCATGCTTTCATTGTCAACGCAATGACCAAGAGTTTTCAACATCTTCCATGCTACACATACTATAGGCGGTTCCCAAACAGAAAAGTGAAGTTTTGACTCCCCCCCCACCGATCAATCACACTCCACGACTAGCCGAATACTCGGGTGTCGTCCATACCAACAACAATCGAGGGGGAGTTTTGTTTGCAATTATCTTTTTGATTTGAGCATGGAACTGGGCATTCCAATTATCGACCCCTTTCTCGTGAGTGATAGTGAATAAACACATATCAAGGATAACACGCCTAGCATGGAACATACTGATCGCCCCTTGTCACCACATGAGCGGTTCGAGCATGCAAAACAAATTATTTCTTGAAGGTTTAGAGAGTGGCACATGCAAATTTACGTGGAACGGCAGGTAGATACCGCATATAGGTAGGTATGGTGGACTCATATGGAACAACTTTGGGTTTATGGAAGTGGATGCACAAGCAGTATTCCCGCTTAGTACAAGTGAAGGCTAGCAAAAGACTGGGAAGCGACCAACTAGAGAGCGACAAGAGTCATCAAAATGCATTGAGATTAACCAACATTGAGTGCAAGTATGGGTAGGACATAAATCACCATGAACATGTATATCATAGAGGCTATGTTGATTTTGTTTCAACTCCATGCGTAAACATGCGTCAAGTCAAGCCACTTGAATCATTCAAAGGAGGATACCATCCTATCATACTACATCATAATCATCTCGAAATTAATGTTGGCATCCAAGACAAACCATTATAAGCTCCTAGCTAATTAAGCATGGCACCAGAAACTATGATCTCTAAGTTGTCATTGCAAACATGTTTCTCTCACAACAAAGCTGAATTAGGAACGATGAGCTAGTCATATTTACAAAAACAAAATAGATCGAGTTCATACCAGCTTTAGCAGGCTCAGTCACTTCATCATATGTCGTCATTATTGCCTTTCACTTTCACGACCGAATGATGTGAACAATAATAAGAGTGCTCGTGCATTGGACTAAGCTGGAATCTGCAAGCAAACACAAAGCAGAAGACAAAGTAATATGGCTCTTTGACAGATAAATAGATATGCATGTGAGAGCCACTAAACATTGTAACCATGGTCTTCTACCTTGACCCAAAGAAAAAGAAAACTATTTACACGGGAAAGCTCCCAACAAACAAAAGAAGAACGAGAAATCTTTTTTGGGTTTTCTCAAACTAGACAAACACACAAGAAGAAAACGAGAAAAATAAATAAACTAGCATGGATGATATAGTGGCAAAGTGTGAACACCGACTAACAAAGTGAAAGTGTGAGCAAGAATATAAAGTCGGTGAGAAACACGTACTCCCCCAAGCTTAGGCTTTTGGCCTAAGTTGGTCTACTCCCAAGGTGGGAAGTAACTATCTCCGGGGTACTCCGGAGTGTACTGAGGGTGCCACTGTTGGGTAAGCTCCTCTGGCTCCCACTGATAAACTGACGTCTGGTACTCGACTGGTAGCTCGGGCACGTGCTCTTGTGGTGGGGCTATGCCCCAATATGCGTAGATGTCCGAGGGCATAATAATGTACCTGCCTAGATGAAGATTGAACAAAGAATGAGCAGGCAAGCTAATAGTCTCATGACTACCCTGACTAAATACCAGGTTATAAATCATCCTCTTATTTATATCTTTATCAGGAAAGTCATGGCGAACCATGCTATCATAATCTCGATATCTCTCACGAAGAAGAATCTCTTCTTCCTCGTGTAGTCTAATAGGTATCTCAAAATGTCTAGCAAGACGGGTAGCATAGATACCTCCATAAACAATGCCTTTAGAACGGTTCGTGTGCAACCGTTGAGCCACCATAGCGCCCAAGCTATAAGTTTTATCATTATACAGGGCTTCGCGCAAAACCGCAAGATCTGGGTAGCTAAGGGCTCCAACTTTCCCATGGCCAATCAAACATTTTCCCACGAATAATGAGAAGTACCGAAGCACGGGAAAATGTATGCTAGCAGCTGATACGTCCATTTTGCATCATGTTTTCATGTTGATATTCATCGCTTCTTTGGCTGTTATTTCACTTCACGGTACTATTCTTATGCCTTTTCTCTCTTATTTTGCAAGGTTTACATGAAGAGGGAGAATACCGACACCTGGAATTCTGGCCTGAAAGTGGAGCAAAGTTGAGATACCTATTCTGGCAACTCCAAACGCCGTGGAAATCAACGTGGATTTTTTTCCCGATTTATCAAAAATACTGGGCCGAAGAAGTGCCAGAGGGGCACCAGGGGGTGCCCACAAGCCTGCACGGCGCGGCCACCCCCCCCCCCCAGGCCGCGCCATGGGGGCTTGTGGGCAGCCCACTGGCCCACTAGCCCCCCTCTTTTGCTATATGGAGGGTTTCGCCCAGGAAAAAAATCATAGAGGAGCTTTTTCGTGGTTTCCCCGCAGCCACGAGGCGGAACTTGAGCATAACCAATCTAGAGCTCTGGCAGGACGATCCTGCCGGGGAAACTTCCCTCCCGGAGGGGGAAATCGTCGCCATCGTCATCACCAACACTCCTCTCATCGAAGGGGACTCGTCACCATCAACATCTTCATCAGCACCATCTCATCTCCAAACCCTAGTTCATCACTTGTAACCAATCTCCATCTCGCGACTTCGATTGGTACTTGTAAGGTTGCTAGTAGTGTTGATTACTCTTTGTAGTTGATGCTAGTTGGATTATTTGGTGGAAGAGTTTATGTTCAGATCCTTGATGCTACTCATTACCTCTCTGATCATGAGTATGGTTATGCTTTGTGAGTAGTTACTTTTGTTCCTGAGGACATGGGATAAGTCATGCTAATAATAGTCATGTGAATTTGGTATTCGTTCGGTATTTTGATATGTTGTATGTTGTTTTTCCTCTAGTGGTGTTATGTGAACGTCGACTACATAACACTTCACCATTATTTGGCCCTAGAGGAAGGCATTGGGAAGTAGTAAGTAGATGATGGGTTGCTAGAGTGACCGAAGCTTAAACCCTAGTTTATGCATTAGTTCGTAAGGGGCTGATTTGGATCCACTAGTTTAATGCTATGGTTAGACTTTGTCTTAAATCTTCTTTCATAATTGCGGATGCTTGCGAGAGGGGTTAATCATAAGTGGTATGCTTGTCCAAGTAAGGGCAGTACCCAAGCACCGGTCCACCCACATATCAAACTATCAAAGTAACGAACGCGAATCATATGAACATGAAGAAACTAGCATGACCGAAAATCCCGTGTGTCCTCGGGAGCGTTTTTCCTCCTATAAGACTTTGTCCAGGCTTGTCCCTTGCTACAAAAGGGATTGGGCCACTTTGCTGCACCGTTGCTACTTTTGTTACTTGTTGCTTGCTACGAATCATCTCACTACACAATCACTTGTTATCAACAATTTCAGTGCCTGCATATTTTACCTTGCTGAAAACCACTTGTCAGATCCTTCTTCTCCTCGTTGGGTTCGACACACTTACTTATCGAAAGGACTATGATTGATCCCCTATACTTGTGGGTCATCAAGACTCTTTTCTTCCACCGTTGCCGGGGAGTGAAGTGCCTGTGGTAAGTGGAACTTGGTAAGGAAGCATTCATATAGTGTGCTGAAATTTATTGTCGCTTGTCACTATGGATACTAATCCTTTGCGGGGCTTGTTCGGGGTATCTTCACCTCGAGCGGAAGCACAAAGAGTTTCTCCTCAACCTGCTGCACCTACTGAAAATATTTGCTTTGAATTTCCTTCGGGTATGCTTGAGAAACTGCTGGCTAATCCTTTTACAAGAGATGGAACATCACATCCAGACTTGCATCTAATCTATGTAGATGAAGTTTGTGGTTTATTTCAGCTTGTAGGTGTGCCCGAGGATGAGGTCAAGAAGAGGGTCTTTACTTCATCTTTGAAGGATAAGGCGTTGACATGGTATAGGCTATGTGATGATACTGGATCATGGGACTACAATCAGTTGAAATTGGAATTTCATCAAAAGTTTTATCCAATGCATTTAGTACATCGTGATCGAAACTATATTTACAATTTTTGGCCTCGTGACAGAGAAAGCATCGCTCAAGCTTGGGGGAGGCTTAAATCAATGCTATATTCATGCCCCAATCATGAGCTCTCGAGAGAAATTATCATTCGGAACTTCTATGCTCGGCTTTCTCATGATGATCGCACCATGCTTGACACTTCTTGTACCGGTTCTTTTATGAAGAGAGATATTGACTTCAAATGGAATTTATTGGAGAGAATTAAACGCAACTCTGAATATTGGGAGCTTGAAGAAGGTAAGGAGTGACGTATGAATTTCACGTTTGATTGCGTTAAATCCTTTGTTGAGACAAATACGTTTAGTGATTTTAGCCCTAAGTATGGACTTGACTCTGAGATAGTAGCTTCATTTTCCGAATCTTTTGCTGCTCATATTGATCTCCCCAAAGAGAAGTGGTTTAAATATCATCCTCCTTTAGAAGTCAACGTAGTTAAATCCACTCCAGTTGAAGAGAAAGTCATTGCCTATAATGATCCTGTTGTTCCGAGTGCTTACATTGAGAAACCACCTTTCCCTGTTAGGATAAAGGATCATTCTAAAGCTTCAACTGTGATACATAGATGCTATATTAGAACACCTACACCCCCTGAGCAAATTCGAGTTGAAACTAGTATTGCTATTATGAAAGATCTTATGTCTGAAGAAGTTGAGGGACATAATATTCACTTCTGTGAAGATGCTGCTAGAATTGCTAAACCTCATGCTAGAGACAAACATAGGCATGTTGTTGGCATGCCTGTGGTTTCTGTTAAGATAGGAGATCATTGTTATCATGGTTTATGTGACGTGGATGCTAGTGTTAGTGCAATACCTCAATCCTTATATGATGAAATCAAAGATGAGATTGCACCTGTTGAGATAGAGCCTATTGATGTCACTATTCAGCTTGCCAATAGAGATACTATCTGCCATGTGGGAATTGTTAGGGATATTGAAGTATTGTGTGGTAAAATGAAGTATCCTGCTGATTTCCTCGTTCTTGCTGCCGCACAAGATAGCTTTTGTCCCATCATATTTGGTAGACCTTTTCTCAATATTGTCAATGCTCATATTGATTGTGAGAAGCAAACTGTCACTGTTGGCTTTGAAGGTGTCTCACATGAGTTCAATTTCTCTAAGTTTGGTGGACAACCTCATGAAAAGGACTTGTCTAGTAGGGATGAAACTATTGCCCTAGCCTCTATTGTCGTGCCTCCTACTGATCCCTTAGAGCAATACTTGCTTGAGCATGAAAATGATATGCATATGGATGAAAGGGATGAGATAGATAGAATTGTCTTAGAACAATATCCTATCCTTAAGAATAACTTGCCTATTGAACTGCTTGGCCATCCACCCCCACCAAAGGGTGATCCTGTGTCTGAGCTTAAACAGTTGCCTGATACTCTTAAGTATGCCTATCTTGATGAAAAAGAGATATATCCTGTTATAATTAGTGCTAGCCTCTCGGAGCATGAAGAAAAGAAGTTACTAAAAACCCTGAGGAAGCACCGTGCTGCTATTGGATACACTCTTGATGATCTTAATGGCATTAGTCCTACTCTATGTTAGCACAAGATTAAAACTGATCCTGATTTCAAACCAGTTGCTGATCATCAAAGGACATTGAATCCTAAGATGAAAGAGGTAGTAAGAAAAGAAATACTAAAGCTCCTCGAAGCAGGTAACATTTATCCCGTTGCTCATAGCGATTGGGTGAGTCTGGTGCATTGCGTTCCTAAGAAGGGAGGCATTACCATTGTCCCTAATGATAAGGATGAATTGATCCCACAGAGGATTATCACTAGCTATAGGATGGTGATCGATTTTAGGAAGTTGAATAAAGCCACTCGGAAAAAACAGTACCCTTTGCCTTTTATCGACCAAATGCTAGAAAGGTTGTCCAAACACACACACTTCTGCTTTCTAGACGGTTATTCTGGTTTCTCCCGAATACCCGTTGCACAATCTGATCAGGAGAAAACCACTTTCACCTACCCTTTCGGTACCTTTGCTTATAGACGTATGCCTTTTGGCTTATGTAATGCACCTGCCACCTTTCAAAGATGTATGATGTCTATATTCTGTGACTTTTGTGAAAAGATTGTCGAGGTTTTCATGGATGACTTATCCGTGTACGGGTCTTCCTTTGATGATTGCCTCAGCAACCTTGATCGAGTCTTACAGAGATGTAGAGATACCAATCTTGTCTTGAATTGGGAGAAGTGCCACTTTATGGTTAATGAAGGCATTGTCTTAGGACATAAAATTTCTGAAAGAGGTATTGAAGTCGATAAGGCTAAGGTTGATGCAATCGAGAAAATGCCGTACCCCATAGATATCAAAGGTATAAGAAGTTTCCTTGGTCATGCTGGTTTCTATAGAAGGTTCATTAAAGACTTCTCTAAGATTTCTAGGCCTCTTACCAATCTCTTGCAAAAGGATATTCCTTTTGTATTTGACGATGATTGGGAGGAAGCCTTCGAAATACTTAAGAGGGCTTTGATAATTGCACCTATTGTTCAACCACATGATTGGAATTTACCTTTTGAGATCATGTGTGATTCTAGCGGTTATGCTGTTGGTGCTATTCTAGGGCAAAGAGTCGATAAGAAGTTGAATGTTATTCACTACGCCAGTAAAACTCTAGACAGTGCCCAGAGAAACTATGCCACTACGGAGAAGGAATTTTTAGCAGTCGTGTTTGCATGTGAAAAGTTCAGGTGTTACATAGTTGATTCCAAAGTCACTATTCACACTGATCATGTTGCTATTAAGTACCTCATGGAGAAGAAGGACGTTAAACCTAGACTTATCAGATGTGTTCTCTTGCCACAAGAATTTGATTTGCACATTGTCAACAAAAAGGGTGTTGATAACCTAGTAACAGATAACTTGTCTAGGTTGGAGAACGTTCTTGATGACCCACAACCTGTCGATGATAGCTTTCCCGGTGAGCAACTGAATGTCATCAATGCTTCACGTAGTGCACCCTGGTATGCTGATTATGCAAACTAAATCGTTGCCAAATACATACCACCTAGTTTCATGTACCATCAAAAGAAGAAATTCTTCTTTGACTTTGCATTACTTTTGGGATGATCCTCACCTTTATAAGGAAGGAGTAGATGGTGTTATTAGATGTTGTGTACCTGAACATGAACAGGGACATATCCTACAGAAGTGTCACTCCGAGGCCTACGGAGGACACCATGCGGGAGATAGAACTGCACACAAGGTATTGCAACCAGGTTTCTATTGGCCCACTCTCTTCAAGGATGCCCGTAAGTTTGTCCTTTCGTGTGACAAATGTCAAAGAATAGGTAATATTTGCAAACGTCAGGAAATGCCTACGAACTATTCACTTGTCATTGAACCATTTGATGTTTGGGGCTTTGATTATATGGGACCTTTTCCAAAATCCAATGGGTATACGCATATCTTAGTTGCTGTTGATTACGTGACTAGGTGGGTAGAAGCTATCCCCACTAGTAGTGCTAATCACAGCACCTCTATCAAGATGCTGAAAGAAGTTATCTTCCCTAGATTTGGAGTCCCTAGATATCTAATGACCGATGGTGGTTCACACTTCATTCATGGTGCTTTCCGTAAAATGCTTGCTAAGTACGATGTCAACCATAGAATTGCGTCTCCCTATCATCCTCAGTCCAGTGGTCAAGTAGAGCTAAGCAATAGAGAGATTAAACTAATTCTACAAAAGACTGTTAACAGGTCTAGAAAGAATTGCTCTAAGAAGCTCGATGATGCATTGTGGGCTTATAGAACTGCCTGTAAGAATCCCATGGGCATGTCTCCATACAAAATGGTGTATGGGAAATCATTTCACTTACCTCTTGAGCTAGAGCATAAAGCTTATTGGGCAATCAAAGAGCTCAACTTTGATTTCAAACTTGGCGGTGAGAAGAGGTTATTTGATATTAGCTCGCTTGATGACTGGAGAACTCAGGCATATGTGAATGCCAAGCTGTTCAAAGAGAAGGTTAAGAGGTGGCATGATAAGAGGATACAAAAGCGTGAGTTCAACGTAGGTGATTATGTCTTGCTATATAAATCTCGTTTAAGATTCTTTGCACGCAAGCTTCTCGCTAAATGGGAAGGTCCCTATGTTGTTGAGGAAGTATATCGTTCTGGTGCTATCAAGATCAACAACACGGAAGGTAATTGTCCGAGAGTGGTAAATAGGCAGATGCTACAGCAACAAAAGATCTTCCAACGGCGCCAGAAACAAGCGTGTTGATGGGAGACTATTCTTGTCTTGATACTCCTCAGCAACGGCGCGAGGAATCCTTCTACAACGGCTACGCCTTTAGGGACTTCGTTGGCAAATATGCAAAGGATTCCCCCGTGGCATTGGAGCCTTGCGTTGGTCTTCCCTCGAAGTGGAAAGGGTGATGTAGCACAGCGACGGCAAGTATTTCCCTTAGTTTTGAGAACCAAGGTATCGAACCAGAGAAAGGATTGCGTCAAGTCACAAGTACATGCACAAACACAAAAAGCTTGCACCCAACGCTATGAAGGGGTTGTCAATCCCTTATAGATTGTTTGCAAAGTGAGAACTAAAAGCAACAAAGAAAACAAATCAAAGTAAAAGTGATAGTGGAAACGATAGTTGTGAATAGACCGGGGGGGTAGTGTTCACTAGTGGCTTCTCTCATGAAAGCAAGTAGACGGTGGGTAAACGAATTACTGTCGAGCAATTGATAGAACCGCGCAAAGTCGTGATGTTATCTAAGGCAATGATTATATCTATAGGCATCACGTCCAAAACAAGTAGACCGATACTTTCTGCATCTACTACTACTACTCCACACGTCGACCGCTATCCAGCATGCATCTAGTGTATTAAGTCCAAAAGAACAGAGTAACGCCTTAAGCAAGATGACATGATGTAGATGGACAATCTCATATCTACGATAAAATCCCATCTTGTTACCCTTGATGGCAACAACACGATTTGTGCCTTGCTGCCCCTTTTGTCATTGGGAAAGGTCACCAGACGGTATGAACCCAAAACCAAGTAACCTCTCCCATTGCAAGAATCATAGATCTAGTTGGCCAAACAAAACCCAAGACTCGGAGGGACTTACAAGGATATCAAATCATGCATATAATAAATCAGCAAAGACTCAAATATAATTCATAGATAATCTGATCAAAAATCCACAATTCATCAGATCTTGACAAACACACCACCAAAGAGGATTACATCGGATAGATCTCCATGAAGATTATGGAGAACTTTGTATTGAAGATCCAAGAGAGAGGAGAAGCCATCTAGCTACTATCTACGGACCTGTAGGTCTGAAGTGAACTACTCACGAGTCATTGGAGAGGCGATGATGTTGATGTAGAAGCCCTCCAACTTCAAAGTCCCCTCCGGCAGGGCACCGGGAAGGGTCTCCAGATGAGATCTCGCGGAAACAGGAGCTTGCGGCGGCGGAAAAGTGTTTTCGTGGATGCCCTAATTTTTTTTTGGATTTTTAGGGAATTTATAGGCCAAAGAGCTAGGGCAGGGGAGCGACAGGGAGGCCACAAGCCTGGTTGCCGCGCCCCCTGGCCGCGGCAACAGGGCTTGTGGGCTCCCCGTGGGCCCACTGCGTTGGCCCTCAAGCCTCCCGATCTTCTTCCGTTCAAATTTATTTCGGGGATTTTATTCCGTTTGGACTCCATTCCAAAATCAGATCTGTAAAGACTCAAAAACATAGAAAAAACAGGAACTGGTACTTGGCATTGGATTAATAAGTTAGTCCCAAAAAAGATATAAAAGGTAAACAAAACATCCAAAGTTGACAAGATAACAACGTCAAACCATAAAAAATTATAGATACGTTTGAGACGTATCAAGCATCCCCGAGCTTAACTCGTGCTCGTCCTCGAGTAGGGAAGTGATAAAGAATGAATTTTTGATGCTTTCATGCTACCTAACATAGATGTCCTTTGTAACTCCTCTTATGTGACGTGAATGTTCAGACATTAGATTCAAAACAATAGTTTGCTATTGACGTGGAGACAATAATAATTCAAGCAAACTAGCAAGGTAATCATGAACTTTCGAAATAATAAGGCCAAAACAAAAGTTATCCCTACAAAATCTTATAGTCTGGTTATGCTCTATCATCCTTGCACAACGAATTTAAATCATGCACAACCCCGATATTGGCCAAGTAATTGTTTTCACACCTTTACTTTCTCAAACCTTTTCAACTCTCACGCAATACATGAGCGTGAGCCATGGTTTTAGCACTATAAGTGGTGTGGAGTGTGGTGGAGGTTGAAAGACAAACAAGGAGAAGATGGTCACATTGACTAGGCATATCAATGAGCTATGGAGATGCTCATCAATAGATATCAACGTGAATGAGTAGGGATTGCCATACAATTGATGCACTAGAACTAAGAGTATGTGAAAGCTCTTAAAAAAACTAGTGGGTGTGCATCCAACTTGCTTGCTCACGAAGACCTAAGGCAATTTTGAGGAAGCCTATCATTGGAATATACAAGCCAAGTTATATAATGAAAAATTCCCACTAGCTATATGGTGGTGACAAAACGAGAGACTGTCAATCATGAAGATCATGGTGCTTAATATGCACAAGTGTGGAAGGATAGTGGCATTGTCCCTTCTCTCTTTTTTCTCATTTTTTTTGGTGGGCTCTTTGGCCTCTTTTTTTGGTGGGCATCTTTGGCCTCTTTTATTTCCTCACATGGTACAATGCTCCATCAATGATGGTCATCACACTTACAACTCAAAACTTAGAGCAATAATGACTCTATATGGAATGCCTTCGGTAGTGTACCGTGACAATGATCTAGCATGGCATATACATCAATGGAAACATCATGCTAGCTATCTTATGATCATGCAATGGCAATGAAGAAGTGGTGGCACATGTCATGGTGGTAGTCGTATGGCAATATATCTCGGAATGGCTTTGAAAAAGCCATAGTAGGTAGGTATGGTGGATGTCTTGAGGGAGGCTATTGGTGGGTTTTGTGCACCGGCGAAAGTTGCACGGCACTAGAGAAGATAGTGATGGTGGAAGGTGAAAGTGCATCTAAACCATGGACTCAACATTAGTCATGAAGAACTCATATATTTGTTGCAAATGTTTTAGTAGTAATCGAAACAAAGCATTCAACGCATACTCCTAGGGGAAGGGTTGGTAGGTATAAACCATCGCGCGATCCCGACCACCACAGGAAGGATGACAATCAATAGACTAATCATACTCAGACTTCATCACATAGCGGTTCACCATACGTGCATGCTACGGGAATCACTAACTCAACACAAGTATTTCTAGATCCACAACACCTCACTAATATAACTTCAATATTACCATAACCACAACTCAAAACTAATTGAGATGAATCAAACTTCTCCAACTACTCAATGCACATGAAGGTGGAAGTTTTCATATCCCTTTGGATAACTACCCTTTTTGAGACTACTATCAAAGCATAGATCAACTACCAAGACACGCACCGCTGTGCTCTAAAAGATATAAGTGAAGCACATAGAGCAAAATCAACTAGCTCAAAAGATATAAGTGAAGCACATGTGAGCTGAATTGTCTAACCAAAGGATATATGTGAAGCTCGACAAAATCACGGGGAGTGCATGTCTCTATCTCTAGGGGTGCAGCAAGGATGATTGTGACACAACAAAAATAAAAGACTCCTACGATACAAGACGCTCCAAGCAAAACACATAACATGTGGTGAATAAAAATATAGCCCCAAGTAACGTTACCGATGGATTGAAGACGGAAGAGGGGATGCCTTCCCGGGGCATCCCCAAGCTTAGGATTTTACGACATCCTTGAATAAACTTGGGGGTGCCTTGGGATACCCAAGCTTGAGATCTTGCCACTCTTTATCTTTTTGTCCATAAGAACTTCACCCAAAACTTGAAAACTTCACAACACGAAACTTAAACAGAAACTCGTGATAACATTAGTATAAGAAAGCAAACCACCACTTCCTTAGGTACTCTAGCAAACTTAAATTATACTTATGTTGATGTTGGGTTACTGTATTTTCAATCTTCCATGGCTAATACCCCCCGATACTATACATAGTTTCATCAAAATAAGCAACCAACGCAACAAAAACAGAATCTGTTAACAATAGACTAGTTTGTAGCAATCTCTATACTTCGTATACTTCTGGTACTTCACAAATTCTGAAACATTAAGAAAGTCTGAAGAATTTTCGTAGCAATCAGAAGCAAAAAGAGTCAACTCAAAAGCTCTTACAGAAAAAAATGAAAATTCTTTTCGTGAGCAGAAAGTTTCTATCTTTTCCAGCATGACCAAACGATCATCCCCAAGACTAATCATAACGGTTTAGCTTGGCACAAACGCAAAAAGAAACACAAAAAACACAATCATAACAGAACTATGAAAGTGTGGAAAACACAAAACAGAAAGAAAAAGGATAGATTCGTTGGGTTGCCTCCCAACAAGCGCTATTGTTTAACACCCTTAGCTAGGCAAAAGGTGATGGAATCACGTATAGTCATCTTTGGTGCTCAAACCATAAGTAGCGTGATCATTTATCATCTTAAGATCTTCATCTTTATTGG
Organism: Hordeum vulgare subsp. vulgare; assembly: GCF_904849725.1. NCBI lineage: Eukaryota > Viridiplantae > Streptophyta > Magnoliopsida > Poales > Poaceae > Hordeum > Hordeum vulgare. The sequence goes on along the minus strand of NC_058524.1, from coordinate 78,585,222 downwards.
ATGACTCACCACTAGCTTTAGGAACAAAAACAGACTTGACGGTCTTTTTGAGAGTGAGATTTGGAGTATTTTGCGCAGCGGCAAAAGCGGAACCCAAGTTGGTTATGACATCTTCTAGTTTGCCAATTCTAGAGGAATCATTAACTGTAGGTTCCTTCTCCCTTAAATTTTTCAAGACCATTCCCACTTTGGATCCGTACTGAGTAATTTGATTGTGGATCTTTCTGTCCAAACCCTCAATAAGTTCAACTGTGGCCATTTTGTTTTCAATAGCATCAAGCCTTTGCATCACGTGTTCCAAGGTCAAGGTGGTTCCATTAACCATGAGCGGGGGTGAGCCTACCAAATTCATGGTAGCTCCATAGGAGTCAACAGTATGGCTCCCCAAAAAATTATCGCCTACGATGGTATCAAGGATATACCTATTCCAAGGAGAGATTCCAACATAAAAACAGCGAAGAAGAACGGTAGTGGATTGCTTACGAGTAGATCTACTTTGAGCATTGCAAATCCTATACCAAGCGCCCTTTAAATTTTCTTCCTCATTCTGCCTGAAATTGAAAACTTCGTTCTCAGGGGTATCGTTAAAAGTAGTGGGTCTAGCCATTGATGGACTATCCCACACACAAACGAGCAGGAAGAAAGCGGGCGAAAGAGAACGGCAAAAAGGCAAAAGGCAAAAGAAAACGGCAAATGAGAAAGGAAAAAAGGCAAATGAAAACGGCAAATGTGAAGTGGGGGAGAGGAAAACGAGAGGCAACTGGCAAAAAACGTAAATGCAAGAGATGAGTTTGTGACACCTACTTGGATAGGTCTTGATCTCTCCTTCCCCGGAAACGGTGCCAGAAATACTTCTGCTACTGCAACAAAAGATCTTCCAACGGCGCCAAAAACAAGCGTGTTGACGGGAGACTATTCTTGTCTTGATACTCCTCAACAACGGCGCCATGAATCCTTCTGCTACGGCTACGACTTTAGGGACTTCCTTGGAAAATATGCAAAGGATTCCCCCGTGGCCTTCGAGCCTTGCGTTGCTGTTCCCTAGAAGCGAAAAGGGTGATGTAGCACAGCGGCGGCAAGAATTTCCCTCTGTTTTGAGAACCAAGGTATCGAACTAGAGAAAGGATTGCGTCAAGTCACAAGTACCTGCACAAACACAAAAGGCTTGCACCCAACACTATGAAGGGGTTGTCAATGCTTTATAGATTGTTTGCAAAGTGAGAATTGAAAGCAACAAAGAAAACAAAGCAAACTAAAAGTGAAAGTGGAAATGATAGTTGTGAATAGACCCGGGGGCCGTAGTGTTCACTAGTGGCTTCGCTCATGAAAGCAAGTCGATGGTGGGTGAACGAATTACTGTCGAGCAATTGATAGAACCGCGCAAAGTCGTGACGTTATCTAAGGCAATGATCATATCTATAGGCATCACGTCCAAAACAAGTAGACCGATACTTTCTGCATCTACTACTATTACTCCACACGTCGACCGCTATCCAGCATGCATCTAGTGTATTAAGTCCAAAAGAACAGAGTAACGCCTTAAGCAAGATGACATGATGTAGATGGACAATCTCATATCTACGATAAAGCCCATCTTGTTATCCTTGATGGCAACAACACGATGTGTGCCTTACTGCCCCTTCTATCACTGGGAAAGGTCACCACACGGTATGAATCCAAAACCAAGCACTTCTCCCATTGCAATAATCATAGATCTAGTTGGCCAAACAAAACCCAAGACTCGGAGAGACTTACAAGGATATCAAATCATGAATATAAGAAATCAGCAAAGACTCAAATATAATTCATAGATAATATGCTCACAAATCCACAATTCTCGATAAACACACCGCCAAATAGGATTACAGCGGATAGATCTCCATGAAGATCATGGAGAACTTTGTATTGAAGATCCAAGAGAGAGAAGAAGCCATCTAGCTACTAACTATGGACCCGTAGGTCTGAAGTGAACTACTCACGAGTCATTGGAGAGGCGATGATGTTGATGTAGAAGCCCTCCAACTCCAAAGTCCCCTCCGGTAGGGCACCGAGAAGGGTCTCCAGATGAGATCTCGCAGAAACGGAAGCTTGCGGCGGCGAAAAAGTGTTTTCGTGGATGCCCTGATTTTTTCTGGATTTTTAGGGAATTTATAGGCCAAAGAGCTAGGGCAGGGGAGCGCGAGGGAGGCCACAAGCTTGGTTGCCGCGGGCTCCCCTGGACGCGGCAACAGGGCTTGTGGGTTCCCTGTGGGCCCACTGCCTTGGCCCTCAAACCTCCCGAGCTTCTTCCATTCTGGAAAAATTTATTTTGGGGATTTTATTCCGTGTGGACTCAAAAACACAGAAAAAACAAGAACTGGCATTTAGCACTGGATTAATAAGTTAGTCCCAAAAAAGACATAAAAGGTAAACAAAACATCCAAAGTTGACAAGATAATAGCGTGAAACCATAAAAAATTATAGATACGTTTGAGACGTATCAGCAGAGAATCAAGCATTATATCTCAGGTACTCCCATAAATGTTGAAAGCAATATTATCAATATCATAACTCCGGAAGAATATCTAAGGGACATTTATCAGCCTGTTTCAGACTCCGAAAACAAAGAGTTATGTGATTCGGTAAGAAAACAGAGTCCAAAACTTTCCCAATAGGAAATTTTCTCCGTTTCAGAATATTTGAAAAATACAAAAAATGGAAGTAGTCCGGAAAGTGCGCGAGGAGGCGACAAGCCTGCATGGCAAGGGCCCACCCCCTAGCCGCGCCATGAGGGCTTGTGGCCACCTCGGGCGCCTCCCGGACTCCGTTTTCGTGCAGAGTACTCCTTCTGGTCTGGAAAAAAAATCATTATATATACTTCCGTTTGGTCTGACCCCTGCATCACGCAGATTTCCTCTATTTTTCGTTTCGAGCCTGTTTTCTGCCGCGGATCTAGGTCAAGATGTCTTCTCAGGATTCAGAGGGGGAGAGCTATGTGGCTGATTACCTTGCTAACCCCAAGGTCTATGGGGACTTTGATCCATATGGCTGGACCACTGATGAGGAAGAATACTATGATCCCAAGGGGAAGGAACAAGCAAGTTCCGATGAAGAGGAGGCTCCTCTACCTCAACCTGGACACACGCATGTGGAGTTCAAGAAGTCAAGCCTCCCTGACTCAAGGAACAAGCCTAAGACCTTGTTTATCCCTTCTCGTTTCTTGCAGGAGAGTAAGCAGGAATTATGCCAAAGGGTGTTGAAGCTTGAAGAGGAAAATGATGATCCGAGGAAGCAGAATTTTATGCTCAAGTGGAAATTAAACAAGCTCAAGACATCTTCAACAACTCCACCACCATCACCACCAAAGGAAGACAACTGAGCATTGGTATGGGCAATCCCCTTTGTTTGTGCCAAGCTTGGGGGAGTTGCCCTGGTATCGTATCACCATCACATCTTTTTCCTTTACCTTTGTTCTAGTTTTCCTTTTCAGATTTCTTTTTCCCTAGTAGTTTAAAAGTCTTAGTGTTTTAGTTTTGAGTTTTGCTTTGTGTCACCCCCGTTGTATTCTTGCTCGTGAGCCATATAATAAAGAGTGTCTTAGTTGAAGGGCTTTGCCTCTTGCCGTGATCAAAAGAGTGAGAATAGAACAAAAGCATGAAAGATCATGTAATGATCTTATGGGAAGTGATAGCTTCACATATAAAAAGAATGAGGATTAAAACTTGTTGAGGGTAGGCAAACGTAGACCTTGGTCATGGTTGCAATTAATAGGAAGTGATAAAGAAGGAGAGGTTCACATATAAATATTTCATCTCTGACACCATCTATGATTGTGAACACTCACTAAACTATTGCATGCCTAGAAGTAGATGTTGGACAAGGAAGACAGCATAATGAATTGTGTTTGCTTGGCTCTGAACAATGTTATATGATTAGAGATCCCTTAGCATGTGACGATTGCTTCCACCTCATATTAGCCAAAACTCCCGCACCAAGTAGAGATACTACTTGTGCATCCATAAACCTTCAAACCAGTTTTGCCATGAGTGTCCACCATACCTACCTATGGATTGAATAAGATCCCTCAAGTAAGTTGACATCGGTGGAAGCAATAAAAATTGCTCTCTAATATGTATGATCTATTAGTGTGTGGAAAATAAGCTTTATACGAACCTGTGATGAGGAAGACATAAAAACGACAGACTGCATAATAAAGTTCTTTATCACAAGAGGCAATATAAAGTGACGTTCCTCCGCACTAAGAGTACACGCATCCAAACCACAAAAGCGCATGACAACCTCTGCTTCCCTCTACGAAGGGCCTATCTTGTACCTTTACTTTTTGCCCTTGAAAGAGTCATGGTGATCTTCACCAATTCCCTTTTTTGCCTTTGTCTTGGCTAACGTCATATGCTTGGGAAAGATCTATATTCATATGTCAACTTGGAGGTAGACATTCATGAATTATTATTGTTGACATTACCCTTGAAGTAAGCAGTTGGGAGGCAAAACTGTAAGCCCCTATCTTTCTCTGTGTCCAGCTAAAACTTTGATCACATGAGTACCACGTGAGTTGTAGCAATTGTAGAGAACGAAAGAATGATTGAGTATGTGGATTTGCTTTACAAGCTCTTATTTGACTCTTTCTGATGTTGTGATAAATTGCAATTGCTTCAATGACTAAAGGCTATCGGTTGTTACTTCTCGGTAAGGTTCTTTATCCATGCTTTACTTTGGGAAGGAATTATCACTTTAGCATGAGAGATTATATGTTGGTATTGGTGTTCTGATCTTGATCATGATGCATGCATGTTCTTATCTTCTTTTGTCGACACCTCTATCCCTAAACATGTGGACATATTTATTGAGCTCGGCTTTCGCTTGAGGACAAGCGAGGTCTAAGCTTGGGGAAGTTGATACGTCCATTTTGCATCATGTTTTCATGTTGATAGTTATCGCTTCTTCGGCTGTTATTTCACTTCACGGTACTATTCTTATGCCTTTTCTCTCTTATTTTGCAAGGTTTACATGAAGAGGGAGAATACCGGCAACTGGAATTGTGGCCTGAAAGTGGAGCAAAGTTGAGATACCTATTCTGCGTAACTCCAAACGCCGTGAAAATAAATGGGGATTTTTTCCCGATTTATCAAAAATACTGGGCCGAAGAAGTGCTAGAGGGGCACCAGGGGGTGCCCACAAGCCTGCACGGCACGACCACCCCCCCAGGCTGCGCCATGGGGGCTTGTGGGCAGCCCACTGGCCCCCCTCTTTTCCTATATGGAGGGTTTCGCCGAGGAAAAAAATCACAGAAGAGCTTTTTCGTGGTTTCACCGCCGCCACGAGGCGGAACTTGAGCAAAACCATTCTAGAGCTCCGACAGGACAATCCTGCCGGGGAAACTTCCCTCTCAGAGGGGGAAATCATAGCCATCGTCATCACCAACACTCCTCTCATCGGAGGGGACTCGTCACCATCAACATCTTCATCAGCACCATCTTATCTCCAAATCCTAGTTCATCACTTGTAACCAATCTCCGTCTCGCGACTCCGATTGGTACTTGTAAGGTTGCTAGTAGTGTTGATTACTCTTTGTAGTTGATGCTAGTTGGATTATTTGGTGGAAGAGTTGATGTTCAGATCCTTGATGCTACTCATTACCTCTCTGATCATGAGTATGATTATGCTTTGTGAGTAGTTACTTTTCTTCCTGAGGACATGGGATAAGTCATGCTAATAATAGTCATGTGAATTTGGTATTCGTTCGGTATTTTGATATGTTGTATGTTGTTTTTCCTCTAGTGGTGTTATCTGAATGTTGACTACATAACACTTCACCATTATTTGGTCCTAGAGGAAGGCATTGGGAAATAGTAAGTAGATGATGGGTTGCTAGAGTGACAGAAGCTTAAACCCTAGTTTATGCGTTACTTCGTAAGGGGTTGATTTGGATCCACTAGTTTAATGCTATGGTTAGACTTTGTCTTAATTCTTCTTTCGTAGTTCTGGATGCTTGCGAGAGGAGTTAATCATAAGTGGGATGCTTGTCCAAGTAAGGGCAGTACCCAAGCGCCGGTCCACCCACACATCATACTATCAAAGTAACGAACGCGAATCATATGAACATGATGAAACTAGCATGACAGAAATTCCCGTGTGTCCTCGGGAGCGTTTTTCCTCCTATAAGACTTTGTCCAGGCTTGTCCATTGCTACAAAAGGGATTGGGCCACTTTGCTGCACCGTTTCTACTTTTGTTACTTGTTTCTTGCTACGAATCATCTCACTACACAATCACTTGTTACCGACAATGTCAGTGCGTGCATATTTTACCTTGCTGAAAACCACTTGTCAGATCCTTCTGCTCCTCGTTGGGTTCGACACTCTTACTTATCAAAAGGACTACGATTGATCCCCTATATTTGTGGGTCATCAGCAGCTCTAGCACAAGACACTCCTCTCTCCTATCCTACAACAATAGTATCTATGAAAGCCTCCAAGTCCCGTGGACGAGGTTCTTGAATATCCCCAACATAAGGTAATTTGCAGACATTGCAAAAATCTTGAAGTGACATGCGCTGGGGGATATCATATAACTTGAACTCAATCACAGGAGGATTCTTCCTTGGATAGAAGTTAAAGCTTTGCACGAAAATATTAGTGAGGAGGAGGTATTGCAGACACTTATCTTCAACGAAGGCGATAAGGCATGCGTTCTCCACCAAGTAGTAAAAGTCCTCATAAAGTCCGGCGGCGCATAAGAACACATCGCTTGGCCACTCGCACGCTCGAACTTCTGCATATTGGGGGACCGGATACTTGGGTTTGTTCTTCTCATGTTCATCATCCTTGGGGTCAAGGCTTGAAGAGCCTCTTAAGAACCTCCTCATCTTTTCCTTTTTCTATCTCTGAATTTTTTTGAAATTTTGAGTGACTCTAAGGAAAAGTGAACAAGGCTCAACGAAACTCATAGCAACTACTCCGACAACTGCCTAGAGGCCATATCACGCATCAAAACTACTTGGGACCAGCTAAAATTAGCATGCAAAGCTCAAGAACAAGGTCACCAAGGCAGCAAAAATACGGGACGTACTAGAGCAAAAACTAATTGGACCAATGGAGGAGTCACATACCAAGGATAAATTTTCCCAAAATAGTTTGGTAAATGGGGCTTTGCACAAGGAGATCGAAAATCGCAGCAAGCAGAGCAAGAACACAGGTTTGAGCTGTGAAACGACTTTTTCTGAAGGTAGGAGAAGGAGATGGGAGCTAGGATAAGTGGAGGGGGGACACATGGGCCCCACAAGCCTGGTAGGCACGGCCAGGGGGGTGCCCGCGCCTCCAGGGCTTGTGGCCCACTGGTGCATCCCCCTGACTAGCTCTCCATCTCAGAATTTTTCAAAAATTCCACAAAAAATAATACTTGATTTTCACAGCATTCGGAGAACTTTTATTTTTGTGACACTTCTCGACGGGACGCAAAAAGTAGAAAACAAGGAAAACTAAAACTAAATCTATCATTTTTCTTCTAAGCAACTGAAGGTGAAAGCTTGGAACAGAGGGTTGTGACTCCTCGATTCATCCGTCTCATGGTCATTGAAAGAAATCCGTCAATGAGGTTGATCAAGTCTCCTTGACAAACTTTTTCTAATCGCATAAGGAAGAACGGAGAATTTTTGAATAGTCACTAGGTTACCTCAATGGGGATGTGCATTTCCCCAATAAGCAAATCATACTTCATCGTAACAGTAGGTATAGGGCGTTCAAAGCTCCTAAGAATCGATGAAGTTTTTTCAATAGAATTGATGCAATGTACTAGATATTATTTCTTCGAAAAGTGCATCGTATGCTCATTACCGTTGACATGGAAAGTGACATTGTCTTTGTTGCAATCAATAACATCCCTTGCAGTGTTTAGAAAGGGTCTCCCCAGGATGACCGCCATGGCATCATCCTCGGGAATATCCAAAATAACAAAGTCTGTTAAGATAGTAACGTTAGCAACCACAACAGGAACATCCTCACAAATGCCGATAGGGAAAGAAGTTGATTTGTCGGCCATTTGGAGAGAGATTTCAGTGGGTGTCAACTTATCCAGTTCAAGTCTATGATAAAGAGAGAGAGACATAACACTAAATCCGGCTCCAAGGTCGCATAAAGCAGTTCTAACGTAGTTTCCTTTAATGGAGCAAGGTATAGTGGGCACTCCGGGATCACCTAGTTTCTTAGGAGTTCCACCCTTGAAGGTGTAATTGGCAAGCATGGTGGAAATCTTAACCTCAGGTATCCTCCTCTTATTAGTCATGATATCCTTCATGTACTTAGCATAAGGAGACATTTTGAGCATATCTGTCAAACGCATTTGCAGGAAGACATGTCTAATCATTTCAACAAAGCGCTCAAAATCCTCATCATCCTTTTTCTTGGACGGTTTGGGAGGAAAGGGCATGGGTTTCTGAACCCATGGTTCCCTTTCTTTACCATGCTTCTGTTGGAAATATGCCCTAGAGGCAATAATAAATTGGTTATTATTATATTTCCTTGTTCATAATAATTGTTTATTATCCATGCTATAATTGTATTGATTGGAAACACAATACTTGTGTGGATACATAGACAATACACTGTCCCTAGTAAACCTCTACTTGACTAGCTCGTTGATCAAAGATGGTCAAGGTTTCCTCACCATAGGCAAGTGTTGTCACTTGATAATGGGATCACATCATTAGGAGAATCATGTGATTGACTAGACCCAAACTAATGAACGTAGCATGTTGATCGTGTCATTTTGTTGCTACTGTTTTTCTGCGTGTCAAGTATTTATTCCTATGACCATGAGATCATATAACTCACTAGCACTGGAGGAATGCCTTTTGTGTATCAAACGTCACAACGTAACTGGGTGACTATAAAGATGCTCTACAGGTATCTCAGAAGGTGTCCGTTGAGTTAGTATGGATCAAGGCTGGGATTTGTCACTCCGTGTGACGGAGAGGTATCTCGGGGCCCACTCGGTAATACAACATCACACACAAGCCTTACAAGAAATGTGACTAAGTGTAAGTCACGGGATCTTGTATTACAGAAGGAGTAAAGAGACTTGCCGGTAAACGAGATTGAAATAGGTATGCGGATACTGACGATCGAATCTCGGGCAAGTAACATATCGAAGGACAAAGGGAATGACATACGGGATTATATGAATCCTTGACACTGAGGTTCAACCGATAAGATCTTCGAAGAATATGTAGGATCCAATATGGGCATCCGGGTGCCGCTATTGGATATTGACCGAGGAGTGTCTCGGGTCATGTCTACATAGTTCTCGAACCAGCAGGGTCTGCACACTTAAGGTTCGGTGACGTTTCGGTATAGTTGAGTTATAGGTGTTGGTAAACGAAAGTTGTTCGGAGTCCCAGATGAGATCTAGGACGTCACGAGGAGCTTCGGAATGGTCCGGAGGTAAAGATTGATATATAGGAAGTCATGTTTTGGTCACCGGAAAAGTTTCGGGATCATCGGTAGTGTACCGGGAGTGCCGGGAGGGGTGCCGGAGACCATCGGGAGGGGTGTCACGCCCCAAGGGGTCTCATGGGCTATGGGAAGAGATAAACCAGCCCCTAGTGGGCTGGAATAAGTTCCCACTAAGGCCCATAAGGTTTGAGAAGGAAAAAACACAAGGTGGAAAGAGTTTCCAAGTGGGAAGGTGGAATCCTACTCCAAGTAGGACTGGAGTAGGACTCCTCCACCTCCAATTTCGGCCAAATCTTGAGGGTTTGAGGCTGCATCCTCCCCTCCCTCCCTCCTATATATACTAGAGGTATTGGGGGTTTTTGAGACACAACTTTGCCACGTGCTGCTCGATCCTATACCACGCAGTTTTTCCTCTAGATCGTATTTGTGCGGAGCTTAGGCGAAGTCCTGCCGGAGTAGATCGTCACCACCATCGGCGCGTCGTCACGCTACCGGAGAACTCTTCTACCTCTCCGCCCCCTCTTGCTGGATCAAGAAGGTGGAGATCGTCATCGAGCTGTACGTGTGTTGAACGCGGAGGTGTCGTCCGTTCGGCACTAGATCAGAGCGGATCGTGGGACGGATCGCGGGACGGTTCGTGGGACGGATCGCGGGATGGTTCGTGGGATGGTTCGTGGGGCAGATCGAGGGACGTGAGGACGTTCCACTACATCAACCGCGTTTCTTAACGCTTCCTGCTCTGCGATCTACAAGGGTACGTAGATCGGAAATCCCCTCTCGTAGATGGACATCACCATGATAGGTCTTCGTGCGCGTAGGAAATTTTTTGTTTCCCATGCGACGTTCCCCAACAGTGGCATCATGAGCTAGGTTCATGCGTAGAGGTAATCTCGAGTAGAACACAAAAAGTTTTTGTGGGCGGTGATGTGCGATTTGCTGCCCTCAGTCTTTTCTTGATTCCGCGGTATTGTTGGATCGAAGCGGCTCGGACCGACATTACTCGTATGCTTACGAGAGACTGGTTTCATCACTACGAGCAACCCCGTTGCTCAAAGATGACTGGCGAGTGTCTGTTTCTCCAACTTTAGTTGAATCGGATTTGACCGCGGAGGTCCTTGGAGAGAGGTTAAATAGCAATTCATACATCCCCGTTGTGGTGTTTGCGTAAGTAAGATGCGATCCTACTAGATACCCATGGCAACCACGTAAAACATGCAACAACAATTAGAGGAGGTCTAACTTGTTTTTGCAGGGTATGCTTGTGATGTGATATGGCCGACGATGTGATGTGATATATTGGATGTATGAGATGATCATGTTGTAATAGTTAATATCGACTTCCACGTCGATGGTACGGCAACCGGCAGGAGCCATAGGGTTGTCTTTAAACTAATGTTTGTGCTTGCAGATGCGTTTACTATATTGCTAGGACGTAGCTTTAGTCGTAATAGCATGAGTAGCACGACAACCCCGATGGCGACACGTTGATGGAGATCATGGTGTGGCGCCGATGACAAGAAGATCGTCTCGGTGCTTTGGTGATGGAGATTAAGAAGCATATGATGATGGCCATATCATGTCACTTATGAATTGCATGTGATGTTAATCCTTTCATGCACCTTATTTTGCTTAGAACGACGGTAGCATTGTGAGGTGATCTCTCACTAAAATTTCAAGACGAAATTGTGTTCTCCCCGACTGTGCACCGTTGCTACAGTTCGTCGTTTCGAGACACCACGTGATGATCGGGTGTGATAGACTCAACGTTCACATACAACGGGTGCAAAACAGTTGCACACGCGGAACACTCGGGTTAAGATTGACGAGCCTAGCATGTGCAAACATGGCCTCGGAACACATGAGACCGAAAGGTCGATCATGAATCATATAGTTGATATGATTAGCATAGGGATGCTTACCACTGAAACTATCCTCAACTCACGTGATGATTGGACTTGAGCTAGTGGAATTGGATCATGAACCACTCAAATGACTAGAGAGATGTACTTTTTGAGTGGGAGTTCTTAAGTAATATGATTAATTGAACTAATTGTCATGAACATCGTCTAATGGTCTTTGCGAATTACGATGTAGCTTGCGCTATAGCTCTACTGTTTTTATATGTTCCTAGAGAAAATTTAGTTGAAAGTTGATAGTAGCAAACTTTGCGGATTGAGTCTGTAAAACTGAGGATTGTCCTCGTTGCTGCGCAGAAGGCTTATGTCCTTAATGCACCACCCGGTGTACTGCACCTCGAGCGTCGTCTGTGGATATTGTGAACATCCGACATACACGTTCCTGATGACTACGCGAAAGTTCAGTGCAAAATACTTAATGGCTTAGAAGCAAGGCACCGAAGACGTTTTGAAACGTTACAGAACCTAAGAGATGTTCTAAAGAGATGAAATTTTGATTTCATGCTTGTGCCCTTGTTAACAGGTATGAGACCTCACACAAGATTCTTGGTCCACGAAGTAATGGAGAAAAGCTCAATCATTGAGCGTGTGCTCATATTGTCTAAGTACGACAATCTCTTGAATCAAGTGGGAGTTAATCTTCCAGATGAGATAGTGATGGTTCTCCAAAGTCACTGCCACCAAGGTGTGAGAGCTTCGTGATGAACTATAACATATCAAGGATAGGTACAATGATCCTTGAGCGATTCGCGATGTTTGACACTGCGAAAGTAGAAATCAAGAAGGAGCATCAATAGTTGATGGTTAGTAAAACCACTAAGTTTCAAGAAAGGCAAGGGCTAGAAGGGATACTTCGTGAAACGGCAAAATAGTTGTTGCACTAATGAAGAGACCCAAGATTAAACCCAAACCCGAGACTAAGTGCTTCTGTTATGAGGGGAACGGTCACTGAGGCGGAGCTACCCTAGATGCTTGGTAGATAAGAAGGCTGGCATAGTCGAAAGAAGTATATTCGATATACATGATGTTGATGTGTACTTTACTAGTACTCCTAGTAGCGCGAGGGTATTGGATACCGGTTCGATTGCTAACTGATTAGTAACACGAAATGAAAGCTACAGAATAAATGGACACTAGCTAAAGGTGAGGTGACGATACGTGTTGGAAGTGTTTCCAAGGTTGATATGATCAAACGTCGCACGCCCCCTCTACCATCGGGATTGGTGTTAAACCTAAATAATTGTTATTTGGTGCTTGCGTTAAGCATGAACATGATTGGATCGTGTTTATTGCAATACGATTATTCATTTAAAGAGAATAATGGTTACTCCATTTTCTTGAATAATCACCTTCAATGGTTTATTGAATCTCGATGGTAGTGTTACACATGTTCATGATATTGGTGCCAAAAGATACAAGGTAATGATGATAGTACCACTTACTTGTGGCACTGCCGCTTGAGTCATGTTGGTATAAATTGCATGAAGAGGCTCCATGCTGATGGATCTTTATACTCACTTGATTTTGAATCACTTGTGACATGCAAATCATACCACATGAGCAAGGCCTTGTTTTCATTGAGATGAAACAAGATAGTAACTTGTTGGAAGTAATACATTTTGATGTATGCAGTACAATGGGTGTTGAGGCACACAGTGGATATCATTATGTTCTTACTTCAATGATGATTTGAGTAGATACATGAGTATTTACTTAATGAATCACAAGTCTGAAATATAGAAGAAGTTCAATTCTGTTTCAGAGTGAACTTCGTCGTAACAAGAGGATAAACTGTCTACGATATGATCATAGAGATGAATATCTGAGTTGCGAGTTTTGGTACACAGTTAAGACAATGTGGAAGTTGTTTCGCAGTTCATTCCACGTGGAACACCATAGTGTGATGATGTGTCTAAACTTCATAGCCACGCCCTATTATGATATGGTGCATACTATGATGTCTCTTATCGAATTACCACTATCGTTTATGGGTTATGCATTAGAGACAACCGCATTCACTCTAAATAGGGCACCGCGTATTTCCGTTGAGATGACACATTATAGATTATGGTTTGGAGAAACCCAAGCTGTCGTTTCTTTAAAGTTTGGGGCTGCGATGCTTATGTGAAAAAAATTCAGTCTGATAAGCTCGAACCCAAAGCGGATAAATGCATCTTCATAGGATATCCAAAACAGTTGGGTGCATCTCCTATCTCAGATCCGGAAGCAAAGTGTTTGTTTCTAGAAACGGGTCCTTTCTCGAGGAAAGGTTTCTCTCGAAAGAATTGAGTGGGAGGGTGATAGAACTTGATGAGGTTATTGAACCATTACTTCAACTAGTGTGTAGCAGGGCGCAGGAAGTTGTTCCTGTGGCGCCTACACCAATTGAAGTGGAAGCTGATGATAGTGATCATTGAGCATCAGATCAAGTTACTACAAACCTCGTAGGTCGACAAGGTCGCGTACTACTACAGAGTGGTACAGTAACCCTGTCTTGGAGGTCATGTTGTTGAACAACAATGAACCTACGAGTTATGGAGAAGCAATGGTGGGCCCGGATTCTGACAAATGGCTGGAGGCCATGAAATCCGAGAGAGGATCCATGTATAAAACAAAGTGTAGACTTTGGAAGAACTACTTGATGGTCGTAGGACTATTAAGTAAAGATGGATCTTTATAAGGAAGACAGACAATGATGGTGAATCGTCACTATTAAGAAAAGCTTGACTTGTCGCAAAGGTGTTTTTCGACAAGTTCAAGGAGTTGACTATGATGAGACTTTCTCACTCATAGCGATGCTAAAGGTCTGTTGGAATTATGTTCGTAGTTGCTGCATTATTTGTGAAATATTGCACATAGGAAGACAAAAACCATTGTTTCCTCGACGGTTTCCTTGAGGAAAGATTGTATGTAATACAATCAGAAGGTTTTGTCGATCCTAAGGATACTAACCAATATGCAAGCTCCAGCGATCCTTCCATGGACTGGTGCAAACATCTCGGAGTTGGAATATACACTTTGCTGAGATGATAAAAGATTTTGGGTTTGTACAAGGTTTATGAGAAGCTTGTATTTCCAAAGAAGTGAGTGGGAGCACTATAGTATTTCTGATAAGTATATGTGGTTGACATATTGTTGATTGGAAGTAATGTATAATTTCTGTAAAACATAAAGGTTGTTTGAAAGGGGTTTTTCAAAGGGAGACCTAGATAGAGATACTTGAGCATTGAGCATCAAGATCTATGGAGATAGATCAAAATGCTAAACAGAACTTTCAAATGAAATGCATGCCTTGACAAGTTGTTGAAGGAGTTCAAAATACACCAGCAAAGAAAGAGTTCTTGGCTGTGTTGTAAGGTGTGAATATGAGTAAGACTCAAATGCCCGACCACGGCAGAAGAAAGAGAAAGGACGAAGGTCGTCCCCTATGCCTTAGCCATAGACCCTACAGTATGCCATGTTGTGTACCGAACCTGATGTGTGCCTTGCTACAAGTTTGTTAAGAGGTACACAGAGTGATCCAAGATTGAATCACTTAACAACGGTCAAAGTTATCCTTAGTAACTAATGGACTAAGGAATTTTTCTCGATTGTGGAGGTGGTTAAAGAGTTCGTCGTAAAGGGTTATGTTGATGCAAGCTTTGACACTAATCCAAATAACTATGAGTAGTAAAACGGATTTGTATAGTAGAGTAGATATTTGGAGTGTTTCTGAATAGCACGTAGTAGCACCATCTATTAGATGACATAAAGATTTGTGAAGCACACATGGATCTGAAAGTTTCAGATACGTTGACTAAAACCTCTCTCACGAGCAAGACGAGATCAGACCTCAGAACTATATGAGTGTTGGATTCGTTGAAATCACATGGTGATGTGAACTAGATTATTGACTCTAGTGCAAGTGGGAGACTGTTGGAAATATGCCCTAGAGGCAATAATAAATTGGTTATTATTATATTTCCTTCTTCATAATAATCGTTTATTATCCATGCTATAATTGTATTGATTGGAAACACAATACTTGTGTGGATACATAGACAATACACTGTCCCTAGTAAGCCTCTACTTGACTAGCTCGTTGATCAAAGATGGTCAAGGTTTCCTGACCATAGGCAAGTGTTGTCACTTGATAACGGGATCACATCATTAGGAGAATCATGTGATGGACTAGACCCAAACTAATGAACGTAGCATGTTGATCGTGTCATTTTGTTCCTACTGTTTTTCTGTGTGTCAAGTATTTATTCCTATGACCATGAGATCATATAACTCACTGGCACCGGAGGAATGCCTTGTGTGTATCAAACGTCACAACGTAACTGGGTGATTATAAAGATGCTCTACAGGTATCTTAGAAGGTGTCCGTTGAGTTAGTATGGAACAAGAATGGGATTTGTCACTCCGTGTGACAGAGAGGTATCTCGGGGCCCACTCGGTAATACAACATCACACACAAGCCTTGCAAGCAATGTGACTAAGTGTAAGTCACGGGATCTTGTATTACGGAACGAGTAAAGAGACTTGCCGGTAAATGAGATTGAAATAGGTACGCGGATACTGACGATCGAATCTCGGGCAAGTAACATACCGAAGGACAAAGGGAATGACATACGAGATTATATGAATCCTTGGCACTGAGGTTCAACCGATAAGATCTTTGGAGAATATGTAGGATCCAATATGGGCATCCAGGTCCCGCTATTGGATATTGACCGAGGAGTGTCTCGGGTCATGTCTACATAGTTCTCGAACCCGCAGGGTCTGCACACTTAAGGTTCGGTGAAGTTTCGGCATAGTTGTGTTATAGGTGTTGATAACCGAAAGTTGTTCGGAGTCCCAAATGAGATCCAGGACGTCACGAGGAGCTCCGAAATGGTCCGGAGGTAAAGATTGATATATAGGAAGTCCTTTTTTGGTCACCGGAAAAGTTTCGGGCTCATCGGTAGTGTACGAGGAGAGCCGGGAGGGGTGCCGGAGACCATCGGGAGGGGTTTCACGCCCCAAGGGGTCTCATGGGCTATGGGAAGAGATAAACCAGCCCCTAGTGGGCTGTAATAAGTTCCCACTAAGGCCCATAAGTTTTGAGATGGAAAAACACAAGGTGGAAAAGTTTCCAAGTGGGAAGGTGGAATCCTACTCCAAGTAGGATTGGAGTAGGACTCCTCCACCTCCAATTTCGGCAAAACCATGAGGGTTTGAGGCTGCCTCCTCCCCTCCCTCCCTCCTATATATACTAGAGGTATTGAGGGTTTTTGAGTCACAACTTTGCCACGTGCTTCTCGACCCTATACCACGCAGTTTTTCCTCTAGATTGTATTTCTGTGGAGCTTAGGCGAAGCCCTGCCGAAGTAGATCGTCACCACCACCGGCGCGCTATCACGCTGCCGGAGAACTCTTCTACCTCTCCGCCCCCTCTTGCTGGATCAAGAAGGTGGAGATCGTCATCGAGTTGTACGTGTGCTGAACGCGGAGGTGCCGGCCGTTCGGCACTAGATCGGAGCGGATCGTGGGACGGATCGCGGGACGGTTTGTGGGACGGATCGCAGGACGGTTTGCAGGGCGGATCGAGGGACGTGAGGACGTTCCACTACATCAACCGCGTTTCTTAACGCTTCCTGCTGTGCGATCTACAAGGGTACGTAGATCGGAAATCCCCTCTCGTAGATGGACATCACCATGATAGGTCTTCATGCGTGTAGGAATTTTTTTGTTTCCCATGCGACGTTCCCCAACAGCTTCCTAGCTGCGAAGTCGTTCTTATCGTATCTCTTATTCTTAGGCTCTGGGTTATCAAGATCAACAGGTTCAAACTCCACATCCTTATCATTGCTAGGTTGAGCATCTTCATGAACATCACTATCGATATTATCATCAGGTTCATGTTCATCACTAGATTGTGTTTCGACATAAGAAACGGAGATATCGTTTGGACTCTCGGGTGTAACAGCAACATGGTTGCTAGCGTGCAAATTACTATCATCTTTCCTTTTCTTTCTAGGATGACTAGGTGCATCAGTGCTAACACCTTGAGAATCTTGTTCAATTCTCTTAGGATGACCCTCAGGATACAAAGGTTCCTGGGTCATTCTACCGCCTCTAGTGACGACTCTGACAGAATTGTCATTCAACTCATTTAGCAAGTCATTCTGAGCCTTAAGTACTTATTCTACTTGAGTAGTAACCATAGAGGCATGTTTACTCAACAGCTTAAGATCATTGACGTTTCTGTCCACACAAGCACTTAAATGACTAAGCATACGAGCATACTGTTCCAATTGTCTGCTAACATAATCATTGAAACTTTGTTGTTTGGCAACAAAGTTATCAAATTCATCCAGGCATAAGCTAGCAGGTTTATCAAAAGGAATATCACTCTCATTGAATCTATGCAGAGAATTTACCTCTACTACATGTATCGGGTTATAAAGACCATGGATCTCTTCGATAGGTGGTAGATTTTTGATATCTTCAGATTTAATGCCTTTTTCTTTCATAGATTTCTTAGCTTCTTGCATATCTTCAGGACTGAGGAATAGAATACCACTTTTCTTGGGAGTTGGCTTTGGAACTGGTTTCGGAATAGTCCAAGCATTCTCATTGCACAAGATATTATTCAATAGGATCTCAGCTTGTGCCACAGTTTGTTTCCTAAAAACACAACCGGCACCACTATCTAGGTGGTCCTTGGAAGCATCGGTTAGTCCATTATAGAAGATATCAAGTATTTCATTTTTTCAAGAGGGTGATCAGGCAAAGCATTCAGTAGGTGGACGAGCCTCCCCCAAGCTTGTGGGAGACTCTCTTCTTCAACTTGCGCAAAGTTGTATATTTCCTACAAGGCAGCTTGCTTCTTATGGGCAGGGAAATATTTTTCAGAGAAGTAGTAGATCATATCCTGGGGACTACGCACGCAACCAGGAGCAAGAGAAGTGAACCAAGTCTTAGCATCATCCTTTAGCGAGCAAGGAAACAGCTTAAGGATATAGTAGTGGCGGATCTTTTCCTCACTCGTGAATAGGGTGGCTATATCGTGCAGTTTGGTAAGATGTGCTACAACCTTTTCAGACTCATAACCGTGGAAAGGATCAGATTCGACCACAGTGATTAACTCAGGGTCGACAAAGAATTCATAATCCTTATCGGTCACAAAGATAGGCGAAGTAGCAAACTCGGGTCGTATTTTATCCTAGCGTTCAAAGATTTTTCTTTCCACTTGCGCAGTAACTTCTCAACATCATAGCTATCCTTACAAGCAAGAAAGTCCTTAGCTATCTCTCCCTCATAACATAACCCTCAGGCATATCAGGCAATTCATATCTAGGAGAGCTAGTTCTAACAGGTGAAATAGCAGGTTCTACTTCAGTAATCTCAGCAGTTTCAGAAGTATCATCTCATCTAGCAGCAACTCTAGCAATTTTTCCATCAAGGAATGCACCTAGTGGCAAAGAAGTATAAAGCAAAGCATCATCACAAGCATCATGGACAGAAGAAGTAGCATCATCAAGCACATGCGATACATCAAAATTTCTAGCAGGTGGTGGTGTCGCAAACTTACTCATAACTGAAGGTGAATCAAGTGCAGAGCTAGATGGTAGTTCCTTACATGTCCTCGTAGTTGAGGGCAAGACTTTAATTTTTGGATCTCTCGGATTCCTCATAGTGATCAGCAGACGTAAATCCCAAGTGACTCAGAGAATATAGCTATGCCTCCCCGGCAACAGCGCCATAAAATAGTCTTGATAACCCACAAGTATAGGGGATCGCAACAGTTTTCGAGGGTAGAGTATTCAACCCAAATTTGTTGATTCGACACAACGGGAAGCCAAAGAATATTCTCAAGTATTAGCAGTTGAGTTGTCAATTCAACCACACCTGAAATACTTAGCATCTGCAGCAAAGTATCATAGCAAAGTAGTGATAGCAACAGTAGCAACGGTAACAGTAGCAGCAGTGACAACAGTAGTGATAGAGTAACAGTAGCAGCAGTGACACTAGTAGCGGCAAAGTAACGTAACAAGGACCAGTAGGAAAAACTCGTAGGCATTGGATCAGTGATGGATAATTATGCCGGATGATATTCATCATGCAACAGTTATAACACAGAGAGATATGTAACTAGCTCCAGTTCGTCAATGTAATGTAGGCATGTATTCCGTATGTAGTCATACGTGCTTAGGGAAAAGAACTTGCATGCCATCTATTGTCCATCCCTCTCATGGCAGCGGGGTCCTAATGGAAACTACGGGATATTAACATTCTCCTTTTAATAGAGAACAGGAACAAAGCATTAGCACTCAGTGAATACATGAACTCCTCATACTATGGTCATCTCCGGGAGTGGTTCCGGCTATTGTCACTCCGGTGTTGCCGGGTCATAACACATACTAGGTGACTACAACTTGCAAGATAGGATCAAGAACACACATCTATTGACGAGAACATAATAGGTTTAGATCTGAAATGATGGCACTCGGGCCCTAGTGACAAGCATTAAGCATGGCAAAGTAGTAGCAACATCAATCTCAGAACATAGTGGATACTAGGGAACAATCTTCGTCAAAACTAACTCGATTACATGATAGATCTCATCCAACTCATCACCGTCCAGCAAGCCTACGATGAGATTACTCACGAACGGTGAAGAGCATCATGGAATTTGCGATGAAGGAAGGTTGGTGATGACGATGGCGATGATCTCCCCTCTCCGAAGCCCAGAACGGACTCCAGATCTGCCCTCCACAGGAAGAACAGGTGGTGGCGGCGCCTCCGCATTGTAAAACGCGACGAACTCTTCTCTTCAATTTTTTTTCCGGACAAAAGGGGCTAAATAGAGCTGGAGTTGGAGGCGGCGGAGCTCCGAGGGCCCCACAAGCCTGTCAGGCGCGGCCAGGGGGGCGCTCCTGGTGGGCTTGTGGGCTCCTTGCTCCACCCCTCTGGTTGATTCTTGCGCCAGTGTTTTTTATATATTCCACAAAAAATCCTCGTAAATTTCCAGGTCATTCCGAGAACTTTTATTTCTGCGCAAAAACAACACCATGGCAATTCTGCTGAAGACAGCATTAGTCCGGGTTAGTTCCATTCAGATCATGCAAATTAGAGTCCAAAACAAGGGAAAAGAGTATGCAAAAGTAGATACGACGGAGACGTATCAATGATACAGGAAGACATTTTGTTTATGCACATTATCATCGAAAAATTAGCATTTGAGAGGAACACGATAGAAAATGGCTAGTTTATTCAAAAGATGGCAATAAAGTTTTTTCCTTTTGTTGTAAGATCTTTAAGTCTAGCACCAACACGAGTCAAAGTTCCTTAGCGCATGATGGATTAGGGCATTGGAGGCATATTAGTGAGAAGCTTAAAGAACATGAAAATAGCATCGAGCTTATTAATAACATGAAAATGTGGAATGAATTGAGGGTTAGACTACAAAAAGAGGAAACTATTGACAAGGTATTGCAACATCAAATAACAAAGGAGAAAGAACGTGTGAGGCAAGTTCTGTTAAGAATAACAGCTGTTGTGAAATATCTTGGTAAACACGACTTGGCTTTTCACGGAAATAGTGAGCAGCTTTACAAGGATGATAATGGTAATTTCTTAGCTTTCATTGAGATGATTGTAGAATTGGGCATGGTAATGCAAGATCACCTTAGACGTATTGAGAACAAAGAAATAAATTATCATTATCTTAGTCATAAAATATATAATGAGTTGATATCTCTTTTGTCTTCAGAAATCACATTTTCTATCATAAAGGTTGTTAAAGAGGCTAAATATTTTAACGTTATCCTAGATTGTACCCTTGATGTTAGTCATTAAGAACAAATGACTTTTTTAGTTCGATGTGTTAATCTCTCTGAAGGCAAAATAAAAATTGAGTAGTAATTTTTGGGGGTCTTGAAAGTGGACAACACTTCTGGCTTAGGGCTTTTTAAAGTATTGCTTGAATTTGTTGAGTCTTTTGGCCAAAATGTTAAAGATATAAGGGTTCAAGGATATGACAATGGTTCTAATATGAAAGGGAAATACCGAGGGGTACAATCTAGGTTGCTTGATATGAATCTAAGAGCACTATATATGCCATGTGCTTGTCATAGTCTCAATCTCACTCTTTGTGCTATGGCAAAATCATGTGAGAAAGGTGTTTCATTTTTCGGAATTGTTCAGCGCATATATGTATTATTTATCGGCTTTACAAAAGGTGGAATGTTTTGCTTAAACATGTTCCTAGTTTGATCGTGAAATCATTGTCCTATACTTGTTGGGAGAGTGAAATCAAAAGTGTCACATCAATAAGATATCAAGCCACTCAGTTAAGGTCAGCTTTGTTTGAGTTACGTCATGCTTCTGACATTGATTCTAAAGATAAAAGTGGTGCAAAAAATTATTTGATGCACTTGGTCACTTTGAGTTTGTAGTTGGTATGATTATCTGGCCCGATATTCTATTTGTTGTAAATAAAGTTAGCAAGATGATGCAATCGTCAATCATGTGCATTGACTCCACTTTCAAGCAAATAAAAGGTATACCATAATTTTTTAAGAAGTACGGAGATGAGGGGTTTACTACAAGTCTGAGCATCGCTAAAGGTATTGCAACTGAAATGGAAATAGATCCATTATTGCAAGTGAAACGTCGTGCTACGAGGAAGAAACAGTTTGACGAAAGTGTTTTTCAAGAAGAAATTCTGGAAGTTGAGAAGGCTTTCCGAGTTAAATACTTTTATGTTTTGGTTGATATGGCGATCACTTCTTTTAATGATAGATTTAAAGAACTCATGACGTTTGAAGATATATTCGGATTTTTATTGAGCTCGGGCGCCGTGAAGTCATTAAGTGACAATGAACTTGAAGAATGTTGCACAAAATTTGCAGAATTTTTCTCTCTTAATGGTTCATCTGATGTTGAGGTATACGATCTTATTTCTGAATTGAAGATTATGATATTTACTTTGAGAGATGGCCTGATGTGTGCTACGAAAATTTACGGACATGTCACAAAAGTTAATTGCTATCCTAATATCTCCGTTGTCTATCACATCTTATTTTACTGTGCGTGTGACGGTTGCATCGGTCGAAAGAAGCTTTTTGAAATTGAAATTATTGAAGAATTATTTGAGGTCAACAACGATTCAAGAGAGGTTAAATGGTTTGGCTACATTATACATCGAGAAGAAATTATTGGATGATATTGACATTGACCCATCATAAGTGACTTTGCATCGTGGAATGTTCGAAGAAATTTCTAAGATAATATGTATAAATTATTTGATACTCATACTGGTTTTGGATGCATTGAAGTGTTACTGATAATAATTATTATATACTCCCTCCATTTGGAATTACTTGTCACAAAAATGATAGAAATGAATATATCTAGAACTAAAATACATCTAGATACATCTATTCATCGGACAAGTATTTTCGGACGGAGGGAGTACGTTTTTGATACACACACACTATTCATCGCACAAGGTGTAAAATGAGCTATGGTGCATTGTTGTTAAAATAAAGAGAGACGAAGATTAACTACTCCTCAATCAGGATGATGAATAGCGTGATCCAATATATATATATATATATATATATATATATATATATATATATATATATATATATATATATAATACAATGACTGGTATATTAAGGGCTTCCAATTTTTAGGTCGTCCTGGGCCCCTGAAATCTGAGAACCGGCGCTGGATCGAACTCCTGACCATCCATCGATTAAAACAGGTTGCATACAATTGATCTTTGCTTGTGTGAAAAAAAAGGGTTCGTATATATAGTCCAACCTTGCTTCCATACAAACAAATCCGCCTATTTACTACTCCCTCCTTCACAATATATTGGACGTATCTCAGAGGACTCTCGGACCTAGATGTTTTTCTATTGATAGAAAAAATCAAGCCAACGAGCTGTAAAAGCGCATAATTAATCACAAAACTGACGCATTAGTAACTTTACGTCCACTAAACGAGCAACTTCCTCGCATGCATTGGTGGAGACGGTTTTCAAAATACCCTAATTAATAGACTAATTAATGCCATGCGCCTTATTTTTTTCTAATTATGAAAAATTATCGTTTTGAAGATACGTCCTATATACTGTGATGGAGGGAGTAGTATATATAGGTATGCGAATTAAATTCAATAGGCCGCCTTGAGTATCCGTAAGGAAAACAACTACGCATTACATTAAGGACAGTAAAACTGAACTGTTTCCCAGCCCTCTCATGCTCTGTGTAATTTTGACCGTTAGATGTTGTGTGTAGATCGTTCCTGGCCGTTCGATCGCTAAGTGGGCTAAGCTGTCCTGAGGGAGCCTACTCTAGTGGAAAAACCGGTGTAACATGGTTAACTGGACCTTTAGCCGAGAGGCCTAATTCCCGTAGGAAGCCCATCAACTAAGTACCATGACAACTCGATCTGTGTCTGGGCGCAACGCCCCCGCCGCAAGCAACGTCCCCACTCCCATCCCCATGACCGGCGACAAACAGGGAGCGACCGATAAAATCGACCCAAATGTCAGGGAGTGGCTTCCTCCTATACATAAATCTCCGAATCCCCTTATCACCGACCACTCCTCTACCTCCGCTTCCTGCCCCACCATAGCGATGCTGATGACAATGATGATAGTTCAACATCGGCCATGGCGTTCCGGACAAAGGGAAGAGGGAGGAGGAAGACATCGAGGCCGGACAATGCAGCCACTCCGTCGGTCGAAGTCATCGCGTCTGCCCTGGTGCATCCCACGTGTGGCGGGCGAGGATACTGAGGTAGTAAGATCAATGGCACCGAACCGCCGCCGCTACACCTTCAGGCTTTGGCCGCCAACCAACGAGACAACGTCCACCCTCGTCGTTTCCCTCGTGCCTGTGGCCAGCAACACAATATCCAGAGCAATACTACTGCCTGTTGCTGAACCCACCACCGCCAGGTCCTTTGATTATCCTTCCGTGGGATCCCGACTTCCACGTTACGAGATCTGCGTGTCGGCGCCGGTGCCGTCCCCTCACTCACGTTCTCCCGACGACGATGGTCGTTGGTGTATCAGTCGCTTCAACCAGAAAATGTTTTGTACTCAGATTGCTGTAGATTTTCCTTTCCCGCTCAATGTTCATACTTAGTTCAGGCTACTGTTGATGCAGTTTACATTCTTAATTTGTTTCAGCATCGTTCTCCCATGTGCAGGAGACTGGTTCTAGAGTATTGGTTCAACGAGTTCCTCGAGGCTGGTTCTGAGTTTTTGGTTGCGAAATTCTTCAGCTGATGATCCACAATGGCTGTTGGCCGGTCAGGTTAGTTCAAGTGGAATGCCATGTCTTATCCAATAACCAAGTACACCTTCATACAATTGCTTAGTTTCATGCTTATGTGTTCACAATAACTCATGAGATGCTACTATTGGCTATAATTGTTGTTGTATATGCACCAGGTAGTTTAGGAGGGTAAATCCATTTTCCATATGCAAAACACAAGCATAATTTTGCTGTAGCTCTTCCCAAACACATAATTCATCTCCAATCTGATCAAATGATGTATCTGTTGTTTGTACGGATCCTACAAAGAAGAAAGGATTGTTGAACATTTCATGCTTCCAATGTATGCTTCATTGTGGGCCTTTTTTAGGAACTTCGATAATTTCTAGAAGATCTGAATTCAGTATGATGTTTATAATTTTCTCTGCATAAGAGCTTGCTGACATAGTATTTTACTTGAGGTTTCAGACATAAAATTTACCATTCCATCAGGTGAGGACAAATACATTTTCAGGATTCCATCAGGTGAGGACAAATACATTTTCAAGATTCTCCAATATTAACACAACAATGCAACACCTTCTCCAATTTTTGGTAGATAGCTTGAGCCATTGCGTCACCAACACTACTTCTGCTACCTACCCAGAATTCTGGCAGGTCAGGCAATTAGTGTTCAATCTATACGTGCTACATTTTGATATGGAAGGTCACGCAAGTAGCGTTTAATATGTACCTGCTAAATTTTTGGATTAGTCTCTCTATATAAATTTACTTGACACTCGAATGTAAAATTTGTTAAGAATTTTTTTTCTCGGACACATTCTTGGGTTTTCTACCTGTACTACAAAGCTTTCATCCCTGTCAATGCTCGTGAAGGTGAAACTAGAAGTGTATTTCTCCAGATTAGTTTTATCATACTTGTGCCCCATTGCTACCGAGGAATAGCAAGCCATGTGAGTGGGTGCAAAAGGTAATACAGCTAATTATTTTAATAAGAGATTATAAGAATAAAATTAATAAATTATTGATTGTTTTTTATTATTCTTAACTTCTCACCTTCATGAGGTTCCCTTGTCTTAGATGTAACTTCAGATAATAACTTTGGTTGATAATGTGAAGTTTGAGCTGAAGATAATCAATCATTTTTATTTATCTACCGAAAAGGGTACCACTCCTCTAGCCTGACAATAGTTTTTCTCTCAAGGTTCATTCAAATGCTTTCCCATGGATGATTGCCCGGATTTGAAGTAGCCATTGATTTCAACGGTTGAATTTAGTAGTAGGATTGTAGCCCAACTCTATCTTTTGAAATACAAAGACCCTTTGCGTTTTTTCGAGAAAAAATAGTTGAATTTAATATTTTCTATCGAAGGCATAAAAACAAAATACTTTGTTATTTAATTGAGCTGAAGTAATGTCAATGTTTATACTTTGATGGAAACTCCAATGAATCTACAAATTATACTCGGGGTAACAGAAGTTAATGCACTTTCCATATATTTTGTGAACACAATATTTTCTATTTAAAATTGAAGTTTCCTAAAGTAGTTTTTATTGGCATATGATCCTCCACCTTGTCCTTTGGTTCAAACGTACTGATCTTGATACATGGGAGGTGAATCACTGGAAGAGAGTTCCACATGAGGTTGATCCCTGCGAGAGAAGACGAGTTCATACCCCATGAGTTTTACCTAATCATTCTTGTGTTTTGTGAGGTGGATTGAGAGGAATATGGGGTTGATTAACTTAGGTTGCTTACATGTTTCAAGAGGCTATCGACAAACTAATTATGCTCTATAATAATATAGGTCATTTAGCTTCGTTTTGTCATTGTGGCCATACATCTCCCTTATTAAATAACTATTAGAAATATCATCTTAGAAGAACCTCTATGACACGAGATGTACAACTTGAATGAACCCCTTATTTCAAAGTATCTCGCTGCTTCATGTCACATTTTTTCTTTAAAAATGCTAGAACTA
Organism: Hordeum vulgare subsp. vulgare; assembly: GCF_904849725.1. Taxonomy (NCBI): domain Eukaryota; kingdom Viridiplantae; phylum Streptophyta; class Magnoliopsida; order Poales; family Poaceae; genus Hordeum; species Hordeum vulgare. The sequence goes on along the minus strand of NC_058524.1, from coordinate 78,558,611 downwards.
GATAAGGAAGTCTTTTGTAACCTTGATAAAAAGATAGTTTTAGTTTATAACTCTGATCAATAAAGATAAATCCACTGTCTTTTAAAGCATTATAAACGAACTATGCTATATTGTGCTCGATTCAATATCAACCTTTCAAGTCCCATCACTCCATGCTTGTACCAGCTTATAGTAGCTATTATTATTTACATTCAAATTACAAGCTCATAAGTTATAGCAATATTATCAATGTAGTAAAATTTTATATATTTATTCCTGGTATGTGTCAAATCTATAGCCTATCATCTGCTATAACTTTTTGTATTCTTACATGACTTATCATTTTTTTTGAATTTTTCTGTTGTTTTATTGAACAAAAGGACGGGCGCGTCAACGCCCATCATCATGCAGATGAAGTCATATTTTTGCAAAATTGAATGAGATTTAAAAAAAACTCAGTCCATGGAGAATTAGCAAAACTGTTACCTTGGTGTGCAAATTAGTATGATGATCATTGATCAGAGGTACACACATACATGATTCTTCTTATAATGCTTTCTACATTTGAATTTCAAGATTTGGAAATGTGTGACTTGTCATGAAGTAGTGTGCTATGACAAAGCATAGCTTTCCTTCTAGCTCTTTTGGCTAGGTTTATCCGGATAATCGCGTTTCTCTACTTTTAACTTATAATGCTTGCATTTCCTGGAAATTTATGTTTTAGGTCATTGGCATTCATCCACTCAGTGAAGCGCAGCTACTGCTCCTCGATTGAGGCTTAATTTTCAAATGAGTTTTGAAGTATGTTCATAGTCCAGTGGCAAGTATAAAATTGTAAATCAAACCGATCAAGCGCTTGACATGTATGTTTCTAAGAAACTAAATAGACCTACCAGCTTAGTAATGTTCTTTTAGGTTATTACTTCTCTACTAATTAGTGTACCTCTTTCTTTAAAAAGGAAAAGGAAAACTTGTGTATATTATATATATTCTATAGTTTATCTTCCAATTATGCTTGATTTCCTTTCCATGTATTTTACAAACTTTTTGATGATTCTGTCATAAAAAAGGATGGGCAAGGGGACACATACCGTCATGGTCGGAGCCTTGCCATTCACTCCATGATTAGAGCATGCACCTCTCCAAAGGCCAACGACCTTCTTTTGTGAAAGGTGAATGTGGAATTTCCTCCAATTATCACATATTTCCTGGTTTACGCTCATGTATATGCAGAAATTAAGAGGTACACAAATCTTGCAGTGTAGTACTTGATACAATGGGTCCTTCCATCGCAACATTCAAGTGTCCGGGCTTTGTGGCATTTCCATACCGATGTTATGTAAGTTTCAAGTTTGATAAACAATGTTTCCTATTTATTTTCATTCGAGATAATGGAAGCAGTTATGCCATGTTTGCAATATTCCATTGGCTTGTCTGTTCAACTATTGGGCGCCAGTCAACAAAGTTTTCCCATAGGTTTAGATCAGATGGTTGCGAGTTCATACAAATAAGAGTAATGTGGTATATGTTGGGATCCTGACTTACAAAGGCTGCTTTTGTAGTAATTCAGTAGATGTATTCATTTTATTAAGACAAACAATATTTCCTAATCAAAATAATCGCTAAGTATTGACATTGTATGGTTGTCTGCGGAGAGTGGCGGACACTACATTGATCCTTTCAAAGATAGTTCTTCATGGTTTTGTTCGTCGGGACCTACTGCTCAACTATTGCACTCCTTCACTACTACCGATCAAAATTTGGTCTTTCATTACCATTCAATACATCTATCATTTTTGCAAATCCAGCTACATGTTTTGTGTCTATATATTTACAAAAACTGTATCAATCCATTCTTAAAATGGATGGGCCCGGCAACGCGGGCCTTTCATGATCTAGTTCTGGAAGAAGAAATCCAAAATTCGTGGTGGAAAGTATTGGAAGATTGACCTCTGATTAAATCGATAATCATGCACGCAGACATGCCTCTATTGGTGCAATTAATGCAAAAGGAGAGACCCGTATTAACCGTTGACCCTTAAAGTGGAATTATAATGAAAAAGAGAGCCCTGGTTAAATAAATAGTGAATTGCCTTGAAACTGAAACGGGATTGTGGTGTGGAAAGAGAGACACAAATTAGTTGATTTAAAGTAAAATTATAATAAAAAAGAGAGCCCCGGTTAAAAAAAATACTACTACTGAATTGTGTTGAAACTGAAATGGGATTGCGGTGTGGAAAGAGAGACCGTGCACACATGCTAATCACGCATCCATGCACTTTTGAGAGATGCTTGGGTACGTTTGTAACATCCCAAATTTTCAGATTTGGTATGTTAATAGGATCATTCTTTGTCATCTTGATTTTTATGCGTGTTTGAATTTTTCTGAATATTCTTTTCATTATACAACTGAGGGCAATTTATATTGGAATGGTGATAACATGACTTCTCCCGATCCAAATAAAAAGTTCATAATGTCCAGCATATTATTTGAAGTCGCCTTATATGGTTTTGCAAATTTCGTAATCTCCGAAATCATTTTCAGTTGATTTTTCAATGCTCATTGCGTAGCCTTTTGCATAAAAGATTTTTTTTCGAAAATTCATTAGATGGAACTAGGGTTCCTTTATTATTTATTAGGTAAATGTTTTTATATGTATATATATATATGGTCATTTTAGTATATATGCATATTGTGTTTTATATATATATATATATATATATATATATATATATATATATATATATGTATTAGTATTATTTTCTAATACTTTATTTTAATATATTCTTATTTTTTTATTTTTACTTTAAAAAATGTTTTATAAAAAAAAAGGCTGGCTCACCCAAGCGAGTCAGGTGGCGACCGAACCAAACTAGCCAGGGTTGCCAGCCCCAGGTTGCCTCCCAGGCAACCTTGGACCGAGCCCAAGGCTCCAGCCTCGAGCTGATTGCTCCTGGCCAACGAGCCGTAGGAGCGCCCAGCGCCAGCGCCCAGGCTCCAGCGCCTGCCAGCTGACCCACCTCGCCCCGTTTTCCTATTCTGAGACCGAGACCAATCCAGCAGGCCCTCGCAGGACTCCTCCTCGCCAGGGAATAAAGTCCAGGAGCCCGACCCTGCTCCGATTTCTTTTCGGTGGGCCTGATACGTAGCTCTCGATCCTTTCTGTCGCCGAGACCGCAGCAGGCCGCTCCTGTTGTCGTCCCGGAGCACCCTCTAGCAGCGCCCACACCGGAGTTCACGCCACCATCATCTCAGTTTGCCCGTCTTTGCCGGAGCCGCCGTTCGTCGGAGAGTCACCGGAGAAGCACCACCGGAGGCACCACGTGGGAACCAACCCGTTTTTCACTGTTGCTCGTGGTAAGCACGTGCACGTAATTCGATTCATCCAATCCGCGAAATTGATAAAGTACCCGTATTACACCTATTTTAACCTGTTTTTAGATCGGACAGATTCTCGGTAGGATTTTGAAACCTGTTTAACTTTTTACTCGTAACTCCGATTGAGGCAATTCTTTTTCCTATGATCTCGTATTGATGAGTAGAACATGTTAGAACCAGTACTTTTCAGTTTTACGAAAATTAATTTTTTTGTTAAATCAGATTTATTTTATCATGGTGATGTCCATCTACGAGAGAAGATGAGTGATCTACGTACCCTTGTAGACCGTACAGCAGAAGCGTTAGTGAACGCGGTTGATGTAGTGGAACATCCTCACGTCCCTCGATCCGCCCCGCGAACTATCCCACGATCAGTCCCACGATCTAGTGCCGAACGGACGGCACCTCCGCGTTCAGCACACGTACAGCTCGACGATGATCTCGGCCTTCTTGATCCAGCAAGAGAGACGGAGAGGTAGAAGAGTTCTCCGGCAGCGTGACGGCGCTCCGGAGGTTGGTGCTGATCTTTTCTCAGCAGGGCTCCGCCCGAGCTCCGCAGAAACGCGATCTAGAGGAAAAACCGTGGAGGTATGTGGTCGGGCTGCTGTGGAAAAGTCGTCTCAAATCAGCCCTAAAACCTCCGTATATATAGGTGGGAGAGGGGGAGCCTTGCCTTGGGGCTCAAGGAGCCCAAGGGGGTCGGCCGAGCCAAGGGGGAAGGTCTCCCCCTCCCAAACCGAGTCCTACTTGGTTTGGAAGGTGGAGTCCTTCTTCCCTTTCCCACCTCCTCCTTTTTTTTTTCTTTTTCTCTTTGATTTTTCTTCCAATGCGCATAGGGTCCTTTTGGGCTGTCCCACCAGCCCACTAAGGGCTAGTGCGCCACCGTCAAGGCCTATGGGCTTCCCCGGGTTGGGTTGCCCCCCCCCCCCCCCCCCGGTGAACTCCCGGAAACCATTCGTCATTCCCGGTAACTCCGAAAACCTTTCGGTAATCAAATGAGGTCATCCTATATATCAATCTTCGTTTCCGGACCATTACGGAAACCCTCGTGACGTCCGTGATCTCATCCGGGACTCCGCACAACATTCGGTAACCAACCATATAACTCAAATACGCATAAAACAACGTCGAACCTTAAGTGTGCAGACCCTGCGGGTTCGAGAACTATGTAGACATGACCCGAGAGACTCCTCGGTCAATATCCAATAGCGGGACCTGGATGCCCATAGTGGATCCTACATATTCTACGAAGATCTTATCGTTTGAACCTTAGTGCCAAGGATTCATATAATCCCGTATGTCATTCCTTTTGTCCTTCGGTATGTTACTTGCCCGAGATTCGATCGTCAGTATCCGCATACCTATTTCAATCTCGTTTACCGGCAAGTCTCTTTACTCGTTCCGTAATACAAGATCCCGCAACTTACACTAAGTCACATTGCTTGCAAGGCTTGTGTGTGATGTTGTATTACCGAGTGGGCCCTGAGATACCTCTCCGTCACACGGAGTGACAAATCCCAGTCTTGATCCATAATAACTCAACGAACACCTTCGGAGATACCTGTAGAGCATCTTTATAGTCATCCAGTTACGTTGCGACGTTTGATACACACAAAGTATTCCTCCGGTGTTAGTGAGTTATATGATCTCATGGTCACAGGAACAAATACCTGACACGTAGAAAACAGTAGCAACAAAATGACACGATCAACATGCTACGTCTACTAGTTTGGGTCTAGTCCATCACGTAATTCTCGTAATGACGTGATCCAGTTATCAAGCAACAACACCTTGTTCATAATCAGAAGACCCTGACTATCTTTGATCAACTGGCTAGCCAACTAGAGGCTTGCTAGGGACAGTGTTTTGTCTATGTATCCACACATGTATATAAGTCTTCATTCAATACAATTATAGCATGGATAATAAACGATTATCATGAACTAAGAAATATAATAATAACTAATTTATTATTGCCTCTAGGGCATATTTCCAACACTATCATGTAGATAATAAATACCTACTCATATGTTTCTGTTATTTGAGTTTTAATTGAATTCTTTGTTGTTGATTTTATTTTGATGTTATGTGAGTACGGTTTATTTATCGATGCCTTCATCGAATATATATAGATTGTCCGGAGTGTGGAGCGGATCAGAATTAAGCGTTAGAGTACTTCAACACCGTTCAAGGCAAGTTTGCACTTTTGATTATGCTCATCCTATATGTATGCTTTGCATTGTTATGATATGTTATGTGTTTGGTGTGATTCTTATATTGCTTGTCGCCATATGTGTGTCCTGGATTGCATTGTTTAATTGTGTGCTTGGATATGCTATGGTAGACGTGGACTCGTACCGACTGTTTTATGAAGTAGTGAGTGTTTATAGCTGTAGGCTCGGGGCTTTTGCTCGAGTGAATGCGTCTATGGCTGAGCGCTCTATTGTCCCTAGAGAATGCGCCATGACTGAGCGCACTTGAGTTGTCGGGACTTAAATCTGGTGAATGCGTTGATGGTTGAGCGCTTTGGAGTCCCCATTGAATGCGTCATCGACTGAGCGCACTTGATACATCTTGAAGATCTTTGTCATCTCACCGTAGGTTTGTGAGTTCTCTGTTGCGGGTTTAAATTGGTTGTGGCGTGTGAGACCTTGATCAGTAATGGAGGTAGGTGAAGTTAGCTTTATGCCGAACCAACTTGACTGGTTTGTTTCTCATACATTGCTTATATATGTAGGTTTGCATTATCATTATGTGTGAATTGCCAATACATTCAATGTATTGACCCTTGTGGCTGCAACTTATCATGTTGCAGGATATTCAGATGATCAGTGAGATACAGTAGGGTTGCGAGTCTTCACTTAACCTTTTCGCCGGTGGGCTATGATGGGACTCATCGTTATTATTTTTGCTACCTTTCCGCTTCCATTATTTATTAGAGCTACCTAAGTGCTATGTAGATTGTTATACTTTGTAAATTCTGGATCATACGTTGTAATAAATGATACACTTGCTATTCTCGTATTCATCTATACTGTGTGTGCTAGCGAGTCGATCCAGGGACTAGCACAGTTAAGCACAGAGACTCAAATCCTTCGAGGTTTGGTCGTTACAACGTTTTTGTTCCATGATTAAAAATAATGGGACTAAAACTTACTAGCCTCACTCATGCTTGGATTTAAATACTAAAGAGACTAAAATCAAGTTAATGAGCATTTATTATCCTTCAAACCCTCCAATCCAGAACTCGTCCGTGTTAAAGAGAGGAGTTAAATGAGGAGAGAGAAGACTAATCCACATTTTAGTAGGGGTACACCTGACTACAAAAATTTAATTTCAAGACTAGTTTTAGCCCTCTTTAATCAGGGGTGATTGGAACTTTAGCCTTTTAAAAAGACTATTTTTAGTTAAACTAAAATTAGTCCCTTGAATCCAAGCACCCTCTGAATTATAGTATCGACATTTGATGACCAAGTAGTGTTGATGGCTCCCTCCGATAATATACATGTTATTTAATTCAAAACATTTGATCTCATTTTTTCCTTCCATTGCAATTTAATCCCATCGATCAATGAAAATACAGAAAATATGTATGCATACTGGAATAAGTGGACTGTTCATCATATGATAATACCGAACAAACAGAGTATAGCATAAGAGCCATTGACTCAGCTTAAAGACAAATTGAATTAAAAAAAAGAAATGGGTGATTGAAATGCTACACAAAGAGGGGTAGCCTCAGCGATCTATTCTTAGTTCTTTCCGCATCCGTAATGCAAGGGTCAACCGTACAAATATGAGTTGATTTTTTTTCCCTCTATCCAAGTTAACCGAAAAGAATCTATTTTTTGATTATATGAAGAGTCCAACAGGAACTTGAAGAAACCGATCAAGTTTAAATTGGCGTAATATGGAACCTATGAGTGCAAAAGCCCCGTGAATAGTTACAAAACTTCATAGACCGCCTAACCAACGAGTAAAATCTCTTTGCACTTATGTTGGGCGTCAATTTTTTCTCCCCTACAAACAAGTTCTCCAACTTTGACAAAAGATTCCTTCATACTTGAATCAAGCTTTTTTATATCTTTATGTCATAGGAGCCATATTTTTTATATTATCTACACACATCGCACAAGTAATATCTAGTTTCTAGGAGCATCTACAGCAGGACCCCTCATACCACTTCAAACGCCTGGGCAGGCCGCCCGGGCAGTGACCGGTTACAAAATTTTGACCCAACCATGCCTCTTAAACCGGTCTCAAACGTCCGGGCTGACCAACACCCCTCATATCCAGCCCAAACCTGGGAAGGATATGGGGGAGCCCGGGTGCGTCCGGGCATGCCCGCCTTACTCGCAGTGGCCCACATCGACACCATATATACGTCTTCATTCGCTCGTCGGATCAAATCATAGATAGTTCACTCCACTCCCATCTTCCATCCAAACTCACCTTCGGCGATCTTCGGCTTCTCTGGCATGGCGGGCAACGGATCTGAATCCTTCACCTCCAGATTGAGGGTTTCAGTTTTAGGGTGACAATGTTGTGCGTAAGCATGTAGAAGGGGAAACGTTTGCACAACTCGTCAAGTTTCATCATAAGACGCGTGATTGGAAAACTCATATGCAACTGCAAAATGATTTAGTTAAACATATGTGAAATCATGTCGGCAATCAATAGATGTATCGGTAATCTTTCCTTTTAAATGTATTTGAGACAATTTAATATTTATTTAGCTTGTAAACTATGAGATATTTACTTGATTCTCGAACTAAGCAATATTTATATTTTTATTAAACTTTTCAATGTATGTAAGACAATTTAATGTTTATTTCTATTTCTATTTAAACATATGTAAAAAAAATTAAAAATGGTCGCAAACTCGCTGCACTGACGAAAATGGGGTTGATGTGTCGGACACACGACTGACCCAAATGAAAAAGGTAGCGAATATATCGACTTAAACGAACAAAACACAGATAAACGTACGTACCTAGCTATACCATCGGTGGCTATGCATGTCGCAGCTCTTTCCTTACAATGCAGTTGACGCATGACTGTTCATGTTATTATGTTGACACGGTTTCCATCGTTGGCACAGTGACGCGTTTCTCTGAGGTGTCCGCTTAGACATGTCAGCGTGTCGTCCTAGTTTTGAACTTCCAAACTATCTCATCAACCAACCTAGCTAGAAACATTTTTCACAGGGGGCAGGGTTTGATTGATTTTTCTCGAGCTCGAGGACATCATCACGATTCCATGGGCGCGCAAGACGGCAAGAGGCACATAGCTAGGATATGGGCACATCGCATCACCAACGTGAGCTGTTTTGCTACGCCGCACGGTGGTGGTACGTGATGTAAAGTGGTATCCAATGCGTTCCGCTTTTAATTTTTTTTTAAATTAGTTATAATTTCTTTCAATCAGATTTAACTTAGTTTAAATGAATAGTATATTTATACGAATTTATGCAGGATGCCCGCCTACATTCCTAGGTGGAACCTAGCATGAAACAGATTCTACTATGGCCGGGTACCAACAATGCACACGAACAAATGGAAAACCAGTGCGCACCCGTCTGTACTATCACTAACATAAGCAAAATTCACTATATTTGCCCAAGTTACATAATTTTAACCAGAGCTTAACGATCACTGCTGCTGTCGTTATCGTCGACCTCACATCTCGCAAAGCAGCGATGAAAGTCCGATGCACGCACGCACGCACGCCGCCACAGGAGACAATGGCCACGGTGGTGGGCGAGTGCCGCAGTCTCCGCTCCGTTCGTACGCCTTCCTCTTTCCCCCCGACGAACGACGCGTCGGCCCTCGGCCGCCGTTCCGGTGTTCCCAAGACGTTGTGAATGTGCCTGTGCGCATGCTCAATTGGCCTGTGCGCACGCACGCACGGGCTTCCTCGCTTCTCAAAAGTACTTATATACGAGGCCATGCCGCGTGCACGAGGCTGGGCGCGCACGGCCGGCGTGACTGCGTGTGAGCACCGCTCGCGATTAAATCGGTGCGTGGGCTGGCGCAATGGCAATAACCGCTGTCGCGTGACGCTTCGGCGAGCCTCGCAGGGGCCGTTACGTGCGACGGGCGTGAGAGCAACTTGAATGCGCTGACCTATTTCGTCCGTCTCCGTGGTTTAAAGCTGTGTGGATAAAACGGATGACCCAATACGTCGATTCATTGTCAAAACGTGTCCTTGTCGAACTATTTTCGATCCAAATTTGATACTGAAATGCGTCCCTTCTCGGTGTTCGTCCTAACCACCCACGATCAACATAATATATGACGACAAACCTCCTCGGACCCACACGTCAATGGCCACGGCTGACTTTTTAAATCCGCGATGGACTCGCTTCATCTGATTCCAGACCCCGTCCCAAACTCACCACCCCTATGTTCCCTCGTTGGCGACCCTAGCCGGAAGCCATGGCCGGCGCCGCCCAAAACAACGGCAACACCCCCTCGTCTATGCCCGCATGCTGCGTCTGGAGGAGGTCGCCTACCTCCAGCATAAGAGGGCCGTGACGGAGGTGCGCGTCCGTGCTGCGCCACCAACAGCCATGTCCGGCTCCGCCCAGAATGACGGCAACACCTCCGTCGTCTATGCCCGTGCGCTTCTCCCGGAGGAGGTCGGCTACATCCAGCATAAGTGGGTGATGCGTCTCGCAGAGGAGCGCGGCCGGGCTGCGCCACGGCCGCAACCAGCACTGCCCGCACCGGTCTATTTTTGTTCAATTATAATGTAACGAAGACGCGTGGACTCTCGTTGGCCCCGCAACCAGCACTGCCCGCACCGGTCTATTTTTTTTAATTATAATGTAACGAAGACGCGTGGACTCTCGTCGGCCTTCATGATCGGTTTTTATTGTTTAATTAATCCTTGTTTATTATTTTGGGAAATGCTTTTTTATGCGCTGATAAAAAATTGGTCGGGTTAGTGTTGGACACATGCGATGATCCAAACGTCAAACAGGATGTTGATGTCCACCGAACCGATCCAAACAGACAAAAAACAAATAAAACAATCGTTCGTTTAGGTGTTAAAGTTGCTCTGATGTCGTGCACACCTTGGAGCCACGCCTATGGCTCTTTTCTACTTGCTCGCCATTCACCCTGAACATGGTTAAACCTGCACTTCCGCTCGTGCCATCAACACCCGATAGACACGGCCGGTGCCGGTTAGTTATCCGGCGTGCAAGCACGGCTCACATGCACGGTTATGCCGCTGCTTCTACAAATGAGGCATCCGCAATGCCCCCACAGTCCCAGCGTCCTATCCTTACACGGCTACACCTACCATGGCTCCAACGGTTAACGTAGGATACTGCCCACACTTGCATTGCACGTATTAGACCCGAGAAACAGCCGGCAAGAATTGGCACCACAGAAAGCAAAGCGGCGAGTGATCAAGGCCGGGTACGATCACGTACACTCACTCCCCGGGTTACCGTGGCATGTGCGTGTATCATGCCCGCCAATCTACCGATGCGCACGGCCTCTCTGGCTCGTTACCGTAGCTACCCAGCCAGCGGCGTCCCGGCGGCAACACCCACATGTAAAATAGGAGTATTGTGGAAGCTTTAATGATTGGGTCTCTTGGAGACTAAGATTGCAAACAGGGTTTTTACCTGGAGCAGTAACCAAGACAATCCTTTTTTGCTGTGATAGATAGAGTTTTCTCTACTGTTGGTTGGGACAGCTATTTTTCATCGAAAGTGTTATTGTGAGCTAGAGTTTATATGCTCTCGGATGAACAGTAAAATTTTAAAAAATAGTGAAAAAATCCTAAAATTTTGTGGCAAGAAACATTGATGTTTTTACTACATGCATGCAAAAATTCATAATAAAATCACATTCCTAGAGGTGTGGACAAAAAAAAAACAACAAGATTGATGCTAAAAAATGCTTCCAAAAACAATTTTTTTGAAGCGTTGTTTTTTTTGCCCACACATCCAAAAATGTGATTTCGCCATGAAATTTTGCACACATGTAGGAAAAACATCAATGTTTCATACCTTAAAATTTCAGATTTTTTTACTTCTTTTTTTTCCCTATATTTGCCGATTTTACTGTTCATCTGAGAGTATCCATTTTCCACTTACTAAATTATGTGCTTTATCGAGGGTTGAAAGTGATCACGCCCCTGCTGCTAGATGCTAGTTCTAGACACACTAGGATGGACAAACCCCTTAGGTTTGAAAAATGATGGCCAAATCAACCTGATTTCTCCTCTTTAGTGGAAAAAACTTTGTCTACACCTTCTCCCTTCACCTCTGCCATTGACACGTGCGAGTTTATGACTACACTGTTAAGGAAAAAAGTGAAGGGATAGAATATTAATATAAATGCTGCTATGAAGAAGAAGAAGAAAGATTTGTTACAGGAGTTTGATATTTTGGATATCTTTTCTAAACAAAATAGTCTCAGATGAGGATGTCCTCGTGATGATAGGGATTAGGGCAGAATTAGACAATATTCGGGAAAAAATAAAAGACTTCCATGTGGCAAAGATCTAGAGATAGGAAGATTTTGGAAGAGGACATGAATACGACATGTTTCCATGCGGTTGCTAACCAACGCAGAAGGAAAAAATTTCTTTCTGTGTTGGAAGGTTCAGATGGTCCTGCTCATTCCACTAATGAAATGTTGGTAGTGGCAACTAATTTCTATAAAAAGCTATTTGGCTATGAAGAGAAACCTAATATACACCTTGATGACCATTTTTGGTCAGGAGAAGAGAAAGTTATGGAGGAAGAGAATGAGGAACTAGGGAAACCTTTTTCAGAGTAGGAAATTATGAATACCATCATGGGCTCTTATGTCTGTGGGGCCCCTGCCCTGATGGCCTTTCTTTTCTCTTTTACGAAAGATTTTGGATATAATTAAAAAGGTCTTTAGGGCCCTGGTTAGAGATTTTGAAAACGGTTCTCTAGTCATACAACGCCTCAACTATTCCATTGTTACTCTCATTCCCAAAGAAGCAAACTCTAGACATATGAAAAAATTTAGGCCTATTTGTTTGAGTAACCTTTCGGTGAAAATTTTCAGGAAAGCCATGGAAAACAGGGTTTCTCCTCTCGGGCAACGCCTGCTCTCACCTTGCCAAACTGCGTTTGTTCATGGTTGCTTCATTCTTGAAAGTTGTGTCACAACCCATGAGGCCATCCATGAGGTGCCTAAATCTGGGAAATCAAGTGTGGTCCTAAAATTAGATTACTAAAAATCATATGATAGGGTCAACTGGAATTTTCTTTTGGAAATATTGACTTCTAGAGGTTTTGGTATTAAATTGATTAATTGGATTTTTTTCCTTACTCAAACAAAGCTCCTTTGTTGTCAAAATTAATGATACTATGGGCCCATATTTGTGGGTGGAAAAAGTTTAAAACTGGTAGACCATTCCTGTCCCATCCTGTTTAATTTGGAGGCAGATGTATTTTCATGCATGCTTGCCAAAGCAACTAGAGAGAACGGGGATACTCCCGGATGTGATTCGTGATAGTCTAGTTGGCCTTCAGTATACACACGACACAGTTCTACTCTTGGATCCAAATCCTGAATATGGTAAAAACCTCAAATAGCTTTTGGCTTGTTTTGAGAACTTTTCTGATATGAAAATTAATTACTATAAATGTGAGCTTGTTGCGATCAACTTGGGAGATGGTAATGTTAAGATTCTCTCCCAAATTTTCTGTTGTAAAGTAGGGGATCTCCTCTTGAAATATTTGGGAGTACCACTTCATTATCTGAAATTAAGAAGAGAAGACATTCAACCTATTGTTTACAAAATCATTAAAAGAATTTTTGGTTGGAGAGGCAGGTTGCTTAGCTATGAGGCTAAGTTGATTCTTTTGCAAACTTGCATTGCTAGTATTCCTATGTATTTGATGTCTCTGATAAAATTTCCAAAATGGGAAATTAAGGCCATTACATCTCAGATGTCTCGCTTCTTTTGGGGTAATATGGGGGAGGTACACAAGCATCACCTTGCTAATTGGGGATTAGTTTCCCAGAAGAAGGCCTTTGGGGGCTTGGGGTCATAAACTTAAGGGAATTTAACATGGCCTTGCTTGCTTCCTGGTTCAAGAGATATCTAGAGGGACCAGAAAAGCCTTGGATACCTTTGATTAATTACAAATACAACACCACATGACCTAATTTCCTTTGGTCTAAGGAAGGATTAGGTTCTCCTTTTTGGAAAGGGGTCATGTGGGCCTTGGCTGGGGCTCGACCTGTTTATAGGTGGGTCTTAGACAATGGCACTACCATCCGTTTTTGGAATGATATATGGGCAGGAGAGGTTACTTTAAAAACCCATTTTGGGAAATATTTGAGATTTGCCAACAAAAAAATAGTACAATTGCCCAGGTGTGGGATGGCGAGGTACCGAGATTGAGTTTTAATAGATGCATGGATGAAAAATTTATGGAAACTTGGCGTAAACTTTTGATGGTAATCTCCAAATTTACTCCTAATAAGGAGAATGATAAACCTTTATGGATGCTGGAACATAATGGTGTTTATTCCGTTAAATCCTTCTATAATATCATTAACGGGGAGGGGTTTCTACCCGTTTTCCGAAGAAATTTTGGGAAATTAATGTTCCCAATAGATATTTGTTTTTTATTTGGGTGGCTTGTCATAATAATATTATTACTAGAGTCAACTTAGTTAAGAGACATCATGTGGATGATCAAACTTGTCTATTTTGTAATGAGAAGGAAATTGTCAACCATCTTCTTTTTGAATACATTGTTCCTAAACACATATGTCATGATATTTCTGAAATATTTAGCTTTACCCAACCAAGCAACATTAATGAATACTCTACTCTTTGGAGTAGTAACAATAAGAAATTTCTGGAAAATATTGCTAGTCTCGCTACCATATGGAGCATATGGACTATGCATAACAATATATGTTTTCAGGGCGTGTCGTGGATAAGTACTCGAGTTATCCTGGGAATGATCAACTCTTATATTCATCAATGGAAGATTCTATACACAGGAGATCAATCTCTGCTGCTCCTGGACCATTGAAGAGGAGAACTGCTGCGGATCGCCTAGAGATAAAAACAAAGATGAAGATGTTGATGGATCGTGAAGGTTGTTCCTTAGGATGCATTATGGTTGATGACCTTTGATGTGTTCTAGATGATATTCTTCTTTTTTTCCTTTCATGTTTGTCGGGATGTCGACGTGTTTTGAACTGTAATATTCAAGTACTTTCATTCCTAGCATGGAGTTTATGGATGTTGTAGGCTGATACTCTCGAAAACTCTTTGCTTCGTTTTTATCAATAAAATGAAGTCGAGGGAAATCCCTTTTATTCAAAAAAATATATTGTGGAAGCATAGAACAATTTGTCTCGGGTGCACTGTATATATTGAGGCAATGTTGTGGGTTACACTTTGGTGGAGATCGTTAGAATTCATCACGAGAGGATTACAGAAGGTCAGTAAGATCGTAAGAGGAAGAGATAGAAAGAGTTTACAAGAATTTAAACATCTCCTCTTATCTTCTACAAGTATTCTAAGATTCCCCCTCAATCTAAACATTGGAAACACTATCAAGGTACATGTTGTAGTTGAACTCATCTAACCTTCTCATAGTGAGAGATTTTGTGAAACCATCATCAAGCTGATCTCGAGTGGGTATGAATCGAATGTCAAGTAGCTTTCGAGCCACTCCCTCTCTGACAAGTTGAAAATCAACCTCAATGTGTTTGTGTGTGCATGGAAAACAAGATTAGATGAGAGATAGGTTGCACCAAGATTATCACACCATAACCTCACAACATGTGGAGTTTTAATTCCAAGTTCACAAAGTGGAGTGTGTATCCACATTACTTTAGTTGTAGCATTTGTTAATGCCTTATATTCAGCATCAGTGCTTGATCTTCAGACAGTAGCATGTTTTCTTGCATTCCATGACACAAGGTTTGTTCCCAGAAACACAAAAAAGTCACCTATAGATCTTCTATCATCAGTACACCCTGCCCAATCTGAATGAGAACAAGTAGTAACAAGCATAGATGATGACTAGACAATCTAAATTCCAAGTCCTTCTATAAACTTTAGATACCTCAGAATTCTTTTTACTGCGGTCCAATGACGTGTGCTTGGAGCATGCAAATATTGACACAATTTATTCACATGATAGGAAATGTCAGGACGAGTAAGAGTTAAGTATTGTAGTGCACCTAAAACACTTGTGTAATTTGTTGCATCATCTGAACCAAGTGCTTCTCCACTCTCAATTGTGAGTTTTTAGAATTTGAAATTGGTGTACGTGCAGGTTGTTGGAAATATGCCCTAGAGGCAATAATAAATTAGTTATTATTATATTTCTTTGTTCATGATAATCGTTTATTATCCATGCTATAATTGTATTGATTGGAAACACAATACTTGTGTGGATACATAGACAAAACACTGTCCCTAGTAAGCCTCTAGTTGACCAGCTCGTTGATCAAAGATGGCCAAGGTTTCCTGGCCATAGGCAAGTGTTGTTACTTGATAACGGGATCACATTATTAGGAGAATCATGTGATGGACTAGACCCAAACTAATAGACGTAGCATGTTGATCGTGTCATTTTGTTGCTACTGTTTTCTGCGTGTCAAGTATTTGTTCCTATGACCATGAGATCATATAACTCACTGACACCGGAGGAATGCTTTGTGTGTATCAAACGTCGCAACGTAACTGGGTGACTATAAAGATGCTCTACAGGTATCTCCGAAGGTGTTAGTTGAGTTAGTATGGATCGAGACTGGGATTTGTCACTCCGTGTGAATGAGAGGTATCTCGGGGCCCACTCGGTAATACAACATCACACACAAGCCTTGCAAGCAATGTGACTTAATGTAAGTTGCGGGATCTTGTATTAGGGAACGAGTAAAGAGACTTGCCGGTAAACGAGATTGAAATAGGTATGCGGATACTGACGGTCAAATCTCGGGCAAGTAACATACCGAAGGACAAAGGGAATGACATATGGGATTATATGAATCCTTGGCACTGAGGTTCAAACGATAAGATCTTCGTAGAATATGTAGGATCCAATATGGGCCTCTAGGTCCCGCTATTGGATATTGACCGAGGAGTCTCTCGGGTCATGTCTACATAGTTCTCGAACCCGCAGGGTGTGCACACTTAAGGTTCGACGTTGTTTTATGCGTATTTGAGTTATATGGTTGGTTACCGAATGTTGTTCGGAGTCCCGGATGAGATCACAGACGTCACGAGGGTTTCTGGAATGGTCCGGAAATGAAGATTGATATATAGGATGACCTCATTTGATTACCGGAAGGTTTTCAGAGTTACCGGGAATGTACCGGGAATGACGAATGGGTTCCGGGTGTTCACCGGGGGGGGGGGGCAACCCACCCCGGGTAAGCCCATAGGCCTTGGGGGTGGCACACCAGCCCTTAGTGGGCTGGTGGGACAGCCCAAGAAGGCCCTATGCACCATAGGAAGAAAATCAAAGAGAAAAGAAAAAAAGGAGGAGGTGGGAAAGGGAAGAAGGACTCCACCTTCCAAACCAAGTTGGATTCGGTTTGGAAGGGGCGACCTTCCCCCCTTGGCTCGGTCGACCCCCTTGGGGCCTCTTGAGCCCCAAGGCAAGGCTCCCCCTCTTCCTCCTATATATAGTGGAGTTTTAGGGCTGATTTGACACAACTTTGCCACGGCAGCCCGACCACATATCTCCACGGTTTTACCTCTAGATCGCTTATCTGCGGAGCTCGGGCGGAGCCCTGCTGAGACGAGATCATCACCAACCTCCGGAGCGCCGTCACGCTGCCGGAGAACTCTTCTACCTCTCCGTCTCTTTTGCTGGATCAAGAAGGCCGAGATCATCGTCGAGCTGTACGTGTGCTGAACGCGGAGGTGCCGTCCGTTCGGCACTAGATCGTGGGACTGATCGCGGGACGGTTCGCGGGGCGGATCGAGGGACGTGAGGACGTTCCACTACTTCAACCGCGTTCACTAACGCTTCTGCTGTACGGTCTATAAGGGTACGTAGATCACACATCCCCTCTCGTAGATGGACATCACCATGATAGGTCTTCGTACGCGTAGGAAATTTTTTGTTTCCCATGCGACGTTCCCCAACTATGGTATCAGAGCTAGGTTCATGCGTAGATGTCTTCTCGAGTAGAACACAAAAGTTTTTGTGGGCGGTGATGTGCGTTTTGCTGCCCTCCTTAGTATTTTCTTGATTCCGCGGTATTGTTGGATTGAAGCGGCTTGGACCGACATTACTCGTACGCTTACGAGAGACTGGTTTCATCGCTACGAGTAACCCCGTTGCTCAAAGATGACTGGCAAGTGTGAGTTTCTCCAACTTTAGTTGAATCGGATTTGACTGAGGAGGTCCTTGGATGAGGTTAAATAGCAATTCATATATCTCCGTTGTGGTGTTTGCGTAAGTAAGATGCGATCCTACTAGATACCCATGGTCACCACGTAAAACATGCAACAACAAAATTAGAGGACGTCTAACTTGTTTTTGCAGGGTATGCTTGTGATGTGATATGGCCAACGATGTGATGTGATATATTGGATGTATGAGATGATCATGTTGTAATAGTTAATATCGACTTGCACGTCGATGGTACCGCAACCGGCAGGAGCCATAGGGTTGTCTTTAAACTAACGTTTGTGCTTGCAGATGCGTTTACTATATTGCTAGGACGTAGCTTTAGTAGTAATAGCATGAGTAGCACGACAACCCCGATGGCGACATGTTGATGGAGATCATGATGATGGAGATCATGGTGTGACGCCGGTGACAAGAAGATCGTGCCGGTGCTTTGGTGATGGAGATCAAGAAGCGCATGATGATGGCCATATCATGTCATGAATTGCATGTGATGTTAATCCTTTTTGCACATTATCTTGCTTAGAACGACGGTAGCATTATGAGGTGATCTCTCACTAAAATTTCAAGACGAAATTGTGTTCTCCCCGACTGTGTACCGTTGCGACAGTTCTTCGTTTCGAGACACCACGTGATGATCGGGTGTGATAGACTCAACGTTCACATACAACGGGTGCAAAATAGTTGCACACGCAGAACACTCGGGTTAAGCTTGACGAGCCTAGCATGTGCAGACATGGCCTCGGAACACATGAGACCGAAAGGTCGAGCATGAATCGTATAGTTGATATGATTAGCATAGAGATGCTTACCACTGAAACTATTCTCGACTCACGTGATGATCGGACTTGAGATAGTGGATTGGATCATGTACCACTCAAATGACTAGAGAGATGTACTTTTTGAGTGGGAGTTCTTAAGTAATATGATTAATTGAACTAATTGTCATGAACATAGTCTAGTGGTCTTTGCGAATTATGATGTAGCTTGCGCTATAGCTCTACTGTTTTTATATGTTCCTAGAGAAAATTTAGTTGAAAGTTGATAGTAGCAAACTTTGCAGAGGATTGTCCTCGTTGCAGCGCAGAAGGCTTATGTCCTTAATGCACCACTCGGTGTGCTGCACCTCTAGCGTCGTCTGTGGATGCTGTGAACATCCAACATACACGTTTCTGATGACTACACGATAGTTCAGTGCAAAATACTTAATGGCTTAGAAGCAAGGCGCCGAAGATGTTTTGAAACGTCACGGAACATAAGTGATGTTCTAAAGAGATGAAATTATGATTTCATGCTTGTGCCCTTGTTGAGAGGTACGAGACCTCCGACAAGATTCTTTGTCCACAAAGTAAAGGATAAAAGCTCAATCATTGAGCGTGTGCTCAGATTGTCTGAGTACGACAATCACTTGAATCAAGTGGGAGTTAATCTTCCAGATGAGATAGTGATGGTTCTCCAAAGTCACTGCCACCAAGCTGTGAGAGCTTCATGATGAACTATAACATATCAAGGATAGATACAATGATCCTTGAGCGATTCGTGATGTTTGACACTGCGAAAGTAGAAATCAAGAAGGAGCATCAATAGTTGATGGTTAGTAAAACCACTAAGTTTCAAGAAAGGCAAGGGCTAGAAGGGATACTTCGTGAAACGGCAAAATAGTTGCTGCACTAATGAAGATACCCAAGATTAAACCCAAACCCGAGACTAAGTGCTTCTGTAATGAGGGGAACAATCACTGAGGCGGAGCAACTCTAGATACTTGGTAGATAAGAAGGCTGGCAAAAGTCGAAAGAAGTATATTTGATATACATGATGTTGATGTGTACTTTACTAGTACTCCTAGTAGCATGAGGGTATTGGATACCGGTTCGGTTGCTAAGTGATTAGTAACACGAAATGAAAGCTACAGCATAAACGGAGACTAGCTAAAGGCGAGGTGACGATACGTGTTGGAAGTGTTTCCAAGGTTGATATGATCAAACGTCGCACGCTCCCTCTACCATCGGGATTGGTGTTAAACCTAAATAATTGTTATTTGGTGCTTGCGTTAAGCATGAACATGATTGGATCGTGTTTATTGCAATACGATTATTCATTTAAAGATAATAATGGTTACTCTATTTTCTTGAATAATCACCTTCAATGGTTTATTGAATCTCGATCATAGTGTTACACATGTTCATGATATTGGTGCCAAAAGATACGAGGTAATGATGATAGTACCACTTACTTGTGGCACTACCGCTTGAGTCACGTTGGTATAAATTGCATGAAGAGGCTCCATGCTGATGGAGCTTTATACTCACTTGATTTTGAATCACTAGTGACATGCAAATCATACCACATGAGCAAGGCCTTGTTTTCATTGAGATGAAATAAGATAGTAACTTGTTGGAAGTGATACATTTTGATGTATGCAGTCCAATGGGTACTGAGGCACGCAGTGGATATCATTCTGTTCTTGCTTCAATGACGATTTGAGTAGATATTAGAGTATTTGCTTAATGAATTACAAGTCTGAAATATTGAAAAGTTCAATTCTGTTTCGGAGTGAAGTTCGTCGTAACAAGAGGATAAACTGTCTACGATATGATCATAGAAATGAATATCCGAGTTACGAGTTTTGGCACGCAGTTAAGACAATGTAGAAATTGTTTCGCAGTTCATGCCACCTAGAACATCATAGTGTGATGATGTGTCTGAACGTCATAGCCACACACTATTTGGTATGGTGCATGCTGTGATGTCTCTTATCGAATTACCACTATCGTTTATGGGTTAAGCATTAGACACAACCGCATTCAATTTAAATAGGGCACCATGTATTTACGTTGAGATGACACAGTATAGACTGAGGTTTAGAGAAATCTAAACTGTCGTTTCTTGAAAGTTTGGGGTTTCGACACTTATGTGAAAATGTTTCAGTCTGATAAGCTCGAACCCAAAGCGGATAAATGCATCTTCATAGGATATCCAAAACAGTTGGGTACATCTCCTATCTCAGATCCGAATGCAAAGTATTTGTTTCTAGAAACGGATCCTTTCTCGAGGAAAGGTTTCTCTCGAAAGAATTGAGTGGGAGGGTGGTAGAACTTGATGATGTTATTGAACCATCACTTCAACCAGTGTGTAGCAGGGCGCAGGAAGTTGTTCCTGTGGCGCCTATACCAATTGAAGTGAAAGCTGATGATGGTGATCATCGAGCATCGGATCAAGTTACTACAAGCCTCGTAGGTTGACAAGGTCGCGTACTACAGCAGAGTGGTACGGTAACCGTGTCTTGGAGGTCATGTTGTTGAGCAACAGTGAACCTACGAGTTATGGAGAAAGCAATGGTGGGCCCAGATTCCGATACATGGTTGGAAGCCATGAAATCCGAGAGAGGATCCATGTATGAAAACAAAGTGTAGACTTTGGAAGAACTACTTGATGGTCATAGGACTATTGAGTAAAGATGGATCTTTAAAAGGAAGACAGACGATGATAGTGATAAGTCACTATTAAGAAAAGCTCGACTTGTTGCAAAGATGTTTCCGACAAGATCAAACAATTGACTATGATGAGACTTTCTCACTCGTAGCGATGCTAAAAGTCTGTTAGAATTATGTTATTAGTTGCTGCATTATTTATGAAATATTGCATGTAGGATGTCAAAACATTGTTTCCTCGACGGTTTCCTTGAGCAAACATTGTATGAGATACAACCATGAGGTTTTGTCGATCCTAAAGATACTAGCAAATATGCAAACTCCAGCGATCCTTCAATGGACTGGTGCAAGCATCTCGGAGTTGGAATATAAACTTTGATGAGATGATCAAAGATTTTGGGTTTGTACAAGGTTTATGAGAAACTTGTATTTCCAAAGAAGTGAGTCGGAGCACTATAGAATTTCTGATAAGTATATGTGGTTGACCTATTGTGGATCAAAAGTAATGTAGAATTTCTGTAAAACATACAAGGTTGTTTGAAAGGAGTTTTCAAAGGAATACCTGGATTGAGCTACTTGAACGTTGAGCATCAAAAGATCTATGGAGATAGATCGAAAGCGCTTAATGGAAGTTTCAACAAGATGCATGCCTTGACAAGTTTTGAAAGAGTTCAAAATAGATCAGCAAAGAAGGAGTTCTTGGTTGCGTTGTAAGGTGTGAATTTGAGTAAGACTCAAAACCCGACCACGACAGAATAAAGAAAATAGACGAAGGTCGTCTTCTATGCCTTAGCCGTAGACTCTAAAGTATGCCATGCTGAGTACCGCACCTGATGTGTGCCTTGCAACAAGTCTGTTGAGAGGTACAGAGAGTGATCCATGATAGAATCACTAGCAGCGGTCAAAATTTATCCTTAGTAACTGATGGACTAAGGAATTTTTCTCGATTATGGAGGTGGTTAAAGAGTTCGTCGTAAAGGGTTACGTCGATGTAAGCTTTGACACTAATCCGAATAACTATGAGTAGTGAAACGGATTCGTATAGTAGAGTAGATATTTGGAGTATTTCCGAATAGCACATAGTAGAAGCATCTATAACATGACATAAAGATTTGTAAAGAACACACGGATCTGAAAATTTCAGAACCGTTGACTAAAACCTCTCTCATGAGCAAGACGTGATCAGGCCCCATAACTATATGGGTGTTGGATTCGTTGGAATCACATGGTGATGTGAACTAGATTATTGACTCCAGTGCAAGTGGGAGACTGTTGGAAATATGCCCTAGAGGCAATAATAAATTAGTTATTATTATATTTCTTTGTTCATGGTAATCGTTTATTATCCATGCTATAATTGTATAGATTGGTAACACAATACTTGTGTGGATACATAGACGAAACACTATCCCTAGTAAGCCTCTAGTTGACTATCTCGTTGATCAAAGATGACCAAGGTTTCCTGGCCATAGGCAAGTGTTGTTACTTGATAACGGGATCACATCATTAGGGGAATCATGTGATGGACTAGACCCAAACTAATAGACGTAGCATGTTGATCGTGTCATTTTGTTGCTACTGTTTTCTGCGTGTCAAGTATTTGTTCCTATGACCATGAGATCATATAACTCACTGACACCGGAGGAATGCTTTGTGTGTATCAAACGTCGCAACGTAACTGGGTGACTATAAAGATGCTCTACAGGTATCTCCGAAGGTGTTAGTTGAGTTAGTATGGATCGAGACTGGGATTTGTCACACCGTGTGACGGAGACGTATCTCGGGGCCCACTCGGTAATACAACATCACACACAAGCCTTGCAAGCAATGTGACTTAATGTAAGTTGCGGGATCTTGTATTACGGAACGAGTAAAGAGACTTGCCGGTAAACGAGATTGAAATAGCTATGGGGATACTGACGATCAAATCTCGGGCAAGTAACATACCGAAGGACAAAGGGAATGCCATACGGGATTATATGAATCCTTGGCACTGAGCTTCAAACGATAAGATCTTCATAGAATCTGTAGGATCCAATATGGGCATCTAGGTCCCGCTATTGGATATTGAACGAGGAGTCTCTCGGGTCATGTCTACATAGTTCTCGAACCCGCAGGGTCGGCACACTTAAGGTTCGATGTTGTTTTATGCGTATTTGAGTTACATGGTTGGTTACCGAATGTTCTTCGGAGTCCCGGATGAGATCACGGACGTCACAAGGGTTTCTGGAATGGTCCGGAAACGAAGATTGATATATAGGATGACCTCATTTGATTACCGGAAGGTTTTCGGAGTTACCGGGAATGTACCGGGAATGACGTATGGGTTCCGGGTGTTCACCGGGGGGGGGGGGGGGCAACCCACCCCGGGGAAGCCCATAGGCCTCGGGGTGGCACACCAGCCCTTAGTGGGCTGGTGGGACAGCCCAAGAAGGCCCTATGTGCCATAGGAAGAAAATCAAAGAGAAAAGAAAAAAAAGGAGAAGGTGGGAAAGGGAAGAAGGACTCCACCTTCCAAACCAAGTTGGATTCGGTTTGGAAGGGGAGACCTTCACCCTTGGCTCGGCAGACCCCCTTGGGGCCTCTTGAGCCCCAAGGAAAGGCTCCCCCTCTTCCTTCTATATATAGTGGAGTTTTAGGGCTGATTTGACACAACTTTGCCACGGCAGCCCGACCACATATCTCCACGGTTTTACCTCTAGATCGCGTTTCTGCGGAGCTCGGGCAAAGCCCTACTGAGACGAGATCATCACCAACCTCCGGAGCGCCGTCACGCTGCCGGAGAACTCTTCTACCTCTCCGTCTCTCATGCTGGATCAAGAAGGCCGAGATCATCGTCGAGCTGTACGTGTGCTGAACGCGGAGGTGCTGTCCGTTCGGCACTAGATCGTGGGACTGATCGCGGGACGGTTCGCGGGGCGGATCGAGGGACGTGAGGACGTTCCACTACATCAACCGCGTTCACTAACGCTTCTGCTGTACGGTCTACAAGGGTACGTAGATCACACATCCCCTCTCGTAGATGGACATCACCATGATAGGTCTTCGTGCGCGTAGGAAATTTTTTGTTTCCCATGCGACGTTCCCCAACACAGGTTTGCAATGCTCGATCACTACTCTCCTAAGTATATCAGTAGTATACTTTTCCTTTCTAAGAAGTATGCCATCTCTTACCTTCTTAACTTCTATGTCTTGAAAATAGTGAAGATCTCCCAAATCCTTCAATGCAAACTCTAGAATGGGATCCTTAAGTAAGCTAGTCGTAGCATCTGGACTGGAATTGGCTACAATTATATCATCAACATGGACAAGTATAAATATAGTAATGTTGCCTTTTCTATATAAAAAAATGAGGTATCTGCCTTAGATGGATTAAAACCAAGTTGATGTTACCGTGTGCTCAACCTAGAGTACCTTGCTTTTGGTGCCTATTTTAGTCCATATAAGGTTGTATCCAACTTACAGATATACTTTGGTTTGATTTTGTTCTCATAACTTGGTGGATGTCGCATGAACACTTCTTTCTCGAGAACACCATGAAGAAACACATTTTGAACATCTAGATGTCTCAAGCTCTATCCTCCGGAAATAACAATCGATAAAACAAGTCTAATAGTAGCTGACTTTACAACATATCTTAAAGTATCCTCATAGTCAATGGAAAACCTTTATTTAAACCCTTTTGCGACAAGTCTAGCCTTGTATCTGCCTATACTTCCACCAGACTTCCTTCTTATCTTATAGACTCATTTGCAATCTATTATATTCTTACTTCTTCTAGGTGGTATAGGATGCCAAGTTTTATGTTTCATAAGTGCATGACATTCGACATCCATGGCCTTTCTCCACTCTTCATGGGCAAGATCATCATATAGATGAATAGGCTCACAAGTACTAGTAAGAAAAGCATGCTTGATCCTATCATACCTTATTGTCCCATCAAGATTCTTTTGATTTGAATACACCTGTTTTTGACCTTATAACATGTGTTGGAAACGTAGATGCACAAGATGACACTTCTATCCTTCTTGTAGAAGATCCTGGCATATTAAGCTGCAGTTAATTCTTCAGCCACAAATGATCTCGTTGCATGAGCAGTGTCTTCAAAAGATCCTGCTGGGTCCGATGACACCTCCCGATACGAGTGAGCACGCGAGGAAGGAATCTCCCTCGAGACCCGACTGTCATATGATGATGGCCGCATGGCATCGTCACATGACGTGTGCTCGGGTGTGCGGTGTGGGAAGGTGTCACTGGGCCATGCCACGACCTCCTGGTCACTAGCCAGCATAAGCGTCTCACACATGGGACAAGGAGAGCCTTATCCTCGCTTTCTAGGGATTCTTCCGGGCGCCATGCCACCAGCCACCGGACGAGCCTGTGCCTCCTCGCTTGGCCTGTCGCCCAGATCCGATTGGGATCTCGCGATGGCATGCGCTCACACACATGAATCACGCAAATCTGCCTTAGATCGGGTGTTGTCCATTTGTGTTCTTTCTCCACACATACAACGATGATGTGTTACTACACAATCATCAACAAAACAATCAAAATTATCTATTTCATTGGAACTAATCACGTCATCAGCTTTAGTTTAGTTCTCCGTCGTGATCTAGAGTAGGAAACAATTCTGGAAGGAGTGCTATTTCAACATGTAGGAGAGCTATTGCGTTGGGATGAAGCTTTGCAAATGGAAAGATGGTTTCATCGAAAACAACATCACGAAAAATATAGATGTGTCTAGTGGAAATTTCAAGGCACTTGTAGCCTTTAGGAAGATTGTTGTAACCAATAAATACACATTGAGTGGAACAAAATTCAAGTTTGTGACGATTATAAGGACGAAGATTGGGGTAGCAAGCTCATCCAAAAATTTCCAGATAATTGTAGTCTAGTTTTTGATGAAACAATCTTTCTAAGGGGGTGGAATTATCAATCACTTTACTAGGTAAGCGATTAATGAGATAGGTAGTTGTGATGAAAGCTTCGTCGCAAAACTTAAGTGGCATAGATGCATGGGAAAAAGAGTGAGTCCTACTTCTATAATATGACAATGCTTACGTTTGGCAGAACTGTTTTGTTGATGAGCATGAGGACATATGATACAAGATGCTCTATGGGAATGTCACGAAATAAAGAATTGAGTTCTCATATTCTCATCCCTAGTCACTTTAAACTGTGAGAATCTTTTTTTCAAAGCACCGTTCAACAAGTTTTTGAAATTATTGAAAGATAGAAACACTTGAGATTTGAACTTAAGCAAACGTATCGAGGTAAACTTAATATAGTAATCAATGAAACTAACGTAGTATTTCTTTCTCCCAAATGAGGCTTTTGCATGACCCCATATATCATTCTAAAGGAGCTTTTGACACACTATGGGATCTAGGATAGGGAAGTTGGTGACTTTTGGCACATTGACAATCATCACAAACAGACTCTTCAACTTGAGCATGGAACAGTAGAAGATTGTATTTATGCACTATTTTGTTAACTATGATCGATGATGGATGTCCTAATCTTTGATGCCATCTTGCCAAGGAGGGCTTGACGATGGAGTGAACTTGACAACGACGATGACGACTAAGAGCTCCGGATATGATAGGGTAGAGACCTCTAGTGGATCTACTGCGATGGATGAGCTCCCTCGTTGCCCGGTCCTTTATAAGAAAATGGGAGGGATGAGTTTTTAAGAAGACATGATTATCATAAGTTAAGCGAGACATGGATGCAAGTATTTTATGGGCATTAGGAACGTGAAGAACATCTTTCAAAAGTAGATCATGTTTTGAATTAGGAGAACTAATTAATGCTTGAACTATGTGAGGAATATCCATACCTCCACCACTTGCGGCGTGAACTTGATCGTTGTCATCGTATTTTTCCCGTACAACAAGTTTCTCAAGTTCACTGGTGATATGATATGTTGCACCGGAGTCGACGTACCACACCATGGTTCACCGTCTTCCTGTTCACGGATTGATGCGGTAACATGGCCAACACTCCATTACTTCATGGCCAGGCTTCTTGCAAAGTCGACAACACTGACGTCGAGTGTTGGATGAGCGCGCACCTTGATGTGCAAGCTGTTGGTTGTAACCGCGTGTATGTTGTTGCTGCTGGTTGAAGCCACCCGTCTACTGGTTGTAGCCACAGCCACCAGCACACGTGTTCTGATGTGCGCCATGCCTGCATCCTTTGTCGTTGGATACTCGTCCCTGGTGACCACGCCCTCGGCCACCTCCTCCACGTCTACGGGTCGCGACATTGGCACATGACTGGCGATGGTTGAGGCCTTGAAGCAGGTTCAACCTTTCATCAAAGGACATGAGTTGGGTGTAAAGTTCCGGGATAGTAAACGGATCCACTCGAGCGGCTAGTGCGAAGATATCAGGATTGTATTCAAGATGAAGTCCTGCTAGGATGTGAGAAGTGATCTCATGATCGGAGAGAAGTTCAGCTCCTGAAGCAATCTCATCGGTGAGGGATTTCACCTTGGCGAGGTAGTCAGACATGCTGATGTTTCCTTTCTGGAGATTGTGAAGGGCAATACGGGTGTTGTTGTTCTGCGCCTTGGTCTGAGCCCCAAAGGTAGCATGGAGCGCGGCCCAAACTTCTACCAGCGTCTGGAGGGTGACCACTTGGGGCCAGGATTTCACGAGACAAAGATCCCATAAAAACCATTGAAGCTGCTGATGTTGAGCGTACGAGATGGTGGATGCAAAGTTTACAAACTACTCCTCCTGACCGTCCTTGGTAACCGTGATGATGGCCGGAGGCACAAGGCTCGTCTGGTCCAGGAAGTGTTGCATCTATGCTCCTCTGACCTGCGGGAGCACGATGGCCTTCCACATGAAAAAATTGCCTCGTGTGAGCTTCTCTTGGGCTAGAGGTCCTCACGCCACAGCGTGGGTAAAGCTTGGTGGAGATGCGGAGGTGGAAGACATGACGGTTTGGGTGGAAAGCGCACCAATGGTGATGGCGTTACCTTGGGTGGAAAAGGAAGACATGATTGATCGCTAGATGGAATCTAATCTAGAAGAAAAAGGCTCTGATACCATGTGAAATATTGTGAAAACGTAGAACCCTCTATCTCGGACGGTATATTCTATATATTGAGGCAATGCCTTGGATTACACGTTGATGGAGACTGCTATGATTCACCACGAAAAAATTACGAGGGTCGGTAAGATTAGAACAGAAGAAGAGATATAAAGAGATTACAAGAATTTAAGCATCTTCTCTTATCTTCTACAACTATTCTAACATCACAATGCCCGTGTGCATGTGCGCCCGGGTGGGCATTGGCGTGGCAGTGGGGGTCACAGGTCTTACCCGAAGACGCAAGGCCTCGTTCAACTTTCTAGCTAGTGATACACAGTGACAGTGCCGCCGATGATCGATCAGGTTGCACCGTTGGCTGGCATGGCAAGTGGTGTTGAATAAAAATCCAACAAGTGGTAGGGGTACCTTCGTTGTCCGCCTCTCTGATGGAGCTTTGCGTCGGGTCAAACTGTCTATTCACTGTTTTTTCTTCCTGGCCTAGTACTTACGCCGGTGTGCATGCCGCGCGGCCGCACGTATGCTCTTATCTTGTGATTCCACCACAATGTGTCGTATGTGTTGACAGTGTAATTTGGCCAGGTAGTATTGGCCAAACTAATTTAATTATTGATCCAACTAATCAGTTGCATTGTCTAAGATTGCAGTTATCTGAGATAAAGCGCACACTGCTGCCATGGATATCTCCTAATAAATTTGGTATGCTAAACTAGCATATAAGCTTTGCATGTAGTATGTGTCTACGTGGTGAAGGAGTATACTTAGTACATAATGGGCATTATTAAGTGTGATAGAGACATGGCTGGAATATTTTATTATTTTCTTCTAGATACAAGAGTATTTCTACGTGACATGGTTAGATCTTGGGCTAATACATCATCAGGTATGATTGCGACGTGGTTGGAATATTTTATTCATATATGGCAAGGAGATCAAGAGGGATTGTCATGACATGGGTTAGCTGGCTAGTTTAAAAGGTAAAGTGCATACATGGTAACTAAATCAAGGGAAGATAGTCCTGATCGTTTAGTCTTAAAATTTATTATTGTATGCCAAGCACTAGTGGGGACGAGAGCCTTTAGCCCCGGCCCATAAGGGGCTTTAGTCCCGATTCACCAACCGGGACTAAAGGCCTAACCTTTAGTCCCGGCCCTGTTCCAAGCCGGGACTAAAGGTGCTCCACGTGGGTGCCTCGGAGCGTCCTCAGGGGCAGGCCCTTTAGTCCCGGTTCTTTACACGGATCGGGACTAAAGAGTTTCAGATTTTGTTTATTTTTGGGTTTTAGGGTTTTAGGGTTTAGGTGTCCGGAAGATTAACGTGATGCCTCGTTTGGTGTTCGGGAATTAGTTTTCATATAATTCTAAATAGAAATAATTATGCATATATATATAAGATTAACTTATCTTACAAGCGAGCATATATATACAATTATATGGGGATCTGAATTATCGGGACTAGAGCCCGTCTATTCGATTACATGGACGAACATCAGTAATGGCCCCTAGCTACACTAAATCGTCCTTTGTCATCTATAGCTTCCGTCCTCAGAAAGGTCGCAAGCTCCTCTGCAATAGCAATCGCGCGTTGCTCTGGTAGGACCTTCTCCCTCATGGCCGTGTACTATATAAGAAGAGGAGATGAATATGAATATCAATCATGATAACAAAGAATGACGGGTAAAAATAGAGGTGTGAATGTTCATTGCTTACGTCGAATCCGTGATCCTTGTGCTCAGAGGTAAACGTGCGAATGGTCTCGCAAACATAGTATCCGCATAGATGCGTCCCCCGTGGCTGCTGGTCGCACTTTACGAGAATAGAATATATATAATCAAAATAATAATCTAGCATCATAAATGTATTGAAAATAGAAGTATATCATACTACTACTTACCTGAGCCGCTCTAAAGGTCAGCTTCTCAGGCTTGATACCGGGAGTCACGCACTTGAACCGCTTCCAAACCCTGCCCGACAAGGATAATGATTTGCTAAGTTTTTCATTAATTGATATATCAGAAAATCATCGAAAGAGACCGATAGAGCGCAAGAATGATTGAAATTACCCTTGGAGCATGTCCTGTAGGCTTTGGAACTGTTCCAAGAGTCTCGATATTGGGTCGAAGGCATCAACTCTTCCCTTATCAATTTCAATGTACAATAGAATCCAATGGAAGTTGCACATGTATATATATATATATATATATGTGTGTCAGTAACTTATAAATTACACTTATAAGTGAATGGACACAACAGAGTAAAGACCCTCACCTGAAGTTGTATGGAAACAGTATATGGTCACAGAAATTTTGATCTGTTAGAAACCTTAGAAGGTTTTCCTCCGTCTCCTTGGGTTTATCAGTTAGTGTCGCTATATGTATTTTATCTGGGTCAATAAACCCAATATTTAGGATGTTCCTACTTTTACAATCCAGAATCTTCATTCTACATAACAGAGTACAAGTTATATATAGACAATGAATTGAAATAACTAAACAAGTTATATGTAGACAACGAATTGAAAAACTTACAGACAATAGCAACTCATAAGCGATCTCTCGAGGGCGTCGGCATTGTACATCTGGAAGAGTTCATCAAAGTCGATATGGATTTCTTCGGGGCGGCCGTAGTACTCCCGTGGGACACTCACCACGATCATCGTTCTCCCATTCTTTGACTCACTTAAGTACCATGTATGCAAGTAACGCATATTTGTTGGGAGAACATCTTTGCTGAGCAAAGGCGCTCCCATGACAAACTTTGGCTTAGGCGCTACCACAGCCTTGGGTAACCTGTCGTCTTGGGAAGCCAGAATGTCGTCAGCCGGGATACCCCATTCATCCGCCCACTTCTTTGCTAATTCCAAATCTTGCCCCTGCACCGGAGGGGGGACATTCTCGGGTAACACCCTGATGGGTGGGATCGACTGTTTGGCCTGTTGTCCAAGCTGAGGAACGTCTGATTTTTTCTTGCTTGTAGTTGAACTTGATTTGCTCCCACTTTCACTTGCACATGATCTGCTCTTTTTCACTTCCTTCTGCAATGTGCGTGTATAGTCATCAGGCTTATGGTGTAAGTCATACTGTGATGGAAGGTTCGTGAAGTATTTTGCAAATGCTATTTGCTTCTCGGTGTATTCCGGGCGGGGCTCGGGTTCCTTCTTTTTCATCTGCGCATCATGATGTTCCTTTGCTATCCTGGCGTTTTCCTCGGGGGTACGATCATAAGGTCTGATAGGAAGATTAGCATGAGGTACCTTTGGGAGGGGCGATAGTTTGCGCTTTGGGGGGCTCCGTCGCTTAGAAATCGTCGGCGGAGCGTTCTTGCTGGCACGCTTCCGCTTAGTATCCGGAGCGGGCGACGGCGGAGACGGACGACCCAAGTCCGGCGGCGGTGATCGAGATGGACTCGTGTTGTGCTGGCCGACGTCATGTGGAGGGCTTGGAGGTGATGGAGGTGTAGGAGACCTGCGACGACTCGGAGGCGGTCTTGTCCCATAGGATGACTCCACCCAGTACTTCTCCGAGTGTCCTCTCATCTTCGGGTCCAGCTATGTCGAGCTCCATATCATGAAACCCCGCCATGATTTCATCCACCCCGACTTTAGCAAAGCCAGCTGGAATCTCACGGCCATGCCAGCGTGCATCAGGGCCAGAAGGTAAAGCCTGTCCGACGGCCACCTTCATGGATATGTTCTTGATTCCATCGACGGGGTAGCCGGGACCGCACTCTATCATTCTTCGTGCATCGTCGGGCGGGGCCTCAGATTCAGCCGCGCTGCTCTTCCGCTTAGATGGGGCGCCGGTAATATCAAGTGCAGGATCTTCCTGTCGCGCTACTCCTCTAAGCTCATCAATCTGCTTCTGTTGCTCGTTAATCCTGGCAAGCAACTGGTTGAACTTGTCATTCTCCTCATCATGCTGCCGCTTCTTTGCTCTCGCTCGGCTTATGTAAGTGTCTTGGTCTCTGGCAAACCCAAGCCACCACGGGTAAGAAGGACCGAAGCCTCGCGTTCGTCCTCCATGTTCGTCATTGCCGAGGACCAGTGTGAGCAAATCTTTCTCTCTATCTGCAGTGAACTTTCTTTTCCCTCCTTAATTTATTTCACTATCTTTTTCCAATTCTCCCTGGGTATCCTAAGACCGTCACTGCAGATGAGGTCCCCTGTTTCTTCGTCGTACGAACCACCATGCGCAAGGAACCAATTTCTTGCTCTCAATTCCTACTCATCACGGAGTGGTTCAGGTACGATGCCTTTAGCTAGCAGATCTTGCTCTTTCTTATCCCACTTTGGGATGACAGTCTCATAGCCCCCTGGCCCCAGCTTGTGGAGATATTTCTTCTTGTCGGCATTTATATTGTTCTTTTCTGATAATGCCTGGGCATCTTCTGACTCCTTGTACTCTTGAAATGCCTTCCAGTGATTCGCCTGCTTGGCTAGATACCCCTCGAATACTGGCACTTTCTTTGTCTTCAGATAGTTTTTCCATAGCTTCTTCTTCTAGCTACAGAACAGTTCGGCCATCTTCTTTAGAGTCCACTACTTGACTTTGGCCCTGAGTTTGTCTGCGGCGTCTTCATTCTCACATTCTGGCAGGTTGAAATGTGACATGAGATCATTCCAAAGATTATCTTTGTACCTTTCGGCGACATAGTCACTATCGGCTGCCCCTTTGCGCTTGTTCCACTCCCGAACGCTGATCGGGACGTGATCCCTAATGAGAACTCCGCATTGCTTCTTGAATGTGTCAGCAGCATTCTTAGGAAGCTTGGGTTCGCCCGTAGGCACTATCACCTCAAAGGTGTAATGCGTCCGTGCATCCAACTTTCTAGTCGGGCCTCGTTTCGTAGCTTTGCTCGATGTGGAGGCCTAAGAGGGAGAAACATTCGTCAAATGAATGTATATGTATACAATATAGAGCTATCTCCAATATTTTGCACATATTACAAGTGATTGTCGAACTTCATATGTATACCTCGCCGGACTTTATTATTTCTTCACCGGCTTCTCCACCGGCTTCTCCATCAGTGGAGCTATCACCTTCTCCGTCACTGGACCTAACTCCTGCCCCATCGGCTTCATCTTCGTGTCGGTCGACCTCCCTTCCATATCCGGAGGGGTTTAGATATGACGGCGGAGATTCAGCTGGTTCAACGTCGGGGCCGTCTTTGATTATATCTTCGAGAAGTTCTTCCTCTTCGAGGTTCCTGATATGTGGATCTATAGTTCTGCAAAAACGGACATTTGATTAACTAATAAACAAACAAACTATATAAGAGGGGTTGGAAACTTCGAAGTGTCGTTTTATATAGGAAGACCTTTAGTCCCGGGTCTTGGCTAGAACCTAAACTCTAAAATATGTCTAACGGATTCTCTTAACCCTTAAGGATTTAACAAAATGGCGACATTCTAGATGTGTAGAAAATGATCCTATTTTTCCTGATCTCATCTACCCTTTTATATGTCACATTATTCTATCAGGAACTCCGTTCCAAAACAACTTTAGTCCCGGGTCGTGGCTCCACCCGGGACTCCTAGATTTCTGCATAGTATTCAAAGTAGGAGTACTTTTCCAATTTGAGTATTCAATAAGCAAAACCAAATCGTAAAATAAAGTAGTATTCAAATTAGCATGCATTCAATTATAAGCAAATACATCATCTCTTTTGTCCGTACATCGTCGAATATTATCACTAATACTCCTCGAATACTATCATACATATAGCATCACTGATACATCTAGAACTGTAGCGCCCAACGGGTATCGTCGCGGGCGATGGACACCCAAAGAGAAGGAACCATCACAGGATCATAGCTCCAGTGAGATCCCCGAAGAACCTGCCAGGTATGCTCGAACCTTCCCTCCAACGCAACCATGTAGCGACGGACGTGCTCATCCTCCTCGCTGACACGGTGACGTACCACCTCCGCGGTGTCCGGAAGCCTCGACACCGTCACTGGCCCACGCGACCGCCACCAAACAAGGATCGGGTCAACAATGGGCTGGCTCCTCACCAACCTACGCCCCTGGAAGGTAGCACCTCCCAATACCAGCCGGGCGGAGCCCAGTCCCGGACAGGGCCCCTCTAATCAAGCAGGTGTCCTCCACCGAGTCGACGACGAGGATGCGGGATAGGCATCATAAAATGAACTAAAAAAATAAACTAGTTCTATTAATTTTCTTGCTAAAAATAAACTATTAACACTTAAGCATATACAATAGCAAAATTAAACTATTAACACTTAAGCATATACAATAGCAAAATTAAGCAATAATCTAAGAAACACTATTAACACTTAAGCATATACACTATACAATAGCAAAATTAAATGACAAAAAATATATTTCTTCTTCTTGTAACCCTAACCTAATTTTTCCTCTTCTTCTATTTCTCCTCTTCTTCTACTTCTTCTTCTACTTCTACTTCTCCTCTTCTTCTACTACTTCTCCTATTCTCTTCTTCTACTTCTCCTCTCCTCCTCTTCTAATTTTTTCTCTTCTTCTATTTCTCCTCTTCTTCTATTTTTCCTCTTCTTCTCCTCTCCTCCTCTTATTATTCTCCTTTTTCTTCTTTTCATCTCCTCCTCTTCTTATTTTTCTTTTTCCTAATCTTATTTTCTTATTTTTGTTCATATTTCTTCTTCTTGTAACCCTAACCTCATCCTAAATATTACTAACCCTAATAATCTAGCACAAACCTAATAACAATAGGAATTAAATGAAAAAAAAATCTTTTCTTTTACTTCTTTTCTTCCTTTTTTCTTCCTTTCTTCTCCTTTTTCTTCCTTTCTTCTCCTTTTTCTTCTTTTCTTCTCCTTTTTCTTCCTTTCTTATCCTTTTTCTTCCTTTCTTCCCTTTTTCTTCTTTTCTTCTCCTTTTTCTTGTTTTCTTCTCCTTTTTCTTGTTTTCTTCTCCTTTTTCTTCTTTTCTTCTCCTTCCCTTTTTCTTCTTTTCTTCTCCTTTTTCTTCTTTTCTTCTCCTTTTTCTTCCTTTTTTCTCCTTTTTCTTCCTTTCTTCTCCTTTTTCTTCCTTTCTGCTCCTTTCTCTTCCTTTCTTCTCCTTTTTCTTCCTTTCTTCTCCTTTTTCTTCCTTTCTTCTCCTTTTTCTTCCTTTCTTCCCTTTTTCTTCTTTTCTTCTCCTTTTTCTTCTTTTCTTCTACTGGCCGGAGTGTTGGGGAGAAGTGGGCGGGGGGCTTACCGGCCGGAGGTGTCGACGGCGCGCGGCAAGGAGGACGGAGGCGCGCGGCGAGGAGGACGACGGCGACGGCAGGAGGCGGCGAGCAGGACGATGGGCAGCCTGACGGTGTCGTCGAGGTCGTCGGTGTGCCGCGCCGGGCAGGAGTACGAGAGGAAGAAGAAGAGAAACGAACGATTTGGGTTGGAATTTTTCTAACTCCCGCTTATATTGGTGGATCTTTAGTGCCGGTTCAGGGCTCGAACCGGGACTAAAGACCCCCTTTAGTCCCGGGTGGAGCCACGACCCGGGACTAAAGGCCCTTTTTCAGCAGACCAAAAGGCGGGAAACAGGGGCTTTAGTCCCGGTGCGGAGCTCCAACCGGGACTAAAGGGGGTCTTTAGTCCCGGTTGGAACCACGCACCGAGACTAAAGTCGGCAGGCGGCAGGCGAGGGGCTTTAGTCCCGGGTCGTGGCTCCACCCGGGACTAAAGCCCCTCCTCGGCTGCACGATAAGTTTAGTTCCACCTCGCCCAGCGAGGGGGACTAACACTTGTTTATAAGCCCCTTCGCAGCTACTTCATCGAGCTCCTCTCTAAAGCAGGCTTACGGGCCTAAACTGACTGTAAATTTAAAAATTGAAACTATATTTGAAATTGTGGAGAAACTTAAACCTGAATTCAAATTGAGCTCACTTTGAATTTAGGTTTAAGTTTCTTTACAAATTCTCATATAGTTTCAATTTTTTTCTATTTTCAAAATTAAATATTTTGTTATTTTCAATTAAAAACTATGTTTATTAAAATTCTTTTTACATATTTGAGAATTTGACAAAACTATGATAATGAAAGGTGTTTGAAATTGAATAAATAATTCAAAACTATTTTCTATTTTCAAAAGTAATTATTTTGACTATCCAAACTATTAACTACTTTTTTTTATTTTCAATTAAAAACTATGTTTATTAAAATTCTTTTTCCATATTTGAGATTTTGACAAAACTATGATAATGAAAAGTGTTTGAAATTGAATAAATAATTCAAAACTATTTTCTATTTTCAAAAGTAATTATTTTGACTATCCAAACTATTAACTATTTTGTTATTTTCAATTAAAAACTATGTTTATTAAAATTCTTTTTGCATATTTGAGAATTTGACAAAACTATGATAATGAAAAGTGTTCGAAATTGAATAAATAATTCAAAACTATTTTCTATTTTCAAAAGTAATTAGTTTGACTATCCAAACTATTAACTATTTTTTTATTTTCAATTAAAAACTATGTTTATTAAAATTCTTTTTGCATATTTGAGAATTTGACAAAACTATGATAATGAAAAGTGTTTGAAATTGAATAAATAATTCAAAACTATTTTCTATTTTCAAAAGTAATTATTTTGACTATCCAAACTATTAACTATTTTGTTATTTTCAATTAAAAACTATGTTTATTAAAATTCTTTTTGCATATTTGAGAATTTGACAAAACTATGATAATGAAAAGTGTTTGAAATTGAATAAATAATGCAAAACTATTTTCTATTTTCAAAAGTAATTATTTTGACTATCCAAACTATTAACTATTTTGTTATGTTCAATTGAAAAGTGTTTGAAATTGAAAAGCACTACAAATGAACTCTGAAAATATTGAAAGTTGGCAAGCTATCATCATTTCACCCACATAGCATGTGTTCAAAAGTTGAGAGGGCTACGACAAAAACTGGATGCACTTCGTGTACAAAACGGACTATCTCTCTCGAAGTATCAGGGTTTCGAACGAGAACTCATCTCTTACAAAGGGATTTCATTTTTTGGAACTTATTTGAACTCCATACTTTTTGTGTGTTCAAAATGCACCATTCAAAGGCACATCACAAAATTTCAACAATTTCTGACTTCATTTGGTATTCTTCGTGCATTTACTTATTTTTTTTTTGAGCTAGTTGACCCTGAAATTGAAAAGCACTACAAATGAACTCCGAAAATGTTGAAAGTTGGCATGCTATCATCGTTTCACCCACATAGCATGTGTTAAAAAGTTGAGAGGGCTACGACAAAAAATGGATGCACTTCGTGTACAAAACGGACAATCTCTCTCGAAGTATCAGCGTTTCGAACGAGAACTCATCTCTTACAAAGGGATTTCATTTTTTGAACTTATTTAAACTCCATACTTTTTGTGTGTTCAAAATGCACCATGCAAAGGCACATCACAAAATTTCAACAATTTCTGACTTCATTTGGTATTCTTCGTGCATTTACTTATTTTTTTTGAGCTAGTTGACCCTGAAATTGAAAAGCACTACAAATGAACTCTGAAAATGTTGAAAGTTGGCATGCTATCATCATTTCACCCACATAGCATGTGTTAAAAAGTTGAGAGGGCTACGACAAAAACTGGATGCACTTCGTGTACAAAACGGACAATCTCTCTCGAAGTATCAGCGTTTCGAACAAGAACTCATCTCTTACAAAGGTTTATTAAAATTCTTTTTGCATATTTGAGAATTTGACAAAACTATGAAAATGAAAATGTTTGAAATTTAGTACATTCCGTACATGCATTACATAAAAGGTCTAATACATTATTACATTATTGCACCAATATTCCTATCTATTATTTCTGTTTTCTTCTGGGTGGTAGCCATGGAGAATCTTCATCATTCAGTAGGATACTTGGGTCAGTTTTCACTTTGAAGGGCGGAATTTCGTGAAACTTATTATAATCTTCTGACATGTCTGTCTTGTCATCTACTCCCACGATGTTTCTTTTCCCTGAAAGAACTATGTGGCTTTTTGGCTCATCGGACGATATCTTCTTTTGTTGATTTCTTTTTCTCGTTTTTGTAGACATGTCCTTCACATAGAAAACCTGAGCGACATCATTGGCTAGGACAAATGGTTCGTCCATGTACACAAGATTGTTGAGATCCACTGTTGTCATGCCGTACTTTTGGTCTACAACTACCCCGCCTCCTGTCAGGTTCACCCATTTGCACCGAAACAAAGGGATCTTAAAAGTAGGTCCATAGTCAAGTTCCCATATCTCCTCTATGTACCCGTAATATGTTTCCAAACAGTGCCCATTCTCGTCTGTTGCATCAAAGCGGACACCACTATTTTGGTTGGTGCTCTTTTTATCTTGGGCAACCGTGTAAAATGTATTCCCATTTATCTCATACCCTTGGAAAGTACATATAGTCGAACATGGTGGCCTGGCCAAACAGTACAGCTGATCTCCAACGGTGTCGTCATTCATGAGATGTGTCTGCAACCAACTGCCGAAAGTCTTCTCGTGTTCCCCTTTAATCCAAGAGTCAGCCTTCCCCGGGTTTTCGGAGCGTAGAATATTCTTGTGTCTCACGATATACGGAGCCACCAGGGTGGAATTGTGTAGAACTGTGTAGTGTGCTTGAGAGAAAGAATGCCCGTCCATACATACTTTTGCTTTCCTTCCTAGTGTGGCTTTTCCTGTCAGCCTACCCTCATACCGAGATTCAGGAACACCAATCGGCTTAAGGTCAGGAAGAAAGTCCACACAAAACTCAATGACCTCCTCTGTTCCATAGCCCTTGGAGATGCTTCCTTCTGGCCTAGCACGATTACGAACATATTTCTTTAAGACTCCCATGAACCTCTCGAAGGGGAACATAATGTGTAGAAACACAGGACCGAGAATTCTAATCTCTTCGACTAGGTGAACTAGGAGGTGTGTCATTATATTGAAGAAGGATGGCGGGAACAATAATTCAAAGCTGACCAGACATTGGACCACATGAATCTCTTCCTTTATAACTTTCCTAGTCCTCCCGTGCTTCCGGTGTATCTTTTGACTTCCCATACAAGCCCAGGAAGCCTAGAATATTCACGCAGAGATTCTTCGTCAGGTGCATCACGTCGATTGCCGAGCGGACCTCATGGACTTCCCAGTAGGCTAGCTCCCAAAATATAGATTTCTTCTTCCACATGGGTACGCGCTTATCAGGGCCGTTAGGAACAGGTTGGCTGCCAGGACCCTTTCCAAAGATTACTTTTAAATCTTTGACCATATCAAATACTTCAGCACCAGTACGGATGATAGGCTTCCCTCGGGGTTCTACCTTGCCATTGAAATGCTTGCCTTTTTTCTTGAAGGGATGCTTGGGCGGAAGAAAACGACGATTGTATGGGTACACATTCTTCCTACATTTGTCGAGATATATACTTTCTGTCTGATCCAAACAGTGCGTGCATGCATTGTATCCCTTGTTTGACTGTCCTGAAATGTTACTAAGAGCAGGCCAATCATTGATGGTTACGAAAAGCAACGCTCGAAGGTCAAATTCCTTTTGTTTGTGCTCGTCCCACACACGTACACCTGGTTCGGCCCACAGCTGTAAAAGTTCATCAACTAATGGCCTTAGGTACACATCAATATCGTTGCCGGGTTGCTTTGGACCTTGGATAAGCACTGGCATCATAATGAACTTCTGCTTCATGCACAACCAAGGAGGAAGGTTGTAGATACATAGAGTAACGGGCCAGGTGCTGTGAATGCAACTCTGCTCCCCAAATGGATTCATGCCATATGTACTCAGACCTAACCATAAGTTC
The DNA here is from genome assembly GCF_904849725.1 of Hordeum vulgare subsp. vulgare. Taxonomy (NCBI): domain Eukaryota; kingdom Viridiplantae; phylum Streptophyta; class Magnoliopsida; order Poales; family Poaceae; genus Hordeum; species Hordeum vulgare. Next base: position 78,518,599 of record NC_058524.1, on the reverse strand, counting down.
CTTGCGTCAGCTGCAAATCTCGGGAACTCTCTCTAGATTTTTCTCCACTGCCGACCATCAGCGGTGTGCCTCAACTTATCATCTTTCATATGATCTTCCATGTGCCATCGCAACAACTTCGCATGATCTTTAGTTCTGAACAGACGTTTCAAGCGTGGTATTATAGGAGCATACCACATCACCTTGTCAGGAACCCTCTTCCTGGGTGGCTCGCCCTCAATATCACCAGGGTCATCTTTTCTGATCTTATACCGCAATGCAGTGCATACCGGGCATTTATCCATATTCTCGTACTTCTCACCGCGGTAGAGGATGCAGTCATTAGGGCATGCATGTATCTTCTGCACGTCTAATCCTAGAGGGCAGACAAGCTTCTTTGCTTCATACGTGCTGGCGGGCAATTCGTTCTTTCTTGGAAGCATCTTCTTCATCAGTACCAGCAACTTTTTGAATGACAAGTCAGTCACACCGGTCTCTGCCTTCCACTTCAGCAATTCCAGTGTGCTACCCAGCTTCTTTTGGCCATCTTCACAAGTTGGGTACAACAATTTGTTGTGGTCCTGTAACATCTGCTCGAACTGCAACCTCTCCTTTTCTGTGTCGCAACCTCGCCGTGCATCAGAAATGACCCGACCAAGATCATCAGCGGGCTCATCTGGTTCCCGTTCTTCATCCTAATCTTCTTCTTCATTGTCTTCCGTTGCGGTATCAGAATACTCGGGGAACATAGATCGGTAGTTGTCATCATCGTTCTCTTCTTCTTCATCGTCGTCTTCCATCATAACCCCTCTTTCTCCGTGCTTGGTCCAAACATTATAGCCCGACATAAAACCGGACCGAAGCAGGTGGCTCTGAATGACTCTTGAGGAAGTGTAATCCTTCTCATTCCGACATTCAACACATGGACAAAACATAAAGCCACCACCATGCTTGTTCACATCGGCTGCATCTCGAAAAGAATGCACGCCTTCTCTGTAAGCGGCTGTGCGTCGATCACCGTACATCCATGGATGGCTCATCTGCGTTATACGACAGTATATCAAATACAATCACGATCCTAAAAATTAGTACCGCACGGTCTAAACGAGGAAATATAGTTGCTAACCTTTTAGAATAAGTAGAAATAAAGAGGAAGAGGTTTAAACATGGCTCAGGCATCTCATATCGTAGTTGTCTTCAGTGAAGTGAAGCGACATCGCTCTAACACACATTTCAACAAACACCTCTAGTGCATGAAAAAAATGGAGAGCTAGCACACACCCACACTCTTCCATCCAAGAAAAATGCAAGGAAGAGGGGAGAGGGGGGCTGTGCTATATATAGGCAGAGGACTTTAGTCCCGGTTTGAGACACAAACCGGGACTAAAGGTGGCGCACATGCGGGGTGCAGCCCGCATAGCCCTTTAGTCCCGGTTTGGGACACAAACCGGGACTAAAGGCTCCTTACGGGCCGGGACTAAAGCCTCGAGGGAGACATTGCGATTTGGGGCAACGTGGCCGGGCCTTTAGTCCCAGCCCAGAGGCAGGCCGGGACTAAAGGGTCCCGGCCAAAGGCCCGTTTTCCACTAGTGAAGTCTTCCTATATACGTCAAAATCCAGTTATATAAGGCCATGACCGATTGTAAAAGGCCCAACAATCGATCTATCAATACAAACACTTCACTTTCTTACGTACGTCTTTTTCCTATCGTTCTTCTTCGCCGAGCCCTAGCAGCCCTAGGGTTTGGTCAATCGTTGTCGTTTTGTGCCGAAAAGCTGCCGGTTCTTCTCCACGAAAGCGTAGAAATCTTTGTTGCTTTGCTCGTAAACCAATCATTGATCGTTACGAAAGTACGATGGTTATCGTGCTGCAATTTTGTGTGGCAACAGTATTAGCAGACAATGCTAAAAATATCGTCAGAAAAGAGCCCAAATACTTAAAAGTGCGGCTGCACTTTTTTGCAGTCCCGAGCGCACACCTCTCCGTGCCGTCTAATCTCCATCCCGCGTCACGCGCGTGCCCAGGTGCTACCTGGTCGGGATCCCGTCGCCGCATCTCCGCCGACGGCGAGAATGGATAACAGAATCAAGATCCGACACATCTCTACCTCTCCTTCCCATTCCTCCCACTCTTCGTGCCTTTCTCTTTCTCACCGAGCCGCCCACAGGTTCTTTGTGAGTCCTTTCATGGCGTGCAGCTGGAGGTCAACCCGCCAAGCCCCTGCTCGATCCTTGTGGTCCTGCCGCATCAATACTCTCCCTCATGCCCGCCTGGACCTGCCGCCCGTCCCCTGCGTCGGCCTCGTCAGATGTACGCCAGACGCCCACCTTGTCGTGGACACCCATGGTAGTTACCTCCAGGACATGGGGAGGCCGAGCGAGCCACGATCACGGAGGAGCTAGTCAGGGCGGGGAGCAGCGAGGCTAAAAATGGCGCGCTGGGTGACAGAGTCAACCATGGCATGGTGGCAGGATCGTCCAAGGCGTATAGTACGACAGAATTTTAATTATAGAGGTATCATCAGTATCATGATGACCATTGCTAGTAGTTCAGAGAATATACATGTCAAGCCGATGTTGCCGTACTTACCACTGAAAGCTCCATGGCCTGAAGCTGATCATGGGTGCAACTAAGCGTCGACATCCTCAATAACACATGCATACAATTTGTAGGCGCGACACGAATTCATCTCCAGTTTGGACCAATTACGGTCAGTTAGACAATCTTGTTTTCAAAAAGGTACTAGTTGGAATATGCATTTTGTACTTGATGGAGGTGAACATCGTGAGTGTGAGCAGGCAGCTCATGTACTTCAGTTTTTAGTTTACATTTTTTTTTTCTGAAATAAGATGTAGCGGTGAGCAGCCAGACTCATAGAGGCAACACTTTTCAGTTTACAATGTTCTCTTAAAATAGTGGCAGCAACACACAGCAGTTTCAAACAATGGTGGTACAAGAAGTTATGAAAATTCTATGAAATTCACATTCTGAATGTTAAAATTCTTAGTATTTGGTTAGTGATATGTATAGAGAATTAATGCACGACACGAGATGTTTCAAATTTCACCATGATTTGCCTGAAATCACAAACAAAGTGGATGCATGTTTTTTTAGTTCTGCACAAAGGACTGATAACCCACAAGTATAGGGGATCGCAACAATTTTCGAGGATAGAGGATTCAACCCAAATTTATTGATTCGACACAAGGGGAGCCAAGGAATACTCTCGAGTATTAGCACTTGAGTTGTCAATTCAACCACACCTGAAAGACTTAGTATCTGCAGCAAAGTTTTAGTAGAAAAGTAGTATGATACTAACGGTAGCGGCGGTAACAATAGCAGTAGTAATTTGTATAGCAAGTGTGACAGCAGTAGCAGTAAAGTAACTTAGCAAGGACCAGTATAGGAAAAGCTCGTAGGCATTGGATCAGTGATGGATAATTATGTCGGATGACATTCACCCTGTAACAGTTATAACATAGGGTGATATGTAACTAGCTCCAGTTTGTCAATGTATTGTAGGCATGTATTCCGTATTTAGTCATCCGTGCTTATGGAAAAAACTTGCATGACATCTTTTGTCCTACCCTCCCGTGGCAGCGGGGTCCAAATGGAAACTAAGGGATATTAAGGTCTCCTTTTAATAGAGAACCGGAACAAAGCATTAGCACATGGTGAATACATGGTATCCTCATACTATGGTCCTCTCCGGGAGTGGTTCCGCCTATTTTCACTCCGGGGTTGCCGGGTCATAACACATAGTAGGTGACTACAACTTGAAATATAGGATCAAGAACACACATATATTGATGAAAACATAATAGGTTCAGATCTGAAATCATGGCACTCGGTCCCTACTGATAAGCATTAAGGTGTTGGAAATATGCCCTAGAGACAATAATAAATTAGTTATTATTATATTTCTTTGTTCATGATAATCGTTTATTATCCATGCTATAATTGTATTGATTGGAAACACAATACATGTGTGGATACATAGACAAAACACTGTCCCTAGTAAGCCTCTAGTTGACTAGCTCATTGATCAAAGATGGTCAAGGTTTCCTGACCATAGGCAAGTGTTGTCGCTTGATAACGGGATCACATCATTAGGAGAATCATGTGATGGACTAGACCCAAACTAATGAACGTAGCATGTTGATCGTGTCAGTTTATTGCTACTGTTTCCTGCGTGTCAAGTATTTATTCCTATGACCATAAGATCATATAACTCACTGGCACCGGAGGAATACCTTGTGTGTATCAAACGTCACAACGTAACTGGGTGACTATAAAGATGCTCTACAGGTATCTCCGAAGGTGTCCGTTGAGTTAGTATGGATCAAGAGTGGGATTTGTTACTCCGTGTGACGGAGAGGTATCTCAGGGCCCACTCGGTAATACAACATCACACACAAGCCTTGCAAGCAATGTGATTTAGTGTATGTCACGGGATCTTGTATTACGGAGCGAGTAAAGAGACTTGGCGGTAAACGAGATTGAAATAGGTATGCGGATACCGACGATCGAATCTCGGGCAAGTAACATACCGAAGGACAAAGGGAATGACATACGGGATTATATGAATCCTTGACACTGAGGTTCAACCGATAAGATCTTCGGAGAATATGTAGGATCCAATATGGGCATCCAGGTCCCGCTATTGGATATTGACCGAGGAGTCTCTCGGGTCATGTATACATAGTCCTCGAACCCGCAGGGTCTGCACACTTAAGGTTCGACGATGTTTTATGCGTATTTGAGTTATATGGTTGGTAACCGAATTTTGTTCGGAGTCCCGGATGGGATCACGGACGTCATGAGGATTTCCGGAATGGTCCGGAAACGAAGATTGATATATATATATAGGTTTGCCTCATTTGGTTACCGGAAGGTTTTGAGCATTACCGGCATCGTACCGGGAATGACGAATGAGTTCCGGAGTTCTAACGGGAGGGGCCCACCCACCCGGGAAGAAGCCTAAAGGCTTTGTGGGGGCACACCAACCCTTAGTGGGCTGGTGGGGAAGCCCAAGAGGGCCCTTGCGTAGGAAGAAGGAAAAAAACCAACAAGGGAGAAAATAAAAAAAGGAGAGGAGGTGGGACAAAAGAGGAGGACTCCTCCCCCTCCAACCCAATTTGGAGAGGGACTCCTCCTCCCCCTTCGGCCAAACCTTTGAGGGTCCCTTGAGCCTCAAGGCAAGGTCCCTCCCCTCCCTCCTATATTGTTGGAATTATGCCCTAGAGGCAATAATAAATATAGTTATTATTATAATCCCTGCATCAAGATAATCGTTTACTATCCATGCTATAATTGTATTGAATGAAGACTCATTTACATGTGTGGATACATAGACAAAACACTGTCCCTAGCAAGCCTCTAGTTGGCTAGCCAGTTGATCAAAGATAGTCAGTGTCTTCTGATTATGAACAAGGTGTTGTTGCTTGATAACTGGATCACGTCATTAGGAGAATCACGTGATGGACTAGACCCAAACTAATAGATGTAGCATGTTGATCGTGTCATTTTGTTGCTACTGTTTTCTGCGTGTCAAGTATTTATTCCTATGACCATGAGATCATATAACTCACTGACACCGGAGGAATACTTTGTGTGTATCAAACGTCGCAACGTAACTGGGTGACTATAAAGATGCTCTACAGGTATCTCCGAAGGTGTTAGTTGAGTTAGTATGGATTAAGACTGGGATTTGTCACTCCGTGTGACGGAGAGGTATCTCGGGGCCCACTCGGTAATACAACATCACACACAAGCCTTGTAAGCAATGTGACTTAGTGTAAGTTGCGGGATCTTGTATTAGGGAACGAGTAAAGAGACTTGCCGGTAAACGAGATTGAAATAGGTATGTGGATACTGACGATCGAATCTCGGGCAAGTAACATACCGAAGGACAAAGGGAATGACATACGGGATTATATGAATCCTTGGCACTGAGGTTCAAACGATAAGTTCTTCGTAGAATATGTAGGATCCAATATGGGCATCCAGGTCCTGCTATTGGATATTGACCGAGGAGTCTCCCGGGTCATGTCTACATAGTTCTCGAACCCGCAGGGTCTACACACTTAAGGTTCGACGTTGTTTTATGCGTATTTGAGTTATATGGTTGGTTACCGAATGTTGTTCGGAGTCCTGGATGAGATCACGGACGTCACAAGGGTTTCCGGAATGGTCCGGAAACGAAGATTCATATATAGGATGACCTCATTTGATTACCGGAAGGTTTTCGGAGTTACCGGGAATGTACCGGGAATGACGAATGGGTTCCAGGAGTTCACCAGGGGGGGGGGGCAACCCACCCCGGGGAAGCCCATAGGCCTTGAGGGTGGCGCACCAGCCCTTAGTGGGCTGGTGGGACAGCCCAAAAGGGCCCTATGCGCATTGGAAGAAAAATCAAAGAGATAGAAAAAAAGAGGAGGTGGGAAGGGAAGGAAGGACTCCCACCCACCAAACCAAGTCCAACTCGGTTCGGGGGGGGGGGGTGAGACCTTCCCCCCCTTGGCTCGGCCGACCCCCTTGGGGCTCCTTGAGCCCCCAGTCAAGGTCCCCTCTATCCCACCTATATATACGGAGGTTTAAGGGCTGATTTCAGACGACTTTTCCACGGCAGCCCGACCACATACCTCAACGGTTTTTCCTCTAGATCGCGTTTCTGCGGAGCTCGGGCTGAGCCCTGCTGAGACAAGGTCATCACCAACCTCCGGAGCGCCGTCATGCTGCCGGAGAACTCTCCTACCTCTCCGTCTCTCTTGCTGGATCAAGAAGGCCGAGATCATCATCGAGCTGTACGTGTGCTGAAGGCGGAGGTGCCGTCCGTTCGGTACTAGATCGTGGGACTGATCGCGGGATTGTTCGCGGGGCAGATCGAGGGACGTGAGGACGTTCCACTACATCAACCGCGTTCACTAACGCTTCTGCTGTACGGTCTACAAGGGTACGTAGATCACTCATCCCCTCTCGTAGATGGACATCACCATGATAGGTCTTCGTGCGCGTAGGAAATTTTTTGTTTCCCATGCGACGTTCCCCAACAGTGGCATCATGAGCTAGGTTCATGCGTAGATGTCTTCTCGAGTAGAACACAAAAGTTTTTGTGGGCGGTGTTGTGCGTTTTGCTGCCCTCCTTAGTCTTTTCTTGATTCGGCGGTATTGTTGGATTGAAGCGGCTTGGACCGACATTACTCGTACGCTTACGAGAGACTGGTTTCATCGCTACGAGTAACCCCGTTGCTCAAAGATGACTGGCAAGTGTCGGTTTCTCCAACTTTAGTTGAATCGGTTTTGACCGAGGAGGTCCTTGGATGAGGTTAAATAGTGACTCATATATCTCCGTTGTGGTGTTTGCGTAAGTAAGATGCGATCCTACTAGATACCCGTGGTCACCACGTAAAACATGCAACAACAAAATTAGAGGACGTCTAACTTGTTTTTGCAGGGTATGCTTGTGATGTGATATGGCCAACGATGTGATGTGATATATTGGATGTATGAGATGATCATGTTGTAATAGATAATATCGACTTGCACGTCGATGGTACGACAACCGGCAGGAGCCATAGGGTTGTCTTTATACTAACGTTTGTGCTTGCAGATGCGTTTACTATTTTTGCTAGGATGTAGCTTGAGTAGAAATAGCATGAGTAGCACGACAACCCCGATGGCGACACGTTGATGGAGATCATGGTGTGGCGCCGGTGACAAGAAGATCCTGCCGGTGCTTTGGTGATGGAGATCAAGAAGCACGTGATGATGGCCATATCATGTCACTTATGAATTGCATGTGATGTTAATCCTTTTATGCACCTTATTTTGCTTAGAACGATGGTAGCATTATGAGGTGATCTCTCACTAAAAATTTCAAGACGAAATTGTGTTCTCCCCGACTGTGCACCGTTGCTACAGTTCGTCGTTTCGAGACACCACGTGATGATCGGGTGTGATAGACTCAACGTTCAAATACAACGGGTGCAAAACAGTTGCGCACGCGGAACACTCGGGTTAAGCTTGACGAGCCTAGCATGTGCAGACATGGCCTCGGAACACATGAGACCGAAAGGTCGATCATGAATCATATAGAAGATATGATTAGCATAGGGATGCTTACCACTGAAACTATACTCAACTCACGTGATGATCGGACTTGAGCTAGTGTAAGTGGATCATGAACCACTCAAATGACTAGAGAGATGTACTTTTTGAGTGGGAGTTTAGCGTATAATTTTCATTAAGTTAAACTCTAATTGTCTTGAACATAGTCTAAGTCCACTTTGAATATATTTGTGTTGTAGATCATGGCTCACGCGACAGTCACCCTGAATTTTAATACGTTCCTAGAGAAAGCTGAGTTGAAAGATGATGGAAGCAACTTTGTAGACTCGGCTCGTAATCTTAAGCTAATCTTACAAGCTGGGAAGAAGGATTATGTCCTTAATGCTGCGCTAGGAGATGAACCTCCCGCTACGGCTGATCAGGATGTTAAGAACGCTTGGTTAGCACGTAAGGAGGACTACTCAGTAGTTCAATGTGCAGTCTTGTATGGCTTAGAACCGGGACTTCAACGTCGCTTTGAGCGTCATGGAGCATTTGAGATGTTCCAGGAGTTGAAGTTTATCTTTCAGAAGAACGCCCGGATCGAGAGGTATGAGACCTCCGATAAATTCTATGCTTGCAAGATGGAGGAAAACTCGTCTGTCAGTGAACATGTGCTCAAAATGTCTAGGTACTCAAACCATCTAGCTGAGCTGGGGATTGAACTCCCGCAAGAGGCTATCACTGACAGAATCCTTCAGTCACTGCCGCCAAGCTATAATGGCTTTGTGTTGAACTACAACACGCAAGGGATGAACAAGTCTCCCGGCGAGTTGTTTGCGATGCTGAAAGTCGCAGAGTATGAACTCCGTAAAGAGCATCAAGTGTTGATGGTGAATAAGACCACTAGTTTCAAGAGAAACGGCAAAGGCAAGAAGGGTAATTCAAAGAAGAGCGGCAAGCGTGTTGCCAATCCGACGAAGAAACCCAAAGCTGGACCTAAGCCTGAAACGGAGTGTTACTATTGCAAGGGTATGGGTCACTGGAAGCGCAATTGCCCCAAGTATCTGGCAGATAAGAAGGCGGCCAAAGAAAAATCAGGTATATTTGATATACAAGTTATTGATGTGTACTTAACCGGCTCTCGTAGTAGTGCCTGGGTATTCGATACCGGTTCTGTTGCTCATATTTGCAACTCGAAACAGGAACTGCGGAATAGACGAAGGCTGGCAAAAGATGAAGTGACGATGCGCGTAGGAAATGGTTCCAAGGTTGATGCAATCGCCGTCGGCACAGTTTCACTTCAGTTACCATCATGATTAGTTATGAACTTGAACCATTGTTATTTAGTGCCTGCGTTGAGCATGACCATTATATCTGGATCTTGTTTATTGCGAGATGGTTACTCTTTTAAGTCAGAGAATAATGGTTGTTCTATTTCTATGAGTAACATCTTTTATGGTCATGCACCCAATGTGAGAGGATTGTTCATATTGAATCTTTATAGCGATACACACATACATAACATTGAGACCAAAAGAGTTAGAGTTAACAATGATAGCGCCATATTTTTGTGGCACTGCCGCTTAGGTCATATTGGTGTAAAGCGCATGAAGAAACTCCATGCTGATGGACTTTTGGAGTCACTTGACTTTGATTCACTTGACACGTGCGAACCATGTCTCATGGGCAAGATGACTAAGACTCCGTTCTCCGGAACAATGGAGCGTGCAAGTGACTGGTTGGAAATCATACATACCGATGTGTGTGGTCTAATGAGCGTGGAGGCACGCGGCGGATATCGTTATTTTCTCACCTTCACTGACGATTTGAGTAGATATGGTTATGTCTACTTGATGAAGCACAAGTCTGAAACATTTGAAAAGTTCAAGCAATTTTAGAGTGAAGTTGAAAATCATCGTAACAAGAAGATCAAGTTCCTACGGTCTGATCGTGGGGGTGAATATCTGAGTTTCGAGTTTGGTGCTCACTTAAGACAATGTGGAATTGTTTCACAGTTAACACCGCCTGGAACACCACAGCGTAATGGTGTGTCCGAACGTCGTAATCGTACTTTATTAGAGATGGTGCGATCTATGATGTCTCTTACCGATTTGTCATTATCGTTTTGGGGTTATGCATTAGAAACAGCTGCATTCACTTTAAATAGGGCACCATCAAAATCCGTTGAGACGACACCATATGAACTATGGTATGGCAAAATGCCAAAGTTGTCGTTTCTTAAAGTTTGGGGATGTGATGCTTATGTCAAAAAGCTTCAGCCTGAAAAGCTGGAACCCAAAGCGGAAAAGTGCGTCTTCATAGGTTACCCAAAGGAGGCAGTTGGGTACACCTTCTATCTCAAATCCGAGGGCAAAGTGTTTGTTGCTAAAAATGGAGCTTTTCTCGAGAAGGAGTTTCTTTCGAGAGAATTGAGTGGGAGGAAGATATAACTTGACGAGGTTGTCGAACCTCTCATCCCTCTGGATGGTGGCGCAGGGCAAGGGGAAACCTCTGTCGTTGCGACGCCGTCTGAGGAAGAAGTTAATGATGGTGATCATGAAACTCCGGTTCAAGTTTCTGTGCAACCACGCAGGTCGACGAGACCACGTGCTGCTCCAGAGTGGTACGGTAATCGCGTCTTATCAATCATGTTGTTGGACAACAATGAACCTGCAAATTATGAAGAAGCAATGGTGGGCCCGGATTCCAACAAATGGCTAGAAGCCATGAAGTCTGAGATAGGATCCATGTATGAGAACAAAGTATGGACTTTGGAGGTACTGCCTGAGGGCCGCAAGGCTATTCAGAACAAATGGATCTTTAAGAGGAAGACGGACGCTGACGGCAATGTAACCGTTTATAAAGCTCGACTTGTGGCAAAGGGTTTTTCACAAGTTCAAGGAGTTGACTACGATGAGACATTCTCACCCGTAGCGATGCATAAGTCCGTCAGAATGATGTTAGCAATAGCTGCATTTTTCGATTATGAAATCTGGCAGATGGATGTCAAAACGGCGTTCCTTAACGGTTTCCTTAAGGAAGAATTGTATATGATGGAACCCGAAGGTTTTGTCGATCCTAAGAATGCTAACAAGGTGTGCAAGCTCCAGCGATCCATTTATGGACTGGTGCAAACATCTCGGAGTTGGAACACACGCTTTGATGAGGTGATCAAAGCATTTGGGTTCATACAAGTGGTTGGAGAATCGTTTATTTACAAGAAAGTGAGTGGGAGCTCTGTGGCGTTTCTAATATTATATGTGGATGACATATTGCTGATTGGAAACAACGTGGAGTTTTTGGAGAGCATAAAGGATTACTTGAATAAAAGTTTCTCTATGAAGGACGTAGGAGAAGCTGCTTACATTCTAGGCATTAAGATCTATAGGGATAGATCAAAACGCCTGATAGGACTTTCACAAAGCACATACCTTGATAAAGTTTTGAAGAGGTTCAAAATGGAACAGTCCAAGAAAGGGTTCTTGCCAGTTTTACAAGGTACGAGATTGAGTAAGACTCAGTGCCTAGCAACTGATGAAGATAGAGAGCATATGCGCTCCGTCCCCTATGCTTCAGCCATAGGTTCTATCATGTATGCAATGCTGTGCACTAGACCGGATGTTAGCCTGGCCATAAGTATGGCAGGTAGGTTCCAGAGTAATCCAGGAGTGGATCACTGGACAGCGGTCAAGAATATCCTGAAGTACCTGAAAAGGACTAAGGAGATGTTTCTCGTGTATGGAGGTGACGAAGAGCTCGTCGTAAAAGGTTACATCGATGCAAGCTTTGACACAGATCCCGACGACTCTAAGTCGCAAACCGGATACGTATTTATTCTTAATGGGGGTGCGGTAAGCTGGTGCAGTTCCAAGCAAAGCGTCGTAGCAGATTCTACATGTGAAGCGGAGTACATGGATGCCTCGGAGGCGGCTAAGGAGGGTGTCTCGATGAAGCAGTTCATGACGGATCTTGGAGTGGTGCCAAGCGCACTGAATCCAATAACCTTCTTCTGTGACAACACGGGTGCCATTGCCTTAGCAAAGGAACCACGGTTTCACAAGAAGTCCAGACACATCAAACGACGCTTCAACCTCATCCGCGACTACGTCGAAGGAGAGGACGTAAGTATATGCAAAGTGCACACGGATCTGAATGTAGCAGACCCGCTGACTAAACCTCTTCCATGGCCAAAGCATGATCAACACCAGAACTGTATGGGTGTTAGATTTATTACAATGAAATTCGCATGATGATGTGAGGGCTAGATTATTGACTCTAGTGCAAGTGGGAGACTGTTGGAATTATGCCCTAGAGGCAATAATAAATATAGTTATTATTATAATTCCTGCATCCAGATAGTCGTTTATTATCCATGCTATAATTGTATTGAATGAAGACTCATTTACATGTGTGGATACATAGACAAAACACTGTCCCTAGCAAGACTCTAGTTGGCTAGCCAGTTGATCAAAGATAGCCAGTGTCTTCTGATTATGAACAAGGTGTTTTTGCTTGATAACTGGATCACGTCATTAGGAGAATCACGTGATGGACTAGACCCAAACTAATAGACGTAGCATGTTGATCGTGTCATTTTGTTGCTACTGTTTTCTGCGTGTCAAGTATTTCTTCCTATGACCATGAGATCATATAACTCACTGACACCGGAGGAATACTTTGTGTGTATCAGACGTCGCAACGTAACTGGGTGACTATAAAGATGCTCTACAGGTATCTCCGAAGGTGTTAGTTGAGTTAGTATGGATCAAGACTGGGATTTGTCAATCCGTGTGACGGAGAGGTATCTCGGGGCCCACTCGGTAATACAACATCACACACAAGCCTTGCAAGCAATGTGACTTAGTGTAAGTAGCGGGATCTTGTATTACGGAACGAGTAAAGAGACTTGCCGGTAAACGAGATTGAAATAGCTATGTGGATACTGACGATCGAATCTCGGGCAAGTAACATACCGAAGGACAAAGGGAATGACATACGGGATTATATGAATCCTTGGCACTGAGGTTCAAACGATAAGTTCTTCATAGAATATGTAGGATCCAATATGGGCATCCAGGTCCCGCTATTGGATATTGACCGAGGAGTCTCTCAGGTCATGTCTACATAGTTCTCGAACCCGCAGGGTGTGCACACTTAAGGTTCGACGTTGTTTTATGCGTATTTGAGTTATATGGTTGGTTACCGAATGTTGTTCGGAGTCCCGGATGAGATCACGGACGTCACGAGGGTTTCCGGAATGGTCCGGAAACAAAGATTGATATATAGGATGACCTCATTTGATTACGGGAAGGTTTTTGGAGTTACCGGGAATGTACCGGGAATGACGAATGGGTTCCGGGAGTTCACCGGGGGGGGGGGGGGCAACCCACCCCGGGGAAGCCCATAGGCCTTGAGGGTGGTGCAGCAGCCCTTAGTGGGCTGGTGGGACAGCCCAAAAGGGCCCTATGTGCATTGGAAGAAAAATCAAAGAGAAAGAAAAAAAAGAGGAGGTGGGAAGGGAAGGAAGGACTCCCACCCACCAAACCAAGTCCAACTCGGTTTGGGGGGGAGACCTTCCCCCCTTGGCTCGGCCGACCCCCTTGGGGCTCCTTGAGCCTCAAGGCTAGGTCCCCTCTCTCCCACCTATATATACGGAGGTTTTAGGGCTGATTTGAGACGACTTTTCCACGGCAGCCCGACCACATACCTCCACGGTTTTTCCTCTAGATCGCGTTTCTGCGGAGCTCGGGCGGAGCCATGCTGAGGCAAGGTCATCACCAACCTCCGGAGCGCCGTCACGCTGCCGGAGAACTCTTCTACCTCTCCGTCTCTCTTGCTGGATCAAGAAGGCCGAGATCATCGTCGAGCTGTACGTGTGCTGAACGCGGAGGTGCCGTCCGTTTGGTACTAGATCGTGGGACTGATCGCGGGATTGTTCGCGGGGCGGATCAAGGGACGTGAGGACGTTCCACTACATCAACCGCGTTCACTAACGCTTCTGCTGTATGATCTACAAGGGTACGTAGATCACTCATCCCCTCTCGTAGATGACATCACCATGATAGGTCTTCGTGCGCGTAGGAAAACTTTTGTTTCCCATGCGACGTTCCCCAACATATATATACTGGGGTATTAGGGCTGATTTGAGAAAACTTTGCCACGGCAGCCCGACCACATACCTCCACGGTTTTTCCTCTAGATCATATTTCTGCGGAGCTCGGGCAGAGCCGTGCTGGAATAGATCACCACCAACCTCCGGAGCGCCGTCACGCTGCTGGAGAACTCATCTACCTCTCCGTCTCTCTTGCTGGATGAAGAAGGCCGAGATCATCGTTGCGCTGTATGTGTGCTGAACGCGGAGGTGCCGTCCGTTCGGCACTAGATCGGGAAGGATCATGATGAGATCGCGGGACGGATCGTGATGAGATCGTGGGATGGAGTGTATGACTACGGTGATTTGAATCACGCAAGCTGTTCCACTACAACGTCCGCGTGCGATCCACAAGGGTACGTAGATCGGGAATCTCCTCTCGTAGATGAACGTCACCATGATAGGTATTGCGTGTGCGTAGGAAATTTTTTGTTTCCCTTGCGACGTTCCTCAATAGTGGCATCATGAGATAGGTTCATGCGTAGATGTTATCTCGAGTAGAACACAAAACTTTTTATGGCCGGTGATGTGCGATTTGCTGCCCTCATTAGTCTTTTCTTGATTCCACGACATTCTTGGATCAAAGCGGGTCGGGCCGACATTACTCGTACGCTTACGAGAGACTGGTTTCCTCGCTACGAGCAACCCCGTTGCTCAAAGATGACTGGGAAGTGTCGGTTTCTCCAATTTTAGTTGAATCGGATTTGACCGAGGAGGTCCTTGGAGAGAGGTTAAATAGCAATTCATACATCTCCGTTGTGGTGTTTGCATAAGTAAGATGCGATCCTACTAGATACCCATGGCAACCACGTAAAACATGCACGTCGATGGTATGGCAACCGACATGAGCCATAGGGTTGTCCTTAAACTAACGTTTGTGCTTGCAGATGCGTTTACTATATTGCTAGGACGTAGCTTTAGTAGTAATAGCATGAGTAGCACGACAACCCCGATGGCGACACGTTGATGGAGATCATGATGATGGAGATCATGGTGTGGCGCAGGTGACAAGAAGATCGTGCGGGTGCTTTGGTGACGGAGATCAAGAAGCACATGATGATGGCCATATCATGTCACTTATGAATTGCATGTGATGTTAATCCTTTTATGCACCTTATTTTGCTTAGAACGACGGTAGCATTATGAGGTGATCTCTCACTAAAATTTCAAGACGAAATTTTGTTCTCGCCGACTGTGCACCGTTGCTACAGTTCGTTGTTTCAAGACACCACGTGATGATCGGGTGTGATAGACTCAACGTTCACATACAACGAGTGCAAAACAGTTGCACACACGGAACACTCGGGTTAAACTTGACGAGCCTAGCATGTGCAGACATGGCCTCGGAACACAAGAGACCGAAAGGTCGAGCATGAATCCTATAGTTGATATGATTAGCATAGAGATGCTTACCACTGAAACTATTCTCGACTCACGTGATGATTGGACTTGAGATAGTGGATTTGGATCATGTACCACTCAATTGACTAGAGAGATGTACTTTTTGAGTCGGAGTTCTTAAGTAAGATGATTAATTGAACTAATTATCATGAACATAGTCTAATGGTCTTTGCGAATTACGATGTGGCTTGCGCTATAGCTCTACAGTTTTTATATGTTCCTAGAGTAAATTTAGTTGAAAGTTGATAGTAGCAACTTTGCGGATTGAGTTTGTAAAACCGAGGATTGTCCTCGTTGCTGCGCAGAAGGCTTATGTCCTTAATGCACCACTCGGTGTGCTGCACCTCGAGCGTCCTCTGTGGATGTTGTGAACATCCGACATACACGTTTCTGATGGCTACGCGGTAGTTCAGTGCAAAATACTTAATGGCTTAGAAGCAAGGCGCCGAAGACATTTTGAAATGTCACGGAACATAAGAGATGTTGTAAAGAGATGAAATTGTTATTTCATGCTCGTGCCCTTGTTAAGAGGTATGAGACCTCCGACAAGATTCTTTGTCCATGAAGTAAAGGAGAAAAGCTCAATTGTTGAGCGTGTGCTCAGATTGTGTGAGTACGACAATCGCTTGAATCAAGTGGGAGTTAATATTCCAGATGAGATAGTGATGGTTCTCCAACGTCACTGCCACCAAGCTGTGAGAGCTTCGTGATGAACTATAACATATCAAGGATAGATACAATGATCCTTGAGCGATTCGCGATGTTTGACACTGCGAAAGTAGAAATCAAGAAGGAGCATCAATAGTTGATGGTTAGTAAAACCACTAAGTTTCAAGAAAGGCAAGGTCTAGAAGGGATGCTTCGTGAAATGGAAAAACAGTTGCTGCACTAATGAAGAGACCCAAGATTAAACCCAAACCCGAGACAAAGTGCTTCTGTTATGAGGGGAACGGTCACTGAGGCGGAGCTACCCTAGGTGCTTGGTAGATAAGAAGGTTGGCAAAGTCGACAGAAGTATATTTGATATACATGATTTTGATGTGTACTTTACTAGTACTCCTAGTAGCACGAGGGTATTGGATACCGGTTCGGTTCCTAAGTGATTAGTAACACGAAATGAAAGCTACGGAATAAACGGAGACTAGCTAAAGGCGAGGTGACGATACGTGTTTGAGGTGTTTCCAAGGTTGATATGATCAAACGTCGCACGCTCCCTCTACCATCGGGATTGGTGTTAAACCTAAATAATTTTTATTTGATGCTTGCGTTAAGCATGAACATGATTGGATAGTGTTTATTGCAATACAATTATTCATTTAAAGAGAATAATGGTTACTCTATTTGCTTGAGTAATCACCTTCAATGGTTTATTGAATCTCGATCGTAGTGTTACACATGTTCATGATATTGGTGCCAAAAGATACAAGGTAATGATGATAGTACCACTTACTTGTGGCACTGCTGCTTGAGTCATGTTGGTATAAATTGCATGAAGAGGCTCCATGCTAATGGATCTTTATACTCACTTGATTTTGAATCACTTGTGACATGCAAATCATGCCACATGAGCAATGCCTTGTTTTCATTGAGATGAAACAAGATAGTTACTTGTTGGAAGTAATACATTTTGATGTGTGCAGTCCAATGGGTGCTGAGGCACGCAGTGGATATCATTATGTTCTTACTTCAATGACGATTTGAGTAGATACAGGAGTATTTACTTAATGAATCTCAAGTCTGAAATATTGAAAAATTTCAATTCTGTTTCAAAGTGAAGTTCGTCGTAACAAGAGGACAAACTGTCTACGATATGATCATAGAAATGAATATCTAAGTTGCGAGTTTTGGTACACAGTTAAGACAATGTGGAAGTTGTTTCACAATTCATGCCACCAAGAACACCATGGTGTGATGGTGTCATAGCCGCGACCTATTTGATATGGTGCATACTATGATGTCTCTTATCGAATTACCACTATCATTTATGGGTTGTGCATTAGAGACAACCGCATTCACTTTAAATAGGGCACCACGTAATTTCGTTGAGATGACACAGTATACACTGAGGTTTAGAGAAAACTAAGTTGTCGTTTCTTGAAAGTTTAGGGTTGCGACGCTAATATGAAAAAGTTTCAGTCTGATAAGCTCAAACCCAAAGCGGATGAATGCATCTTCATAGGATATCCAAAACAGTTGGGAGCATCTCCTATCTCAGATCCGGAAGCAAAGTGTTTCTTTCTAGAAAACGAGTCCTTTCTCGAGCAAAGGTTTCTGTCGAAAGAATTGAGTGGGAGGGTGGTAGAACTTGATGAGGTTATTGAACCATCACTTGAACCAGTGTGTAGCAGGGCGCAGGAAGTTGTTCCTGTGGCGCCTACACCAATTGAAGTGGAAGCTGATGATGGTGATCATTAAGCATTGGATCAAGTTACTACAAACCTCGTAGGTCCACAAGGTCCATAGTACTATAGAGTGGTACGGTAACCCTGTCTTGGAGGTCATGTTGTTGAACAACAATGAACCTACGAGTTATGAAGAAGCAATGGTGGGCCCGGATTCCGACAAATGGCCGGAGGCCATGAAATCCGAGAGACAATCCATGTGTGAGAACGAAGTGTAGACTTTGGAAGAACTACTTGATGGTCGTAGGACTATTAAGTAAAGATGAATCTTTATAAGGAAGACAGACGATGATGGTGAAACGTCACCATTAAGAAAAGCTCGACTTGTCGCAAGGATGTTTTCTGACAAGTTCAAAGAGTTGAGTATGATGAGACTTTCTCACTCATAGCGATGCAAAAGGTCTGTTGGAATTATGTTAGCAGTTGCTGCATTATTTATGAAATATTGCACATAGGATGTCAAAACATTGTTTTCCTCGATGGAAAGGGTGTATGTGATACAACCGAAAAGTTTTGTCGATCCTAAGGATGCTAACAAGTATGCAAGCTCCAACGATCCTTCTATGGACTGGTGCAAGCATCTTGGTGTTGGAATATATGCTTTGATGAGTTGATCGATGTAGTGACCCGACTCAAGACGAGTCAAGCCTCTATGTTTCTGTGCCATCCCTGGATCAGTATGCTGGCGCACACAGTACATCAATGTATATATCAAAGTGCAATCACATGTAAATAGCGTAAAACTGATATATACCTTAAATATCTCAGCGGAAGCGGTCAAGGGAGTGGAGTCCCAATAAACATCAACAGCAAGTTGAGTGTAGACCGTAACCCTGAATCGTACTCTTACTCGTCGAAGAAAATATCTGCAACATAAGACGTTGCAGCCGTGTAGGTCAGCATATTGAATATGTCGGCAAGTCACATAAGAGAGGGGTGAAAAGTAATCATCTATACTATATGCATATATGGCAGGTGGGGCTATAAGTTTTTAGCGTAAAGCAAGTTTTATCCTACATCAAGAGAGGGGCTAAAAAGCAAAATGTTACTACATTGTTGGTTGTTAACGAGATGGTTCCGCCAACCAGTTCTCGTACCCGAGTTGTCAATAGTTACCCTCATCAATTATATATAATGGTGTTGAGAAATCGAGATAACTTCAGTTCCTTTGGCTCAAGTTGTCCATGACCGTGGACACGGCTAATCGATTAGGTTTGAGTACTCTACAGAGTTTTGCACACGTTCCCCACAAGATTTGATCGCCTCTGTGTATGTCCTCGCACTTCAGGGTGTTTGAAGACCGGATGATCAAAACATGGTCTTTCAACGGGTCCCTCTGAATCCCTGTCGGTGCCCATCCATTCCTACCATTCGTCTACATCTGCTAGCACCGCCTGTCCAGAGTCGCCGCGTTGTCCAACCAAGCCAGAGCCCATAATGACTTGTGGCTGTGCAGGTAAGCCTTGGGTCTTGAAAATATCCGTCCGTCTCTTTGAGGCTGGGTGAAGCTTTCCGCAGGATGTCATGGCCGTCCCGAGCATCCCGGGCATCCACTGGGTTCCCCAGGGAGCCGATCAACCGTCCTTCACCCAGTGTTGCATTGCGTCCGGGGTCTTGAAAATCTTGTCTTAACCGGTCTTGATTATTTAATCAACCTCGCATCACTCGTGGTATGCACTCAACCGAAATCCCGTCTACTCAAGCATAGCAATATGAAATTTTTCGTCCCGGGGCCAAGTATCGGGGTTGTTGTGTGCCTACCACATGATACTACAATCTATACTAAAGTTTCCAAGTACCTAAACAGCATGCAATTGGCCATAGGATGGTAGAACTACGATGCATAAAACATAGGTGATAGTATGATCAAAGTGACTTGCCTGTGATGTTGAGGAAGAAGAATTCTCGAGAAAATAACTTGATAGACTACTCGTCACTCTCCGATGAAATCTATATAACAAACATATCATTCACATAAGCACTCATACTAGCAATCATTCTAGCAATCAAAACAAAAGAGAGAGCGAAATAGAATCCGAAAGAAACTTGAAATAAGACTAGGGAGTCTTCTACTACGTCAAACACTAAATAGTTTTGTCTAACAGAAAATAATAACAAGGAACTAAGATATGAGTTTAACAAAGATAAAATAAAGTATTTTTCACAAAACCTTTTTGAAAGTATTCCCAAACGGAATTTCAAACAATGCGGAAAGCAATTGCACGTTACTACGGGACTAGAATTGATTTCATGAAAACAAAATAAAAATAAAACCAACACTTGTTGCAAAACTACTGTTTAACTAACAGAAACAAAACATAATATTTCTGAAATAATAAATAAAATATTTTAAAAACAATTCTAGAAAAGGAATTAGCCGCGATCCTAAAAGCGGTGAAACAGAAATTGTTTCACAGGAAACAGTGAGCTAAGATACACAAACAAATCTGAAATTTTTACCACCGATAAATAAGATCACTAGTGATCAGTACCAAAAGGAATCAAATTAAAAGCTATTTTTAAACTCCTGGAATAGGAAAAACAAGGTTTAAACTAAATCTGATCTAACTTGTATTTGAAAATTTCAAACATAGACAAATTATATGTTTTTAAAACTACAGGAAATTTGTGAGCTACTGGAGAAAGAATCACTATCATTGGACTTCGGGATCAAAAGTTGTGGCCAAAACAAGATTGAAACTTTCTGTTTTTGGCAATTTAGACAGAAAAAACTGAAGATAACTAGCTAACTAATAGGGGTACACGTGGCATGTTGCTATAGGCTGCGGGGGGTGGTTGCTGCAAACTTAGGAGCAAACGGTCGATAATAAGCAAAACTTGCTGGTTAAACGTCAAGTGAAATAAAAACCGCTGGTTTTCTAATATAAACCAAAGATGTACCTAATATCTAATCTACACCATCTACTAGAGATCTAAGGGATAAAACTAAAAAAAACAAAACATGTACAAAAAAAGAAAGGAGGGAGGGGCCTTACCTCGGCTGGGGGTTGCTCCCGTGGCTATAATGGCCGAGGAGGGAAGGGGGCTCCGGTGGGGTGGGTCGCCGACGGGGGAGGGGGGGCACTCCGGCGGGGGTGGGGAAGGGGGCCGAAGGGTGGGGGCTCTCGGCAGGGGTGGGGAGGCGAGGTGGAGGGAGAGGGGCTGTAGGGGGGCGAGGTGGAGGAGGAAAGTTACTGGTGTGCTGCTGCTCGCTGGTTCCAGGGGGAGGAGCCGAAGGGTGGGGGCCGAAGGGTGGCAAGGGGGCGGCGGTGGAGGGGGCCGAGGTGGTGGGGAGAGGTGGCTGAAGGGTGGAGGTGGAGGAGGTGCAGCGAGGTGGTGGAAAAACTGCTGGTGGAGGAGTTCTCTCGTGTTCTCCGGTGCCGACTCCGGCGAGGGGTGCACGAGCTAGGGGCGAGGAGAGGCGGCGGTTTCAACGGGAATGGAACGAGGAGGACGTGGGGCTTCTTATAGAGGCGACGGGAGGCGCTGGGAAGGAATGTGCGTCGCGAATCCCGGAGGTGGGGATCTCCTCTCCATGGAAGGCAAGTTTTCTCTCACGTGAAGAAGAGAGGAGGAAGAAGATGATCTTCTTGGGCTGAAATAGGAATGTGTCTTAATGGGCCAGCAAGTATTTCCTAATAGAAACGATTTCTTTCCTATTTTCAAAACTAGGAAACTAAAATGTTAAAAAGTAAATCAAATCAATTCGGAATAAAGCGTTTTTATATACTAAAATTATCAGAAAAATAAAATATAGATGATGGGCATTTTTCCACGGCAAAAATAAAAACTTCAGAAAAAAAATTATTTTCACAAAATTGCCTAAAAGATTTATTTTCTTTTGCAAATAATTTTTCAAATGACCCTCTAAATTTTAGGGTTCAAATAACGTTCAAAATGCCCGTGGGTTTGAGGGTCATGTTCCTCCTCTCTAGAATGTATTTCCCGGCATTTCTTGCATGAAGAAAACGAATGGAAATGCAAAAGAATTCTAATGCAAATATCTCCGTTCAAATTATTTATAGTTGAAGAAGTCATGTCATCTTCTCTCTTTGCTTTTTAAAGATTGAATTTGAGTTCACCGGAGAAGGGGAAAGTCATTTTATTCCCTCTCATTCAAAAGTTTTTGAAAAGTTTTAAATTTCACACAAGTTTCAATCACTCAGGCAACCAACAAACAATCTTATATTAATTATATTAACATTCCAAAATTTATAATTTTGGGATGTTACAATCGAAGCTTTTGGGTTTATACAAGGTTTTTGAGAAACTTGTATTTCCAAAGAAGTGAGTGGGAGCACTATAGTATTTCTGATAAGTATATGTGGTTGACATATTGTGGATCAGAAGTAATGTAGAATTTCTGTAAAGCATAAAAGGTTGTTTGAAAGGAGTTTTTCAAAGGAATACCTGGATTGCGCCACTTGAACGTTGAGCATCAAGATCTATGGAGATAGATCGAAACGCTTAATAGAAGTTTCAACAAGATGCATGCCTTGACAAGTTTTTGAAGGAGCTCAAAATAGATCAGCAAAGAAGGAGTTCTTGGTTGTGTTGTAAGGTGTGAATTTGAGTAAGACTCAAAACCCGACCCCGGCAGAATAAAGAGATTAGGCGAAGGTCGTCTTCTATACCTTAGCCGTAGACTCTAAAGTATGCCATGCTGAGTACCGCACCTGATGTGTGCCTTGCTACAAGTCTATTAAGAGGTACACAGAGTGATCCCGGATTGAATCAGGTATCAGCGGTCAAAGTTATCCTTAGTAACTAATGGACTAAGGAATTTTTCTCGCTTATGGAGGTGGTTAAAGAGTTCGTCGTAAAGGGTTACGTTGATGCAAGCTTTGACACTAATCCGAATAACTATGAGTAGTGAAACGGATTCGTATAGTAGAGTAGATATTTGGAGTATTTCCGAATAGCACGTTGTAGCAGCATCTATAAGATGACATAAAGATTTGTAAAGAACACACGGATCTGAAAGTTTCAGAACCGTTGACTAAAACCTCTCTCACGAGCAAGACGTGATCAGACCCCAAAACTATATGGGTGTTGGATTCATTAGAATCACATGGTGATGTGAACTAGATTATTGACTCCAGTCCAAGTGCGAGACTGTCAGAAATATGCCCTAGAGACAATAATAAATTAGTTATTATTATACTTGTTTGTCCATGACAATCATTTATTATCCATGCTATAATTGTATTGATTGGAGACACAATACATGTGTGGATACATAGACAAAACACTGTCCCTAGTAAGCCTCTAGTTGACTAGCTCGTTGATCAAAGATGGTCAAGGTTTCCTGACCATAGTCAAGTGTTGTCGCTTGATAATGGGATCACATCATTAGGAGAATCATGTGATGGACTAGACCCAAACTAATGAACGTAGCTTGTTGATCGTGTCAGTTTATTGCTATTGTTTTCTGCGTGTCAAGTATTTATTCCTATGACCATGAGATCATATAACTCACTGGCACCGGAGGTATACCTTGTGTGTATCAAATGTCACAACGTAACTGCGTGACTATAAAGATGCTCTACAGGTATCTCCGAAGGTGTCAGTTGAGTTAGTATGGATCAAGACTAGGATTTGTCACTCCGTGTGACGTTGAGGTATCTCGGGGCCCACTCGGTAATACAACATCACACACAAGCCTTGCAAGCAACGTGATTTAGTGTATGTCACGGGATCTTGTATTACGGCACGAGTAAAGAGACTTGGCGGTAAACGAGATTGAAATAGGTATGTGGATACCGACGATCGAATCTCGGGCAAGTAACATACCGAAGGACAAAGGGAATGACATACGGGATTATATGAATCCTTGACACCAAGGTTCGACCGATAAGATCTTCGGAGAATATGTAGGATCCAATATAGGCATCCAGGTCCCGCTATTGGATATTGACCGAGGAGTCTCTCTAGTCATGTCTACATAGTTCTCAAACCCGCAGGGTCAGCACACTTAAGGTTCGACGATGTTTTATCCATATTTGAGTTATATGGTTGGTTACCGAATGTTGTTCGGAGTCCTGGATGGGATCACGGACGTCAGTAGGGTTTCCGGAATGGTCTGGAAACGAAGATTGATATATATGTTTGTCTCATTTGGTTACCGGAAGGTTTTCGAGCATTACCGGCATCATACCGGGAATGACGAATGGGTTCCGGAGTTCTACCGGGAGGGGCCCACCCACCCGGAAAGAAGCCCAAAGGCTTTGCGGGGGCACACCAGCCCTTAGTGGGCTGGTGGGCAAGCCCAAGAGGGGCCTTGCGCATGAAGAATGAAAAAAACCAACAAGGGAAAAAAGAAAAAAAAAGGAGAGGAGGTGGGACAAAAGAGGAGGACTCCCCGCCCTCCAAACTGAATTGTAGAGCGACTCCTCCTCCCCCTTCGGCCGAACCCTTGAGGCTCCCTTGAGCCTCAAGGCAAGGTCCCTCCCCTCCCTCCTATATATACTGGGGTATTAGTGCTGATTTGAAAAAACTTTGCCACGGCAGCCCGACCACATACCTCCACGGTTTTTCCTCTAGATCGTATTTCTGCGGAGCTCGGGCAGAGCCCTCCTGGAATAGATCACCACCAACCTCCGGAGCGCCATCACGCTGCCGGAGAACTCATCTACCTCGCCGTCTCTCTTGCTGGATCAAGAAGGCCGAGATCATCGTCGCGCTGTACGTGTGCTGAACGCGGCGGTGCCGTCCGTTCGGCACTAGATCGGGAAGGATCATGATGAGATCGTGGGACGGATCGCGATGAAGTTCGCAGGAAGGATCGTGATGAGATCGTGGGATGGCGTGTACGACTACAGTGATTTGAATCACGCAAGCTGTTCCACTACATCGTCCGTGTTTCTTAACGCTTACCGCTGTGCGATCTACAAGGGTACGTAGATCGGAAATCTCCTCTCGTAGATGAACATCACATGATAGGTATTGCGTGTGCGTAGGAATTTTTTTGTTTCCCTTGCGATGTTCCCCAACATAAGCATAGAAAAGTAGCAGCAACATGAACCTTAGAACATAGTGGATACAAGGGATCAAACCCCATCAAAACTAACACGATTACATGATAGATCTCATCCAACCCATCACCGTCCAGCAAGACTACGATAAGATTATTCACGAACGATGGAGAGCATCATGGAATTGGTGATGGAGGATGGTTGATGATGACGACGGCGTCGATTTTCCCTCTCCGAAGCCCAGAACGGACTCTAAATCTGCCCTCCCGAGGAAGAACAGGCGGTGGCGGCGGCTCCGTATCGTGAAACGCGATGAACACTTATCTCCTCTTTTTTCTAGGCGAGAGAGGTTATATAGAGTTGGAGATGAAGTCGAAGGAGCCACATGTTGGGGAACGTCGCATGGGAAACAAAAAATTTCCTACGCGCACGAAGACCTATCATGGTGACGTCCATCTACGAGAGGGGATTTCCGATCTACGTACCCTTCTAGATCGCACACCAGAAGCGTTAAGAAACGTGGTTGATGTAGTAGAACGTCCTCACGTCCCTCGATCCGCCCCACGAACCGTTGCACGAACCGTCCCGCGATCCGTCCCCCGATCCACTCCTGATCTAGTGCCGAACGGACGACACCTCCGCATTCAGCACACGTATAGCTCGACGATGATCTCGGCCTTCTTGATCCAGCAAGAGAGACGGAGAGGTAGATGAGTTCTCCGGCAGCGTGACGGTGCTCGGGAGGTTGGTGGTGATCTAATCTCAGCAGGGCTCCGCCCGAGCTCCGCAGAAACGTGATCTAGAGGAAAAACCGTGGAGGTATGTGGTCGGGCTGCCGTGGCAAAAGTTGTCTCGAATCAGCCCTAATAGCTCCATATATATAGGAGGAGGGGAGGGGAGGCTTGCCTTGAGGGTCAAGGAGCCCCAAGGGCTGCGCCACCAAGGGGAGGAGGAGTCCTCCTCCAATCCTAGTCCAACTAGGATTGGAAGGTGGAGTCCTTCTCTTCTTTCCCACATTTCCCTTTTTTTTTCTCTTTCTCGTCTTTTGGTTTTTCTTTATCTCTTGCGCAAGACAGCCTTGGGCTGACCCCACCTACTTGGTGCACCATCCCCAAGGTCCTTGGGCCCTCCGGGTGGTCCCCCCTTCCGGTGAACATCCGGAACCCATTCGTCATTCCCAATACATTACCGGTAATGCCCGAAAACCTTCCGGTAACCAAATGAAGTCATCCTATATATCAATCTTCGTTTCCGGACCATTCTGGAAACCCTCGTGACGTCGATGATCTCATCCGGGACTCCGAACAACATTCGGTAAGCAACCATATAACTCAAATACGCATAAAACAACGTCGAACCTTAAGTGCGCAGACCCTGCGGGTTCGAGAACTATGTAGACATGACCCGAGTGACTCCTCGGTCAATATCCAATAGCAGGACCTGGATGCCCATATTGGATCCTACATATTCTACGAAGATCTTATCATTTGAACCTCAGTGCCAAGGATTCATATAATCCCGTATGTCATTCCCTTTGTCCTTCGGTATGTGACTTGCCCGAGATTCGATCGTCAGTATCCGCATACCTATTTCAATCTCGTTTACCGGCAAGTCTCTTTACTCATTCCGTAATACAAGATCCCACAACTTACACTAAGTCACATTGCTTGCAAGGCTTGTGTGTGATGTTGTATTACCGAGTGGGCCCCGAGATACCTCTCCGTCACACGGAGTGACAAATCCCAGTCTCGATCCATACTAACTCAACGAACACCTCGGAGATACCTGTAGAGCATCTTTATAGTCACCTAGTTACGTTGCGACATTTGATACACACAAAGCATTCCTCCGGTGTCAGTGAGTTATATGATCTCATGGTCATAGGAACAAATACTTGACACGCAGAAAACAGTAGCAACAAAATGACACGATCAACATGCTACGTCTATTAGTTTGCGTCTAGTCCATCACATGATTCTCCTAATGATGTGATCCCGTTATCAAGTGACAACACTTGCCTATGGTCAGGAAACCTTGACCATCTTTCATCAACGAGCTAGTCAACTAGAGGCTTACTAGGGATAGTGTTTTGTCTATGTATCCACACATGCACTGTGTTTCCAATCAATACAATTATAGCATGGATAATAAACGATTATCATGAACCAAAGAAATATAATAATAACTAATTTATTATTGCCTCTAGTGCATATTTCCAAAAGTCTCCCACTTGCACTAGAGTCAATAATCTAGTTCACATCACCATGTGATTCCAACAAATCCAACACCCATATAGTTTTGGGGTCTGATCACGTCTTGCTCGTGAGAGAGGTTTCAGTCAACGGTTCTGAAACTTTCAGATCCGTGTGTTCTTTATAAATCTTTATGTCATCTTATAGATGCTGCTACCATGTGCTATTCGGAAATACTCCAAACATCTACTCTACTATACGAATCCGTTTCACCACTCATAGTTATTCGGATTAGTGTCAAAGCATGCATCAAAGTAACCCATTACGACGAACTCTTTAACCACCTCCATAATCGAGAAAAATTCCTTAGTCTATCAGTTACTAAGGATAAAATTTGACCGCTGCTAGTGATTCAACCATGGATCACTCTCTGTACCTCTCAACAGGCTTTGAGTCAAGGCACACATCAGGTACGGTACCCAGCATGGCATACTTCACATTCTACGGCCAAGGCATAGAAGACGACCTTCGTCTATTCTCTTTATTCTGCCGGGGTCGGGTTTTGAGTCTTACTCAAATTCACACCTTACAACGCAACCAAGAACTCCTTCTTTGCTGATCTATTTTGAATTCCTTCAAAAACTTGTCAAGGCATGCATCTTGTTGAAACTTCTATTAAGCGCTTTCGATCTATCTCCATAGATCTTTGATGCTCAACGTTCAAGTAGCGCAATCCAGGTATTCTTTTGAAAACTCCTTTCGAACAAACTTGTATGCTTTACAGAAATTCTACATTACTTCTGATCCACAATATGTCAACCACATATACTTATCAGAAATTCTATAGTGCTCCCACTCACTTCTTTGGAAATACAAGTTTCTCATAAACCTTGTACAAACCCAAAATCTTTGATCATCTCATCAAAGTGTATATTCCAACTCCGAGATGCTTGCACCGGTCCATTGAAGGATCGTTGGAGCTTTCATACTTGCTAGTATCTTTAGGATCGACAAAAACCTCCTGGTTGTATCACATACAATGTTTGCTCAAGGAAACCGTCAAGGAAACAATGTTTTGACATCCTATGTGCAATATTTCATAAATAATGCAGCAACTACTAACATAATTCTAACAGACTTTTAGCATCGCTACGAGTGAGCAAGTCTCATCATAGTCAACTGTTTGATCTTGTCGGAAACATCTTTACTTATCACCATCATCGTCTGTCTTCCTTTTAAAGATCCATCTTTACTCAATAGTCCTATGACCATCAAGTAGTTCTTCCAAAGTCTACACTTTGTTTTCATACATGGATCCTCTCTCGGATTTCATGGCTTCCAACCATGTTTCGGAATCTGGGCCCACCATTGCTTTCTCCATAACTCGTAGGTTCACTGTTGCTCAACAACATGACCTCCAAGACAGGGTTACCATACCACTCTGTAGTAGTACGCGACCTTGTCAACCTACTAGGTTTGTAGTAACTCGATCCGATGCTCGATGATCATCATCAGCTTTCACTTCAATTGGTGTAGGCGCCATAGGAAAAACTTCCTGCGCCCTGCTACACACTGGTTGAAGTGATGCTTCAATAACCTCATCAAGTTCTACCACCCTCCCACTCAATTCTTTCGAGAGAAACCTTTCCTCGAGAAAGGATCCGTTTCTAGAAACAAACACTTTGCTTTCGGATCTGAGATAGGAGATGTACCCAACTGTTTTGGATATCCTATGAAGATGTATTTATCCACTTTGGGTTCGAGCTTATCAGAGTGAAACTTTTTCACGTAAGTGTCGAAGCCCCAAACTTTCAAGAAACGGCAGTTTAGGTTTCTCTAAACCTCAGTCTATACCGTGTCATCTCAACGGAAATACACGATGCACTATTTAAAGTGAATGTGGTTGTCTCTAATGCATAACCAATAAACGATAGTGGTAATTCGATAAGAGACATCATAGCATGCACCATACCGAATAGTGCGTGGCTATGACGTTCAGACACATCATCACACTATGATGTTCCAGGTGGCATGAACTGCGAAACAATTTCCACATTGTCTTAACTGCGTACCAAAACTCGTAACTCAGATATTCATTTCTATGATCATATCGTAGACAGTTTATCCTCTTTTTACGACGAACTTCACTCTGAAACAGAATTGAACTTTTCAATATTTCAGACTTGTGATTCATTAAGTAAATACTCTTGTATCTACTCAAATTGTCATTGAAGTAAGAACATAATGATATCCACTGCGTGCCTCAGCACCCATTGGACTGCATACATCAAAATGTATCACTTCCAACAAGTTACTATCTTGTTTCATCTCAATGAAAACAAGGCCTTGCTCATGTGGTATGATTTGCATGTCACTAGTGATTCAAAATCAAGTGAGTATAAAGATCCATCAGCATGGAGCCTCTTCATGCAATTTATACCAACATGACTCAAGCGGCAGTGCCACAAGTAAGTGGTACTATCATCATTACCTCGTATCTTTTGGCACCAATATCATGAACATCTGTAACACTACGATCGAGATTCAATAAACCATTGAAGGTGATTTTTCAAGCAAATAGAGTAACCATTATTCTCTTTAAATGGATAATTGTATTACAATAAACATGATCCAATCATGTTCATGCTTAACGCAAGCACCAAATAACAATTATTTAGGTTTAACACCAATCCCGATGGTAGAGGGAGCGTGCGACGTTTGATCATATCAACCTTGGAAACACTTCCAACACGTATCGTCACCTCACCTTTAGCTAGTCTCCATTTATGCCGTAGCTTTCATTTCGTGTTACTAATCACTTAGCAACCGAACCGGTATCCAATACCCTCGTGCTACCAGGAGTACTAGTAAAGTACACATCAAGATCATGTATATCAAATATACTTCTTTCGACTTTTGCCAGCCTTCTTATCTACCAATTATCTAGAGTTGCTCCGCCTCAGTGACCGTTCCCCTCATAACAGAAGCACTTAGTCCTGGGCTTGGGTTTAATCTGGGGTCTCTTCATTAGTGCAGCAACTACTTTGCCGTTTCACGAAGTATCCCTTCTAGCCCTTGCCTTTCTCGAAACTTAGTGTTTTTACTAAGCATCAACTATTGATGCTCCTTATTGATTTCTACTTTCGCAGTGTGAAACATCGCGAATCGCTCAAGGATCATTGTATCTATCCTTGATATGTTATAGTTCATCACGAAGCTCTCACAGCTTGGTGGTAGTGACTTTGGAGAACCATCACTATCTTATCTGGAAGATCAACTCCCACTTGATTCAGGCGATTGTCGTACTCAGATAATCTGAGCACAGGCTCAACGATTGAGCTTTTCTCCTTTACTTCGTGGACAAAGAATCTTGTCGGAGGTCTCATACCTCTTAACAAGGGCACAAGCATGAAATCACAATTTCATCTCTTTAGAACATCTCTTATGTTCCGTGACGTTTCAAAACGTCTTCGGCGCCTTGCTTGTAAGCCTTTAAGTATTTTAAACTGAACTATCGTGTAGTCATCAAAAACGTGTATGTCGGATGTTCACAACATCTACAGACGACGCTCGAGGTGCAGCACACCGAGTGGTGCATTAAGGACATAAGCCTTTTGCGCAGCAACGAGGACAATCCTCGGTTTTACAGACTCAGTCTGCAAAGTTTGCTACTATCAACTTTCAACTAAATTTTCTCTAGGAACATATAAAAACAGTAGAGCTATAGCGCAAGCTACATCATAATTCGCAAAGACCATTAGACTATGTTCATCACAATTAGTTCAATTAATCATATTACTTAAGAACTCCCACTCAAAAAGTACATCTCTCTAGTCATTTGAGTGGTACATGATCCAAATCCACTATCTCAAGTCCGATCATCACGTGAGTCGAGAATAGTTTTCAGTGGTAACCATCTCTTTGCTAATCATATCAACTATATGATTCATGCTCGACCTTTCGGTCTCATGTGCTCCGAGGCCATGTCTGCACATGCTAGGCTCGTCAAGCTTAACCCGAGTGTTCCGCGTGTGCAACTATTTTGCACCCGTTGTATGTGAACGTTGAGTATATCACACCCGATCATCACGTGGTGTCTTGAAACGAAGAACTGTCGCAACGGTGCACAGTCGGCGAGAACACAATTTCGTCTTGAAATTTTAGGGAGAGATCACCTCATAATGCTACCGTCGTTCTAAGCAAAATAAGGTGCATAAAAGGATTAACATCACATGCAATTCATAAGTGACATGATATGGCCATCATCATGTGCTTCTTGATCTCCATCAACAAAGCACCGGCACGATCTTCTTGTCACCGGCGTCACACCATGATCTCCATCAACATGTTGCCATCAGGGTTGTCGTGCTACTCATGCTATTACCACTAAAGCTACGTCCTAGCAATATAGTAAACGCATATGCAAGCACAAACGTTAGTTTAAAGACAATCCTATGGCTCCTGCCGGTTGCCGTACCATCGACGTGCAAGTCCATATTAACTATTATAACATGATCATGTCATACATCCAATATATCACATCACATTGTTGGCCATATCACATCACAAGCATACCCTGCAAAGACAAGTTAGACGTCCTCTAATTGTTGTTGCATGTTTTACGTGGTGACCATGGGTATCTAGTAGGATCGCATCTTACTTACGCAAACAACACAACGGAGATATATGAATTGCTATTTAACCTCATCCAAGGACCTCCTCGGTCAATTCCGATTCAACTAAAGTTGGAGAAACCGACACCCGCCAGTCATCTTTGAGCAACGGAGTTACTCGTAGCGATGAAACCAGTCTCTCGTAAGCGTAGGAGTAATGTCGGTCCGAGCCGCTTCGATCCAACAATACCGAGGAATCAAGAAAAGACTAAGGAGGGCAGCAAGACGCACATCACCGCCCACAAAAAATTTTGTGTTCTACTCGAGATTACATCTACGCATGAACCTAGCTCATGATGCCACTGTTGGGGAACGTCGCATGGGAAACAAAAAATTTCCTACGTGCACGAAGACCTATCATGATGATGTCCATCTACGAGAGGGGATTTCCGATCTACGTACCCATGTAGATTGCACAACAGAAGCGTTAAGAAACGTGGTTGATGTAGTGGAACGTCCTCACGTCCCTCGATCCGCCCCACGAACCGTCCCACGAACCGTCCCGCGATCCGTCCCAGGATCCGCTCCTGATCTAGTGCCGAACGGACGGCACCTCCGCGTTCAGCACACGTACAGCTCGGCGATGATCTCGGCCTTCTTGATCCAGCAAGAGAGACGGAGAGGTAGATGAGTTCTCCGGCAGCATGACAGCGCTCCTGAGGTTGGTGGTGATCTAATCTCAGCACGGCTCCGCCCGAGCTCCGTAGAAACGCGATCTAGAGGAAAAACCGTGGAGGTATGTGGTCGGGCTGCCGTGGCAAAAGTTGTCTCAAATCAGCCCTAATAGATCCATATATATAGGAGGAGGGGAGGGGAGGCTTGGCTTGAGGCTGAAGGAGCCCCAAGGGCTGCGCCACCAAGGGGAGGAGGAGTCCTCCTCCAATCCTAGTCCAACTAGGATTGGAAGGTGGAGTCCTTCTCTTCTTTCCCACCTTTCCCCTTTTTTTTCTCTTTCTCTTCTTTTGGTTTTTCTTTATCTCTTACGCAAGCCAGCCTTGGGCTGACCCCACCTACTTGGTGCGCCATCCCCAAGGTCCTTGGGCCCTCCCGGGTGGGTGGTCCCCCCTCCCGGTGAAGATCCGGAACCCATTCGTCATTCCCGGTACATTACCGGTAATGCCCGAAAACCTTCTGCTAACCAAATGAAGTCATCCTATATATCAATCTTCGTTTCCGGACCATTCCGGAAACCCTCGTGACATCCGTGATCTCATCCGGGACTCCAAACAACATTCGGTAAGCAACCATATAACTCAAATACGCATAAAACAACGTCGAACCTTAAGTGCGCAGACCCTACGGGTTCGAGAACTATGTAGACATGACCCGAGTGACTCCTCGGTCAATATCCAATAGCAGGACCTGGATGCCCATATTGGATCCTACATATTCTACAAAGATCTTATCGTTTGAACCTAAGTGCCAAGGATTCATATAATCCCGTATGTCATTCCGTTTGTCCTTCGGTATGTTACTTGCCCGAGATTCGATCGTCAGTATCCGCATACCTATTTCAATCTCGTTTACTGGCAAGTCTCTTTACTTGTTCCGTAATACAAGATCCCACAACTTACACTAAGTCACATTGCTTGCAAGGATTGTGTGTGATGTTGTATTACCGAGTGGGCCCCGAGATATCTCTCCGTCACACTGAGTGACAAATCCCAGTCTCGATCCATACTAACTCAACGAACACCTTCGGAGATACCTGTAGAGCATCTTTATAGTCACCCAGTTACGTTGCGACGTTTTATACACACAAAGCATTCCTCTGGTGTCAGTGAGTTATATGATCTCATGGTCATAGGAACAAATACTTGACACGCAGAAAACAGTAGCAACAAAATGACACGATCAACATGCTACGTCTATTAGTTTGGGTCTAGTCCATCACATGATTCTCCTAATGATGTGATCCCGTTATCAAGTGACAACACTTGCCTATGGTTAGGAAACCTTGACCATCTTTGATCAACGAGCTAGTCAACTATAGGCTTACTAGGGACAGTGTTTTGTCTATGTATCCACACATGGACTGTGTTTCCAATCAATACAATTATAGCATGGATAATAAACGATTATCATGAACAAAGAAATATAATAATAACTAATTTATTATTGCCTCTAGTGCATATTTCCAACACCACGTGGGCCCCACGAGCCTGCTAGGCGCGCCCTAGTGGGGGCGCCTTCAGGGCTCGTGGCCCACTGGCAGCGTATCTTTAGTTGATTCTTTCTCTGATATTTTTTATATATTCCATAAAAAATCCTCGTAAGTTTCCAGGTCATTCTGAGAACTTTTATTTCTGCAAAAAAACAACACCATGGCAGTTCTGCTGAAAACAGCGTCAGTCCGGGTTAGTTTCATTCAGATCATTCAAATTAGAGTCCAAAACAAGGGCAAAAGAGTTTGGAAAAGTAGATACGTTGGAGACGTATCAACTCCCCCAAGCTTAAAGCTTTGCTGTCCTCAAGAAATCCAGTTGATAAACTGAGAGAGACAAAAGTAAAACTTTTACGAACTCTGTTTGATCTTGTTGTTGTAATTATGTCTAACTCATATTCAGATTGTGAGCAAGATCATAAGCTAACCACATAAGCAATGGCATTTAGGTCTCATGGTATACTCATATCAATGGTGTAATTAACTAGCGAGCAATAATAATAAGTTTCAAACGTCAACACTTCACTCAAAGTAATCATGATACAATATGAATAAATGGTATCTCGCTAGCCCTTTCTAAGACCGCAAAACATAAATGCAGAGCACCTTCAAAGACCAAAGGCCGACTAGAAATTTTAGTTCATGGCAAAGAAGATCCAGTCATAATCATACTCAATATCAATTAATAGCAAAGCATATAAATGACAGAGGTGCTTTTTAATAAGAAGAGGATGACTCAATAGAAACGTATATAGATAGGCCCTTCGCAGAGGGAAGCATTGATTTGCAAGGTGCGAGAGCTCAAGCTTTTTAAAACAGAGATAAATAATTTTGGGTGGCGCTTTCATTGTCAATGAGATGACCAAGAGTTTTCACCATCTTCCATGCTACACATATTATAGGCGGTTCCCAAATATAATAGTAAAGTTTTGACTCCCCCACCATTGATTAATCACACTCCACGACTAGCCGAATCCTCGGGTGCCGTCCATACCAACAACAATCCAGGGGGAGTTTTGTTTGCAATTATATTTTTGATTTGATTTGAGCATGGAACTGGGCATTCCGATTACCGGCCCCTTTCTCGTGAGTGATAGTGAACAAACACATATCGAGGATAACACGCCTAGCATGGAAGATATTGACCACCCCTTGTCACCACATGATTGATTCGGGCATACAAAACAGATTATTATTTGAAGATTTAGAGAGTGGAACATGCAAATTTACTTGGAATGGTGATTGAAATCTCTGGTGATGGCTAGACGAATGCTGATGACAACAAACCTTCCCCTGCAACGACACCAGAAGAATGCTGCTAGCACTCCCCGACAACGAAACTAGAAGAATGTTGCTGATGGCCCACCAGCGCGTGGGTTCGCAACAGTTTTCGAGGGTAGAGTATTCGACCCAAATTTGTTGATTCGCCTATAGGAGGTGAGAGGATACTCTCAAGTATTAGCAGCTGAATATGTCAGATTCAACCACACCTGAAAGATTAGTATCTGCAAGCAAAGTTCAGAAGCAAAGTAGTATGATAACAACGGTGTCAGAAACGATCTGTTGACGGTAGACTATTCCTAACGATTGTATCAATGGCGCCAAGTTGCCTCGTTGACGGAAATTGTTAGTTCCCGTCAATGATCGGCGAATCAAGATTGTAGAATGTAGCAGCAGTGTAACGAGCAATAGCAGCGGCAAGGAACAGCAGTAGTGACAGCAGTAGCAAGTAGCAACAGTAGCAAGCGACAGTAATAGCGACAGTAATAGCAACAGCAGAGCAAAACAAGTAACAACAGTAGCAACAGTAGTAGCAGCAGCAGCAGAGCAAGACAAGTAACAGCAGTAGGACAAACTCGTAGGCAATGGGTCGGTGATTTGGTTGGATGATATTCATCATGCAACAACTATAACACAGAGAGATATGTGGCTAGCTCCCGTTCGTCAATGTGATGTAGGCATGCATTCCGTGTGTCGTCATACGTGCTTAGGGAAAAGAACTTGCATGACATCTATTGTCCATCCCTCGCGTGGCAGCGGGGTCCAAAAGGAAACTGCGGGATATTAAGGTTCTCCTTTTAATAAAGAACCGGACCAACGCATTAGCACTTGGTGAACACATGAACTCCTCAAACTATGGTCATCACCGGGAGTGGTTCCGGTTATTGTCACTCCGGGGTTGCCGGATCATAACACATAGTAGGTAAGTACAACTTGCAAGATCGGATCTAAAACACACATATATTGGTGACAACATAATAATTTCAGATCTGAAATCATGGCACTCGGGCCCTAGTGACAAGCATTAAGCATGGCAAAGTAGCAGCAACATCAATCTCAGAACATATATAGTGGATACTAGGGATCAATCCCCATCAAAACTAACTCGATTACATGATAGATCTCATCCTACTCATCACCACCCAGCGAGCCTACGAATAGATTACTCATGAACGACGAAGAGCTTCATGGAATTGCAGAGGGAAGAAGGTTGATGATGACGATGGCGACGATTTCCCCTCTCCGGAGCCCAAGACGGACTCCAGATCTGCCCTCCAGATGAAGAACAGGTGGTGGCGGCGCCTCCGTATCGAAAACGCGACGAAAACTTCTCTTTTTATTTTTCCTGGGACGAAAGGGATCTTATAGAGCTGGAATTGGGGGCGGCAGAGCCGTGTGGCCCCCACAAGTCTGCCCACCGCCACCAGGGGGGTGGTGGCGGAGCCAGGGCTTGTGGGCCACAGGCCCACCCCCTGAGGTGGAACTTGGCGCAGATATTTTTCTTATTTTCCAAAACTGCTCTCCATAAATTTTCAGGACGTTTGGAGAACTTTGATTTCTGCACAAAAATAACAGCAAGGCAATTCTGCTGAAAACAACGTGAGTCCACATTACTTCCATTCAAATCATGCAAATTAGAGTCCAAAACAAGGGCAAAAGAGTTTGGAAAAGTAGATACGATGGAGACGTATCAACTCCCCCAAGCTTAAAACCTTGCTTGTCCTCAAGCAACTCAGTTGACAAACTGAGAGAGAAAGAAAAACTTTGACAAACTCTGTTTGATCTTGTTGTTGTAACTATGTCTAACTCATAACCAGAATTTCAGCAAGATCACAAGTTAACCACATAAGCAAATGACACAAAGGTCTCACGGTAAACTAATATCAATGGCATAATCAGCTAACGAGCAAATAATAATGAGTTTCAAATACCAACACTTCAATCAAAACGAGCATGAAGCAATATGAATAGGTGGTATCTCGCTAGCTCTTTCTGAGACCGCAAAACAGAAATGCAGAGCACTTTCAAAGATCAAGGGCTGACTAATCATTGTAATTCATAGCAACGAAGATCCAGTCATAGTCATACTCAATATCAATCAAAAGCAAAGCATAAAAATGACAAAGGTGCTCTCTATATGGTGCTTATATAAGAGGAGGATGACACAACAGGAAAATAAATGGACAGGCCCTTCGCAGAGGGAAGCATTTATTTGCAGAGGTGCCAGCGCTCAAGCTTTGAAAACAGAGATAATAATTTTGGGTGGCATGCTTTCGTTGTCAACGCAATGACCAAGGGTTCTCAATATCTTCCATGATACTCATGCTATAGGCGGTTCCCAAATAGAAAAGTAAAGTTTTAACTCCCCCACCACCAATCAATCACACTCCACGGCTAGCCGAATCCTCGGGTACCGTCCATACTAACATCAATCCGGGGGGAGTCTTGTTTTACAGTTATGTTTTCGATTTAAACGTGGAGCATGGCATTCCAATTACCGGCCCCTTTCTCGTGAATGATTGTGAATAAACACATGTCGAGGATAACACTCCTAGCATGGAAGATACCAATAGCCCTCTGTCACCACATGAGCGGTTCGGGCATGCAAAACAAATTAGTTCTTAAAGGTTGAGAGAATGGCACATGCAAATTTACTTGGAACGGTAGGTAGATACCGCAAATAGGTAGGTATGGTGGACTCTCATGGAAAACTTTTGGGTCTATGGAAGTGGATGCACAAGCAGTATTCCGCTTAGTACAAGTGAAGGCTAGCAAAAGACTGGGAAGCGACCAACTAGAGAGCGACAACAGTCATCAAAATGCAATGAGTTTGACTAACATTGAATGCAAGCATGAACATGATATAAATCACCATGAACACGAACATCATAGAGGCTATGTTGATCTTGTTTCAACTACATGCATGAACATGCGCCAAGTCAAGCCACTTGAAACATTCAAAGGAGAATACCATCCTATCATACTACATCATAGTCATCTCAAAATCTATGTTGGCATTCAAGACAAACCATTATAAGCTCTCAGCTAAATAAGCATGGCATCAGAAACTATGATCACTAAGTTGTCATTGCAAACATGGTTCTCTCACAACAAAGCCCAATCTGGGTCGACAAGCTAGTCATATTTACAAAAACAAAATAGATAGAGTTCATACTAGCTTTTCAGTCTCAGTCACTTCATCATATATCATCATTGTTGCCTTTCATTTGCACGATCAAACGATGAAAACGATAATAAGCGCATTGGACTAAGCTGAATCTGCAGGCAAACACAAAGGAGAAGAGAAAATAATATGGCTCTTTGAAAGCTAAACAGGTAAGCATGCAAGAACCAATAAACATTGTAACCAAAATCTTCTACCTTGACACAAAGAAAAAGGAAACTATTTACAAGGGAAAGCTCCCAACAAGCAAAAGAAGAAAGAAAAATCTTTTTCAGTTTTCTCAAAAGGACACAAAACAAGAAAACAAGAAAACAAAAAGAAACTAGCATGGATAATACAGTGGCAAAGTGTAAACACCGGCTAACAAAGTGAAAGCATAAGCATGAATGTAAAGTCGGTGAGAACACCTACTCCCCCAAGCTTAGGCTTTTGGCCTAGCTTGGTCTATTCCCAAGGTGAGAAATAACCAGCTCCAGGATACTCTGGAGCAGACGGTGGATGCCACTGCTATGTGAGCTCCTCTGGCTCCCACTGATAAACTGGCGTCTGGTACTCGACTAGCGGCTCGGGCACGGGCGCCTGTGGTTGGGCCAAGCCCCAATATGCGTAGATGTCCGCGGGCATAATAGTGTACCTGCCTGCATGAAGATCAAACAAAGAACGAGCAGGCAAAGTAATAGTCTCTCGAGTACCCTGACTAAACCCCAGGTTATAAATCATCCGTCTACTAGCATGTCTATCCAGAAAATCATGGCGAACCATGCTGTCATAATCCAGATATCTCTTAGGGAGAAGCATCTCTCCTTCCTCTCCCAGTCTAATGGGTATCTCAAAGTGTCTGGCAAGACGGGTAGCATAGATACCTCCATAGACAACACCTTTAGAACGGTTCAGGTTCTACCGTTGAGCTGCTATAGCGCCCAGGCTATAAGTCTTATCGTTATAAAGGCCTTCGTGCAAAACCGCAAGGTCTGGAGAACTAAGTGATCCAGCCTCCCCACGGCCAATCAAACATTTTCCCACAAATAGTGAGAAGTACCGAAGCACGGGAAAATGTATGCTAGCAATTCTAGCGCGAGACACTCCTCTCTCCTCTCCAACAACAATAGAACCAATGAAATCCTCCAAGTCCCGTGGACAAGGGTCACGGATATCCCCAACATAAGGTAATTTGCATACATTGCAAAAGTCCTGCAGTTTCATGCACTAGGGGACATCGTAAATCATGAACTCAACCATGGGAGGATTCTTCCTCGGATAAAATTTGAAGCTTTGAACGAAAATATTGGTGAGGAGGAGGTATTGTGGGCACTTATCATCAACGAACGCAGTAAGACCTGCGTTCTCCACCAAGCAATAAAAGTCTTCATAAAGTCCGGCGGCGTGCAAAAATTCATCACTTGGCCACTCGCACGCTCGAACTTCTGTGACTCGAGGGACTACGTACTTGGGGTGGTTCTTCTCATCCTCCTTGGGGTTACGGCTTGAAGAGCCTCTCAAGAACCTCCTGATCTTTTCCTTTCTCTAGCTCTGAAAAATTCTAAAATTTTTAGAGACTTCGAAAGAAAAGTGAATGAAGATTAACCCAACTTGTAGCAACTACTCCTACTAGTGCCTAGATACCGTATCACACGCTAAAACTACTTGGGACCGGCTAAAATCAACCTTTCTAGCTCAAGAACAGGGTCACGAAGGTAGCAAGAATTCACGAAGGATAAAGCACTAGAGCAAAAACTAATTGGACCAATGGAGGAGTCACTTACCAAGGAGTAATTTCCCCAAAATGGTTCGGAGAATGGTGCTTTGAGCAAGGAGATCGAAAATCACAGCCAAATGAGCAAGAACACGGGTTTGAGCTATGAAACAATTTTTTCTGGAGGTGGAAGAAGAGGCTGGGAGTTGGAATGAGTGGAGGGGGTGCGTGTGGGCCCCACAAGCTTGCACCCTGCAACCAGGGGGTAGGTGGCGGTGGCACGGCTTGTGGCCCACTGGTCAGGCCCCCAGGCGAGCTCTCAGGCCCAGAAATTTTCAAAAATTCCAGAAAAAATCATACTAAATTTTCAGGACCATCGGAGAACTTCTATTTTCGAGGTATTTTTCTCCGGGACGCTAAGACAGAAAACAGAAAAAACCAAACTAATTCTATCATTTTTCTTCTAAGCAATAGAAAAAGAAAGCTTAAAATAGAAGTATGTGACTCCTTGATTCATCCGTTTCATGGTCATCGAAAGAAATCCGTCAATGGGATTGATCAAGTCCTTATGACAAAACCTTCTCGAATCGCAAGAGAGAAGGGGGAATTTTCGAATAGCCACTAAGTCACCTCAATGGGGATATGTATCTCCCTAACAAGGAAATCATACTTCATCTTGACACGAGGAATAAGGCATTCAAAGCTCCCAATGAGAATCGATGAAGTCTTTTTGATAGCATTGATGCAATGTACTAGATATCGTTTCTTCGGAAAGTGCACTGTGTGCTCATTACCGTTGACATGGAAAGTGACATTGCCTTTGTTGCAATCTATAACAGCCCCTGTAGTGTTTAAAAAGGGTATTTCAAGGATGACAGCCATGGCATCATCCTCAGGAATATCCAAGATAACAAAGTATGTTGAGATAGTGGTGTTAGCAACCACAACAGGCACATCCTCGCAAATGCCTATAGGGAAAGCGGTTGATTTGTCGGCCATTTGCAGAGAAATTTTAGTGGGTGTCCACTTATCCAATTCAAGTCTACGATAAAGAGAAAGCGACATAACACTAACACCGGCTCCAAGGTCACATAAGGCAGTTCTTACGTAGTTTCCTTTAATTGAGCAAGGTATAGTGGGCACTCCGGGATCACCAAGTTTCTTAGGAGTTCCACCTTTAAAAGTGTAGTTGGCAAGCATGGTGGAGATCTCAAGATCTGGTATCTTCCGTTTATTAGTCACGATATCTTTCATGTACTTGGCATACGGAGACATCTTGAGCATATCAGTTAACCGCATCTACAAAAAGATGGGTCTTATCATCTCAACGAAGCGCTCAAAATCCTCATCATCCCTTTTCTTGGATCGCTTAGGAGGAAAGGGCATAGGTCTCTGAACCCATGGCTCTCTTTCTTTACCATGCTTCCTAGCAGTGAAGTCATTCTTGTCGTATCTCTTATGTTGTGGATTATCAGGATTAACCGTAGGTTCAATCTCCAGATCCTCGTCATGGCTAGGTTGAGCATTATTATGAACATCGTTGTCCACATTGTCACCAGGTTCATGTTCATCACCTGATTGGGTTTCTGCATCAGACGCAGTTATATCATTAGGTTCTTCAGGTGTGACAGTATTTGGTGAACTGGCGTGTAGGTTTCTATCATCCTTCTTCTTCTCCTTCGGATGACTGGGTGTATCAGCATTAATTCCTTGAGAATCTTGATCAATTCTCTTAGGATGACCCTCAGGATACAAAGGTTCCTGAGTCATTTTGCCTCCTCTAGTAATGACTCTGACAAAGTTGTCATTTAATTCATTGAGCAGGTCATTCTGAGCTTTAAGTACTTGTTCTACCTGAGTAGTAATCATAGAGGAATGTTTACTCAGAAGCTTCAGATCACTGACATTTCTATCTACACAAGCACTTAAATGGCTAAGCATACAAGTGCTTTGTTCCAAATGTCTGCTAACATAATCATTGAAACTCTGTTGTTTGGCAACAAAGTTGTCAAATTCATCAAAGCATAGGCTAGCAGGTTTATCAAAAGGAATATCACTCTCATCAAACCTACGCAGAGAATTCACTTCCACTACCTGGATCGGGTTATCGAGACCATGGATCTCTTCGATAGGTGGTAGATTTTTGACATCTTCAGATCTAAGGCCTTTCTCTTGCATAGATTTCTTGGCTTCTTGCATATCTTCGGGAGTGAGGAATAGAATTCCTCTTTTCTTAGGAGTTGGCTTAGGAGGTGGTTCGGGAATAGTCCAAGCATTATCGTTGATCAAGAGGTTATTCAGTAGGGTCTCAGCTTGTTCTACAGGTCGTTCCCTAAAAACACAACCGGCACAACTATCTAGGTGGTCTCTAGAGGCATCGGTAAGTCCGTTATAGAGGATATCAAGTATCTCGTTCTTCTCAAGAGGCTGATCAGGCAAAGCATTCTGTAGCTGGACGAGCCTCCCCCAAGCTTGTGGAAGACTCTCTTCTTGGAGTTGAGCAAAGTTGTATATTTCCTGCAAGGCATCTTGCTTCTTATGGGCAGGGAAATATTTCTCACAGAAGTAATAGACCATCTCCTGGGGACTACACACACATCGAGGAGCAAGAGAGGTGAACCAGGTTTTAGCATCATCCTTTAGAGAGAACGGAAACATCTTAAGGATATAGTAGTGGCGGATCTTCTCCTCATTAGTGAAAAGGTTGGCTATTTCGGATAGTTTGGCAAGATGGGCTATGACCGTCTCAGACTCATAACTGTGAAAAGGATCATATTCGACTAGAGAGTTTTTCTCAGGGTCGACAGAGAATTCACAATCCTTATCGGTGACAAAGATAGGTGAAGTGGCAAACTTCGGGTCATATTTCATCCTAGCTTCCCGAGATTTTTCCTTCCACTTGAGAAGTAATTTCTCAGCGTCATAGGCATCCTTACATGCAATAAAATCCTCAGCTATCTCTCCCTCCATAACGTAACCCTCAGGTATATCAGGCAATTCATATCTAGGAGAGCTAGATCTAGCAGGAGCAAAAGCAGGTTCTATCTCAATAGTATCGGCAGTTTCAGAACCATCACGAGCATTGGCAGTAACTCTAGCAATATGAGCATCAAGGAACACTCCTAGTGGAACATCAGGCAAAGGAGTATCTCTAGCAGTATCAAGCATAGCATCATCAGGCAAAATAGCATCTCTAGCATCATCAGGCAAAGCAGTATCAAGCATAGCATCTCTAGCAGTATCAGGCATAGTATCAAGCATGGTATCATCAGACATAGTATCAATCATAGCATCTCTAGCAGTATCAGGCATAGTATCAAGCATAGCATCTCTAGCAGTAGTATCACAAGCATCATCAAGCACATGCGAAATATCAAGATTTCTAGCAGGAGGTGATGTCGCAAACTTACTCATAACTGAAGGTGAATCAAGTGCAGAGCTAGATGGCAATTCCTTACCTCCCCTCGTAGTTGAGGGCAAGACTTTGGTCTTCGGATCCTTCAGATTCTTCATAGTGATCAGCAGATATAAATCCCAAGTAACTCAGAGAATATAGCAATACCTCCCCGGCAACGGCGCCAGAAAAATGCCGAGTGCAATCTCTGGCAATGGCTAGACGAATGCTGATGACAACAAA
Source organism: Hordeum vulgare subsp. vulgare (assembly GCF_904849725.1). NCBI lineage: Eukaryota > Viridiplantae > Streptophyta > Magnoliopsida > Poales > Poaceae > Hordeum > Hordeum vulgare. The sequence goes on along the minus strand of NC_058524.1, from coordinate 78,474,815 downwards.
CCTTCCCCTGCAACGGCACCAGAAGAATGCTGCTAGCACTCACCGGCAACGAAACTAGAAGAATGTTGTTGATGGCCCACTAGCGCGTGGGTTCACAGCAGTTTTCGAGGGTAGAGTATTCGTCCCAAATTTGTTGATTCGCCTATAGGAGGTGAGAGGATACTCTCAAGTATTAGCAGCTGAATATGTCAGATTCAACCACACCTGAAAGATTAGTATCTGCAAGCAAAGTATCAGTAGCAAAGTAGTATGATAACAATGGTGTCAGAAATGATGTGTTGACGACAGACTATTCCTAACGATTGTATCAATGGCGGCAAGTTGCCTCGTTGATGGAAATTGTCAGTTCCCGTCAACGATCAGCGAATCAAGATTATAGCAGGTAGCAGCAGTGAGTCGGTGATTTGCTTGGATGATATTCATCATGCAACAACTATAACATGGAGAGATATGTGGCTAGCTCCCGTTCGTCAATGTGATGTAGGCATGCATTCTGTGTGTCGTCATACGTGCTTAGGGAAAAGAACTTGCATGACATCTATTGTCCATTCCTCCCGTGGCAGCGGGGTCCAAAAGGAAACTACGGGATATTAAGGTTCTCCTTTTAATAAAGAACCGGACCAACGCATTAGGACTTGGTGAACACATGAACTCCTCAAACTATGGTCATCACCGGGAGAGGTTCCGGTTATTGTCACTCCGGGGTTGCCGGATCATAACACATAGTAGGTAACTACAACTTGCAAGATGGGATCTAAAACACACATATATTGGTGACAACATAATAATTTCAGATCTGAAATCATGGCACTCGGGCCCTAGTGACAAGCATTAAGCATGGCAAAGTAGTAGCAACATCAATCTCAGAACATAGTGGATACTAGGGATCAATCCCCATCAAAACTAACTCGATTACATGATAGATCTCATCCTACTCATCACCGCCCAGCGAGCCTACGAATAGATTACTCACGAATGACGAAGAGCTTCATGGAATTGGAGAGGGAAGAAGGTTGATGATGACGATGGCGACGATTTCCCCTCTCCGGAGCCCAAGACGGACTCCAGATCTGCCCTCCAGATGAAGAACAGGTGGTGGCGGCGCCTCCGTATCGAAAACGCGACGAAAACTTCTCTTTTTATTTTTTCTGGGATGAAAGGGATCTTATAGAACTGGAATTGGGGGCGATGGAGCCGTGTGGGCCCCACAAGCCTGCCCACCGCCACCAGGGGGGTGGTGGCGGAGCCAGGGCTTGTGGCCCACTGGCCCACCCCGTGAGGTGGAACTTGGCGCAGATATTTTTCTTATTTTCCAAAACTGCTCCCCGTAAATTTTCAGGACGTCTGGAGAACTTTGGTTTCTGCACAAAAATAACACCAAGGCAATTCTGCTGAAAACAGCGTCAGTCCAGGTTAGTTCCATTCAAATCATGCAAATTAGAGTCTAAAACAAGGGCAAAAGAGTTTGGAAAAGTAGATACGATGGAGACGTATCAAACGGCAGGTAGATACTGCATATAGGTAGGTACGGTGGACTCATATGGAACAACTTTGGGTTTATGGAAGTGGATGCACAAGCAGTATTCCCGCTTAGTACAAGTGAAGGCTAGGGAAAGACTGGGAAGGGACCAACTAGAGAGCGACAACAGTTACCAATATGCATTGAAATTAACCAATGTTGAGTGCAAGCATGAGTAGGATATAAATAACCATAAACATGAATATCGTGGAGGCTATGTTGATTTTGTTTCAACTATATGCGTGAACATGTGCTAAGTCAAGCCACTTGAATCATTCAAAGGAGGATACCATCCTATCATACTACATCATAATCATCTTGAAATTCATGTTGGCATCCAAGACAAACCATTATAAGCTCCTAGATAATTAAGGATGGCATCCAAGACAAAAAATTATAAGCTCCTAGATAATTAAGCATGGCATCAAAAACTACGACCTCTAAGTTGTCATTGCAAACATGTTTCTCTCATAACAATGCTGAATTAGGAACGATGAGCCAGTCATATTTACCAAAACAAAATAGGTCGAGTTCATACCAGCTTTTCCAGGCTCAGTCACTTCATCATATATCGTCATTATTGCCTTTCACTTGCATGACCGAATGATGTGAATAATAATAAGAGTGTTCGTGCATTGGACTAAGCTGGAATCTGCAAGCAAATTCAGAGGATAACACAAAGTAATATGGCTCTTTGATGGATAAACAATAATGCATATGAGAGCCACTAATCATTTTAATCATGGTCTTCTACCTCGACCCAAAGAAAAAGAAAACTATTTACACGGGAAAGCTCCCAACAAGCAAAAGAAAAACAGGAAATCTTTTTGGGTTTTCTTTTTAATTACCAATAAGCATGCTGGAAAGTAAACTTACAACTATTTTTTTGTTTTCTCATTTTTAAACAAACACACGAGAAGAATGCAAGAAAAAGAAATAAACTAGCATGGATGATACAATGGAAGAGTGTGAACACCGACTATCAAAGTGAATGTGTGAGCATGAATATGAAGTCGGAGAGAAACACGTACTCCCCCAAGCTTAGGCTTTTGGCCTAACTTGGTCTATGATACGTCTCCGTCGTATCTACTTTTCGGAACTCTTTTTCCCTTGTTGTGGACTCTAATTTGCATGATTTGAATGGAACTAACCCGGACTGACGTTGTTTTCAGCAGAATTGCCATGGCGTTGTTTTTGTGCAGAAATGAAAGTTCTCGGAACGTCCTGAAAATTTACGGAGATTTTTTCCGCAATAAAAGAAAAATACCTGCGCAATGATCCACGTCAGGGGCGTGCGAGTGGGCCACAAGTCCCTAGGCCGCGGCCACCCCCTATGGCCGCGCCATGAGGGCTTGTGGGGCCCACGTGGCACCACCGCCCCCAATCTCAGTTCTATATCTTCCATTACGCGTGGAAAAAAATCAGAGAGAAGGTTTCATCGCGTTTTGCGATACGGAGGTGCCGCCACAGCCTGTTCTTCATCTAGAGGGCAGATCTGGAGTCCGTTTCGGGCTCCGAAGAGGGGAAATCGTCGCCATCGTCATCATCTACCTTTCTCCATCGACAATTCCATGATCTCTTCATCGTTCGTGAGTAATCTCATCATAGGCTTGCTGGATGGTGATGAGTTGGATGAGATCTATCATGTAATCGAGTTAGTTCTTGACGGGGATTGATCCCTAGTATCCACTATGTTCTAGATTGATGTTGCTACTACTTCGCTATGCTTAATGCTTGTCACTAGGGCCCGAGTGCCATGATTTCAGATCTGAACCTATTATGTTGTCGCCAATATATGTGTGTTTTAGATCCTATCTTGCAAGTTGTAGTCACCTACTATGTGTTATGTACCGGCAACCCCGGAGTGACAATAGCCGGAACCACTCCCGGAGATGACCATAGTATGAGGAGTTCATGTATTCACCGCGTGTTAATGCGTTGGTCCCGTTCTTTATTAAAAGGAGAACCTTAATATCCCGTAGTTTCCATTAGGACCCCGCTGCCACAGGAGGGATGGTCAATAGATGTCATGCAAATTCTTTTCTCTAAGCACGTATGACTACATACGGAATACATGCCTACATTAGATTGACGAACGGGAGCTAGCCACATATCTCTCAGTGTTATAGCTGTTACATGATGAATCACATCCGTCACACTCATCCATCACCGATCCACTGCCTATGAGTCTTTTAATACTGGTCCTCGCTATGTTACTTTGCCTAGGCTTGTCCCTTGCTACAAGAGGGATTGGGCCACTTTGCTACTACTGTTGCTACTGCTGTTACTTGTTACTTTGCTGCTGCTGCTACTACTGTTCCTTGCTACTCCGCTGTTACTTGTTGCAAGACTTTGTTGGCGCTAACATCCCATCAACAAGGCTTTTTCTAGCCCCGTTGCCGGGCATTCTCAAAGCTTTTTCTGGTGCCGTTGCTATCATACTACCTTGCTACTGATACTTTGCTTGCACACACTAATCTTTCAGGTGTGGTTGAATTGACAACTAAGCTGCTAATACTTGAGAATATTCTTTAGCTTCCCCTTGTGAGCGAATCAATAAATTTGGGTTGAATACTCTACCCTCGAAAACTGCTGCGATCCCATACGCTTGTGGGTCATCAAGGCTTTTTCTGGCGCCGTTGCCGGGGGAGGTACAACTATATTCTCTGAGTCACTTGGGATTTACGTCTGCTGATCACTATGAGGAATCTGAAAGATCCGAGAACTAAAATCCTGCCTTCCACTACGAGGAGAGGTAAGGAACTGCCATCTAGCTCTGCACTTGATTCACCTTCAGTTCTGAGTAAGTTTGCGACTTCGACTCCTGCTAGAAATCTTGATATGTCGCATGTGCTTGATGATGCTACTTCTGTTGTCCATGATGCTATGCTTGATACTATGCCTGATGATGCTATGCTAGATACTATGTGTGATGATGCTACGCTTGATACTATGCCCGATGATGCTATGCCTGATACTGCTTTGCCACTTGGTGCATTTCTTGATGCACATATTGTAGAGTTGCTGCTAGATGTGATGATACTTCTGAAGCTGCTGATACTGTTGAAGTAGAACCTGCTACTATGCCTGAATTGCCTGTAATGCCTGATACACGCGATGTTATGGAGGGAGAGATAGCTGAGGACTTTATTGTGTGTAAGGATAGCTATGATGTTGAGAATCTTCTGCGCAAGTGTGAAGAAAAATCTCTGAACGTTAGGATGAAATACGACGCGAAGTTTGCTACTTCGCCTATCTTTGTGACCGATAAGGATTATGAATTCTCTGTTGACCCTGAGTTGATCACTCTGGTCGAATCTGATCCTTTTCACGGTTATGAGTCTGAAACGGTTGTAGCCCATCTTACCAAACTGCACGATATAGCCACCCTGTTCACTAGTGAGGAAAAGATCCGCCACTACTATATGCTCAAGATGTTTCCTTTCTCGCTAAAGGATGATGCTAAGACCTGGTTCACCTCTCTTGCTCCTGGTTGTGTGCGTAGCCCCCAGGATATGGTCTACTACTTCTCTGAAAAATATTTCCGGCCCAGAAGAAGCAAGTTGCCTTGCAGGAAATATACAACTTTGCTCAAGCTGAAGAAGAGAGTCTCCCACAAGCTTGGGGAGGCTTATCCAGCTACTGAGTGCTTTGCCTGATCACCCTCTTGAGAAGAATGAGATACTTGATATCTTCTATAATGGACTTACCGATGCTTCTAGAGACCACCTACATAGTTGTGCTGGTTATGTTTTTAGGAAACGAACCGTAGAACAAGCTAAGATTTTACTGAATAACATCTTGTGCAATGAGAATGCTTGGACTATTCTCGAACCACCTCCTAAGCCAACTCTGAAGAAAAGGGGTATTCTATTCCTCAGTACTGAAGATATGCAAGAAGCCACGAAATCTATGCGAGAGAAAGGCATTAAATCTGAAGATGTCAAAAATCTACCACCTATCGAAGAGATCCATGGTCTCGATAACCCGATACAGGTAGTAGACGTAAATTCTCTGCGTAGGTTTGATGAGAGTGATATTCCTTTTGATAAACCTGCTAGCTTATGCATGGACGAATTTGATAACTTTGTTGCCAAACAACAGAGTTTCAATGATTATGTTAGCAGACAATTGGAAAAGAATGCTCGCGTGCTTAGTCATTTAAGTGCTTGTGTGGACAGAAACGTCAATGATCTTAAACTTCTGAGTAAACATGCTTTTATGGTTACTACTCAGGTAGAACAAGTACTTAAAGCTCAGAATGACTTGCTCAATGAGTGGAATGACAATTCTGTCAGAATAGTCACTAGAGGCGGTAAAATGACCCAGGAACCTTTGTATCCTGAGGGTCATCCAAAGAGAGGAAACAAGAGTCTCAAGGAGTTAGCACTGATGCACCTAGTCATCCTAGAAAGAAGAAGAAAGATGATAGGAACCTGCAAGCTAGCAACCCTGTTGCTGCTACACCTGAGAGTCCAAACGATGCCTCTGTCTCTCATGCTAAAACACAATCTCATGATGAAGATGAGCCTAATGATGATATCAATTGTGATGTTCATGTTGATGCTCAACCTAGCAATGAAAAGGATGTGGAGATTGAACCTGATCTTGATAACCCATAGCCTAAGAATAAAAGATACGATAAGAATGACTTCGCTGCTAGGAAGCATGGTAAAGAAAGGGAACCATGGGTTCAGAAACCTATGCCCTTTCCTTCCAAACCATCCAAGAAAAAAGATGATGAGGATTTTGAGCGCTTCGTTGAGATGATCAGACCAGTCTTTCTGCACATGCGTTTGACGGATATGCTCAAGATGTCTTCGTATGCTAAGTACATGAAAGATATTGTGACAAATAAGAGGAGGATACGTGATCTTGAGATCTCCGCCATGCTTGCTAATTACACTTTCAAGGGTGGAACTCCTAAGAAACTAGGTGATCCCGGTGTGCCCACTATACCTTGCTCCATTAAAGGCAACTACGTGAGAATTGCGTTGTGCGACCTTGGAGCTGGTGTTAGTGTTATGCCTCTCTCTCTTTATCGTAGGCTTGAACTGGATAAGTTGACACCCACTGAAATCTCTGTGCAAATGGCCGACAAATAAACTGCTTTCCCTATCGGCATTTGCGAGGATGTGCCTATTGTGGTTGCTAACACCACTATCTTAACAGACTTTGTTATCTTGGATATTCCCGAGGACGATGCCATGGCAGTCATCCTCGGAAGACCCTTTTTAAACACTGGAGGGGCTGTTATAGATTGCAACAAAGGCAATGTCACTTTCCATGTCAACGGTAATGAGCATACGGTGTACTTTCCGAATAAACAATATCGAGTACATTGCATCAATGCTATCGAAAAAACTTCATCGATTCTTATCGGGAGCTTTAAATGTCCTATTCCTCGTGTCAAGATGAAGTATGATTTGCTTGTTGGGGAAATACACATCCCCATTGATGTGACCTAGTGACTATTCAAAAATTCTCCGTCTTCTTTTGCAATTCGAAAAGGTTTGTCAAAGAGGCTTGATCAACCTCACTGACGGATTTTCTTTCGATGACCATGAGATGGATGAATCGAGAAGTCACAAACCTCTGTTCCAAGCTTTCACTTTAGGTTTCTTAGAAGAAAAATGTTAGATTTAGTTTAGTTTTCCCTGTTTTCTGTCTTAGCGTCCCGTAGAAAAGTACCCCGAAAATAAAAGTTCTCCGAACGCCGTGAAAATCAAGTATGATTTTTTCTGGAATATTTGAAAAATACTGGGACAAAGAATCTGTCTGGGGGCCACACCAGTGGGCCACAAGCCCTAGGGGTGCGGGCACCCCCTGGCCGCGCCACCCAGGCGTGTGGGGCCCACAGGCACCCCCTCCACTCATTCTTTCTCCCATCTGCTTCTCCTACCTCAAGAAAAAAATTGTTTCGCACCTCAAACCCGTGTTCTTGCTCCTCTTGCTGGGATTTTTGATCTCTTTGCTCAAATCACCATTCTCCGAACTGTTTTGGAGAAATTACTCCTTGGTAAGTGACTCCTCCATTGGTCCAATTAGTTTTTGCTCTAGTGCCTTATACTCCGCGTATTTTTGCTGCCTTGGTGACCATGTTCCTGAGCTTTGCATACTGATTCTAGCTGGTCCCAAGTAGTTTTGATGCGTAATATGGCCTCTAGGCACTTGTTGGAGTAGTTGCAACTAGCTTTCCTCAGCTTTCCTTTGGGTCACTGAAAATTTCAGAAAAGGAAGATGTTCAAGAGAAACTATCATGGTGGTTCCTCAAGCAAGAGAGGTCACCGTCTTGCGATTCGGGAGCCTGATCCTTACCAACCTAGGGACGCGCAGGTTCAACCTTGTGAATGGCCTTCTGATGAATTTATGACTGAGGCAGGCTTCAAAGATGAGTTTGATGCATTGGTTCGCAATGTCGGACTCGAAGAACCCATCTTCGATAAATGTGAATAGTATGTTGCTCTCACTGCCTCTTTTGTTCGTAGATTAAAATTTTCAGCTCGCCGTGAGCCATCGGTACTGTTTGATATCTATGATAAATCGTATACCATGGATTTAGAGGATTTCAGTAGAGTTTCGAAAATACCTTCTTGGGGTAGCCTCAGTCATCCTCCTAAATCTTCGGTTAGAGATTTTTGTGCTGGTATTACGGTTGGTGATACTAGAGACATTACGCAAGCTACCATGGGGAGTATTCATTTTCCTGCCTTGCCATTATTTTGCCCTCTTCATAGGCAGATGCATTAATGGCAAGATTGAGCATTGTCACGTGTGCGCACCCGACCTTAGTATCCTTAAGAGTGCAGTGACACGTGACAAAAGCTTCAACATGGGAGCTATTATTGCAAGGAGGCTCAATAAGAATGCTATTGAAGGGGATTTCTTTGGTGGTATCTATGCCACTCGCATAGCAAATTTTGTTGGAGTACCCATCCGCGAAGGAGATCCCCCGCTCCATACAGCTTTCCTTGACCGCGTCGCTTTGACACGCTGCCAGTTCCTTGAGAGGGATGATGAATCCCTCCTATACCGATTGATATTTAACCGGCAACGTGTTTTCCATATTACCCTTCCTGCTCCTGCTTTCTTTGACTTTCAGGTAAAACTGAGATATTACATAACCAGAGGAGAGGCAGAGGAGTATGAGAGGGAGGCGACGGCTGCTCGTCTTCGTGAGGCAGCTATTCACGCAGTGGCTGCAGCGCTCCCGTATAACCCCGATTATGATTTTGGGTTTCGCCAGGACCATCCTTGGGAGTAGACCAAGTTAGGCCAAAAGCCTAAGCTTGGGGGAGTACGTGTTCTCACCGACTTTACATTCTTGCTTATGCTTTCACTTTGTTAGTCGGTCTTCACACTTTGCCACTGTATCGTCCATGCTAGTTTATTTTATTTTTCTCATTTTCTTTTCGTTTGTGTGTCTAGTTTGAAAAAACCAAAAATATTTTCTTTTTCTTATTTTGCTTGTTGGGAGCTTTCCCGTGTAGAAAGTTTTCTTTTTCTTTGGGTCAAGGTAGAAGATATTGGTTACAATGTTTAGTGGCTCTTGCATGCATACCTGTTTAGCTTTCAAAGAGACATATTACTTTGTCTTCTGCTTTGTGTTTGCCTGCAGATTCTAGCTTTAGTCCAATGCACGAGCACGCTTATTATTGTTCACATCATTCGGTCGTGCAAGTGAAAGGCAATAATGACGATATATGATGAAGTGATTGAGGGTGGAAAAGCTGGTATGAACTCGATCTATTTTGTTTTTGTAAATATGACTAGCTCTTCATGCGTGATTCAGCTTTGTTGTGAGAGAAACATGTTTGGAATGACAACTTAGAGATCATAGTTGCTTATACCATGCTTACTTAGCTAGGAGCTTATAATGGTCTGTCTTGGATGCCCACATGAATGTTGAGATGACTATGATGTAGTATGATAGGATGGTATCCTCCTTTGAATGTTTCAAGTGTCTAGACTTGGCGCATGTTCACGCATGTAGTTGAAACAAAATCAACATAGCCTCTATGATGTTCATGTTCATGGTGATTTATGTCCTACTCATGCGTGCACTCAATGTTAGTTACTCTCAATGCATTTTGATGACTGTTGTCGCTCTCTAGTTGGTCGCTTCCCAGTCTTTTGCTAGCCTTCACTTGTACTAAGCGGCAATAGTACTTGTATATCCACTCCCATAAACCCAAAGTTGTGCCATATGAGTCCACCATACCTACCTATGTACGGTATCTACTGATGTTTGTTGTGTATCCCTTGCAACGGTGCCAAAAATAGTTGTGTCGACGGCACCAGGAATCCTTCAGCTACGGCTACGCCTTAAGGGACTTCCTAGGAAAGTATGCAAAGGATTTCCCCCATGGCCTTGGAGCCATGCATTGGTGTTCCCTCGAAGCGGAAAGGGTGATGTGGCACACCGACGGTAAGTATTTCCCTCAGTTTGAGAACCAAGGTATCTATCCGGCGGAAGAGTATCTCAAGATCCTGCACAAACACAAAAGCTTGCACCTAATGCTATGAACGGGCTGTCAATCCCTTATAGATTGTTTGCCAAGTGAGAACTGAAAGCAACAAAGTAACAAAGCAAAGTAAAAGCGGAGATGTAAACGATGGATGTGAATAGACCCGGGGGCCATAGTGTTTACTAGTGGCTTCTCTCATGGAAGCAAGTAGACGGTGGGTGAACAAATTACCGTCGAGCAATTTATAGAACTTTGCAGAGTCGTGACGATATCTATGCAATGATTATTTCTATAGGCATCACGTCCGAAACAAGTAGACCGATACTTTCTGCATCTACTACTATTACTCCACACGTCGACCGCTATCCAGCATGCATCTAGTGTATTAAGTCCATAAGAACAGAGTAACGCCATAAGCAAGATGACATGATGTAGAGGGATAATATCAAACCAATGATAAAAACCCCATATTTTTCCCCTTGATGGCAACTGCTTGATGTGTGCCTTGCTGCCCCTACTGTCACTCGGAAAGGTCACCACATGGCAGAACCCAAAACCAAGCACTTCTCCCATTGCAAGAATCATAGATCTAGTTGGCCAAACAAAACCCAAGACTCGGAGAGACTTACAAGGATATCAAATCATGCATATAAGAAATCAGCAAAGACTCAAATATATATCATAGATAATCTGATCACAAGTCCACAATTCATCGGATCTCGACAAACACACCGCCAAAGAAGATTACATCGGATAGATCTCCATGAAGATCATGGAGAACTTTGTATTGAAGATCCAAGAGAGATAAGAAGCCATCTAGCTACTAACTACGGACCCGTAGGTCTGAAGTGAACTACTCACGAGTCATTGGAGGGGCGATGATGATGATGAAGAAGCCCTCCACCTCCAAAGTCCCCTCCGGCAGGGTTCCGGGAAGGGTCTCCAGATGAGATCTCGCGAAAACGGAAACTTGTGGCGGCGGAAAAGTATTTTCGAGGCTCCCCTGATTTTTTTCGGAATATTTGGGAATTTATAGGCCAAAGACCTAGGTCAGGGGGCGGCCAGGGAGGCCACAAGCCTGCCCACCGCCGCCTCCCCCTGGTGGCGGAGTGGGGGCTTGTGGGCTCCCTCGAGCCCACCTGGCTTGGCCCAAAAGCCCCCTGGACTTCTTTCGTTCGGGAAAAAATCATTTCGGGGTTTTTCTTCTGTTTGGAATGCGCTCCAAAATCAGATCTGAAAAGAGTCAAAAACACGGAAAAATAGGAACTCGCACTCGGCACTGAATTAATAAGTTAGTTCCAAAAAGATATAAAAAGGTACATAAAACATACAAAGAAGACAAGATAACAGCGTGAAACCATCAAAAATTATAGATACGTTTGAGACGTATCAAGCATCCCCAAGCTTAACTCCTGCTCCTCCTCGAGTAGGGAAGTGATAAGAATGAATTTTTGATGCTTTCATGCTACCTGGTGTAGGTGTCCTTTGTATTTCCTCTTATGTAACGTGAATGTTCAGATCCATTAGATTCAAAACAATAGTTTTCTATTGACGTGGAAACAATAATAATTCAAGCAAACTAGCAAAGTAATCATGAACTTCCAAAATAACAAGGCCAAAAGAAAGTTATCCCTACAAAAGCATATAGTCTGGCTATGCTCTATCATCATTGCACAAGAATTTAAATCATGCACAACCGCGGTATTGGCCAAGTAATTGTTTCACACCTTTACTTCCTCAAACATTTTCAACTCTCACGCAATACATGAGTGTGAGCCATGGTTATAACACTATAGATGGTGTGGAATGTGGTAGGGGTTGCAAGATAAAAAAGGAGAAGATAGTCACATTAACTAGGCATATCAATGAGCTGTGGAGATGCTCATCAATAGATATCAATGTGAATGAGTAGGGATTGACATACAAGTGATGCACTAGAGCTACAAGTATGTGAAAGCTCTTAAAGAAAACTGGTGGGTGTGCATCCAACTTGCTTGCTCACGAAGACCTAAGGCAATTTTCAGGAAGCCTATCATTGGAATATACAAGCCAAGTTACATATGAGAATTTCCCACTAGCTATATGGTGGTGACAAAATGAGAGACTCTCAATCATGAATATCATGGTGCTCAAAATGCACAAGTGTGGAAAAAGTGGTAGCATTGTCCCTTCTCTCTTTTTCTCTCATTTTTTTGGTGGGCTCTTTGGCCTGTTTTTTTATGGGCTTCTTTGGCCTCTTTGTTGGGGCATAGTTTATGCCTAAGTAATTTTGGTGATTGATGACAGTACCGTATAGGACTAATCGTGTGTGTCAAGGTTTCAGGTAACACTCGTCAACGGCACAAGGTGACACGTCTCCTCTCTTCTGGAACGGAAGCACGACGCTCTCTACGATTCTCTTTATTTGAGTCATAGGAAAGCCGTACTATTAAGAGGGGATCCGTAGTGGAAAGGTTTCGGTGGAATCTATCTTTACACACGCACACTTCACATTCTCCCTTTCCTTGTATTTTGGAGCGGCCCTCGCCTATTCGTCTCGTTTATCTCTGCAAATTGGTCCCCAGCGGTAGTACCGCTGGACTGCTAGCGGTAGTACCGCTGCAGCCAGCGGTAGTACCGCCCCTGGTCAGCGGTAGTACCGCTCCAGGTGCTTTGTTCCACCTACCTAGCGGTAGTTCGTGGACGGACCCTTTTGCGAAGACTTTCCCGGCGGTAGTAGTGCTTGTGCACTACCAAGGGGCCAGCGGTAGTATCGCTGGTGTCAGCGGTAGTACCGCTGGAGGCCCAGCGGTACTACCGCTGGTGTCAGCGGTAGTACCGCTGCAGCCAGCGGTAGTACCGCCAGGCAGCGGTAGTACCGCTCCTGCATAGCGGTAGTACCGCTGGTACTCGGGCAGAGAGTGGGAAAACGGTCTGATTTTTCCCCCCACTATATAAAGGGTTCTTCTAGCTGAGGAACCCTATCTCTTACCTCTCTAAGCTCCATTGTTGCTCCACAAGCTCAAAAGTGCCCGATCTCTCTCCCTAGCCAATCAAACTTGTTGATTCTTTAGGGATTGGTTGAGAAGGCCTAGATCCACACTTCCACCAAGAGAAAAGTTGATTCCCCCACCAATCCCTTGCGGATCTTGTTACTCTTGGGTGTTTGAGCATCCTAGACGGTTGAGGTCACATCAAAGCCATATTCCATTGTGGTGAAGCTTCGTGGTTTAGTTGGGAGCCTCCAAGCTTTGTGTGGAGTTGCCCCAACCTTGTTTGTAAAGGTTCAGTCACCGCCTTCAAGGGCACCTATAGTGGAATCACGGTACCTTGCATCGTGTGAGGGCGTGAGGAGAATACGGTGGCCTTAGTGGCTTTTTTGGGAGCATTGTGCCTCCACACCGCTCCAACGGAGACGTACTTCCTGTCAAAGGGAAGGAACTTCGGTAACACATCCTCGTCTCCATCGGTTCCACTTGTGGTTATCTCTACCCTTTACTTTGTATTTGCTTATGCTTGTGACTATCTCTTACTTGTCTAAATAACTCTCGTTGTTAGCTTCTATAGGGTTCACTCATTGTCATATTATTTGTGAACCCGTAGAGTGTTTACCTTAACTTGTTAAGACTAATTAAAAAGTGGTCGTTGTCTATTCACCCCCCCCCCTCTATCCAACCATATCGATCCTTTCAATTGGTATCAGAGCCACGTCTCTTTATTAAGGGTTTAACCACCCGAAGAGTATGGAAGGCGGAGAAGGCGGAGAGGAAGTTAACCGTGGGCAACCCGAGGACATGGACTTGACTTCGGTCACAAGGGACGACTTGAATACGGCTATGGCAGCCTTCAAGACGTCCTTGACGAGCGAAGTCAAAACCATGCTTAAAGAATTAATTGATGGTCTTAAAAGTTCACCCGAACCGGCTTTAGTGGTTAAACCCACCATTTCCGATTCGGAGGCCAACTCCTCTAAGGAAGCGGCTAAAGGTATGCAACCTGCTTCACCTCACGAAAAGGGTGGGACTGGAACATATGCTTCGGTTCCACCTCCCATGACATATGGAGGACCCGTTCTCGCACCTCGTCTTAATCCTGTTGGTCCTCCTCCTAAACTTGTTAAAGGTGACTTTGCTAACTGGGTATTTTCTATTAAGTCTCATTTGAATCACAGCTCAACAAACTTGTGGAAAATTATCGAGCAAGGATATTATCCCCATGACCCAAGCAACCTCACTCCAAGAGAAGATGTAGACAATCAATATAATCACTCTGCGTTGTTTATTCTCCAGTCTGCTGTGCCACCTGAAGATCTTCCCCACTTGCGTCCCTTCACATTGGCCAAGGATTGTTGGGAGCATATTATGGTACTGTACAAGGGAAGCTCAAGTATTCAACGATCCAACTATGAAGTGATACTTGATAAGGCCGATGAGTTTGTGATGAAGGAAGACGAGGACCCTCGTGATCTCTATCGGAGGGTGACTATTATTGCTGTGGCACTAAAGGATCATGGGAGTAAGGATGTGGATGATACATGGGTCAAGCGCAAGTTTCTCAAAGCCATCGTGCCGTTCAGTAAAGCCATGTCATCTATCATTCTTCAGCGGCCAGACTTCCACTCCTTGTCTTCCAATGAAGTGTTGGATGAGTTCATTGCAATGTCAATCATGAATGAAACAGCCGACAATGCACTTGCTCGTGTCCGATCAAAAACCACTTCACCCAACCTTGCATTGAAAGCAAGAGCAATGCTTGAAGAAGAAGAAGAAGATGAGGAAGAGGAGAGCTGCCCTGAAGACACAAAGTATGCTTATCATGAGCACATGGCTCTTGCATCAAGGCAATTCTGGGGAAATAAAAGGAACTCAAGACCCACCTTCAACAAGAACAACTCGAGTGGATTCAAACCCAAACAACGAGTGAGGACATGTTATAACTATGGCAACGTGAGTCACTTCGTGGCAGAATGTCCCTATGAGAAGAGGGAAGACAACGGAGGCAAGCTCATTCGCAAAGACAAAACCAAATCATTTCCAATCAAGAACAACTTTATGAAGGAACCTCACCCAAAAGGGATGGTGGCCCTGGAGGAGTATCCTTCTGATGATGATGGCGATGATGATGATACAGTGGCAATGGCAACTGTTTCTATCGCCCCTACCTCTTCCCATAAGGTGTCTCTCTTCAACGCCCCCAACGAGAACCACATCACCAAGTGCCTCATGGCAAAAGGTACCAATCAGGAGTTTGCTTCCGGTGGGGTGTCATGGTTGCTCGATAGTGGAGCAACAAATCATATGACCGGAAGCAAGGACTTAGTGGTGGATGTGCATCCTTTTCCATCTATGCCCACCCATGTCCAATTCGCCGATGCATCCTCGTCAAAGGTATTGGGATTTGGTAAGGTGGTCGTCTCTCAAGATTTATCTATTGAGAAGGTCATGCTTGTTGAGTCACTTGCCTACAATTTACTTTCGGTTCGTCAACTTGCAATCATGGGCTTTTCCACATTCTTTAATATTGACACTGTGGTCCTCCTAAGGAGCAAGACTCTTAAAGTAGCCTATGTTGGACATGTCGAAAATGGTCTCTATGTGGTGAACTTCTCAAAGCGACCCACTAAGACTGCGACATGTTTAATGGCTAAAGTTGACGTGGGCTGGCTTTGGCATCGCCGTTTAGCTCATGTCAATATGAGATCTTTGCAAAGTCTTCTGACAGGGGACCATGTTCGTGGACTAACAAATGTGAGCTTTGCTAAAGATCGTGTTTGCAGTGCTTGCATTGAAGGAAAGATTCATGAAACTGCTCATCGTCCAATGACTCTTATCTACACTAAGAGGCCATTGGAACTTCTCCATATGGATCTGTTTGGTCCTCCAACATTTGATAGTCTTGGAGGCAGAAAATATTGCTTAGTGATTGTTGACGACTACTCAAGATATACCTGGGTATATTTCTTCAAAAGGAAGAGTGAAACTCAACAAACGGTCATCAACTTTGCTAATGAAGCGCAATGTCAACATGTAGCAAAGATCTTGATGATTAGGAGTGACAACGACACCGAGTTCAAGAACTACACCCTAGATGAGTTTCTAGGTGATGAGGGAATAAAGCACCAATATTCTGCACCATATACCCCTCAACAAAATGGCGTGGCAGAAAGGAAGAACCGGACCTTGATAGACGCTGCAAGAACAATGATGGCAAAATTCAAATCTCCATACAACTTCTGGGCAGAGGCCATCAACACAGCATGTCATGCGTCCAATCGGCTCTACATCCGCAAAGGCTTGAACAAGACTCTGTATGAGATTCTAACTGGAAACAAACCCAATCTCAAGTACTTCCGGGTATTCGGTTGTAAGTGTTTCATTCTTAAAAAGGGAGCTCGGTTAGCTAAATTTGATTCTAGAGCACATGAGGGTATCTTTGTTGGTTATGCTACAAACTCTCATGCTTACCGTGTCCTCAACAAGTCCACCGGACTAATTGAGGAGACGTGTAACGTATAGTTTGACGAAAATAATGGCTCCCAAGTGGAGCAAAGTGGTCTATGTGATATAGGTGATGAAATTCCTGCCGAAGCCATCAGAAGAATGGGGATTGGTCAAATACTCCCCATTAAGGAACCCCTTGTGGCCGAAGGAGAAGGACAATGCTCTACTCCAGTGGAGCCATCACCCCCACAAGCCCCACACGCTTCCAATGAACAAAGAGAAGACTCTCAACAAGTTGATCAAGCTCACGGTCAAGATCAATTGCCTAACAATGGTGATATGCCCCATGATATTCAAGCACTACTTCAAGACCGTGAACCAGCACAAGATCAAGATCAAGAGCAACCACTAATACAAGATCAAACTAGTGAACCTGCTCAAGTCGAAGGACAAGATGATCAGGAGACTGTCTCACAATTCCCGTCTAGAGCTCCAACAACCGGGTCAAGACGCAAGGGCAAACAAAAGAAACAAGTCGATGCTCCTCCGTTATCTAATGAAGAACTCTTGGAGCGTCGAGCAACCAAGAATGCGAACAAGCTGAGAGCCAAGTCACATCTTATGAAGAATGTTCTTGGCAGTTTAAAAAGGGGAGTATCTACCCGTCAATAGCTTTGGAATTATTGTGAGCATCACGCGTTTGTCTCGTATTTTGAACCTCAACAGGTACAGGAAGCGCTCGATGATGAGGATTGGCTTATGGCCATGCACGAAGAACTTAACAACTTCGAGCGCAACCAAGTTTGGGATTTAGTGCCTGGACCAACGAAGGAACATAATGTCATTGGGACCAAATGGATATTTAAGAACAAGCAAGATGCAAATGGAATTGTGATTCGAAACAAGGCAAGATTGGTGGCTCAAGGATACTCCCAAGTCGAGGGTATCGACTACGGTGAAACCTTTGCCCCTGTTGCTCGTCTAGAATCTATTCGCATGTTACTTGCATTTGCTTCTCATCATAACTTCAAATTACAGCAAATGGATATGAAAAGTGCATTTCTTAATGGTCCTTTGAATGAGTTGGTATATGTCAAACAACCCCCGGGATTCGAACATCCCAAGCTCCCCAATCATGTGTACAAACTCAATAAGGCACTCTATGGCCTTAAACAAGCCCCACGCGCGTGGTATGAGTACCTTACTGAGTTGTTACAAGATCGTGGGTTTGAAATTGGGAAGATTGATCCCACTCTTTTTACTAAGAGGGTTAAAGGGGATTTGTTCATATGCCAACTATATGTTGATGATATTATCTTTGGCTCTCCTAACATTTCATTCAATGAAGAATTTGCTGCACTAATGACTAAGAAGTTTGAGATGTCCATGATGGGAGAGTTGAAGTTCTTCCTCGGGTTCGAGATTAAACAAGGTCTAGAAGGGACATTCATCAAACAAGCCAAGTACACTCAAGACATGCTCAAACGGTTCGAGCTCGAAGATGTCAAACCGGTCAAGTTCCCCATGCCAACCAGATGCAAGCTTGACAGTGATCCCAATGGTAAAGCAGTGGATCAAAAGGTATACCGCTCCATGATTGGATCCCTCCTTTACCTCTGTGTATCTAGACCGGATATTATGTTGAGTGTAGGGATATGTGCACGGTTTCAATCCGCACCAAAAGAAAGTCATTACATGGCTGTCAAATGAATCTTTCGATATTTGGCTCATACCCCAAACTTTGGCCTCTGGTATCCCAAAGGAGCAAACTTCAATCTAGTTGGCTATTCTGACTCAGATTGGGCTGGAGATTGTGTGGAGAGGAAGTCAACGTCTGGAGGATGCCAATTCCTTGGTCGCTCTTTGGTAAGTTGGTCTTCAAAGAAGCAGAACTGTGTCTCCTTATCATCCACCGAGGTGGAGTATGTGGCGGCTGCAAGTTGTTGTGCACAATTGCTATGGATGAGGCAAACTTTAAAGGATTATGGTGTCACTTGTGACAAAGTGCCTCTTCTATGTGACAATCAAAGCGCCATCAAGATTTCCCTCAACCCAGTGAAACATAGCAAAACCAAACATATTGATATTCGTCATCACTTCATTAGTGAACATATCAAGCTAGGTGATATTGAGGTTCACTTCATCCACACTGAAGAGCAACTTGCAGATATTTTCACCAAGCCACTAGATGAAGCAAGGTTCCGGGAGTTAAGGCATGAGCTAAATATCATTGATTCAAGTAATGTGGATTGAAACTAGGCATATTGCACCTCACTTTACATTTCATCTTGGTCTAGATGTAGGCATGGACATAGGGGGAGTGTTGTTCTCTCAATGAACTCTCCCTCCCCCCATTATGCGTAAATCAATCTAGTCTTTCACTTTAGCCATTGTCACATGGCACTTGTGCTTCAAAGACGAGCATTGGTAATGAACCCAAGGATAATTCTTCGCGGTGTCATACCATTGTCTCAAACATAGGTGGTCTCGGCCACCGCCCCTCCATCCTCTCTTGCGCATAAAGAAGAGGATATACTATGGCAAGTCAGTTCATTTTTTTAGGTGCTATCTCGTTTTTACTTAATTGTCATTCGCCCAAGTTCTTCTCTTATCCTAGGCCACGTTGTGACATTTGCAGCGGTACTACCGCTAGGACCCCAGCAGTACTACCGCCAGGGGTAGCAGTACTACCGCCAGGACACCAGCGGTACTACCGCCAGGGGTAGCGGTACTACCGCCAGGATTCAAAATCTAACACAACCAGCTAGAAAATTTCTAGGGTTTCAAGGGGGAGCGGTACTACCGCTAGGGGGACCGGTACTACCACCAGGACCCCAGCGGTACTACCGCTGCATCTGGCGGTACTTCCGCCAGCTCGCGGTACTACCGCCGGGGACACAGCGGTACTACCGCTGGCCCGTACCCCTTGGGCTATATAAAGGGAGGGGGAGCCCGATATTTACATATGTTTCTTCTTTCTCGTGGCTCCCCCCTCCCCTAGCCCAAAAACCCCCTGTTTGGATCTCACTTCATGGAGCTCCTTCTCCCCGTTGGTGTGGAAGGGTTGCTTCATCTCTTCTTCCTACTCCAAGAGCCATGAATCCCGGTAAAGCTCCTCCCTTCTTCTATTTGGTTGTTCTTCGTGTTCTAGGGTTAGGAGCATTGGGGATTGGATTCATCTTGTTGATCCTATGGCTAGTTATTGGATGGCATGAAGGAAATATTTGAGGGGAGTATAGGTCCGGTGGTTTGTTGTTGAGTTTGCTGCCATGCTCTAGGATTTCATCGTCTTAGATCGAACACTTGAACTTTTGGATTAGATCTAAAACGTGCTCTCTCTTGCCTAGGCATGTATGTACCTCTTGTTACTAAGTGTTCCTCATGACAGTAGGGCTGGGGTGTACGTCTTAGTGTTCATATTCAGTCCATGCCCTCGAAAATGAGTTTTATATGTCAGATCTGAAAGTCAAACCCCCAGCGGTACTACCGCCAGGGGGTAGCGGTACTACTGCTAGGACCCCAGCGGTACTACCGCCAGGGGGTAGCGGTACTACCGCTAGGACCCCAGCGGTACTACCGCCATGGGTAGCGGTACTACCGCTATGACCCCCAGCGGTACTACCGCCAGGACTGGCGGTACTACAGCTAGGCCCCAGTGCTACTACCGCCAGGGGTGGTGGTACTACCGCCAGGAGCATTCACGGTGTATTTTTTTGTTTTGCGCTTAGCAATGCGTGTTTACTTTTTCTGCATTTTCAAGAATCATTGCCTTGACTTTTCTTGTCGCCTCTTTTTCGCTTTGTGGTATGTGTCACAGGTGGCTCTGCTCGCCGTTCGAACCCCCCACGGGACACGCAGTCCAAACAGTTTCGCAACACAGAGGCACCCGAGGGGTCTGCCACGTCCGGTCTGCCTCCCAAGAAGAAGTCCTTCAAGAAGGTCGCTCACAAGGACAAGAGGGTAAATATCCGTTCAATGTCCCCCAAGGACTTTCCGCAATTTCGCACCAAGAACCCCTATCTCAAGGAGAGGGAAGTGATCGATGGGGTTGAAAATGTCTGGGCAAGGGACCAGTGCAGGATCTATCGGGATGTTATTGCTCACTTCAAGAAGAACCATGTCTCTGTTCACTGGATTGATCTGGCACATCTTCAGCGGAACATGGACTACTTTGGTGATGCTCTCTCCCTGGTTGACAAACTGGGCATCAAAGACATCATCACCTTCAAGACGGACTTTGATCCCACTGCAGTTGCTCAGTTTTATGTCATAGTCCATTTCTCTCCTGACGCACAACGTTCCATGATCTGGATGACTGGGTCAAAGAAGATGACCGGTTCCTGGACTGAGTTCATGCAGTTCCTTCACATTGACTTTCAGGGGGCTGACACTCCTCTTAGGCTGCGTCCTCATGCTGCAGCCCCCACCGATAGGGCCCCCGCAAAGGACAAACTGCAGTCACTGTATCTGAGGAAGGGGGTGCTTCCCAAGCACCTGGACATCATGCATCGGATCTTTCGCAACACCCTCTTCCGTCGGAGTGGTAACTTCGATGAGGTCCATGGCTACTTGGCTGAGATGCTGTTACTGTGTGAGGAGGCTATGTCTCAGGAGTCTGCTCAGCTGGATATTTCAGATGTGATGTTCACAGAGCTCTGGAACTGCATCATCAATCGTAAGGTTCCTATCTACGGGCCTTACCTGTTTGCATACATTTGCCATAAGTGGGAACAGGCTTTTCCGGATGAGGTGCTCTACGCACAGTCTGATTACATTGTGCATGACCCGATCAGGCTTCGCGTCAAGGACAAGTGGGCCAACCCATCTACATCCTCTCAGCACATGGATACTGATAAAGAGACCGCTGCTGACAGAGGAACTGCCTCTCAGTCCCGCTCATCTGCCATGCCATCTTGGGCTATCAAACTGCAGGACAAGATGAAGACACTTTTCTGTATACAGGCCAAGGGTCAGTACCAGACACATGTGGCTCAGAAGCAGAGCCGCCAGAGGCATAAGCGTGTTCTCAGGACCTTGGATGTGGACATCTCCAGCGGCTCAGAGGGCGACATCACTCCTGAGGCCACTTGGATGCAGGCTCAGGGGTACCAGTGGTCTGGCGATGAGGCAGAAGAGGAGGAGCAGACCGACCAGGAGGGGACAGACGAGTCTGGTGATCCTGAAGACGAGGAGTTGTTACCTGTGGCATTAGGTGTGCCCCCTTTTTGGTGTCTTGTGCCAAAGGGGGAGAGAGTCTATGATTTGCTTTCATTTCGAACTTTGCATTGCTTTGCTTTATCTCGTATGGTTTGCTTCAAACTTGGTTTGATTCTCGTTTGCTATCTTTGGTGAGACATGATCTTATGTGAGATTTATTTCCATCATATGTTGTGAGTCATATGTCCCGTATTGTCATATATCTCTATCTTTTTGTTCTCATATTATTCTCTGTGCAAATCCGGTATTGTCATCAATCCACCAAAAAGGGGGAGATTGTTGGGGCATAGTTTATGCCTAAGTAATTTTGGTGATTGATGACAGTACCGTACATGACTAATCGTGTGTGTCAAGGTTTCAGGTAACACTCGTCAACGGCACAAGACGACACGTCTCCTCTCTTCTGGAACGGAAGCACGGCGCTCTCTACGATTCTCTTTATTTGAGTCATAGGAAAGCCGTACTATTAAGAGGGGATCCGTAGTGGAAAGGTTTGGGTGGAATCTATCTTTACACACGCACACTTCACATTCTCCCTTTCCTTATCTTTTGGAGCGGCCCTCGCCTATTCGTCTCGTTTATCTCTGCAAAATGGTCTCCAGCGGTAGTACCGCTGGTGCCAGCGGTAGTACCGCTGGACTGCTAGCGGTAGTACCGCTGCAGCCAGCGGTAGTACCGCTCCAGGTGCTTTGTTCCACCTACCTAGCGGTAGTTCGTGGACGGACCCTTTTGCGAAGACTTTCCCGGCGGTAGTAGTGCTTGTGCACTACCAAGGGGCCAGCGGTAGTACCGCTGGTGTCAGCGGTAGTACCGCTGGAGGCCCAGCGGTAGGTAGTAGTGCTTGTGCACTACCAAGGGGCCAGCGGTAGTACCGCTGGTGTCAGCGGTAGTACCGCTGGAGGCCCAGCGGTAGTACCGCTGGTGTCAGCGGTAGTACCGCTGGAGGCCCAGGCAGCGGTAGTACCGCTCCTGCACAGCGGTAGTACCGCTGGTACTCGGGCAGAGAGTGGGAAAACGGTCTGATTTCCCCCCCCCACTATATAAAGGGTTCTTCTAGCTGAGGAACCCTATCTCTTACCTCTCTAAGCTCCATTGTTGCTCCACAAGCTCAAAAATACGGTGGCCTTAGTGGCTTTTTGGGGAGCATTGTGCCTCCACACCGCTCCAACGGAGACGTACTTCCTGTCAAAGGGAAGGAACTTCGGTAACACATCCTCGTCTCCATCGGTTGCACTTGTGGTTATCTCTACCCTTTACTTTGTATTTGCTTATGCTTGTGACTATATCTTACTTGTCTTAATAGCTCTCGTTGTTAGCTTCTATAGGGTTCACCTCATTGTCATATTATTTGTGAACCCGTAGAGTGTTTACCTTAACTTGTTAAGATTAATTAAAAAGTGGTCGTTGTCTATTCACCCCCCCCTCTAGCCAACCATATCGATCCTTTCACTCTTTTATTTCCTCACATGGGACAATGCTCCAATAATGATGATCATCACAATTTCAACTCAAAACTTAGAGCAACTATGTCTCTCTATGGAATGCCTTTGGTAGTGTACCGTGGCAATGATCTAGCATGGCATAGACATTAATGGAAACGTCATGCTAGCTATATTACGATCATGCAATGGCAATTTAGACGTGGTGGCACATATCATGGTGGTAGTTGCATGACAATATATCTCGAAATGACTTTGAAAAAGCCATAGTAGGTAGGTATGGTGGCTGTTTTGAAGGAGGCTAATGGTGGGTTTTGTGCACTGGCGAAAGTTGCACATCACTAAGAAGATAATGATGGTGGAAGGTGAAAGTGCATCTAAAGCATGGACTCAACATTAGTCATGAAGAACTCATACACTTGTTGCAAAAGTTTTATCGTTAATCGAAACAAAGCATTCAACGCATACTCCTAGGGGAAGGATTGGTAGGTATAAACCATCGCGCGATCCCGACCGCCACGCAAAGGATGACAATCAATATACTAATCATGCTCAGACTTCATCACATAGCGGTTCACCATACGTGCATGCTACGGGAATCACTAACTTCAACACAAGTATTTCTAGATCCACAATACCTTACTAGCATGACTTCAATATTACCATAACCACAACTCAAAACTAACTGAGATGAATCAAACTTATCTAACTATTCAGTGCACATGAAGGTGGAAGTTTTCATATCCCTTTGGATAACTACCCCTTTTGAGACTACTTTCAAAGCATAGATCAACTACCAAGCCACGCACCGCTGTGCTATAAAAGATATAAGTGAAGCACATAGAGCAAAAGTATCTAGCTCAAAAGATATAAGTGAAGCACATGTGAGCTGAATTGTCTATCGAAAGATACAAGTGAAGCTCGACAAAATCATGGTGTGTGCATGTCTCTCTCTCTAGGTGTGCAGGAAGGATGATTGTGACACAACAAAAATAAAAGACTCCTACGATACAAGACGCTCCAAGCAAAAACACATAACATATGGTGAATAAAAATATAGCCCCAAGTAACGTTACCGATGGATTGAAGACGAGAGAGGGGATGCCTTCCCGGGGCATCCCCAAGCTTGGGATTTTACAGCATCTTTGAATCTCTTGGGGTGCCTCAGGCATCCCCAAGCTTGAGCTCTTGCCACTCTTTATCTTTTTGTCCATAAGAACTTCACCCAAAACTTGAAAACTTCACAACACGAAACTTAAACAGAAACTCGTGATAACATTAGCACAAGAAAGCAAACCACCACTTCCTTAGGTACTGTAGCAAACTTAAATTCTACTTGTGCTGATGTTGGGTTACTGTACTTTCAATGTTCCATGGCTAATACCCCCGATACTATCCATAGTTTCATCAAAATAAGCAACCAACACACCAAAAACATAATTTGTTAACAACAGACCAGTCTGTAGCAATGTGTATGTTTCGTATACCTCTGGTACTTCAAAACTTCTGAAACATTACGACAGTCCGAAGAATTTGCGTAGAAATCAGTACCAAAAAGAATCAACTCAAAAGCTTTTACATTAAAAAAATGAAAAGTCTTTTCGTGAGCAGAAAGTTTCTGTCTTTTCCAGCATGACCAAACGATCATCCCCAAGACTAATCATAACGGTTTTGCTTGGCACAAACGCAAAAAGAAACACAAAAAACACAATCATAACAGAATTATGAAAGTGTGTAAAACACAAAACAGAAAGAAAAATGATAGATTCGTTGGTTTGCGTGCCAACAAGCACTTTTGTTTAACGCCCTTAGCTAGGCGTTGATTTCAATGATGCTCACACAAAAGACAAGGATTGAAGCACAATGAGAGCATCGTGGAGCATAGGGCTAGCACATTTAAGTCTAACCCACTTCCTATGCATAGGGATTTTGTGAACAAACAACTTGCTGGAGCAAGAATCAACTAGCATAGGAAGGCAAAATAAGCATAGCTTCGAAAATTTCAACACATGGAGACGAAGCTTGATACTATTGCAATAAGTAGAAGCATATGATCCTCTCCCATAGTAATTTTCAGTAGCATCATGAATGAATTCAACAATATAACCAGCACCTAAGGCTTTCTTTTCATGATCTACAAGCATGCAAAGTTGACGCTCTTCGAAAATAGTGGGATTATCATCAACTAAAGTCATGACGTCTCCAAACCCACTTTCAATATTATTGCAAATATCATATTCATCATGAGGTTTGAACAAATTTTCAAGATCATAAGAAAAATCATCACCCCAATCATGATCTTTGCAACAAGTAGTGGTCATAGCAAGACTAGCATCCCCAAGCTTAGGGTTTTGCATAATTTTAGCATGATTATCACTAATAGAATTTATAGTGAAACCATTGCAATCATGCTTTTCATCCAAGGAGCCCTCGTGAATCACTTCATAAGTTTCTTCCACACAATTTTCAGATTCACGCATCTCAAGCAAAACTCCATAAAGATAGTCAAGTGTCCTCAACTCTAGCAATTCGTTCCACACAAGTGGGTCTCTTAAAGAGATTAACAAACGAAGATGCAAGCATATTGAAGGCACATGGCACACAAGCGAGCCTGAAAACCGGCAAAGGGAAACGACAAAGGCAAAAGAAAATGGCGAAGGCGAAAGGCGAATGAAAACGACAAATGTGATGTGGGGGAGAGGAAAACGAGAGGCAACTGGCAACAAAAGTAAATGCAAGAGAAGAGTTTGTGAGACCTACTTGGATAGATCTTGATTTCTCCTTCCCGGCAACGGTGCCAGAAATACTTCTGATGTTTGGTGTGTATCCCTTGCAACGGCGCCAGAAATAGTTGTGTCGACGGCACCAGGAATCCTTCAACAACGGCTACGCCTTAAGGGACTTCCTAGGCAAGTATGCAAAGGATTTCCCCCATGGCCTTGGAGCCTTGCGTTGGTGTTCCCTCGAAGCGGAAAGGGTGATGTAGCACAGCGACGGTAAGTATTTCCCTCAGTTTGAGAACCAACGTATCAATCCGGCGGAAGAGTATCTCAAGATCCTGCACAAACACAAAAGCTTGCACCCAACGCTTTGAACGGGCTGTCAATCCCTTATAGATTGTTTGCCAAGTGAGAACTGAAAGCAACAAAGTAACAAAGCAAAGTAAAAGTGGAGATGTAAACGATGCATGTGAATAGACCCGGGGGCCATAGTGTTTACTAGTGGCTTCTCTCATGAAAGCAAGTAGACGGTGGGTGAACAAATTACTATCGAGGAATTGATAGAACTGTGCAGAGTCGTGACGATATCTATGCAATGATTATTTCTATAGGCATCACGTCCGAAACAAGTAGACCGATACTTTCTGCATCTACTACTATTACTCCACACGTCGACCACTATCCAGCATGCATCTAGTGTATTAAGTCCATAAGAACAGAGTAACGCCTTAAGCAAGATGACATGATGTAGAGGGATAATCTCAAACCAATGATAAAAACCCCATCTTTTTACCATTGATGGCAACTACTTGATGTATGCCTTGCTGCCCCTACTATCACTGGGAAAGGTCACCACATGGCAGAACCCAAAACCAAGCACTTCTCCCAATGAAAGAATCATAGATCTAGTTGGCCAAACAAAACCCAAGACTCGGAGAGACTTACAAGGATATCAAATCATGCATATAAGAAATCAGCAAAGACTCAAATATATATCATAGATAATCTCATCACAAGTCCACAATTCATAGGATCTCGACAAACACACCGCCAAAGAAGATTACATCGGATAGATCTCCATGAAGATCATGGAGAACTTTGTATTGAAGATCCAAGAGAGAGAAGAAGCCATCTAGCTACTAACTACGGACCCGTAGGTCTGAAGTGAACTACTCACGAGTCATTGGAGGGGCGAAGATGATGATGAAGAAGCCCTCCACCTCCAAAGTCCCCTCCGGCAGGGTGCCGGGAAGGGTCTCCAGATGAGATCTCGCGGAAACGGAAGCTTGCAGCGGCGGAAAAGTATTTTCCAGGCTCCCCTGATTTTTTGCACAATATTTGGGAATTTATAGGCCAAAGACCTAGGTCAGCGGGCGGCTGATGGTTGCTGTGTATCCCTTGCAATGGTGCTAGGAAGTAGTTGTGTCGATGGCACCAGGAATCCTTCAGCAACGGCTACGCCTTAAGGGACTTCCTAGGCAAGTATGCAAAGGATTTCCCCCGTGGCCTTGGAGCCTTGCGTTGGTGTTCCCTTGAAGCGGAAAGCGTGATGTAGCACAGCGGTGGCAAGTATTTCCCTCAGTTAGAGAACCAAGTTATCAATCCGGTGGAAGAGTACCTCAAGATCCTGCACAAACACAAAAGCTTGCACCCAACGCTATGAAGGGGTTGTCAATCCCTCATAGATTGTTTGCCAAGTGAGAAATGAAAGCAACAAAGTAACAAAGCAAAGTAAAAGCGGAGATGTAAACGATGGATGTGAATAGACCCGGGGGTCGTAGTGTTTACTAGTGGCTTCTCTCATGAAAGCAAGTAGTCTGTGGGTGAACAAATTACTGTCGAGCAATTGATAGAACTGTGCAGAGTCGTGACGATATCTATGCAATGATTATTTCTATAGGCATCACGTCCGAAACAAGTAGGCCGATACTTTCTGCATCTACTACTATTACTCCACACGTCGACCGCTATCCAGCATGCATCTAGTGTATTGAGTCCATAAGAACATAGTAACGCCTTAAGCAAGATGACATGATGTAGAGGGATAATCTCAAACCAATGATAAAAACCCCATCTTTTTACCATTGATGGCAACTACTTGATGTATGCCTTGCTGCCCCTACTATCACTGGGAAAGATCACCACATGGCAGAACCCAAAACCAAGCACTTCTCCCAATGAAAGAATCATAGATCTAGTTGGCCAAACAAAACCCAAGACTCGGAGAGACTTACAAGGATATCAAATCATGCATATAAGAAATCAGCAAAGACTCAAATATATATCATAGATAATCTCATCACAAGTCCACAATTCATAGGATCTCGACAAACACACCGCCAAAGAAGATTAAATCGGATAGATCTCCATGAAGATCATGGAGAACTTTGTATTGAAGATCCAAGAGAGAGAAGAAGCCATCTAGCTACTAACTACGGACCCGTAGGTCTGAAGTGAACTACTCACGAGTCATTGGAGGGGCGAAGATGATGATGAAGAAGCCCTCCACCTCCAAAGTCCCCTCCGGCAGGGTGCCGGGAAGGGTCTCCAGATGAGATCTCGCGGAAACGGAAGCTTGCAGCGGCGGAAAAGTATTTTCGAGGATCCCCTGATATTTTGCGGAATATTTGGGAATTTATAGGCCAAAGATCTAGGTCAGGGGGCGGCCAGGGAGGCCACAAGCCTTCCCACCGCCGCCTCCCCCTGGTGGCGGAGTGGGGGCTTGTGGGCTTCCTGGAGCCCACCTGGCTTGGCCTAAAAGCCCCCTGGACTTCTTCCGTTCGGGAAAAAATCATTTCAGGGTTTTTCTTCCGTTTGGGCTCCGTTCCAAAATCAGATCTGAAAAGAGTCAAAAACACGAAAAAAATAGGAAGTCGCACTTGGCATTGAATTAATAAGTTAGTCCCAAAAAGATATAAAAAGGTACATAAAACGTACAAAGAAGGCAAGATAACAGCGTGAAACCAGCAAAAATTATAGATACGTTTGAGAAGTATCAAGCATCCCCAAGCTTAACTCCTGCTCGTCCTCGAGTAGGGAAGTGATAAGAATGAATTTTTGATGCTTTCATGCTACCTAGCATAGGTGTCCTTTGTAATTCCTCTTATGTGACGTGAATGTTCAGATCCATTAGATTCAAATCAATAGTTTTCAATTGACGTGGAAACAATAATAATTCAAGCAAACTAGCAAAGTAATCATGAACTTTCAAAATAACAAGGCCAAAATAAGGTTATCCCTACAAAAGCATATAGTCTGGCTATGCTCTATCATCATTGCACAAGAATTTAAATCATGCACAACCCCGGTATTGGCCAAGTAATTGTTTCACAACTTTACTTTCTCAAATATTTTCAACCCTCACGCAATACATGAGTGTGAGCCATGGTTATAGCACTATAGATGGTGTGGAATGTGGTGGAGGTTGCAAGACAAAAAAGGAGAAGATTGTCATATTAACTAGGCATATCAATGAGCTGTGGATATGCTCATCAATAGATATCAATGTGAATGAGTAGGGATTGCCATACGAATGATGCACTAGAGCTACAAATATATGAAACTCTTAAAGAAAACTAGTGGGTGTGCATCCAACTTGCTTGCTCACAAAGACCTAAGGCAATTTTGAGGAAGCCTATCATTGGAATATACAAGCCTAGTTATATAATGAGAATTTCCCACTAGCTATATGGTGGTGACAAAACGAGGGACTCTCAATCATGAAGATCATGGTGCTCAATATGCACAAGTGTGGAAAAAATGGTAGCATTGTCCCTTCTCTCTTTTTCTCTCTTTTTTTTGGTGAGCTCTTTGGCCTCTTTTTTATGGGCTTCTTTGGCCTCTTTTATTTCCTCACATGGGACAATGCTCCAATAATGATGATCATCACACTTTCAACTCAAACTTACAGCAATTATGACTCTATATGGAAAGCCTTCGGTAGTGTACCGTGGCAATGATCTAGCATAGCATAGACATCAATGGAAACATCACGCTAGCTATCTTACAATCGTGCAAAGGCAATGTAGACGTGGTGGCACATATCATGGTGGTAGTTGCATGGCAATATATCTCGGAATGACTTTGAAAAAGCCATAGTAGGTAGGTAAGGTGGCTGTTTTGAGGGAGGCTAATGGTGGGTTTTGTGCACCGATGAAAGTTGCGCGGGAGTAAGAAGATAGTGATGGTGGAAGGTGAACGTGCATCTAAACCATGGACTCAACATTAGTCATGAAGAACTCATATACTTGTTGCAAAAGTTTTATTAGTAATCGAAACAAAGCATTCAACGCATACTCCTAGGGGAAGGGTTGGTAGGTATAAACCATCGCGCGATCCCGACCGCCACGCAAAGGATGACAATCAATATACTAATCATGCTCAGACTTCATCACATAGCGGTTCACCATACGTGCATGCTACAGGAATCACTAACTTCAACACAAGTATTTCTAGATCCACAACACCTTACTATCATGACTTCAATATTACCATAACCACAACTCAAAACTAATTGAGATGAATCAAACATCTCTAACTATTCAATGCACATGAAGGTGGAAGTTTTCGTATCCCTTTGGATAACTACCCCTTTTGAGACTACTTTCAAAGCATAGATCAACTACCAAGCCACGCACCGCTGTGCGCTAAAAGATATAAGTGAAGCACATAGAGCAAAAGTATCAAGCTCAAAAGATATAAGTGAAGTACATGTGAGCTGAATTGTCTTACCAAAAGATATAAGTGAAGCTCGACAAAATCACGGTGAGTGCATGTCTCTCTCTCTCTAGGTGTGGTCAAAGGATGATTGTGACACAACACAATAAAAACTCCTACGATACAAGACGCTCCAAGCAAAAACACATAACATGTGGTGAATAAAAATATAGCCCCAAGTAACGTTACCGATGGATTGAAGACGAGAGAGGGGATGCCTTCCCGGGGCATCCCCGAGCTTAGGCTTTTACGGCATCCTTGAATCTCTTGGCGTGCCTTGGGCATCCCCAAGCTTGAGCTCTTGCCACTCTTTATCTTTTTGTCCATAAGAACTTCACCCAAAACTGGAAAACTTCACAACACGAAACTTAAAGAGAAACTTGTGATAACATTGGTACAAGGAAGCAAACCACCACTTCCTTAGGTATTGTAGAAAACTTAAATTCTACATGTTCTGATGTTGGGTTACTGTAATTTCAATCTTCCATGGCAAATACCCCCGATACTATCCATAGTTTCATCAAAATAAGCAACCAACACAACAAAAACACAATCTGTTAACAGCAGACTAGTCTGTAGCAATCTGTATGTTTCGTATACCTCTGGTACTTCAAACATTCTGAAAACTTATGACAGTCTGAATAATTTGTGTAGCAATCACCAGCAAAAAGAATAAACTCAAAAGCTCTTACATAAAAAAATGAAAATTCTTTTCGTGAGCAGAAAGTTTCTGTCTTTGCCAGCATGACCAAACGATCATCCTCAAGACTAATCATAACGGTTTTGCTTGGCACAAACGCAAAAAGAAACACAAAAAACACAACCATAACAGAATTTTGAAAGTGTGGAAAACACAAAACAGAAAGAAAAAGGATAGATTCGTTGGGTTGCCTCCCAACAAGCGCTTTTGTTTAACACCCTTGGCTAGGCGAAAGTGATGGAATCACGTATAGTCATCTTTGGTGCTCAAACCATAAGTAGCCCTCATCATAGATTCATAAGGCAATCTTATTTTATTTCTAGGAAATTGCTCCATGCCCTTGTTTAAAGGAAATTGAAATCTAATATTCCCTTTCTTCATATCGATGATAGCACCAATAGTCCTTAGGAAAGGTCTACCAAGAATAATGGGACATGAAGGATTGCAATCTATGTCAAGTACAATGAAATCCATGGGTACATAGTTCTTATTTGCAACAATAAGAACATCATCGATCCTTCCCATGGGTTTCTTGACGGTAGAATCCGCAAGTTGCAAATTAAGAGAACACTCTTCAATCTCATGAAAACTAAGAATAACACATAAAGACTTTGGAATCGCGGAAACAGTAGCACCCAAATCACACAAAGCATTGCACTCATAGTTTTTGATCTTGATTTTGATAGTAGGTTCCCACTCATCATGAAGTTTTCTAGGTATCGAGACTTCTAGTTCGAGCTTCTCTTCAAGAGATTTCATTATAGCATCTACGATATGCGCTGTAAAGACTTTGCTTTGGCTATAAGCATGTGGAGAGTTTGCAATGGATTGCATCAAAGAAATGCATTCAAACAAGGAGCAATTATCATAATTGAATTCCTTGAAATCCAAAGTGGGAGTTTCATTACTACCCAAAATTTTGACTTCTTCTACTCCACTCTCCACACCTTTATCATCAAGATAGGTGGACTCCGAATCATTGGGGCGTTTTTCAACCAAAGTGGATTCATATCCAGCCCCTCCATAAGTAGGTTTGACACGCGAAAACAAAGATTCAAGAGGAGACACACCAAGCACTTTAAGATCTTCGTGATTTTCATCAAAAATTTCAGGTTTAGCTGCCATCTTATTGACTAAGGAGCCTACTTGTCAGATTTTTGGCCCACCAATTTTTCAAGATGAGAAAACTGGGAACTAAGTGCAAGGAAATCATTGGCCATATCATCGACCTCTTTATTCAAGCAGACCAAAAGGGAATTTTGCTCTTTTAATTCCCTACGGAAGTAACTATTTTGGTCAAACTGTGAAGACATGAAACCTTTGACATTAGTTTCAATCTCCTCCAATTTTCTGAAATAGTTTGGTTTGGCCATGAGGAAAAATCTCTCACGAACAAACCTGGGAGCAGGCGGCGAAAGGGAAAGGCAAAAAGCAAAAGAAAACGGCGAAGGAGAAAGGCGAATGAAAACAACAAATGTGAAGTGGGGGAGAGGAAAACGAGAGGCAACTGGCAACAAAAATAAATGCAAGAGAAGAGTTTGTGAGACCTACATGGATAGATCTTGATTTCTCCTCCCCGGCAACGGCGCCAGAAATACTTCTGATGGTTGTTGTGTATCCCTTGCAACGGCGCCAGGAAGTAGTTGTGTCGACGGCACCAGGAATCCTTCAGCAACGGTACGCCTTAAGGGGCTTCCTAGGCAAGTATGCAAAGGGTTTCCCCTGTGGCCTTGGAGACTTGCGTTGGTGTTCCCTCAAAGCGGAAAGGGTGATGTAGCACAGCGGTGGTAAGTATTTCCCTCAGTTTGAGAACCAAGGTATTAGTCCGGCGGAAGAGTATCTCAAGATCCTGCACAAACACAAAAGCTTGCACCCAACGCTATGAACGGGTTGTCAATCCCTTACTGATTGTTTGCCAAGTGAGAACTGAAAGCAACAAAGTAACAAAGCAAGGTAAAAGCGGAGATGTAAACGATGGATCTGAATATACCCGGGGGCCGTAGTGTTTACTAGTGGCTTCTGTCATGAAAGCAAGTAGACGGTGGGTGAACAAATTACTGTCGAGCAATTGATAGAATTGTGCAGAATCGTGACGATATCTATGCAATGATTATTTCTATAGGCATCAGGTCCAAAACAAGTAGACCGATACTTTCTGCATCTACTACTATTACTCCACACGTCGACCACTATCCAGCATGCATCTAGTGTATTGAGTCCATAAGAACAGAGTAACTCCTTAAGCAAGATGACATGATGTAGAGGGATAAATCTCAAACCAATGATAAAAACCCCATCTTTTTACCCTTGATGGCAACTGCTTGATGTGTGCCTTGTTGCCCCGACTGTCACTGGGAAAGGTCACCACATGGCAGAACGCAAAACTAAGCACTTCTCCCATTGCAAGAATCATAGATCTAGTTGGCCAAACAAAACCCAAGACTCGGAGAGACTTACAAGGATATCAAATCATGCATAAAATAAATCAGCAGAGACTCAAATATATATCATAGATAATCTGATCACAAGTCCACAATTCATCGGATCTCGACAAACACACCACCAAACAAGATTACATCGGATAGATCTCCATGAAGATCATGGAGAACTTTGTATCGAAGATCCAAGAGAGAGAAGAAGCCATCTAGCTACTAACTACGGACCCGTAGGTCTGAAGTGAACTACTCACGTGTCATTGGAGGGGCGATGATGATGATGAAGAAGCCCTCCACCTCCAAAGTCCCCTCCGGCAGGGTGCCGGGAAGGGTCTCGAGATGAGATCTCGCGGAAACGGAAGCTTGCGGCGGCGGAAAAGTATTTTCGAGGCTCCCCTAATTTTTTGCGGAATATTTGGGAATTTATAGGCCAAACATCTAGGTCAGGGGGCGGCCAGGGAGGCCACAAGCCTGCCTACCGCTGCCTCCCCCTGGTGGTGGAGTGGGGGCTTGTGGGCTCCCTAGAATCCACCTGGCTTGGCCCAAAAGCCCCCTGGACTTCTTCCGTTCGGGAAAAAATCATTTTAGGGTTTTTCTTCCGTTTGGACTCCGTTCCAAAATCAGATTTGAAAAGAGTCAAAAACACAGAAAAAACAGGAACTGGCACTTGGCACTGAATTAATAAGTTAGTCCCCAAAAGATATAAAAAGGTACATAAAACATACAAAGAAGGCAAGATAACAGCGTGAAACCATCAAAAACTATAGATACGTTTGAGACGTATCAGCGGCCAGGGAGGCCACAAGCCTGCCCACCGCCGCCTCCCCCTGGTGGCGGACTGGGGGCTTGTGGGCTCCCTGGAGCTCACCTGGCTTGGCCCAAAAGCCCCACTCGACTTCTTCCGTTCGGGAAAAAATCATTTTGGGGTTTTTCTTCCGTTTGGACTCCGTTCCAAAATCAGATCTGAAAAGAGTCAAAAACACGGAAAAAACAGGAACTGGCACTCGGCACTGAATTAATAAGTTAGTCCCAAAAAGATATAAAAATGTACATAAAACATACAAATAAGACAAGGTAACAACGTGAAACCATCAAAAATTATAGATACGTTTGAGACGTATCATCTACCTGCCGGTCCAAGTAAATTTGCATGTGCCACTCTCTAAATCTTCAAGAAATAATCTGTTTTGCATGCCCGAACCGCTCATGTGGTGATAGGGGGCTATTGGTATCTTCCATGCTAGGTGTGTTATCCTCGATATGTGTTTATTCACTATCATTCACGAGAAAGGGGCCGGTAATTGGAATTCCAAGTTCCATGCTCAAATCGAAAAGATAATTGCAAACAAAACTCCCCCAGGATTGATGTTGGTATGGACGGTACTCGAGGATTCGGCTAGCCGTGGAGTGTGATTGATTGCTGGTGGGGGAGTCAAAACTTTACTTTTCTGTTTGGGAACCGCCTATAGCATGTGTAGCATGGAAGATATTGAGAACTCTTAATTATTGCGTTGACAATGAAAGCATGCCACCCAAAATTATTATCTCTGTTTTCAAAGCTTGAGCTCTGGCACCTGTGCAAATCACTGCTTTCCTCTGCAAAGGGCCTGTCTATTTATGTTCCTGTTGAGTCATCCTCCTCTTACAAAAGCACCAATTAGAGAGCACCTCTGTCATTTTTATGCTTTGCTTTTAACTGTGTTGAGTGTGACTATGAGTGGATCTTCATTGCCATGAATTACAATGTTTAGTCGGCTCTTGGTCTTTTAAGGTGCTCTGCATTTATGTTTTGCGGTCTCAAAAAGAGCTAGCGAGATACCATCTATTCGTACTGCTTCATGACTGTTTTGATTGAAGTGTTGACGCTTGACACTTATTATTATCTGCTTGCTAGTTGATTATGCCATTGATATGAGTTTACCGTGAGACCTAGATGTCATTAGCTTATGTGGTTTGATTGTGATGTTGCTAAAATTCTGGTTGTGAGTTAGACATAATTGCAACAACAAGATCAAACAGAGTTCGTCAAAGTTTTTCTTTTGTCTCTCTCAGTTGGTCAACTGAGTTGCTTGAGGACAAGCAAGGCTTTAAGCTTGGGGGAGTTGATACGTCTCCATCGTATCTACTTTTCCGAACTCTTTTGCCCTTGTTTTCGACTCTAATTTGCATGATTTGAATGGAACTAACCCGGACTGACGCTGTTTTCAGCAGAATTGCCATGGTGTTGTTTTTGTGCAGAAATGAAAGTTCTCGGAACGTCCTGAAAATTTACGGAGATTTTTTCTGGATAAAAGAAAAATACCTGCGCAAAGATCCACGTGAGGGGGCGTGCCAGTAGGCCACAAGCCCCTGGGCCGCAGACACCCCCTATGGCCACACCATGAGGGCTTGTGGGGCCCACGTGGCACCACCGCCCCCAATCTCAGTTCTATATCTTCTGTTTCGCCTGGAAAAAAAATCAGAGAGAAGGTTTCATCGCGTTTTGCGATACGGAGGCGCCGCCACATCCTGTTCTTCATCTGGAGGGCAGATCTGGAGTCCGTTTCGGGCTCCGAAGAGGGGTAATCGTCGCCATCGTCATCATCAACCTTCCTCCATCGACAATTCCATGATGCTCTTCATCGTTCGTGAGTAATCTCATCGTAGGCTTGCTGGACGGTGATGAGTAGGATGAGATTTATCATGTAATCCAGTTAGTTCTTGACGGGGATTGATCCCTAGTATCCACTATGTTCTAGATTGATGTTGCTACTACTTGGCTATGCTTAATGCTTGTCACTAGGGCCCGAGTGCCACGATTTCAGATCTGAACCTATTATGTTGTCGCCAATATATGTGTGTTTTAGATCCTATCTTGCAATTTGTAGTCACCTTCTATGTGTTATGACCTGGCAACCCCGGAGTGACAATAGTCGGAACCACTCCCTGAGATGACCATAGTATGAGGAGTTCACGTATTCACCGCGTGTTAATGCGTTGGTCAGGTTCTCTATTCAAAGGAGAACCTTAATATCCCGTAGTTTCCATTAGGACCCCGCTGCCACGGGAGGGATGGACAATAGATGTCATGCAAGTTCTTTTCCCTAAGCATGTATGACTACATACGGAATACATGCCTACATTAGATTGACGAATGGGAGCTAGCCACATATCTCTCCGTGTTATAGTTGTTACATGATGAATCACATCCGTCACACTCATTCATCACCGATCCACTGCCTACGAGTCTTTTACTACTGGTCCTCGCTATGTTACTTTGCCTAGGCTTGTCCGTGCTACAAGAGGGATTGGGCCACTTTGCTACTACTGGTGCTACTACTGTTACTTGTTACTTTGCTGTTGCTGCTACTATTGTTCCTTGCTACTCCGCTGTTACTTGTTGCAAGAATTTTTTGGCGCTAACATCCCGTCAACCAGGCTTTTTCTAACGCTATTGCCGGGGATTGTCAAAGATTTTTCTAGTGTTGTTGCTATCATACTACCTTGCTACTGATACTTTGCTTGCAGACACTAATCTTTCAGGTGTGGTTGAATTGACAACTCAGCTGCTAATACTTGAGAATATTCTTTAGCTTCCCCTTGTGAGAGAATCAATAAATTTGGGTTGAATACTCTACCCTCGAAAACTGCTGCGATCCCATACGCTTGTGGGCCATCAGTCTACTCCCAAGGAGGGAAGTAACCGTCTCCGGGGTACTCTGGAGTGTACTGAGGGGCCACTGCTGGGTGAGCTCCTCTGGCTCGCACTGATAAACTGACGTCTGGCACTCGACCGGTGGCTCGGGAACAGACGCCTGTGGTGGCGCCATGCCCCAGTATGCATGGATGTCCGAGGGCATAATAATGTACCTGCTTAGATAAAGGTTGAACAATGAAGGAGCAGGCAAAGTAATAGTCTCACGAGTACCCTGGCTAAATACCAAGTTATAAATCATCCTCTGATCATTATCTTTATCAAGAAAATCATGGCGAACTGCTACGGCAACAAAAGTCCTTCCCAAGCAACGCCAGGAATTCTTCTTGCTACTTCTCTTGTTTGCGTCGGTTTTTTCCTTGAAGAGGAAAGGGTGATGCAGCACAGGAGCAGTAAGTATTTCCCTCATTTTGAGAACCAAGGTATTGATCCAGAAGGAGGGTCTCGTCAAGTCCAGAGTACCTGCGCAAACACAAACGAGCTTGCACCCAACGCTTCAAAGGGGTTGCCAATCCCTTCAAGATTGTTTGCAAAGTGAGATCTGAAGGCGGAAAGTACAATGTAGTAAAAGTGTAAGGCTGAAAATATGGTGTGGAGTAGACCCAGGGGTCATAGTGTTCACTAGAGGCTTCTCTGAAAATAGCAAATATCACGGTGGATAAACAAATTACTGTCGAGCAATTGATAGAACCGCGCAAAGTCATGACGATATCTAAGGCAATGATCATACATATAGGCATCACGTCCGAGACAAGTAGATCGATACTTTCTGCATCTACTACTATTACTCCACACATCGACCGCTATCCATCATGCATCTAGTGTATTGAGTTCATGATGAACAGAGTAACGCCTTAAGCAAGATGACATGATGTAGAGGGATAATGTCAAACCAATGATGAAAACCCCATCTTTTTACCCTTGATGGCAACAACATGATGCATGCCTCGCTACCTCTTCTGTCACTGGGTGAGGTCAACGCACGGTATGAACCCAAAACCAAGCACTTCTCCCATTGGAAGAATCATAGATCTAGTTGGCTAAATAAAACCCACAACTCGAAGAGAATTACAAGGATATGAAATCATGCATAAGAGAGATCAGAAGAAACTCAAATAAGATTCATAGATAATCTGATCATCAATCCACAATTCATCGGATCTCGACAAACACACCGCAAAAGAAGATTACATCGGATAGATATCCATGAAGAACATGGAGAACTTTGTATTGAAGATCCAAGAGAGAGAAGAAGCCATCTAGTTACTAGTTATGGACCCGTAGGTCTATGGTGAACTACTCATGCATCATCAGAGAGGTCATGGTGTTGATGAAGAAGCCCTCCGTGTCCGAATTCCCCCTCTGGCAGGGCACCAGAACATGCCCCAGATGGGATCTTGCGGAGACAAAAGCTTGCGGTGGCGGAAAAGTACTTTCGATGATCTTCTGATTTTTTGTGGAATTTTTGGGGATATATAGGTGCAAAACCTAGGGCAAAGGGCGCCCAGGGGGCCCACAAGCCTCTGGGCAGCGGCCTCCCCGTGGGCGCGGGGTGGGGGCTTGTGGGGGCTCTGGGGCTCCCCTGCCTTGGCTCTCAAGTCTCTTGATCTTCTTCTGTTCCGGAAAAATTCTTTTTGGGGATTTTCTTCCGTTTGGACTCCGTTTCAAAATCTCCTCTGAAAGGGATCAAAAACATGGAAAAAATAGGAACTAGCACTTGGCACTGAGTTAATAAGTTAGTCCCAAAAAATATATAAAAGGCATGCAAAACATCCAATGTTTGACAAGATAATAGCATGAAACCATCAAAAATTATAGATACGTTGGAGACGTATCACGAACCATGCTATCAAAATTTAAATATCTCTCAGGAAGAAGCATCTCTTCTTCCTCGTATAGTCTAATAGGTATCTCAAAATGTTTAGCAAGATGGGTAGCATAGATACCTCCATAAATAGAGCCCTTGGTACGGTTCGTGTTCAACCGTTGAGCCACTATAGTGCCCAAGCTATAAGTTCTATCATTATAAAGAGCTTCGCGCAAAACCGCAAGATCTGGGGAGCTAAGAGCCCCAGCTTTCCCATGGACAGTCAAACATTTTCCCACGAATAATGAGAATTACCGAAGCACGGGAAAATGTAAACTAGCAACTCTAGCGCCAGACACCCCTATCTCCTCTCCTACAGCAATAGTATCAATGAAAGCCTCCACGTCCCGTGGACGAGGTTCATGAATATCCCCAACATAAGGTAACTTGCAAACATTGTAGAAATCCTGAGGTGATGCGCTGGGGGATATCATATAACATGAACTCGACAATAGGAGGACTCTTCCTCGGATAAAAATTGAAGCTTTACACGAAAGTATTAGTGAGGAGGAGGTATTGTGGACACTCATAGCAACTACTCCTACAAGTTCCTAGAGGTCATATTATGCATCAAAACTACTTGGGACCAACTAAAATTAACATGCAAAGCTCAAGAACAGGGTCACCAAGGCAGCAATAATATGCAATGAATAAAGCACTAGAATAAAAACTAATTGGACCAATGGAGGGGTCACATACCAAGGAACAATTCCCCAAAACAGTTTGGTGAATGGGGCTTTGCACAAGGAGATCGAAAAATGCAGCAAAATGAGCAAGAACACGGGTTTCAGCTCTGGAATGTTTTTTCTGGAGGTATACGAAGAAGATGGGTGCTGGAATAAGTGGAGGGGGGACACGTGGGACCCACGAGCCTGTCAGGCGCGTCTCCTGGTCTCGTGGCCCACTAGTGCACCCCCTAACTAGTTATCTATCTCAAAAATTCTTAATTATTCCAGAAAAAATCATACTTGAATTTCAGGGCATTTAGAGAACTTTTATTTTCAGGTCATTTTTTATTGAACGGATAATGCAGAAAACAGGAAAATAAAGCTATATTTATTATTTTTCTACTAAATAACAGAAAGTAAAAGTTGGGAACATAAGGTTATGACTTCTAGATTCATCCATCTCATGGTCATCAAAAGAAATCCGTCAATGAGATTGATCAAGTCTCGTTGACAAACTTTTTTTTGAATCACATAAAATCGGAGAATTTTCGACTAATCACTAGGTTACCTCAACGGGGATGTGCATATCCCCAATAACAAGTATATCATATTTCATTTTGACAGTAAGTATAGGGAATTCAAAGCTTCCAATAATAATTGATGAAGATTTTTCAATAGCATTAATCCAATGAACTCAATATTGCTTCTTCGGAAAGTGCACCGTGTGCTCATTACCATCAACATGGAAAGTGACACTGCCTTTGTTGCAATTAATAACAGCCCCTGCAGTGTTTAAAAAGGGTCTTCCAAGGATGACCGCCATGGCATCATCCTCGGGAATATCAAGAATAACAAAGTCCGTTAAGATAGTAATGTTCGCAACCACAACAGGCACATCCTCTAAAATGTCGATAGGTAAAGAAGTTGATTTGTCGGCCATTTGCAAAGAAATTTCAGTGGGTGTCAACTTATCCAATTCAAGTCTACCATATAAAGAGAGAGGCATAACTCTAACACCGGCTCCAAGATCACATAAAGCAGTTCTAACATAATTTCCTTTAATGGAGCAAGGTATAGTGGGCACTCCGGGATCACCTAGTTTCTTAGGAGTCCCACCCTTAAAAGTGTAATTAGCAAGCATGGTGGAAATCTCAACATCAGGTATCTTTCTTTTATTAGTCACAATATCTTTCATGTACTTAGCATAAGGAGACATTTTAAGCATATCAGTCAAACACATTTGTAAAAAGATAGGTCTAATCATTTCAACAAAGCGCTCAAAATCCTCATCATCCTTTTTCTTGGATAGTTTGGGAGGAAAGGGCATGGGTTTCTGAACCCATGGTTCTCTTTCTTTACCATGCTTCCTAGCAATAAAATCATTCTTATCATATCTCTTGTTCTTAGGTTGTGGGTTATCAAGATCAACAACAGGTTCAATCTCCACATCATTATCATTACTAGGCTGAGCATCAACATGAACACCATTATAAATATTATCACTAGGCTCATGTTCATCACCAAATTGTGTTTCAGCATCAGAAATAGAAACATCATTTGGATTCTCAAGTGTAACAGCAACAAGTTTACTAGCATGCAAGTTCCTATCATCTTTCTTTTTCTTCCTATTACCAGGATGACTAGGTGCATAAGTATTAACTCCTTGAGAATCTTGTTCAATTCTCTTAGGATGGCCCTCAGGATACAAAGGTTCCTCAGTGATTCTACCACCTCTAGTAACAACTCTAACAGAATTATCATTCAATTCATTAAGCAAGTCATTTTGAGCCTTAAGTACTTGTTCTACTTGAGTAGTGACCATAGAAGCATGTTTACCAATAAGCTTAAGATCATTAACATTTCTATCCACACAAGCACTTATATGATTAATCATCACAACATTTTGTTTCAGTTGTCTGCTAACATAATCATTAAAAGTTTGTTGTTTGGCAACAAATTTATCAAATTCATCTAAGCATAAGCTAGCAGGTTTATCATAAGGAATATCACTCTCATTGAATCTACGAAGAGAATTTACCTCTACTACCTGTGTCGGGTTATCAAGACCATGTATTTCTTCAATAGGTGGTAGATTCTTAACATCTTCAGATTTAATACCTTTCTCTTGCATAGATTTCTTGGCTTCTTGCATATCTTCAGGACTGAGGAATAGAGTACCTCTTTTCTTCGGAGTTGGTTTCAGAGATGGTTCGGGAATAGTCCAAGCATTATCATTGCTCAAGATATTATTCAATAGAATTTCAGCTTGTTCCACAGTTCGTTCCCTGAAAACAGAACCGACACAACTATCTAGGTGGTCCCTAGAAGCATCGGTTAGTCCATTATAAAAGATATCAAGTATTTCATTTTTGTTAAGAGGGTGATCAGGCAAAGCATTAAGTAACTGGACAAGCCTCCCCAAGCTTGTGGGAGACTCTCTTCTTCAATTTGCACAAAGTTATATATATCCTGCAAGGCAGCTTGTTTCTTATGAGAAGGAAAATATTTCTCAGAGAAGTAGTATATCATATCCTGGGGACTACGCACACAACGAGGAGCAAGAGAAGTAAACCAAGTTTTAGCATCACCCTTTAGTAAGAAAGGAAACAACTTAAGGATATAGTAATAGCGAATTTTTTCCTCATTAGTGAATAGGGTGGCTATATCATTCAGTTTAGTAAGATGTGCTACAACAGTTTCAGATTCATAACCATGAAAAGGATCAGATTCAACCAAAGTGATTAACTCAGGATCGACACATAACTCATTATCCTTATCAGTAACAAAGATGGGTGAAGTAGCAAACTTAGAATCATATTTCATTCTAGCATTCAGAGATTTTTCTTTCCACTTGCGTAATAAATTCTCAAGATTATAGCTATCCTTGCAAGCAAGAAAGTCTTCAGCTACCTCTCCCTCCATAACATAACCCTTAGGTATATTAGGCAATTCATATCTAGGAAATCTAGGTCTAACAGGTGTCACAACAGGTTCAACTTCAATAATTTCATGAGTTTCAGAAGTATCATT
Organism: Hordeum vulgare subsp. vulgare; assembly: GCF_904849725.1. Classification (NCBI taxonomy): domain Eukaryota; kingdom Viridiplantae; phylum Streptophyta; class Magnoliopsida; order Poales; family Poaceae; genus Hordeum; species Hordeum vulgare. The sequence continues at coordinate 78,431,923 of NC_058524.1, read as the reverse complement.
AGATTCAGCAGTAACTCTAGCAATTTGTGCATCAAGAAATTCACCGAGTGGCATATCATTATCAAGCAAAGCATCATCATAAGCATCATGGATAGCAGAAGTAGCATCATCAAGCACAAGCGACATATATGAATTACTAGTAGGTGGTGGTGTCGCAAATTTACTCATAACAGAAGGTGAATCAAGTGCAGAGCTAGATGGCAGTTCCTTACCTGTCCTCGTAGTTGAGGGCAAGACTTTATTTTTTGGATCTCTCGGATTTCTCATAGTGATCAACAGATATAAATCCCAAGTGACTCAGAGAATAGAGCTATGCTCCACGGCAACGGCGCTAGAAAAAGGTCTTGATAACCCACAAGTATAGGGGATCACAACAGTTTTCGAGGATAGAGTATTCAACACAAATTTATTGATTCGACACAAGGGGAGCCAAAGAATACTCTCGAATATTAGCAGTTGAGTTGTCAATTCAACCACACCTGAAAGACTTAGTATTTGCAGCAAAGTTTTAGTAGCAAAGTAGTATGATAGTAACGGTAGCGGCAGTAACAATAGAAGTAGTAATTTGTATAGCAAGTGTGGCAGCAGTAGCGTAAAGTAACTTAGCAAGACCAGTATAGGAAAAACTCGTAGGTATTGGATCGGTGATGGATAATTATGTCGGATGGCATTCACCATGTAACAGTTATAACATAGGGTGATATGTAACTAACTCCAGTTCGTCAATGTAATGTAGGCACGTATTCCGTATTTAGTCATATGTGCTTATGGAAAAGAACTAGCATGACATCTTTTGGCCTACCCTCCCGTGGCAGCAGGGTCCTAATGGAAACTAAGGGATATTAAGGTCTCCTTTTAATAGAGAACCGGAACAAAGCATTATCACATGGTGAATACATGGGATCATCATACTATGGTCATCTCTGGGAGTGGTTCCGGCTATTGTCACTCCGGGGTTGCAGGGTCATAACATATAGTAGGTGACTACAACTTGCAAGATAGGATCAAGAACACACATATAGTGATGAAAACATAATAGGTTCACATCTGAAATCATGGCACTCGGGCCCTAGTGACAAGCATTAAGCATAGAAAAGTAGTAGCAACGTCAATCTTAGTACATAGTGGATACTAGGGATCAAACCCCATCAAAACTAACTCGATTACATGATAGATCTCATCCAACCCATCACCGTCCAGCAAGACTACGATAAGATTACTCACGAACGATGGAGAGCATCATGGAATTAGCGATGGAGGATGGTTGATGATGACGATGGCGTCGATTTCCCCTCTCTGGAGCCCAGAACGGACTCCAGATCTACCCTCCCGAGGAAGAACAGGTGATACGTCTCCAATGTATCTATAATTTTTTATGGTTTCATGCTATTATCTTGTCAATCTTTGGATGTTTTGCATGCCTTTTATATATTTTTTGGGACTAACTTATTAACTCATAGTGCTTCTCTATCAACACCATGACTTCTCCGATGATGCGTGAGTAGTTCACCATAGACCTACGGGTCCATAGCCAGTAACTAGATGGCTTCTTCTCCCTCTTGGATCTTCAATACAAAGTTCTCCATGATCTTCATGGAGATCTATCCGATGTAATCTTCTTTTGCGGTGTGTTTGTCGAGATTCGATGAATTGTGGATTTATGATCAGATTATCTATGAATCTTATTTGAGTTTCTTCTGATCTCTCTTATGCATGATTTTGTATCCTTGTAATTCTCTTCAAGTTGTGGGTTTTGTCTGGCCAACTAGATCTATGATTCTTGCAATGGGAGAAGTGCTTGGTTTTGGGTTCATATCGTGCGGTGACCTCACCCAGTTACAGAAGGGGTAGCGAGGCACGCATCATGTTGTTGCCATCAAGGGAAAAAAGATGGGGTTTTCATCATTGGTTTGAGATTATCGCTCTACATCGTGTCATCTTGCTTAAAGCATTACTTTGTTCGTCATGAACTCAATACACTAGATGCATGCTGGATAGTGGTCGATGTGTGGAGTAATAGTAGTAGATGCAGAAAGTATCGGTCTACTTGTCTCGGACGTGATGCCTATATGTATGATCATTGCCTTAGATATCGTCATGACTTTGCGCGGTTCTATCAATTGCTCGACAGTAATTTGTTCACCCACCGTGATATTTGCTATTTTGAGAGAAGCCTCTAGTGAACACTATGGCCCCCGGAGTCTACTCCACACCATATTTTCAGCCTTACACTTTTTACTTCTTTGCACTTTCCGCCTTCAGATCTCACTTTGCAAACAATCTTGAAGGGATTGACAACCCCTTTGAAGCGTTGGGTGCAAGCTTGTTTGTGTTTGCGCAGGTACTCTGGACTTGACGATACCCTCCTTCTCGATCGATACCTTGGTTCTCAAACTGAGGGAAATACTTACTGCTCCTGTGCTGCATCACCCTTTCCTCTTCAAGGGAAAAAGCAACGCAAGCCCAGCCTCTGTCAACGTGTCAATTTCTGGCGCTGTTGTCTGTGGGATAGCAGAAGAATTTCTGGCGCCGTTGCCGGGGAGGAAGATCAAGTCAAGAACTCATCCAAGTAGGTGTCGCAAACTCATCTCTTGAATTTACTTTGTTTGCGAGTTGCCTCTCATTTTCCTTTCCCCCACTTCACCAATTTGCCTTTTTCGTTTGCCTTTTTCGTTCGCCTTTTCGTTCGCCCTTTTTCTCGTCTGCTCTTTGTTTGCTTGTGTGCTTGCTTTCTTGCTAAAGTCACCATGAACGAAAACACCCAACTTTGTGACTTCTTGAATACTAATAATAATGATTTTATTAGTACTCCGATTTCTCCCGCCACTAGTGCGGAGTCATACGAAATCAATGCCGCTTTGCTGAATCTTGTTATGAAAGAGCAATTCTCTGGCCTTCCTAGTGAAGATGTCGCATCCCATCTCAATACCTTCATTGAGCTTTGCGATATGCAAAAGAAAAAAATATGTGGATAATGACGTGATTAAATTGAAGCTTTTTCCTTTCTCGTTGCGAGATCGCGCAAAAACTTGGTTTTCTTCTTTGCCCAAAAATAGTATCGATTCTTGGGATAAGTGCAAAGATGCTTATATATCCAAGTATTTTCCGCCGGCTAAGATCATCTCTCTCCGTAATGATATCATGAACTTGAAGCAACTTGATCATGAACATGTTGCACAAGCTTGGGAGAGAATGAAATTAATGATTAGAAATTGTCCCGCTCATGGCTTGAGTCTTTGGATGATTATTCAAATCTTTTACGCTGGCTTGAATTTCGCTTCTAGAAATATCTTGGACTCCGCCTCAGGTGGAACGTTCATGGAAATCAAGTTAGGGGAAGCCACAAAGCTCTTAGACAACATCATGACAAACTACTCTCAATGGCACACTGAAAGGTCATCTACTAGTAAGAAGGTACACGCTATAGAAGAAATTAACTCGTTGAGTGCTAACATGGACGAGTTAATGAATTTGGTTGCTAGTAGAAGTGATCCTTTGGATCCTAATGATATGTCTTTGTCTTCTTTGATTGAGAATAGAAACGCTAGCTTGGACGTTAATTTTGTTGGTAGGAATAACTTTGGCAACAACAATGCCTTTAGAGGAAACTATGTTCCTAGGCCTTTTCCTAGTAACTCCTCTAATAACTTTGGCAACTCCTACAACAATACTCATGGAAATTACAATATATTACCCTTTGATCTAGAGAGTAATATCAAAGAGTTCATCAACTCTCAAAAGATTTTCAATGCGTCCATAGAGGAAAAAAACTACTCAAAATTGACGATTTGGCTAAGAGCGTGGATAGAATTTCTTGTGATGTTGATGCTTTTAAAGTTAGATGTGCTCCTCCCAAAATCAACATGGATGAAACTTTGAAAGCTATGCGTGTTTGCATGATTGAGAGCCAAGAAAGAACCGCCCAAATTCGTGCTAGACATGAATGGCTTAAAAAGGCGTGTTCTCATGATGAGAATCACGAAGATCTTAAAGTGCTTGGTGTGACTCCCATTGCATCTTTGTTTTCTTGTGTCAAACCTAATGATTATGGGGCTTGATATGAATCCACTTTGGGTGAAAAGTGCCCCAGTGATTCGGAGTCCATCTATCTTGATGCTAAAAGCATTAAAAGTGGAGTAGAAGACGTTAAAACTTTGAGTAGTAATGAAATTACTACCATGGATTTCAAGGAATTCAATTATGATATTTGCTCCTTGATTGAATGCATTTCTTTGATGCAATCCATGTTGAACTCTCCACACGCTTATAGCCAAAAAAAAGCCTTTACCGATCATATCGTCAAAGCTATGATAAAATCTCTTGAAAAGAAAATTGAATTGGAAGTATCTATCCCTAGAAAGCTTCATGATGAGTGGGAACCTACCATCAAAATCAAAATCAAAAACTATGAGTGCAATGCTTTGTGTGATTTGGGTGCTAGTGTTTCTGCGATTCCAAAGTCTTTATGTGATGTTCTGGGTTTTAATGAGATTGAAGAGTGTTCTCTAAATTTGCATCTTGCTGATTCTACGGTCCAGAAACCCATGGGAAGGATCAATGATGTTCTTATTATTGCAAATAGGAACTATGTACCCGTGGATTTCATTGTGCTTGACATTGATTGCAATCCTACATGCCCCATTATTCTTGGTAGACCTTTCCTAAGAACTGTCGGTGCTATCATCGATATGAAGGAAGGGAATATTAGATTTAAATTTCCTTTATGGAAGGGCATATAACACTTTCCTAGAAAGAAAATAAAATTTCCTTATGAATCCATGATGAGGGCCACTTACGGTTTGAGCACCAAAGACGACGATACGTGATTCTATCACTTCTATGCCTAGCTAAGGGCGTTAAAGAATAGCGCTTGTTGGGAGGCAACCCAATGAATTTATCTTTTTCTTTCTGTTGTGTTGCGTCCACACTTTCACAATTCTGTTGTGACTGTGGTTTTTGTGTTTGAGCCAAGCAAAACCTTTATGACTAGTCTTGGTAATGGTTGTTTGATCCTGCTGGAAAAAGACACAAACTTTTGGCTCACGAGATGATTTTTCATTTTTATTCGGAACGAGCTTTTGAGTTGATTCTTTTTGCTGCTGATTGATATGCTTTTTTCCTAGGCCTTCGTAATTTTTCAGATTTTGTGAGGTATCGAAGTATACGAAGTATACAGATTGCTACAGACTGGTCTGTTTTTGACAGATTCTGTTTTTGTTGAGTTGGTTGCTTGTTTTGATGAAACTATGGTTAGTGTCGGGGGGTACTAGCCATGGAAAAGTGAGAATACAGTAGGCCATCATCAATATAGATGGAATTCAAGTTTTCTACAGTACCAAAAGAAGTGGTAGTTTGTTTTCTTGTACTAATGTTATCACAAGTTTCTGTTTAAGTTCTGTGTTGTGAAGTTTTCAAGTTTTGGGTAATGTTCTCATGGACAAAGAGATAAGGAGTGGAAAGATCTCAAGCTTGGGGATTCCCAAGGCATCCCAAGACAAATTCAAGGACACTAAAAAGCCTAAGCTTGGGGATGCCCCGGGAAGGCATCCCCTCTCTCGTCTTCAATCCATCGGTAACATTACTTGGAGCTATATTTTTATTCACCACATGATATGTGTTTTGCTTGGAGCATCTTGTATCTTAGGAGTCTTTTCTTTTTGTTGTGTCACAATCATCCTTGATGAACACCTTTTTTGAGAGGGATACATGCACTCATCCTGATTTTGCTAGAATGCTCATAGTGCTTCACTTATATCTTTTGAGCTAGATACTTTTGCTCTTGTGCTTCACTTATATCTTTAGAGCACGGGGGTGCGTGATTTGGTAGTTGACTTATGCTATGAAAGTAGTCCCAAATGTGCTAGGTACCCAAAAAGGATGCAAAAACCTCCATCTTCATGTGCATCGAGTAGAAAGAGAAGTTTTGATTCCTCTCAATTAGTTTTGAGACGTGGATTCGGTAATATTGAGAGTTATGTTAGTAGGGTGTTGTGAATCTAGAAATACTTGTGTTGAAGTTAGTGATTCCCGTAGCATGCACGTATGGTGAACCGCTATGTTAGGAAGTCGGAGCATAATTGATCTATTGATTGTCATCCTTTGTGTTGAGGTCGGGATCGCGCGATGGTTTACACCTACCAACCCTTCCCCTCGGAGTATGTGTTTAGCACTTTGTTTCGATTACTAATAAAAACTTTCGCAAAAAGTATGTGAGTTCTTCATGACTAATGTGAGCCCATGGTATAGATGAACTTTCACCTTCCACCATTGCTAGCCTCTCTAGTGCCGTGCAATTCTCGCCGATGCACAAACCCACCAAATTCCTTCCTCAAAACAGCCACCATATCTACCTACTATGGCATTTTCATAGCCATTCCGAGATATATTGCCATGCAACTCCCACCGTTCCGTCTCATGACTTGTGCCGTCACTCTCATATTGCCATTGCATGATCGTAAGATAGCTAGCGAGATGTTTCAACATCATACGCCATGCTAGATCGTTGCACATCCCGGTACACTGTCGGAGGCATTTCATATGGAGTTATCATCATTGTGATCTTTGAGGTGTGAGTAAATAAAAGTGTGATGATCGTCATTATTATAGATTTGTCCCATGTGAGGAAATAAAAAAAAGAGGCCAAAGAGCCCAACTACAAAAAAAGAGAGTGAAAAAAAGAGGCCTAAGAGCCCAAATGAAAAAAAGGAGAGAAAAAGAGAGAAGGGACAATGCTACTATATTTTTTCACACTTGTGCTTCATGTTAGCACGATGTTCTTCATGATTGAGAGCTTCTTGCTTTGTCACTACCATATGCTAGTGGGAATCTTCATTTTATAACTTGGCTTGTATATTCCAATGATGGGCTTCCTCAAAATTGCCCTAGGTCTTCGTGAGCAAGCAAGTTGGATGCACACCCACTAGTTTCCCTTTTGAGCTTTCACATACTTATAGCTCTAGTGATTCCTTTGTATGGAAATCCCTACTCATTAACATTGATATCTATTAATGGGCATCTCCATAGCCTATTGATACGCCGAGTCAGTGTGACCATCTCCTCCTTTTTGTCTCACAACCACCACCACACTCTATTCCACCTATAGTGTTATGTCCATGGCTCGCGCTCATGTATTGCGTGATAGTTATAAAAAGTTTGAGAAAGTAAGAGTGCGAAAACAATTACTTGGTCAATTCCGGGGTTGTGCATGATTTACAGTAGTTGTGTGAGGATGATGGAGCATAGCCAGACTATATGATTTTGTAGGGATAACTTTCTTTGGCTTTGTTATTTTGAAAGTTCATGATTACTTTGCTAGTTTGCTTGAAGTATTACTGTTCTCATGTCAATAGCAAACTATTGTTTTGAATCTTACGGATCTGAAAATTCATGTCACGTGAAAGAAGTTGCAAAGGCCAACTATGCTAGGTAGCATTCCACATCAAAAATTCATTCTTTGTCACTTCCCTACTCGAGGACGAGCATGCATTAAGCTTGGGGATGCTTGGTATGTCTCCAATGTATCTATAATTTTTGATGGTTTCATGCTATTATCTTGTCAAACTTGGGATGTTTTGCGTGCCTTTTATATATTTTTGGGGACTAACTTATTAACTCAGTGCCAAGTGCCAGTTCCTGTTTTTTCCATGTTTTTGACCCCTTTCAGAGGAGATTTTGAAACGGAGTCCAAACGGAAGAAAATCCCCAAAAAGATTTTTTTTGGAACAAAAGAAGATCGGGGAGCTTGGGAGCCAAGGCAGGGGAGCCCCAGGGGCCCCCACAAGCCCCCACCCCGCAGCCAGGGGGCACCATCCAGGCTTGTGGGCCCCCTGGACGCCCTTTGTCCTAGGTCTTTCGCCTATATATTCCCATAAATTCCAGAAAAAATCAGGAGATCGTCGCAATCACTTTTCCGCCGCCGCAAGCTTCTGTCTCCGCAAGATCCCATCTGGGGGCCGTCTTGGTGCCCTGCCGGAGGGGGATTCGGACACGGAGGGCTTCTCTATCAACACCATGACTTCTCCGATGATGCGTGAGTAGTTCACCATAGACCTACGGGTCCATAGCTAGTAACTAGATGGCTTCTTCTCTCTCTTGGATCTTCAATACAAAGTTCTCCATGATCTTCATGGAGATCTATCCAATGTAATCTTGTTTTGCGGTGTGTTTGTAGAGATCCGATGAATTGTGGATTTATGATCAGATTATCTATGAATCTTATTTGAGTTTCTTCTGATCTCTCTTATGCATGATTTCATATCCTTGTAATTCTCTTCGAGTTGTGGGTTTTGTCTGGCCAACTAGATCTATGATTCTTGCAATGGGAGAAGTGCTTGGTTTTGGGTTCATACCGTGCGTTGACCTCACCCACTGACAGAAGGGGTAGCGAGGCACGCATCATGTTGTTGCCATCAAGGGTAAAAAGATGGGGTTTTCATCATTGGTTTGAGATTATCCCTCTACATCATGTCATCTTGCTTAAAGTGTTACTCTGTTCGTCATGAACTCAATACACTAGATGCATGATGGATAGCGGTCGATGTGTGGAGTAATAGTAGTAGATGCAGAAAGTATCGGTCTACTTGTCTCGGACGAGATGCCTATATGTATGATCATTGCCTTAGATATCGTCATGACTTTGCGCGGTTCTATCAATTGCTCGACGGTAATTTGTTCACCCACCGTGATATTTGCTATTTTGAGAGAAGCCTCTAGTGAATACTATGGCCCCCAGGGTCTACTCCACACCATACTTTAAGCCTTACACTTTTTACTTCGTTGCACTTTCCGCCTTCAGATCTCACTTTGCAACACAATCTTGAAGGGATTGACAACCCCTTTGAAGCGTTGGGTGCAAGCTTGTTTGTGTTTGCGCAGGTACTCTGGACTTGACGAGACCCTCCTTCTGGATCGATACCTTGGTTCTCAAACTGAGGGAAATACTTACTGCTCCTGTGTTGCATCACCCTTTCCTCTTCAAGGGAAAAACCAACGCAAGCCTATCCATTTCAATGTGTCAATTTCTGGCGCTGTTGTGTGTGGGATAGCAACAGGCGGTGGCGGTGGCTCCGTATTGTGAAACGTGATGAACTCTTCTCTCCTCTTTTTTCTGGGTGAGAGAGGTTATATAGAGTTGGAGATGAAGTCGGAGGAGCCACATGGGCCCCACGATCCTGCTAGGCGCACCCTAGGGGGGCACCTGCAGGGCTCGTGGCGCACTGGCAACGTATCTTTAGTTGATTCTTTCTCTGATATTTTTTATATATTCCATCAAAAATCCTTGTAAGTTTCCAGGTCATTCCGAGAACTTTTATTTCTGCACAAAAACAACACCATGGCAGCTCTGCTGAAAACAGCGTCAGTCCGGGTTAGTTTTATTCAAATCAAGCAAATTAGAGTCCAAAACAAGGGCAAAAGAGTTTGGAAAAGTAGATACGTTGGAGACGTATCAAGGACGCATCCGATTTTTTACTCCAAGGAACTCATATACGGGGCATCAGACCTTTTACATACATGTTTGCTGGTAATTGCTACAAATTAAATACAAGTTGCGTGAAATCTCATGTAAAGTTGCCACATGTGGTTTTACTCTATTGGAAATAACATGATTTACCGCCTATACGCCACTAATTATGTGACCTTTTGTGTACTTACTTGAATATATAATGCACCTATATATGTGTTATTGCCATTTATATAGGTTGTCTTCTACTTGATGTTTTTGTGGTTGTTCTTTTTTTCACAAGGGTTGTCTGATCTTACTGCAAGGAGTGTATAGGGGCAGCAAACCCTTTTTTAATGCATGGCTAGAGTTGCTTGAAATTTTAGCATGATTTGCCTGAAATCACAAACAAAGTTGATGCATTTTTTATTTTTGCATAGAGGATGCATTCTATTTTTTACAGTAAGGAACTCATGTGGGGCATCAAACCTTTTTCACACGCTTGATAGTAGTTTCTTCAAATTTATTACAAGTTGCCTGAAATCACATGTAAGGTTGCCTCATGTGGTTTTACTCTTTTGGAAATAGCATGATCCACCGCCAATACACCACTAATTATGTGACATTTTTTGTTCCTACATGTATATACAATGCACCTATATATGTGTTACTACCACTTATATAGGTTTTCCTCCACTTGCTCTCTTTGTAGCTGTCCTTTTTGTTGCACAAGGGTTGTCTGATAGTACTGCAAGGAGTTTACGGGGGCAACAAAACCTTATTTTATGCATGGCACGAGTTGCTTAAAATTTTAGATTGATGTGCCGAAAATCACAAAACAAAGTTGATGCATGCTGTTTTAGTTTTACACAAGGACACATCCTATTTTTTACTACAAGGAACTCATATGAGGCAGCACACCTTTTTCACATGCTTGATAGTGGTTGATCCAAATTTTAATACGAGTTGCGTGAAATCACAAGTAAAGTCGGCTCATGTGGTTTTACTCTTTTGGAAATAGCATGATCCAGCACCAATACATCACTAATTATGTGACTGTTTTTTGTTCTTACCAGTATATATATTGCACCTATATATGTGTTACTACCACTTATATAGGTTGTCCCCTACTTGTTGTTTTGTGGATGTCCTTTTTCTCCACAGGCGTTGTCTAATATTACCGCAAGGAGTTTACAGGGGCAGCAAACCCTTATTTAATGCATGCCACGAGTAGCTTTAAATTTTAGCGTGATTTGTCGGAAATCACAAAACAAGGTTGATGCATGCTTTTTTAGTTTTGCACAAAGGACGCATCCTATTTTTACTGCAAGGAACTCATATGGGGCAACAGACCTTTTTCACATGCTTGATAGTAGTCGCTTTAAATTTTAATACGAGTTGCGTGAAATCACAAGTAGAGTCGCCTCATGTGGTTTTTCTCTTTTGGAAATAACATGATCCAACACAAATACACCACTAATTATGTGACCTTTTTTGTTCTTACCAGTATATATAATGCACCTATATATGTGTTACTACAACTTATATATGTTGTCCTCTACTTGTTGTTTTTGTGGATGTCCTTTTTTTGCATAAGGATTGTCTGATATTACTGCAAGGAGTTTACAAGGGCAGCAAACCCTTATTTAATTCATGGCAGGAGATGCTTCAAATTTTAGCATTATTTGTGAGAAATCACAAAACAAAGTTGATGCATGTTTTTTAGTTTTTCACGAAGGACGCATCCAATTTTTTACTGAAAGGAACTCATATAGGGAAGCAAATCTTTTTGACATGCTTGATAGTAGTTGCTTCAAATTTTAATACGAGTTGCCTGAAATCACAAGTAAAGTTGCCTCATTGGTTTTACTCTTTTGGAAATAGCACAATCCACCACCAATACACCACTAATTATGTGAACATTTTTTTAAAGACAACCCTATGGCTCCTGCCGGTTGCTGTAGCATCAACGTGCAAGTCGATATTAACTATTACAACATGATCATCTCATACATCCAATATATCACATCATGTCTTTGGCCATATCACATCACAAGCATACCCTGGAAAAACAAGTTAGACGTCCTCTAATTTGTTGTTGCATGTTTTACGTGGCTGCTATGGGTATCTAGTATGATCGCATGTTACTTACGCAAAAACCACAACGGAGATGTGCAAATTGCTATTTAACCTCTCTCCAAGGACCGCCTCGCTCAAATACAATTCAACTAAAGTTGAAGAAACCTACACCCGCCTGTCATCTTTATGCAACGAGTTGCATGTTGGTCGATGAAACCAGTCTCTCGTAAGCATACGAGTAATGTCGGTCCGGGCCGCTTCAATCCAACAATACCGCCGAATCGAGAAAAGACTAAGGAGGGCAGCAAATCGAACATCAACGCTCACAAAAACTTTTGTGTTCTACTCGAGATAACAGCTACGCATGAACCTAGCTCTGATACTACTCTTGGGGAACGTTGCATGGGAAACAAAAAATTTCCTACGCACACGAAGACCTATCATGGTGATGTTCATCTACGAGAGGGAGACTGGATCCACATATCCTTGTAGATCGCTAAGCGGGAAGTGTTAAGAAACGCGGTTGATGTAGTGGTACAGTTTCGTGATTCAAATCATCGTCGTCCCACGATCTGTTCCGATCTAGCGCCGAACGGACGGCACCTCCGCGTTCAGCACACGTACAGCTCAATGACGATCTCCGCCTTCTTGATCCAGCAAGAGATACGGGGAAGTAGATGAGTTCTCCGGCAGCGTGACGGCGCATTGGTGGTGGTGATGATCTACTCATGCACGCCTCCGCCCGAGCTCTGCAGAAATCCGATCTAGAGGAAGAACTACGTGGTATAGGTTTGAGTTGCACGTGGCAAAAGTTGTGTCTCAAAAGCCCTAAAACCACTAATATATATAGGAGGAGGGGAGGGGCTAGCCTTGGGACTCAAGGGAGCCGCAAGGGCGCCGACCGAAGGGAGGAGGTGGACTCCCACCCCAATTCGGTTTGGGGGAAGGAGTCCACTCCTTCCTTCCCACCTCCCTCTTTCCTTTTTTTTCTTTCCTTTGGTATTTTCTCCTTGTGGCGCCATAGCCCACTTGGGCTGGCCTCACCAGCCCACTAAGGGCTGGTGCGCCACCCTAGTGCTACTAGGCTCACTCCCGGGTGGGTGGGCCCCTCCCGGTGAATACCCGAAACCCATTCGTCACTCCCGGTACACTGCCGGTAATGCCCAAATCCTTTCGGTGACCAAATGAAACCATCCTCTATATCAATCTTCGTTTTCGGACCAGTCCGGAAACCCTCGTGACGTCCGTGATCTCATCCGGGACTCCGAACAACCTTCGGCCACCAACACATATAACTCAACTATACTAAAACATCATCGAACCTTAAGTGTGCAGACCCTGCAGGTTCGAGAACTATGCAGACATGACCCGAGGCACTCCCCGGTCAATATCCAATAGCGGGACCTGGATGTCCATATTGGATCCTACATATTCTACGAAGATCTTATCGGTTGAACCTCTGTGCCAAGGATTCATATAATCCCGTATAACATTTCCTTTGTCCTTCGGTATGTTACTTGCCCGAGATTTGATCGTCGGTATCCCTATACCTATTTCAATCTCGTTATCGGCAAGTCTCTTTACTCGTTCCGTAATACAAGATCCCCTGACTTACACTTGAGTCACATTGCTTGCAAAGCTTTTATGTGATGTTGTATTACCGAGTGGGCCCCGAGATACCTCTCCGTCACACGGAGTGACAAATCCCAGTCTTGATCCATGCTAACTCAACGGACACCTTCGGAGATACCTATAGATCACCATTATAGTCTCCCAGTAACGTTGTGACGTTTGATACATTCCTCTGGTGTCAGTGAGTTACATGATCTCATGGTCATAGGAATGAATACTTGGCACGCAGAAAAAATAGCAACAAAATGACACGATCACATGCTACGTTCATGGTTTGGGTCTAGTCCATCACATGATTCTTCTAATGATGTGATCCAGTTATCAAGTGACAACACTTGCATATGATCAGAAAACCTTAACCATCCTTGATCAACTGGCTAGCCAACTAGAGGCTTACTAGGGACATTGTTTTGTCTATATATCCACACATGTATCTATGCTTTCATTCAATACAATTATAGCATGGATAATAAACGATTATCTTGAAACAGGAAATATAATAATAACTACTTTATCATTGCCTCTAAGGCATATTTCCAACATGTTTTTTAGTTTTGCAGATAGGATGCATCCTAATTTTTACTGCAAGGAACTCATATGAGGCAGCATGCTTTTTCACATGCTTGATAATAGTTGCTTCAAATTTAATACGAGTTGCCTATAATCACAAGTAAAGTTGTCTCATGTTGTTTTACTCTTTTGGAAATAGCATGATCCACCATCAATGACAATTTCATAATGACAATGTTAGGCAACTTCACAACACATGTAGTCATCTTCACAACAACCGATACACAACTCCATAACAAAAATAGGCAATGACCTACAACTATAAGCAACTTAGCAATTTCACAAGGACGAGTAACAATTTCACCACAACTGTATACAACTTCACAATTGGGGAAGGGAAATTAGCAACAACTCAAAGCAACTTAGCAACAACTTAAAGCAACTTAGCGACTTGTACGTAGCACTAGATGTGCCTTATCTTTTGTGTGATTTTATCATTTTTACAAAAATCAACCAAATAGGTAGTCCAAATAGGCCAAAAAAAAGTTGCTTTTCAATAACACTAAAGTTGCCTCAATATCAGCCCAAAGTTGCCCAAAAAAAATTTGTCGAAACATATCCATATGAGATCTAGTTTTGAAGAGCTCGTCGTGAGAAACGCAGCCGTTCTGACGCTCGGTTCAAAACATAATACTTTTTAATTTTTTTGAAACATCAATAAATACACTTAGTTTTTATTTTAACTATGGTGGCAGGTGCGCTCGTCACCGCGAACGAGCGCACCGACGCTAGCCTTGTCCATCAATAATCAACAAATAAACATAGTTTCCATTTTTTCGCTATCACGAACGAGCGCACCGGCGCTAGCCCTTGTCCAGAAAAGAGATGCACCAGGACCTAATGAAACATGCTGGGAGTCTCCTGCGTTCGTCGTCGGGACTTTGAATCCGAGAGAAAACGACGAGGAGAAAACAGTGAGCTGTGCGCCGACGGATCTACCCTGCCAAAATAACAAAAATTGTCCAAGGTGCGCCACTGTATTACTGCTACCGTACGGCAACGCCTCCCGAGTCCAGACCCCTCGTCCCCACCCACACCCTGCAACTCTGTCGACACGTACTAGCACTACCCACTGTCAAGTTTACGGCAGTATGGCCCATCGCCAGTCATTGCCGTGGTCATTTGAAATAGGGAAATCGAAAGTGCCAAATTGGAAGATTCTCCCTGCCAGGAGCTTGGAGCTGTAAATTTCCCTCGGCATGATTGTGCGCATCGCCTCTTCTTGGTGTGCCACACATCCCTTGTCCTCTTGTCTTTGGTTTCTTCTATTAATGCGATCTACCCGATGCATGCACGCAGCTTTGTTTGCTTCTCCGTGGTGGGGGGACGTCAAACAAATCTGCGTCGCAGACGAAAGTGTTGTTCAAATCCGACCGCTTGTCGGGTTCCGTTTGTATTTTCATGAAAACGTTTCTTCAATTAGAGTTGGAGAGTAGATCACACTGTTCTGTACGATCTACTTGAGGTGAATCATGCTCTAGCTTCCCAACTAGTGGAGACATGGCCTATAGTCCCGGTTCGTAAGGGGCTTTAGTTCCGGTTCACCAACCGGGACCAAAGAGGCGGGACTAAAGGCCTAACCTTTAGTCCCGGCCCTGTTCCAAGCCGGGACCAAAGATGCTCCACGTGGACGCCTCGGAGCGCCCTTAGGGGCAGGCCCTTTAGTCACGGGTCTTAACACGGACCGGGACTAAAGAGTTTCTGCAGATTTTGTTTATTTTAGGGTTTTAGGGTTTTAGGGTTTAGGTGTTCAGGAGATTAACGTGATGCCTCGTTTGGTGTTCGGAAATTAGTTTTCATATAATTCTAAATATACATGTTTATGCATATATATATAAGATTAACTTATCTTACAAGCGAGCATATATATATACAATTATATGGAGATCTGAATTTATCGGGACTAGAGCCCGTCTATTCGATTACATGGACCAACATCAGTAATGCCCCCTAGCTACACTAAATAGTCCTTTGTCATCTATAGCTTCCGTCCCGAGAAAGGTCGCAAGCTCCTCTGCAACAGCAATCGCGCGTTGCTCTGTTAGGTACTTCTCCCTCATGGTCGTGTACTATATAAGAAGAGGAGATGAATATGAATATCAATCATGATAACAAAGAATGGCGGGTAAAAATAGAGGTGTGAATGTTCATTGCTTACGTCGTATCTGTAATCCTTGTGCTCGGAGGTTAACGTGCGAATAGTCTCGCAAACATAGTATCCGCATAGATGCGTCCCCCGTGGCTGTTGGTCGCACTTTACGAGAATAGAATATATATATAATCAAAATAATAATCTAGCATCATAAATGTATTGAAAATAGAAGTATATCATACTACTACTTACCTGAGCCGCTCTAAAGGTCAGCTTCTCATGCTCGATACCGGGAGTCACGAACTTGAACCGCTTCCAAACCCTGCCCGACAAGGAAAATGATTTGCTAAGTTTTTCATTAATTGATATATCAGAAAATCATCGAAAGAGACCGATAGAGCGCAAGAATGATTGAAATTACCCTTGGAGCATGTCCTGCAGGCTTTGGAACTGTTCCAAGGGTCTCGATAATGGGTCGAAGGCATCAACTCTTCCCTTATCAATTTGAATGTCCAACAGAATCCAATGGTAGCTGCACATGTATATATATATATATATATATATATATATATATATATATATATATATATATATATATATATATATATGTCAGTAACTTATCAATTACACTTATAAGTGAATGGACACAACAGAGTAAAGACCCTCACTTGAAGTTGTATGGAAACAGTATGTGGTCACAGAAATTTTGATCTGTTAGAAACCTTAGAAGGTTTTCCTCCCTCTCCTTGGGTTTATCAGTTAGCGTCGCTATATGTATTTTATCTGGGTCAATAAACCCAATATTTAGGATGTTCCTACTTTTACATTCCACAATCTTCATTCTGCATAATAGAGTACAAGTTATATGTAGACAATGAATTGAAATAACTAAACAAGTTATATGTAGACAACGAATTGAAAAACTTACAGACAATAGCAACTCATAAGCGATTTGTCGAGGGCGTCGGCATTGTACATCTGGAAGAGTTCATCAAAGTCGATATGGATTTCTTCGGGGCGGCCGTAGTACTCCCGTGGGACACGCGCCACGATCATCGTTCTCTAATTATTTGATTCACTTAGGTACCATGTATGCAAGTAACGCGTATTTGTTGGGAGATCATCAAACTTATCTTTGCTTACCAAAGGCGCTCCCATGACAAACTGTGGCTTAGGGGCTACCACAGCCTTGGGTAACCTGTCATCTTAGGAAGCCAGAACGTCTTCAACCGGGATACCCCATTCATCTGCCCACTTCTTTGCTAATTCCAAATCTTGCCCCTGCACAAGAGAGGGAACATTCTCGGGTAACACCCTGAGGGGTGGGATCGACTGTTTGGCCTGTTGTCCAAGCTGAGGAACGTCTGATCTTTTTTTGCTTGTAGTTCAACTTGATTTGCTCCCACTTGCACTTGCACGTGATCTGCTCTTTTTCCCTTCCTTCTGCAATGTGCGTGTATAGTCATCAGGCTTATGGTGTAAGTCATACTGTGATGGAAGGGTCGTGAAGTATTTTGCATATGCTATTTGCTTCTCGGTGTATTCCGGGAGGGGCTCGGGTTCCTTCTTTTTCATCTGCGCATCATAATGTTCCTTTGCTATCCTGCCGTTTTCCTCGTCGGTACGATCATAAGGTCTGATAGGAAGGTTAGCATGAGGTACCTTTGGGAGGGGCGACAGTTTGCGCTTTGGGGAGCTCCGTCGCTTAGAACTCATCGACGGAGCGTTCTTGCTGGCACGCTTCCGCTTAGTATCCTTAGCGGACGGCGGCGGAGATGGACGACCCAAGTCCGGCGGGGTGATCGAGGTGGACTCGTGTTGTGCTGGCCGTCGTCATGTGGAGGGCTTGGAGGTGATGGAGGTGTAGGTGACCTGCGACGACTCAGAGGCGGTGTTGTCCTTGGGGCCGAGCCTGGAAGTTTGATGTAGTTCTTGTCCCATAGGATGACTCCACCCAGTACTTCTCCGAGTGTCCTCTCATCTTCGGGTCCAGCTATGTCAAGCTCCATATCATGAAACCCCGCCATGATTTCATGCACCCCGACTTTAGCAAAGCCAACTGGAATCTCACGGCCATGCCAGCGTGCATCAGGGCCAGAAGGTAAAGCTTGTCCGACGACCACCTTCATGGATATGTTCTTGAATTTCTAATGGAGTTCACATGATGTTGACTCCTTGATTCCATCCACGGGGTAGCCGGGACCGCCCTCTATCATTCTTCGTGCATCGTCGGGCGGGGCCTCAGATTCATCCACACTACTTTTCCGCTTAGATGGGGCGCCGGTAATATCAAGTGCAGGATCTTCCTGGCGCGCTACTCCTCTAAGCTCATCAATCTGCTTCTGTTGCTCGTTAAGCCTAGCAAGCAACTGGTTGAACTTGTCATTCTCCTCATCCTGTTGTCGCTTATTTGCTCTCGCTTGGCTTCTGTAAGTGTCTTGGTCTCTGGCAAACCCAAGCCACCACGGGTAAGAAGGACCGAAGCCTCGCGTTCGTCCTCCATGTTCGTCATTGCCGAGGACCAGTGTGAGCAAATCTTTCTCTCTATCTGCAGTGAACTGTCTTTTTCCCTCCTTAATTTCTTTCACTATCTTTTTCCAATTCTCCCTGGGTATCCTAAGACCGTCACTGCAGATGAGGTCCCCTGTTTCTTCGTCGTACGAACCACCATGCGCAAGGAACCAATTTCTTCCTCTCAATTCCCACTCATCACGGATGGGTTCAGGTATGATGCCTTTAGCTAGCAGATCTTGCTCTTTCTTATCCCACTTTGGGATGGCAGTCTCATAGCCCCCTGGCCCCAGCGTGTGGTGATATTTCTTCTTGTCGGCATTTTTCTTGTTCTTTTCTGATAATGCCTTCCAGTGATTCGCCTGCTTGGCTAGATACCCCTCGAATACTCACACTTTCTTTGTCTTCCGATAGTTTTTCCATAGCTTCTTCTTCCAGCTACGGAACAGTTTGGCCATCTTCTTTAGAGTCCACTGCTTGACTTTGGCCCTCAGTTTTTTTGCGGCGTCTTCATTCTCACATTCTGGCAGGTTGAAATGTGACATGAGATCATTCCAAAGATTATGTTTGTACCTCTCGGCGACATAGTCACTATCGGCTGCCCCTTTGCGCTTGTTCCACTCCCGAAAGTTGATCGGGACGTGATCCCTAACAAGAACTCCGCATTGCTTCTTGAATGTGTCAGCAGCATTCTTAGGAAACTTGGGTTCGCCCGTAGGCAATATCACCTCAAAGGTGTAATGCGTCCGTGCATCCAACTTTTTAGTCGGGCCTCGTTTCGTAGCTTTGCTCGATGTGGAGGCCTAAGAGGGAGAAACATTCGTCAAATGAATGTATATGTATACAATATAGATCTATCTCCAATATTTTTCACATATTACAAGTGATTTTCGAACTTCATATGTATACCTCGCCGGACTTTATTATTTCTCCACCGGCTTCTCCATCAGTGGAGTTATCACCTTCTCCGTCATTGGAGCTATCTCCTGCCCCATCGGCTTCATCTTCGTGTCGGATGACTTCCATTCCAACTCCGGAGGGGTTTAGATATGACGACGGAGATTCAGCTGGTTCAACGTCGGGGCCGTCTTTGATTATATCTTTGAGAATTTCTTCCTCTTCGAGGTTCCTGATATGTGGATCCATAGTTCTGCAAAAAACGGACATTTGATTAACTAATAAACTAACAAACTATATATGATGCAAAATAATTCTATTTCTATTTGCAAATAAATTCTAACTAAATAATTCTAAGTAAAATAATTCTATCTCTATTTGCAAATAAATTCTAACTAAATAATTCTAACTAAAATAATTCTATTTCTATTTGCAAATAAATTCTAACTAAATAATTCTAACTAATTAATTCATGACTTCATCATTACCTAGTAGTAATAGGAGCATGATGCTATGAAGCTTTATAAAGTTGTTTTGTAACGGAATCCCAAATAGGATAATTTGCTTTTTGGTATGCAGTTCAAAAAGAGCCATCCGAATATTGCTATTTCGAAGGACTTTGTTGAACTTTGTACCAAAAAAGAATTATTCTATCAGGAACTCCGTTACAAAACAACTTTCAAGAGCTTGATAGCGCCATGCGTCTGTTACTACCAGGTAATGATGAAGCCATGGACCGACCCTAAACTAACTTACTTAAATTTACATAGCCCTAAACTAGCTAACACTAACCTAATTAACACTAATTTATATGCTTAAGTGATTTTTGTAGTGATTTAAGTGATATTTGTAGATTGTAGATTTGTATATGCTTAAACACTAATTATGACCTAAAAAAAATCCCTAAACTAACTTACTGAAATTTACATAACCCTAAACTAACAATAACCTATTAATTAACACTAACTACCTAACCCTAATAACACAAATTTATATAACACAAAAAATAACACAAATAACCTATTTAACACTAACCTACCTAACCCTAAATTCACCAAATATTCTACAAATAACACTTAAGCATATACAATAGCAAAATTAAGCAATAATCTAAAAACACTAATTAAGCATCTATATACGTACAAAATTACATAAGCATGTATGCATGTCGACGATCGATCAAGAGAGGAGAGGAGAGAGGCTCACCGGCGGCAGGGGGTGTTGGATGGAGGAGGAAGGTAGGGCGACGACGACGGCGAGGAGGACGGTAAGGCGACGACGATGGCGAGGAGGACGGTAGGGCGCGACGACGAGGAGGACAGCAGGGCGACGACAACGGCGACAGTAAGGAGGACAGCAGGGCGACGGCGCCGGCGAGGAGGACAACGACGACGATGAGGATGGAAGGGCGACGGCAAGGAGGACGGAAGGGCGACGGCGACGGCGTGCAGCCTAGCGGCGTCGAGCAGTTCGTCCGATGTTGTAGGCGAGCGAGAGGAGGAAGAAAGATTGAAATGGCGATTTGGGTTGGAAATTTCCAACTCCCGCTTATATAGGTGGAGCTTTAGTCCCGGGTCGGGGCTCGAACCGGGACTAAAGACACCCTTTAGTCCCGGTTCTAGCCACGACCCGGGGCTAAAGAACCTTTTCGGCAAGTGAGGAGGCGGGAAACGAGGGGCTTTAGTCCCAGGTCGTGGCTCCACCCGGGACTAAAGGTGGTCTTTAGTCCCGGATCTAGCCCCGAACCGGGAGTAAAGACCCATTTTCGGCAGGCGAGGAGGCGGGAAACGAGGGGCTTTAGTCCCGAGTCGTGGCTCCACCCGGGACTAAAGGTGGTCTTTAGTCCCGGTTCGAGCCCCGAACCGGGACTAAAGACCTGGGCTGGCTCCGGGGTGAAGCAGGGCAACCTTTAGTCCCACCTCGCCTAGCGAGGGGCGCTGGCAGTGCATTATAAGCACTGTCGCGCCTTGCTCAATTGAGCTTCTCTCTATTGAAGGCTTGTGGGCCTAACTCTCATCTCGCTACCTGTTGGGCCTATTGGGCCCGCGGGCCTTCATCGTGGCCCACCTGTCGGGTAGGGTTTCTAGTCGTATGTAGGTCGTGATGGCCCAATAGGCGGCATTTGTTTTTTTACTTTAATAATATTTAGTCCTAGTTTATATTTTAATTCTTTGCTATTCAATATTTTTTCTCTCTTCTATTTTAGTTTTCTATTGAGTTGATCTTTTTCTGTTTCTTTTTAGTTAATGTTTTACTTGATTCTTTCTAACAAATAAGCACTTTGAAAATTTTAGTAAATTATTCTTAATTCATTCATTTTAGTTAATGTTTTAGTTGATTCTTTTTAGTTGACTCTTTTTTTGTTTTCTATTAAATATTTTAAGAAAAAAACTTTATGAAATTTCTGACTTCATTTGATATTTTTTGTGCATTTACTTATTTTTTTGAGCTAGTTGACCCTGAAATGGAAAAACACTACAAATGAACTCTGAAAATGTTGAAAGTTGGCATGGTATCATCATTTCACCCACATAGCATGTGCTAAAAGGTTGAGAGGGTTACGGAAAAAATTGGATAAACTTCGTGTACAAAACGGACAATATCTCTCGAAGTATCACGGTTTCGAACAAGAACTCATCTGTTACAAAGGGATTTCATTTTTTTGAACTTATTTGAACTCCATACTTTTTGTGTGTTCAAAATGCACCATTCAAACGTACATCACAAAATTTCAACAATTTCTGACTTCATTTGGTATTTTTCGTGCATTTACTTTTTTTGAGCTAGTTGACCCTGAAATTGAAAAGCACTACAAATGAACTCTGTGTTGAAAGTTGGCTTGGTATCATCATTTCACGCACATAGCATGTGCTAAGAAGTTGAGAGGGTTACGGCAAAAACTGGATACACTTCGTGTACAAAACGGACAATCTCTCTTGATGTATCAGCGTTTCGAACGAGAACTCATCTGTTACAAAGGGATTTCATTTTATCGAACTTATTTGAACTCCATACTTTTTGTGTGTTCAAAATGCACCATTCAAAGGCACATCACAAAATTTCAACAATTTCTGACTTCATTTGGTATTTTTCGTGCATTTACTTATTTTTTTTGAGCTAGTTGACCCCAAAATTGAAAAGCACTACAAATCAACTCTGAAAATGTTGAAAGTTGGCATGGTATCATCATTTCACCCACATAGCATGTGCTAAAAAGTGGAGAGGATTACGACAAAAACTGGATGCACTTCGTGTACAAAACAGACAATCTCTCTCGAAGTATGAGGGTTTCGAACGAGAACTCACCTATTACAAAGGGATTTCATTTTTTAACTTATTTGAACTCCATACTTTTTGTGTGTTTAAAATGCACCATTCAAAGGCACATCACAAATTTTCAACAATTTCTGACTTAATTTGGTATTTTTCGTGGTTTTACTTTTGTTTTTTGGGCTAGTTGACCCTAAAATTGAAAAGCACTACAAATGAACTCTGAAAATGTTGAAAATTGGCATGCTATCATCATTTCACCCACATAGCATGTGTTAAAAAGTTGAGAGGGCTACGACAAAAACTGGATGCACTTCGTTTACAAAACGGACAATCTCTCTCGTAGTATCAGGGTTTCGAACGAGAACTCATCTCTTACAAAGGGATTTCATTTTTTGAACTTATTTAAACTCCATAATTTTTGTGTGTTCAAAATGCACCACTCAAAGGCACATCACAAATTTTCAATAATTTCTTACTTCATTTGGTATTTTCGTGCATTTACTTATTTTTGTTGAGCTAGTTGACCCTGAAATTAAAAAGCACTACGAATGAACTCTGAAAATGTTGATACCTGGCATGGAATCATCATTTTACACACATAGCATGTGCTAAAAAGTTGAGAGGGTTATGGGAAAAACTGGATGCACTTCGTAGTACACATCACATAAAGTTTAATACATTAGTACACATCACATAAAGTTCTCGATCGATTACCTTGTGAGATATTGCATTGAGGAATGCACATAGCTTCACAATGGGTAATCGAACATTTTCCGATAGAAGCCGCTCAATGCAACCAGAAGCAACTGCGTCATAATCACGTGGCAATCATGAGACTTCAGGTTCTGGAATTTTTTCTCTGCCATATTTATTATTCCCTTTATATTAGACGAGAAGCCAGCGGGGACCTTCATACTGCTCAGGCATTCAAAAAAGATTTCCTTCTCTGCTTTGGTAAGAGCGTAGCTGCTTAAGTATTGACACACTTTATCAGTCTTCTTGTCGTATGGGTCTTTCATACGTTGGTGCTCCTCTCGTGCTACTGTTGTATCTTTTGTCTTTCCATACACTCCCAGGAAGCCTAGCAGGTTCACGCAAAGATTCTTCGTCACGTGCATCACGTCGATTGAAGACCGGACCTCTAGGTGTTTCCAATAGGGTAGCTCCCAAAATAAAGATTTCTTTTTCCACATGGGCACGTGTCCGGTAACGTCATCTTTCGGAACAGATTGACCGCGAGGACCCTTTCCAAATATTACTATTTGATCCAAATCCTTGACCATAGCCAATAACTCATCACAAGTAGGGAGGTTAGGCTTCTTCTGGTGATCTGTCTCACCGTTGAAATGCTTGCCTTTCTTTCTTACGGTATGATTGGTCGGAAGAAATTGACGACACACCAGGTAGACAACCTTCTTAGATTTTCCCAAATATGTACCTTTAGTCTTATCTAAACAGTGCGTGCATGCATTGTATCCCTTGTTTGATTGTTCTAAAATGTTACTAAGAGCAGGCCAATCATTGATGGTTACGAACAACAGTGCTCATAGGTCAAATTCCTGTTCTTTGTGCTCATCCCACAAATGTACACCTGGTGGGCCCACAACTGCAAAAGTTCATCAACTAATGGCCTTAGGTA